>NC_141696.1:616090541-617370804 GCF_964263255.1 Lissotriton vulgaris
TAGCACTAGGATCTAAAGCAGGCCTTAGTAGTGTTGAAGGCAGTCAGTTTTTGTTAACTATCATGACCAACACAATGTGAGCCATATTACTTCCATATTGACAGAAATTATATTCAGGCACAGGCTCCCACTAGAAGGTAATGAGGAAATTCAAAAGCTGTGAACGTCTTTTTAATGCCTAAAGGAATGATTGTGAGTTTTACTTACCATATAAATTGGTCAAATGATGCCGTATGCCGGAAGACTTGCTTTTTTTTTTTTTCCTTCAGTCTCGGCAAGGCAGAGAAATTCTGTGGTGAAACGCTGCCACTGCTGGCCATTCAGTATAATCTGCAGATGGAAAAGTCCACTGTTAGCATAATTTTTACAAAGGGTAAACAGATCAATACCATGGAGTCTATATTATTGTGAAAATCAACAGCTCATTAGAAAATCAAATCCCAATTTGTAATTTTAACCTCCCATACTTCTTTGAATCCCACGCCTCTCTTGCTAACACTCTCTAAACAACTGTAGCACATACATTAGGACATAGATGTATAGATCTTTTTGCCAGCCAAGTGGCAGTGAACCCATCTCAATTCATTTGTGTTAGGATATGGTACACCGATAGCAATTAAGCCGGCTGATAAGTTGAGAGAGGAAGGGTTATGCTACAGTTAATGGAAATAATAAAAACGATGAATAGAATATTTACCATCCTCATTTTAGCCAATTCCTACCAGTTCAGCAATAGTAAAGTTGAGACTCTTATGCTCAAACGTACGTTCATACAAATTCAGAAGTCTCAGAAAGTGCCCCAATTTCTTTCATCTTAACATCTTAGTTTGTAGTAGGGCATCCTGCCTACCCTACTACTCATTTAATTACCAAGATGAATGTATCCTACTGATTAATAGGCAACAGAGTGGCCCTCATGTCAGACAACATCTTGTTTTTGCTTTATGATGTCAGCTTGCTAGGCAACAGAGTGGCCCTCAGGTCAGACAACATTCTTGCTTTAGCTTTATGACGTCAGAGCACCAGTGGACCAATTGTCCTTTAGGAAGCTGACCACACAGGAGGATGAGATTTCAGAAGGTATGCAGTAGGTTACTATCTGTGTTTGTAAGGCAAGTAGGAGGGGGAATGATAAAGGACTCTGAACCACTCAAAGCATAGGGGCCTTTTTGAAAGTGGATGGGGATACAAAAATAGAGATTATCCTTAATACCAATCCGTCTTGAGTATCAGAGTCCATCATACAAAGTGCAGGGGAAGACGTTAAATGAGCTTCCTTCTGTGAGAAGGAAACACTATCGTTCTAAAGTGAGATAGTGCATTGCAAACTCAAAGGCAGCAAATTCCTCAAGTGTAACATTGCTAGCACTAGGATCTAAAGCAGGCTTTAGTAGTGTTGAAGGCAGTCAGTTTTTGTTAACTATCATGACCAACACAATGTGATCCATATTACTTCTATATTGAAAGAAAATATATTCAGGCACAGGCTCCCACTAGAAGGTAATGAGGAAATTCAAAAGCTGTGAACGTCTTTTTAATGCCTAAAGGAATGATAGTGAGTTTTACTTACCATAAAAATTGGTCAAATGATGCCGTATGCCGGAAGATTTTCTTAATTTTTTTTTTCTTCAGTCTCGGCAAGGCAGAGAAATTCTGTGGTGAAACGCTGCCACTGCTGGCCATTCAGTATAATCTGCAGATGGAAAAGTCCACTGTTAGCACAATTTTTACAAAGGGTAAACAGATCAATACCATGGAGTCTATATTATTGTGAAAATCAACAGCTCATTAGAAAATCAAATCCCAATTTGTAATTTTAACCTCCCATACTTCTTTGAATCCCACGCCTCACTTGCTAACACTCTCTAAACAACTGTAGCACATACATTAGGACATAGATCTATAGATCTTTTTGCCAGACAAGTGGCAGTGAACCCTTCTCAATTCATTTGTGTTAGGATATGGTACACCGATAGCAATTAAGCCAGCTGATAAGTTGAGAGAGGAAGGGTTATGCTACAGTTAATGGAAATAATAAAAACGATGAATAGATTATTTACCATCCTCATTTTAGCCAATTCCTACCAGTTCAGCAATAGTAAAGTTGAGACTCTTATGCTCAAATGTACGTTCATACAAATTCAGAAGTCTCAGAAAGTGCCCCAATTTCTTTCATCTTAACATCTTAGTTCGTAGTAGGGCATCCTGTCTACCCTACTACTCATTTAATTACCAAGATGAATGTATCCTACTGATTAATAGGCAACAGAGTGGCCCTCATGTCAGACAACATCTTGTTTTTGCTTTATGATGTCAGCTTGCTAGGCAACAGAGTGGCCCTCAGGTCAGACAACATTCTTGCTTTAGCTTTATGACGTCAGAGCACCAGTGGACCAATTGTCCTTGTGGAAGCTGACCACACAGGAGGATGAGATTTCAGAAGGTATGCAGTAGGTTACTATCTGTGTTTGTAAGGCAAGTAGGAGGGGGAATGGTAAAGGACTATGAACCACTCAAAGCATAGGGGCCTTTTTGAAAGTGGATGGGGATACAAAAATAGAGATTATCCTTAATATCAATCCATCTTGAGTATCAGAGTCCAACATACAAATTGCAGGGGAAGACGTTAAATGAGCTTCCTTCTGTGAGAAGGAAACACTATCGTTCTCAAGTGAGATAGTGCATTTCAAACTCAAAGGCAGCAAATTCCTCAAGTGGAACATTGCTAGCACTAGGATCTAAAGCAGGCCTTAGTAGTGTTGAAGGCAGTCAGTTTTTGTTAGCTATCATGACCAACACAATGTGATCCATATTACTTCTATATTGAAAGAAAATATATTCAGGCACAGGCTCCCACTAGAAGGTAATGAGGGAATTCAAAAGCTGTGAACGTCTTTTTAATGCCTAAAGGAATGATTGTGAGTTTTACTTACCATATTAATTGGTCAAATGATGCCGTATGCCGGAACATTTGCTTTTTTTTCTTTTCTTCAGTCTCGGCAGGGCAGAGAAATTCTGTGGTGAAACGCTGCCACTGCTGGCCATTCAGTATAATCTGCAGATGGAAAAGTCCACTGTTAGCACAATTTTTACAAAGGGTAAACAGATCAATACTACGGAGTCTATATTATTGTGAAAATCAACAGCTCATTAGAAAATCAAATCCCAATTTGTAATTTTAACCTCCCATACTTCTTTGAATCCCACGCCTCACTTGCTAACACTCTCTAAACAACTGTAGCACATACATTAGGACATAGATCTATAGATCTTTTTCCCAGACAAGTGGCAGTGAACCCTTCTCAATTCATTTGTGTTAGGATATGGTACACCGATAGCAATTACGCCAGCTGATAAGTTGAGAGAGGAAGGGTTATGCTACAGTTAATGGAAATAATAAAAACGAGGAATAGATTATTTACCATCCTCATTTTAGCCAATTCCTACCTGTTTAGCATTAGTAAAGTTGAGTCTCTTATGCTCAAACGTACGTTCATACAAATTCAGAAGTCTCAGAAAGTGCCCCAATTTCTTTCATCTTAACATCTTAGTTTGTAGTAGGGCATCCTGTCTACCCTACTACTCATTTAATTACCAAAATGAATGTATCCTACTGATTATTAGGCAACAGAGTGGCCCTCATGTCAGACAACATCTTGTTTTTGCTTTATGATGTCAGCTTGCTAGGCAACAGAGTGGCCCTCAGGTCAGACAACATTCTTGCTTTAGCTTTATGACGTCAGAGCACCAGTGGAACAATTGTCCTTGTGGAAGCTGACCACACAGGAGGATGAGATTTCAGAAGATATGCAGTAGGTTACTATCTGTGTTTGTAAGGCAAGTAGGAGGGGGAATGGTAAAGGACTATGAACCACTCAAAGCATAGGGGCCTTTTTGAAAGTGGATGGGGATACAAAAATAGAGATTATCCTTAATACCAATCCATCTTGAGTATCAGAGTCCAACATACAAAGTGCAGGGGAAGACGTTAAATGAGCTTCCTTCTGTGAGAAGGAAACACTATCGTTCTCAAGTGAGATAGTGCATTTCAAAGTCAAAGGCAGCAAATTCTTCAAGTGGAACATTGCTAGCACTAGGATCTAAAGCAGGCCTTAGTAGTGTTGAAGGCAGTCAGTTTTTGTTAGCTATCATGACCAACACAATGTGATCCATATTACTTCTATATTGAAAGAAAATATATTCAGGCAAAGGCTCCCACTAGAAGGTAATGAGGAAATTCAAAAGCTGTGAACGTCTTTTTAATGCCTAAAGGAATGATTGTGAGTTTTACTTACCATATAAATTGGTCAAATGATGCCGTATGCCGGAAGATTTGCTTTTTTTTTTTTCTTCAGTCTCGGCAAGGCAGAGAAATTCTGTGGTGAAACGCTTCCACTGCTGGCCTTTCAGTATAATCTGCAGATGGAAAAGTCCACTGTTAGCACAATTTTTACAAAGGGTAAACAGATCAATACTATGGAGTCTATATTATTGTGAAAATCAACAGCACATTAGAAAATCAAATCCCAATTTGTAATTTTAACCTCCCATACTTCTTTGAATCCCACTCCTCACTTGCTAACACTCTCTAAACAACTGTAGCACATACATTAGGACATAGATCTATAGATCTTTTTCCCAGACAAGTGGCAGTGAACCCTTCTCAATTCATTTGTGTTAGGATATGGTACACCGATAGCAATTACGCCAGCTGATAAGTTGAGAGAGGAAGGGTTATGCTACAGTTAATGGAAATAATAAAAACGAGGAATAGATTATTTACCATCCTCATTTTAGCCAATTCCTACCAGTTCAGCAATAGTAAAGTTGAGACTCTTATGCTCAAACGTACGTTCATACAAATTCAGAAGTCTCAGAAAGTGCCCAATTTCTTTCATCTTAACATCTTAGTTTGTAGTAGGGCATCCTGTCTACCCTACTACTCATTTAATTACCAAGATGAATGTATCCTACTGATTAATAGGCAACAGAGTGGCCCTCATGTCAGACAACATCTTGTTTTTGCTTTATGATGTCAGCTTGCTAGGCAACAGAGTGGCCCTCAGGTCAGACAACATTCTTGCTTTAGCTTTATGACGTCAGAGCACCAGTGGAACAATTGTCCTTGTGGAAGCTGACCACACAGGAGGATGAGATTTCAGAAGGTATGCCGTAGGTTACTATATGTGTTTGTAAGGCAAGTAGGAGGGGGAATGGTAAAGGACTATGAACCACTCAAAGCATAGGGGCCTTTTTGAAAGTGGATGGGGATACAAAAATAGAGATTATCCTTAATACCAATCCATCTTGAGTATCAGAGTCCAACATACAAAGTGCAGGGGAAGACGTTAAATGAGCTTCCTCTGTGAGAAGGAAACACTATCGTTCTCAAGTGAGATAGTGCATTTCAAACTCAAAGGCAGCAAATTCCTCAAGTGGAACATTGCTAGCACTAGGATCTAAAGCAGGCTTTAGTAGTGTTGAAGGCAGTCAGTTTTTGTTAGCTATCATGACCAACACAATGTGATCCATATTACTTCTATATTGAAAGAAAATATATTCAGGCACAGGCTCCCACTAGAAGGTAATGAGGAAATTCAAAAGCTGTGAACGTGTTTTTAATGCCTAAAGGAATGATTGTCAGTTTTACTTACCATATAAATTGGTCAAATGATGCCGTATACTGGAAGATTTGTGTTTTTTTTTTTCAGTCTCGGCAAGGCAGAGAAATTCTGTGGTGAAACGCTGCCACTGCTGGCCATTCAGTATAATCTGCAGATGGAAAAGTCCACTGTTAGCACAATTTTTACAAAGGGTAAACAGATCAATACTATGGAGTCTATATTATTGTGAAAATCAACAGCTCATTAGAAAATCAAATCCCAATTTGTAATTTTAACCTCCCATACTTCTTTGAATCCCACGCCTCACTTGCTAACACTCTCTAAACAACTGTAGCACATACATTAGGACATAGATCTATAGATCTTTTTCCCAGACAAGTGGCAGTGAACCCTTCTCAATTCATTTGTGTTAGGATATGGTACACCGATAGCAATTACGCCAGCTGATAAGTTGAGAGAGGAAGGGTTATGCTACAGTTAATGGAAATAATAAAAACGAGGAATAGATTATTTACCATCCTCATTTTAGCCAATTCCTACCAGTTCAGCATTAGTAAAGTTGAGTCTCTTATGCTCAAACGTACGTTCATACAAATTAAGAAGTCTCAGAAAGTGCCCCAATTTCTTTCATCTTAACATCTTAGTTTGTAGTAGGGCATCCTGTCTACCCTACTACTCATTTAATTACCAAGATGAATGTATCCTACTGATTATTAGGCAACAGAGTGGCCCTCATGTCAGACAACATCTTGTTTTTGCTTTATGATGTCAGCTTGCTAGGCAACAGAGTGGCCCTCAGGTCAGACAACATTCTTGCTTTAGCTTTATGATGTCAGAGCACCAGTGGAACAATTGTCCTTGTGGAAGCTGACCACACAGGAGGATGAGATTTCAGAAGATATGCAGTAGGTTACTATCTGTGTTTGTAAGGCAAGTAGGAGGGGGAATGGTAAAGGACTATGAACCACTCAAAGCATAGGGGCCTTTTTGAAAGTGGATGGGGATACAAAAATAGAGATTATCCTTAATACCAATCCATCTTGAGTATCAGAGTCCAACATACAAAGTGCAGGGGAAGACGTTAAATGAGCTTCCTTCTGTGAGAAGGAAACACTATCGTTCTCAAGTGAGATAGTGCATTTCAAACTCAAAGGCAGCAAATTCCTCAGGTGTAACATTGCTAGCACTAGGATCTAAAGCAGGCTTTAGTAGTGTTGAAGGCAGTCAGTTTTTGTTAACTATCATGACCAACACAATGTGATCCATATTACTTCTATATTGAAAGAAAATATATTCAGGCACAGGCTCCCACTAGAAGGTAATGAGGAAATTCAAAAGCTGTGAACGTCTTTTTAATGCCTAAAGGAATGATTGTGAGTTTTACTTACCATATAAATTGGTCAAATGATGCCGTATGCCGGAAGATTTGCTTTTTTTTTTTTCTTCAGTCTCGGCAAGGCAGAGAAATTCTGTGGTGAAACGCTGCCACTGCTGGCCATTCAGTATAATCTGCAGATGGAAAAGTCCACTGTTAGCACAATTTTTACAAAGGGTAAACAGATCAATACTATGGAGTCTATATTATTGTGAAAATCAACAGCTCATTAGAAAATCAAATCCCAATTTGTAATTTTAACCTCCCATACTTCTTTGAATCCCACGCCTCACTTGCTAACACTCTCTAAACAACTGTAGCACATACATTAGGACATAGATCTATAGATCTTTTTCCCAGACAAGTGGCAGTGAACCCTTCTCAATTCATTTGTGTTAGGATATGGTACACCGATAGCAATTAAGCCAGCTGATAAGTTGAGAAAGGAAGGGTTATGCTACAGTTAATGGAAATAATAAAAACAATGAATAGATTATTTACCATCCTCATTTTAGCCAATTCCTATCAGTTCAGCAATAGTAAAGTTGAGACTCTTATGCTCAAACGTACGTTCATACAAATTCAGAAGTCTCAGAAAGTGCCCCAATTTCTTTCATCTTAACATCTTAGTTTGTAGTAGGGCATCCTGCCTACCCTACTACTCATTTAATTACCAAGATGAATGTATCCTACTGATTAATAGGCAACCGAGTGGCTCTCATGTCAGACAACATCTTGTTTTTGCTTTATGATGTCAGCTTGCTAGGCAACAGAGTGGCCCTCAGGTCAGACAACATTCTTGCTTTAGCTTTATGACGTCAGAGCACCAGTGGACCAATTGTCCTTGTGGAAGCTGACCACACAGGAGGATGAGATTTCAGAAGGTATGCAGTAGGTTACTATCTGTGTTTGTAAGGCAAGTAGGAGGGGGAATGGTAAAGGACTATGAACCACTCAAAGCATAGGGGCCTTTTTGAAAGTGGATGGGGATACAAAAATAGAGATTATACTTAATACCAATCCGTCTTGAGTATCAGAGTCCATCATACAAAGTGCAGGGGAAGACGTTAAATGAGCTTCCTTCTGTGAGAAGGAAACACTATCGTTCTCAAGTGAGATAGTGCATTGCAAACTCAAAGGCAGCAAATTCCTCAAGTGGAACATTGCTAGCACCAGGATCTAAAGCAGGCTTTAGTAGTGTTGAAGGCAGTCAGTTTTTGTTAACTATCATGACCAACACAATGTGAGCCATATTACTTCCATATTGACAGAAATTATATTCAGGCACAGGCTCCCACTAGAAGGTAATGAGGAAATTCAAAAGCTGTGAACGTCTTTTTAATGCCTAAAGGAATGATTGTGAGTTTTACTTACCATATAAATTGGTCAAATGATGCCGTATGCCGGAAGATTTGCTTTTTTTTTTTCTTCAGTCTCGGCTAGGCAGAGAAATTCTGTGGTGAAACGCTGCCACTGCTGGCCATTCAGTATATTCTGCAGATGGAAAAGTCCACTGTTAGCACAATTTTTACAAAGGGTAAACAGATCAATACTATGGAGTCTATATTATTGTGAAAATCAACAGCTCATTAGAAAATCAAATCCCAATTTGTAATTTTAACCTCCCATACTTCTTTGAATCCCACGCCTCACTTGCTAACACTCTCTAAACAACTGTAGCACATACATTAGGACATAGATCTATAGATCTTTTTCCCAGACAAGTGGCAGTGAACCCTTCTCAATTCATTTGTGTTAGGATATGGTACACCGATAGCAATTAAGCCAGCTGATAAGTTGAGAAAGGAAGGGTTATGCTACAGTTAATGGAAATAATAAAAACGATGAATAGATTATTTACCATCCTCATTTTAGCCAATTCCTACCAGTTCAGCAATAGTAAAGTTGAGACTCTTATGCTCAAACGTACGTTCATACAAATTCAGAAGTCTCAGAAAGTGCCCCAATTTCTTTCATCTTAACATCTTAGTTTGTAGTAGGGCATCCTGCCTACCCTACTACTCATTTAATTACCAAGATGAATGTATCCTACTGATTAATAGGCAACAGAGTGGCTCTCATGTCAGACAACATCTTGTTTTTGCTTTATGATGTCAGCTTGCTAGGCAACAGAGTGGCCCTCAGGTCAGACAACATTCTTGCTTTAGCTTTATGACGTCAGAGCACCAGTGGAACAATTGTCCTTGTGGAAGCTGACCACACAGGAGGATGAGATTTCAGAAGATATGCAGTAGGTTACTATCTGTGTTTGTAAGGCAAGTAGGAGGGGGAATGGTAAAGGACTATGAACCACTCAAAGCATAGGGGCCTTTTTGAAAGTGGATGGGGATACAAAAATAGAGATTATCCTTAATACCAATCCATCTTGAGTATCAGAGTCCAACATACAAAGTGCAGGGGAAGACGTTAAATGAGCTTCCTTCTGTGAGAAGGAAACACTATCGTTCTCAAGTGAGATAGTGCATTTCAAAGTCAAAGGCAGCAAATTCCTCAAGTGGAACACTGCTAGCACTAGGATCTAAAGCAGGCCTTAGTAGTGTTGAAGGCAGTCAGTTTTTGTTAACTATCATGACCAACACAATGTGAGCCATATTACTTCCATATTGACAGAAATTATATTCAGGCACAGGCTCCCACTAGAAGGTAATGAGGAAATTCAAAAGCTGTGAACGTCTTTTTAATGCCTAAAGGAATGATTGTGAGTTTTACTTACCATATAAATTGGTCAAATGATGCCGTATGCCGGAAGACTTGCTTTTTTTTTTTTTTCCTTCAGTCTCGGCAAGGCAGAGAAATTCTGTGGTGAAACGCTGCCACTGCTGGCCATTCAGTATAATCTGCAGATGGAAAAGTCCACTGTTAGCATAATTTTTACAAAGGGTAAACAGATCAATACCATGGAGTCTATATTATTGTGAAAATCAACAGCTCATTAGAAAATCAAATCCCAATTTGTAATTTTAACCTCCCATACTTCTTTGAATCCCACGCCTCTCTTGCTAACACTCTCTAAACAACTGTAGCACATACATTAGGACATAGATGTATAGATCTTTTTGCCAGCCAAGTGGCAGTGAACCCATCTCAATTCATTTGTGTTAGGATATGGTACACCGATAGCAATTAAGCCGGCTGATAAGTTGAGAGAGGAAGGGTTATGCTACAGTTAATGGAAATAATAAAAACGATGAATAGAATATTTACCATCCTCATTTTAGCCAATTCCTACCAGTTCAGCAATAGTAAAGTTGAGACTCTTATGCTCAAACGTACGTTCATACAAATTCAGAAGTCTCAGAAAGTGCCCCAATTTCTTTCATCTTAACATCTTAGTTTGTAGTAGGGCATCCTGCCTACCCTACTACTCATTTAATTACCAAGATGAATGTATCCTACTGATTAATAGGCAACAGAGTGGCCCTCATGTCAGACAACATCTTGTTTTTGCTTTATGATGTCAGCTTGCTAGGCAACAGAGTGGCCCTCAGGTCAGACAACATTCTTGCTTTAGCTTTATGACGTCAGAGCACCAGTGGACCAATTGTCCTTTAGGAAGCTGACCACACAGGAGGATGAGATTTCAGAAGGTATGCAGTAGGTTACTATCTGTGTTTGTAAGGCAAGTAGGAGGGGGAATGATAAAGGACTCTGAACCACTCAAAGCATAGGGGCCTTTTTGAAAGTGGATGGGGATACAAAAATAGAGATTATCCTTAATACCAATCCGTCTTGAGTATCAGAGTCCATCATACAAAGTGCAGGGGAAGACGTTAAATGAGCTTCCTTCTGTGAGAAGGAAACACTATCGTTCTAAAGTGAGATAGTGCATTGCAAACTCAAAGGCAGCAAATTCCTCAAGTGTAACATTGCTAGCACTAGGATCTAAAGCAGGCTTTAGTAGTGTTGAAGGCAGTCAGTTTTTGTTAACTATCATGACCAACACAATGTGATCCATATTACTTCTATATTGAAAGAAAATATATTCAGGCACAGGCTCCCACTAGAAGGTAATGAGGAAATTCAAAAGCTGTGAACGTCTTTTTAATGCCTAAAGGAATGATAGTGAGTTTTACTTACCATAAAAATTGGTCAAATGATGCCGTATGCCGGAAGATGTTCTTAATTTTTTTTTTTCTTCAGTCTCGGCAAGGCAGAGAAATTCTGTGGTGAAACGCTGCCACTGCTGGCCATTCAGTATAATCTGCAGATGGAAAAGTCCACTGTTAGCACAATTTTTACAAAGGGTAAACAGATCAATACCATGGAGTCTATATTATTGTGAAAATCAACAGCTCATTAGAAAATCAAATCCCAATTTGTAATTTTAACCTCCCATACTTCTTTGAATCCCACGCCTCACTTGCTAACACTCTCTAAACAACTGTAGCACATACATTAGGACATAGATCTATAGATCTTTTTGCCAGACAAGTGGCAGTGAACCCTTCTCAATTCATTTGTGTTAGGATATGGTACACCGATAGCAATTAAGCCAGCTGATAAGTTGAGAGAGGAAGGGTTATGCTACAGTTAATGGAAATAATAAAAACGATGAATAGAATATTTACCATCCTCATTTTAGCCAATTCCTACCAGTTCAGCATTAGTAAAGTTGAGACTCTTATGCTCAAACGTATGTTCATACAAATTCAGAAGTGTCAGAAAGTGCCCCAATTTCTTTCATCTTAACATCTTAGTTTGTAGTAGGGCATCCGACAACATCTTGTTTTTGCTTTATGATGTCAGCTTGCTAGGCAACAGAGTGGCCCTCAGGTCAGACAACATTCTTGCTTTAGCTTTATGACGTCAGAGCACCAGTGGAACAATTGTCCTTGTGGAAGCTGACCACACAGGAGGATGAGATTTTAGAAGGTATGCAGTAGGTTACTATCTGTGTTTGTAAGGCAAGTAGGAGGGGGAATGGTAAAGGACTATGAACCACTCAAAGCATAGGGGCCTTTTTGAAAGTGGATGGGGATACAAAAATAGAGATTATCCTTAATATCAATCCATCTTGAGTATCAGAGTCCAACATACAAAGTGCAGGGGAAGACGTTAAATGAGCTACCTTCTGTGAGAAGGAAACACTATCGTTCTCAAGTGAGATAGTGCATTTCAAACTCAAAGGCAGCAAATTCCTCAAGTGGAACATTGCTAGCACTAGGATCTAAAGCAGGCTTTAGTAGTGTTGAAGGCAGTCAGTTTTTGTTAGCTATCATGAACAACACAATGTGATCCATATTACTTCTATATTGAAAGAAAATATATTCAGGCACAGGCTCCCACTAGAAGGTAATGAGGAAATTCAAAAGCTGTGAACGTCTTTTTAATGCCTAAAGGAATGATTGTGAGTTTTACTTACAATATAAATTGGTCAAATGATGCCGTATGCCGGAAGATTTGCTTTTTTTTTTTTTCTTCAGTCTCGGCAAGGCAGAGAAATTCTGTGGTGAAACGCTGCCACTGCTGGCCATTCAGTATAATCTGCAGATGGAAAAGTCCACTGTTAGCACAATTTTTACAAAGGGTAAACAGATCAATACCATGGAGTCTATATTATTGTGAAAATCAACAGCTCATTAGAAAATCAAATCCCAATTTGTAATTTTAACCTCCCATACTTCTTTGAATCCCACGCCTCACTTGCTAAATGTAAATGTATGTAAATGTATTGCGATTTATATAGCGCACGTATCACCCGAAGGCATCAAGGCGCTTGCCTTGGGAACCCGTCCTGGTATTCCCCTGTGAGATAACCCCAGCAGGGTATCCACAAGGTGAAAGCCAGGCATCCCGCCGCGAGGGGCCGTAGTGGAGATTAAGCAAGCTATTGCCAAGAGTCGCAGAGTGTGAACCCGTGAGTCGAGTAGGCACCGGAACGAGAATTATTGAGTCGTGGAATTTTTGAGCCCAAGACCCGCCGAGGCGGGGAATTGAACCCTGGTCCAGGACCGATCTCAGCTTCCGGGTCTGCCGCCTCTAACCCCTGAGCTAACACTCTCTAAACAACTGTAGCACATACATTAGGACATAGATCTATAGATCTTTTTCCCAGACAAGTGGCAGTGAACCCTTCTCAATTCATTTGTGTTAGGATATGGTACACCGATAGCAATTAAGCCAGCTGATAAGTTGAGAGAGGAAGGGTTATGCTACAGTTAATGGAAATAATAAAAACGATGAATAGATTATTTACCATCCTCATTTTAGCCAATTCCTACCAGTTCAGCAATAGTAAAGTTGAGACTCTTATGCTCAAACGTACGTTCATACAAATTCAGAAGTCTCAGAAAGTGCCCCAATTTCTTTCATCTTAACATCTTAGTTTGTAGTAGGGCATCCGACAACATCTTGTTTTTGCTTTATGATGTCAGCTTGCTAGGCAACAGAGTGGCCCTCAGGTCAGACAACATTCTTGCTTTAGCTTTATGACGTCAGAGCACCAGTGGACCAATTGTCCTTGTGGAAGCTGACCACACAGGAGGATGAGATTTCAGAAGGTATGCAGTAGGTTACTATCTGTGTTTGTAAGGCAAGTAGGAGGGGGAATGATAAAGGACTCTGAACCACTCAAAGCATAGGGGCCTTTTTGAAAGTGGATGGGGATACAAAAATAGAGATTATCCTTAATACCAATCCGTCTTGAGTATCAGAGTCCATCATACAAAGTGCAGGGGAAGACGTTAAATGAGCTTCCTTCTGTGAGAAGGAAACACTATCGTTCTAAAGTGAGATAGTGCATTTCAAACTCAAAGGCAGCAAATTCCCCAAGTGGAACATTGCTAGCACCAGGATCTAAAGCAGGCTTTAGTAGTGTTGAAGGCAGTCAGTTTTTGTTAGCTATCATGACCAACACAATGTGAGCCATATTACTTCCATATTGACAGAAATTATATTCAGGCACAGGCTCCCACTAGAAGGTAATGAGGAAATTCAAAAGCTGTGAACGTCTTTTAAATGCCTAAAGGAACGATTGTGAGGTTTACTTACCATATAAATTGGTCAAATGATGCCGTATGCCGGAAGATTTGCTTTTTTTTTTTCTTCAGTCTCGGCAAGGCAGGGAAATTCTGTGGTGAAACGCTGCCACTGCTGGCCATTCAGTATAATCTGCAGATGGAAAAGTCCACTGTTAGCACCATTTTTACAAAGGGTAAACAGATCAATACCATGGAGTCTATATTATTGTGAAAATCAACAGCTCATTAGAAAATCAAATCCCAATTTGTAATTTTAACCTCCCATACTTCTTTGAATCCCACGCCTCACTTGCTAACACTCTCTAAACAACTGTAGCACATACATTAGGACATAGATCTATAGATCTTTTTGCCAGACAAGTGGCAGTGAACCCTTCTCAATTCATTTGTGTTAGGATATGGTACACCGATAGCAATTAAGCCAGCTGATAAGTTGAGAGAGGAAGGGTTATGCTACAGTTAATGGAAATAATAAAAACGATGAATAGATTATTTACCATCCTCATTTTAGCCAATTCCTACCAGTTCAGCAATAGTAAAGTTGAGACTCTTATGCTCAAACGTACGTTCATACAAATTCAGAAGTCTCAGAAAGTGCCCAATTTCGTTCATCTTAACATCTTAGTTTGTAGTAGGGCATCCTGTCTACCCTACTACTCATTTAATTACCAAGATGAATGTATCCTACTGATTAATAGGCAACAGAGTGGCCCTCATGTCAGACAACATCTTGTTTTTGCTTTATGATGTCAGCTTGCTAGGCAACAGAGTGGCCCTCAGGTCAGACAACATTCTTGCTTTAGCTTTATGACGTCAGAGCACCAGTGGACCAATTGTCCTTGTGGAAGCTGACCACACAGGAGGATGAGATTTCAGAAGGTATGCAGTAGGTTACTATCTGTGTTTGTAAGGCAAGTAGGAGGGGGAATGGTAAAGGACTATGAACCACTCAAAGCATAGGGGCTTTTTTGAAAGTGGATGGGGATACAAAAATAGAGATTATCCTTATACCAATCCATCTTGAGTATCAGAGTCCAACATACAAAGTGCAGGGGAAGACGTTAAATGAGCTTCCTTCTGTGAGAAGGAAACACTATCGTTCTCAAGTGAGATAGTGCATTTCAAACTCAAAGGCAGCAAATTCCTCAAGTGGAACATTGCTAGCACTAGGATCTAAAGCAGGCTTTAGTAGTGTTGAAGGCAGTCAGTTTTTGTTAGCTATCATGAACAACACAATGTGATCCATATTACTTCTATATTGAAAGAAAATATATTCAGGCACAGGCTCCCACTAGAAGGTAATGAGGAAATGCAAACGCTGTGAACGTCTTTTTAATGCCTAAAGGAATGATTGTGAGTTTTACTTACCATATAAATTGGTCAAATGATGCCGTATGCCGGAAGATTTGCTTTTTTTTTTTTCTTCAGTCTCGGCAAGGCAGAGAAATTCTGTGGTGAAACGCTGCCACTGCTGGCCATTCAGTATAATCTGCAGATGGAAAAGTCCACTGTTAGCACAATTTTTACAAAGGGTAAACAGATCAATACTATGGAGTCTATATTATTGTGAAAATCAACAGCTCATTAGAAAATCAAATCCCAATTTGTAATTTTAACCTCCCATACTTCTTTGAATCCCACGCCTCACTTGCTAAATGTAAATGTATGTAAATGTATTGCGATTTATATAGCGCACGTATCACCCGAAGGCATCAAGGCGCTTGCCTTGGGAACCCGTCCTGGTATTCCCCTGTGAGATAACCCCAGCAGGGTATCCACAAGGTGAAAGCCAGGCATCCCGCCGCGAGGGGCCGTAGTGGAGATTAAGCAAGCTATTGCCAAGAGTCGCAGAGTGTGAACCCGTGAGTCGAGTAGGCACCGGAACGAGAATTATTGAGTCGTGGAATTTTTGAGCCCAAGACCCGCCGAGGCGGGGAATTGAACCCTGGTCCAGGACCGATCTCAGCTTCCGGGTCTGCCGCCTCTAACCCCTGAGCTAACACTCTCTAAACAACTGTAGCACATACATTAGGACATAGATCTATAGATCTTTTTCCCAGACAAGTGGCAGTGAACCCTTCTCAATTCATTTGTGTTAGGATATGGTACACCGATAGCAATTAAGCCAGCTGATAAGTTGAGAGAGGAAGGGTTATGCTACAGTTAATGGAAATAATAAAAACGAATAGATTATTTACCATCCTCATTTTAGCCAATTCCTACCAGTTCAGCAATAGTAAAGTTGAGACTCTTATGCTCAAACGTACGTTCATACAAATTCAGAAGTCTCAGAAAGTGCCCCAATTTCTTTCATCTTAACATCTTAGTTTGTAGTAGGGCATCCGACAACATCTTGTTTTTGCTTTATGATGTCAGCTTGCTAGGCAACAGAGTGGCCCTCAGGTCAGACAACATTCTTGCTTTAGCTTTATGACGTCAGAGCACCAGTGGACCAATTGTCCTTGTGGAAGCTGACCACACAGGAGGATGAGATTTCAGAAGGTATGCAGTAGGTTACTATCTGTGTTTGTAAGGCAAGTAGGAGGGGGAATGATAAAGGACTCTGAACCACTCAAAGCATAGGGGCCTTTTTGAAAGTGGATGGGGATACAAAAATAGAGATTATCCTTAATACCAATCCGTCTTGAGTATCAGAGTCCATCATACAAAGTGCAGGGGAAGACGTTAAATGAGCTTCCTTCTGTGAGAAGGAAACACTATCGTTCTAAAGTGAGATAGTGCATTTCAAACTCAAAGGCAGCAAATTCCCCAAGTGGAACATTGCTAGCACCAGGATCTAAAGCAGGCTTTAGTAGTGTTGAAGGCAGTCAGTTTTTGTTAGCTATCATGACCAACACAATGTGAGCCATATTACTTCCATATTGACAGAAATTATATTCAGGCACAGGCTCCCACTAGAAGGTAATGAGGAAATTCAAAAGCTGTGAACGTCTTTTTAATGCCTAAAGGAACGATTGTGAGGTTTACTTACCATATAAATTGGTCAAATGATGCCGTATGCCGGAAGATTTGCTTTTTTTTTTTTCTTCAGTCTCGGCAAGGCAGGGAAATTCTGTGGTGAAACGCTGCCACTGCTGGCCATTCAGTATAATCTGCAGATGGAAAAGTCCACTGTTAGCACCATTTTTACAAAGGGTAAACAGATCAATACCATGGAGTCTATATTATTGTGAAAATCAACAGCTCATTAGAAAATCAAATCCCAATTTGTAATTTTAACCTCCCATACTTCTTTGAATCCCACGCCTCACTTGCTAACACTCTCTAAACAACTGTAGCACATACATTAGGACATAGATGTATAGATCTTTTTGCCAGACAAGTGGCAGTGAACCCTTCTCAATTCATTTGTGTTAGGATATGGTACACCGATAGCAATTAAGCCAGCTGATAAGTTGAGAGAGGAAGGGTTATGCTACAGTTAATGGAAATAATAAAAACGATGAATAGATTATTTACCATCCTCATTTTAGCCAATTCCTACCAGTTCAGCAATAGTAAAGTTGAGACTCTTATGCTCAAACGTACGTTCATACAAATTCAGAAGTCTCAGAAAGTGCCCAATTTCGTTCATCTTAACATCTTAGTTTGTAGTAGGGCATCCTGTCTACCCTACTACTCATTTAATTACCAAGATGAATGTATCCTACTGATTAATAGGCAACAGAGTGGCCCTCATGTCAGACAACATCTTGTTTTTGCTTTATGATGTCAGCTTGCTAGGCAACAGAGTGGCCCTCAGGTCAGACAACATTCTTGCTTTAGCTTTATGACGTCAGAGCACCAGTGGACCAATTGTCCTTGTGGAAGCTGACCACACCGGAGGATGAGATTTCAGAAGGTATGCAGTAGGTTACTATCTGTGTTTGTAAGGCAAGTAGGAGGGGGAATGATAAAGGACTCTGAACCACTCAAAGCATAGGGGCCTTTTTGAAAGTGGATGGGGATACAAAAATAGAGATTATCCTTAATACCAATCCGTCTTGAGTATCAGAGTCCATCATACAAAGTGCAGGGGAAGACGTTAAATGAGCTTCCTTCTGTGAGAAGGAAACACTATCGTTCTAAAGTGAGATAGTGCATTTCAAACTCAAAGGCAGCAAATTCCCCAAGTGGAACATTGCTAGCACCAGGATCTAAAGCAGGCTTTAGTAGTGTTGAAGGCAGTCAGTTTTTGTTAGCTATCATGACCAACACAATGTGAGCCATATTACTTCCATATTGACAAATTATATTCAGGCACAGGCTCCCACTAGAAGGTAATGAGGAAATTTAAAAGCTGTGAACGTCTTTTTAATGCCTAAAGGAATGATTGTGAGTTTTACTTACCATATAAATTGGTCAAATGATGCCGTATGCCGGAAGATTTGCTTTTTTTTTTTTCTTCAGTCTCGGCAAGGCAGAGAAATTCTGTGGTGAAACGCTGCCACTGCTGGCCATTCAGTATAATCTGCAGATGGAAAAGTCCACTGTTAGCACAATTTTTACAAAGGGTAAACAGATCAATACTATGGAGTCTATATTATTGTGAAAATCAACAGCTCATTAGAAAATCAAATCCCAATTTGTAATTTTAACCTCCCATACTTCTTTGAATCCCACGCCTCACTTGCTAACACTCTCTAAACAACTGTAGCACATACATTAGGACATAGATCTATAGATCTTTTTCCCAGACAAGTGGCAGTGAACCCTTCTCAATTCATGTGTGTTAGGATATGGTACACCGATAGCAATTAAGCCAGCTGATAAGTTGAGAGAGGAAGGGTTATGCTACAGTTAATGGAAATAATAAAAACGATGAATAGATTATTTACCATCCTCATTTTAGCCAATTCCTACCAGTTCAGCAATAGTAAAGTTGAGACTCTTATGCTCAAACGTACGTTCATACAAATTCAGAAGTCTCAGAAAGTGCCCCAATTTCTTTCATCTTAACATCTTAGTTTGTAGTAGGGCATCCGACAACATCTTGTTTTTGCTTTATGATGTCAGCTTGCTAGGCAACAGAGTGGCCCTCAGGTCAGACAACATTCTTGCTTTAGCTTTATGACGTCAGAGCACCAGTGGAACAATTGTCCTTGTGGAAGCTGACCACACAGGAGGATGAGATTTTAGAAGGTATGCAGTAGGTTACTATCTGTGTTTGTAAGGCAAGTAGGAGGGGGAATGGTAAAGGACTATGAACCACTCAAAGCATAGGGGCCTTTTTGAAAGTGGATGGGGATACAAAAATAGAGATTATCCTTAATATCAATCCATCTTGAGTATCAGAGTCCAACATACAAAGTGCAGGGGAAGACGTTAAATGAGCTACCTTCTGTGAGAAGGAAACACTATCGTTCTCAAGTGAGATAGTGCATTTCAAACTCAAAGGCAGCAAATTCCTCAAGTGGAACATTGCTAGCACTAGGATCTAAAGCAGGCTTTAGTAGTGTTGAAGGCAGTCAGTTTTTGTTAGCTATCATGAACAACACAATGTGATCCATATTACTTCTATATTGAAAGAAAATATATTCAGGCACAGGCTCCCACTAGAAGGTAATGAGGAAATTCAAAAGCTGTGAACGTCTTTTTAATGCCTAAAGGAATGATTGTGAGTTTTACTTACCATATAAATTGGTCAAATGATGCCGTATGCCGGAAGATTTGCTTTTTTTTTTTTTCTTCAGTCTCGGCAAGGCAGAGAAATTCTGTGGTGAAACGCTGCCACTGCTGGCCATTCAGTATAATCTGCAGATGGAAAAGTCCACTGTTAGCACAATTTTTACAAAGGGTAAACAGATCAATACCATGGAGTCTATATTATTGTGAAAATCAACAGCTCATTAGAAAATCAAATCCCAATTTGTAATTTTAACCTCCCATACTTCTTTGAATCCCACGCCTCACTTGCTAACACTCTCTAAACAACTGTAGCACATACATTAGGACATAGATCTATAGATCTTTTTGCCAGACAAGTGGCAGTGAACCCTTCTCAATTCATTTGTGTTAGGATATGGTACACCGATAGCAATTAAGCCAGCTGATAAGTTGAGAGAGGAAGGGTTATGCTACAGTTAATGGAAATAATAAAAACGATGAATAGAATATTTACCATCCTCATTTTAGCCAATTCCTACCAGTTCAGCATTAGTAAAGTTGAGACTCTTATGCTCAAACGTATGTTCATACAAATTCAGAAGTGTCAGAAAGTGCCCCAATTTCTTTCATCTTAACATCTTAGTTTGCAGTAGGGCATCCTGTCTACCCTTCTACTCATTTAATTACAAAGATGAATGTATCCTACTGATTAATAGGCAACAGAGTGGCCCTCATGTCGGACAACATCTTTTTGCTTTATGATGTCAGCTTGCTAGGCAACAGAGTGGCCCTCAGGTCAGACAACATTCTTGCTTTAGCTTTATGACGTCAGAGCACCAGTGGACCAATTGTCCTTGTGGAAGCTGACCACACAGGAGGATGAGATTTCAGAAGGTATGCAGTAGGTTACTATCTGTGTTTGTAAGGCAAGTAGGAGGGGGAATGGTAAAGGACTATGAACCACTCAAAGCATAGGGGCCTTTTTGAAAGTGGATGGGGATACAAAAATAGAGATTATCCTTATACCAATCCATCTTGAGTATCAGAGTCCAACATACAAAGTGCAGGGGAAGACGTTAAATGAGCTTCCTTCTGTGAGAAGGAAACACTATCGTTCTCAAGTGAGATAGTGCATTTCAAACTCAAAGGCAGCAAATTCCTCAAGTGGAACATTGCTAGCACTAGGATCTAAAGCAGGCTTTAGTAGTGTTGAAGGCAGTCAGTTTTTGTTAGCTATCATGAACAACACAATGTGATCCATATTACTTCTATATTGAAAGAAAATATATTCAGGCACAGGCTCCCACTAGAAGGTAATGAGGAAATGCAAACGCTGTGAACGTCTTTTTAATGCCTAAAGGAATGATTGTGAGTTTTACTTACCATATAAATTGGTCAAATGATGCCGTATGCCGGAAGATTTGCTTTTTTTTTTTTCTTCAGTCTCGGCAAGGCAGAGAAATTCTGTGGTGAAACGCTGCCACTGCTGGCCATTCAGTATAATCTGCAGATGGAAAAGTCCACTGTTAGCACAATTTTTACAAAGGGTAAACAGATCAATACTATGGAGTCTATATTATTGTGAAAATCAACAGCTCATTAGAAAATCAAATCCCAATTTGTAATTTTAACCTCCCATACTTCTTTGAATCCCACGCCTCACTTGCTAAATGTAAATGTATGTAAATGTATTGCGATTTATATAGCGCACGTATCACCCGAAGGCATCAAGGCGCTTGCCTTGGGAACCCGTCCTGGTATTCCCCTGTGAGATAACCCCAGCAGGGTATCCACAAGGTGAAAGCCAGGCATCCCGCCGCGAGGGGCCGTAGTGGAGATTAAGCAAGCTATTGCCAAGAGTCGCAGAGTGTGAACCCGTGAGTCGAGTAGGCACCGGAACGAGAATTATTGAGTCGTGGAATTTTTGAGCCCAAGACCCGCCGAGGCGGGGAATTGAACCCTGGTCCAGGACCGATCTCAGCTTCCGGGTCTGCCGCCTCTAACCCCTGAGCTAACACTCTCTAAACAACTGTAGCACATACATTAGGACATAGATCTATAGATCTTTTTCCCAGACAAGTGGCAGTGAACCCTTCTCAATTCATTTGTGTTAGGATATGGTACACCGATAGCAATTAAGCCAGCTGATAAGTTGAGAGAGGAAGGGTTATGCTACAGTTAATGGAAATAATAAAAACGATGAATAGATTATTTACCATCCTCATTTTAGCCAATTCCTACCAGTTCAGCAATAGTAAAGTTGAGACTCTTATGCTCAAACGTACGTTCATACAAATTCAGAAGTCTCAGAAAGTGCCCCAATTTCTTTCATCTTAACATCTTAGTTTGTAGTAGGGCATCCGGCAACATCTTGTTTTTGCTTTATGATGTCAGCTTGCTAGGCAACAGAGTGGCCCTCAGGTCAGACAACATTCTTGCTTTAGCTTTATGACGTCAGAGCACCAGTGGACCAATTGTCCTTGTGGAAGCTGACCACACAGGAGGATGAGATTTCAGAAGGTATGCAGTAGGTTACTATCTGTGTTTGTAAGGCAAGTAGGAGGGGGAATGATAAAGGACTCTGAACCACTCAAAGCATAGGGGCCTTTTTGAAAGTGGATGGGGATACAAAAATAGAGATTATCCTTAATACCAATCCGTCTTGAGTATCAGAGTCCATCATACAAAGTGCAGGGGAAGACGTTAAATGAGCTTCCTTCTGTGAGAAGGAAACACTATCGTTCTAAAGTGAGATAGTGCATTTCAAACTCAAAGGCAGCAAATTCCCCAAGTGGAACATTGCTAGCACCAGGATCTAAAGCAGGCTTTAGTAGTGTTGAAGGCAGTCAGTTTTTGTTAACTATCATGACCAACACAATGTGAGCCATATTACTATCATATTGACAGAAATTATATTCAGGCACAGGCTCCCACTAGAAGGTAATGAGGAAATTCAAAAGCTGTGAACGTCTTTTTAATGCCTAAAGGAATGATTGTGAGTTTTACTTACCATATAAATTGGTCAAATGATGCAGTATGCCGGAAGATTTGCGTTTTTTTTTTTCTTCAGTCTCGGCAAGGCAGAGAAATTCTGTGGTGAAACGCTGACACTGCTGGCCATTCAGTATAATCTGCAGATGGAAAAGTCCACTGTTAGCACAATTTTTACAAAGGGTAAACAGATCAATACCATGGTGTCTATATTATTGTGAAAATCAACAGCTCATTAGAAAATCAAATCCCAATTTGTAATTTTAACCTCCCATACTTCTTTGAATCCCACGCCTCACTTGCTAACACTCTCTAAACAACTGTAGCACATACATTAGGACATAGATCTATAGATCTTTTTGCCAGACAAGTGGCAGTGAACCCTTCTCAATTCATTTGTGTTAGGATATGGTACACCGATAGCAATTAAGCCAGCTGATAAGTTGAGAGAGGAAGGGTTATGCTACAGTTAATGGAAATAATAAAAACGATGAATAGATTATTTACCATCCTCATTTTAGCCAATTCCTACCAGTTCAGAAATAGTAAAGTTGAGACTCTTATGCTCAAACGTACGTTCATACAAATTCAGAAGTCTCAGAAAGTGCCCAATTTCTTTCATCTTAACATCTTAGTTTGTAGTAGGGATCCTGTCTACCCTACTACTCATTTAATTACCAAGATGAATGTATCCTACTGATTAATAGGCAACAGAGTGGCCCTCATGTCAGACAACATCTTGTTTTTGCTTTATGATGTCAGCTTGCTAGGCAACAGAGTGGCCCTCAGGCCAGACAACATTCTTGCTTTAGCTTTATGACGTCAGAGCACCAGTGGACCAATTGTCCTTGTGGAAGCTGACCACACAGGAGGATGAGATTTCAGAAGGTATGCAGTAGGTTACTATCTGTGTTTGTAAGGCAAGTAGGAGGGGGAATGATAAAGGACTCTGAACCACTCAAAGCATAGGGGCCTTTTTGAAAGTGGATGGGGATACAAAAATAGAGATTATCCTTAATACCAATCCGTCTTGAGTATCAGAGTCCATCATACAAAGTGCAGGGGAAGACGTTAAATGAGCTTCCTTCTGTGAGAAGGAAACACTATCGTTCTAAAGTGAGATAGTGCATTTCAAACTCAAAGGCAGCAAATTCCCCAAGTGGAACATTGCTAGCACCAGGATCTAAAGCAGGCTTTAGTAGTGTTGAAGGCAGTCAGTTTTTGTTAGCTATCATGACCAACACAATGTGAGCCATATTACTTCCATATTGACAGAAATTATATTCAGGCACAGGCTCCCACTAGAAGGTAATGAGGAAATTCAAAAGCTGTGAACGTCTTTTTAATGCCTAAAGGAACGATTGTGAGGTTTACTTACCATATAAATTGGTCAAATGATGCCGTATGCCGGAAGATTTGCTTTTTTTTTTTTCTTCAGTCTCGGCAAGGCAGGGAAATTCTGTGGTGAAACGCTGCCACTGCTGGCCATTCAGTATAATCTGCAGATGGAAAAGTCCACTGTTAGCACCATTTTTACAAAGGGTAAACAGATCAATACCATGGAGTCTATATTATTGTGAAAATCAACAGCTCATTAGAAAATCAAATCCCAATTTGTAATTTTAACCTCCCATACTTCTTTGAATCCCACGCCTCACTTGCTAACACTCTCTAAACAACTGTAGCACATACATTAGGACATAGATGTATAGATCTTTTTGCCAGACAAGTGGCAGTGAACCCTTCTCAATTCATTTGTGTTAGGATATGGTACACCGATAGCAATTAAGCCAGCTGATAAGTTGAGAGAGGAAGGGTTATGCTACAGTTAATGGAAATAATAAAAACGATGAATAGATTATTTACCATCCTCATTTTAGCCAATTCCTACCAGTTCAGCAATAGTAAAGTTGAGACTCTTATGCTCAAACGTACGTTCATACAAATTCAGAAGTCTCAGAAAGTGCCCAATTTCGTTCATCTTAACATCTTAGTTTGTAGTAGGGCATCCTGTCTACCCTACTACTCATTTAATTACCAAGATGAATGTATCCTACTGATTAATAGGCAACAGAGTGGCCCTCATGTCAGACAACATCTTGTTTTTGCTTTATGATGTCAGCTTGCTAGGCAACAGAGTGGCCCTCAGGTCAGACAACATTCTTGCTTTAGCTTTATGACGTCAGAGCACCAGTGGACCAATTGTCCTTGTGGAAGCTGACCACACCGGAGGATGAGATTTCAGAAGGTATGCAGTAGGTTACTATCTGTGTTTGTAAGGCAAGTAGGAGGGGGAATGATAAAGGACTCTGAACCACTCAAAGCATAGGGGCCTTTTTGAAAGTGGATGGGGATACAAAAATAGAGATTATCCTT
The DNA here is from genome assembly GCF_964263255.1 of Lissotriton vulgaris. Lineage (NCBI taxonomy): Eukaryota > Metazoa > Chordata > Amphibia > Caudata > Salamandridae > Lissotriton > Lissotriton vulgaris. Next base: position 616,115,516 of record NC_141696.1, read on the forward strand.
AATACCAATCCGTCTTGAGTATCAGAGTCCATCATACAAAGTGCAGGGGAAGACGTTAAATGAGCTTCCTTCTGTGAGAAGGAAACACTATCGTTCTAAAGTGAGATAGTGCATTTCAAACTCAAAGGCAGCAAATTCCCCAAGTGGAACATTGCTAGCACCAGGATCTAAAGCAGGCTTTAGTAGTGTTGAAGGCAGTCAGTTTTTGTTAGCTATCATGACCAACACAATGTGAGCCATATTACTTCCATATTGACAAATTATATTCAGGCACAGGCTCCCACTAGAAGGTAATGAGGAAATTTAAAAGCTGTGAACGTCTTTTTAATGCCTAAAGGAATGATTGTGAGTTTTACTTACCATATAAATTGGTCAAATGATGCCGTATGCCGGAAGATTTGCTTTTTTTTTTTTTCTTCAGTCTCGGCAAGGCAGAGAAATTCTGTGGTGAAACGCTGCCACTGCTGGCCATTCAGTATAATCTGCAGATGGAAAAGTCCACTGTTAGCACCATTTTTACAAAGGGTAAACAGATCAATACTATGGAGTCTATATTATTGTGAAAATCAACAGCTCATTAGAAAATCAAATCCCAATTTGTAATTTTAACCTCCCATACTTCTTTGAATCCCACGCCTCACTTGCTAACACTCTCTAAACAACTGTAGCACATACATTAGGACATAGATCTATAGATCTTTTTCCCAGACAAGTGGCAGTGAACCCTTCTCAATTCATGTGTGTTAGGATATGGTACACCGATAGCAATTAAGCCAGCTGATAAGTTGAGAGAGGAAGGGTTATGCTACAGTTAATGGAAATAATAAAAACGATGTATAGATTATTTACCATCCTCATTTTAGCCAATTCCTACCAGTTCAGCAATAGTAAAGTTGAGACTCTTATGCTCAAACGTACGTTCATACAAATTCAGAAGTCTCAGAAAGTGCCCAATTTCTTTCATCTTAACATCTTAGTTTGTAGTAGGGCATCCTGTCTACCCTACTACTCATTTAATTACCAAGATGAATGTATCCTACTGATTAATAGGCAACAGAGTGGCCCTCATGTCAGACAACATCTTGTTTTTGCTTTATGATGTCAGCTTGCTAGGCAACAGAGTGGCCCTCAGGTCAGACAACATTCTTGCTTTAGCTTTATGACGTCAGAGCACCAGTGGACCAATTGTCCTTGTGGAAGCTGACCACACAGGAGGATGAGATTTCAGAAGGTATGCAGTAGGTTACTATCTGTGTTTGTAAGGCAAGTAGGAGGGGGAATGATAAAGGACTCTGAACCACTCAAAGCATAGGGGCCTTTTTGAAAGTGGATGGGGATACAAAAATAGAGATTATCCTTAATACCAATCCGTCTTGAGTATCAGAGTCCATCATACAAAGTGCAGGGGAAGACGTTAAATGAGCTTCCTTCTGTGAGAAGGAAACACTATCGTTCTAAAGTGAGATAGTGCATTTCAAACTCAAAGGCAGCAAATTCCCCAAGTGGAACATTGCTAGCACCAGGATCTAAAGCAGGCTTTAGTAGTGTTGAAGGCAGTCAGTTTTTGTTAACTATCATGACCAACACAATGTGAGCCATATTACTTCCATATTGACAGAAATTATATTCAGGCACAGGCTCCCACTAGAAGGTAATGAGGAAATTCAAAAGCTGTGAACGTCTTTTTAACGCCTAAAGGAATGATTGTGAGTTTTACTTACCATATAAATTGGTCAAATTATGCCGTATGCCGGAAGATTTGCTTTTTTTTTTTTTCTTCAGTCTCGGCAAGGCAGAGAAATTCTGTGGTGAAACGCTGCCACTGCTGGCCATTCAGTATAATCTGCAGATGGAAAAGTCCACTGTTAGCACCATTTTTACAAAGGGTAAACAGATCAATACCATGGAGTCTATATTATTGTGAAAATCAACAGCTCATTAGAAAATCAAATCCCAATTTGTAATTTTAACCTCCCATACTTCTTTGAATCCCACGCCTCACTTGCTAACACTCTCTAAACAACTGTAGCACATACATTAGGACATAGATGTATAGATCTTTTTGCCAGACAAGTGGCAGTGAACCCTTCTCAATTCATTTGTGTTAGGATATGGTACACCGATAGCAATTAAGCCAGCTGATAAGTTGAGAGAGGAAGGGTTATGCTACAGTTAATGGAAATAATAAAAACGATGAATAGATTATTTACCATCCTCATTTTAGCCAATTCCTACCAGTTCAGCAATAGTAAAGTTGAGACTCTTATGCTCAAACGTACGTTCATACAAATTCAGAAGTCTCAGAAAGTGCCCAATTTCGTTCATCTTAACATCTTAGTTTGTAGTAGGGCATCCTGTCTACCCTACTACTCATTTAATTACCAAGATGAATGTATCCTACTGATTAATAGGCAACAGAGTGGCCCTCATGTCAGACAACATCTTGTTTTTGCTTTATGATGTCAGCTTGCTAGGCAACAGAGTGGCCCTCAGGTCAGACAACATTCTTGCTTTAGCTTTATGACGTCAGAGCACCAGTGGACCAATTGTCCTTGTGGAAGCTGACCACACAGGAGGATGAGATTTCAGAAGGTATGCAGTAGGTTACTATCTGTGTTTGTAAGGCAAGTAGGAGGGGGAATGATAAAGGACTCTGAACCACTCAAAGCATAGGGGCCTTTTTGAAAGTGGATGGGGATACAAAAATAGAGATTATCCTTAATACCAATCCGTCTTGAGTATCAGAGTCCATCATACAAAGTGCAGGGGAAGACGTTAAATGAGCTTCCTTCTGTGAGAAGGAAACACTATCGTTCTAAAGTGAGATAGTGCATTTCAAACTCAAAGGCAGCAAATTCCACAAGTGGAACATTGCTAGCACCAGGATCTAAAGCAGGCTTTAGTAGTGTTGAAGGCAGTCAGTTTTTGTTAGCTATCATGACCAACACAATGTGAGCCATATTACTTCCATATTGACAAATTATATTCAGGCACAGGCTCCCACTAGAAGGTAATGAGGAAATTTAAAAGCTGTGAACGTCTTTTTAATGCCTAAAGGAATGATTGTGAGTTTTACTTACCATATAAATTGGTCAAATTATGCCGTATGCCGGAAGATTTGCTTTTTTTTTTTTTCTTCAGTCTCGGCAAGGCAGAGAAATTCTGTGGTGAAACGCTGCCACTGCTGGCCATTCAGTATAATCTGCAGATGGAAAAGTCCACTGTTAGCATAATTTTTACAAAGGGTAAACAGATCAATACCATGGAGGCTATATTATTGTGAAAATCAACAGCTCATTAGAAAATCAAATCCCAATTTGTAATTTTAACCTCCCATACTTCTTTGAATCCCACGCCTCACTTGCTAACACTCTCTAAACAACTGTAGCACATACATTAGGACATAGATCTATAGATCTTTTTCCCAGACAAGTGGCAGTGAACCCTTCTCAATTCATTTGTGTTAGGATATGGTACACCGATAGCAATTACGCCAGCTGATAAGTTGAGAGGTGAAGGGTTATGCTACAGTTAATGGAAATAATAAAAACGAGGAATAGATTATTTACCATCCTCATTTTAGCCAATTCCTACCAGTTCAGCAATAGTAAAGTTGAGACTCTTATGCTCAAACGTACGTTCATACAAATTCAGAAGTCTCAGAAAGTGCCCAATTTCGTTCATCTTAACATCTTAGTTTGTAGTAGGGCATCCTGTCTACCCTACTACTCATTTAATTACCAAGATGAATGTATCCTACTGATTAATAGGCAACAGAGTGGCCCTCATGTCAGACAACATCTTGTTTTTGCTTTATGATGTCAGCTTGCTAGGCAACAGAGTGGCCCTCAGGTCAGACAACATTCTTGCTTTAGCTTTATGACGTCAGAGCACCAGTGGACCAATTGTCCTTGTGGAAGCTGACCACACATGAGGATGAGATTTCAGAAGGTATGCAGTAGGTTACTATCTGTGTTTGTAAGGCAAGTAGGAGGGGGAATGATAAAGGACTCTGAACCACTCAAAGCATAGGGGCCTTTTTGAAAGTGGATGGGGATACAAAAATAGAGATTATCCTTAATACCAATCCGTCTTGAGTATCAGAGTCCATCATACAAAGTGCAGGGGAAGACGTTAAATGAGCTTCCTTCTGTGAGAAGGAAACACTATCGTTCTAAAGTGAGATAGTGCATTTCAAACTCAAAGGCAGCAAATTCCCCAAGTGGAACATTGCTAGCACCAGGATCTAAAGCAGGCTTTAGTAGTGTTGAAGGCAGTCAGTTTTTGTTAGCTATCATGACCAACACAATGTGAGCCATATTACTTCCATATTGACAAATTATATTCAGGCACAGGCTCCCACTAGAAGGTAATGAGGAAATTTAAAAGCTGTGAACGTCTTTTTAATGCCTAAAGGAATGATTGTGAGTTTTACTTACCATATAAATTGGTCAAATGATGCCATATGCCGGAAGATTTGCTTTTTTTTTTTTTCTTCAGTCTCGGCAAGGCAGAGAAATTCTGTGGTGAAACGCTGCCATTGCTGGCCATTCAGTATAATCTGCAGATGGAAAAGTCCACTGTTAGCACAATTTTTACAAAGGGTAAACAGATCAATACTATGGAGTCTATATTATTGTGAAAATCAACAGCTCATTAGAAAATCAAATCCCAATTTGTAATTTTAACCTCCCATACTTCTTTGAATCCCACGCCTCACTTGCTAACACTCTCTAAACAACTGTAGCACATACATTAGGACATAGATCTATAGATCTTTTTCCCAGACAAGTGGCAGTGAACCCTTCTCAATTCATGTGTGTTAGGATATGGTACACCGATAGCAATTAAGCCAGCTGATAAGTTGAGAGAGGAAGGGTTATGCTACAGTTAATGGAAATAATAAAAACGATGAATAGATTATTTACCATCCTCATTTTAGCCAATTCCTACCAGTTCAGCAATAGTAAAGTTGAGACTCTTATGCTCAAACGTACGTTCATACAAATTCAGAAGTCTCAGAAAGTGCCCAATTTCTTTCATCTTAACATCTTAGTTTGTAGTAGGGCATCCTGTCTACCCTACTACTCATTTAATTACCAAGATGAATGTATCCTACTGATTAATAGGCAACAGAGTGGCCCTCATGTCAGACAACATCTTGTTTTTGCTTTATGATGTCAGCTTGCTAGGCAACAGAGTGGCCCTCAGGTCAGACAACATTCTTGCTTTAGCTTTATGACGTCAGAGCACCAGTGGACCAATTGTCCTTGTGGAAGCTGACCACACAGGAGGATGAGATTTCAGAAGGTATGCAGTAGGTTACTATCTGTGTTTGTAAGGCAAGTAGGAGGGGGAATGATAAAGGACTCTGAACCACTCAAAGCATAGGGGCCTTTTTGAAAGTGGATGGGGATACAAAAATAGAGATTATCCTTAATACCAATCCGTCTTGAGTATCAGAGTCCATCATACAAAGTGCAGGGGAAGACGTTAAATGAGCTTCCTTCTGTGAGAAGGAAACACTATCGTTCTAAAGTGAGATAGTGCATTTCAAACTCAAAGGCAGCAAATTCCCCAAGTGGAACATTGCTAGCACCAGGATCTAAAGCAGGCTTTAGTAGTGTTGAAGGCAGTCAGTTTTTGTTAGCTATCATGACCAACACAATGTGAGCCATATTACTTCCATATTGACAGAAATTATATTCAGGCACAGGCTCCCACTAGAAGGTAATGAGGAAATTCAAAAGCTGTGAACGTCTTTTTAATGCCTAAAGGAATGATTGTGAGGTTTACTTACCATATAAATTGGTCAAATGATGCCGTATGCCGGAAGATTTGCTTTTTTTTTTTCTTCAGTCTCGGCAAGGCAGGGAAATTCTGTGGTGAAACGCTGCCACTGCTGGCCATTCAGTATAATCTGCAGATGGAAAAGTCCACTGTTAGCACCATTTTTACAAAGGGTAAACAGATCAATACTATGGAGTCTATATTATTGTGAAAATCAACAGCTCATTAGAAAATCAAAGCCCAATTTGTAATTTTAACCTCCCATACTTCTTTGAATCCCACGCCTCACTTGCTAACACTCTCTAAACAACTGTAGCACATACATTAGGACATAGATCTATAGATCTTTTTGCCAGACAAGTGGCAGTGAACCCTTCTCAATTCATTTGTGTTAGGATATGGTACACCGATAGCAATTAAGCCAGCTGATAAGTTGAGAGAGGAAGGGTTATGCTACAGTTAATGGAAATAATAAAAACGATGAATAGATTATTTACCATCCTCATTTTAGCCAATTCCTACCAGTTCAGCAATAGTAAAGTTGAGACTCTTATGCTCAAACGTACGTTCATACAAATTCAGAAGTCTCAGAAAGTGCCCAATTTCGTTCATCTTAACATCTAAGTTTGTAGTAGGGCATCCTGTCTACCCTACTACTCATTTAATTACCAAGATGAATGTATCCTACTGATTAATAGGCAACAGAGTGGCCCTCATGTCAGACAACATCTTGTTTTTGCTTTATGATGTCAGCTTGCTAGGCAACAGAGTGGCCCTCAGGTCAGACAACATTCTTGCTTTAGCTTTATGACGTCAGAGCACCAGTGGACCAATTGTCCTTGTGGAAGCTGACCACACAGGAGGATGAGATTTCAGAAGGTATGCAGTAGGTTACTATCTGTGTTTGTAAGGCAAGTAGGAGGGGGAATGATAAAGGACTCTGAACCACTCAAAGCATAGGGGCCTTTTTGAAAGTGGATGGGGATACAAAAATAGAGATTATCCTTAATACCAATCAGTCTTGAGTATCAGAGTCCATCATACAAAGTGCAGGGGAAGAGGTTAAATGAGCTTCCTTCTGTGAGAAGGAAACACTATCGTTCTAAAGTGAGATAGTGCATTTCAAACTCAAAGGCAGCAAATTCCCCAAGTGGAACATTGCTAGCACCAGGATCTAAAGCAGGCTTTAGTAGTGTTGAAGGCAGTCAGTTTTTGTTAGCTATCATGACCAACACAATGTGAGCCATATTACTTCCATATTGACAAATTATATTCAGGCACAGGCTCCCACTAGAAGGTAATGAGGAAATTTAAAAGCTGTGAACGTCTTTTTAATGCCTAAAGGAATGATTGTGAGTTTTACTTACCATATAAATTGGTCAAATGATGCCGTATGCCGGAAGATTTGTTTTTTTTTTTTTCTTCAGTCTCGGCAAGGCAGAGAAATTCTGTGGTGAAACGCTGCCACTGCTGGCCATTCAGTATAATCTGCAGATGGAAAAGTCCACTGTTAGCACAATTTTTACAAAGGGTAAACAGATCAATACTATGGAGTCTATATTATTGTGAAAATCAACAGCTCATTAGAAAATCAAATCCCAATTTGTAATTTTAACCTCCCATACTTCTTTGAATCCCACGCCTCACTTGCTAACACTCTCTAAACAACTGTAGCACATACATTAGGACATAGATCTATAGATCTTTTTCCCAGACAAGTGGCAGTGAACCCTTCTCAATTCATGTGTGTTAGGATATGGTACACCGATAGCAATTAAGCCAGCTGATAAGTTGAGAGAGGAAGGGTTATGCTACAGTTAATGGAAATAATAAAAACGATGAATAGATTATTTACCATTCTCATTTTAGCCAATTCCTACCAGTTCAGCAATAGTAAAGTTGAGACTCTTATGCTCAAACGTACGTTCATACAAATTCAGAAGTCTCAGAAAGTGCCCAATTTCTTTCATCTTAACATCTTAGTTTGTAGTAGGGCATCCTGTCTACCCTACTACTCATTTAATTACCAAGATGAATGTATCCTACTGATTAATAGGCAACAGAGTGGCCCTCATGTCAGACAACATCTTGTTTTTGCTTTATGATGTCAGCTTGCTAGGCAACAGAGTGGCCCTCAGGTCAGACAACATTCTTGCTTTAGCTTTATGACGTCAGAGCACCAGTGGACCAATTGTCCTTGTGGAAGCTGACCACACAGGAGGATGAGATTTCAGAAGGTATGCAGTAGGTTACTATCTGTGTTTGTAAGGCAAGTAGGAGGGGGAATGATAAAGGACTCTGAACCACTCAAAGCATAGGGGCCTTTTTGAAAGTGGATGGGGATACAAAAATAGAGATTATCCTTAATACCAATCCGTCTTGAGTATCAGAGTCCATCATACAAAGTGCAGGGGAAGACGTTAAATGAGCTTCCTTCTGTGAGAAGGAAACACTATCGTTCTAAAGTGAGATAGTGCATTTCAAACTCAAAGGCAGCAAATTCCCCAAGTGGAACATTGCTAGCACCAGGATCTAAAGCAGGCTTTAGTAGTGTTGAAGGCAGTCAGTTTTTGTTAGCTATCATGACCAACACAATGTGAGCCATATTACTTCCATATTGACAGAAATTATATTCAGGCACAGGCTCCCACTAGAAGGTAATGAGGAAATTCAAAAGCTGTGAACGTCTTTTTAATGCCTAAAGGAATGATTGTGAGGTTTACTTACCATATAAATTGGTCAAATGATGCCGTATGCCGGAAGATTTGCTTTTTTTTTTTTCTTCAGTCTCGGCAAGGCAGGGAAATTCTGTGGTGAAACGCTGCCACTGCTGGCCATTCAGTATAATCTGCAGATGGAAAAGTCCACTGTTAGCACCATTTTTACAAAGGGTAAACAGATCAATACTATGGAGTCTATATTATTGTGAAAATCAACAGCTCATTAGAAAATCAAATCCCAATTTGTAATTTTAACCTCCCATACTTCTTTGAATCCCACGCCTCACTTGCTAACACTCTCTAAACAACTGTAGCACATACATTAGGACATAGATCTATAGATCTTTTTGCCAGACAAGTGGCAGTGAACCCTTCTCAATTCATTTGTGTTAGGATATGGTACACCGATAGCAATTAAGCCAGCTGATAAGTTGAGAGAGGAAGGGTTATGCTACAGTTAATGGAAATAATAAAAACGATGAATAGATTATTTACCATCCTAATTTTAGCCAATTCCTACCAGTTCAGCAATAGTAAAGTGGAGACTCTTATGCTCAAACGTACGTTCATACAAATTCAGAAGTCTCAGAAAGTTCCCCAATTTCTTTCATCTTAACATCTTAGTTTGTAGTAGGGCATCCTGTCTACCCTACTACTCATTTAATTACCAAGATGAATGTATCCTACTGATTAATAGGCAACAGAGTGGCCCTCATGTCAGACAACATCTTGTTTTTGCTTTATGATGTCAGCTTGCTAGGCAACAGAGTGGCCCTCAGGTCAGACAACATTCTTGCTTTAGCTTTATGACGTCAGAGCACCAGTGGAACAATTGTCCTTGTGGAAGCTGACCACACAGGAGGATGAGATTTCAGAAGGTATGCAGTAGGTTACTATCTGTGTTTGTAAGGCAAGTAGGAGGGGGAATGGTAAAGGACTATGAACCACTCAAAGCATAGGGGCCTTTTTGAAAGTGGATGGGGATACAAAAATAGAGATTATCCTTAATACCAATCGGTCTTGAGTATCAGAGTCCATCATACAAAGTGCAGGGGAAGACGTTAAATGAGCTTCCTTCTGTGAGAAGGAAACACTATCGTTCTCAAGTGAGATAGTGCATTTCAAACTCAAAGGCAGCAAATTCCTCAAGTGGAACATTGCTAGCACTAGGATCTAAAGCAGGCTTTAGTAGTGTTGAAGGCAGTCAGTTTTTGTTAGCTATCATGACCAACACAATGTGAGCCATATTACTTCCATATTGACAGAAATTATATTCAGGCACAGGCTCCCACTAGAAGGTAATGAGGAAATTCAAAAGCTGTGAACGTCTTTTTAATGCCTAAAGGAATGATTGTGAGTTTTACTTACCATATAAATTGGTCAAATGATGCCGTATGCCGGAAGATTTGCTTTTTTTTTTTTCTTCAGTCTCGGCAAGGCAGAGAAATTCTGTGGTGAAACGCTGCCACTGCTGGCCATTCAGTATAATCTGCAGATGGAAAAGTCCACTGTTAGCACAATTTTTACAAAGGGTAAAGAGATCAATACTATGGAGTCTATATTATTGTGAAAATCAACAGCTCATTAGAAAATCAAATCCCAATTTGTAATTTTAACCTCCCATACTTCTTTGAATCCCACGCCTCACTTGCTAACACTCTCTAAACAACTGTAGCACATACATTAGGACATAGATCTATAGATCTTTTTCCCAGACAAGTGGCAGTGAACCCTTCTCAATTCATTTGTGTTAGGATATGGTACACCGATGGCAATTAAGCCAGCTGATAAGTTGAGAGAGGAAGGGTTATGCTACAGTTAATGGAAATAATAAAAACGATGAATAGATTATTTACCATCCTCATTTTAGCCAATTCCTACCAGTTCAGCAATAGTAAAGTTGAGACTCTTATGCTCAAACGTACGTTCATACAAATTCAGAAGTCTCAGAAAGTGCCCAATTTCTTTCATCTTAACATCTTAGTTTGTAGTAGGGCATCCTGTCTACCCTACTACTCATTTAATTACCAAGATGAATGTATCCTACTGATTAATAGGCAACAGAGTGGCCCTCATGTCAGACAACATCTTGTTTTTGCTTTATGATGTCAGCTTGCTAGGCAACAGAGTGGCCCTCAGGTCAGACAACATTCTTGCTTTAGCTTTATGACGTCAGAGCACCAGTGGACCAATTGTCCTTGTGGAAGCTGACCACACAGGAGGATGAGATTTCAGAAGGTATGCAGTAGGTTACTATCTGTGTTTGTAAGGCAAGTAGGAGGGGGAATGATAAAGGACTCTGAACCACTCAAAGCATAGGGGCCTTTTTGAAAGTGGATGGGGATACAAAAATAGAGATTATCCTTAATACCAATCCGTCTTGAGTATCAGAGTCCATCATACAAAGTGCAGGGGAAGACGTTAAATGAGCTTCCTTCTGTGAGAAGGAAACACTATCGTTCTAAAGTGAGATAGTGCATTTCAAACTCAAAGGCAGCAAATTCCCCAAGTGGAACATTGCTAGCACCAGGATCTAAAGCAGGCTTTAGTAGTGTTGAAGGCAGTCAGTTTTTGTTAGCTATCATGACCAACACAATGTGAGCCATATTACTTCCATATTGACAGAAATTATATTCAGGCACAGGCTCCCACTAGAAGGTAATGAGGAAATTCAAAAGCTGTGAACGTCTTTTTAATGCCTAAAGGAATGATTGTGAGGTTTACTTACCATATAAATTGGTCAAATGATGCCGTATGCCGGAAGATTTGCTTTTTTTTTTTCTTCAGTCTCGGCAAGGCAGGGAAATTCTGTGGTGAAACGCTGCCACTGCTGGCCATTCAGTATAATCTGCAGATGGAAAAGTCCACTGTTAGCACCATTTTTACAAAGGGTAAACAGATCAATACTATGGAGTCTATATTATTGTGAAAATCAACAGCTCATTAGAAAATCAAAGCCCAATTTGTAATTTTAACCTCCCATACTTCTTTGAATCCCACGCCTCACTTGCTAACACTCTCTAAACAACTGTAGCACATACATTAGGACATAGATCTATAGATCTTTTTGCCAGACAAGTGGCAGTGAACCCTTCTCAATTCATTTGTGTTAGGATATGGTACACCGATAGCAATTAAGCCAGCTGATAAGTTGAGAGAGGAAGGGTTATGCTACAGTTAATGGAAATAATAAAAACGATGAATAGATTATTTACCATCCTCATTTTAGCCAATTCCTACCAGTTCAGCAATAGTAAAGTTGAGACTCTTATGCTCAAACGTACGTTCATACAAATTCAGAAGTCTCAGAAAGTGCCCAATTTCGTTCATCTTAACATCTAAGTTTGTAGTAGGGCATCCTGTCTACCCTACTACTCATTTAATTACCAAGATGAATGTATCCTACTGATTAATAGGCAACAGAGTGGCCCTCATGTCAGACAACATCTTGTTTTTGCTTTATGATGTCAGCTTGCTAGGCAACAGAGTGGCCCTCAGGTCAGACAACATTCTTGCTTTAGCTTTATGACGTCAGAGCACCAGTGGACCAATTGTCCTTGTGGAAGCTGACCACACAGGAGGATGAGATTTCAGAAGGTATGCAGTAGGTTACTATCTGTGTTTGTAAGGCAAGTAGGAGGGGGAATGATAAAGGACTCTGAACCACTCAAAGCATAGGGGCCTTTTTGAAAGTGGATGGGGATACAAAAATAGAGATTATCCTTAATACCAATCAGTCTTGAGTATCAGAGTCCATCATACAAAGTGCAGGGGAAGAGGTTAAATGAGCTTCCTTCTGTGAGAAGGAAACACTATCGTTCTAAAGTGAGATAGTGCATTTCAAACTCAAAGGCAGCAAATTCCCCAAGTGGAACATTGCTAGCACCAGGATCTAAAGCAGGCTTTAGTAGTGTTGAAGGCAGTCAGTTTTTGTTAGCTATCATGACCAACACAATGTGAGCCATATTACTTCCATATTGACAAATTATATTCAGGCACAGGCTCCCACTAGAAGGTAATGAGGAAATTTAAAAGCTGTGAACGTCTTTTTAATGCCTAAAGGAATGATTGTGAGTTTTACTTACCATATAAATTGGTCAAATGATGCCGTATGCCGGAAGATTTGTTTTTTTTTTTTTCTTCAGTCTCGGCAAGGCAGAGAAATTCTGTGGTGAAACGCTGCCACTGCTGGCCATTCAGTATAATCTGCAGATGGAAAAGTCCACTGTTAGCACAATTTTTACAAAGGGTAAACAGATCAATACTATGGAGTCTATATTATTGTGAAAATCAACAGCTCATTAGAAAATCAAATCCCAATTTGTAATTTTAACCTCCCATACTTCTTTGAATCCCACGCCTCACTTGCTAACACTCTCTAAACAACTGTAGCACATACATTAGGACATAGATCTATAGATCTTTTTCCCAGACAAGTGGCAGTGAACCCTTCTCAATTCATGTGTGTTAGGATATGGTACACCGATAGCAATTAAGCCAGCTGATAAGTTGAGAGAGGAAGGGTTATGCTACAGTTAATGGAAATAATAAAAACGATGAATAGATTATTTACCATTCTCATTTTAGCCAATTCCTACCAGTTCAGCAATAGTAAAGTTGAGACTCTTATGCTCAAACGTACGTTCATACAAATTCAGAAGTCTCAGAAAGTGCCCAATTTCTTTCATCTTAACATCTTAGTTTGTAGTAGGGCATCCTGTCTACCCTACTACTCATTTAATTACCAAGATGAATGTATCCTACTGATTAATAGGCAACAGAGTGGCCCTCATGTCAGACAACATCTTGTTTTTGCTTTATGATGTCAGCTTGCTAGGCAACAGAGTGGCCCTCAGGTCAGACAACATTCTTGCTTTAGCTTTATGACGTCAGAGCACCAGTGGACCAATTGTCCTTGTGGAAGCTGACCACACAGGAGGATGAGATTTCAGAAGGTATGCAGTAGGTTACTATCTGTGTTTGTAAGGCAAGTAGGAGGGGGAATGATAAAGGACTCTGAACCACTCAAAGCATAGGGGCCTTTTTGAAAGTGGATGGGGATACAAAAATAGAGATTATCCTTAATACCAATCCGTCTTGAGTATCAGAGTCCATCATACAAAGTGCAGGGGAAGACGTTAAATGAGCTTCCTTCTGTGAGAAGGAAACACTATCGTTCTAAAGTGAGATAGTGCATTTCAAACTCAAAGGCAGCAAATTCCCCAAGTGGAACATTGCTAGCACCAGGATCTAAAGCAGGCTTTAGTAGTGTTGAAGGCAGTCAGTTTTTGTTAGCTATCATGACCAACACAATGTGAGCCATATTACTTCCATATTGACAGAAATTATATTCAGGCACAGGCTCCCACTAGAAGGTAATGAGGAAATTCAAAAGCTGTGAACGTCTTTTTAATGCCTAAAGGAATGATTGTGAGGTTTACTTACCATATAAATTGGTCAAATGATGCCGTATGCCGGAAGATTTGCTTTTTTTTTTTCTTCAGTCTCGGCAAGGCAGGGAAATTCTGTGGTGAAACGCTGCCACTGCTGGCCATTCAGTATAATCTGCAGATGGAAAAGTCCACTGTTAGCACCATTTTTACAAAGGGTAAACAGATCAATACTATGGAGTCTATATTATTGTGAAAATCAACAGCTCATTAGAAAATCAAAGCCCAATTTGTAATTTTAACCTCCCATACTTCTTTGAATCCCACGCCTCACTTGCTAACACTCTCTAAACAACTGTAGCACATACATTAGGACATAGATCTATAGATCTTTTTGCCAGACAAGTGGCAGTGAACCCTTCTCAATTCATTTGTGTTAGGATATGGTACACCGATAGCAATTAAGCCAGCTGATAAGTTGAGAGAGGAAGGGTTATGCTACAGTTAATGGAAATAATAAAAACGATGAATAGATTATTTACCATCCTCATTTTAGCCAATTCCTACCAGTTCAGCAATAGTAAAGTTGAGACTCTTATGCTCAAACGTACGTTCATACAAATTCAGAAGTCTCAGAAAGTGCCCAATTTCGTTCATCTTAACATCTAAGTTTGTAGTAGGGCATCCTGTCTACCCTACTACTCATTTAATTACCAAGATGAATGTATCCTACTGATTAATAGGCAACAGAGTGGCCCTCATGTCAGACAACATCTTGTTTTTGCTTTATGATGTCAGCTTGCTAGGCAACAGAGTGGCCCTCAGGTCAGACAACATTCTTGCTTTAGCTTTATGACGTCAGAGCACCAGTGGACCAATTGTCCTTGTGGAAGCTGACCACACAGGAGGATGAGATTTCAGAAGGTATGCAGTAGGTTACTATCTGTGTTTGTAAGGCAAGTAGGAGGGGGAATGATAAAGGACTCTGAACCACTCAAAGCATAGGGGCCTTTTTGAAAGTGGATGGGGATACAAAAATAGAGATTATCCTTAATACCAATCAGTCTTGAGTATCAGAGTCCATCATACAAAGTGCAGGGGAAGAGGTTAAATGAGCTTCCTTCTGTGAGAAGGAAACACTATCGTTCTAAAGTGAGATAGTGCATTTCAAACTCAAAGGCAGCAAATTCCCCAAGTGGAACATTGCTAGCACCAGGATCTAAAGCAGGCTTTAGTAGTGTTGAAGGCAGTCAGTTTTTGTTAGCTATCATGACCAACACAATGTGAGCCATATTACTTCCATATTGACAAATTATATTCAGGCACAGGCTCCCACTAGAAGGTAATGAGGAAATTTAAAAGCTGTGAACGTCTTTTTAATGCCTAAAGGAATGATTGTGAGTTTTACTTACCATATAAATTGGTCAAATGATGCCGTATGCCGGAAGATTTGTTTTTTTTTTTTTCTTCAGTCTCGGCAAGGCAGAGAAATTCTGTGGTGAAACGCTGCCACTGCTGGCCATTCAGTATAATCTGCAGATGGAAAAGTCCACTGTTAGCACAATTTTTACAAAGGGTAAACAGATCAATACTATGGAGTCTATATTATTGTGAAAATCAACAGCTCATTAGAAAATCAAATCCCAATTTGTAATTTTAACCTCCCATACTTCTTTGAATCCCACGCCTCACTTGCTAACACTCTCTAAACAACTGTAGCACATACATTAGGACATAGATCTATAGATCTTTTTCCCAGACAAGTGGCAGTGAACCCTTCTCAATTCATGTGTGTTAGGATATGGTACACCGATAGCAATTAAGCCAGCTGATAAGTTGAGAGAGGAAGGGTTATGCTACAGTTAATGGAAATAATAAAAACGATGAATAGATTATTTACCATTCTCATTTTAGCCAATTCCTACCAGTTCAGCAATAGTAAAGTTGAGACTCTTATGCTCAAACGTACGTTCATACAAATTCAGAAGTCTCAGAAAGTGCCCAATTTCTTTCATCTTAACATCTTAGTTTGTAGTAGGGCATCCTGTCTACCCTACTACTCATTTAATTACCAAGATGAATGTATCCTACTGATTAATAGGCAACAGAGTGGCCCTCATGTCAGACAACATCTTGTTTTTGCTTTATGATGTCAGCTTGCTAGGCAACAGAGTGGCCCTCAGGTCAGACAACATTCTTGCTTTAGCTTTATGGCGTCAGAGCACCAGTGGACCAATTGTCCTTGTGGAAGCTGACCACACAGGAGGATGAGATTTTAGAAGGTATGCAGTAGGTTACTATCTGTGTTTGTAAGGCAAGTAGGAGGGGGAATGATAAAGGACTCTGAACCACTCAAAGCATAGGGGCCTTTTTGAAAGTGGATGGGGATACAAAAATAGAGATTATCCTTAATACCAATCCGTCTTGAGTATCAGAGTCCATCATACAAAGTGCAGGGGAAGACGTTAAATGAGCTTCCTTCTGTGAGAAGGAAACACTATCGTTCTAAAGTGAGATAGTGCATTTCAAACTCAAAGGCAGCAAATTCCCCAAGTGGAACATTGCTAGCACCAGGATCTAAAGCAGGCTTTAGTAGTGTTGAAGGCAGTCAGTTTTTGTTAGCTATCATGACCAACACAATGTGAGCCATATTACTTCCATATTGACAGAAATTATATTCAGGCACAGGCTCCCACTAGAAGGTAATGAGGAAATTCAAAAGCTGTGAACGTCTTTTTAATGCCTAAAGGAATGATTGTGAGGTTTACTTACCATATAAATTGGTCAAATGATGCCGTATGCCGGAAGATTTGCTTTTTTTTTTTTCTTCAGTCTCGGCAAGGCAGGGAAATTCTGTGGTGAAACGCTGCCACTGCTGGCCATTCAGTATAATCTGCAGATGGAAAAGTCCACTGTTAGCACCATTTTTACAAAGGGTAAACAGATCAATACTATGGAGTCTATATTATTGTGAAAATCAACAGCTCATTAGAAAATCAAATCCCAATTTGTAATTTTAACCTCCCATACTTCTTTGAATCCCACGCCTCACTTGCTAACACTCTCTAAACAACTGTAGCACATACATTAGGACATAGATCTATAGATCTTTTTGCCAGACAAGTGGCAGTGAACCCTTCTCAATTCATTTGTGTTAGGATATGGTACACCGATAGCAATTAAGCCAGCTGATAAGTTGAGAGAGGAAGGGTTATGCTACAGTTAATGGAAATAATAAAAACGATGAATAGATTATTTACCATCCTAATTTTAGCCAATTCCTACCAGTTCAGCAATAGTAAAGTGGAGACTCTTATGCTCAAACGTACGTTCATACAAATTCAGAAGTCTCAGAAAGTTCCCCAATTTCTTTCATCTTAACATCTTAGTTTGTAGTAGGGCATCCTGTCTACCCTACTACTCATTTAATTACCAAGATGAATGTATCCTACTGATTAATAGGCAACAGAGTGGCCCTCATGTCAGACAACATCTTGTTTTTGCTTTATGATGTCAGCTTGCTAGGCAACAGAGTGGCCCTCAGGTCAGACAACATTCTTGCTTTAGCTTTATGACGTCAGAGCACCAGTGGAACAATTGTCCTTGTGGAAGCTGACCACACAGGAGGATGAGATTTCAGAAGGTATGCAGTAGGTTACTATCTGTGTTTGTAAGGCAAGTAGGAGGGGGAATGGTAAAGGACTATGAACCACTCAAAGCATAGGGGCCTTTTTGAAAGTGGATGGGGATACAAAAATAGAGATTATCCTTAATACCAATCGGTCTTGAGTATCAGAGTCCATCATACAAAGTGCAGGGGAAGACGTTAAATGAGCTTCCTTCTGTGAGAAGGAAACACTATCGTTCTCAAGTGAGATAGTGCATTTCAAACTCAAAGGCAGCAAATTCCTCAAGTGGAACATTGCTAGCACTAGGATCTAAAGCAGGCTTTAGTAGTGTTGAAGGCAGTCAGTTTTTGTTAGCTATCATGACCAACACAATGTGATCCATATTACTTCTATATTGAAAGAAAATATATTCAGGCACAGGCTCCCACTAGAAGGTAATGAGGAAATTCAAAAGCTGTGAACGTCTTTTTAATGCCTAAAGGAATGATTGTGAGTTTTACTTACCATATAAATTGGTCAAATGATGCCGTATGCCGGAAGATTTGCTTTTTTTTTTTCTTCAGTCTCGGCAAGGCAGAGAAATTCTGTGGTGAAACGCTGCCACTGCTGGCCATTCAGTATAATCTGCAGATGGAAAAGTCCACTGTTAGCACAATTTTTACAAAGGGTAAACAGATCAATACCATGGAGTCTATATTATTGTGCAAATCAAGAGCTCATTAGAAAATCAAATCCCAATTTGTAATTTTAACCTCCCATACTTCTTTGAATCGCACGCCTCACTTGCTAACACTCTCTAAACAACTGTAGCACATACATTAGGACATAGATCTATAGATCTTTTTCCCAGACAAGTGGCAGTGAACCCTTCTCAATTCATGTGTGTTAGGATATGGTACACCGATAGCAATTAAGCCAGCTGATAAGTGAGGGAGGAAGGGTTATGCTACAGTTAATGGAAATAATAAAAACGATTAATAGATTATTTACCATCCTCATTTTAGCCAATTCCTACCAGTTCAGCAATAGTAAAGTTGAGACTCTTATGCTCAAACGTACGTTCATACAAATTCAGAAGTCTCAGAAAGTGCCCACTTTCTTTCATCTTAACATCTTAGTTTGTAGTAGGGCATCCTGTCTACCCTACTACTCATTTAATTACCAAGATGAATGTATCCTACTGATTAATAGGCAACAGAGTGGCCCTCATGTCAGACAACATCTTGTTTTTGCTTTATGATGTCAGCTTGCTAGGCAACAGAGTGGCCCTCAGGTCAGACAACATTCTTGCTTTAGCTTTATGACATCAGAGCACCAGTGGACCAATTGTCCTTGTGGAAGCTGACCACACAGGAGGATGAGATTTCAGAAGGTATGCAGTAGGTTACTATCTGTGTTTGTAAGGCAAGTAGGAGGGGGAATGATAAAGGACTCTGAATCACTCAAAGCATAGGGGCCTTTTTGAAAGTGGATGGGGATACAAAAATAGAGATTATCCTTAATACCAATCCGTCTTGAGTATCAGAGTCCATCATACAAAGTGCAGGGGAAGACGTTAAATGAGCTTCCTTCTGTGAGAAGGAAACACTATCGTTCTAAAGTGAGATAGTGCATTTCAAACTCAAAGGCAGCAAATTCCCCAAGTGGAACATTGCTAGCACCAGGATCTAAAGCAGGCTTTAGTAGTGTTGAAGGCAGTCAGTTTTTGTTAGCTATCATGACCAACACAATGTGAGCCATATTACTTCCATATTGACAGAAATTATATTCAGGCACAGGCTCCCACTAGAAGGTAATGAGGAAATTCAAAAGCTGTGAACGTCTTTTTAATGCCTAAAGGAATGATTGTGAGTTTTACTTACCATATAAATTGGTCAAATGATGCCGTATGCCGGAAGATTTGCTTTTTTTTTTTTCTTCAGTCTCGGCAAGGCAGAGAAATTCTGTGGTGAAACGCTGCCACTGCTGGCCATTCAGTATAATCTGCAGATGGAAAAGTCCACTGTTAGCACAATTTTTACAAAGGGTAAAGAGATCAATACTATGGAGTCTATATTATTGTGAAAATCAACAGCTCATTAGAAAATCAAATCCCAATTTGTAATTTTAACCTCCCATACTTCTTTGAATCCCACGCCTCACTTGCTAACACTCTCTAAACAACTGTAGCACATACATTAGGACATAGATCTATAGATCTTTTTCCCAGACAAGTGGCAGTGAACCCTTCTCAATTCATTTGTGTTAGGATATGGTACACCGATGGCAATTAAGCCAGCTGATAAGTTGAGAGGAAGGGTTATGCTACAGTTAATGGAAATAATAAAAACGATGAATAGATTATTTACCATCCTCATTTTAGCCAATTCCTACCAGTTCAGCAATAGTAAAGTTGAGACTCTTATGCTCAAACGAACGTTCATACAAATTCAGAAGTCTCAGAAAGTGCCTCAATTTCTTTCATCTTAACATCTTAGTTTGTAGTAGGGCATCCTGTCTACCCTACTACTCATTTAATTACCAAGATGAATGTATCCTACTGATTAATAGGCAACAGAGTGGCCCTGATGTCAGACAACATCTTGTTTTTGCTTTATGATGTCAGCTTGCTAGGCAACAGAGTGGCCCTCAGGTCAGACAACATTCTTGCTTTAGCTTTATGACGTCAGAGCACCAGTGGACCAATTGTCCTTGTGGAAGCTGACCACACAGGCGGATGAGATTTCAGAAGGTATGCAGTAGGTTACTATCTGTGTTTGTAAGGCAAGTAGGAGGGGGAATGGTAAAGGACTCTGAACCACTCAAAGCATAGGGGCCTTTTTGAAAGTGGATGGGGATACAAAAATAGAGATTATCCTTAATACCAATCCGTCTTGAGTATCAGAGTCCATCATACAAAGTGCAGGGGAAGACGTTAAATGAGCTTCCTTCTGTGAGAAGGAAACACTATCGTTCTAAAGTGAGATAGTGCATTTCAAACTCAAAGGCAGCAAATTCCCCAAGTGGAACATTGCTAGCACCAGGATCTAAAGCAGGCTTTAGTAGTGTTGAAGGCAGTCAGTTTTTGTTAGCTATCATGACCAACACAATGTGAGCCATATTACTTCCATATTGACAGAAATTATATTCAGGCACAGGCTCCCACTAGAAGGTAATGAGGAAATTCAAAAGCTGTGAACGTCTTTTTAATGCCTAAAGGAATGATTGTGAGGTTTACTTACCATATAAATTGGTCAAATGATGCCGTATGCCGGAAGATTTGCTTTTTTTTTTTTCTTCAGTCTCGGCAAGGCAGGGAAATTCTGTGGTGAAACGCTGCCACTGCTGGCCATTCAGTATAATCTGCAGATGGAAAAGTCCACTGTTAGCACCATTTTTACAAAGGGTAAACAGATCAATACTATGGAGTCTATATTATTGTGAAAATCAACAGCTCATTAGAAAATCAAATCCCAATTTGTAATTTTAACCTCCCATACTTCTTTGAATCCCACGCCTCACTTGCTAACACTCTCTAAACAACTGTAGCACATACATTAGGACATAGATGTATAGATCTTTTTCCCAGACAAGTGGCAGTGAACCTGTGGTGATCTGTATTGTGCAATACTTGCTGGAACTCCATGATGTCACCTGTGGGTTCTTCTTGCACTGTGCGTTCTCCCCCAGTGTTCCCTGTTTGGCAGTTGCAGCTGCCCTGTCTCTCCTTCATGCTGGACGGCTCTCTTCTCCTGAATAAATCTCCTAACAGCAGTTCCTGCATCCGCCTCATCTTTACATTGGCGACTGAGGATGGTCAGCTGTTCCTCAGCTGTTGGATCTACTCACTAACTAACTCCTAGCAAAACGGTTTGGACCCCTGAACATTTTCCATACCTACGATCTACTTCCTTGTGAGTACTTTCTTTTTCAAACATTTCTCCCACGTTTTACATTAGAGAGCCGTCGCAGCCAACAGACTCTTTTTCTACCATTTACCTCGTTTTGCGCATCAATCAAACGAGTTCTCACAGCACTCTCCGGCGCTTTGTCAACCGTTACTCTGCTTTGTGCTGCCTATTTTTTTTTTCTACCAGCGCTACGTCTCACCTGCGCTCCCTGTGTCTTCACCGTCAAAAGTCAAGTCCTACCGAGTGCTGTCTGTGTTTTCGCTGTTCCCATCAGCGCCGCATATTTCTCCACTGCTTGCTCCGCCACCTTCGAGCTCCGCTACAGAATGATGACGTAGTGGAACCCCTCCATTCAACGTCATCGCGTTTCTCGTCTCCTTAACTACCAGCAAGACGCCCAGCGCCGGCACGCGTTTCCCCAGCAACCAACTAGACGCCCAGCGCCAGCACATTGTTTCTCAGCAACCAGCAAGACGCGTTCCGCTTATGCCTGTCACCACGTCATAAAGCCTTCGCGTCCATCTCATTCCTGTCTACTCTATCTTGATTTTACCAGCTGTCGACTCCAACCTACGCAGCTTATTCATACAGCGGACACATGCCGATGCGCACAACTCTGAATTCTTCTCTACACTGATGCGCACAGTTTTAAACACTTCATCGGATTTATTCGCTTTCAGCGTTGTCGCGCTCAGCTTTAAATAATTTTCTACGCTGATGCGCACAGCTTTAAACACTTTACACGCTGACGTGCATGGTTCTTGCACACTGGTTAACAATTCGACAAGGAGGCAAATCTCGCGCTGATGCGCACAGCCTTTGCTCAGCCTAATCTTCCTCATCAACTCGCCGGAGTATCCAGTTTCTTCTCGCTGATGTGCACAGCTGCTGCACGCATTCTTTTCTACACGCTGATGTGCACAGCTGCTGCACGCATTCTTTTCTACACGCTGATGTGCACAGCCACTGCACGCAGTTTCTCTACACGTTGACGTGCACAACTGTTGTACATATTTTTTTTTTCTTTCTTTTAACACGCTTATCTGCACGCATTTTACTCTCAACAAAAAGACCAACACATCTAATCTGCCATATTTACAACATTTTTTTTTTTTTTTGTACTTAAAGGAAAATTGAAGATCTCACAATGCAAAATGTATCTCCTCCTGCTCCTTTTCTTCAGACTCCTGGAGACCCTCCTCTTGAATGGAAACTTTGGTTAAGATCCTTTATGGCCTACCTAGGGGCAATTGATGGGCTTAGATACCGTGCAGAAAGAAAAAAAAGTCTAATGTATTATCATCTTGGTGTAGAAGGGCAAAACGTTTTTGATCATTTACCGGTTTATGTTCCACCTACTGGCGAAACTCCTGATGAATTTGAAATAGCCATAGCTAAATTAGACAAGTATTTTGTTAAAACCAAGAATATGGTTGTACACCGTTATAAATTTTTTACTAGAGCTCAAAAACCCGAAGAAAGCATTGATACCTTTGTTACTGCCTTAAAAATACTTGCGTCTAAATGTGAATTTGACAATTTCACCTCTCAACTTATCAGAGACCAGCTTGTTGCTCGGTGCTCTTGCAAACAAATTCAAGGGAAACTTCTATCCTGCAAAGATCCCTCTCTTGACAAGGCTATTGATATAGCCAAAAGTATTGAAACATCCTTAGAAGATTCCAAACAATTAGAGGTTTCTCTTTCTAATACTTCCATCTCTGGTGCTGTGTCCACTAAGGTACCTTTTCCCACCAAATCTCCCATTTCCATTCCTCGTGACCCTCGTGGCTATTTCAAAAGAATGGGAAACACCAGTTTTAGAAGACCTTTCATGCCTAATAGACAATTCAGCCAAAGTATTTTCTGTTATAGATGTGGCTCTTCTTACCATGCTTCCAATTTTAAAAATTGTCCTGCTGCCAATCAACAATGCACTCAATGTGGGAAAAATGGTCATTTTTCAAGGGTATGCATGAGAGGTAGAAGGGGTAATGTACGTAGTGTCATGTGTGAAAATGATTCCTTTCAAGCCTCAAATCCCCTTGAGCTTTCAACTGAACATTCTGAATGTGATGTGACCAATCAGGAATATGTTGTTGTAGTGAAAGACAATGACACTACTAGCCGTACTTTTCTTGTCCCTGACCCTGAAGTTGATGCCACTATTGACAATCACCATATCCTACTACTGGTAGACACCGGGGCTCGCATCACTATTGTTTCCTATGAGAAATATTCTCACCTTTGGCAAAATAAATGCCTACTTCCTCCTGATGTCCTTTCTGTGGCCTTTGAAGGAAGCAGAATCAACCTTCTGGGTTATTTCTTGGCCAAAATCTCCATCTTTAACAAATCCATAAAGGGGAAGGTCTATGTTGCCAAACGTGGTATCAATGTTCTAGGACTCATACATCAGGCAGAGTTTGGTGTCACCATTAAACCTGGTTTACCCAACCCTGTAATTCATTGAAGTATGCAATCTCTCTTCCCTTGCATCTTCTGCCCCAGTTTGCAACATCTTTAACAGTGAATTCTGGGAGCACAAGTACAAAAAAATTTTTGAAGATCGTTTGGGCAAGATTACCAATTTTCAACACTTTATCAAGGTCAAAGATGGTGTTTCCCCAATCAAACACAAGCTGAGGAACGTTCCCTGTCCAAACACCTTAAGTCATTATGCGAGCAAGAAATCATTGAAAAGGTAGAATCCACATTATGGCTTTCTCCCATTGTTCTTGCCAGAAAAAGGTCTGGCGATCTCAGGATGTGTGTGGACTTACGCAGTCTCAATGAAGCTATCTGGGTCGATGGTTTTCCCCTCCCTCGCATTGAGGATTTGATAGCTAAAGTAGGCTCATCCACTTGGTTTTCTAAACTTGATTTAAAGGCAGCTTACCACCAGATTGAGTTACATCCACTCTCTCGACATCTCACCGCTTTTGTAACTCCTGATGGAGTTTTTCAATTTCGTCGCCTTCCCTTTGGGTTGGCGTCTGCCGCCGCTGTTTTTCAGCGTATTATGTCTGAAATGTTTGAGGAACTCTCTAATGTTGTCGTCTTCCAGGATGACATCCTTATCTTCACCCAAACTGAACACGAACATAATTTAGTCATTGACCAAGTTTTCAACATCTTGGAAAAAAGAGGTGTAACCCTACAAAAGAGTAAATGTGTGTTCAAAACTAGAGAAGTAGAATACCTCGGTCATACCATTTCTGAATGTGGTATTAAGCCCAGGCCAGGTCTAGTTAAGAGTATCATTGAGGCCCCTGCTCCCTCTAACAAAGAGCAGCTTCTGTCCTTCCTCGGCCTCTGTGAGTTCTACTCCAAATTCATGAGAGACTACGCCAAGACCACTGAGTGTTTTAGACTTTTACTCAAAAAAGGTGCCACCTTCAGCTGGTCTGATGAGTGTGAGAAAGGTTTCCAGCTCATCAAAGAACACATCACCAAGGCTCCTGCTCTTCAGCCCTTCAATGGTAACAGAGAAACTTTTGTCACCGTTGACGCCTGTGAATATGGCCTAGGAGCTGTCCTCTCTCAACTAGCCTTTGGTAAAGAATTTACTGTGGGGTTTGCCTCCAGGACTCTTCGCCCTGTCGAGCGCAAATATTCTGTTATTGAAAAGGAACTGCTGGCCTGCGCTTGGAGTGTTGAAAAGTTGAAATCTTACTTATGGGGCAGACCATTTGTTCTTCAAACCGACCACCGACCTCTTGTCGACATTCTTTCCGGCAGAAATGTCAAGCGCACAACCGCACGGTTGGCTAGACTCTCCACTAAACTTCTAGAATACAACTTCAAAGTTGTTTACATTCCTGGGGGCAAAAACAAACGTGCTGACTGTCTTTCCAGGTTACCTATACAAGAACCTAACGAAAATGAGTGGGAAACAGAAATTGAAGAGTGTTTTGTGGCCAACATTTCACAAATTTCCATCTCCTTCGCTGAGAATGATTGGGTTAATGCTGTTGAGAATGATACTGTACTTAGGGATGTTGTCTCTTTCATACAGAAAGGTTGGCCCAAGGAAAAATCTCTTTCCCCTGAGCTTCAAATTTATTGGAAAATCAATTCCGAACTTTCCTTGGAAAGTGGCAAAATTGTTAGGGGCAATAAATTTATTCCTCCCTCTGTTTACCGGGAAAAAATTATTGCTGATGCTCATTCTGGTCATCTGGGTGCCACCATCACCAAAAGAAATGTCAGGTCAAATTTCTGGTGGCCAAGAATGGATAATCAAATTGTGGATGCTGTCAAACTTTGCACACGCTGTAACACCAGCGATAAAGTCCTTGTTTTGGAAGGTGTTTGTGATTCTGTTGTTCCCCCACCCAGCAGAGCTTGGCAAAAAATTGGCCTGGACTTTCTGGGTCCATTCCATGTTCTTCCCAACACTTCCAAGTATTTCTTGGTCCTCGTCGATCATCTCTCTAGGTGGGTTGAGGTTGAACCTATCAATGTTCCCAACTCTAAGAGCGTTATTGATTGCCTGACTAAAATTTTTCTGAGGGAGGGTTGTCCAGAAGAAATCCTCACCGACAATGGGGTTCAGTTTATCTCCAAGGAAATGAGTGTTTTTTTGAACAATTGTTGCATCAAACACACTAGAACTCCTTTGTATCACCCTCAGAGCAATGGCAAAACCGAGAGGTTCAATAGAGTTATTGTTGAATGTGTGCAGGCCGCCTTCAATTCCAATAGCTGTATTTTCCAAGCTGTAAAAGATCTTGTATGGTCTTATAGAATTTCCCCACATGTTGCTACAGGCTTCTCCCCTTTTGAATTGATGAGAGGAAGGAAAGCTTCTTCCCAAGCTTTTCCTTTTTGGATGGTCAAGAGTCTCCACAAAGGTTGTGATTTGGAAGTGGCATGGGATTGTGCCAACAAGAAATCTTCCAGTTCTCTGCCTTGTGACGTGGGACATGTTAAGAAGTCTTTTCATAGTATTCATGCTGGTGACTGGGTCAAGATTAAGAATCCTGTCACTGTTAAAAAAGGTCTTTCCAAGTTTCTCAACTCCCAACAAGTTGTGGAAGTTCGCAAAAATGCTGTCAAATTGTCAAATGGTAATTGGTGGAGCACTTCTCGCGTTGCCAGAGATCCTTCTTGTGCTTCTCGTGCAACTGTTCCTACTCCCAATGTTCAAGTCGACAATGGTTTAAGGAAAAGTTCTAGGTTGATTGTTAGACCCAACAGATTTCATGACTATGTATGACTTACTATTCATTGTAGTTCAATCTTGTTTTTTTTTTAGAAAGGGGGGAGGTGTGTGGTGATCTGTATTGTGTAATACTTGCTGGAACTCCATGATGTCACCTGTGGGTTCTTCTTGCACTGTGCATTCTCCCCCAGTGTTCCCTGTTTGGCAGTTGCAGCTGCCCTGTCTCTCCTTCATGCTGGACGGCTCTCTTCTCCTGAATAAATCTCCTAACAGCAGTTCCTGCCTCCGCCTCATCTTTACAGAACCCTTCTCAATTCATTTGTGTTAGGATATGGTACACCGATAGCAATTAAGCCAGCTGATAAGTTGAGAGAGGAAGGGTTATGCTACAGTTAATGGAAATAATAAAAACGATGAATAGATTATTTACCATCCTCATTTTAGCCAATTCCTACCAGTTCAGCAATAGTAAAGTTGAGACTCTTATGCTCAAACGTACGTTCATACAAATTCAGAAGTCTCAGAAAGTGCCCAATTTCTTTCATCTTAACATCTTAGTTTGTAGTAGGGCATCCTGTCTACCCTACTACTCATTTAATTACCAAGATGAATGTATCCTACTGATTAATAGGCAACAGAGTGGCCCTCATGTCAGACAACATCTTGTTTTTGCTTTATGATGTCAGCTTGCTAGGCAACAGAGTGGCCCTCAGGTCAGACAACATTCTTGCTTTAGCTTTATGACGTCAGAGCACCAGTGGACCAATTGTCCTTGTGGAAGCTGACCACACAGGAGGATGAGATTTCAGAAGGTATGCAGTAGGTTACTATCTGTGTTTGTAAGGCAAGTAGGAGGGGGAATGATAAAGGACTCTGAACCACTCAAAGCATAGGGGCCTTTTTGAAAGTGGATGGGGATACAAAAATAGAGATTATCCTTAATACCAATCCGTCTTGAGTATCAGAGTCCATCATACAAAGTGCAGGGGAAGACGTTAAATGAGCTTCCTTCTGTGAGAAGGAAACACTATTGTTCTAAAGTGAGATAGTGCATTTCAAACTCAAAGGCAGCAAATTCCCCAAGTGGAACATTGCTAGCACCAGGATCTAAAGCAGGCTTTAGTAGTGTTGAAGGCAGTCAGTTTTTGTTAGCTATCATGACCAACACAATGTGAGCCATATTACTTCCATATTGACAGAAATTATATTCAGGCACAGGCTCCCACTAGAAGGTAATGAGGAAATTCAAAAGCTGTGAACGTCTTTTTAATGCCTAAAGGAATGATTGTGAGGTTTACTTACCATATAAATTGGTCAAATGATGCCGTATGCCAGAAGATTTGCTTTTTTTTTTTTCTTCAGTCTCGGCAAGGCAGGGAAATTCTGTGGTGAAACGCTGCCACTGCTGGCCATTCAGTATAATCTGCAGATGGAAAAGTCCACTGTTAGCACCATTTTTACAAAGGGTAAACAGATCAATACTATGGAGTCTATATTATTGTGAAAATCAACAGCTCATTAGAAAATCAAATCCCAATTTGTAATTTTAACCTCCCATTATTATTATTATTATTAAATGGGATTTATAAAGCGCACTGACACCGTGGGTTTCCTGGTGCTGTGAGACATCAAATTCCAGAACTGAGGGTTAGTGCAGGGTTAGCAGGGTGGGGGGAAGAGAAAAGTTTTTAGCAGCTTCCTAAAATGGAGGAGGGAGCTGCTAGATTTGATGCACAGGGGAAGGGAGTTCCAGAATTTTGGGGCCAAGAATGCGAACCTTTGTCCGCCGAATTTATTGGTTCTGGTTTTAGGTATGCTGAGTGATTTGAGATGGGTAGAGCGGAGGTTGCGATTTGGACAGTAGGGGGTGATCAGAGAAACCAGGAAGGCAGGACTGGGGCAATTGAGGGCTTTGTACGTGAGACAGCCCAGCTTAAAGGCCACCCTTTGTTCGATGGGTAGCCAGTGCAGTTTGTGTATCATGGGTCTGGCAGATAGCCATTTAGGAAGTTTGAAGATGATCCGGGCTGCCTGATTTTGAACCACCTGGAGACGGTGGAGGAGAGTTTTGGGGAGTCCATGGTAGATGCTATTAGAGAAGTCCAAACGGGAGAGCACAAGAGAAATGATGACCTGTGTCAGGGCCGGCGTGGGAAGGAGATGGCAGACCTTCCGGATCTTCCTAAGCTGGAAGGAACAGGATGAGATCACAGAACTAATGTGGGGTCGGAGGGAGAGCTCGGCGTCAATTATAACGCCGAGGCTTTTGACAGAGGTGGAAGGGGACGGCGGGGGGCTCAATTCGGACGGCCAGAAGTGAGTGCCCCAGGCAGAGAGACTGGCGCCTGGGAGGAGGAGCTCAGTTTTCCCGGGGTTCAGCTTCAGTTGGTTGGAATTCATCCACTCTAGTATGTGGCGCATAGCAGAGTGGAAGTTGTCTATTGCATTGGGGGAGTTGAGTGGAAAGATGATCTGCAGATCATCTGCATAGTTAAAAACTGTAATGTCCCACTTGCGAAGTGAGTGGAGTAGGGGACAGAGGTATAAGTTGAACAGCAGGGGTGATAGAGAGGAGCCCTGAGGGACTCCACAGGTTGTGGGGGTCATAGGTGCAGAATAGGGGCCCAGGCGGACAGCTTGGGATCTGTCAGTCAAGAAGGAACGGATCCAGCTGAGAGCAGAGTCGTGGATGCCAGCCTGTTCGACACGGTTAAGCAGGATGTTGTGGTCAACCGTGTCGAATGCGGCCGAGAGGTCTAGGAGGACGAGAGCCTGGGGGGTTCCTGAGTAGGCATTTCTTCTCAGCGTGTCGAGTACAGCCAGAATGACAGTTTCGGTAGAAAAAGAAGGCCTGAACCCGGCCTGATTAGGCTCCAGATAGCATGAAGACTCAATGAAGTTGGAGAGGCACCTGGTGACATGTGCTTCAAGGAGTTTAGAGAAGTAAGGCAGGAGCGAGATAGGGCGGTAATTGGACAATTCCGCTGGGTCTGCGCCAGGTTTCTTCAGTAGCGGGACGAGGACTGCTTTTTTGAAGGAACTCGGGACAGTGCCTGTGCTGAGTGAGCAGTTCAGGAGGGGTAGAATGCATTCCGGTAAAGAATGACAGACTCTTCGCAAGACTGATGGAGGACAGCCGTCAAGCGGGGATCCAGATTTTATCCGGGAGGCAAGCTGTACTAGGGAGGTAACATTGATGGGGGGAAGTTCAGTGAGCGTAGAAGTGTTGTTAGATGGGGTTTTCAGAGTGATGAATTGAGGGACCGTGGGAATGGATGCCTTGATTTTATTGATTTTTTCGGTGAGAAAAAGGTTGATGGCGTCACAGGATTCTTGGGTGGGAGTCTGGCCTGGGAGTGTTCTGTCGTCAGATGTTAGTTCGTTCATGATTTTAAAGATTTCTTTTGATTTGTTATCTGAGGAGGAGATTCTATCCGAGAAATGGGTCGATTTGGCAGAGACTATGGCTATTTTATAGTCTCTGCGAGCTGAAGTATATTGTAGTCTAGCTGGTTCGGAATAGTTACGTCTCCAGGCCCTTTCCGATTGACGTACCATCAATTTAAGTTTTTTTAAATCATCCGAAAACCATCTGTGGGAGTTTTGATGTCTAGTCGGGGGAAATTTGGTGAGAGGGGCAAATTTGTCACTTGCTGACTGCAGCCAGAGGGAAGTAACGTTTTCTAGATTGTCCACATTGATGCATGGGACAAAGACAGGGCGAGTGTCTGACAGGTTCATGATGAATCCTTCAGCGTCATAGGCATTCCATTTGCGGGATAGACCACCAGCCATCCTGGGGGTGGGGGAGTGGCCGCTAATCGAGAAGGTAGTGTCAATTAGATGGTGGTCGGACCAAATACAGGGTGAGACGGAAGGGGAGGAAAGAGTGAGGTTTTGGGTCCATATTTGGTCTAAGATACGGCCCTTGATATGTGTGGGCGAAGAGATTTGTTGCGACAGGTTCAGGCTGGAGAGGGCCTCAAAGGTCTCCAAGGCGTGGGGTCCAGCATCGGGGTCATTGAACCAGTAATTGAGGTCGCCGACAAGGGCGAATCTGGGGTGGGAGGTAAGAAGGTTGATCAACTGATCAGACAAAGTGGCTGCGAAATTAGGCATCGGGTGAGGGGGGCGGTAGAGAAGGAGAAAGGTTAGGGCCCCGCTATCTGTGTTCAGGCTGAAGATGAAATTGTCAACTCCCGGGAGGGGGATGGATAGAGTCGGGGTGGAGTACAGGTGTTTGGAAATTATGGCGGCTACCCCACCCCCAGGACGGTTTCCTGGCCGGTCGGCGCGGAGGATGTAATAATCTGGAGGGAGGGCTGCCAGTATGTCAGGGAGTGAGTCTGCGGTTAGCCACGTTTCAGTGAGCAGGGGGACATCAGGTTTTTCGTTCGAGAGAAGAATGAAGATATCAGCATGGTGTTTTACCAAAGATCGAGTGTTTAGGTAAAGAACTCTGATAGTGGAGTTGCTCTGAATGGGCAAGTTGGACGATACGGCCAGGTTGGTGAAGTGCCGATCTGGTTGACCGATGCCGGCCATGGTGATGCGTCTGATGGTAGAGGGGGAGGGTGAGAGGCTGGGCGACTGCCAGTCCCTTAAAGCGGTGGCCGAGTATGTAATGGTATGGCCAGCATGACCGGCCCCTGGGCCCGGACTGGCGCGGACGGGCGCAGACGGGCTTGCCTTAGGCGCGCCTTTGGCGCGCCTTCGGTGCGCCCGCTGCGCTCGTCCGCTGCACTTCCGAAAATGGCACATTTTTATGTTTGTCAGGAAGGCGGTAGGGGGGGGCGTGGCCTAAAAGGGGGCGTGGCCCGTGATCTCGGCGGTGATGGCGGCGTGGTGTGTGCCTTTTCCCAGGGTCCCGCGGGCAGCGCTGAGACCACTGAGGGCAGGAGAGTGTGGCCCCAAGGGGAGCAAAGGTGCAGCAGGTGAGGCTAAAATGGGGCTTTGTATTTTAAAAAAAGCAAGTTGCGCCTACTCCCGGCTTTTCGCCTCAGGAGGAAATGTCAGACCGCGCTCGTACTCAGCGAGGTCTTTTATGAAGATTGCGGGGGGCGTGGCCTAAAAGGGGGCGTGGCCCGTGATCTCGGCGGTGATGGCGGCGTGGTGTGTGCCTTTTCCCAGGGTCCCGCGGGCAGCGCTGAGACCACTGAGGGCAGGAGAGTGTGGCCCCAAGGGGAGCAAAGGTGCAGCAGGTGAGGCTAAAATGGGGCTTTGTATTTTAAAAAAAGCAAGTTGCGCCTACTCCCGGCTTTTCGCCTCAGGAGGAAATGTCCCATTCTTCTTTGAATCCCACGCCTCACTTGCTAACACTCTCTAAACAACTGTAGCACATACATTAGGACATAGATCTATAGATCTTTTTCCCAGACAAGTGGCAGTGAACCCTTCTCAATTCATTTGTGTTAGGATATGGTACACCGATAGCAATTAAGCCAGCTGATAAGTTGAGAGAGGAAGGGTTATGCTACAGTTAATGGAAATATTAAAAACGATGAATAGATTATTTACCATCCTAATTTTAGCCAATTCCTACCAGTTCAGCAATAGTAAAGTGGAGACTCTTATGCTCAAACGTACGTTCATACAAATTCAGAAGTCTCAGAAAGTGCCCCAATTTCTTTCATCTTACCATCTTAGTTTGTAATAGGGCATCCTGTCTACCCTACTACTCATTTAATTACCAAGATGAATGTATCCTACTGATTAATAGGCAACAGAGTGGCCCTCATGTCAGACAACATCTTGTTTTTGCTTTATGATGTCAGCTTGCTAGGCAACAGAGTGGCCCTCAGGTCAGACAACATTCTTGCTTTAGCTTTATGACGTCAGAGCACCAGTGGAACAATTGTCCTTGTGGAAGCTGACCACACAGGAGGATGAGATTTCAGAAGGTATGCAGTAGGTTACTATCTGTGTTTGTAAGGCAAGTAGGAGGGGGAATGGTAAAGGACTATGAACCACTCAAAGCATAGGGGCCTTTTTGAAAGTGGATGGGGATACAAAAATAGAGATTATCCTTAATACCAATCGGTCTTGAGTATCAGAGTCCATCATACAAAGTGCAGGGGAAGACGTTAAATGATCTTCCTTCTGTGAGAAGGAAACACTATCGTTCTCAAGTGAGATAGTGCATTTCAAACTCAAAGGCAGCAAATTCCTCAAGTGGAACATTGCTAGCACTAGGATCTAAAGCAGGCTTTAGTAGTGTTGAAGGCAGTCAGTTTTTGTTAGCTATCATGACCAACACAATGTGATCCATATTACTTCTATATTGAAAGAAAATATATTCAGGCACAGGCTCCCACTAGAAGGTAATGAGGAAATTCAAAAGCTGTGAACGTCTTTTTAATGCCTAAAGGAATGATTGTGAGTTTTACTTACCATATAAATTGGTCAAATGATGCCGTATGCCGGAAGATTTGCTTTTTTTTTTTCTTCAGTCTCGGCAAGGCAGAGAAATTCTGTGGTGAAACGCTGCCACTGCTGGCCATTCAGTATAATCTGCAGATGGAAAAGTCCACTGTTAGCACAATTTTTACAAAGGGTAAACAGATCAATACCATGGAGTCTATATTATTGTGCAAATCAAGAGCTCATTAGAAAATCAAATCCCAATTTGTAATTTTAACCTCCCATACTTCTTTGAATCCCACGCCTCACTTGCTAACACTCTCTAAACAACTGTAGCACATACATTAGGACATAGATCTATAGATCTTTTTCCCAGACAAGTGGCGGTGAACCCTTCTCAATTCATTTGTGTTAGGATATGGTACACCGATAGCAATTAAGCCAGCTGATAAGTTGAGAGAGGAAGGGTTATGCTACAGTTAATGGAAATAATAAAAACGATGAATAGATTATTTACCATCCTAATTTTATCCAATTCCTACCAGTTCAGCAATAGCAAAGTGGAGACTCTTATGATCAAACGTACGTTCATACAAATTCAGAAGTCTCAGAAAGTGCCCCAATTTCTTTCATCTTAACATCTTAGTTTGTAGTAGGGCATCCTGTCTACCCTACTACTCATTTAATTACCAAGATGAATGTATCCTACTGATTAATAGGCAACAGAGTGGCCCTCATGTCAGACAACATCTTGTTTTTGCTTTATGATGTCAGCTTGCTAGGCAACAGAGTGGCCCTCAGGTCAGACAACATTCTTGCTTTAGCTTTATGACGTCAGAGCACCAGTGGACCAATTGTCCTTGTGGAAGCTGACCACACAGGAGGATGAGATTTCAGAAGGTATGCAGTAGGTTACTATCTGTGTTTGTAAGGCAAGTAGGAGGGGGAATGATAAAGGACTCTGAACCACTCAAAGCATAGGGGCCTTTTTGAAAGTGGATGGGGATACAAAAATAGAGATTATCCTTAATACCAATCCGTCTTGAGTATCAGAGTCCATCATACAAAGTGCAGGGGAAGACGTTAAATGAGCTTCCTTCTGTGAGAAGGAAACACTATCGTTCTAAAGTGAGATAGTGCATTTCAAACTCAAAGGCAGCAAATTCCCCAAGTGGAACATTGCTAGCACCAGGATCTAAAGCAGGCTTTAGTAGTGTTGAAGGCAGTCAGTTTTTGTTAACTATCATGACCAACACAATGTGAGCCATATTACTTCCATATTGACAGAAATTATATTCAGGCACAGGCTCCCACTAGAAGGTAATGAGGAAATTCAAAAGCTGTGAACGTCTTTTTAATGCCTAAAGGAATGATTGTGAGTTTTACTTACCATATAAATTGGTCAAATGATGCAGTATGCCGGAAGATTTGCGTTTTTTTTTTCTTCAGTCTCGGCAAGGCAGAGAAATTCTGTGGTGAAACGCTGCCACTGCTGGCCATTCAGTATAATCTGCAGATGGAAAAGTCCACTGTTAGCACAATTTTTACAAAGGGTAAACAGATCAATACCATGGTGTCTATATTATTGTGAAAATCAACAGCTCATTAGAAAATCAAATCCCAATTTGTAATTTTAACCTCCCATACTTCTTTGAATCCCACGCCTCACTTGCTAACACTCTCTAAACAACTGTAGCACATACATTAGGACATAGATCTATAGATCTTTTTCCCAGACAAGTGGCAGTGAACCCTTCTCAATTCATTTGTGTTAGGATATGGTACACCGATAGCAATTAAGCCAGCTGATAAGTTGAGAGAGGAAGGGTTATGCTACAGTTAATGGAAATAATAAAAACGATGAATAGATTATTTACCATCCTAATTTTAGCCAATTCCTACCAGTTCAGCAATAGTAAAGTGGAGACTCTTATGCTCAAACGTACGTTCATACAAATTCAGAAGTCTCAGAAAGTGCCCCAATTTCTTTCATCTTAACATCTTAGTTTGTAGTAGGGCATCCTGTCTACCCTACTACTCATTTAATTACCAAGATGAATGTATCCTACTGATTAATAGGCAACAGAGTGGCCCTCATGTCAGACAACATCTTGTTTTTGCTTTATGATGTCAGCTTGCTAGGCAACAGAGTGGCCCTCAGGTCAGACAACATTCTTGCTTTAGCTTTATGACGTCAGAGCACCAGTGGACCAATTGTCCTTGTGGAAGCTGACCACACAGGAGGATGAGATTTCAGAAGGTATGCAGTAGGTTACTATCTGTGTTTGTAAGGCAAGTAGGAGGGGGAAATGATAAAGGACTCTGAACCACTCAAAGCATAGGGGCCTTTTTGAAAGTGGATGGGGATACAAAAATAGAGATTATCCTTAATACCAATCCGTCTTGAGTATCAGAGTCCATCATACAAAGTGCAGGGGAAGACGTTAAATGAGCTTCCTTCTGTGAGAAGGAAACACTATCGTTCTAAAGTGAGATAGTGCATTTCAAACTCAAAGGCAGCAAATTCCCCAAGTGGAACATTGCTAGCACCAGGATCTAAAGCAGGCTTTAGTAGTGTTGAAGGCAGTCAGTTTTTGTTAGCTATCATGACCAACACAATGTGAGCCATATTACTTCCATATTGACAGAAATTATATTCAGGCACAGGCTCACACTAGAAGGTAATGAGGAAATTCAAAAGCTGTGAACGTCTTTTTAATGCCTAAAGGAATGATTGTGAGGTTTACTTACCATATAAATTGGTCAAATGATGCCGTATGCCGGAAGATTTGCTTTTTTTTTTTTCTTCAGTCTCGGCAAGGCAGGGAAATTCTGTGGTGAAACGCTGCCACTGCTGGCCATTCAGTATAATCTGCAGATGGAAAAGTCCACTGTTAGCACCATTTTTACAAAGGGTAAACAGATCAATCCTATGGAGTCTATATTATTGTGAAAATCAACAGCTCATTAGAAAATCAAATCCCAATTTGTAATTTTAACCTCCCATACTTCTTTGAATCCCACGCCTCACTTGCTAACACTCTCTAAACAACTGTAGCACATACATTAGGACATAGATCTATAGATCTTTTTCCCAGACAAGTGGCAGTGAACCCTTCTCAATTCATTTGTGTTAGGATATGGTACACCGATAGCAATTAAGCCAGCTGATAAGTTGAGAGAGGAAGGGTTATGCTACAGTTAATGGAAATAATAAAAACGATGAATAGATTATTTACCATCCTAATTTTAGCCAATTCCTACCAGTTCAGCAATAGTAAAGTGGAGACTCTTATGCTCAAACGTACGTTCATACAAATTCAGAAGTCTCAGAAAGTGCCCCAATTTCTTTCATCTTAACATCTTAGTTTGTAGTAGGGCATCCTGTCTACCCTACTACTCATTTAATTACCAAGATGAATGTATCCTACTGATTAATAGGCAACAGAGTGGCCCTCATGTCAGACAACATCTTGTTTTTGCTTTATGATGTCAGCTTGCTAGGCAACAGAGTGGCCCTCAGGTCAGACAACATTCTTGCTTTAGCTTTATGACGTCAGAGCACCAGTGGACCAATTGTCCTTGTGGAAGCTGACCACACAGGAGGATGAGATTTCAGAAGGTATGCAGTAGGTTACTATCTGTGTTTGTAAGGCAAGTAGGAGGGGGAATGATAAAGGACTCTGAACCACTCAAAGCATAGGGGCCTTTTTGAAAGTGGATGGGGATACAAAAATAGAGATTATCCTTAATACCAATCCGTCTTGAGTATCAGAGTCCATCATACAAAGTGCAGGGGAAGACGTTAAATGAGCTTCCTTCTGTGAGAAGGAAACACTATCGTTCTAAAGTGAGATAGTGCATTTCAAACTCAAAGGCAGCAAATTCCCCAAGTGGAACATTGCTAGCACCAGGATCTAAAGCAGGCTTTAGTAGTGTTGAAGGCAGTCAGTTTTTGTTAGCTATCATGACCAACACAATGTGAGCCATATTACTTCCATATTGACAGAAATTATATTCAGGCACAGGCTCCCACTAGAAGGTAATGAGGAAATTCAAAAGCTGTGAACGTCTTTTTAATGCCTAAAGGAATGATTGTGAGGTTTACTTACCATATAAATTGGTCAAATGATGCCGTATGCCGGAAGATTTGCTTTTTTTTTTTTCTTCAGTCTCGGCAAGGCAGGGAAATTCTGTGATGAAACGCTGCCACTGCTGGCCATTCAGTATAATCTGCAGATGGAAAAGTCCACTGTTAGCACCATTTTTACAAAGGGTAAACAGATCAATACTATGGAGTCTATATTATTGTGAAAATCAAGAGCTCATTAGAAAATCAAATCCCAATTTGTAATTTTAACCTCCCATACTTCTTTGAATCCCACGCCTCACTTGCTAACACTCTCTAAACAACTGTAGCACATACATTAGGACATAGATCTATAGATCTTTTTCCCAGACAAGTGGCAGTGAACCCTTCTCAATTCATTTGTGTTAGGATATGGTACACCGATAGCAATTAAGCCAGCTGATAAGTTGAGAGAGGAAGGGTTATGCTACAGTTAATGGAAATAATAAAAACGATGAATAGATTATTTACCATCCTAATTTTATCCAATTCCTACCAGTTCAGCAATAGCAAAGTGGAGACTCTTATGCTCAAACGTACGTTCATACAAATTCAGAAGTCTCAGAAAGTGCCCCAATTTCTTTCATCTTAACATCTTAGTTTGTAGTAGGGCATCCTGTCTACCCTACTACTCATTTAATTACCAAGATGAATGTATCCTACTGATTAATAGGCAACAGAGTGGCCCTCATGTCAGACAACATCTTGTTTTTGCTTTATGATGTCAGCTTGCTAGGCAACAGAGTGGCCCTCAGGTCAGACAACATTCTTGCTTTAGCTTTATGACGTCAGAGCACCAGTGGACCAATTGTGCTTGTGGAAGCTGACCACACAGGAGGATGAGATTTCAGAAGGTATGCAGTAGGTTACTATCTGTGTTTGTAAGGCAAGTAGGAGGGGGAATGATAAAGGACTCTGAACCACTCAAAGCATAGGGGCCTTTTTGAAAGTGAATGGGGATACAAAAATAGAGATTATCCTTAATACCAATCCGTCTTGAGTATCAGAGTCCATCATACAAAGTGCAGGGGAAGACGTTAAATGAGCTTCCTTCTGTGAGAAGGAAACACTATCGTTCTAAAGTGAGATAGTGCATTTCAAACTCAAAGGCAGCAAATTCCCCAAGTGGAACATTGCTAGCACCAGGATCTAAAGCAGGCTTTAGTAGTGTTGAAGGCAGTCAGTTTTTGTTAACTATCATGACCAACACAATGTGAGCCATATTACTTCCATATTGACAGAAATTATATTCAGGCACAGGCTCCCACTAGAAGGTAATGAGGAAATTCAAAAGCTGTGAACGTCTTTTTAATGCCTAAAGGAATGATTGTGAGTTTTACTTACCATATAAATTGGTCAAATGATGCAGTATGCCGGAAGATTTGCATTTTTTTTTTCTTCAGTCTCGGCAAGGCAGAGAAATTCTGTGGTGAAACGCTGCCACTGCTGGCCATTCAGTATAATCTGCAGATGGAAAAGTCCACTGTTAGCACAATTTTTACAAAGGGTAAACAGATCAATACCATGGTGTCTATATTATTGTGAAAATCAACAGCTCATTAGAAAATCAAATCCCAATTTGTAATTTTAACCTCCCATACTTCTTTGAATCCCACGCCTCACTTGCTAACACTCTCTAAACAACTGTAGCACATACATTAGGACATAGATCTATAGATCTTTTTCCCAGACAAGTGGCAGTGAACCCTTCTCAATTCATTTGTGTTAGGATATGGTACACCGATAGCAATTAAGCCAGCTGATAAGTTGAGAGAGGAAGGGTTATGCTACAGTTAATGGAAATAATAAAAACGATGAATAGATTATTTACCATCCTAATTTTAGCCAATTCCTACCAGTTCAGCAATAGTAAAGTGGAGACTCTTATGCTCAAACGTACGTTCATACAAATTCAGAAGTCTCAGAAAGTGCCCCAATTTCTTTCATCTTAACATCTTAGTTTGTAGTAGGGCATCCTGTCTACCCTACTACTCATTTAATTACCAAGATGAATGTATCCTACTGATTAATAGGCAACAGAGTGGCCCTCATGTCAGACAACATCTTGTTTTTGCTTTATGATGTCAGCTTGCTAGGCAACAGAGTGGCCCTCAGGTCAGACAACATTCTTGCTTTAGCTTTATGACGTCAGAGCACCAGTGGACCAATTGTCCTTGTGGAAGCTGACCACACAGGAGGATGAGATTTCAGAAGGTTTGCAGTAGGTTACTATCTGTGTTTGTAAGGCAAGTAGGAGGGGGAATGATAAAGGACTCTGAACCACTCAAAGCATAGGGGCCTTTTTGAAAGTGGATGGGGATACAAAAATAGAGATTATCCTTAATACCAATCCGTCTTGAGTATCAGAGTCCATCATACAAAGTGCAGGGGAAGACGTTAAATGAGCTTCCTTCTGTGAGAAGGAAACACTATCGTTCTAAAGTGAGATAGTGCATTTCAAACTCAAAGGCAGCAAATTCCCCAAGTGGAACATTGCTAGCACCAGGATCTAAAGCAGGCTTTAGTAGTGTTGAAGGCAGTCAGTTTTTGTTAGCTATCATGACCAACACAATGTGAGCCATATTACTTCCATATTGACAGAAATTATATTCAGGCACAGGCTCCCACTAGAAGGTAATGAGGAAATTCAAAAGCTGTGAACGTCTTTTTAATGCCTAAAGGAATGATTGTGAGGTTTACTTACCATATAAATTGGTCAAATGATGCCGTATGCCGGAAGATTTGCTTTTTTTTTTTTCTTCAGTCTCGGCAAGGCAGGGAAATTCTGTGATGAAACGCTGCCACTGCTGGCCATTCAGTATAATCTGCAGATGGAAAAGTCCACTGTTAGCACCATTTTTACAAAGGGTAAACAGATCAATACTATGGAGTCTATATTATTGTGAAAATCAAGAGCTCATTAGAAAATCAAATCCCAATTTGTAATTTTAACCTCCCATACTTCTTTGAATCCCACGCCTCACTTGCTAACACTCTCTAAACAACTGTAGCACATACATTAGGACATAGATCTATAGATCTTTTTCCCAGACAAGTGGCAGTGAACCCTTCTCAATTCATTTGTGTTAGGATATGGTACACCGATAGCAATTAAGCCAGCTGATAAGTTGAGAGAGGAAGGGTTATGCTACAGTTAATGGAAATAATAAAAACGATGAATAGATTATTTACCATCCTAATTTTATCCAATTCCTACCAGTTCAGCAATAGCAAAGTGGAGACTCTTATGCTCAAACGTACGTTCATACAAATTCAGAAGTCTCAGAAAGTGCCCCAATTTCTTTCATCTTAACATCTTAGTTTGTAGTAGGGCATCCTGTCTACCCTACTACTCATTTAATTACCAAGATGAATGTATCCTACTGATTAATAGGCAACAGAGTGGCCCTCATGTCAGACAACATCTTGTTTT
Organism: Lissotriton vulgaris; assembly: GCF_964263255.1. Lineage (NCBI taxonomy): Eukaryota > Metazoa > Chordata > Amphibia > Caudata > Salamandridae > Lissotriton > Lissotriton vulgaris. Next base: position 616,156,024 of record NC_141696.1, read on the forward strand.
TGCTTTATGATGTCAGCTTGCTAGGCAACAGAGTGGCCCTCAGGTCAGACAACATTCTTGCTTTAGCTTTATGACGTCAGAGCACCAGTGGACCAATTGTGCTTGTGGAAGCTGACCACACAGGAGGATGAGATTTCAGAAGGTATGCAGTAGGTTACTATCTGTGTTTGTAAGGCAAGTAGGAGGGGGAATGATAAAGGACTCTGAACCACTCAAAGCATAGGGGCCTTTTTGAAAGTGGATGGGGATACAAAAATAGAGATTATCCTTAATACCAATCCGTCTTGAGTATCAGAGTCCATCATACAAAGTGCAGGGGAAGACGTTAAATGAGCTTCCTTCTGTGAGAAGGAAACACTATCGTTGTAAAGTGAGATAGTGCATTTCAAACTCAAAGGCAGCAAATTCCCCAAGTGGAACATTGCTAGCACCAGGATCTAAAGCAGGCTTTAGTAGTGTTGAAGGCAGTCAGTTTTTGTTAACTATCATGACCAACACAATGTGAGCCATATTACTTCCATATTGACAGAAATTATATTCAGGCACAGGCTCCCACTAGAAGGTAATGAGGAAATTCAAAAGCTGTGAACGTCTTTTTAATGCCTAAAGGAATGATTGTGAGTTTTACTTACCATATAAATTGGTCAAATGATGCAGTATGCCGGAAGATTTGCATTTTTTTTTTCTTCAGTCTCGGCAAGGCAGAGAAATTCTGTGGTGAAACGCTGCCACTGCTGGCCATTCAGTATAATCTGCAGATGGAAAAGTCCACTGTTAGCACAATTTTTACAAAGGGTAAACAGATCAATACCATGGTGTCTATATTATTGTGAAAATCAACAGCTCATTAGAAAATCAAATCCCAATTTGTAATTTTAACCTCCCATACTTCTTTGAATCCCACGCCTCACTTGCTAACACTCTCTAAACAACTGTAGCACATACATTAGGACATAGATCTATAGATCTTTTTCCCAGACAAGTGGCAGTGAACCCTTCTCAATTCATTTGTGTTAGGATATGGTACACCGATAGCAATTAAGCCAGCTGATAAGTTGAGAGAGGAAGGGTTATGCTACAGTTAATGGAAATAATAAAAACGATGAATAGATTATTTACCATCCTAATTTTAGCCAATTCCTACCAGTTCAGCAATAGTAAAGTGGAGACTCTTATGCTCAAACGTACGTTCATACAAATTCAGAAGTCTCAGAAAGTGCCCCAATTTCTTTCATCTTAACATCTTAGTTTGTAGTAGGGCATCCTGTCTACCCTACTACTCATTTAATTACCAAGATGAATGTATCCTACTGATTAATAGGCAACAGAGTGGCCCTCATGTCAGACAACATCTTGTTTTTGCTTTATGATGTCAGCTTGCTAGGCAACAGAGTGGCCCTCAGGTCAGACAACATTCTTGCTTTAGCTTTATGACGTCAGAGCACCAGTGGACCAATTGTCCTTGTGGAAGCTGACCACACAGGAGGATGAGATTTCAGAAGGTATGCAGTAGGTTACTATCTGTGTTTGTAAGGCAAGTAGGAGGGGGAATGATAAAGGACTCTGAACCACTCAAAGCATAGGGACCTTTTTGAAAGTGGATGGGGATACAAAAATAGAGATTATCCTTAATACCAATCCGTCTTGAGTATCAGAGTCCATCATACAAAGTGCAGGGGAAGACGTTAAATGAGCTTCCTTCTGTGAGAAGGAAACCTATCGTTCTAAAGTGAGATAGTGCATTTCAAACTCAAAGGCAGCAAATTCCCCAAGTGGAACATTGCTAGCACCAGGATCTAAAGCAGGCTTTAGTAGTGTTGAAGGCAGTCAGTTTTTGTTAACTATCATGACCAACACAATGTGAGCCATATTACTTCCATATTGACAGAAATTATATTCAGGCACAGGCTCCCACTAGAAGGTAATGAGGAAATTCAAAAGCTGTGAACGTCTTTTTAATGCCTAAAGGAATGATTGTGAGGTTTACTTACCATATAAATTGGTCAAATGATGCCGTATGCCGGAAGATTTGCTTTTTTTTTTTTCTTCAGTCTCGGCAAGGCAGGGAAATTCTGTGGTGAAACGCTGCCACTGCTGGCCATTCAGTATAATCTGCAGATGGAAAAGTCCACTGTTAGCACCATTTTTACAAAGGGTAAACAGATCAATACTATGGAGTCTATATTATTGTGAAAATCAACAGCTCATTAGAAAATCAAATCCCAATTTGTAATTTTAACCTCCCATACTTCTTTGAATCCCACGCCTCACTTGCTAACACTCTCTAAACAACTGTAGCACATACATTAGGACATAGATCTATAGATCTTTTTCCCAGACAAGTGGCAGTGAACCCTTCTCAATTCATTTGTGTTAGGATATGGTACACCGATAGCAATTAAGCCAGCTGATAAGTTGAGAGAGGAAGGGTTATGCTACAGTTGATGGAAATAATAAAAACGATGAATAGATTATTTACCATCCTAATTTTAGCCAATTCCTACCAGTTCAGCAATAGTAAAGTGGAGACTCTTATGCTCAAACGTACGTTCATACAAATTCAGAAGTCTCAGAAAGTGCCCCAATTTCTTTCATCTTAACATCTTAGTTTGTAGTAGGGCATCCTGTCTACCCTACTACTCATTTAATTACCAAGATGAATGTATCCTACTGATTAATAGGCAACAGAGTGGCCCTCATGTCAGACAACATCTTGTTTTTGCTTTATGATGTCAGCTTGCTAGGCAACAGAGTGGCCCTCAGGTCAGACAACATTCTTGCTTTAGCTTTATGACGTCAGAGCACCAGTGGACCAATTGTCCTTGTGGAAGCTGACCACACAGGAGGATGAGATTTCAGAAGGTATGCAGTAGGTTACTATCTGTGTTTGTAAGGCAAGTAGGAGGGGGAATGATAAAGGACTCTGAACCACTCAAAGCATAGGGACCTTTTTGAAAGTGGATGGGGATACAAAAATAGAGATTATCCTTAATACCAATCCGTCTTTAGTATCAGAGTCCATCATACAAAGTGCAGGGGAAGACGTTAAATGAGCTTCCTTCTGTGAGAAGGAAACACTATCGTTCTAAAGTGAGATAGTGCATTTCAAACTCAAAGGCAGCAAATTCCCCAAGTGGAACATTGCTAGCACCAGGATCTAAAGCAGGCTTTAGTAGTGTTGAAGGCAGTCAGTTTTTGTTAACTATCATGACCAACACAATGTGAGCCATATTACTTCCATATTGACAGAAATTATATTCAGGCACAGGCTCCCACTAGAAGGTAATGAGGAAATTCAAAAGCTGTGAACGTCTTTTTAATGCCTAAAGGAATGATTGTGAGGTTTACTTACCATATAAATTGGTCAAATGATGCCGTATGCCGGAAGATTTGCTTTTTTTTTTTTCTTCAGTCTCGGCAAGGCAGGGAAATTCTGTGGTGAAACGCTGCCACTGCTGGCCATTCAGTATAATCTGCAGATGGAAAAGTCCACTGTTAGCACCATTTTTACAAAGGGTAAACAGATCAATACTATGGAGTCTATATTATTGTGAAAATCAACAGCTCATTAGAAAATCAAATCCCAATTTGTAATTTTAACCTCCCATACTTCTTTGAATCCCACGCCTCACTTGCTAACACTCTCTAAACAACTGTAGCACATACATTAGGACATAGATCTATAGATCTTTTTCCCAGACAAGTGGCAGTGAACCCTTCTCAATTCATTTGTGTTAGGATATGGTACACCGATAGCAATTAAGCCAGCTGATAAGTTGAGAGAGGAAGGGTTATGCTACAGTTGATGGAAATAATAAAAACGATGAATAGATTATTTACCATCCTCATTTTAGCCAATTCCTACCAGTTCAGCAATAGTAAAGTTGAGACTCTTATGCTCAAACGTACGTTCATACAAATTCAGAAGTCTCAGAAAGTGCCCAATTTCTTTCATCTTAACATCTTAGTTTGTAGTAGGGCATCCTGTCTACCCTACTACTCATTTAATTACCAAGATGAATGTATCCTACTGATTAATAGGCAACAGAGTGGCCCTCATGTCAGACAACATCTTGTTTTTGCTTTATGATGTCAGCTTGCTAGGCAACAGAGTGGCCCTCAGGTCAGACAACATTCTTGCTTTAGCTTTATGACGTCAGAGCACCAGTGGACCAATTGTCCTTGTGGAAGCTGACCACACAGGAGGATGAGATTTCAGAAGGTATGCAGTAGGTTACTATCTGTGTTTGTAAGGCAAGTAGGAGGGGGAAATGATAAAGGACTCTGAACCACTCAAAGCATAGGGGCCTTTTTGAAAGTGGATGGGGATACAAAAATAGAGATTATCCTTAATACCAATCCGTCTTGAGTATCAGAGTCCATCATACAAAGTGCAGGGGAAGACGTTAAATGAGCTTCCTTCTGTGAGAAGGAAACACTATCGTTCTAAAGTGAGATAGTGCATTTCAAACTCAAAGGCAGCAAATTCCCCAAGTGGAACATTGCTAGCACCAGGATCTAAAGCAGGCTTTAGTAGTGTTGAAGGCAGTCAGTTTTTGTTAGCTATCATGACCAACACAATGTGAGCCATATTACTTCCATATTGACAGAAATTATATTCAGGCACAGGCTCACACTAGAAGGTAATGAGGAAATTCAAAAGCTGTGAACGTCTTTTTAATGCCTAAAGGAATGATTGTGAGGTTTACTTACCATATAAATTGGTCAAATGATGCCGTATGCCGGAAGATTTGCTTTTTTTTTTTTCTTCAGTCTCGGCAAGGCAGGGAAATTCTGTGGTGAAACGCTGCCACTGCTGGCCATTCAGTATAATCTGCAGATGGAAAAGTCCACTGTTAGCACCATTTTTACAAAGGGTAAACAGATCAATCCTATGGAGTCTATATTATTGTGAAAATCAACAGCTCATTAGAAAATCAAATCCCAATTTGTAATTTTAACCTCCCATACTTCTTTGAATCCCACGCCTCACTTGCTAACACTCTCTAAACAACTGTAGCACATACATTAGGACATAGATCTATAGATCTTTTTCCCAGACAAGTGGCAGTGAACCCTTCTCAATTCATTTGTGTTAGGATATGGTACACCGATAGCAATTAAGCCAGCTGATAAGTTGAGAGAGGAAGGGTTATGCTACAGTTAATGGAAATAATAAAAACGATGAATAGATTATTTACCATCCTAATTTTAGCCAATTCCTACCAGTTCAGCAATAGTAAAGTGGAGACTCTTATGCTCAAACGTACGTTCATACAAATTCAGAAGTCTCAGAAAGTGCCCCAATTTCTTTCATCTTAACATCTTAGTTTGTCGTAGGGCATCCTGTCTACCCTACTACTCATTTAATTACCAAGATGAATGTATCCTACTGATTAATAGGCAACAGAGTGGCCCTCATGTCAGACAACATCTTGTTTTTGCTTTATGATGTCAGCTTGCTAGGCAACAGAGTGGCCCTCAGGTCAGACAACATTCTTGCTTTAGCTTTATGACGTCAGAGCACCAGTGGACCAATTGTCCTTGTGGAAGCTGACCACACAGGAGGATGAGATTTCAGAAGGTATGCAGTAGGTTACTATCTGTGTTTGTAAGGCAAGTAGGAGGGGGAATGATAAAGGACTCTGAACCACTCAAAGCATAGGGGCCTTTTTGAAAGTGGATGGGGATACAAAAATAGAGATTATCCTTAATACCAATCTGTCTTGAGTATCAGAGTCCATCATACAAAGTGCAGGGGAAGACGTTAAATGAGCTTCCTTCTGTGAGAAGGAAACACTATCGTTCTAAAGTGAGATAGTGCATTTCAAACTCAAAGGCAGCAAATTCCCCAAGTGGAACATTGCTAGCACCAGGATCTAAAGCAGGCTTTAGTAGTGTTGAAGGCAGTCAGTTTTTGTTAGCTATCATGACCAACACAATATGAGCCATATTACTTCCATATTGACAGAAATTATATTCAGGCACAGGCTCCCACTAGAAGGTAATGAGGAAATTCAAAAGCTGTGAACGTCTTTTTAATGCCTAAAGGAATGATTGTGAGGTTTACTTACCATATAAATTGGTCAAATGATGCCGTATGCCGGAAGATTTGCTTTTTTTTTTTTCTTCAGTCTCGGCAAGGCAGGGAAATTCTGTGGTGAAACGCTGCCACTGCTGGCCATTCAGTATAATCTGCAGATGGAAAAGTCCACTGTTAGCACCATTTTTACAAAGGGTAAACAGATCAATACTATGGAGTCTATATTATTGTGAAAATCAACAGCTCATTAGAAAATCAAATCCCAATTTGTAATTTTAACCTCCCATACTTCTTTGAATCCCACGCCTCACTTGCTAACACTCTCTAAACAACTGTAGCACATACATTAGGACATAGATCTATAGATCTTTTTCCCAGACAAGTGGCAGTGAACCCTTCTCAATTCATTTGTGTTAGGATATGGTACACCGATAGCAATTAAGCCAGCTGATAAGTTGAGAGAGGAAGGGTTATGCTACAGTTAATGGAAATAATAAAAACGATGAATAGATTATTTACCATCCTAATTTTATCCAATTCCTACCAGTTCAGCAATAGCAAAGTGGAGACTCTTATGCTCAAACGTACGTTCATACAAATTCAGAAGTCTCAGAAAGTGCCCCAATTTCTTTCATCTTAACATCTTAGTTTGTAGTAGGGCATCCTGTCTACCCTACTACTCATTTAATTACCAAGATGAATGTATCCTACTGATTAATAGGCAACAGAGTGGCCCTCATGTCAGACAACATCTTGTTTTTGCTTTATGATGTCAGCTTGCTAGGCAACAGAGTGGGCGTCAGGTCAGACAACATTCTTGCTTTAGCTTTATGACGTCAGAGCACCAGTGGACCAATTGTCCTTGTGGAAGCTGACCACACAGGAGGATGAGATTTCAGAAGGTATGCAGTAGGTTACTATCTGTGTTTGTAAGGCAAGTAGGAGGGGGAATGATAAAGGACTCTGAACCACTTAAAGCATAGGGGCCTTTTTGAAAGTGGATGGGGATACAAAAATAGAGATTATCCTTAATACCAATCCGTCTTGAGTATCAGAGTCCATCATACAAAGTGCAGGGGAAGACGTTAAATGAGCTTCCTTCTGTGAGAAGGAAACACTATCGTTCTAAAGTGAGATAGTGCATTTCAAACTCAAAGGCAGCAAATTCCCCAAGTGGAACATTGCTAGCACCAGGATCTAAAGCAGGCTTTAGTAGTGTTGAAGGCAGTCAGTTTTTGTTAACTATCATGACCAACACAATGTGAGCCATATTACTTCCATATTGACAGAAATTATATTCAGGCACAGGCTCCCACTAGAAGGTAATGAGGAAATTCAAAAGCTGTGAACGTCTTTTTAATGCCTAAAGGAATGATTGTGAGTTTTACTTACCATATAAATTGGTCAAATGATGCAGTATGCCGGAAGATTTGCTTTTTTTTTTTTCTTCAGTCTCGGCAATGCAGGGAAATTCTGTGGTGAAACGCTGCCACTGCTGGCCATTCAGTATAATCTGCAGATGGAAAAGTCCACTGTTAGCACCATTTTTACAAAGGGTAAACAGATCAATCCTATGGAGTCTATATTATTGTGAAAATCAACAGCTCATTAGAAAATCAAATCCCAATTTGTAATTTTAACCTCCCATACTTCTTTGAATCCCACGCCTCACTTGCTAACACTCTCTAAACAACTGTAGCACATACATTAGGACATAGATCTATAGATCTTTTTCCCAGACAAGTGGCAGTGAACCCTTCTCAATTCATTTGTGTTAGGATATGGTACACCGATAGCAATTAAGCCAGCTGATAAGTTGAGAGAGGAAGGGTTATGCTACAGTTAATGGAAATAATAAAAACGATGAATAGATTATTTACCATCCTAATTTTAGCCAATTCCTACCAGTTCAGCAATAGTAAAGTGGAGACTCTTATGCTCAAACGTACGTTCATACAAATTCAGAAGTCTCAGAAAGTGCCCCAATTTCTTTCATCTTAACATCTTAGTTTGTAGTAGGGCATCCTGTCTACCCTACTACTCATTTAATTACCAAGATGAATGTATCCTACTGATTAATAGGCAACAGAGTGGCCCTCATGTCAGACAACATCTTGTTTTTGCTTTATGATGTCAGCTTGCTAGGCAACAGAGTGGCCCTCAGGTCAGACAACATTCTTGCTTTAGCTTTATGACGTCAGAGCACCAGTGGCCCAATTGTCCTTGTGGAAGCTGACCACACAGGAGGATGAGATTTCAGAAGGTATGCAGTAGGTTACTATCTGTGTTTGTAAGGCAAGTAGGAGGGGGAATGATAAAGGACTCTGAACCACTCAAAGCATAGGGGCCTTTTTGAAAGTGGATGGGGATACAAAAATAGAGATTATCCTTAATACCAATCCGTCTTGAGTATCAGAGTCCATCATACAAAGTGCAGGGGAAGACGTTAAATGAGCTTCCTTCTGTGAGAAGGAAACACTATCGTTCTAAAGTGAGATAGTGCATTTCAAACTCAAAGGCAGCAAATTCCCCAAGTGGAACATTGCTAGCACCAGGATCTAAAGCAGGCTTTAGTAGTGTTGAAGGCAGTCAGTTTTTGTTAGCTATCATGACCAACACAATGTGAGCCATATTACTTCCATATTGACAGAAATTATATTCAGGCACAGGCTCCCACTAGAAGGTAATGAGGAAATTCAAAAGCTGTGAACGTCTTTTTAATGCCTAAAGGAATGATTGTGAGGTTTACTTACCATATAAATTGGTCAAATGATGCCGTATGCCGGAAGATTTGCTTTTTTTTTTTTCTTCAGTCTCGGCAAGGCAGGGAAATTCTGTGGTGAAACGCTGCCACTGCTGGCCATTCAGTATAATCTGCAGATGGAAAAGTCCACTGTTAGCACCATTTTTACAAAGGGTAAACAGATCAATACTATGGAGTCTATATTATTGTGAAAATCAACAGCTCATTAGAAAATCAAATCCCAATTTGTAATTTTAACCTCCCATACTTCTTTGAATCCCACGCCTCACTTGCTAACACTCTCTAAACAACTGTAGCACATACATTAGGACATAGATCTTTTTCCCAGACAAGTGGCAGTGAACCCTTCTCAATTCATTTGTGTTAGGATATGGTACACCGATAGCAATTAAGCCAGCTGATAAGTTGAGAGAGGAAGGGTTATGCTACAGTTAATGGAAATAATAAAAACGATGAATAGATTATTTACCATCCTAATTTTATCCAATTCCTACCAGTTCAGCAATAGCAAAGTGGAGACTCTTATGCTCAAACGTACGTTCATACAAATTCAGAAGTCTCAGAAAGTGCCCCAATTTCTTTCATCTTAACATCTTAGTTTGTAGTAGGGCATCCTGTCTACCCTACTACTCATTTAATTACCAAGATGAATGTATCCTACTGATTAATAGGCAACAGAGTGGCCCTCATGTCAGACAACATCTTGTTTTTGCTTTATGATGTCAGCTTGCTAGGCAACAGAGTGGCCCTCAGGTCAGACAACATTCTTGCTTTAGCTTTATGACGTCAGAGCACCAGTGGACCAATTGTCCTTGTGGAAGCTGACCACACAGGAGGATGAGATTTCAGAAGGTATGCAGTAGGTTACTATCTGTGTTTGTAAGGCAAGTAGGAGGGGGAATGATAAAGGACTCTGAACCACTCAAAGCATAGGGGCCTTTTTGAAAGTGGATGGGGATACAAAAATAGAGATTATCCTTAATACCAATCCGTCTTGAGTATCAGAGTCCATCATACAAAGTGCAGGGGAAGACGGTAAATGAGCTTCCTTCTGTGAGAAGGAAACACTATCGTTCTAAAGTGAGATAGTGCATTTCAAACTCAAAGGCAGCAAATTCCCCAAGTGGAACATTGCTAGCACCAGGATCTAAAGTAGGCTTTGGTAGTGTTGAAGGCAGTCAGTTTTTGTTAACTATCATGACCAACACAATGTGAGCCATATTACTTCCATATTGACAGAAATTATATTCAGGCACAGGCTCCCACTAGAAGGTAATGAGGAAATTCAAAAGCTGTGAACGTCTTTTTAATGCCTAAAGGAATGATTGTGAGTTTTACTTACCATATAAATTGGTCAAATGATGCAGTATGCCGGAAGATTTGCGTTTTTTTTTTCTTCAGTCTCGGCAAGGCAGAGAAATTCTGTGGTGAAACGCTGCCACTGCTGGCCATTCAGTATAATCTGCAGATGGAAAAGTCCACTGTTAGCACAATTTTTACAAAGGGTAAACAGATCAATACCATGGTGTCTATATTATTGTGAAAATCAACAGCTCATTAGAAAATCAAATCCCAATTTGTAATTTTAACCTCCCATACTTCTTTGAATCCCACGCCTCACTTGCTAACACTCTCTAAACAACTGTAGCACATACATTAGGACATAGATCTATAGATCTTTTTCCCAGACAAGTGGCAGTGAACCCTTCTCAATTCATTTGTGTTAGGATATGGTACACCGATAGCAATTAAGCCAGCTGATAAGTTGAGAGAGGAAGGGTTATGCTACAGTTAATGGAAATAATAAAAACGATGAATAGATTATTTACCATCCTAATTTTAGCCAATTCCTACCAGTTCAGCAATAGTAAAGTGGAGACTCTTATGCTCAAACGTACGTTCATACAAATTCAGAAGTTTTAGAAAGTGCCCCAATTTCTTTCATCTTAACATCTTAGTTTGTAGTAGGGCATCCTGTCTACCCTACTACTCATTTAATTACCAAGATGAATGTATCCTACTGATTAATAGGCAACAGAGTGGCCCTCATGTCAGACAACATCTTGTTTTTGCTTTATGATGTCAGCTTGCTAGGCAACAGAGTGGCCCTCAGGTCAGACAACATTCTTGCTTTAGCTTTATGACGTCAGAGCACCAGTGGACCAATTGTCCTTGTGGAAGCTGACCACACAGGAGGATGAGATTTCAGAAGGTATGCAGTAGGTTACTATCTGTGTTTGTAAGGCAAGTAGGAGGGGGAATGATAAAGGACTCTGAACCACTCAAAGCATAGGGGCCTTTTTGAAAGTGGATGGGGATACAAAAATAGAGATTATCCTTAATACCAATCCGTCTTGAGTATCAGAGTCCATCATACAAAGTGCAGGGGAAGACGGTAAATGAGCTTCCTTCTGTGAGAAGGAAACACTATCGTTCTAAAGTGAGATAGTGCATTTCAAACTCAAAGGCAGCAAATTCCCCAAGTGGAACATTGCTAGCACCAGGATCTAAAGTAGGCTTTGGTAGTGTTGAAGGCAGTCAGTTTTTGTTAACTATCATGACCAACACAATGTGAGCCATATTACTTCCATATTGACAGAAATTATATTCAGGCACAGGCTCCCACTAGAAGGTAATGAGGAAATTCAAAAGCTGTGAACGTCTTTTTAATGCCTAAAGGAATGATTGTGAGTTTTACTTACCATATAAATTGGTCAAATGATGCAGTATGCCGGAAGATTTGCGTTTTTTTTTTCTTCAGTCTCGGCAAGGCAGAGAAATTCTGTGGTGAAACGCTGCCACTGCTGGCCATTCAGTATAATCTGCAGATGGAAAAGTCCACTGTTAGCACAATTTTTACAAAGGGTAAACAGATCAATACCATGGTGTCTATATTATTGTGAAAATCAACAGCTCATTAGAAAATCAAATCCCAATTTGTAATTTTAACCTCCCATACTTCTTTGAATCCCACGCCTCACTTGCTAACACTCTCTAAACAACTGTAGCACATACATTAGGACATAGATCTATAGATCTTTTTCCCAGACAAGTGGCAGTGAACCCTTCTCAATTCATTTGTGTTAGGATATGGTACACCGATAGCAATTAAGCCAGCTGATAAGTTGAGAGAGGAAGGGTTATGCTACAGTTAATGGAAATAATAAAAACGATGAATAGATTATTTACCATCCTAATTTTAGCCAATTCCTACCAGTTCAGCAATAGTAAAGTGGAGACTCTTATGCTCAAACGTACGTTCATACAAATTCAGAAGTTTTAGAAAGTGCCCCAATTTCTTTCATCTTAACATCTTAGTTTGTAGTAGGGCATCCTGTCTACCCTACTACTCATTTAATTACCAAGATGAATGTATCCTACTGATTAATAGGCAACAGAGTGGCCCTCATGTCAGACAACATCTTGTTTTTGCTTTATGATGTCAGCTTGCTAGGCAACAGAGTGGCCCTCAGGTCAGACAACATTCTTGCTTTAGCTTTATGACGTCAGAGCACCAGTGGACCAATTGTCCTTGTGGAAGCTGACCACACAGGAGGATGAGATTTCAGAAGGTATGCAGTAGGTTACTATCTGTGTTTGTAAGGCAAGTAGGAGGGGGAATGATAAAGGACTCTGAACCACTCAAAGCATAGGGGCCTTTTTGAAAGTGGATGGGGATACAAAAATAGAGATTATCCTTAATACCAATCCGTCTTGAGTATCAGAGTCCATCATACAAAGTGCAGGGGAAGACGTTAAATGAGCTTCCTTCTGTGAGAAGGAAACACTATCGTTCTAAAGTGAGATAGTGCATTTCAAACTCAAAGGCAGCAAATTCCCCAAGTGGAACATTGCTAGCACCAGGATCTAAAGCAGGCTTTAGTAGTGTTGAAGGCAGTCAGTTTTTGTTAGCTATCATGACCAACACAATGTGAGCCATATTACTTCCATATTGACAGAAATTATATTCAGGCACAGGCTCCCACTAGAAGGTAATGAGGAAATTCAAAAGCTGTGAACGTCTTTTTAATGCCTAAAGGAATGATTGTGAGGTTTACTTACCATATAAATTGGTCAAATGATGCCGTATGCCGGAAGATTTGCTTTTTTTTTTTTCTTCAGTCTCGGCAAGGCAGGGAAATTCTGTGGTGAAACGCTGCCACTGCTGGCCATTCAGTATAATCTGCAGATGGAAAAGTCCACTGTTAGCACCATTTTTACAAAGGGTAAACAGATCAATCCTATGGAGTCTATATTATTGTGAAAATCAACAGCTCATTAGAAAATCAAATCCCAATTTGTAATTTTAACCTCCCATACTTCTTTGAATCCTACGCCTCACTTGCTAACACTCTCTAAACAACTGTAGCACATACATTAGGACATAGATCTATAGATCTTTTTCCCAGACAAGTGGCAGTGAACCCTTCTCAATTCATTTGTGTTAGGATATGGTACACCGATAGCAATTAAGCCAGCTGATAAGTTGAGAGAGGAAGGGTTATGCTACAGTTAATGGAAATAATAAAAACGATGAATAGATTATTTACCATCCTAATTTTAGCCAATTCCTACCAGTTCAGCAATAGTAAAGTGGAGACTCTTATGCTCAAACGTACGTTCATACAAATTCAGAAGTCTCAGAAAGTGCCCCAATTTCTTTCATCTTAACATCTTAGTTTGTAGTAGGGCATCCTGTCTACCCTACTACTCATTTAATTACCAAGATGAATGTATCCTACTGATTAATAGGCAACAGAGTGGCCCTCATGTCAGACAACATCTTGTTTTTGCTTTATGATGTCAGCTTGCTAGGCAACAGAGTGGCCCTCAGGTCAGACAACATTCTTGCTTTAGCTTTATGACGTCAGAGCACCAGTGGACCAATTGTCTTTGTGGAAGCTGACCACACAGGAGGATGAGATTTCAGAAGGTATGCAGTAGATTACTATCTGTGTTTGTAAGGCAAGTAGGAGGGGGAATGGTAAAGGACTCTGAACCACTCAAAGCATAGGGGCCTTTTTGAAAGTGGATGGGGATACAAAAATAGAGATTATCCTTAATACCAATCCGTCTTGAGTATCAGAGTCCATCATACAAAGTGCAGGGGAAGACGTTAAATGAGCTTCCTTCTGTGAGAAGGAAACACTATCGTTCTAAAGTGAGATAGTGCATTTCAAACTCAAAGGCAGAAAATTCCCCAAGTGGAACATTGCTAGCACCAGGATCTAAAGCAGGCTTTAGTAGTGTTGAAGGCAGTCAGTTTTTGTTAGCTATCATGACCAACACAATGTGAGCCATATTACTTCCATATTGACAGAAATTATATTCAGGCACAGGCTCCCACTAGAAGGTAATGAGGAAATTCAAAAGCTGTGAACGTCTTTTTAATGCCTAAAGGAATGATTGTGAGGTTTACTTACCATATAAATTGGTCAAATGATGCCGTATGCCGGAAGATTTGCTTTTTTTTTTTTCTTCAGTCTCGGCAAGGCAGGGAAATTCTGTGGTGAAACGCTGCCACTGCTGGCCATTCAGTATAATCTGCAGATGGAAAAGTCCACTGTTAGCACCATTTTTACAAAGGATAAACAGATCAATACTATGGAGTCTATATTATTGTGAAAATCAACAGCTCATTAGAAAATCAAATCCCAATTTGTAATTTTAACCTCCCATACTTCTTTGAATCCCACGCCTCACTTGCTAACACTCTCTAAACAACTGTAGCACATACATTAGGACATAGATCTATAGATCTTTTTCCCAGACAAGTGGCAGTGAAACCTTCTCAATTCATTTGTGTTAGGATATGGTACACCGATAGCAATTAAGCCAGCTGATAAGTTGAGAGAGGAAGGGTTATGCTACAGTTAATGGAAATAATAAAAACGATGAATAGATTATTTACCATCCTAATTTTAGCCAATTCCTACCAGTTCAGCAATAGTAAAGTGGAGACTCTTATGCTCAAACGTACGTTCATACAAATTCAGAAGTCTCAGAAAGTGCCCCAATTTCTTTCATCTTAACATCTTAGTTTGTAGTAGGGCATCCTGTCTACCCTACTACTCATTTAATTACCAAGATGAATGTATCCTACTGATTAATAGGCAACAGAGTGGCCCTCATGTCAGACAACATCTTGTTTTTGCTTTATGATGTCAGCTTGCTAGGCAACAGAGTGGCCCTCAGGTCAGACAACATTCTTGCTTTAGCTTTATGACGTCAGAGCACCAGTGGAACAATTGTCCTTGTGGAAGCTGACCACACAGGAGGATGAGATTTCAGAAGGTATGCAGTAGGTTACTATCTGTGTTTGTAAGGCAAGTAGGAGGGGGAATGGTAAAGGACTATGAACCACTCAAAGCATAGGGGCCTTTTTGAAAGTGGATGGGGATACAAAAATAGAGATTATCCTTAATACCAATCGGTCTTGAGTATCAGAGTCCATCATACAAAGTGCAGGGGAAGACGTTAAATGAGCTTCCTTCTGTGAGAAGGAAACACTATCGTTCTCAAGTGAGATAGTGCATTTCAAACTCAAAGGCAGCAAATTCCTCAAGTGGAACATTGCTAGCACTAGGATCTAAAGCAGGCTTTAGTAGTGTTGAAGGCAGTCAGTTTTTGTTAGCTATCATGACCAACACAATGTGATCCATATTACTTCTATATTGAAAGAAAATATATTCAGGCACAGGCTCCCACTAGAAGGTAATGAGGAAATTCAAAAGCTGTGAACGTCTTTTTAATGCCTAAAGGAATGATTGTGAGTTTTACTTACCATATAAATTGGTCAAATGATGCCGTATGCCGGAAGATTTGCTTTTTTTTTTTCTTCAGTCTCGGCAAGGCAGAGAAATTCTGTGGTGAAACGCTGCCACTGCTGGCCATTCAGTATAATCTGCAGATGGAAAAGTCCACTGTTAGCACCATTTTTACAAAGGGTAAACAGATCAATACCATGGAGTCTATATTATTGTGCAAATCAAGAGCTCATTAGAAAATCAAATCCCAATTTGTAATTTTAACCTCCCATACTTCTTTGAATCCCACGCCTCACTTGCTAACACTCTCTAAACAACTGTAGCACATACATTAGGACATAGATCTATAGATCTTTTTGCCAGACAAGTGGCAGTGAACCCTTCTCAATTCATTTGTGTTAGGATATGGTACACCGATAGCAATTAAGCCAGCTGATAAGTTGAGAGAGGAAGGGTTATGCTACAGTTAATGGAAATAATAAAAACGATGAATAGATTATTTACCATCCTCATTTTAGCCAATTCCTACCAGTTCAGCAATAGTAAAGTTGAGACTCTTATGCTCAAACGTACGTTCATACAAATTCAGAAGTCTCAGAAAGTGCCCAATTTCTTTCATCTTAACATCTTAGTTTGTAGTAGGGCATCCTGTCTACCCTACTACTCATTTAATTACCAAGATGAATGTATCCTACTGAATAATAGGCAACAGAGTGGCCCTCATGTCAGACAACATCTTGTTTTTGCTTTATGATGTCAGCTTGCTAGGCAACAGAGTGGCCCTCAGGTCAGACAACATTCTTGCTTTAGCTTTATGACGTCAGAGCACCAGTGGACCAATTGTCCTTGTGGAAGCTGACCACACAGGAGGATGAGATTTCAGAAGGTATGCAGTAGGTTACTATCTGTGTTTGTAAGGCAAGTAGGAGGGGGAATGATAAAGGACTCTGAACCACTCAAAGCATAGGGGCCTTTTTGAAAGTGGATGGGGATACAAAAATAGAGATTATCCTTAATACCAATCCGTCTTGAGTATCAGAGTCCATCATACAAAGTGCAGGGGAAGACGTTAAATGAGCTTCCTTCTGTGAGAAGGAAACACTATCGTTCTAAAGTGAGATAGTGCATTTCAAACTCAAAGGCAGCAAATTCCCCAAGTGGAACATTGCTAGCACCAGGATCTAAAGCAGGCTTTAGTAGTGTTGAAGGCAGTCAGTTTTTGTTAGCTATCATGACCAACACAATGTGAGCCATATTACTTCCATATTGACAGAAATTATATTCAGGCACAGGCTCCCACTAGAAGGTAATGAGGAAATTCAAAAGCTGTGAACGTCTTTTTAATGCCTAAAGGAATGATTGTGAGGTTTACTTACCATATAAATTGGTCAAATGATGCCGTATGCCGGAAGA
This sequence comes from Lissotriton vulgaris, assembly GCF_964263255.1. NCBI lineage: Eukaryota > Metazoa > Chordata > Amphibia > Caudata > Salamandridae > Lissotriton > Lissotriton vulgaris. Next base: position 616,173,011 of record NC_141696.1, read on the forward strand.
TTTGCTTTTTTTTTTTTCTTCAGTCTCGGCAAGGCAGGGAAATTCTGTGGTGAAACGCTGCCACTGCTGGCCATTCAGTATAATCTGCAGATGGAAAAGTCCACTGTTAGCACCATTTTTACAAAGGGTAAACAGATCAATACTATGGAGTCTATATTATTGTGAAAATCAACAGCTCATTAGAAAATCAAATCCCAATTTGTAATTTTAACCTCCCATACTTCTTTGAATCCCACGCCTCACTTGCTAACACTCTCTAAACAACTGTAGCACATACATTAGGACATAGATCTATAGATCTTTTTCCCAGACAAGTGGCAGTGAACCCTTCTCAATTCATTTGTGTTAGGATATGGTACACCGATAGCAATTAAGCCAGCTGATAAGTTGAGAGAGGAAGGGTTATGCTACAGTTAATGGAAATAATAAAAACGATGAATAGATTATTTACCATCCTAATTTTAGCCAATTCCTACCAGTTCAGCAATAGTAAAGTGGAGACTCTTATGCTCAAACGTACGTTCATACAAATTCAGAAGTCTCAGAAAGTGCCCCAATTTCTTTCATCTTAACATCTTAGTTTGTAGTAGGGCATCCTGTCTACCCTACTACTCATTTAATTACCAAGATGAATGTATCCTACTGATTAATAGGCAACAGAGTGGCCCTCATGTCAGACAACATCTTGTTTTTGCTTTATGATGTCAGCTTGCTAGGCAACAGAGTGGCCCTCAGGTCAGACAACATTCTTGCTTTAGCTTTATGACGTCAGAGCACCAGTGGACCAATTGTCCTTGTGGAAGCTGACCACACAGGAGGATGAGATTTCAGAAGGTATGCAGTAGGTTACTATCTGTGTTTGTAAGGCAAGTAGGAGGGGGAATGATAAAGGACTCTGAACCACTCAAAGCATAGGGGCCTTTTTGAAAGTGGATGGGGATACAAAAATAGAGATTATCCTTAATACCAATCCGTCTTGAGTATCAGAGTCCATCATACAAAGTGCAGGGGAAGACGTTAAATGAGCTTCCTTCTGTGAGAAGGAAACACTATCGTTCTAAAGTGAGATAGTGCATTTCAAACTCAAAGGCAGCAAATTCCCCAAGTGGAACATTGCTAGCACCAGGATCTAAAGCAGGCTTTAGTAGTGTTGAAGGCAGTCAGTTTTTGTTAGCTATCATGACCAACACAATGTGAGCCATATTACTTCCATATTGACAGAAATTATATTCAGGCACAGGCTCCCACTAGAAGGTAATGAGGAAATTCAAAAGCTGTGAACGTCTTTTCAATGCCTAAAGGAATGATTGTGAGGTTTACTTACCATATAAATTGGTCAAATGATGCCGTATGCCGGAAGATTTGCTTTTTTTTTTTTCTTCAGTCTCGGCAAGGCAGGGAAATTCTGTGGTGAAACGCTGCCACTGCTGGCCATTCAGTATAATCTGCAGATGGAAAAGTCCACTGTTAGCACCATTTTTACAAAGGGTAAACAGATCAATACTATGGAGTCTATATTATTGTGAAAATCAACAGCTCATTAGAAAATCAAATCCCAATTTGTAATTTTAACCTCCCATACTTCTTTGAATCCCACGCCTCACTTGCTAACACTCTCTAAACAACTGTAGCACATACATTAGGACATAGATCTATAGATCTTTTTCCCAGACAAGTGGCAGTGAACCCTTCTCAATTCATTTGTGTTAGGATATGGTACACCGATAGCAATTAAGCCAGCTGATAAGTTGAGAGAGGAAGGGTTATGCTACAGTTAATGGAAATAATAAAAACGATGAATAGATTATTTACCATCCTAATTTTAGCCAATTCCTACCAGTTCAGCAATAGTAAAGTGGAGACTCTTATGCTCAAACGTACGTTCATACAAATTCAGAAGTCTCAGAAAGTGCCCCAATTTCTTTCATCTTAACATCTTAGTTTGTAGTAGGGCATCCTGTCTACCCTACTACTCATTTAATTACCAAGATGAATGTATCCTACTGAATAATAGGCAACAGAGTGGCCCTCATGTCAGACAACATCTTGTTTTTGCTTTATGATGTCAGCTTGCTAGGCAACAGAGTGGCCCTCAGGTCAGACAACATTCTTGCTTTAGCTTTATGATGTCAGAGCACCAGTGGACCAATTGTCCTTGTGGAAGCTGACCACACAGGAGGATGAGATTTCAGAAGGTATGCAGTAGGTTACTATCTGTGTTTGTAAGGCAAGTAGGAGGGGGAATGATAAAGGACTCTGAACCACTCAAAGCATAGGGGCCTTTTTGAAAGTGGATGGGGATACAAAAATAGAGATTATCCTTAATACCAATCCGTCTTGAGTATCAGAGTCCATCATACAAAGTGCAGGGGAAGACGTTAAATGAGCTTCCTTCTGTGAGAAGGAAACACTATCGTTCTAAAGTGAGATAGTGCATTTCAAACTCAAAGGCAGCAAATTCCCCAAGTGGAACATTGCTAGCACCAGGATCTAAAGCAGGCTTTAGTAGTGTTGAAGGCAGTCAGTTTTTGTTAGCTATCATGACCAACACAATGTGAGCCATATTACTTCCATATTGACAGAAATTATATTCAGGCACAGGCTCCCACTAGAAGGTAATGAGGAAATTCAAAAGCTGTGAACGTCTTTTTAATGCCTAAAGGAATGATTGTGAGTTTTACTTACCATATAAATTGGTCAAATGATGCCGTATGCCGGAAGACTTGCTTTTTTTTTTCTTCAGTCTCGGCAAGGCAGAGAAATTCTGTGGTGAAACGCTGCCACTGCTGGTCATTCAGTATAATCTGCAGATGGAAAAGCCCACTGTTAGCACAATTTTTACAAAGGGTAAACAGATCAATACCATGGAGTCTATATTATTGTGAAAATCAACAGCTCATTAGAAAATCAAATCCCAATTTGTAATTTTCACCTCCCATACTTCTTTGAATCCCACGCCTCACTTGCTAACACTCTCTAAACAACTGTAGCACATACATTAGGACATAGATCTATAGATCTTTTTGCCAGACAAGTGGCAGTGAACCCTTCTCAATTCATTTGTGTTAGGATATGGTACACCGATAGCAATTAAGCCAGCTGATAAGTTGAGAGAGGAAGGGTTATGCTACAGTTAATGGAAATAATAAAAACGATGAATAGATTATTTACCATCCTAATTTTAGCCAATTCCTACCAGTTCAGCAATAGTAAAGTGGAGACTCTTATGCTCAAACGTACGTTCATACAAATTCAGAAGTCTCAGAAAGTGCCCCAATTTCTTTCATCTTAACATCTTAGTTTGTAGTAGGGCATCCTGTCTACCCTACTACTCATTTAATTACCAAGATGAATGTATCCTACTGATTAATAGGCAACAGAGTGGCCCTCATGTCAGACAACATCTTGTTTTTGCTTTATGATGTCAGCTTGCTAGGCAACAGAGTGGCCCTCAGGTCAGACAACATTCTTGCTTTAGCTTTATGACGTCAGAGCACCAGTGGACCAATTGTCCTTGTGGAAGCTGACCACACAGGAGGATGAGATTTCAGAAGGTATGCAGTAGGTTACTATCTGTGTTTGTAAGGCAAGTAGGAGGGGGAATGATAAAGGACTCTAAACCACTCAAAGCATAGGGGCCTTTTTGAAAGTGGATGGGGATACAAAAGTAGAGATTATCCTTAATACCAATCCGTCTTGAGTATCAGAGTCCATCATACAAAGTGCAGGGGAAGACGTTAAATGAGCTTCCTTCTGTGAGAAGGAAACACTATCGTTCTAAAGTGAGATAGTGCATTTCAAACTCAAAGGCAGCAAATTCCCCAAGTGGAACATAGCTAGCACCAGGATCTAAAGCAGGCTTTAGTAGTGTTGAAGGCAGTCAGTTTTTGTTAACTATCATGACCAACACAATGTGAGCCATATTACTTCTATATTGAAAGAAAATATATTCAGGCACAGGCTCCCACTAGAAGGTAATGAGGAAATGCAAACGCTGTGAACGTCTTTTTAATGCCTAAAGGAATGATTGTGAGGTTTACTTACCATATAAATTGGTCAAATGATGCCGTATGCCGGAAGATTTGCTTTTTTTTTTTTTCTTCAGTCTCGGCAAGGCAGGGAAATTCTGTGGTGAAACGCTGCCACTGCTGGCCATTCAGTATAATCTGCAGATGGAAAAGTCCACTGTTAGCACAATTTTTACAAAGGGTAAACAGATCAATACTATGGAGTCTATATTATTGTGAAAATCAACAGCTCATTAGAAAATCAAATCCCAATTTGTAATTTTAACCTCCCATACTTCTTTGAATCCCACGCCTCACTTGCTAACACTCTCTAAACAACTGTAGCACATACATTAGGACATAGATCTATAGATCTTTTTCCCAGACAAGTGGCAGTGAACCCTTCTCAATTCATTTGTGTTAGGATATGGTACACCGATAGCAATTAAGCCAGCTGATAAATTGAGAGAGGAAGGGTTATGCTACAGTTAATGGAAATAATAAAAACGATGAATAGATTTACGATCCTCATTTTAGCCAATTCCTACCAGTTCAGCAATAGTAAAGTTGAGACTCTTATGCTCAAACGTACGTTCATACAAATTCAGAAGTCTCAGAAAGTGCCCAATTTCTTTCATCTTAACATCTTAGTTTGTAGTAGGGCATCCTGTCTACCCTACTACTCATTTAATTACCAAGATGAATGTATCCTACTGATTAATAGGCAACAGAGTGGCCCTCATGTCAGACAACATCTTGTTTTTGCTTTATGATGTCAGCTTGCTAGGCAACAGAGTGGCCCTCAGGTCAGACAACATTCTTGCTTTAGCTTTATGACGTCAGAGCACCAGTGGACCAATTGTCCTTGTGGAAGCTGACCACACAGGAGGATGAGATTTCAGAAGGTATGCAGTAGGTTACTATCTGTGTTTGTAAGGCAAGTAGGAGGGGGAATGATAAAGGACTCTGAACCACTCAAAGCATAGGGGCCTTTTTGAAAGTAGATGGGGCTACAAAAATAGAGATTATCCTTAATACCAATCCGTCTTGAGTATCAGAGTCCATCATACAAAGTGCAGGGGAAGACGTTAAATGAGCTTCCTTCTGTGAGAAGGAAACACTATCGTTCTAAAGTGAGATTGTGCATTTCAAACTCAAAGGCAGCAAATTCCCCAAGTGGAACATTGCTAGCACCAGGATCTAAAGCAGGCTTTAGTAGTGTTGAAGGCAGTCAGTTTTTGTTAGCTATCATGACCAACACAATGTGAGCCATATTACTTCCATATTGACAGAAATTATATTCAGGCACAGGCTCCCACTAGAAGGTAATGAGGAAATTCAAAAGCTGTGAACGTCTTTTTAATGCCTAAAGGAATGATTGTGAGTTTTACTTACCATATAAATTGGTCAAATGATGCCGTATGCCGGAAGATTTGCTTTTTTTTTTTTCTTCAGTCTCGGCAAGGCAGAGAAATTCTGTGGTGAAACGCTGCCACTGCTGGCCATTCAGTATAATCTGCAGATGGAAAAGTCCACTGTTAGCACAATTTTTACAAAGGGTAAACAGATCAATACTATGGAGTCTATATTATTGTGAAAATCAACAGCTCATTAGAAAATCAAATCCCAATTTGTAATTTTAACCTCCCATACTTCTTTGAATCCCACACCTCACTTGCTAACACTCTCTAAACAACTGTAGCACATACATTAGGACATAGATCTATAGATCTTTTTCCCAGACAAGTGGCAGTGAACCCTTCTCAATTCATTTGTGTTAGGATATGGTACACCGATAGCAATTAAGCCAGCTGATAGGTTGAGAGAGGAAGGGTTATGCTACAGTTAATGGAAATAATAAAAACGATGAATAGATTATTTACCATCCTCATTTTAGCCAATTCCTACCAGTTCAGCAATAGTAAAGTTGAGACTCTTATGCTCAAACGTACGTTCATACAAATTCAGAAGTCTCAGAAAGTGCCTCAATTTCTTTCATCTTAACATCTTAGTTTGTAGTAGGGCATCCGGTCTACCCTACTACTCATTTAATTACCAAGATGAATGTATCCTACTGATTAATAGGCAACAGAGTGGCCCTGATGTCAGACAACATCTTGTTTTTGCTTTATGATGTCAGCTTGCTAGGCAACAGAGTGGCCCTCAGGTCAGACAACATTCTTGCTTTAGCTTTATGACGTCAGAGCACCAGTGGACCAATTGTCCTTGTGGAAGCTGACCACACAGGAGGATGAGATTTCAGAAGGTATGCCGTAGGTTACTATCTGTGTTTGTAAGGCAAGTAGGAGGGGGAATGATAAAGGACTCTGAACCACTCAAAGCATAGGGGCCTTTTTGAAAGTGGATGGGGATACAAAAATAGAGATTATCCTTAATACCAATCCGTCTTGAGTATCAGAGTCCATCATACAAAGTGCAGGGGAAGACGTTAAATGAGCTTCCTTCTGTGAGAAGGAAACACTATCGTTCTAAAGTGAGATAGTGCATTTCAAACTCAAAGGCAGCAAATTCCCCAAGTGGAACATTGCTAGCACCAGGATCTAAAGCAGGCTTTAGTAGTGTTGAAGGCAGTCAGTTTTTGTTAACTATCATGACCAACACAATGTGAGCCATATTACTTCTATATTGAAAGAAAATATATTCAGGCACAGGCTCCCACTAGAAGGTAATGAGGAAATTCAAAAGCTGTGAACGTCTTTTTAATGCCTAAAGGAATGATTGTGAGTTTTACTTACCATATAAATTGGTCAAATGATGCCGTATGCCGGAAGACTTGCTTTTTTTTTTCTTCAGTCTCGGCAAGGCAGAGAAATTCTGTGGTGAAACGCTGCCACTGCTGGCCATTCAGTATAATCTGCAGATGGAAAAGCCCACTGTTAGCGCAATTTTTACAAAGGGTAAACAGATCAATACCATGGAGTCTATATTATTGTGAAAATCAACAGCTCATTAGAAAATCAAATCCCAATTTGTAATTTTAACCTCCCATACTTCTTTGAATCCCACGCCTCACTTGCTAACACTCTCTAAACAACTGTAGCACATACATTAGGACATAGATCTATAGATCTTTTTGCCAGACAAGTGGCAGTGAACCCTTCTCAATTCATTTGTGTTAGGATATGGTACACCGATAGCAATTAAGCCAGCTGATAAATTGAGAGAGGAAGGGTTATGCTACAGTTAATGGAAATAATAAAAACGATGAATAGATTATTTACCATCCTCAATTTAGCCAATTCCTACCAGTTCAGCAATAGTAAAGTTGAGACTCTTATGCTCAAACGTACGTTCATACAAATTCAGAAGTCTCAGAAAGTGCCCAATTTCTTTCATCTTAACATCTTAGTTTGTAGTAGGGCATCCTGTCTACCCTACTACTCATTTAATTACCAAGATGAATGTATCCTACTGATTAATAGGCAACAGAGTGGCCCTCATGTCAGACAACATCTTGTTTTTGCTTTATGATGTCAGCTTGCTAGGCAACAGAGTGGCCCTCAGGTCAGACAACATTCTTGCTTTAGCTTTATGACGTCAGAGCACCAGTGGACCAATTGTCCTTGTGGAAGCTGACCACAGAGGAGGATGAGATTTCAGAAGGTATGCAGTAGGTTACTATCTGTGTTTGTAAGGCAAGTAGGAGGGGGAATGATAAAGGACTCTGAACCACTCAAAGCATAGGGGCCTTTTTGAAAGTGGATGGGGATACAAAAATAGAGATTATCCTTTATACCAATCCATCTTGAGTATCTGAGTCCAACATACAAAGTGCAGGGGAAGACGTTAAATGAGCTTCCTTCTGTGAGAAGGAAACACTATCGTTCTCAAGTGAGATAGTGCATTTCAAACTCAAAGGCAGCAAATTCCTCAAGTGGAACATTGCTAGCACTAGGATCTAAAGCAGGCTTTAGTAGTGTTGAAGGCAGTCAGTTTTTGTTAGCTATCATGACCAACACAATGTGATCCATATTACTTCTATATTGAAAGAAAATATATTCAGGCACAGGCTCCCACTAGAAGGTAATGAGGAAATTCAAAAGCTGTGAACGTCTTTTTAATGCCTAAAGGAATGATTGTGAGTTTTACTTACCATATAAATTGGTCAAATGATGCCGTATGCCGGAAGGCTTGCTTTTTTTTTTTTTCTTCAGTCTCGGCAAGGCAGAGAAATTCTGTGGTGAAACGCTGCCACTGCTGGCCATTCAGTATAATCTGCAGATGGAAAAGTCCACTGTTAGCACAATTTTTACAAAGGGTAAACAGATCAATACCATGGAGTCTATATTATTGTGAAAATCAACAGCTCATTAGAAAATCAAATCCCAATTTGTAATTTTAACCTCCCATACTTCTTTGAATCCCACGCCTCACTTGCTAACACTCTCTAAACAACTGTAGCACATACATTAGGACATAGATCTATAGATCTTTTTGCCAGACAAGTGGCAGTGAACCCTTCTCAATTCATTTGTGTAAGGATATGGTACACCGATAGCAATTAAGCCAGCTGATAAGTTGAGAGAGGAAGGGTTATGCTACAGTTAATGGAAATAATAAAAACGATGAATAGATTATTTACCATCCTCATTTTAGCCAATTCCTACCAGTTCAGCAATAGTAAAGTTGAGACTCTTATGCTCAAACGTACGTTCATACAAATTCAGAAGTCTCAGAAAGTGCCCAATTTCTTTCATCTTAACATCTTAGTTTGTAGTAGGGCATCCTGTCTACCCTACTACTCATTTAATTACCAAGATGAATGTATCCTACTGATTAATAGGCAACAGAGTGGCCCTCATGTCAGACAACATCTTGTTTTTGCTTTATGATGTCAGCTTGCTAGGCAACAGAGTGGCCCTCAGGTCAGATAACATTCTTGCTTTAGCTTTATGACGTCAGAGCACCAGTGGACCAATTGTCCTTGTGGAAGCTGACCACAGAGGAGGATGAGATTTCAGAAGGTATGCAGTAGGTTACTATCTGTGTTTGTAAGGCAAGTAGGAGGGGGAATGATAAAGGACTCTGAACCACTCAAAGCATAGGGGCCTTTTTGAAAGTGGATGGGGATACAAAAATAGAGATTATCCTTTATACCAATCCATCTTGAGTATCAGAGTCCAACATACAAAGTGCAGGGGAAGACGTTAAATGAGCTTCCTTCTGTGAGAAGGAAACACTATCGTTCTCAAGTGAGATAGTGCATTTCAAACTCAAAGGCAGCAAATTCCTCAAGTGGAACATTGCTAGCACTAGGATCTAAAGCAGGCTTTAGTAGTGTTGAAGGCAGTCAGTTTTTGTTAGCTATCATGACCAACACAATGGGATCCATATTACTTCTATATTGAAAGAAAATATATTCAGGCACAGGCTCCCACTAGAAGGTAATGAGGAAATTCAAAAGCTGTGAACGTCTTTTTAATGCCTAAAGGAATGATTGTGAGTTTTACTTACCATATAAATTGGTCAAATGATGCCGTATGCCGGAAGACTTGCTTTTTTTTTTTTTCTTCAGTCTCGGCAAGGCAGAGAAATTCTGTGGTGAAACGCTGCCACTGCTGGCCATTCAGTATAATCTGCAGATGGAAAAGTCCACTGTTAGCACAATTTTTACAAAGGGTAAACAGATCAATACCATGGAGTCTATATTATTGTGAAAATCAACAGCTCATTAGAAAATCAAATCCCAATTTGTAATTTTAACCTCCCATACTTCTTTGAATCCCACGCCTCACTTGCTAACACTCTCTAAACAACTGTAGCACATACATTAGGACATAGATCTATAGATCTTTTTGCCAGACAAGTGGCAGTGAACCCTTCTCAATTCATTTGTGTAAGGATATGGTACACCGATAGCAATTAAGCCAGCTGATAAGTTGAGAGAGGAAGGGTTATGCTACAGTTAATGGAAATAATAAAAACGATGAATAGATTATTTACCATCCTCATTTTAGCCAATTCCTACCAGTTCAGCAATAGTAAAGTTGAGACTCTTATGCTCAAACGTACGTTCATACAAATTCAGAAGTCTCAGAAAGTGCCCAATTTCTTTCATCTTAACATCTTAGTTTGTAGTAGGGCATCCTGTCTACCCTACTACTCATTTAATTACCAAGATGAATGTATCCTACTGATTAATAGGCAACAGAGTGGCCCTCATGTCAGACAACATCTTGTTTTTGCTTTATGATATCAGCTTGCTAGGCAACAGAGTGGCCCTCAGGTCAGATAACATTCTTGCTTTAGCTTTATGACGTCAGAGCACCAGTGGACCAATTGTCCTTGTGGAAGCTGACCACAGAGGAGGATGAGATTTCAGAAGGTATGCAGTAGGTTACTATCTGTGTTTGTAAGGCAAGTAGGAGGGGGAATGATAAAGGACTCTGAACCACTCAAAGCATAGGGGCCTTTTTGAAAGTGGATGGGGATACAAAAATAGAGATCATCCTTTATACCAATCCATCTTGAGTATCAGAGTCCAACATACAAAGTGCAGGGGAAGACGTTAAATGAGCTTCCTTCTGTGAGAAGGAAACACTATCGTTCTCAAGTGAGATAGTGCATTTCAAACTCAAAGGCAGCAAATTCCTCAAGTGGAACATTGCTAGCACTAGGATCTAAAGCAGGCTTTAGTAGTGTTGAAGGCAGTCAGTTTTTGTTAGCTATCATGACCAACACAATGGGATCCATATTACTTCTATATTGAAAGAAAATATATTCAGGCACAGGCTCCCACTAGAAGGTAATGAGGAAATTCAAAAGCTGTGAACGTCTTTTTAATGCCTAAAGGAATGATTGTGAGTTTTACTTACCATATAAATTGGTCAAATGATGCCGTATGCCGGAAGACTTGCTTTTTTTTTTTTTCTTCAGTCTCGGCAATGCAGAGAAATTCTGTGGTGAAACGCTGCCACTGCTGGCCATTCAGTATAATCTGCAGATGGAAAAGTCCACTGTTAGCACAATTTTTACAAAGGGTAAACAGATCAATACCATGGAGTCTATATTATTGTGAAAATCAACAGCTCATTAGAAAATCAAATCCCAATTTGTAATTTTAACCTCCCATACTTCTTTGAATCCCACGCCTCACTTGCTAACACTCTCTAAACAACTGTAGCACATACATTAGGACATAGATCTATAGATCTTTTTGCCAGACAAGTGGCAGTGAACCCTTCTCAATTCATTTGTGTAAGGATATGGTACACCGATAGCAATTAAGCCAGCTGATAAGTTGAGAGAGGAAGGGTTATGCTACAGTTAATGGAAATAATAAAAACGAGGAATAGATTATTTACCATCCTCATTTTAGCCAATTCCTACCAGTTCAGCAATAGTAAAGTTGAGACTCTTATGCTCAAACGTACGTTCATACAAATTCAGAAGTCTCAGAAAGTGCCCAATTTCTTTCATCTTAACATCTTAGTTTGTAGTAGGGCATCCTGTCTACCCTACTACTCATTTAATTACCAAGATGAATGTATCCTACTGATTAATAGGCAACAGAGTGGCCCTCATGTCAGACAACATCTTGTTTTTGCTTTATGATGTCAGCTTGCTAGGCAACAGAGTGGCCCTCAGGTCAGATAACATTCTTGCTTTAGCTTTATGACGTCAGAGCACCAGTGGACCAATTGTCCTTGTGGAAGCTGACCACAGAGGAGGATGAGATTTCAGAAGGTATGCAGTAGGTTACTATCTGTGTTTGTAAGGCAAGTAGGAGGGGGAATGATAAAGGACTCTGAACCACTCAAAGCATAGGGGCCTTTTTGAAAGTGGATGGGGATACAAAAATAGAGATTATCCTTTATACCAATCCATCTTGAGTATCAGTGTCCAACATACAAAGTGCAGGGGAAGACGTTAAATGAGCTTCCTTCTGTGAGAAGGAAACACTATCGTTCTAAAGTGAGATAGTGCATTTCAAACTCAAAGGCAGCAAATTCCTCAAGTGGAACATTGCTAGCACCAGGATCTAAAGCAGGCTTTAGTAGTGTTGAAGGCAGTCAGTTTTTGTTAACTATCATGACCAACACAATGTGAGCCATATTACTTCCATATTGACAGAAATTATATTCAGGCACAGGCTCCCACTAGAAGGTAATGAGGAAATTCAAAAGCTGTGAACGTCTTTTTAATGCCTAAAGGAATGATTGTGAGGTTTACTTACCATATAAATTGGTCAAATTATTATTATTTTTTTTTTCTTCAGTCTCGGCAAGGCAGAGAAATTCTGTGGTGAAACGCTGCCACTGCTGGCCATTCAGTATAATCTGCAGATGGAAAAGTCCACTGTTAGCACAATTTTTACAAAGGGTAAACAGATCAATACCATGGAGTCTATATTATTGTGAAAATCAACAGCTCATTAGAAAATCAAATCCCAATTTGTAATTTTAACCTCCCATACTTCTTTGAATCCCACGCCTCACTTGCTAACACTCTCTAAACAACTGTAGCACATACATTAGGACATAGATCTATAGATATTTTTGCCAGACAAGTGGCAGTGAACCCTTCTCAATTCATTTGTGTTAGGATATGGTACACCGATAGCAATTACGCCAGCTGATAAGTTGAGAGAGGAAGGGTTATGCTACAGTTAATGGAAATAATAAAAACGATGAATAGATTATTTACCATCCTCAATTTAGCCAATTCCTACCAGTTCAGCAATAGTAAAGTTGAGACTCTTATGCTCAAACGTACGTTCATACAAATTCAGAAGTCTCAGAAAGTGCCCAATTTCTTTCATCTTAACATCTTAGTTTGTAGTAGGGCATCCTGTCTACCCTACTACTCATTTAATTACCAAGATGAATGTATCCTACTGATTAATAGGCAACAGAGTGGCCCTCATGTCAGACAACATCTTGTTTTTGCTTTATGATGTCAGCTTGCTAGGCAACAGAGTGGCCCTCAGGTCAGACAACATTCTTGCTTTAGCTTTATGACGTCAGAGCACCAGTGGACCAATTGTCCTTGTGGAAGCTGACCACAGAGGAGGATGAGATTTCAGAAGGTATGCAGTAGGTTACTATCTGTGTTTGTAAGGCAAGTAGGAGGGGGAATGATAAAGGACTCTGAACCACTCAAAGCATAGGGGCCTTTTTGAAAGTGGATGGGGATACAAAAATAGAGATTATCCTTAATACCAATCCGTCTTGAGTATCGGAGTCCATCATACAAAGTGCAGGGGAAGACGTTAAATGAGCTTCCTTCTGTGAGAAGGAAACACTATCGTTCTAAAGTGAGATAGTGCATTTCAAACTCAAAGGCAGCAAATTCCCCAAGTGGAACATTGCTAGCACCAGGATCTAAAGCAGGCTTTAGTAGTGTTGAAGGCAGTCAGTTTTTGTTAACTATCATGACCAACACAATGTGAGCCATATTACTTCCATATTGACAGAAATTATATTCAGGCACAGGCTCCCACTAGAAGGTAATGAGGAAATTCAAAAGCTGTGAACGTCTTTTTAATGCCTAAAGGAATGATTGTGAGTTTTACTTACCATATAAATTGGTCAAATGATGCCGTATGCCGGAAGACTTGCTTTTTTTTTTTTCTTCAGTCTCGGCAAGGCAGAGAAATTCTGTGGTGAAACGCTGCCACTGCTGGCCATTCAGTATAATCTGCAGATGGAAAAGCCCACTGTTAGCACAATTTTTACAAAGGGTAAACAGATCAATACCATGGAGTCTATATTATTGTGAAAATCAACAGCTCATTAGAAAATCAAATCCCAATTTGTAATTTTAACCTCCCATACTTCTTTGAATCCCACGCCTCACTTGCTAACACTCTCTAAACAACTGTAGCACATACATTAGGACATAGATCTATAGATCTTTTTGCCAGACAAGTGGCAGTGAACCCTTCTCAATTCATTTGTGTTAGGATATGGTACACCGATAGCAATTAAGCCAGCTAATAAGTTGAGAGAGGAAGGGTTATGCTACAGTTAATGGAAATAATGAAAACGATGAATAGATTATTTACCATCCTCAATTTAGCCAATTCCTACCAGTTCAGCAATAGTAAAGTTGAGACTCTTATGCTCAAACGTACGTTCATACAAATTCAGAAGTCTCAGAAAGTGCCCAATTTCTTTCATCTTAACATCTTAGTTTGTAGTAGGGCATCCTGTCTACCCTACTACTCATTTAATTACCAAGAGGAATGTATCCTACTGATTAATAGGCAACAGAGTGGCCCTCATGTCAGACAACATCTTGTTTTTGCTTTATGATGTCAGCTTGCTAGGCAACAGAGTGGCCCTCAGGTCAGACAACATTCTTGCTTTAGCTTTATGACGTCAGAGCACCAGTGGACCAATTGTCCTTGTGGAAGCTGACCACAGAGGAGGATGAGATTTCAGAAGGTATGCAGTAGGTTACTATCTGTGTTTGTAAGGCAAGTAGGAGGGGGAATGATAAAGGACTCTGAACCACTCAAAGCATAGGGGCCTTTTTGAAAGTGGATGGGGATACAAAAATAGAGATTATCCTTTATACCAATCCATCTTGAGTATCTGAGTCCAACATACAAAGTGCAGGGGAAGACGTTAAATGAGCTTCCTTCTGTGAGAAGGAAACACTATCGTTCTCAAGTGAGATAGTGCATTTCAAACTCAAAGGCAGCAAATTCCTCAAGTGGAACATTGCTAGCACTAGGATCTAAAGCAGGCTTTAGTAGTGTTGAAGGCAGTCAGTTTTTGTTAGCTATCATGACCAACACAATGTGATCCATATTACTTCTATATTGAAAGAAAATATATTCAGGCACAGGCTCCCACTAGAAGGTAATGAGGAAATTCAAAAGCTGTGAACGTCTTTTTAATGCCTAAAGGAATGATTGTGAGTTTTACTTACCATATAAATTGGTCAAATGATGCCGTATGCCGGAAGACTTGCTTTTTTTTTTTTTCTTCAGTCTCGGCAAGGCAGAGAAATTCTGTGGTGAAACGCTGCCACTGCTGGCCATTCAGTATAATCTGCAGATGGAAAAGTCCACTGTTAGCACAATTTTTACAAAGGGTAAACAGATCAATACCATGGAGTCTATATTATTGTGAAAATCAACAGCTCATTAGAAAATCAAATCCCAATTTGTAATTTTAACCTCCCATACTTCTTTGAATCCCACGCCTCACTTGCTAACACTCTCTAAACAACTGTAGCACATACATTAGGACATAGATCTATAGATCTTTTTGCCAGACAAGTGGCAGTGAACCCTTCTCAATTCATTTGTGTAAGGATATGGTACACCGATAGCAATTAAGCCAGCTGATAAGTTGAGAGAGGAAGGGTTATGCTACAGTTAATGGAAATAATAAAAACGATGAATAGATTATTTACCATCCTCATTTTAGCCAATTCCTACCAGTTCAGCAATAGTAAAGTTGAGACTCTTATGCTCAAACGTACGTTCATACAAATTCAGAAGTCTCAGAAAGTGCCCAATTTCTTTCATCTTAACATCTTAGTTTGTAGTAGGGCATCCTGTCTACCCTACTACTCATTTAATTACCAAGATGAATGTATCCTACTGATTAATAGGCAACAGAGTGGCCCTCATGTCAGACAACATCTTGTTTTTGCTTTATGATGTCAGCTTGCTAGGCAACAGAGTGGCCCTCAGGTCAGACAACATTCTTGCTTTAGCTTTATGACGTCAGAGCACCAGTGGACCAATTGTCCTTGTGGAAGCTGACCACAGAGGAGGATGAGATTTCAGAAGGTATGCAGTAGGTTACTATCTGTGTTTGTAAGGCAAGTAGGAGGGGGAATGATAAAGGACTCTGAACCACTCAAAGCATAGGGGCCTTTTTGAAAGTGGATGGGGATACAAAAATAGAGATTATCCTTAATACCAATCCGTCTTGAGTATCGGAGTCCATCATACAAAGTGCAGGGGAAGACGTTAAATGAGCTTCCTTCTGTGAGAAGGAAACACTATCGTTCTAAAGTGAGATAGTGCATTTCAAACTCAAAGGCAGCAAATTCCCCAAGTGGAACATTGCTAGCACCAGGATCTAAAGCAGGCTTTAGTAGTGTTGAAGGCAGTCAGTTTTTGTTAACTATCATGACCAACACAATGTGAGCCATATTACTTCCATATTGACAGAAATTATATTCAGGCACAGGCTCCCACTAGAAGGTAATGAGGAAATTCAAAAGCTGTGAACGTCTTTTTAATGCCTAAAGGAATGATTGTGAGTTTTACTTACCATATAAATTGGTCAAATGATGCCGTATGCCGGAAGACTTGCTTTTTTTTTTTTCTTCAGTCTCGGCAAGGCAGAGAAATTCTGTGGTGAAACGCTGCCACTGCTGGCCATTCAGTATAATCTGCAGATGGAAAAGCCCACTGTTAGCACAATTTTTACAAAGGGTAAACAGATCAATACCATGGAGTCTATATTATTGTGAAAATCAACAGCTCATTAGAAAATCAAATCCCAATTTGTAATTTTAACCTCCCATACTTCTTTGAATCCCACGCCTCACTTGCTAACACTCTCTAAACAACTGTAGCACATACATTAGGACATAGATCTATAGATCTTTTTGCCAGACAAGTGGCAGTGAACCCTTCTCAATTCATTTGTGTTAGGATATGGTACACCGATAGCAATTAAGCCAGCTAATAAGTTGAGAGAGGAAGGGTTATGCTACAGTTAATGGAAATAATGAAAACGATGAATAGATTATTTACCATCCTCAATTTAGCCAATTCCTACCAGTTCAGCAATAGTAAAGTTGAGACTCTTATGCTCAAACGTACGTTCATACAAATTCAGAAGTCTCAGAAAGTGCCCCAATTTCTTTCATCTTAACATCTTAGTTTGTAGTAGGGCATCCTGTCTACCCTACTACTCATTTAATTACCAAGATGAATGTATCCTACTGATTAATAGGCAACAGAGTGGCCCTCATGTCAGACAACATCTTGTTTTTGCTTTATGATGTCAGCTTGCTAGGCAACAGAGTGGCCCTCAGGTCAGACAACATTCTTGCTTTAGCTTTATGACGTCAGAGCACCAGTGGACCAATTGTCCTTGTGGAAGCTGACCACAGAGGAGGATGAGATTTCAGAAGGTATGCAGTAGGTTACTATCTGTGTTTGTAAGGCAAGTAGGAGGGGGAATGATAAAGGACTCTGAACCACTCAAAGCATAGGGGCCTTTTTGAAAGTGGATGGGGATACAAAAATAGAGATTATCCTTTATACCAATCCATCTTGAGTATCTGAGTCCAACATACAAAGTGCAGGGGAAGACGTTAAATGAGCTTCCTTCTGTGAGAAGGAAACACTATCGTTCTCAAGTGAGATAGTGCATTTCAAACTCAAAGGCAGCAAATTCCTCAAGTGGAACATTGCTAGCACTAGGATCTAAAGCAGGCTTTAGTAGTGTTGAAGGCAGTCAGTTTTTGTTAGCTATCATGACCAACACAATGTGATCCATATTACTTCTATATTGAAAGAAAATATATTCAGGCACAGGCTCCCACTAGAAGGTAATGAGGAAATTCAAAAGCTGTGAACGTCTTTTTAATGCCTAAAGGAATGATTGTGAGTTTTACTTACCATATAAATTGGTCAAATGATGCCGTATGCCAGAAGACTTGCTTTTTTTTTTTTTCTTCAGTCTCGGCAAGGCAGAGAAATTCTGTGGTGAAACGCTGCCACTGCTGGCCATTCAGTATAATCTGCAGATGGAAAAGTCCACTGTTAGCACAATTTTTACAAAGGGTAAACAGATCAATACCATGGAGTCTATATTATTGTGAAAATCAACAGCTCATTAGAAAATCAAATCCCAATTTGTAATTTTAACCTCCCATACTTCTTTGAATCCCACGCCTCACTTGCTAACACTCTCTAAACAACTGTAGCACATACATTAGGACATAGATCTATAGATCTTTTTCCCAGACAAGTGGCAGTGAACCCTTCTCAATTCATTTGTGTTAGGATATGGTACACCGATAGCAATTAAGCCAGCTGATAAGTTGAGAGAGGAAGGGTTATGCTACAGTTAATGGAAATAATAAAAACGATGAATAGATTATTTACCATCCTCATTTTAGCCAATTCCTACCAGTTCAGCAATAGTAAAGTTGAGACTCTTATGCTCAAACGTACGTTCATACAAATTCAGAAGTCTCAGAAAGTGCCCCAATTTCTTTCATCTTAACATCTTAGTTTGTAGTAGGGCATCCTGTCTACCCTACTACTCATTTAATTACCAAGATGAATGTATCCTACTGATTAATAGGCAACAGAGTGGCCCTCATGTCAGACAACATCTTGTTTTTGCTTTATGATGTCAGCTTGCTAGGCAACAGAGTGGCCCTCAGGTCAGACAACATTCTTGCTTTAGCTTTATGACGTCAGAGCACCAGTGGAACAATTGTCCTTGTGGAAGCTGACCACACAGGAGGATGAGATTTTAGAAGGTATGCAGTAGGTTACTATCTGTGTTTGTAAGGCAAGTAGGAGGGGGAATGGTAAAGGACTATGAACCACTCAAAGCATAGGGGCCTTTTTGAAAGTGGATGGGGATACAAAAATAGAGATTATCCTTAATACCAATCCATCTTGAGTATCAGAGTCCAACATACAAAGTGCAGGGGAAGACGTTAAATGAGCTTCCTTCTGTGAGAAGGAAACACTATCGTTCTCAAGTGAGATAGTGCATTTCAAACTCAAAGGCAGCAAATTCCTCAAGTGGAACATTGCTAGCACTAGGATCTAAAGCAGGCTTTAGTAGTGTTGAAGGCAGTCAGTTTTTGTTAGCTATCATGACCAACACAATGTGATCCATATTACTTCTATATTGAAAGAAAATATATTCAGGCACAGGCTCCCACTAGAAGGTAATGAGGAAATTCAAAAGCTGTGAACGTCTTTTTAATGCCTAAAGGAATGATTGTCAGTTTTACTTACCATATAAATTGGTCAAATGATGCCGTATGCCGGAAGATTTGCGTTTTTTTTTTCTTCAGTCTCGGCAAGGCAGAGAAATTCTGTGGTGAAACGCTGCCACTGCTGGCCATTCAGTATAATCTGCAGATGGAAAAGTCCACTGTTAGCACAATTTTTACAAAGGGTAAACAGATCAATACTATGGAGTCTATATTATTGTGAAAATCAACAGCTCATTAGAAAATCAAATCCCAATTTGTAATTTTAACCTCCCATACTTCTTTGAATCCCACGCCTCACTTGCTAACACTCTCTAAACAACTGTAGCACATACATTACGACATAGATCTATAGATCTTTTTCCCAGACAAGTGGCAGTGAACCCTTCTCAATTCATTTGTGTTAGGATATGGTACACCGATAGCAATTAAGCCAGCTGATAAATTGAGAGAGGAAGGGTTATGCTACAGTTAATGGAAATAATAAAAACGATGAATAGATTTACGATCCTCATTTTAGCCAATTCCTACCAGTTCAGCAATAGTAAAGTTGAGACTCTTATGCTCAAACGTACGTTCATACAAATTCAGAAGTCTCAGAAAGTGCCCAATTTCTTTCATCTTAACATCTTAGTTTGTAGTAGGGTATCCTGTCTACCCTACTACTCATTTAATTACCAAGATGAATGTATCCTACTGATTAATAGGCAACAGAGTGGCCCTCATGTCAGACAACATCTTGTTTTTGCTTTATGATGTCAGCTTGCTAGGCAACAGAGTGGCCCTCAGGTCAGACAACATTCTTGCTTTAGCTTTATGACGTCAGAGCACCAGTGGACCAATTGTCCTTGTGGAAGCTGACCACAGAGGAGGATGAGATTTCAGAAGGTATGCAGTAGGTTACTATCTGTGTTTGTAAGGCAAGTAGGAGGGGGAATGATAAAGGACTCTGAACCACTCAAAGCATAGGGGCCTTTTTGAAAGTGGATGGGGATACAAAAATAGAGATTATCCTTTATACCAATCCATCTTGAGTATCAGAGTCCAACATACAAAGTGCAGGGGAAGACGTTAAATGAGCTTCCTTCTGTGAGAAGGAAACACTATCGTTCTCAAGTGAGATAGTGCATTTCAAACTCAAAGGCAGCAAATTCCTCAAGTGGAACATTGCTAGCACTAGGATCTAAAGCAGGCTTTAGTAGTGTTGAAGGCAGTCAGTTTTTGTTAGCTATCATGACCAACACAATGGGATCCATATTACTTCTATATTGAAAGAAAATATATTCAGGCACAGGCTCCCACTAGAAGGTAATGAGGAAATTCAAAAGCTGTGAACGTCTTTTTAATGCCTAAAGGAATGATTGTGAGTTTTACTTACCATATAAATTGGTCAAATGATGCCGTATGCCGGAAGACTTGCTTTTTTTTTTTTTCTTCAGTCTCGGCAAGGCAGAGAAATTCTGTGGTGAAACGCTGCCACTGCTGGCCATTCAGTATAATCTGCAGATGGAAAAGTCCACTGTTAGCACAATTTTTACAAAGGGTAAACAGATCAATACCATGGAGTCTATATTATTGTGAAAATCAACAGCTCATTAGAAAATCAAATCCCAATTTGTAATTTTAACCTCCCATACTTCTTTGAATCCCACGCCTCACTTGCTAACACTCTCTAAACAACTGTAGCACATACATTAGGACATAGATCTATAGATCTTTTTGCCAGACAAGTGGCAGTGAACCCTTCTCAATTCATTTGTGTAAGGATATGGTACACCGATAGCAATTAAGCCAGCTGATAAGTTGAGAGAGGAAGGGTTATGCTACAGTTAATGGAAATAATAAAAACGATGAATAGATTATTTACCATCCTCATTTTAGCCAATTCCTACCAGTTCAGCAATAGTAAAGTTGAGACTCTTATGCTCAAACGTACGTTCATACAAATTCAGAAGTCTCAGAAAGTGCCCAATTTCTTTCATCTTAACATCTTAGTTTGTAGTAGGGCATCCTGTCTACCCTACTACTCATTTAATTACCAAGATGAATGTATCCTACTGATTAATAGGCAACAGAGTGGCCCTCATGTCAGACAACATCTTGTTTTTGCTTTATGATATCAGCTTGCTAGGCAACAGAGTGGCCCTCAGGTCAGATAACATTCTTGCTTTAGCTTTATGACGTCAGAGCACCAGTGGACCAATTGTCCTTGTGGAAGCTGACCACAGAGGAGGATGAGATTTCAGAAGGTATGCAGTAGGTTACTATCTGTGTTTGTAAGGCAAGTAGGAGGGGGAATGATAAAGGACTCTGAACCACTCAAAGCATAGGGGCCTTTTTGAAAGTGGATGGGGATACAAAAATAGAGATCATCCTTTATACCAATCCATCTTGAGTATCAGAGTCCAACATACAAAGTGCAGGGGAAGACGTTAAATGAGCTTCCTTCTGTGAGAAGGAAACACTATCGTTCTCAAGTGAGATAGTGCATTTCAAACTCAAAGGCAGCAAATTCCTCAAGTGGAACATTGCTAGCACTAGGATCTAAAGCAGGCTTTAGTAGTGTTGAAGGCAGTCAGTTTTTGTTAGCTATCATGACCAACACAATGGGATCCATATTACTTCTATATTGAAAGAAAATATATTCAGGCACAGGCTCCCACTAGAAGGTAATGAGGAAATTCAAAAGCTGTGAACGTCTTTTTAATGCCTAAAGGAATGATTGTGAGTTTTACTTACCATATAAATTGGTCAAATGATGCCGTATGCCGGAAGACTTGCTTTTTTTTTTTTTCTTCAGTCTCGGCAATGCAGAGAAATTCTGTGGTGAAACGCTGCCACTGCTGGCCATTCAGTATAATCTGCAGATGGAAAAGTCCACTGTTAGCACAATTTTTACAAAGGGTAAACAGATCAATACCATGGAGTCTATATTATTGTGAAAATCAACAGCTCATTAGAAAATCAAATCCCAATTTGTAATTTTAACCTCCCATACTTCTTTGAATCCCACGCCTCACTTGCTAACACTCTCTAAACAACTGTAGCACATACATTAGGACATAGATCTATAGATCTTTTTGCCAGACAAGTGGCAGTGAACCCTTCTCAATTCATTTGTGTAAGGATATGGTACACCGATAGCAATTAAGCCAGCTGATAAGTTGAGAGAGGAAGGGTTATGCTACAGTTAATGGAAATAATAAAAACGATGAATAGATTATTTACCATCCTCATTTTAGCCAATTCCTACCAGTTCAGCAATAGTAAAGTTGAGACTCTTATGCTCAAACGTACGTTCATACAAATTCAGAAGTCTCAGAAAGTGCCCAATTTCTTTCATCTTAACATCTTAGTTTGTAGTAGGGCATCCTGTCTACCCTACTACTCATTTAATTACCAAGATGAATGTATCCTACTGATTAATAGGCAACAGAGTGGCCCTCATGTCAGACAACATCTTGTTTTTGCTTTATGATGTCAGCTTGCTAGGCAACAGAGTGGCCCTCAGGTCAGATAACATTCTTGCTTTAGCTTTATGACGTCAGAGCACCAGTGGACCAATTGTCCTTGTGGAAGCTGACCACAGAGGAGGATGAGATTTCAGAAGGTATGCAGTAGGTTACTATCTGTGTTTGTAAGGCAAGTAGGAGGGGGAATGATAAAGGACTCTGAACCACTCAAAGCATAGGGGCCTTTTTGAAAGTGGATGGGGATACAAAAATAGAGATTATCCTTTATACCAATCCATCTTGAGTATCAGAGTCCAACATACAAAGTGCAGGGGAAGACGTTAAATGAGCTTCCTTCTGTGAGAAGGAAACACTATCGTTCTAAAGTGAGATAGTGCATTTCAAACTCAAAGGCAGCAAATTCCTCAAGTGGAACATTGCTAGCACCAGGATCTAAAGCAGGCTTTAGTAGTGTTGAAGGCAGTCAGTTTTTGTTAACTATCATGACCAACACAATGTGAGCCATATTACTTCCATATTGACAGAAATTATATTCAGGCACAGGCTCCCACTAGAAGGTAATGAGGAAATTCAAAAGCTGTGAACGTCTTTTTAATGCCTAAAGGAATGATTGTGAGGTTTACTTACCATATAAATTGGTCAAATTATTATTTTATTTTTTTTTCTTCAGTCTCGGCAAGGCAGAGAAATTCTGTGGTGAAACGCTGCCACTGCTGGCCATTCAGTATAATCTGCAGATGGAAAAGTCCACTGTTAGCACAATTTTTACAAAGGGTAAACAGATCAATACCATGGAGTCTATATTATTGTGAAAATCAACAGCTCATTAGAAAATCAAATCCCAATTTGTAATTTTAACCTCCCATACTTCTTTGAATCCCACGCCTCACTTGCTAACACTCTCTAAACAACTGTAGCACATACATTAGGACATAGATCTATAGATATTTTTGCCAGACAAGTGGCAGTGAACCCTTCTCAATTCATTTGTGTTAGGATATGGTACACCGATAGCAATTACGCCAGCTGATAAGTTGAGAGAGGAAGGGTTATGCTACAGTTAATGGAAATAATAAAAACGATGAATAGATTATTTACCATCCTCAATTTAGCCAATTCCTACCAGTTCAGCAATAGTAAAGTTGAGACTCTTATGCTCAAACGTACGTTCATACAAATTCAGAAGTCTCAGAAAGTGCCCAATTTCTTTCATCTTAACATCTTAGTTTGTAGTAGGGCATCCTGTCTACCCTACTACTCATTTAATTACCAAGATGAATGTATCCTACTGATTAATAGGCAACAGAGTGGCCCTCATGTCAGACAACATCTTGTTTTTGCTTTATGATGTCAGCTTGCTAGGCAACAGAGTGGCCCTCAGGTCAGACAACATTCTTGCTTTAGCTTTATGACGTCAGAGCACCAGTGGACCAATTGTCCTTGTGGAAGCTGACCACAGAGGAGGATGAGATTTCAGAAGGTATGCAGTAGGTTACTATCTGTGTTTGTAAGGCAAGTAGGAGGGGGAATGATAAAGGACTCTGAACCACTCAAAGCATAGGGGCCTTTTTGAAAGTGGATGGGGATACAAAAATAGAGATTATCCTTAATACCAATCCGTCTTGAGTATCGGAGTCCATCATACAAAGTGCAGGGGAAGACGTTAAATGAGCTTCCTTCTGTGAGAAGGAAACACTATCGTTCTAAAGTGAGATAGTGCATTTCAAACTCAAAGGCAGCAAATTCCCCAAGTGGAACATTGCTAGCACCAGGATCTAAAGCAGGCTTTAGTAGTGTTGAAGGCAGTCAGTTTTTGTTAACTATCATGACCAACACAATGTGAGCCATATTACTTCCATATTGACAGAAATTATATTCAGGCACAGGCTCCCACTAGAAGGTAATGAGGAAATTCAAAAGCTGTGAACGTCTTTTTAATGCCTAAAGGAATGATTGTGAGTTTTACTTACCATATAAATTGGTCAAATGATGCCGTATGCCGGAAGACTTGCTTTTTTTTTTTTCTTCAGTCTCGGCAAGGCAGAGAAATTCTGTGGTGAAACGCTGCCACTGCTGGCCATTCAGTATAATCTGCAGATGGAAAAGCCCACTGTTAGCACAATTTTTACAAAGGGTAAACAGATCAATACCATGGAGTCTATATTATTGTGAAAATCAACAGCTCATTAGAAAATCAAATCCCAATTTGTAATTTTAACCTCCCATACTTCTTTGAATCCCACGCCTCACTTGCTAACACTCTCTAAACAACTGTAGCACATACATTAGGACATAGATCTATAGATCTTTTTGCCAGACAAGTGGCAGTGAACCCTTCTCAATTCATTTGTGTTAGGATATGGTACACCGATAGCAATTAAGCCAGCTAATAAGTTGAGAGAGGAAGGGTTATGCTACAGTTAATGGAAATAATGAAAACGATGAATAGATTATTTACCATCCTCAATTTAGCCAATTCCTACCAGTTCAGCAATAGTAAAGTTGAGACTCTTATGCTCAAACGTACGTTCATACAAATTCAGAAGTCTCAGAAAGTGCCCAATTTCTTTCATCTTAACATCTTAGTTTGTAGTAGGGCATCCTGTCTACCCTACTACTCATTTAATTACCAAGAGGAATGTATCCTACTGATTAATAGGCAACAGAGTGGCCCTCATGTCAGACAACATCTTGTTTTTGCTTTATGATGTCAGCTTGCTAGGCAACAGAGTGGCCCTCAGGTCAGACAACATTCTTGCTTTAGCTTTATGACGTCAGAGCACCAGTGGACCAATTGTCCTTGTGGAAGCTGACCACAGAGGAGGATGAGATTTCAGAAGGTATGCAGTAGGTTACTATCTGTGTTTGTAAGGCAAGTAGGAGGGGGAATGATAAAGGACTCTGAACCACTCAAAGCATAGGGGCCTTTTTGAAAGTGGATGGGGATACAAAAATAGAGATTATCCTTTATACCAATCCATCCTGAGTATCTGAGTCCAACATACAAAGTGCAGGGGAAGACGTTAAATGAGCTTCCTTCTGTGAGAAGGAAACACTATCGTTCTCAAGTGAGATAGTGCATTTCAAACTCAAAGGCAGCAAATTCCTCAAGTGGAACATTGCTAGCACTAGGATCTAAAGCAGGCTTTAGTAGTGTTGAAGGCAGTCAGTTTTTGTTAGCTATCATGACCAACACAATGTGATCCATATTACTTCTATATTGAAAGAAAATATATTCAGGCACAGGCTCCCACTAGAAGGTAATGAGGAAATTCAAAAGCTGTGAACGTCTTTTTAATGCCTAAAGGAATGATTGTGAGTTTTACTTACCATATAAATTGGTCAAATGATGCCGTATGCCGGAAGACTTGCTTTTTTTTTTTTTCTTCAGTCTCGGCAAGGCAGAGAAATTCTGTGGTGAAACGCTGCCACTGCTGGCCATTCAGTATAATCTGCAGATGGAAAAGTCCACTGTTAGCACAATTTTTACAAAGGGTAAACAGATCAATACCATGGAGTCTATATTATTGTGAAAATCAACAGCTCATTAGAAAATCAAATCCCAATTTGTAATTTTAACCTCCCATACTTCTTTGAATCCCACGCCTCACTTGCTAACACTCTCTAAACAACTGTAGCACATACATTAGGACATAGATCTATAGATCTTTTTGCCAGACAAGTGGCAGTGAACCCTTCTCAATTCATTTGTGTAAGGATATGGTACACCGATAGCAATTAAGCCAGCTGATAAGTTGAGAGAGGAAGGGTTATGCTACAGTTAATGGAAATAATAAAAACGATGAATAGATTATTTACCATCCTCATTTTAGCCAATTCCTACCAGTTCAGCAATAGTAAAGTTGAGACTCTTATGCTCAAACGTACGTTCATACAAATTCAGAAGTCTCAGAAAGTGCCCAATTTCTTTCATCTTAACATCTTAGTTTGTAGTAGGGCATCCTGTCTACCCTACTACTCATTTAATTACCAAGATGAATGTATCCTACTGATTAATAGGCAACAGAGTGGCCCTCATGTCAGACAACATCTTGTTTTTGCTTTATGATGTCAGCTTGCTAGGCAACAGAGTGGCCCTCAGGTCAGACAACATTCTTGCTTTAGCTTTATGACGTCAGAGCACCAGTGGACCAATTGTCCTTGTGGAAGCTGACCACAGAGGAGGATGAGATTTCAGAAGGTATGCAGTAGGTTACTATCTGTGTTTGTAAGGCAAGTAGGAGGGGGAATGATAAAGGACTCTGAACCACTCAAAGCATAGGGGCCTTTTTGAAAGTGGATGGGGATACAAAAATAGAGATTATCCTTAATACCAATCCGTCTTGAGTATCGGAGTCCATCATACAAAGTGCAGGGGAAGACGTTAAATGAGCTTCCTTCTGTGAGAAGGAAACACTATCGTTCTAAAGTGAGATAGTGCATTTCAAACTCAAAGGCAGCAAATTCCCCAAGTGGAACATTGCTAGCACCAGGATCTAAAGCAGGCTTTAGTAGTGTTGAAGGCAGTCAGTTTTTGTTAACTATCATGACCAACACAATGTGAGCCATATTACTTCCATATTGACAGAAATTATATTCAGGCACAGGCTCCCACTAGAAGGTAATGAGGAAATTCAAAAGCTGTGAACGTCTTTTTAATGCCTAAAGGAATGATTGTGAGTTTTACTTACCATATAAATTGGTCAAATGATGCCGTATGCCGGAAGACTTGCTTTTTTTTTTTTCTTCAGTCTCGGCAAGGCAGAGAAATTCTGTGGTGAAACGCTGCCACTGCTGGCCATTCAGTATAATCTGCAGATGGAAAAGCCCACTGTTAGCACAATTTTTACAAAGGGTAAACAGATCAATACCATGGAGTCTATATTATTGTGAAAATCAACAGCTCATTAGAAAATCAAATCCCAATTTGTAATTTTAACCTCCCATACTTCTTTGAATCCCACGCCTCACTTGCTAACACTCTCTAAACAACTGTAGCACATACATTAGGACATAGATCTATAGATCTTTTTGCCAGACAAGTGGCAGTGAACCCTTCTCAATTCATTTGTGTTAGGATATGGTACACCGATAGCAATTAAGCCAGCTAATAAGTTGAGAGAGGAAGGGTTATGCTACAGTTAATGGAAATAATGAAAACGATGAATAGATTATTTACCATCCTCAATTTAGCCAATTCCTACCAGTTCAGCAATAGTAAAGTTGAGACTCTTATGCTCAAACGTACGTTCATACAAATTCAGAAGTCTCAGAAAGTGCCCAATTTCTTTCATCTTAACATCTTAGTTTGTAGTAGGGCATCCTGTCTACCCTACTACTCATTTAATTACCAAGATGAATGTATCCTACTGATTAATAGGCAACAGAGTGGCCCTCATGTCAGACAACATCTTGTTTTTGCTTTATGATGTCAGCTTGCTAGGCAACAGAGTGGCCCTCAGGTCAGACAACATTCTTGCTTTAGCTTTATGACGTCAGAGCACCAGTGGACCAATTGTCCTTGTGGAAGCTGACCACAGAGGAGGATGAGATTTCAGAAGGTATGCAGTAGGTTACTATCTGTGTTTGTAAGGCAAGTAGGAGGGGGAATGATAAAGGACTCTGAACCACTCAAAGCATAGGGGCCTTTTTGAAAGTGGATGGGGATACAAAAATAGAGATTATCCTTTATACCAATCCATCTTGAGTATCTGAGTCCAACATACAAAGTGCAGGGGAAGACGTTAAATGAGCTTCCTTCTGTGAGAAGGAAACACTATCGTTCTCAAGTGAGATAGTGCATTTCAAACTCAAAGGCAGCAAATTCCTCAAGTGGAACATTGCTAGCACTAGGATCTAAAGCAGGCTTTAGTAGTGTTGAAGGCAGTCAGTTTTTGTTAGCTATCATGACCAACACAATGTGATCCATATTACTTCTATATTGAAAGAAAATATATTCAGGCACAGGCTCCCACTAGAAGGTAATGAGGAAATTCAAAAGCTGTGAACGTCTTTTTAATGCCTAAAGGAATGATTGTGAGTTTTACTTACCATATAAATTGGTCAAATGATGCCGTATGCCAGAAGACTTGCTTTTTTTTTTTTTCTTCAGTCTCGGCAAGGCAGAGAAATTCTGTGGTGAAACGCTGCCACTGCTGGCCATTCAGTATAATCTGCAGATGGAAAAGTCCACTGTTAGCACAATTTTTACAAAGGGTAAACAGATCAATACCATGGAGTCTATATTATTGTGAAAATCAACAGCTCATTAGAAAATCAAATCCCAATTTGTAATTTTAACCTCCCATACTTCTTTGAATCCCACGCCTCACTTGCTAACACTCTCTAAACAACTGTAGCACATACATTAGGACATAGATCTATAGATCTTTTTCCCAGACAAGTGGCAGTGAACCCTTCTCAATTCATTTGTGTTAGGATATGGTACACCGATAGCAATTAAGCCAGCTGATAAGTTGAGAGAGGAAGGGTTATGCTACAGTTAATGGAAATAATAAAAACGATGAATAGATTATTTACCATCCTCATTTTAGCCAATTCCTACCAGTTCAGCAATAGTAAAGTTGAGACTCTTATGCTCAAACGTACGTTCATACAAATTCAGAAGTCTCAGAAAGTGCCCCAATTTCTTTCATCTTAACATCTTAGTTTGTAGTAGGGCATCCTGTCTACCCTACTACTCATTTAATTACCAAGATGAATGTATCCTACTGATTAATAGGCAACAGAGTGGCCCTCATGTCAGACAACATCTTGTTTTTGCTTTATGATGTCAGCTTGCTAGGCAACAGAGTGGCCCTCAGGTCAGACAACATTCTTGCTTTAGCTTTATGACGTCAGAGCACCAGTGGAACAATTGTCCTTGTGGAAGCTGACCACACAGGAGGATGAGATTTTAGAAGGTATGCAGTAGGTTACTATCTGTGTTTGTAAGGCAAGTAGGAGGGGGAATGGTAAAGGACTATGAACCACTCAAAGCATAGGGGCCTTTTTGAAAGTGGATGGGGATACAAAAATAGAGATTATCCTTAATACCAATCCATCTTGAGTATCAGAGTCCAACATACAAAGTGCAGGGGAAGACGTTAAATGAGCTTCCTTCTGTGAGAAGGAAACACTATCGTTCTCAAGTGAGATAGTGCATTTCAAACTCAAAGGCAGCAAATTCCTCAAGTGGAACATTGCTAGCACTAGGATCTAAAGCAGGCTTTAGTAGTGTTGAAGGCAGTCAGTTTTTGTTAGCTATCATGACCAACACAATGTGATCCATATTACTTCTATATTGAAAGAAAATATATTCAGGCACAGGCTCCCACTAGAAGGTAATGAGGAAATTCAAAAGCTGTGAACGTCTTTTTAATGCCTAAAGGAATGATTGTCAGTTTTACTTACCATATAAATTGGTCAAATGATGCCGTATGCCGGAAGATTTGCGTTTTTTTTTTCTTCAGTCTCGGCAAGGCAGAGAAATTCTGTGGTGAAACGCTGCCACTGCTGGCCATTCAGTATAATCTGCAGATGGAAAAGTCCACTGTTAGCACAATTTTTACAAAGGGTATACAGATCAATACTATGGAGTCTATATTATTGTGAAAATCAACAGCTCATTAGAAAATCAAATCCCAATTTGTAATTTTAACCTCCCATACTTCTTTGAATCCCACGCCTCACTTGCTAACACTCTCTAAACAACTGTAGCACATACATTACGACATAGATCTATAGATCTTTTTCCCAGACAAGTGGCAGTGAACCCTTCTCAATTCATTTGTGTTAGGATATGGTACACCGATAGCAATTAAGCCAGCTGATAAATTGAGAGAGGAAGGGTTATGCTACAGTTAATGGAAATAATAAAAACGATGAATAGATTTACGATCCTCATTTTAGCCAATTCCTACCAGTTCAGCAATAGTAAAGTTGAGACTCTTATGCTCAAACGTACGTTCATACAAATTCAGAAGTCTCAGAAAGTGCCCAATTTCTTTCATCTTAACATCTTAGTTTGTAGTAGGGCATCCTGTCTACCCTACTACTCATTTAATTACCAAGATGAATGTATCCTACTGATTAATAGGCAACAGAGTGGCCCTCATGTCAGACAACATCTTGTTTTTGCTTTATGATGTCAGCTTGCTAGGCAACAGAGTGGCCCTCAGGTCAGACAACATTCTTGCTTTAGCTTTATGACGTCAGAGCACCAGTGGACCAATTGTCCTTGTGGAAGCTGACCACACAGGAGGATGAGATTTCAGAAGGTATGCAGTAGGTTACTATCTGTGTTTGTAAGGCAAGTAGGAGGGGGAATGATAAAGGACTCTGAACCACTCAAAGCATAGGGGCCTTTTTGAAAGTAGATGGGGCTACAAAAATAGAGATTATCCTTAATACCAATCCGTCTTGAGTATCAGAGTCCATCATACAAAGTGCAGGGGAAGACGTTAAATGAGCTTCCTTCTGTGAGAAGGAAACACTATCGTTCTAAAGTGAGATTGTGCATTTCAAACTCAAAGGCAGCAAATTCCCCAAGTGGAACATTGCTAGCACCAGGATCTAAAGCAGGCTTTAGTAGTGTTGAAGGCAGTCAGTTTTTGTTAGCTATCATGACCAACACAATGTGAGCCATATTACTTCCATATTGACAGAAATTATATTCAGGCACAGGCTCCCACTAGAAGGTAATGAGGAAATTCAAAAGCTGTGAACGTCTTTTTAATGCCTAAAGGAATGATTGTGAGTTTTACTTACCATATAAATTGGTCAAATGATGCCGTATGCCGGAAGATTTGCTTTTTTTTTTCTTCAGTCTCGGCAAGGCAGAGAAATTCTGTGGTGAAACGCTGCCACTGCTGGCCATTCAGTATAATCTGCAGATGGAAAAGTCCACTGTTAGCACAATTTTTACAAAGGGTAAACAGATCAATACTATGGAGTCTATATTATTGTGAAAATCAACAGCTCATTAGAAAATCAAATCCCAATTTGTAATTTTAACCTCCCATACTTCTTTGAATCCCACGCCTCACTTGCTAACACTCTCTAAACAACTGTAGCACATACATTAGGACATAGATCTATAGATCTTTTTCCCAGACAAGTGGCAGTGAACCCTTCTCAATTCATTTGTGTTAGGATATGGTACACCGATAGCAATTAAGCCAGCTGATAGGTTGAGAGAGGAAGGGTTATGCTACAGTTAATGGAAATAATAAAAACGATGAATAGATTATTTACCATCCTCATTTTAGCCAATTCCTACCAGTTCAGCAATAGTAAAGTTGAGACTCTTATGCTCAAACGTACGTTCATACAAATTCAGAAGTCTCAGAAAGTGCCTCAATTTCTTTCATCTTAACATCTTAGTTTGTAGTAGGGCATCCGGTCTACCCTACTACTCATTTAATTACCAAGATGAATGTATCCTACTGATTAATAGGCAACAGAGTGGCCCTGATGTCAGACAACATCTTGTTTTTGCTTTATGATGTCAGCTTGCTAGGCAACAGAGTGGCCCTCAGGTCAGACAACATTCTTGCTTTAGCTTTATGACGTCAGAGCACCAGTGGACCAATTGTCCTTGTGGAAGCTGACCACACAGGAGGATGAGATTTCAGAAGGTATGCCGTAGGTTACTATCTGTGTTTGTAAGGCAAGTAGGAGGGGGAATGATAAAGGACTCTGAACCACTCAAAGCATAGGGGCCTTTTTGAAAGTGGATGGGGATACAAAAATAGAGATTATCCTTAATACCAATCCGTCTTGAGTATCAGAGTCCATCATACAAAGTGCAGGGGAAGACGTTAAATGAGCTTCCTTCTGTGAGAAGGAAACACTATCGTTCTCAAGTGAGATAGTGCATTTCAAACTCAAAGGCAGCAAATTCCTCAAGTGGAACATTGCTAGCACTAGGATCTAAAGCAGGCTTTAGTAGTGTTGAAGGCAGTCAGTTTTTGTTAACTATCATGACCAACACAATGTGAGCCATATTACTTCCATATTGACAGAAATTATATTCAGGCACAGGCTCCCACTAGAAGGTAATGAGGAAATTCAAAAGCTGTGAACGTCTTTTTAATGCCTAAAGGAATGATTGTGAGTTTTACTTACCATATAAATTGGTCAAATGATGCCGTATGCCGGAAGACTTGCTTTTTTTTTTCTTCAGTCTCGGCAAGGCAGAGAAATTCTGTGGTGAAACGCTGCCACTGCTGGCCATTCAGTATAATCTGCAGATGGAAAAGCCCACTGTTAGCACAATTTTTACAAAGGGTAAACAGATCAATACCATGGAGTCTATATTATTGTGAAAATCAACAGCTCATTAGAAAATCAAATCCCAATTTGTAATTTTAACCTCCCATACTTCTTTGAATCCCACGCCTCACTTGCTAACACTCTCTAAACAACTGTAGCACATACATTAGGACATAGATCTATAGATCTTTTTGCCAGACAAGTGGCAGTGAACCCTTCTCAATTCATTTGTGTTAGGATATGGTACACCGATAGCAATTAAGCCAGCTGATAAGTTGAGAGAGGAAGGGTTATGCTACAGTTAATGGAAATAATAAAAACGATGAATAGATTATTTACCATCCTCAATTTAGCCAATTCCTACCAGTTCAGCAATAGTAAAGTTGAGACTCTTATGCTCAAACGTACGTTCATACAAATTCAGAAGTCTCAGAAAGTGCCCAATTTCTTTCATCTTAACATCTTAGTTTGTAGTAGGGCATCCTGTCTACCCTACTACTCATTTAATTACCAAGATGAATGTATCCTACTGATTAATAGGCAACAGAGTGGCCCTCATGTCAGACAACATCTTGTTTTTGCTTTATGATGTCAGCTTGCTAGGCAACAGAGTGGCCCTCAGGTCAGACAACATTCTTGCTTTAGCTTTATGACGTCAGAGCACCAGTGGACCAATTGTCCTTGTGGAAGCTGACCACAGAGGAGGATGAGATTTCAGAAGGTATGCAGTAGGTTACTATCTGTGTTTGTAAGGCAAGTAGGAGGGGGAATGATAAAGGACTCTGAACCACTCAAAGCATAGGGGCCTTTTTGAAAGTGGATGGGGATACAAAAATAGAGATTATCCTTTATACCAATCCATCTTGAGTATCTGAGTCCAACATACAAAGTGCAGGGGAAGACGTTAAATGAGCTTCCTTCTGTGAGAAGGAAACACTATCGTTCTCAAGTGAGATAGTGCATTTCAAACTCAAAGGCAGCAAATTCCTCAAGTGGAACATTGCTAGCACTAGGATCTAAAGCAGGCTTTAGTAGTGTTGAAGGCAGTCAGTTTTTGTTAGCTATCATGACCAACACAATGTGATCCATATTACTTCTATATTGAAAGAAAATATATTCAGGCACAGGCTCCCACTAGAAGGTAATGAGGAAATTCAAAAGCTGTGAACGTCTTTTTAATGCCTAAAGGAATGATTGTGAGTTTTACTTACCATATAAATTGGTCAAATGATGCCGTATGCCGGAAGACTTGCTTTTTTTTTTTTTCTTCAGTCTCGGCAAGGCAGAGAAATTCTGTGGTGAAACGCTGCCACTGCTGGCCATTCAGTATAATCTGCAGATGGAAAAGTCCACTGTTAGCACAATTTTTACAAGGGGTAAACAGATCAATACCATGGAGTCTATATTATTGTGAAAATCAACAGCTCATTAGAAAATCAAATCCCAATTTGTAATTTTAACCTCCCATACTTCTTTGAATCCCACGCCTCACTTGCTAACACTCTCTAAACAACTGTAGCACATACATTAGGACATAGATCTATAGATCTTTTTGCCAGACAAGTGGCAGTGAACCCTTCTCAATTCATTTGTGTAAGGATATGGTACACCGATAGCAATTAAGCCAGCTGATAAGTTGAGAGAGGAAGGGTTATGCTACAGTTAATGGAAATAATAAAAACGATGAATAGATTATTTACCATCCTCATTTTAGCCAATTCCTACCAGTTCAGCAATAGTAAAGTTGAGACTCTTATGCTCAAACGTACGTTCATACAAATTCAGAAGTCTCAGAAAGTGCCCAATTTCTTTCATCTTAACATCTTAGTTTGTAGTAGGGCATCCTGTCTACCCTACTACTCATTTAATTACCAAGATGAATGTATCCTACTGATTAATAGGCAACAGAGTGGCCCTCATGTCAGACAACATCTTGTTTTTGCTTTATGATGTCAGCTTGCTAGGCAACAGAGTGGCCCTCAGGTCAGATAACATTCTTGCTTTAGCTTTATGACGTCAGAGCACCAGTGGACCAATTGTCCTTGTGGAAGCTGACCACAGAGGAGGATGAGATTTCAGAAGGTATGCAGTAGGTTACTATCTGTGTTTGTAAGGCAAGTAGGAGGGGGAATGATAAAGGACTCTGAACCACTCAAAGCATAGGGGCCTTTTTGAAAGTGGATGGGGATACAAAAATAGAGATTATCCTTTATACCAATCCATCTTGAGTATCAGAGTCCAACATACAAAGTGCAGGGGAAGACGTTAAATGAGCTTCCTTCTGTGAGAAGGAAACACTATCGTTCTCAAGTGAGATAGTGCATTTCAAACTCAAAGGCAGCAAATTCCTCAAGTGGAACATTGCTAGCACTAGGATCTAAAGCAGGCTTTAGTAGTGTTGAAGGCAGTCAGTTTTTGTTAGCTATCATGACCAACACAATGGGATCCATATTACTTCCATATTGACAGAAATTATATTCAGGCACAGGCTCCCACTAGAAGGTAATGAGGAAATTCAAAAGCTGTGAACGTCTTTTTAATGCCTAAAGGAATGATTGTGAGTTTTACTTACCATATAAATTGGTCAAATGATGCCGTATGCCGGAAGACTTGCTTTTTTTTTTTTCTTCAGTCTCGGCAAGGCAGAGAAATTCTGTGGTGAAACGCTGCCACTGCTGGCCATTCAGTATAATCTGCAGATGGAAAAGCCCACTGTTAGCACAATTTTTACAAAGGGTAAACAGATCAATACCATGGAGTCTATATTATTGTGAAAATCAACAGCTCATTAGAAAATCAAATCCCAATTTGTAATTTTAACCTCCCATACTTCTTTGAATCCCACGCCTCACTTGCTAACACTCTCTAAACAACTGTAGCACATACATTAGGACATAGATCTATAGATCTTTTTGCCAGACAAGTGGCAGTGAACCCTTCTCAATTCATTTGTGTTAGGATATGGTACACCGATAGCAATTAAGCCAGCTAATAAGTTGAGAGAGGAAGGGTTATGCTACAGTTAATGGAAATAATGAAAACGATGAATAGATTATTTACCATCCTCAATTTAGCCAATTCCTACCAGTTCAGCAATAGTAAAGTTGAGACTCTTATGCTCAAACGTACGTTCATACAAATTCAGAAGTCTCAGAAAGTGCCCAATTTCTTTCATCTTAACATCTTAGTTTGTAGTAGGGCATCCTGTCTACCCTACTACTCATTTAATTACCAAGATGAATGTATCCTACTGATTAATAGGCAACAGAGTGGCCCTCATGTCAGACAACATCTTGTTTTTGCTTTATGATGTCAGCTTGCTAGGCAACAGAGTGGCCCTCAGGTCAGACAACATTCTTGCTTTAGCTTTATGACGTCAGAGCACCAGTGGACCAATTGTCCTTGTGGAAGCTGACCACAGAGGAGGATGAGATTTCAGAAGGTATGCAGTAGGTTACTATCTGTGTTTGTAAGGCAAGTAGGAGGGGGAATGATAAAGGACTCTGAACCACTCAAAGCATAGGGGCCTTTTTGAAAGTGGATGGGGATACAAAAATAGAGATTATCCTTTATACCAATCCATCTTGAGTATCTGAGTCCAACATACAAAGTGCAGGGGAAGACGTTAAATGAGCTTCCTTCTGTGAGAAGGAAACACTATCGTTCTCAAGTGAGATAGTGCATTTCAAACTCAAAGGCAGCAAATTCCTCAAGTGGAACATTGCTAGCACTAGGATCTAAAGCAGGCTTTAGTAGTGTTGAAGGCAGTCAGTTTTTGTTAGCTATCATGACCAACACAATGTGATCCATATTACTTCTATATTGAAAGAAAATATATTCAGGCACAGGCTCCCACTAGAAGGTAATGAGGAAATTCAAAAGCTGTGAACGTCTTTTTAATGCCTAAAGGAATGATTGTGAGTTTTACTTACCATATAAATTGGTCAAATGATGCCGTATGCCGGAAGACTTGCTTTTTTTTTTTTTCTTCAGTCTCGGCAAGGCAGAGAAATTCTGTGGTGAAACGCTGCCACTGCTGGCCATTCAGTATAATCTGCAGATGGAAAAGTCCACTGTTAGCACAATTTTTACAAAGGGTAAACAGATCAATACCATGGAGTCTATATTATTGTGAAAATCAACAGCTCATTAGAAAATCAAATCCCAATTTGTAATTTTAACCTCCCATACTTCTTTGAATCCCACGCCTCACTTGCTAACACTCTCTAAACAACTGTAGCACATACATTAGGACATAGATCTATAGATCTTTTTGCCAGACAAGTGGCAGTGAACCCTTCTCAATTCATTTGTGTAAGGATATGGTTCACCGATAGCAATTAAGCCAGCTGATAAGTTGAGAGAGGAAGGGTTATGCTACAGTTAATGGAAATAATAAAAACAATGAATAGATTATTTACCATCCTCATTTTAGCCAATTCCTACCAGTTCAGCAATAGTAAAGTTGAGACTCTTATGCTCAAACGTACGTTCATACAAATTCAGAAGTCTCAGAAAGTGCCCAATTTCTTTCATCTTAACATCTTAGTTTGTAGTAGGGCATCCTGTCTACCCTACTACTCATTTAATTACCAAGATGAATGTATCCTACTGATTAATAGGCAACAGAGTGGCCCTCATGTCAGACAACATCTTGTTTTTGCTTTATGATGTCAGCTTGCTAGGCAACAGAGTGGCCCTCAGGTCAGACAACATTCTTGCTTTAGCTTTATGACGTCAGAGCACCAGTGGACCAATTGTCCTTGTGGAAGCTGACCACAGAGGAGGATGAGATTTCAGAAGGTATGCAGTAGGTTACTATCTGTGTTTGTAAGGCAAGTAGGAGGGGGAATGATAAAGGACTCTGAACCACTCAAAGCATAGGGGCCTTTTTGAAAGTGGATGGGGATACAAAAATAGAGATTATCCTTAATACCAATCCGTCTTGAGTATCGGAGTCCATCATACAAAGTGCAGGGGAAGACGTTAAATGAGCTTCCTTCTGTGAGAAGGAAACACTATCGTTCTCAAGTGAGATAGTGCATTTCAAACTCAAAGGCAGCAAATTCCTCAAGTGGAACATTGCTAGCACTAGGATCTAAAGCAGGCTTTAGTAGTGTTGAAGGCAGTCAGTTTTTGTTAGCTATCATGACCAACACAATGGGATCCATATTACTTCCATATTGACAGAAATTACATTCAGGCACAGGCTCCCACTAGAAGGTAATGAGGAAATTCAAAAGCTGTGAACGTCTTTTTAATGCCTAAAGGAATGATTGTGAGTTTTACTTACCATATAAATTGGTCAAATGATGCCGTATGCCGGAAGACTTGCTTTTTTTTTTTTCTTCAGTCTCGGCAAGGCAGAGAAATTCTGTGGTGAAACGCTGCCACTGCTGGCCATTCAGTATAATCTGCAGATGGAAAAGCCCACTGTTAGCACAATTTTTACAAAGGGTAAACAGATCAATACCATGGAGTCTATATTATTGTGAAAATCAACAGCTCATTAGAAAATCAAATCCCAATTTGTAATTTTAACCTCCCATACTTCTTTGAATCCCACGCCTCACTTGCTAACACTCTCTAAACAACTGTAGCACATACATTAGGACATAGATCTATAGATCTTTTTGCCAGACAAGTGGCAGTGAACCCTTCTCAATTCATTTGTGTTAGGATATGGTACACCGATAGCAATTAAGCCAGCTAATAAGTTGAGAGAGGAAGGGTTATGCTACAGTTAATGGAAATAATGAAAACGATGAATAGATTATTTACCATCCTCAATTTAGCCAATTCCTACCAGTTCAGCAATAGTAAAGTTGAGACTCTTATGCTCAAACGTACGTTCATACAAATTCAGAAGTCTCAGAAAGTGCCCAATTTCTTTCATCTTAACATCTTAGTTTGTAGTAGGGCATCCTGTCTACCCTACTACTCATTTAATTACCAAGATGAATGTATCCTACTGATTAATAGGCAACAGAGTGGCCCTCATGTCAGACAACATCTTGTTTTTGCTTTATGATGTCAGCTTGCTAGGCAACAGAGTGGCCCTCAGGTCAGACAACATTCTTGCTTTAGCTTTATGACGTCAGAGCACCAGTGGACCAATTGTCCTTGTGGAAGCTGACCACAGAGGAGGATGAGATTTCAGAAGGTATGCAGTAGGTTACTATCTGTGTTTGTAAGGCAAGTAGGAGGGGGAATGATAAAGGACTCTGAACCACTCAAAGCATAGGGGCCTTTTTGAAAGTGGATGGGGATACAAAAATAGAGATTATCCTTTATACCAATCCATCTTGAGTATCTGAGTCCAACATACAAAGTGCAGGGGAAGACGTTAAATGAGCTTCCTTCTGTGAGAAGGAAACACTATCGTTCTCAAGTGAGATAGTGCATTTCAAACTCAAAGGCAGCAAATTCCTCAAGTGGAACATTGCTAGCACTAGGATCTAAAGCAGGCTTTAGTAGTGTTGAAGGCAGTCAGTTTTTGTTAGCTATCATGACCAACACAATGTGATCCATATTACTTCTATATTGAAAGAAAATATATTCAGGCACAGGCTCCCACTAGAAGGTAATGAGGAAATTCAAAAGCTGTGAACGTCTTTTTAATGCCTAAAGGAATGATTGTGAGTTTTACTTACCATATAAATTGGTCAAATGATGCCGTATGCCGGAAGACTTGCTTTTTTTTTTTTTCTTCAGTCTCGGCAAGGCAGAGAAATTCTGTGGTGAAACGCTGCCACTGCTGGCCATTCAGTATAATCTGCAGATGGAAAAGTCCACTGTTAGCACAATTTTTACAAAGGGTAAACAGATCAATACCATGGAGTCTATATTATTGTGAAAATCAACAGCTCATTAGAAAATCAAATCCCAATTTGTAATTTTAACCTCCCATACTTCTTTGAATCCCACGCCTCACTTGCTAACACTCTCTAAACAACTGTAGCACATACATTAGGACATAGATCTATAGATCTTTTTGCCAGACAAGTGGCAGTGAACCCTTCTCAATTCATTTGTGTAAGGATATGGTACACCGATAGCAATTAAGCCAGCTGATAAGTTGAGAGAGGAAGGGTTATGCTACAGTTAATGGAAATAATAAAAACAATGAATAGATTATTTACCATCCTCATTTTAGCCAATTCCTACCAGTTCAGCAATAGTAAAGTTGAGACTCTTATGCTCAAACGTACGTTCATACAAATTCAGAAGTCTCAGAAAGTGCCCAATTTCTTTCATCTTAACATCTTAGTTTGTAGTAGGGCATCCTGTCTACCCTACTACTCATTTAATTACCAAGATGAATGTATCCTACTGATTAATAGGCAACAGAGTGGCCCTCATGTCAGACAACATCTTGTTTTTGCTTTATGATGTCAGCTTGCTAGGCAACAGAGTGGCCCTCAGGTCAGACAACATTCTTGCTTTAGCTTTATGACGTCAGAGCACCAGTGGACCAATTGTCCTTGTGGAAGCTGACCACAGAGGAGGATGAGATTTCAGAAGGTATGCAGTAGGTTACTATCTGTGTTTGTAAGGCAAGTAGGAGGGGGAATGATAAAGGACTCTGAACCACTCAAAGCATAGGGGCCTTTTTGAAAGTGGATGGGGATACAAAAATAGAGATTATCCTTAATACCAATCCGTCTTGAGTATCGGAGTCCATCATACAAAGTGCAGGGGAAGACGTTAAATGAGCTTCCTTCTGTGAGAAGGAAACACTATCGTTCTAAAGTGAGATAGTGCATTTCAAACTCAAAGGCAGCAAATTCCCCAAGTGGAACATTGCTAGCACCAGGATCTAAAGCAGGCTTTAGTAGTGTTGAAGGCAGTCAGTTTTTGTTAACTATCATGACCAACACAATGTGAGCCATATTACTTCCATATTGACAGAAATTATATTCAGGCACAGGCTCCCACTAGAAGGTAATGAGGAAATTCAAAAGCTGTGAACGTCTTTTTAATGCCTAAAGGAATGATTGTGAGTTTTACTTACCATATAAATTGGTCAAATGATGCCGTATGCCGGAAGACTTGCTTTTTTTTTTTTCTTCAGTCTCGGCAAGGCAGAGAAATTCTGTGGTGAAACGCTGCCACTGCTGGCCATTCAGTATAATCTGCAGATGGAAAAGCCCACTGTTAGCACAATTTTTACAAAGGGTAAACAGATCAATACCATGGAGTCTATATTATTGTGAAAATCAACAGCTCATTAGAAAATCAAATCCCAATTTGTAATTTTAACCTCCCATACTTCTTTGAATCCCACGCCTCACTTGCTAACACTCTCTAAACAACTGTAGCACATACATTAGGACATAGATCTATAGATCTTTTTGCCAGACAAGTGGCAGTGAACCCTTCTCAATTCATTTGTGTTAGGATATGGTACACCGATAGCAATTAAGCCAGCTAATAAGTTGAGAGAGGAAGGGTTATGCTACAGTTAATGGAAATAATGAAAACGATGAATAGATTATTTACCATCCTCATTTTAGCCAATTCCTACCAGTTCAGCAATAGTAAAGTTGAGACTCTTATGCTCAAACGTACGTTCATACAAATTCAGAAGTCTCAGAAAGTGCCCACTTTCTTTCATCTTAACATCTTAGTTTGTAGTAGGGCATCCTGTCTACCCTACTACTCATTTAATTACCAAGATGAATGTATCCTACTGATTAATAGGCAACAGAGTGGCCCTCATGTCAGACAACATCTTGTTTTTGCTTTATGATGTCAGCTTGCTAGGCAACAGAGTGGCCCTCAGGTCAGACAACATTCTTGCTTTAGCTTTATGACATCAGAGCACCAGTGGACCAATTGTCCTTGTGGAAGCTGACCACACAGGAGGATGAGATTTCAGAAGGTATGCAGTAGGTTACTATCTGTGTTTGTAAGGCAAGTAGGAGGGGGAATGATAAAGGACTCTGAACCACTCAAAGCATAGGGGCCTTTTTGAAAGTGGATGGGGATACAAAAATAGAGATTATCCTTTATACCAATCCATCTTGAGTATCTGAGTCCAACATACAAAGTGCAGGGGAAGACGTTAAATGAGCTTCCTTCTGTGAGAAGGAAACACTATCGTTCTCAAGTGAGATAGTGCATTTCAAACTCAAAGGCAGCAAATTCCTCAAGTGGAACATTGCTAGCACTAGGATCTAAAGCAGGCTTTAGTAGTGTTGAAGGCAGTCAGTTTTTGTTAGCTATCATGACCAACACAATGTGATCCATATTACTTCTATATTGAAAGAAAATATATTCAGGCACAGGCTCCCACTAGAAGGTAATGAGGAAATTCAAAAGCTGTGAACGTCTTTTTAATGCCTAAAGGAATGATTGTGAGTTTTACTTACCATATAAATTGGTCAAATGATGCCGTATGCCAGAAGACTTGCTTTTTTTTTTTTTCTTCAGTCTCGGCAAGGCAGAGAAATTCTGTGGTGAAACGCTGCCACTGCTGGCCATTCAGTATAATCTGCAGATGGAAAAGTCCACTGTTAGCACAATTTTTACAAAGGGTAAACAGATCAATACCATGGAGTCTATATTATTGTGAAAATCAACAGCTCATTAGAAAATCAAATCCCAATTTGTAATTTTAACCTCCCATACTTCTTTGAATCCCACGCCTCACTTGCTAACACTCTCTAAACAACTGTAGCACATACATTAGGACATAGATCTATAGATCTTTTTGCCAGACAAGTGGCAGTGAACCCTTCTCAATTCATTTGTGTAAGGATATGGTACACCGATAGCAATTAAGCCAGCTGATAAGTTGAGAGAGGAAGGGTTATGCTACAGTTAATGGAAATAATAAAAACGATGAATAGATTATTTACCATCCTCATTTTAGCCAATTCCTACCAGTTCAGCAATAGTAAAGTTGAGACTCTTATGCTCAAACGTACGTTCATACAAATTCAGAAGTCTCAGAAAGTGCCCAATTTCTTTCATCTTAACATCTTAGTTTGTAGTAGGGCATCCTGTCTACCCTACTACTCATTTAATTACCAAGATGAATGTATCCTACTGATTAATAGGCAACAGAGTGGCCCTCATGTCAGACAACATCTTGTTTTTGCTTTATGATGTCAGCTTGCTAGGCAACAGAGTGGCCCTCAGGTCAGATAACATTCTTGCTTTAGCTTTATGACGTCAGAGCACCAGTGGACCAATTGTCCTTGTGGAAGCTGACCACAGAGGAGAATGAGATTTCAGAAGGTATGCAGTAGGTTACTATCTGTGTTTGTAAGGCAAGTAGGAGGGGGAATGATAAAGGACTCTGAACCACTCAAAGCATAGGGGCCTTTTTGAAAGTGGATGGGGATACAAAAATAGAGATTATCCTTTATACCAATCCATCTTGAGTATCAGAGTCCAACATACAAAGTGCAGGGGAAGACGTTAAATGAGCTTCCTTCTGTGAGAAGGAAACACTATCGTTCTCAAGTGAGATAGTGCATTTCAAACTCAAAGGCAGCAAATTCCACAAGTGGAACATTGCTAGCACTAGGATCTAAAGCAGGCTTTAGTAGTGTTGAAGGCAGTCAGTTTTTGTTAGCTATCATGACCAACACAATGTGATCCATATTACTTCTATATTGAAAGAAAATATATTCAGGCACAGGCTCCCACTAGAAGGTAATGAGGAAATTCAAAAGCTGTGAACGTCTTTTTAATGCCTAAAGGAATGATTGTGAGTTTTACTTACCATATAAATTGGTCAAATGATGCCGTATGCCGGAAGATTTGCTTTTTTTTTTTTTCTTCAGTCTCGGCAAGGCAGAGAAATTCTGTGGTGAAACGCTGCCACTGCTGGCCATTCAGTATAATCTGCAGATGGAAAAGTCCACTGTTAGCACAGTTTTTACAAAGGGTAAACAGATCAATACTATGGAGTCTATATTATTGTGAAAATCAACAGCTCATTAGAAAATCAAATCCCAATTTGTAATTTTAACCTCCCATACTTCTTTGAATCCCACGCCTCACTTGCTAACACTCTCTAAACAACTGTAGCACATACATTAGGACATAGATCTATAGATCTTTTTGCCAGACAAGTGGCAGTGAACCCTTCTCAATTCATTTGTGTTAGGATATGGTACACCGATAGCAATTAAGCCAGCTGATAAGTTGAGAGAGGAAGGGTTATGCTACAGTTAATGGAAATAATAAAAACGATGAATAGATTATTTACCATCCTCATTTTAGCCAATTCCTACCAGTTCAGCAATAGTAAAGTTGAGACTTATGCTCAAACGTACGTTCATACAAATTCAGAAGTCTCAGAAAGTGCCTCAATTTCTTTCATCTTAACATCTTAGTTTGTAGTAGGGCATCCGGTCTACCCTACTACTCATTTAATTACCAAGATGAATGTATCCTACTGATTAATAGGCAACAGAGTGGCCCTGATGTCAGACAACATCTTGTTTTTGCTTTATGATGTCAGCTTGCTAGGCAACAGAGTGGCCCTCAGGTCAGACAACATTCTTGCTTCAGCTTTATGACGTCAGAGCACCAGTGGACCAATTGTCCTTGTGGAAGCTGACCACACAGGAGGATGAGATTTCAGAAGGTATGCCGTAGGTTACTATCTGTGTTTGTAAGGCAAGTAGGAGGGGAATGATAAAGGACTCTGAACCACTCAAAGCATAGGGGCCTTTTTGAAAGTGGATGGGGATACAAAAATAGAGATTATCCTTAATACCAATCCGTCTTGAGTATCGGAGTCCATCATACAAAGTGCAGGGGAAGACGTTAAATGAGCTTCCTTCTGTGAGAAGGAAACACTATCGTTCTAAAGTGAGATAGTGCATTTCAAACTCAAAGGCAGCAAATTCCCCAAGTGGAACATTGCTAGCACCAGGATCTAAAGCAGGCTTTAGTAGTGTTGAAGGCAGTCAGTTTTTGTTAACTATCATGACCAACACAATGTGAGCCATATTACTTCCATATTGACAGAAATTATATTCAGGCACAGG
The DNA here is from genome assembly GCF_964263255.1 of Lissotriton vulgaris. Classification (NCBI taxonomy): domain Eukaryota; kingdom Metazoa; phylum Chordata; class Amphibia; order Caudata; family Salamandridae; genus Lissotriton; species Lissotriton vulgaris. The sequence continues at coordinate 616,217,738 of NC_141696.1, forward strand.
CTCCCACTAGAAGGTAATGAGGAAATTCAAAAGCTGTGAACGTCTTTTTAATGCCTAAAGGAATGATTGTGAGTTTTACTTACCATATAAATTGGTCAAATGATGCCGTATGCCGGAAGACTTGCTTTTTTTTTTTTCTTCAGTCTCGGCAAGGCAGAGAAATTCTGTGGTGAAACGCTGCCACTGCTGGCCATTCAGTATAATCTGCAGATGGAAAAGCCCACTGTTAGCACAATTTTTACAAAGGGTAAACAGATCAATACCATGGAGTCTATATTATTGTGAAAATCAACAGCTCATTAGAAAATCAAATCCCAATTTGTAATTTTAACCTCCCATACTTCTTTGAATCCCACGCCTCACTTGCTAACACTCTCTAAACAACTGTAGCACATACATTAGGACATAGATCTATAGATATTTTTGCCAGACAAGTGGCAGTGAACCCTTCTCAATTCATTTGTGTTAGGATATGGTACACCGATAGCAATTACGCCAGCTGATAAGTTGAGAGAGGAAGGGTTATGCTACAGTTAATGGAAATAATAAAAACGATGAATAGATTATTTACCATCCTCAATTTAGCCAATTCCTACCAGTTCAGCAATAGTAAAGTTGAGACTCTTATGCTCAAACGTACGTTCATACAAATTCAGAAGTCTCAGAAAGTGCCCAATTTCTTTCATCTTAACATCTTAGTTTGTAGTAGGGCATCCTGTCTACCCTACTACTCATTTAATTACCAAGATGAATGTATCCTACTGATTAATAGGCAACAGAGTGGCCCTCATGTCAGACAACATCTTGTTTTTGCTTTATGATGTCAGCTTGCTAGGCAACAGAGTGGCCCTCAGGTCAGACAACATTCTTGCTTTAGCTTTATGACGTCAGAGCACCAGTGGACCAATTGTCCTTGTGGAAGCTGACCACAGAGGAGGATGAGATTTCAGAAGGTATGCAGTAGGTTACTATCTGTGTTTGTAAGGCAAGTAGGAGGGGGAATGATAAAGGACTCTGAACCACTCAAAGCATAGGGGCCTTTTTGAAAGTGGATGGGGATACAAAAATAGAGATTATCCTTAATACCAATCCGTCTTGAGTATCGGAGTCCATCATACAAAGTGCAGGGGAAGACGTTAAATGAGCTTCCTTCTGTGAGAAGGAAACACTATCGTTCTAAAGTGAGATAGTGCATTTCAAACTCAAAGGCAGCAAATTCCCCAAGTGGAACATTGCTAGCACCAGGATCTAAAGCAGGCTTTAGTAGTGTTGAAGGCAGTCAGTTTTTGTTAACTATCATGACCAACACAATGTGAGCCATATTACTTCCATATTGACAGAAATTATATTCAGGCACAGGCTCCCACTAGAAGGTAATGAGGAAATTCAAAAGCTGTGAACGTCTTTTTAATGCCTAAAGGAATGATTGTGAGTTTTACTTACCATATAAATTGGTCAAATGATGCCGTATGCCGGAAGACTTGCTTTTTTTTTTTTCTTCAGTCTCGGCAAGGCAGAGAAATTCTGTGGTGAAACGCTGCCACTGCTGGCCATTCTGTATAATCTGCAGATGGAAAAGCCCACTGTTAGCACAATTTTTACAAAGGGTAAACAGATCAATACCATGGAGTCTATATTATTGTGAAAATCAACAGCTCATTAGAAAATCAAATCCCAATTTGTAATTTTAACCTCCCATACTTCTTTGAATCCCACGCCTCACTTGCTAACACTCTCTAAACAACTGTAGCACATACATTAGGACATAGATCTATAGATCTTTTTGCCAGACAAGTGGCAGTGAACCCTTCTCAATTCATTTGTGTTAGGATATGGTACACCGATAGCAATTAAGCCAGCTAATAAGTTGAGAGAGGAAGGGTTATGCTACAGTTAATGGAAATAATGAAAACGATGAATAGATTATTTACCATCCTCAATTTAGCCAATTCCTACCAGTTCAGCAATAGTAAAGTTGAGACTCTTATGCTCAAACGTACGTTCATACAAATTCAGAAGTCTCAGAAAGTGCCCAATTTCTTTCATCTTAACATCTTAGTTTGTAGTAGGGCATCCTGTCTACCCTACTACTCATTTAATTACCAAGATGAATGTATCCTACTGATTAATAGGCAACAGAGTGGCCCTCATGTCAGACAACATCTTGTTTTTGCTTTATGATGTCAGCTTGCTAGGCAACAGAGTGGCCCTCAGGTCAGACAACATTCTTGCTTTAGCTTTATGACGTCAGAGCACCAGTGGACCAATTGTCCTTGTGGAAGCTGACCACAGAGGAGGATGAGATTTCAGAAGGTATGCAGTAGGTTACTATCTGTGTTTGTAAGGCAAGTAGGAGGGGGAATGATAAAGGACTCTGAACCACTCAAAGCATAGGGGCCTTTTTGAAAGTGGATGGGGATACAAAAATAGAGATTATCCTTTATACCAATCCATCTTGAGTATCTGAGTCCAACATACAAAGTGCAGGGGAAGACGTTAAATGAGCTTCCTTCTGTGAGAAGGAAACACTATCGTTCTCAAGTGAGATAGTGCATTTCAAACTCAAAGGCAGCAAATTCCTCAAGTGGAACATTGCTAGCACTAGGATCTAAAGCAGGCTTTAGTAGTGTTGAAGGCAGTCAGTTTTTGTTAGCTATCATGACCAACACAATGTGATCCATATTACTTCTATATTGAAAGAAAATATATTCAGGCACAGGCTCCCACTAGAAGGTAATGAGGAAATTCAAAAGCTGTGAACGTCTTTTTAATGCCTAAAGGAATGATTGTGAGTTTTACTTACCATATAAATTGGTCAAATGATGCCGTATGCCGGAAGACTTGCTTTTTTTTTTTTTCTTCAGTCTCGGCAAGGCAGAGAAATTCTGTGGTGAAACGCTGCCACTGCTGGCCATTCAGTATAATCTGCAGATGGAAAAGTCCACTGTTAGCACAATTTTTACAAAGGGTAAACAGATCAATACCATGGAGTCTATATTATTGTGAAAATCAACAGCTCATTAGAAAATCAAATCCCAATTTGTAATTTTAACCTCCCATACTTCTTTGAATCCCACGCCTCACTTGCTAACACTCTCTAAACAACTGTAGCACATACATTAGGACATAGATCTATAGATCTTTTTGCCAGACAAGTGGCAGTGAACCCTTCTCAATTCATTTGTATAAGGATATGGTACACCGATAGCAATTAAGCCAGCTGATAAGTTGAGAGAGGAAGGGTTATGCTACAGTTAATGGAAATAATAAAAACGATGAATAGATTATTTACCATCCTCATTTTAGCCAATTCCTACCAGTTCAGCAATAGTAAAGTTGAGACTCTTATGCTCAAACGTACGTTCATACAAATTCAGAAGTCTCAGAAAGTGCCCAATTTCTTTCATCTTAACATCTTAGTTTGTAGTAGGGCATCCTGTCTACCCTACTACTCATTTAATTACCAAGATGAATGTATCCTACTGATTAATAGGCAACAGAGTGGCCCTCATGTCAGACAACATCTTGTTTTTGCTTTATGATGTCAGCTTGCTAGGCAACAGAGTGGCCCTCAGGTCAGACAACATTCTTGCTTTAGCTTTATGACGTCAGAGCACCAGTGGACCAATTGTCCTTGTGGAAGCTGACCACAGAGGAGGATGAGATTTCAGAAGGTATGCAGTAGGTTACTATCTGTGTTTGTAAGGCAAGTAGGAGGGGGAATGATAAAGGACTCTGAACCACTCAAAGCATAGGGGCCTTTTTGAAAGTGGATGGGGATACAAAAATAGAGATTATCCTTAATACCAATCCGTCTTGAGTATCGGAGTCCATCATACAAAGTGCAGGGGAAGACGTTAAATGAGCTTCCTTCTGTGAGAAGGAAACACTATCGTTCTAAAGTGAGATAGTGCATTTCAAACTCAAAGGCAGCAAATTCCCCAAGTGGAACATTGCTAGCACCAGGATCTAAAGCAGGCTTTAGTAGTGTTGAAGGCAGTCAGTTTTTGTTAACTATCATGACCAACACAATGTGAGCCATATTACTTCCATATTGACAGAAATTATATTCAGGCACAGGCTCCCACTAGAAGGTAATGAGGAAATTCAAAAGCTGTGAACGTCTTTTTAATGCCTAAAGGAATGATTGTGAGTTTTACTTACCATATAAATTGGTCAAATGATGCCGTATGCCGGAAGACTTGCTTTTTTTTTTTTCTTCAGTCTCGGCAAGGCAGAGAAATTCTGTGGTGAAACGCTGCCACTGCTGGCCATTCAGTATAATCTGCAGATGGAAAAGCCCACTGTTAGCACAATTTTTACAAAGGGTAAACAGATCAATACCATGGAGTCTATATTATTGTGAAAATCAACAGCTCATTAGAAAATCAAATCCCAATTTGTAATTTTAACCTCCCATACTTCTTTGAATCCCACGCCTCACTTGCTAACACTCTCTAAACAACTGTAGCACATACATTAGGACATAGATCTATAGATCTTTTTGCCAGACAAGTGGCAGTGAACCCTTCTCAATTCATTTGTGTTAGGATATGGTACACCGATAGCAATTAAGCCAGCTAATAAGTTGAGAGAGGAAGGGTTATGCTACAGTTAATGGAAATAATGAAAACGATGAATAGATTATTTACCATCCTCAATTTAGCCAATTCCTACCAGTTCAGCAATAGTAAAGTTGAGACTCTTATGCTCAAACGTACGTTCATACAAATTCAGAAGTCTCAGAAAGTGCCCAATTTCTTTCATCTTAACATCTTAGTTTGTAGTAGGGCATCCTGTCTACCCTACTACTCATTTAATTACCAAGATGAATGTATCCTACTGATTAATAGGCAACAGAGTGGCCCTCATGTCAGACAACATCTTGTTTTTGCTTTATGATGTCAGCTTGCTAGGCAACAGAGTGTCCTCAGGTCAGACAACATTCTTGCTTTAGCTTTATGACGTCAGAGCACCAGTGGACCAATTGTCCTTGTGGAAGCTGACCACAGAGGAGGATGAGATTTCAGAAGGTATGCAGTAGGTTACTATCTGTGTTTGTAAGGCAAGTAGGAGGGGGAATGATAAAGGACTCTGAACCACTCAAAGCATAGGGGCCTTTTTGAAAGTGGATGGGGATACAAAAATAGAGATTATCCTTTATACCAATCCATCTTGAGTATCTGAGTCCAACATACAAAGTGCAGGGGAAGACGTTAAATGAGCTTCCTTCTGTGAGAAGGAAACACTATCGTTCTCAAGTGAGATAGTGCATTTCAAACTCAAAGGCAGCAAATTCCTCAAGTGGAACATTGCTAGCACTAGGATCTAAAGCAGGCTTTAGTAGTGTTGAAGGCAGTCAGTTTTTGTTAGCTATCATGACCAACACAATGTGATCCATATTACTTCTATATTGAAAGAAAATATATTCAGGCACAGGCTCCCACTAGAAGGTAATGAGGAAATTCAAAAGCTGTGAACGTCTTTTTAATGCCTAAAGGAATGATTGTGAGTTTTACTTACCATATAAATTGGTCAAATGATGCCGTATGCCGGAAGACTTGCTTTTGTTTTTTTTCTTCAGTCTCGGCAAGGCAGAGAAATTCTGTGGTGAAACGCTGCCACTGCTGGCCATTCAGTATAATCTGCAGATGGAAAAGTCCACTGTTAGCACAATTTTTACAAAGGGTAAACAGATCAATACCATGGAGTCTATATTATTGTGAAAATCAACAGCTCATTAGAAAATCAAATCCCAATTTGTAATTTTAACCTCCCATACTTCTTTGAATCCCACGCCTCACTTGCTAACACTCTCTAAACAACTGTAGCACATACATTAGGACATAGATCTATAGATCTTTTTGCCAGACAAGTGGCAGTGAACCCTTCTCAATTCATTTGTGTTAGGATATGGTACACCGATAGCAATTAAGCCAGCTGATAAGTTGAGAGAGGAAGGGTTATGCTACAGTTAATGGAAATAATAAAAACGATGAATAGATTATTTACCATCCTCATTTTAGCCAATTCCTACCAGTTCAGCAATAGTAAAGTTGAGACTCTTATGCTCAAACGTACGTTCATACAAATTCAGAAGTCTCAGAAAGTGCCTCAATTTCTTTCATCTTAACATCTTAGTTTGTAGTAGGGCATCCGGTCTACCCTACTACTCATTTAATTACCAAGATGAATGTATCCTACTGATTAATAGGCAACAGAGTGGCCCTGATGTCAGACAACATCTTGTTTTTGCTTTATGATGTCAGCTTGCTAGGCAACAGAGTGGCCCTCAGGTCAGACAACATTCTTGCTTTAGCTTTATGACGTCAGAGCACCAGTGGACCAATTGTCCTTGTGGAAGCTGACCACACAGGAGGATGAGATTTCAGAAGGTATGCCGTAGGTTACTATCTGTGTTTGTAAGGCAAGTAGGAGGGGGAATGATAAAGGACTCTGAACCACTCAAAGCATAGGGGCCTTTTTGAAAGTGGATGGGGATACAAAAATAGAGATTATCCTTAATACCAATCCGTCTTGAGTATCGGAGTCCATCATACAAAGTGCAGGGGAAGACGTTAAATGAGCTTCCTTCTGTGAGAAGGAAACACTATCGTTCTAAAGTGAGATAGTGCATTTCAAACTCAAAGGCAGCAAATTCCCCAAGTGGAACATTGCTAGCACCAGGATCTAAAGCAGGCTTTAGTAGTGTTGAAGGCAGTCAGTTTTTGTTAACTATCATGACCAACACAATGTGAGCCATATTACTTCCATATTGACAGAAATTATATTCAGGCACAGGCTCCCACTAGAAGGTAATGAGGAAATTCAAAAGCTGTGAATGTCTTTTTAATGCCTAAAGGAATGATTGTGAGTTTTACTTACCATATAAATTGGTCAAATGATGCCGTATGCCGGAAGACTTGCTTTTTTTTTTTTCTTCAGTCTCGGCAAGGCAGAGAAATTCTGTGGTGAAACGCTGCCACTGCTGGCCATTCAGTATAATCTGCAGATGGAAAAGCCCACTGTTAGCACAATTTTTACAAAGGGTAAACAGATCAATACCATGGAGTCTATATTATTGTGAAAATCAACAGCTCATTAGAAAATCAAATCCCAATTTGTAATTTTAACCTCCCATACTTCTTTGAATCCCACGCCTCACTTGCTAACACTCTCTAAACAACTGTAGCACATACATTAGGACATAGATCTATAGATCTTTTTGCCAGACAAGTGGCAGTGAACCCTTCTCAATTCATTTGTGTTAGGATATGGTACACCGATAGCAATTACGCCAGCTGATAAGTTGAGAGAGGAAGGGTTATGCTACAGTTAATGGAAATAATAAAAACGATGAATAGATTATTTACCATCCTCAATTTAGCCAATTCCTACCAGTTCAGCAATAGTAAAGTTGAGACTCTTATGCTCAAACGTACGTTCATACAAATTCAGAAGTCTCAGAAAGTGCCCAATTTCTTTCATCTTAACATCTTAGTTTGTAGTAGGGCATCCTGTCTACCCTACTACTCATTTAATTACCAAGATGAATGTATCCTACTGATTAATAGGCAACAGAGTGGCCCTCATGTCAGACAACATCTTGTTTTTGCTTTATGATGTCAGCTTGCTAGGCAACAGAGTGGCCCTCAGGTCAGACAACATTCTTGCTTTAGCTTTATGACGTCAGAGCACCAGTGGACCAATTGTCCTTGTGGAAGCTGACCACAGAGGAGGATGAGATTTCAGAAGGTATGCAGTAGGTTACTATCTGTGTTTGTAAGGCAAGTAGGAGGGGGAATGATAAAGGACTCTGAACCACTCAAAGCATAGGGGCCTTTTTGAAAGTGGATGGGGATACAAAAATAGAGATTATCCTTTATACCAATCCATCTTGAGTATCCGAGTCCAACATACAAAGTGCAGGGGAAGACGTTAAATGAGCTTCCTTCTGTGAGAAGGAAACACTATCGTTCTCAAGTGAGATAGTGCATTTCAAACTCAAAGGCAGCAAATTCCTCAAGTGGAACATTGCTAGCACTAGGATCTAAAGCAGGCTTTAGTAGTGTTGAAGGCAGTCAGTTTTTGTTAGCTATCATGACCAACACAATGTGATCCATATTACTTCTATATTGAAAGAAAATATATTCAGGCACAGGCTCCCACTAGAAGGTAATGAGGAAATTCAAAAGCTGTGAACGTCTTTTTAATGCCTAAAGGAATGATTGTGAGTTTTACTTACCATATAAATTGGTCAAATGATGCCGTATGCCGGAAGACTTGCTTATTTTTTTTTTTCTTCAGTCTCGGCAAGGCAGAGAAATTCTGTGGTGAAACGCTGCCACTGCTGGCCATTCAGTATAATCTGCAGATGGAAAAGTCCACTGTTAGCACAATTTTTACAAAGGGTAAACAGATCAATACCATGGAGTCTATATTATTGTGAAAATCAACAGCTCATTAGAAAATCAAATCCCAATTTGTAATTTTAACCTCCCATACTTCTTTGAATCCCACGCCTCACTTGCTAACACTCTCAAAACAACTGTAGCACATACATTAGGACATAGATCTATAGATCTTTTTGCCAGACAAGTGGCAGTGAACCCTTCTCAATTCATTTGTGTAAGGATATGGTACACCGATAGCAATTAAGCCAGCTGATAAGTTGAGAGAGGAAGGGTTATGCTACAGTTAATGGAAATAATAAAAACGATGAATAGATTATTTACCATCCTCATTTTAGCCAATTCCTACCAGTTCAGCAATAGTAAAGTTGAGACTCTTATGCTCAAACGTACGTTCATACAAATTCAGAAGTCTCAGAAAGTGCCCAATTTCTTTCATCTTAACATCTTAGTTTGTAGTAGGGCATCCTGTCTACCCTACTACTCATTTAATTACCAAGATGAATGTATCCTACTGATTAATAGGCAACAGAGTGGCCCTCATGTCAGACAACATCTTGTTTTTGCTTTATGATGTCAGCTTGCTAGGCAAGAGAGTGGCCCTCAAGTCAGACAACATTCTTGCTTTAGCTTTATGACGTCAGAGCACCAGTGGACCAATTGTCCTTGTGGAAGCTGACCACACAGGAGGATGAGATTTCAGAAGGTATGCCGTAGGTTACTATCTATGTTTGTAAGGCAAGTAGGAGGGGGAATGATAAAGGACTCTGAACCACTCAAAGCATAGGGGCCTTTTTGAAAGTGGATGGGGATACAAAAATAGAGATTATCCTTAATACCAATCCGTCTTGAGTATCAGAGTCCATCATACAAAGTGCAGGGGAAGACGTTAAATGAGCTTCCTTCTGTGAGAAGGAAACACTATCGTTCTAAAGTGAGATAGTGCATTTCAAACTCAAAGGCAGCAAATTCCTCAAGTGGAACATTGCTAGCACCAGGATCTAAAGCAGGCTTTAGTAGTGTTGAAGGCAGTCAGTTTTTGTTAACTATCATGACCAACACAATGTGAGCCATATTACTTCCATATTGACAGAAATTATATTCAGGCACAGGCTCCCACTAGAAGGTAATGAGGAAATTCAAAACCTGTGAACGTCTTTTTAATGCCTAAAGGAATGATTGTGAGGTTTACTTACCATATAAATTGGTCAAATGATGCCGTATGCCGGAAGATTTGTTTTTTTTTTTTCTTCAGTCTCGGCAAGGCAGAGAAATTCTGTGGTGAAACGCTGCCACTGCTGGCCATTCAGTATAATCTGCAGATGGAAAAGTCCACTGTTAGTACCATTTTTACAAAGGGTAAACAGATCAATACTATGGAGTCTATATTATTGTGAAAATCAACAGCTCATTAGAAAATCAAATCCCAATTTGTAATTTTAACCTCCCATACTTCTTTGAATCCCACGCCTCACTTGCTAACACTCTCTAAACAACTGTAGCACATACATTAGGACATAGATCTATAGATCTTTTTCCCAGACAAGTGGCAGTGAACCCTTCTCAATTCATTTGTGTTAGGATATGGTACACTGATAGCAAATAAGCCAGCTGATAAGTTGAGAGAGGAAGGGTTATGCTACAGTTAATGGAAATAATAAAAATGATGAATAGATTATTTACCATCCTCATTTTTGCCAAATCCTACCAGTTCAGCAATAGTAAAATTGAGACTCTTATGCTCAAACGTACGTTCATACAAATTCAGAAGTCTCAGAAAGTGCCCAATTTCTTTCATCTTAACATCTTAGTTTGTAGTAGGGCATCCTGTCTACCCTACTACTCATTTAATTACCAAGATGAATGTATCCTACTGATTAATAGGCAACAGAGTGGCCCTCATGTCAGACAACATCTTGTTTTTGCTTTATGATGTCAGCTTGCTAGGCAACAGAGTGGCCCTCAGGTCAGACAACATTCTTGCTTTAGCTTTATGACGTCAGAGCACCAGTGGACCAATTGTCCTTGTGGAAGCTGACCACAGAGGAGGATGAGATTTCAGAAGGTATGCAGTAGGTTACTATCTGTGTTTGTAAGGCAAGTAGGAGGGGGAATGATAAAGGACTCTGAACCACTCAAAGCATAGGGGCCTTTTTGAAAGTGGATGGGGATACAAAAATAGAGATTATCCTTTATACCAATCCATCTTGAGTATCTGAGTCCAACATACAAAGTGCAGGGGAAGACGTTAAATGAGCTTCCTTCTGTGAGAAGGAAACACTATCGTTCTCAAGTGAGATAGTGCATTTCAAACTCAAAGGCAGCAAATTCCTCAAGTGGAACATTGCTAGCACTAGGATCTAAAGCAGGCTTTAGTAGTGTTGAAGGCAGTCAGTTTTTGTTAGCTATCATGACCAACACAATGTGATCCATATTACTTCTATATTGAAAGAAAATATATTCGGGCACAGGCTCCCACTAGAAGGTAATGAGGAAATTCAAAAGCTGTGAACGTCTTTTTAATGCCTAAAGGAATGATTGTGAGTTTTACTTACCATATAAATTGGTCAAATGATGCCGTATGCCGGAAGACTTGCTTTTTTTTTTTTTCTTCAGTCTCGGCAAGGCAGAGAAATTCTGTGGTGAAACGCTGCCACTGCTGGCCATTCAGTATAATCTGCAGATGGAAAAGTCCACTGTTAGCACAATTTTTACAAAGGGTAAACAGATCAATACCATGGAGTCTATATTATTGTGAAAATCAACAGCTCATTAGAAAATCAAATCCCAATTTGTAATTTTAACCTCCCATACTTCTTTGAATCCCACGCCTCACTTGCTAACACTCTCTAAACAACTGTAGCACATACATTAGGACATAGATCTATAGATCTTTTTGCCAGACAAGTGGCAGTGAACCCTTCTCAATTCATTTGTGTTAGGATATGGTACACCGATAGCAATTAAGCCAGCTGATAAGTTGAGAGAGGAAGGGTTATGCTACAGTTAATGGAAATAATAAAAACGATGAATAGATTATTTACCATCCTCATTTTAGCCAATTCCTACCAGTTCAGCATTAGTAAAGTTGAGACTCTTATGCTCAAACGTACGTTCATACAAATTCAGAAGTCTCAGAAAGTGCCCCAATTTCTTTCATCTTAACATCTTAGTTCGTAGTAGGGCATCCTGTCTACCCTACTACTCATTTAATTACCAAGATGAATGTATCCTACTGATTAATAGGCAACAGAGTGGCCCTCATGTCAGACAACATCTTCTTTTTGCTTTATGATGTCAGCTTGCTAGGCAACAGAGTGGCCCTCAGGTCAGACAACATTCTTGCTTTAGCTTTATGACGTCAGAGCACCAGTGGACCAATTGTCCTTGTGGAAGCTGACCACACAGGAGGATGAGATTTCAGAAGGTATGCAGTAGGTTACTATCTGTGTTTGTAAGGCAAGTAGGAGGGGGAATGGTAAAGGACTATGAACCACTCAAAGCATAGGGGCCTTTTTGAAAGTGGATGGGGATACAAAAATAGAGATTATCCTTAATACCAATCCATCTTGAGTATCAGAGTCCAACATACAAAGTGCAGGGGAAGACGTTAAATGAGCTTCCTTCTGTGAGAAGGAAACACTATCGTTCTAAAGTGAGATAGTGCATTTCAAACTCAAAGGCAGCAAATTCCCCAAGTGGAACATTGCTAGCACCAGGATCTAAAGCAGGCTTTAGTAGTGTTGAAGGCAGTCAGTTTTTGTTAGCTATCATGACCAACACAATGTGAGCCATATTACTTCCATATTGACAGAAAATATATTCAGGCACAGGCTCCCACTAGAAGGTAATGAGGAAATTCAAAAGCTGTGAACGTCTTTTTAATGCCTAAAGGAATGATTGTGAGTTTTACTTACCATATAAATTGGTCAAATGATGCCGTATGCCGGAAGACTTGCTTTTTTTTTTTTTCTTCAGTCTCGGCAAGGCAGAGAAATTCTGTGGTGAAACGCTGCCACTGCTGGCCATTCAGTATAATCTGCAGATGGAAAAGTCCACTGTTAGCACAATTTTTACAAAGGGTAAACAGATCAATACCATGGAGTCTATATTATTGTGAAAATCAACAGCTCATTAGAAAATCAAATCCCAATTTGTAATTTTAACCTCCCATACTTCTTTGAATCCCACGCCTCACTTGCTAACACTCTCTAAACAACTGTAGCACATACATTAGGACATAGATCTATAGATCTTTTTGCCAGACAAGTGGCAGTGAACCCTTCTCAATTCATTTGTGTAAGGATATGGTACACCGATAGCAATTAAGCCAGCTGATAAGTTGAGAGAGGAAGGGTTATGCTACAGTTAATGGAAATAATAAAAACGATGAATAGATTATTTACCATCCTCATTTTAGCCAATTCCTACCAGTTCAGCAATAGTAAAGTTGAGACTCTTATGCTCAAACGTACGTTCATACAAATTCAGAAGTCTCAGAAAGTGCCCAATTTCTTTCATCTTAACATCTTAGTTTGTAGTAGGGCATCCTGTCTACCCTACTACTCATTTAATTACCAAGATGAATGTATCCTACTGATTAATAGGCAACAGAGTGGCCCTCATGTCAGACAACATCTTGTTTTTGCTTTATGATGTCAGCTTGCTAGGCAACAGAGTGGCCCTCAGGTCAGATAACATTCTTGCTTTAGCTTTATGACGTCAGAGCACCAGTGGACCAATTGTCCTTGTGGAAGCTGACCACAGAGGAGGATGAGATTTCAGAAGGTATGCAGTAGGTTACTATCTGTGTTTGTAAGGCAAGTAGGAGGGGGAATGATAAAGGACTCTGAACCACTCAAAGCATAGGGGCCTTTTTGAAAGTGGATGGGGATACAAAAATAGAGATTATCCTTTATACCAATCCATCTTGAGTATCAGAGTCCAACATACAAAGTGCAGGGGAAGACGTTAAATGAGCTTCCTTCTGTGAGAAGGAAACACTATCGTTCTCAAGTGAGATAGTGCATTTCAAACTCAAAGGCAGCAAATTCCACAAGTGGAACATTGCTAGCACTAGGATCTAAAGCAGGCTTTAGTAGTGTTGAAGGCAGTCAGTTTTTGTTAGCTATCATGACCAACACAATGTGATCCATATTACTTCTATATTGAAAGAAAATATATTCAGGCACAGGCTCCCACTAGAAGGTAATGAGGAAATTCAAAAGCTGTGAACGTCTTTTTAATGCCTAAAGGAATGATTGTGAGTTTTACTTACCATATAAATTGGTCAAATGATGCCGTATGCCGGAAGACTTGCTTTTTTTTTTTTTCTTCAGTCTCGGCAAGGCAGAGAAATTCTGTGGTGAAACGCTGCCACTGCTGGCCATTCAGTATAATCTGCAGATGGAAAAGTCCACTGTTAGCACAATTTTTACAAAGGGTAAACAGATCAATACTATGGAGTCTATATTATTGTGAAAATCAACAGCTCATTAGAAAATCAAATCCCAATTTGTAATTTTAACCTCCCATACTTCTTTGAATCCCACGCCTCACTTGCTAACACTCTCTAAACAACTGTAGCACATACATTAGGACATAGATCTATAGATCTTTTTGCCAGACAAGTGGCAGTGAACCCTTCTCAATTCATTTGTGTTAGGATATGGTACACCGATAGCAATTAAGCCAGCTGATAAGTTGAGAGAGGAAGGGTTATGCTACAGTTAATGGAAATAATAAAAACGATGAATAGATTATTTACCATCCTCATTTTAGCCAATTCCTACCAGTTCAGCAATAGTAAAGTTGAGACTTATGCTCAAACGTACGTTCATACAAATTCAGAAGTCTCAGAAAGTGCCTCAATTTCTTTCATCTTAACATCTTAGTTTGTAGTAGGGCATCCGGTCTACCCTACTACTCATTTAATTACCAAGATGAATGTATCCTACTGATTAATAGGCAACAGAGTGGCCCTGATGTCAGACAACATCTTGTTTTTGCTTTATGATGTCAGCTTGCTAGGCAACAGAGTGGCCCTCAGGTCAGACAACATTCTTGCTTTAGCTTTATGACGTCAGAGCACCAGTGGACCAATTGTCCTTGTGGAAGCTGACCACACAGGAGGATGAGATTTCAGAAGGTATGCCGTAGGTTACTATCTGTGTTTGTAAGGCAAGTAGGAGGGGAATGATAAAGGACTCTGAACCACTCAAAGCATAGGGGCCTTTTTGAAAGTGGATGGGGATACAAAAATAGAGATTATCCTTAATACCAATCCGTCTTGAGTATCGGAGTCCATCATACAAAGTGCAGGGGAAGACGTTAAATGAGCTTCCTTCTGTGAGAAGGAAACACTATCGTTCTAAAGTGAGATAGTGCATTTCAAACTCAAAGGCAGCAAATTCCCCAAGTGGAACATTGCTAGCACCAGGATCTAAAGCAGGCTTTAGTAGTGTTGAAGGCAGTCAGTTTTTGTTAACTATCATGACCAACACAATGTGAGCCATATTACTTCCATATTGACAGAAATTATATTCAGGCACAGGCTCCCACTAGAAGGTAATGAGGAAATTCAAAAGCTGTGAACGTCTTTTTAATGCCTAAAGGAATGATTGTGAGTTTTACTTACCATATAAATTGGTCAAATGATGCCGTATGCCGGAAGACTTGCTTTTTTTTTTTTCTTCAGTCTCGGCAAGGCAGAGAAATTCTGTGGTGAAACGCTGCCACTGCTGGCCATTCAGTATAATCTGCAGATGGAAAAGCCCACTGTTAGCACAATTTTTACAAAGGGTAAACAGATCAATACCATGGAGTCTATATTATTGTGAAAATCAACAGCTCATTAGAAAATCAAATCCCAATTTGTAATTTTAACCTCCCATACTTCTTTGAATCCCACGCCTCACTTGCTAACACTCTCTAAACAACTGTAGCACATACATTAGGACATAGATCTATAGATATTTTTGCCAGACAAGTGGCAGTGAACCCTTCTCAATTCATTTGTGTTAGGATATGGTACACCGATAGCAATTACGCCAGCTGATAAGTTGAGAGAGGAAGGGTTATGCTACAGTTAATGGAAATAATAAAAACGATGAATAGATTATTTACCATCCTCAATTTAGCCAATTCCTACCAGTTCAGCAATAGTAAAGTTGAGACTCTTATGCTCAAACGTACGTTCATACAAATTCAGAAGTCTCAGAAAGTGCCCAATTTCTTTCATCTTAACATCTTAGTTTGTAGTAGGGCATCCTGTCTACCCTACTACTCATTTAATTACCAAGATGAATGTATCCTACTGATTAATAGGCAACAGAGTGGCCCTCATGTCAGACAACATCTTGTTTTTGCTTTATGATGTCAGCTTGCTAGGCAACAGAGTGGCCCTCAGGTCAGACAACATTCTTGCTTTAGCTTTATGACGTCAGAGCACCAGTGGACCAATTGTCCTTGTGGAAGCTGACCACAGAGGAGGATGAGATTTCAGAAGGTATGCAGTAGGTTACTATCTGTGTTTGTAAGGCAAGTAGGAGGGGGAATGATAAAGGACTCTGAACCACTCAAAGCATAGGGGCCTTTTTGAAAGTGGATGGGGATACAAAAATAGAGATTATCCTTAATACCAATCCGTCTTGAGTATCGGAGTCCATCATACAAAGTGCAGGGGAAGACGTTAAATGAGCTTCCTTCTGTGAGAAGGAAACACTATCGTTCTAAAGTGAGATAGTGCATTTCAAACTCAAAGGCAGCAAATTCCCCAAGTGGAACATTGCTAGCACCAGGATCTAAAGCAGGCTTTAGTAGTGTTGAAGGCAGTCAGTTTTTGTTAACTATCATGACCAACACAATGTGAGCCATATTACTTCCATATTGACAGAAATTATATTCAGGCACAGGCTCCCACTAGAAGGTAATGAGGAAATTCAAAAGCTGTGAACGTCTTTTTAATGCCTAAAGGAATGATTGTGAGTTTTACTTACCATATAAATTGGTCAAATGATGCCGTATGCCGGAAGACTTGCTTTTTTTTTTTTCTTCAGTCTCGGCAAGGCAGAGAAATTCTGTGGTGAAACGCTGCCACTGCTGGCCATTCTGTATAATCTGCAGATGGAAAAGCCCACTGTTAGCACAATTTTTACAAAGGGTAAACAGATCAATACCATGGAGTCTATATTATTGTGAAAATCAACAGCTCATTAGAAAATCAAATCCCAATTTGTAATTTTAACCTCCCATACTTCTTTGAATCCCACGCCTCACTTGCTAACACTCTCTAAACAACTGTAGCACATACATTAGGACATAGATCTATAGATCTTTTTGCCAGACAAGTGGCAGTGAACCCTTCTCAATTCATTTGTGTTAGGATATGGTACACCGATAGCAATTAAGCCAGCTAATAAGTTGAGAGAGGAAGGGTTATGCTACAGTTAATGGAAATAATGAAAACGATGAATAGATTATTTACCATCCTCAATTTAGCCAATTCCTACCAGTTCAGCAATAGTAAAGTTGAGACTCTTATGCTCAAACGTACGTTCATACAAATTCAGAAGTCTCAGAAAGTGCCCAATTTCTTTCATCTTAACATCTTAGTTTGTAGTAGGGCATCCTGTCTACCCTACTACTCATTTAATTACCAAGATGAATGTATCCTACTGATTAATAGGCAACAGAGTGGCCCTCATGTCAGACAACATCTTGTTTTTGCTTTATGATGTCAGCTTGCTAGGCAACAGAGTGGCCCTCAAGTCAGACAACATTCTTGCTTTAGCTTTATGACGTCAGAGCACCAGTGGACCAATTGTCCTTGTGGAAGCTGACCACAGAGGAGGATGAGATTTCAGAAGGTATGCAGTAGGTTACTATCTGTGTTTGTAAGGCAAGTAGGAGGGGGAATGATAAAGGACTCTGAACCACTCAAAGCATAGGGGCCTTTTTGAAAGTGGATGGGGATACAAAAATAGAGATTATCCTTTATACCAATCCATCTTGAGTATCTGAGTCCAACATACAAAGTGCAGGGGAAGACGTTAAATGAGCTTCCTTCTGTGAGAAGGAAACACTATCGTTCTCAAGTGAGATAGTGCATTTCAAACTCAAAGGCAGCAAATTCCACAAGTGGAACATTGCTAGCACTAGGATCTAAAGCAGGCTTTAGTAGTGTTGAAGGCAGTCAGTTTTTGTTAGCTATCATGACCAACACAATGTGATCCATATTACTTCTATATTGAAAGAAAATATATTCAGGCACAGGCTCCCACTAGAAGGTAATGAGGAAATTCAAAAGCTGTGAACGTCTTTTTAATGCCTAAAGGAATGATTGTGAGTTTTACTTACCATATAAATTGGTCAAATGATGCCGTATGCCGGAAGACTTGCTTTTTTTTTTTTTCTTCAGTCTCGGCAAGGCAGAGAAATTCTGTGGTGAAACGCTGCCACTGCTGGCCATTCAGTATAATCTGCAGATGGAAAAGTCCACTGTTAGCACAATTTTTACAAAGGGTAAACAGATCAATACCATGGAGTCTATATTATTGTGAAAATCAACAGCTCATTAGAAAATCAAATCCCAATTTGTAATTTTAACCTCCCATACTTCTTTGAATCCCACGCCTCACTTGCTAACACTCTCTAAACAACTGTAGCACATACATTAGGACATAGATCTATAGATCTTTTTGCCAGACAAGTGGCAGTGAACCCTTCTCAATTCATTTGTGTAAGGATATGGTACACCGATAGCAATTAAGCCAGCTGATAAGTTGAGAGAGGAAGGGTTATGCTACAGTTAATGGAAATAATAAAAACGATGAATAGATTATTTACCATCCTCATTTTAGCCAATTCCTACCAGTTCAGCAATAGTAAAGTTGAGACTCTTATGCTCAAACGTACGTTCATACAAATTCAGAAGTCTCAGAAAGTGCCCAATTTCTTTCATCTTAACATCTTAGTTTGTAGTAGGGCATCCTGTCTACCCTACTACTCATTTAATTACCAAGATGAATGTATCCTACTGATTAATAGGCAACAGAGTGGCCCTCATGTCAGACAACATCTTGTTTTTGCTTTATGATGTCAGCTTGCTAGGCAACAGAGTGGCCCTCAGGTCAGACAACATTCTTGCTTTAGCTTTATGACGTCAGAGCACCAGTGGACCAATTGTCCTTGTGGAAGCTGACCACAGAGGAGGATGAGATTTCAGAAGGTATGCAGTAGGTTACTATCTGTGTTTGTAAGGCAAGTAGGAGGGGGAATGATAAAGGACTCTGAACCACTCAAAGCATAGGGGCCTTTTTGAAAGTGGATGGGGATACAAAAATAGAGATTATCCTTAATACCAATCCGTCTTGAGTATCGGAGTCCATCATACAAAGTGCAGGGGAAGACGTTAAATGAGCTTCCTTCTGTGAGAAGGAAACACTATCGTTCTAAAGTGAGATAGTGCATTTCAAACTCAAAGGCAGCAAATTCCCCAAGTGGAACATTGCTAGCACCAGGATCTAAAGCAGGCTTTAGTAGTGTTGAAGGCAGTCAGTTTTTGTTAACTATCATGACCAACACAATGTGAGCCATATTACTTCCATATTGACAGAAATTATATTCAGGCACAGGCTCCCACTAGAAGGTAATGAGGAAATTCAAAAGCTGTGAACGTCTTTTTAATGCCTAAAGGAATGATTGTGAGTTTTACTTACCATATAAATTGGTCAAATGATGCCGTATGCCGGAAGACTTGCTTTTTTTTTTTCTTCAGTCTCGGCAAGGCAGAGAAATTCTGTGGTGAAACGCTGCCACTGCTGGCCATTCAGTATAATCTGCAGATGGAAAAGCCCACTGTTAGCACAATTTTTACAAAGGGTAAACAGATCAATACCATGGAGTCTATATTATTGTGAAAATCAACAGCTCATTAGAAAATCAAATCCCAATTTGTAATTTTAACCTCCCATACTTCTTTGAATCCCACGCCTCACTTGCTAACACTCTCTAAACAACTGTAGCACATACATTAGGACATAGATCTATAGATCTTTTTGCCAGACAAGTGGCAGTGAACCCTTCTCAATTCATTTGTGTTAGGATATGGTACACCGATAGCAATTAAGCCAGCTAATAAGTTGAGAGAGGAAGGGTTATGCTACAGTTAATGGAAATAATGAAAACGATGAATAGATTATTTACCATCCTCAATTTAGCCAATTCCTACCAGTTCAGCAATAGTAAAGTTGAGACTCTTATGCTCAAACGTACGTTCATACAAATTCAGAAGTCTCAGAAAGTGCCCAATTTCTTTCATCTTAACATCTTAGTTTGTAGTAGGGCATCCTGTCTACCCTACTACTCATTTAATTACCAAGATGAATGTATCCTACTGATTAATAGGCAACAGAGTGGCCCTCATGTCAGACAACATCTTGTTTTTGCTTTATGATGTCAGCTTGCTAGGCAACAGAGTGTCCTCAGGTCAGACAACATTCTTGCTTTAGCTTTATGACGTCAGAGCACCAGTGGACCAATTGTCCTTGTGGAAGCTGACCACAGAGGAGGATGAGATTTCAGAAGGTATGCAGTAGGTTACTATCTGTGTTTGTAAGGCAAGTAGGAGGGGGAATGATAAAGGACTCTGAACCACTCAAAGCATAGGGGCCTTTTTGAAAGTGGATGGGGATACAAAAATAGAGATTATCCTTTATACCAATCCATCTTGAGTATCTGAGTCCAACATACAAAGTGCAGGGGAAGACGTTAAATGAGCTTCCTTCTGTGAGAAGGAAACACTATCGTTCTCAAGTGAGATAGTGCATTTCAAACTCAAAGGCAGCAAATTCCTCAAGTGGAACATTGCTAGCACTAGGATCTAAAGCAGGCTTTAGTAGTGTTGAAGGCAGTCAGTTTTTGTTAGCTATCATGACCAACACAATGTGATCCATATTACTTCTATATTGAAAGAAAATATATTCAGGCACAGGCTCCCACTAGAAGGTAATGAGGAAATTCAAAAGCTGTGAACGTCTTTTTAATGCCTAAAGGAATGATTGTGAGTTTTACTTACCATATAAATTGGTCAAATGATGCCGTATGCCGGAAGACTTGCTTTTGTTTTTTTTCTTCAGTCTCGGCAAGGCAGAGAAATTCTGTGGTGAAACGCTGCCACTGCTGGCCATTCAGTATAATCTGCAGATGGAAAAGTCCACTGTTAGCACAATTTTTACAAAGGGTAAACAGATCAATACCATGGAGTCTATATTATTGTGAAAATCAACAGCTCATTAGAAAATCAAATCCCAATTTGTAATTTTAACCTCCCATACTTCTTTGAATCCCACGCCTCACTTGCTAACACTCTCTAAACAACTGTAGCACATACATTAGGACATAGATCTATAGATCTTTTTGCCAGACAAGTGGCAGTGAACCCTTCTCAATTCATTTGTGTTAGGATATGGTACACCGATAGCAATTAAGCCAGCTGATAAGTTGAGAGAGGAAGGGTTATGCTACAGTTAATGGAAATAATAAAAACGATGAATAGATTATTTACCATCCTCATTTTAGCCAATTCCTACCAGTTCAGCAATAGTAAAGTTGAGACTCTTATGCTCAAACGTACGTTCATACAAATTCAGAAGTCTCAGAAAGTGCCTCAATTTCTTTCATCTTAACATCTTAGTTTGTAGTAGGGCATCTGGTCTACCCTACTACTCATTTAATTACCAAGATGAATGTATCCTACTGATTAATAGGCAACAGAGTGGCCCTGATGTCAGACAACATCTTGTTTTTGCTTTATGATGTCAGCTTGCTAGGCAACAGAGTGGCCCTCAGGTCAGACAACATTCTTGCTTTAGCTTTATGACGTCAGAGCACCAGTGGACCAATTGTCCTTGTGGAAGCTGACCACACAGGAGGATGAGATTTCAGAAGGTATGCCGTAGGTTACTATCTGTGTTTGTAAGGCAAGTAGGAGGGGGAATGATAAAGGACTCTGAACCACTCAAAGCATAGGGGCCTTTTTGAAAGTGGATGGGGATACAAAAATAGAGATTATCCTTAATACCAATCCGTCTTGAGTATCGGAGTCCATCATACAAAGTGCAGGGGAAGACGTTAAATGAGCTTCCTTCTGTGAGAAGGAAACACTATCGTTCTAAAGTGAGATAGTGCATTTCAAACTCAAAGGCAGCAAATTCCCCAAGTGGAACATTGCTAGCACCAGGATCTAAAGCAGGCTTTAGTAGTGTTGAAGGCAGTCAGTTTTTGTTAACTATCATGACCAACACAATGTGAGCCATATTACTTCCATATTGACAGAAATTATATTCAGGCACAGGCTCCCACTAGAAGGTAATGAGGAAATTCAAAAGCTGTGAATGTCTTTTTAATGCCTAAAGGAATGATTGTGAGTTTTACTTACCATATAAATTGGTCAAATGATGCCGTATGCCGGAAGACTTGCTTTTTTTTTTTTCTTCAGTCTCGGCAAGGCAGAGAAATTCTGTGGTGAAACGCTGCCACTGCTGGCCATTCAGTATAATCTGCAGATGGAAAAGCCCACTGTTAGCACAATTTTTACAAAGGGTAAACAGATCAATACCATGGAGTCTATATTATTGTGAAAATCAACAGCTCATTAGAAAATCAAATCCCAATTTGTAATTTTAACCTCCCATACTTCTTTGAATCCCACGCCTCACTTGCTAACACTCTCTAAACAACTGTAGCACATACATTAGGACATAGATCTATAGATCTTTTTGCCAGACAAGTGGCAGTGAACCCTTCTCAATTCATTTGTGTTAGGATATGGTACACCGATAGCAATTACGCCAGCTGATAAGTTGAGAGAGGAAGGGTTATGCTACAGTTAATGGAAATAATAAAAACGATGAATAGATTATTTACCATCCTCAATTTAGCCAATTCCTACCAGTTCAGCAATAGTAAAGTTGAGACTCTTATGCTCAAACGTACGTTCATACAAATTCAGAAGTCTCAGAAAGTGCCCAATTTCTTTCATCTTAACATCTTAGTTTGTAGTAGGGCATCCTGTCTACCCTACTACTCATTTAATTACCAAGATGAATGTATCCTACTGATTAATAGGCAACAGAGTGGCCCTCATGTCAGACAACATCTTGTTTTTGCTTTATGATGTCAGCTTGCTAGGCAACAGAGTGGCCCTCAGGTCAGACAACATTCTTGCTTTAGCTTTATGACGTCAGAGCACCAGTGGACCAATTGTCCTTGTGGAAGCTGACCACAGAGGAGGATGAGATTTCAGAAGGTATGCAGTAGGTTACTATCTGTGTTTGTAAGGCAAGTAGGAGGGGGAATGATAAAGGACTCTGAACCACTCAAAGCATAGGGGCCTTTTTGAAAGTGGATGGGGATACAAAAATAGAGATTATCCTTTATACCAATCCATCTTGAGTATCCGAGTCCAACATACAAAGTGCAGGGGAAGACGTTAAATGAGCTTCCTTCTGTGAGAAGGAAACACTATCGTTCTCAAGTGAGATAGTGCATTTCAAACTCAAAGGCAGCAAATTCCTCAAGTGGAACATTGCTAGCACTAGGATCTAAAGCAGGCTTTAGTAGTGTTGAAGGCAGTCAGTTTTTGTTAGCTATCATGACCAACACAATGTGATCCATATTACTTCTATATTGAAAGAAAATATATTCAGGCACAGGCTCCCACTAGAAGGTAATGAGGAAATTCAAAAGCTGTGAACGTCTTTTTAATGCCTAAAGGAATGATTGTGAGTTTTACTTACCATATAAATTGGTCAAATGATGCCGTATGCCGGAAGACTTGCTTATTTTTTTTTTTCTTCAGTCTCGGCAAGGCAGAGAAATTCTGTGGTGAAACGCTGCCACTGCTGGCCATTCAGTATAATCTGCAGATGGAAAAGTCCACTGTTAGCACAATTTTTACAAAGGGTAAACAGATCAATACCATGGAGTCTATATTATTGTGAAAATCAACAGCTCATTAGAAAATCAAATCCCAATTTGTAATTTTAACCTCCCATACTTCTTTGAATCCCACGCCTCACTTGCTAACACTCTCAAAACAACTGTAGCACATACATTAGGACATAGATCTATAGATCTTTTTGCCAGACAAGTGGCAGTGAACCCTTCTCAATTCATTTGTGTAAGGATATGGTACACCGATAGCAATTAAGCCAGCTGATAAGTTGAGAGAGGAAGGGTTATGCTACAGTTAATGGAAATAATAAAAACGATGAATAGATTATTTACCATCCTCATTTTAGCCAATTCCTACCAGTTCAGCAATAGTAAAGTTGAGACTCTTATGCTCAAACGTACGTTCATACAAATTCAGAAGTCTCAGAAAGTGCCCAATTTCTTTCATCTTAACATCTTAGTTTGTAGTAGGGCATCCTGTCTACCCTACTACTCATTTAATTACCAAGATGAATGTATCCTACTGATTAATAGGCAACAGAGTGGCCCTCATGTCAGACAACATCTTGTTTTTGCTTTATGATGTCAGCTTGCTAGGCAAGAGAGTGGCCCTCAAGTCAGACAACATTCTTGCTTTAGCTTTATGACGTCAGAGCACCAGTGGACCAATTGTCCTTGTGGAAGCTGACCACACAGGAGGATGAGATTTCAGAAGGTATGCCGTAGGTTACTATCTATGTTTGTAAGGCAAGTAGGAGGGGGAATGATAAAGGACTCTGAACCACTCAAAGCATAGGGGCCTTTTTGAAAGTGGATGGGGATACAAAAATAGAGATTATCCTTAATACCAATCCGTCTTGAGTATCAGAGTCCATCATACAAAGTGCAGGGGAAGACGTTAAATGAGCTTCCTTCTGTGAGAAGGAAACACTATCGTTCTAAAGTGAGATAGTGCATTTCAAACTCAAAGGCAGCAAATTCCTCAAGTGGAACATTGCTAGCACCAGGATCTAAAGCAGGCTTTAGTAGTGTTGAAGGCAGTCAGTTTTTGTTAACTATCATGACCAACACAATGTGAGCCATATTACTTCCATATTGACAGAAATTATATTCAGGCACAGGCTCCCACTAGAAGGTAATGAGGAAATTCAAAACCTGTGAACGTCTTTTTAATGCCTAAAGGAATGATTGTGAGGTTTACTTACCATATAAATTGGTCAAATGATGCCGTATGCCGGAAGATTTGTTTTTTTTTTTTCTTCAGTCTCGGCAAGGCAGAGAAATTCTGTGGTGAAACGCTGCCACTGCTGGCCATTCAGTATAATCTGCAGATGGAAAAGTCCACTGTTAGTACCATTTTTACAAAGGGTAAACAGATCAATACTATGGAGTCTATATTATTGTGAAAATCAACAGCTCATTAGAAAATCAAATCCCAATTTGTAATTTTAACCTCCCATACTTCTTTGAATCCCACGCCTCACTTGCTAACACTCTCTAAACAACTGTAGCACATACATTAGGACATAGATCTATAGATCTTTTTCCCAGACAAGTGGCAGTGAACCCTTCTCAATTCATTTGTGTTAGGATATGGTACACTGATAGCAAATAAGCCAGCTGATAAGTTGAGAGAGGAAGGGTTATGCTACAGTTAATGGAAATAATAAAAATGATGAATAGATTATTTACCATCCTCATTTTTGCCAAATCCTACCAGTTCAGCAATAGTAAAATTGAGACTCTTATGCTCAAACGTACGTTCATACAAATTCAGAAGTCTCAGAAAGTGCCCAATTTCTTTCATCTTAACATCTTAGTTTGTAGTAGGGCATCCTGTCTACCCTACTACTCATTTAATTACCAAGATGAATGTATCCTACTGATTAATAGGCAACAGAGTGGCCCTCATGTCAGACAACATCTTGTTTTTGCTTTATGATGTCAGCTTGCTAGGCAACAGAGTGGCCCTCAGGTCAGACAACATTCTTGCTTTAGCTTTATGACGTCAGAGCACCAGTGGACCAATTGTCCTTGTGGAAGCTGACCACAGAGGAGGATGAGATTTCAGAAGGTATGCAGTAGGTTACTATCTGTGTTTGTAAGGCAAGTAGGAGGGGGAATGATAAAGGACTCTGAACCACTCAAAGCATAGGGGCCTTTTTGAAAGTGGATGGGGATACAAAAATAGAGATTATCCTTTATACCAATCCATCTTGAGTATCTGAGTCCAACATACAAAGTGCAGGGGAAGACGTTAAATGAGCTTCCTTCTGTGAGAAGGAAACACTATCGTTCTCAAGTGAGATAGTGCATTTCAAACTCAAAGGCAGCAAATTCCTCAAGTGGAACATTGCTAGCACTAGGATCTAAAGCAGGCTTTAGTAGTGTTGAAGGCAGTCAGTTTTTGTTAGCTATCATGACCAACACAATGTGATCCATATTACTTCTATATTGAAAGAAAATATATTCGGGCACAGGCTCCCACTAGAAGGTAATGAGGAAATTCAAAAGCTGTGAACGTCTTTTTAATGCCTAAAGGAATGATTGTGAGTTTTACTTACCATATAAATTGGTCAAATGATGCCGTATGCCGGAAGACTTGCTTTTTTTTTTTTTCTTCAGTCTCGGCAAGGCAGAGAAATTCTGTGGTGAAACGCTGCCACTGCTGGCCATTCAGTATAATCTGCAGATGGAAAAGTCCACTGTTAGCACAATTTTTACAAAGGGTAAACAGATCAATACCATGGAGTCTATATTATTGTGAAAATCAACAGCTCATTAGAAAATCAAATCCCAATTTGTAATTTTAACCTCCCATACTTCTTTGAATCCCACGCCTCACTTGCTAACACTCTCTAAACAACTGTAGCACATACATTAGGACATAGATCTATAGATCTTTTTGCCAGACAAGTGGCAGTGAACCCTTCTCAATTCATTTGTGTTAGGATATGGTACACCGATAGCAATTAAGCCAGCTGATAAGTTGAGAGAGGAAGGGTTATGCTACAGTTAATGGAAATAATAAAAACGATGAATAGATTATTTACCATCCTCATTTTAGCCAATTCCTACCAGTTCAGCATTAGTAAAGTTGAGACTCTTATGCTCAAACGTACGTTCATACAAATTCAGAAGTCTCAGAAAGTGCCCCAATTTCTTTCATCTTAACATCTTAGTTCGTAGTAGGGCATCCTGTCTACCCTACTACTCATTTAATTACCAAGATGAATGTATCCTACTGATTAATAGGCAACAGAGTGGCCCTCATGTCAGACAACATCTTCTTTTTGCTTTATGATGTCAGCTTGCTAGGCAACAGAGTGGCCCTCAGGTCAGACAACATTCTTGCTTTAGCTTTATGACGTCAGAGCACCAGTGGACCAATTGTCCTTGTGGAAGCTGACCACACAGGAGGATGAGATTTCAGAAGGTATGCAGTAGGTTACTATCTGTGTTTGTAAGGCAAGTAGGAGGGGGAATGGTAAAGGACTATGAACCACTCAAAGCATAGGGGCCTTTTTGAAAGTGGATGGGGATACAAAAATAGAGATTATCCTTAATACCAATCCATCTTGAGTATCAGAGTCCAACATACAAAGTGCAGGGGAAGACGTTAAATGAGCTTCCTTCTGTGAGAAGGAAACACTATCGTTCTAAAGTGAGATAGTGCATTTCAAACTCAAAGGCAGCAAATTCCCCAAGTGGAACATTGCTAGCACCAGGATCTAAAGCAGGCTTTAGTAGTGTTGAAGGCAGTCAGTTTTTGTTAGCTATCATGACCAACACAATGTGAGCCATATTACTTCCATATTGACAGAAAATATATTCAGGCACAGGCTCCCACTAGAAGGTAATGAGGAAATTCAAAAGCTGTGAACGTCTTTTTAATGCCTAAAGGAATGATTGTGAGTTTTACTTACCATATAAATTGGTCAAATGATGCCGTATGCCGGAAGACTTGCTTTTTTTTTTTTTCTTCAGTCTCGGCAAGGCAGAGAAATTCTGTGGTGAAACGCTGCCACTGCTGGCCATTCAGTATAATCTGCAGATGGAAAAGTCCACTGTTAGCACAATTTTTACAAAGGGTAAACAGATCAATACCATGGAGTCTATATTATTGTGAAAATCAACAGCTCATTAGAAAATCAAATCCCAATTTGTAATTTTAACCTCCCATACTTCTTTGAATCCCACGCCTCACTTGCTAACACTCTCTAAACAACTGTAGCACATACATTAGGACATAGATCTATAGATCTTTTTGCCAGACAAGTGGCAGTGAACCCTTCTCAATTCATTTGTGTAAGGATATGGTACACCGATAGCAATTAAGCCAGCTGATAAGTTGAGAGAGGAAGGGTTATGCTACAGTTAATGGAAATAATAAAAACGATGAATAGATTATTTACCATCCTCATTTTAGCCAATTCCTACCAGTTCAGCAATAGTAAAGTTGAGACTCTTATGCTCAAACGTACGTTCATACAAATTCAGAAGTCTCAGAAAGTGCCCAATTTCTTTCATCTTAACATCTTAGTTTGTAGTAGGGCATCCTGTCTACCCTACTACTCATTTAATTACCAAGATGAATGTATCCTACTGATTAATAGGCAACAGAGTGGCCCTCATGTCAGACAACATCTTGTTTTTGCTTTATGATGTCAGCTTGCTAGGCAACAGAGTGGCCCTCAGGTCAGATAACATTCTTGCTTTAGCTTTATGACGTCAGAGCACCAGTGGACCAATTGTCCTTGTGGAAGCTGACCACAGAGGAGGATGAGATTTCAGAAGGTATGCAGTAGGTTACTATCTGTGTTTGTAAGGCAAGTAGGAGGGGGAATGATAAAGGACTCTGAACCACTCAAAGCATAGGGGCCTTTTTGAAAGTGGATGGGGATACAAAAATAGAGATTATCCTTTATACCAATCCATCTTGAGTATCAGAGTCCAACATACAAAGTGCAGGGGAAGACGTTAAATGAGCTTCCTTCTGTGAGAAGGAAACACTATCGTTCTCAAGTGAGATAGTGCATTTCAAACTCAAAGGCAGCAAATTCCACAAGTGGAACATTGCTAGCACTAGGATCTAAAGCAGGCTTTAGTAGTGTTGAAGGCAGTCAGTTTTTGTTAGCTATCATGACCAACACAATGTGATCCATATTACTTCTATATTGAAAGAAAATATATTCAGGCACAGGCTCCCACTAGAAGGTAATGAGGAAATTCAAAAGCTGTGAACGTCTTTTTAATGCCTAAAGGAATGATTGTGAGTTTTACTTACCATATAAATTGGTCAAATGATGCCGTATGCCGGAAGACTTGCTTTTTTTTTTTTTCTTCAGTCTCGGCAAGGCAGAGAAATTCTGTGGTGAAACGCTGCCACTGCTGGCCATTCAGTATAATCTGCAGATGGAAAAGTCCACTGTTAGCACAATTTTTACAAAGGGTAAACAGATCAATACCATGGAGTCTATATTATTGTGAAAATCAACAGCTCATTAGAAAATCAAATCCCAATTTGTAATTTTAACCTCCCATACTACTTTGAATCCCACGCCTCACTTGCTAACACTCTCTAAACAACTGTAGCACATACATTAGGACATAGATATATAGATCTTTTTGCCAGACAAGTGGCAGTGAACCCTTCTCAATTCATTTGTGTTAGGATATGGTACACCGATAGCAATTAAGCCAGCTGATAAGTTGAGAGAGGAAGGGTTATGCTACAGTTAATGGAAATAATAAAAACGATGAATAGATTATTTACCATCATCATTTTAGCCAATTCCTACCAGTTCAGCATTAGTAAAGTTGAGACTCTTATGCTCAAACGTACGTTCATACAAATTCAGAAGTCTCAGAAAGTGCCCCAATTTCTTTCATCTTAACATCTTAGTTCGTAGTAGGGCATCCTGTCTACCCTACTACTCATTTAATTACCAAGATGAATGTATCCTACTGATTAATAGGCAACAGAGTGGCCCTCATGTCAGACAACATCTTCTTTTTGCTTTATGATGAAAACAAGTTACTTACCTGTAACTTTGGTTCCCCAGTATTGGTAACTTTCATAGATTCCCATGCTTTGTATCATTCCCCGTCGTCGGAATGGGAGCCTCGGTAAATAGTAAAAAACTAAAGTAGTAAGCACAAAGTGAAAAAATAGGCCTAGGCCTCATCTCATTTTGTAGCTTATCCACCTCTTTGTGTAAAAGAGACCAAATTCCTGCAGCAGCCAATCAGAGCAGCCTCACCCCATAGAACCTTCCTGAGAGAAGCTCAGAGCCTCAGATTTTCGTAGCCGTTGTATATAGCTATCCATCAAGATCAGAAGAGTGAGCTTTCCCAGGGGAGGCGGGTGGGCGCATGGGAATCTATGAAAGTTACCAATACTGGGGAACCAAAGTTACAGGTAAGTAACTTGTTTTCTTGCCCCAGTATTGGAACTTTCATAGATTCCCATGCTTTGTATCAGAGTAACTAGCAGTAAAGAAAAACATATTTTGTCATACCTAAACCTGAAAATGTGACACATCTCTGTAAAACAGTATAACACATAGGATCATGAAATATGACAATAATGCAGTATACAAAATATGCCAAGGAAGGCGGGATAGAAAGGAAAGCTCACCGACTTATTGGAAAAGGTTCCTCAGGACTGCTTGGCCCACTGCTGCATCCTCCCTCACAGAAGAATCCAGACAATAGTGGCGGGTGAAGGTGTGGACACTGCTCCACGTAGCCGCCCTGCAAATGTCCTTGATAGGGACTCCTGCGAATAACGCCGCAGATGAAGCCATGGATCTGGTAGAGTGAGCACGGACTGCTCGCTGCAGAGGTTTCCCAGCCGCCTGGTGACAAAATTGTATAGCACTGGAAATCCAACGGGAAATACAAGCCTTCGAAACAGCACAACCCTTGCGTGGAGCACTGAAGGAGACAAAGAGCTGTGAAGATTTCCTGAACTGCTTCGTTCGCTCCAGATAGAATTTCAGGCATCTGTGAATGTCCAGAGAGTGCAGAGTTCTTTCCGCAGGTGAAGAAGGTTTTGGAAAAAATGGTTTCAAGACCACGGGTTCATTTAGGTGGAATTCCGAAGGAACTTTCGGGATAAATTTAGGATTTGTCCGTAGAATCAGCACATTATTCTTAAACTGGAGAAAAGGTTCCTCAATCGTGAAAGCCTGTATCTCGCTTACTCTACGAGCCGATGTCAGGGCCAAGAGAAGAGCCACTTTCCAGGAAAGAAACTTAAGGTCAGACTTATGCACAGGTTCAAAAGGGGCTTTCATGAGGGATGACAGAACCAGATTCAAGTGCCAGGTTGGAGGAGGTGGCCGAACTGGAGGAAAAACCCTGAACAAACCTTTCAGGAACTGTTTGACAATCCTAGCCGACCATAGGGAAAGGCCCTGAAGATGAACGTCTGAATCTAGAGATGGCTGCCAGATGGACTTTTATCGACGATGGAGCCAATCCCGATTTTGCCAGAGAAAGGAGGTAAGGCAAGAGCTTGTGTGGAGAAGAAGTATACGGGTGTAAACCTTCCTTCTGGCACCAAACACAGAATCTCTTCCATTTGGCCCGATAGGTCTTGTTGGTACTAGGGGCCCGAGCCTGAGCCAGAATGTCTCTACATTCACTTGGGAGATCTAATCCCTGGAACTCTCTGAACTCAGGAGCCACGCTGTCAATCGCAGGGACTTCAAGTCCGGATGTAGAACCTGACCGTGAGACATTGTTAGCAAAGTTGGAATAGGCTGAAGGAGAACTGGCTGGTCCTGGGAGAGGAGAAGTAGCTCCGAGTACCAAACTTGTCTGGGCCATGCTGGAGCGATCAAAATCATCCTGCACGGTTCCACCTTGAGTTTGCTGACCAACTTCGGAATCAGTGGAATGGGAGGAAAAGCGTAAACAAAGGCGCCTGACCAGGCAATCAAAAGCGCATTCCCCAAGGATTCCCGATGGTGAACCCTGCTTGCGAAGGACAGGCATTTGGCGTTCTGGGGAGTCGCAAACAGGTCGATTGATGGTGTCCCCCATCGAGCAAAGAGATCCTCCAGAACGGTCTGATCCAGCTCCCACTCGTGAGAGACTGTCCTCTGACGGCTCAAAGCGTCCGCCCTGACATTGAGCGTCCCCGCTAGATGTTCCGCCGAAAGGGCGACGTTGTTCTGTATCAACCAGTTCCATATCGTTTGGGCTTCCTTGGAGAGGGTGGAGGATCTTGTGCCACCCTGTTTGTTTATGTAGTGCATGGCTGTAGTGTTGTCCGTACGAACCAGCACTGTCCTGTTTTGAATCCTCGGAAGAAAAGCTTGAAGCGCCAAGCGGATCGCAAGAAGTTCCAGGAGGTTGATGTGGAACTTGCGTTGCACTGGACTCCAGTGACCGCTGACCTTCAGCTCCTGGAGGACCGCTCCCCATCCTTCCATGGAAGCATCCGTTGTTACAATCAGGGGAGATGGAGGAATGAGGAACGATAAACCCTTGGAAAGATTGTCTTTTTCCAGCCACCAGCCGCCTGCTTTTCTCATTTCTTTGGTAACGACAACTTTGTCGTCGAAGGATCCTGTGACTTGCCGCCACTGCCTGTCCAGTTGCTCTTGTAGTGGACGCATCCTGAGCCTGCAGTGCGGAACTAAAGGAATGCAAGATGAAATCGATCCGAGAAGCGACTTGTACTTGCGAACTGTCAGTGTCTTTCGAGATTGGAGAAGACGAGCTGAACACATTAGTTTGGTCTGGCGCTCCTCCGATGGAAGGGCTGAGCAACTGTCCGTGTTCAGGATGGCACCCAGGAACCTTGTTGACCTGGCTGGGTATAAAACCGATTTCTCCTTGTTGAGGCGAAGACCTAGCCTCTCGAACAGATCCTTGCACGTCCGGACTGCACTGGACGCTTCTTGAACAGATGGAGCTTTCAGCAGCCAATCGTCCAGGTATGGAAACACCTGAATAGCTTGTTTTCTGAGAAAAGCTGCCACCGGAGCCAGAACCTTTGTGAAGATCCGTGGGGCGGACCGGAGACCAAATGGCAGTACCTTGAATTGAAAGTGACTCTTGCCCACTGTAAAGCGCAGATATTGCCTGTGAGCTGGATGGATAGGAACGTGGAAGTAGGCGTCCTCCAAATCGAGGGTCGCCATGTAATCCCCCGGATTGAGCAGACGAAGGATGTCCTGAAGAGTGACCATCCTGAAGGACAACTTCACGAGATAAGTGTTGAGCTGCCGTAGATCTAAAATTGGACGCCACTTGTTCTTTGTCTTCCGAACCAGGAAGAACCTGGAATAGAACCCCTTTCCCTTTTGCGAAAGAGGTACAGGCTCTACTGCCCCCTTGATGAAAAGTTGGTGGGCTTCGAGATGAAGGAGCCTGAGATGTTTCGGAAGGAAGGCATCCGGCGCTCTTGTTGGAGGAAGGTCTTGAAACTCCAATGTGTGTCCTTCTCTGACAATCTGGAGGACCCACTGATCCGATGTAATAATTATCCAGTTGTGTAGGCAATGGGAAATCCTGCCCCCCACAGATGTGAATGAGGGAACAGGAACAGTGGAAAGAGCCACCTGGCCGCTATTGTTTCCTGGTGTTGTCTCTCCTTTGCTGCCCCTGGCGTCCTCTAGGCTGCTGGCGAGAGAAAGAGCCCCTTTGAGTGTATTGTGGTTTATACGACTGGCTGGACTGAGATCCAGAGGAGTAGCGATTTTGATTACCTCCACGGTAAGACGAAAAGCCTCTTCCTCTAGCTCCTCTGAATGGCACCTTACGATACTGTAATGTACCCAAGGACTTAGCTGTATCCGTGTCCTTTTTGATTCCCTGCAGGGCCTCATCAACGTGCTTGCCAAATAGCATCTCACCGTCATATGGCAGATCCAAGATCTTATTCTGTACCTCCTGCCTGAACCATGTGGCCTTTAACCACCCCTGGCGTCGCAGAACCGCCGAGCCAGCTAGTGCACGGAATGCGGTGGTTGCAATATCCATTGCCACATCAATGACTTCCGAAGAGGCCCGCTCCCCTTCGAGCAAAATTTTCTTGACATCTTCCTTAGACGAATCCTGCAGTTCGTCAACAAATGGGGCCAGATCGCACCACATTTGTCGATCATAGCGTCCCAGAATCGCTAACGCATTGGCCGCCCGAACCAGGAGACTGGCCATAGCTGAAAACCTCTTGCCCACATTGTCTAGGCGCCTGCCCTCCTTATCCGGCGGCGTAGTCATCGGCGCAGAAGGATTTTTGGACTTGCTCTGGGCAGCCTGCGAAATGACCGAATCCGGTTTCGGTTGGCCAAGTAAACATGCTGGACTGCCATCCGGTGCCTTATACTTCTTTTCTAGTCTCGGAAGTACCGGGAGGACTGTAGCCGGATTATGCATAGCCTTCAAGCCCTCAGACCAGACATGCTCGATGATTGGAATGGACCTCACTGACTTCCTGAATGGTTCTTTAAAGTCATATAAAAAGCAATCCGATTGCACTGTGGTCACTGGGAGACCAAATCTTTTGGATGCCCTGTCCATTAAGTTGTGAAACCCTCCAACATCCGCTGGAGGCGAAGTAATATTATCCGGGTCGGTGTTGTCCGGATCCATAGGGTCAGTAGTATTCCATGGCGTCTGTTGATCCTGATCAGGATACGCTTGCTGGTCTGCATCTGAAGACGCAGCATCATCATCATCATCAGTGTCCTGCACCTGCACTACCTCTTGAGGGCGCCCTTCCAGCGCAGCGGCACGCTCTCTTGAGGGTAAAGAATGGTCTGCCACAGGACGCAATGTCTGAGGCGGAGGTGTCGTGGAGCGCACTTGCTGGCCTTCCGGAGGCGTCGGGAAACGTTGCTTGTAATCCCGCAACATAAGTTGTAAATCCGTCACTAAAGCGGATGGTATTGCCACCATACCCTCGGGTAACTGACGCATCGGTTGTTGTGGAGGCACCTGCCTGGAAGCAGTACATTCCCCCTCATAATAATGTTCTGGAGCATAGTGCTGTCGTTCCATCTGCTCCTCCTCAGAGCTAAACTCCTGCACCTTAACCTGGAGGTCAGAAGGGCTATAGGCCTGCCCAAATTCACTGAAAGTCTCTTCCTCAGAGTCATCCTCCAATAGTAGTGTTGGTGGTAGCTTCTGAACCTGGCGAGGAGACGTCATCTCTGGCGTGATATGCTTCCTTTTCAGCGAAAAAACATGTTTTCCCGCCAATTCCATCGTCGACGAGGTCGTCGTCGACGAGGCCCTCGTCGACGAGGCCGTCGTCGACGGGGAGGTCTTCTGTATCAGTGTCGACAGTGGAAGCGTAGACATAGAAACTGTCTTCGTCGACGAGGATAGTGTCGTCGACGAGGTGAAGCTCATCGTCGACGATGGTGGAATCGTCGACGGGACCGTCGACGAGCTCGTCGTCATCAGCATGGCAACCGGCGTCGTCGATATCGTCGTCGTCGAAGTCGTCCTCGTCGACGACACCGCCGTCGACGGCAGCTTTGCAGACATTGTCGTCGACGTGGAGGTGGTCACCCTCGTCGACGACGAGCAGGATTCCGGAGCCTTGAAAGCAGTCGACGGAGACGGCGTCGACGCAGCCATCGTCGACGAGCCCGTCGACGAGGCAACCTTGGTAGAGTTGTCCTTTTTAACACTCGTAGACGACGTACCTGGGAGTTTAGTCGTCGACGGTTTATGCTTCTTGTCTGAAGCCACCTCCTGAATCGGGGTTGAAGGTTTTTTGACCCCACGATCCTTCTCTGAGGAAGGCGAAGAGACTGTAGAAGCCTTTCTCACCTTTTTTGATGTCAGAAGTTCCTCAGGCTTACCCTGCCTCTCCTTTTCACCTCGGTGAGGAGATTTTTGGGCAGCCGGCCTGTCAGACCTATCAGAGGTCCCTGGTAAGGCCTTGTGACGGGACTCGTCTGAAGCAGAAAGGGGGGACCTACCCCTCTTTTGAGACCTCCTGGATGACACCATAGACGAGGAGCCCTCACTGTCCGAAGAGATAATGTCCTTTCGGTCCTTCACCTTCTGAAGCCATGTGAGGAGACGTCCTTCTCTGTCCCTCTGGGTCTTGGCTGAGAAGGATCTGCAAATCGGACAGTCTAACGGTTTGTGGTCCGGATACAAACAGTAGATACAATCCTCATGTTTGTCCTCGACAAACAACCTCTTCTTAGAGCAGGTGGCACAGGCTCTAAAAAGGGCTTTCCTCTCCGACATGTTGAGAAAAAATCCAAGTTGTTGAAGAAAAAACTGAAGAAAACTGAGCAGAGCTCAATGGAGACTCCCTTGCACAACGTGCGGTAGAAAATCTGAGGCTCTGAGCTTCTCTCAGGAAGGTTCTATGGGGTGAGGCTGCTCTGATTGGCTGCTGCAGGAATTTGGTCTCTTTTACACAAAGAGGTGGATAAGCTACAAAATGAGATGAGGCCTAGGCCTATTTTTTCACTTTGTGCTTACTACTTTAGTTTTTTACTATTTACCGAGGCTCCCATTCCGACGACGGGGAATGATACAAAGCATGGGAATCTATGAAAGTTCCAATACTGGGGCAAGTCAGCTTGCTAGGCAACAGAGTGGCCCTCAGGTCAGACAACATTCTTGCTTTAGCTTTATGACGTCAGAGCACCAGTGGACCAATTGTCCTTGTGGAAGCTGACCACACAGGAGGATGAGATTTCAGAAGGTATGCAGTAGGTTACTATCTGTGTTTGTAAGGCAAGTAGGAGGGGGAATGGTAAAGGACTATGAACCACTCAAAGCATAGGGGCCTTTTTGAAAGTGGATGGGGATACAAAAATAGAGATTATCCTTAATACCAATCCATCTTGAGTATCAGAGTCCAACATACAAAGTGCAGGGGAAGACGTTAAATGAGCTTCCTTCTGTGAGAAGGAAACACTATCGTTCTAAAGTGAGATAGTGCATTTCAAACTCAAAGGCAGCAAATTCCCCAAGTGGAACATTGCTAGCACCAGGATCTAAAGCAGGCTTTAGTAGTGTTGAAGGCAGTCAGTTTTTGTTAGCTATCATGACCAACACAATGTGAGCCATATTACTTCCATATTGACAGAAATTATATTCAGGCACAGGCTCCCACTAGAAGGTAATGAGGAAATTCAAAAGCTGTGAACGTCTTTTTAATGCCTAAAGGAATGATTGTGAGGTTTACTTACCATATAAATTGGTCAAATGATGCCGTATGCCGGAAGACTTGCTTTTTTTTTTTTTCTTCAGTCTCGGCAAGGCAGAGAAATTCTGTGGTGAAACGCTGCCACTGCTGGCCATTCAGTATAATCTGCAGATGGAAAAGTCCACTGTTAGCACAATTTTTACAAAGGGTAAACAGATCAATACCATGGAGTCTATATTATTGTGAAAATCAACAGCTCATTAGAAAATCAAATCCCAATTTGTAATTTTAACCTCCCATACTTCTTTGAATCCCACGCCTCACTTGCTAACACTCTCTAAACAACTGTAGCACATACATTAGGACATAGATCTATAGATCTTTTTGCCAGACAAGTGGCAGTGAACCCTTCTCAATTCATTTGTGTAAGGATATGGTACACCGATAGCAATTAAGCCAGCTGATAAGTTGAGAGAGGAAGGGTTATGCTACAGTTAATGGAAATAATAAAAACGATGAATAGATTATTTACCATCCTCATTTTAGCCAATTCCTACCAGTTCAGCAATAGTAAAGTTGAGACTCTTATGCTCAAACGTACGTTCATACAAATTCAGAAGTCTCAGAAAGTGCCCAATTTCTTTCATCTTAACATCTTAGTTTGTAGTAGGGCATCCTGTCTACCCTACTACTCATTTAATTACCAAGATGAATGTATCCTACTGATTAATAGGCAACAGAGTGGCCCTCATGTCAGACAACATCTTGTTTTTGCTTTATGATGTCAGCTTGCTAGGCAACAGAGTGGCCCTCAGGTCAGATAACATTCTTGCTTTAGCTTTATGACGTCAGAGCACCAGTGGACCAATTGTCCTTGTGGAAGCTGACCACAGAGGAGGATGAGATTTCAGAAGGTATGCAGTAGGTTACTATCTGTGTTTGTAAGGCAAGTAGGAGGGGGAATGATAAAGGACTCTGAACCACTCAAAGCATAGGGGCCTTTTTGAAAGTGGATGGGGATACAAAAATAGAGATTATCCTTTATACCAATCCATCTTGAGTATCAGAGTCCAACATACAAAGTGCAGGGGAAGACGTTAAATGAGCTTCCTTCTGTGAGAAGGAAACACTATCGTTCTCAAGTGAGATAGTGCATTTCAAACTCAAAGGCAGCAAATTCCACAAGTGGAACATTGCTAGCACTAGGATCTAAAGCAGGCTTTAGTAGTGTTGAAGGCAGTCAGTTTTTGTTAGCTATCATGACCAACACAATGTGATCCATATTACTTCTATATTGAAAGAAAATATATTCAGGCACAGGCTCCCACTAGAAGGTAATGAGGAAATTCAAAAGCTGTGAACGTCTTTTTAATGCCTAAAGGAATGATTGTGAGTTTTACTTACCATATAAATTGGTCAAATGATGCCGTATGCCGGAAGACTTGCTTTTTTTTTTTTTCTTCAGTCTCGGCAAGGCAGAGAAATTCTGTGGTGAAACGCTGCCACTGCTGGCCATTCAGTATAATCTGCAGATGGAAAAGTCCACTGTTAGCACAATTTTTACAAAGGGTAAACAGATCAATACCATGGAGTCTATATTATTGTGAAAATCAACAGCTCATTAGAAAATCAAATCCCAATTTGTAATTTTAACCTCCCATACTTCTTTGAATCCCACGCCTCACTTGCTAACACTCTCTAAACAACTGTAGCACATACATTAGGACATAGATCTATAGATCTTTTTGCCAGACAAGTGGCAGTGAACCCTTCTCAATTCATTTGTGTTAGGATATGGTACACCGATAGCAATTAAGCCAGCTGATAAGTTGAGAGAGGAAGGGTTATGCTACAGTTAATGGAAATAATAAAAACGATGAATAGATTATTTACCATCCTCATTTTAGCCAATTCCTACCAGTTCAGCATTAGTAAAGTTGAGACTCTTATGCTCAAACGTACGTTCATACAAATTCAGAAGTCTCAGAAAGTGCCCCAATTTCTTTCATCTTAACATCTTAGTTCGTAGTAGGGCATCCTGTCTACCCTACTACTCATTTAATTACCAAGATGAATGTATCCTACTGATTAATAGGCAACAGAGTGGCCCTCATGTCAGACAACATCTTCTTTTTGCTTTATGATGTCAGCTTGCTAGGCAACAGAGTGGCCCTCAGGTCAGACAACATTCTTGCTTTAGCTTTATGACGTCAGAGCACCAGTGGACCAATTGTCCTTGTGGAAGCTGACCACACAGGAGGATGAGATTTCAGAAGGTATGCAGTAGGTTACTATCTGTGTTTGTAAGGCAAGTAGGAGGGGGAATGATAAAGGACTCTGAACCACTCAAAGCATAGGGGCCTTTTTGAAAGTGGATGGGGATACAAAAATAGAGATTATCCTTTATACCAATCCATCTTGAGTATCAGAGTCCAACATACAAAGTGCAGGGGAAGACGTTAAATGAGCTTCCTTCTGTGAGAAGGAAACACTATCGTTCTCAAGTGAGATAGTGCATTTCAAACTCAAAGGCAGCAAATTCCACAAGTGGAACATTGCTAGCACTAGGATCTAAAGCAGGCTTTAGTAGTGTTGAAGGCAGTCAGTTTTTGTTAGCTATCATGACCAACACAATGTGATCCATATTACTTCTATATTGAAAGAAAATATATTCAGGCACAGGCTCCCACTAGAAGGTAATGAGGAAATTCAAAAGCTGTGAACGTCTTTTTAATGCCTAAAGGAATGATTGTGAGTTTTACTTACCATATAAATTGGTCAAATGATGCCGTATGCCGGAAGATTTGCTTTTTTTTTTTTCTTCAGTCTCGGCAAGGCAGAGAAATTCTGTGGTGAAACGCTGCCACTGCTGGCCATTCAGTATAATCTGCAGATGGAAAAGTCCACTGTTAGCACAATTTTTAAAAGGGTAAACAGATCAATACCATGGAGTCTATATTATTGTGAAAATCAACAGCTCCTTAGAAAATCAAATCCCAATTTGTAATTTTAACCTCCCATACTTCTTTGAATCCCACGCCTCACTTGCTAACACTCTCTAAACAACTGTAGCACATACATTAGGACATAGATCTATAGATCTTTTTGCCAGACAAGTGGCAGTGAACCCTTCTCAATTCATTTGTGTTAAAATATGGTACACCGATAGCAATTAAGCCAGCTGATAAGTTGAGAGAGGAAGGGTTATGCTACAGTTAATGGAAATAATAAAAACGATGAATAGATTATTTACCATCCTCATTTTAGCCAATTCCTACCAGTTCAGCAATAGTAAAGTTGAGACTCTTATGCTCAAACGTACGTTCATACAAATTCAGAAGTCTCAGAAAGTGCCCCAATTTCTTTCATCTTAACATCTTAGTTTGTAGTAGGGCATCCTGTCTACCCTACTACTCATTTAATTACCAAGATGAATGTATCCTACTGATTAATAGGCAACAGAGTGGCCCTCATGTCAGACAACATCTTGTTTTTGCTTTATGATGTCAGCTTGCTAGGCAACAGAGTGGCCCTCAGGTCAGACAACATTCTTGCTTTAGCTTTATGACGTCAGAGCACCAGTGGACCAATTGTCCTTGTGGAAGCTGACCACAGAGGAGGATGAGATTTCAGAAGGTATGCAGTAGGTTACTATCTGTGTTTGTAAGGCAAGTAGGAGGGGGAATGATAAAGGACTCTGAACCACTCAAAGCATAGGGGCCTTTTTGAAAGTGGATTGGGATACAAAAATAGAGATTATCCTTTATACCAATCCATCTTGAGTATCTGAGTCCAACATACAAAGTGAAGGGGAAGACGTTAAATGAGCTTCCTTCTGTGAGAAGGAAACACTATCGTTCTCAAGTGAGATAGTGCATTTCAAACTCAAAGGCAGCAAATTCCTCAAGTGGAACATTGCTAGCACTAGGATCTAAAGCAGGCTTTAGTAGTGTTGAAGGCAGTCAGTTTTTGTTAGCTATCATGACCAACACAATGGGATCCATATTACTTCTATATTGAAAGAAAATATATTCAGGCACAGGCTCCCACTAGAAGGTAATGAGGAAATTCAAAAGCTGTGAACGTCTTTTTAATGCCTAAAGGAATGATTGTGAGTTTTACTTACCATATAAATTGGTCAAATGATGCCGTATGCCGGAAGACTTGCTTTTTTTTTTTTTCTTCAGTCTCGGCAAGGCAGAGAAATTCTGTGGTGAAACGCTGCCACTGCTGGCCATTCAGTATAATCTGCAGATGGAAAAGTCCACTGTTAGCACAATTTTTACAAAGGGTAAACAGATCAATACCATGGAGTCTATATTATTGTGAAAATCAACAGCTCATTAGAAAATCAAATCCCAATTTGTAATTTTAACCTCCCATACTTCTTTGAATCCCACGCCTCACTTGCTAACACTCTCTAAACAACTGTAGCACATACATTAGGACATAGATCTATAGATCTTTTTGCCAGACAAGTGGCAGTGAACCCTTCTCAATTCATTTGTGTAAGGATATGGTACACCGATAGCAATTAAGCCAGCTGATAAGTTGAGAGAGGAAGGGTTATGCTACAGTTAATGGAAATAATAAAAACGATGAATAGATTATTTACCATCCTCATTTTAGCCAATTCCTACCAGTTCAGCAATAGTAAAGTTGAGACTCTTATGCTCAAACGTACGTTCATACAAATTCAGAAGTCTCAGAAAGTGCCCAATTTCTTTCATCTTAACATCTTAGTTTGTAGTAGGGCATCCTGTCTACCCTACTACTCATTTAATTACCAAGATGAATGTATCCTACTGATTAATAGGCAACAGAGTGGCCCTCATGTCAGACAACATCTTGTTTTTGCTTTATGATGTCAGCTTGCTAGGCAACAGAGTGGCCCTCAGGTCAGATAACATTCTTGCTTTAGCTTTATGACGTCAGAGCACCAGTGGACCAATTGTCCTTGTGGAAGCTGACCACAGAGGAGGATGAGATTTCAGAAGGTATGCAGTAGGTTACTATCTGTGTTTGTAAGGCAAGTAGGAGGGGGAATGATAAAGGACTCTGAACCACTCAAAGCATAGGGGCCTTTTTGAAAGTGGATGGGGATACAAAAATAGAGATTATCCTTTATACCAATCCATCTTGAGTATCAGAGTCCAACATACAAAGTGCAGGGGAAGACGTTAAATGAGCTTCCTTCTGTGAGAAGGAAACACTATCGTTCTCAAGTGAGATAGTGCATTTCAAACTCAAAGGCAGCAAATTCCACAAGTGGAACATTGCTAGCACTAGGATCTAAAGCAGGCTTTAGTAGTGTTGAAGGCAGTCAGTTTTTGTTAGCTATCATGACCAACACAATGTGATCCATATTACTTCTATATTGAAAGAAAATATATTCAGGCACAGGCTCCCACTAGAAGGTAATGAGGAAATTCAAAAGCTGTGAACGTCTTTTTAATGCCTAAAGGAATGATTGTGAGTTTTACTTACCATATAAATTGGTCAAATGATGCCGTATGCCGGAAGACTTGCTTTTTTTTTTTTTCTTCAGTCTCGGCAAGGCAGAGAAATTCTGTGGTGAAACGCTGCCACTGCTGGCCATTCAGTATAATCTGCAGATGGAAAAGTCCACTGTTAGCACAATTTTTACAAAGGGTAAACAGATCAATACCATGGAGTCTATATTATTGTGAAAATCAACAGCTCATTAGAAAATCAAATCCCAATTTGTAATTTTAACCTCCCATACTACTTTGAATCCCACGCCTCACTTGCTAACACTCTCTAAACAACTGTAGCACATACATTAGGACATAGATATATAGATCTTTTTGCCAGACAAGTGGCAGTGAACCCTTCTCAATTCATTTGTGTTAGGATATGGTACACCGATAGCAATTAAGCCAGCTGATAAGTTGAGAGAGGAAGGGTTATGCTACAGTTAATGGAAATAATAAAAACGATGAATAGATTATTTACCATCATCATTTTAGCCAATTCCTACCAGTTCAGCATTAGTAAAGTTGAGACTCTTATGCTCAAACGTACGTTCATACAAATTCAGAAGTCTCAGAAAGTGCCCCAATTTCTTTCATCTTAACATCTTAGTTCGTAGTAGGGCATCCTGTCTACCCTACTACTCATTTAATTACCAAGATGAATGTATCCTACTGATTAATAGGCAACAGAGTGGCCCTCATGTCAGACAACATCTTCTTTTTGCTTTATGATGTCAGCTTGCTAGGCAACAGAGTGGCCCTCAGGTCAGACAACATTCTTGCTTTAGCTTTATGACGTCAGAGCACCAGTGGACCAATTGTCCTTGTGGAAGCTGACCACACAGGAGGATGAGATTTCAGAAGGTATGCAGTAGGTTACTATCTGTGTTTGTAAGGCAAGTAGGAGGGGGAATGGTAAAGGACTATGAACCACTCAAAGCATAGGGGCCTTTTTGAAAGTGGATGGGGATACAAAAATAGAGATTATCCTTAATACCAATCCATCTTGAGTATCAGAGTCCAACATACAAAGTGCAGGGGAAGACGTTAAATGAGCTTCCTTCTGTGAGAAGGAAACACTATCGTTCTAAAGTGAGATAGTGCATTTCAAACTCAAAGGCAGCAAATTCCCCAAGTGGAACATTGCTAGCACCAGGATCTAAAGCAGGCTTTAGTAGTGTTGAAGGCAGTCAGTTTTTGTTAGCTATCATGACCAACACAATGTGAGCCATATTACTTCCATATTGACAGAAATTATATTCAGGCACAGGCTCCCACTAGAAGGTAATGAGGAAATTCAAAAGCTGTGAACGTCTTTTTAATGCCTAAAGGAATGATTGTGAGTTTTACTTACCATATAAATTGGTCAAATGATGCCGTATGCCGGAAGATTTGCTTTTTTTTTTTCTTCAGTCTCGGCAAGGCAGAGAAATTCTGTGGTGAAACGCTGCCACTGCTGGCCATTCAGTATAATCTGCAGATGGAAAAGTCCACTGTTAGCACAATTTTTAAAAGGGTAAACAGATCAATACCATGGAGTCTATATTATTGTGAAAATCAACAGCTCCTTAGAAAATCAAATCCCAATTTGTAATTTTAACCTCCCATACTTCTTTGAATCCCACGCCCCACTTGCTAACACTCTCTAAACAACTGTAGCACATACATTAGGACATAGATCTATAGATCTTTTTGCCAGACAAGTGGCAGTGAACCCTTCTCAATTCATTTGTGTAAGGATATGGTACACCGATAGCAATTAAGCCAGCTGATAAGTTGAGAGAGGAAGGGTTATGCTACAGTTAATGGAAATAATAAAAACGATGAATAGATTATTTACCATCCTCATTTTAGCCAATTCCTACCAGTTCAGCAATAGTAAAGTTGAGACTCTTATGCTCAAACGTACGTTCATACAAATTCAGAAGTCTCAGAAAGTGCCCAATTTCTTTCATCTTAACATCTTAGTTTGTAGTAGGGCATCCTGTCTACCCTACTACTCATTTAATTACCAAGATGAATGTATCCTACTGATTAATAGGCAACAGAGTGGCCCTCATGTCAGACAACATCTTGTTTTTGCTTTATGATGTCAGCTTGCTAGGCAACAGAGTGGCCCTCAGGTCAGATAACATTCTTGCTTTAGCTTTATGACGTCAGAGCACCAGTGGACCAATTGTCCTTGTGGAAGCTGACCACAGAGGAGGATGAGATTTCAGAAGGTATGCAGTAGGTTACTATCTGTGTTTGTAAGGCAAGTAGGAGGGGGAATGATAAAGGACTCTGAACCACTCAAAGCATAGGGGCCTTTTTGAAAGTGGATGGGGATACAAAAATAGAGATTATCCTTTATACCAATCCATCTTGAGTATCAGAGTCCAACATACAAAGTGCAGGGGAAGACGTTAAATGAGCTTCCTTCTGTGAGAAGGAAACACTATCGTTCTCAAGTGAGATAGTGCATTTCAAACTCAAAGGCAGCAAATTCCACAAGTGGAACATTGCTAGCACTAGGATCTAAA
Organism: Lissotriton vulgaris; assembly: GCF_964263255.1. Taxonomy (NCBI): domain Eukaryota; kingdom Metazoa; phylum Chordata; class Amphibia; order Caudata; family Salamandridae; genus Lissotriton; species Lissotriton vulgaris. The sequence goes on from NC_141696.1 coordinate 616,262,262, forward strand.
GCAGGCTTTAGTAGTGTTGAAGGCAGTCAGTTTTTGTTAGCTATCATGACCAACACAATGTGATCCATATTACTTCTATATTGAAAGAAAATATATTCAGGCACAGGCTCCCACTAGAAGGTAATGAGGAAATTCAAAAGCTGTGAACGTCTTTTTAATGCCTAAAGGAATGATTGTGAGTTTTACTTACCATATAAATTGGTCAAATGATGCCGTATGCCGGAAGACTTGCTTTTTTTTTTTTCTTCAGTCTCGGCAAGGCAGAGAAATTCTGTGGTGAAACGCTGCCACTGCTGGCCATTCAGTATAATCTGCAGATGGAAAAGTCCACTGTTAGCACAATTTTTACAAAGGGTAAACAGATCAATACCATGGAGTCTATATTATTGTGAAAATCAACAGCTCATTAGAAAATCAAATCCCAATTTGTAATTTTAACCTCCCATACTTCTTTGAATCCCACGCCTCACTTGCTAACACTCTCTAAACAACTGTAGCACATACATTAGGACATAGATCTATAGATCTTTTTGCCAGACAAGTGGCAGTGAACCCTTCTCAATTCATTTGTGTAAGGATATGGTACACCGATAGCAATTAAGCCAGCTGATAAGTTGAGAGAGGAAGGGTTATGCTACAGTTAATGGAAATAATAAAAACGATGAATAGATTATTTACCATCCTCATTTTAGCCAATTCCTACCAGTTCAGCAATAGTAAAGTTGAGACTCTTATGCTCAAACGTACGTTCATACAAATTCAGAAGTCTCAGAAAGTGCCCAATTTCTTTCATCTTAACATCTTAGTTTGTAGTAGGGCATCCTGTCTACCCTACTACTCATTTAATTACCAAGATGAATGTATCCTACTGATTAATAGGCAACAGAGTGGCCCTCATGTCAGACAACATCTTGTTTTTGCTTTATGATGTCAGCTTGCTAGGCAACAGAGTGGCCCTCAGGTCAGATAACATTCTTGCTTTAGCTTTATGACGTCAGAGCACCAGTGGACCAATTGTCCTTGTGGAAGCTGACCACAGAGGAGGATGAGATTTCAGAAGGTATGCAGTAGGTTACTATCTGTGTTTGTAAGGCAAGTAGGAGGGGGAATGATAAAGGACTCTGAACCACTCAAAGTATAGGGGCCTTTTTGAAAGTGGATGGGGATACAAAAATAGAGATTATCCTTTATACCAATCCATCTTGAGTATCAGAGTCCAACATACAAAGTGCAGGGGAAGACGTTAAATGAGCTTCCTTCTGTGAGAAGGAAACACTATCGTTCTCAAGTGAGATAGTGCATTTCAAACTCAAAGGCAGCAAATTCCACAAGTGGAACATTGCTAGCACTAGGATCTAAAGCAGGCTTTAGTAGTGTTGAAGGCAGTCAGTTTTTGTTAGCTATCATGACCAACACAATGTGATCCATATTACTTCTATATTGAAAGAAAATATATTCAGGCACAGGCTCCCACTAGAAGGTAATGAGGAAATTCAAAAGCTGTGAACGTCTTTTTAATGCCTAAAGGAATGATTGTGAGTTTTACTTACCATATAAATTGGTCAAATGATGCCGTATGCCGGAAGACTTGCTTTTTTTTTTTTTCTTCAGTCTCGGCAAGGCAGAGAAATTCTGTGGTGAAACGCTGCCACTGCTGGCCATTCAGTATAATCTGCAGATGGAAAAGTCCACTGTTAGCACAATTTTTACAAAGGGTAAACAGATCAATACCATGGAGTCTATATTATTGTGAAAATCAACAGCTCATTAGAAAATCAAATCCCAATTTGTAATTTTAACCTCCCATACTACTTTGAATCCCACGCCTCACTTGCTAACACTCTCTAAACAACTGTAGCACATACATTAGGACATAGATATATAGATCTTTTTGCCAGACAAGTGGCAGTGAACCCTTCTCAATTCATTTGTGTTAGGATATGGTACACCGATAGCAATTAAGCCAGCTGATAAGTTGAGAGAGGAAGGGTTATGCTACAGTTAATGGAAATAATAAAAACGATGAATAGATTATTTACCATCATCATTTTAGCCAATTCCTACCAGTTCAGCATTAGTAAAGTTGAGACTCTTATGCTCAAACGTACGTTCATACAAATTCAGAAGTCTCAGAAAGTGCCCCAATTTCTTTCATCTTAACATCTTAGTTCGTAGTAGGGCATCCTGTCTACCCTACTACTCATTTAATTACCAAGATGAATGTATCCTACTGATTAATAGGCAACAGAGTGGCCCTCATGTCAGACAACATCTTCTTTTTGCTTTATGATGTCAGCTTGCTAGGCAACAGAGTGGCCCTCAGGTCAGACAACATTCTTGCTTTAGCTTTATGACGTCAGAGCACCAGTGGACCAATTGTCCTTGTGGAAGCTGACCACACAGGAGGATGAGATTTCAGAAGGTATGCAGTAGGTTACTATCTGTGTTTGTAAGGCAAGTAGGAGGGGGAATGGTAAAGGACTATGAACCACTCAAAGCATAGGGGCCTTTTTGAAAGTGGATGGGGATACAAAAATAGAGATTATCCTTAATACCAATCCATCTTGAGTATCAGAGTCCAACATACAAAGTGCAGGGGAAGACGTTAAATGAGCTTCCTTCTGTGAGAAGGAAACACTATCGTTCTAAAGTGAGATAGTGCATTTCAAACTCAAAGGCAGCAAATTCCCCAAGTGGAACATTGCTAGCACCAGGATCTAAAGCAGGCTTTAGTAGTGTTGAAGGCAGTCAGTTTTTGTTAGCTATCATGACCAACACAATGTGAGCCATATTACTTCCATATTGACAGAAATTATATTCAGGCACAGGCTCCCACTAGAAGGTAATGAGGAAATTCAAAAGCTGTGAACGTCTTTTTAATGCCTAAAGGAATGATTGTGAGTTTTACTTACCATATAAATTGGTCAAATGATGCCGTATGCCGGAAGATTTGCTTTTTTTTTTCTTCAGTCTCGGCAAGGCAGAGAAATTCTGTGGTGAAACGCTGCCACTGCTGGCCATTCAGTATAATCTGCAGATGGAAAAGTCCACTGTTAGCACAATTTTTACAAAGGGTAAACAGATCAATACCATGGAGTCTATATTATTGTGAAAATCAACAGCTCATTAGAAAATCAAATCCCAATTTGTAATTTTAACCTCCCATACTTCTTTGAATCCCACGCCTCACTTGCTAACACTCTCTAAACAACTGTAGCACATACATTAGGACATAGATCTATAGATCTTTTTGCCAGACAAGTGGCAGTGAACCCTTCTCAATTCATTTGTGTTAGGATATGGTACACCGATAGCAATTAAGCCAGCTGATAAGTTGAGAGAGGAAGGGTTATGCTACAGTTAATGGAAATAATAAAAACGATGAATAGATTATTTACCATCCTCAATTTAGCCAATTCCTACCAGTTCAGCAATAGTAAAGTTGAGACTCTTATGCTCAAACGTACGTTCATACAAATTCAGAAGTCTCAGAAAGTGCCCAATTTCTTTCATCTTAACATCTTAGTTTGTAGTAGGGCATCCTGTCTACCCTACTACTCATTTAATTACCAAGATGAATGTATCCTACTGATTAATAGGCAACAGAGTGGCCCTCATGTCAGACAACATCTTGTTTTTGCTTTATGATGTCAGCTTGCTAGGCAACAGAGTGGCCCTCAGGTCAGATAACATTCTTGCTTTAGCTTTATGACGTCAGAGCACCAGTGGACCAATTGTCCTTGTGGAAGCTGACCACAGAGGAGGATGAGATTTCAGAAGGTATGCAGTAGGTTACTATCTGTGTTTGTAAGGCAAGTAGGAGGGGGAATGATAAAGGACTCTGAACCACTCAAAGCATAGGGGCCTTTTTGAAAGTGGATGGGGATACAAAAATAGAGATTATCCTTTATACCAATCCATCTTGAGTATCAGAGTCCAACATACAAAGTGCAGGGGAAGACGTTAAATGAGCTTCCTTCTGTGAGAAGGAAACACTATCGTTCTCAAGTGAGATAGTGCATTTCAAACTCAAAGGCAGCAAATTCCACAAGTGGAACATTGCTAGCACTAGGATCTAAAGCAGGCTTTAGTAGTGTTGAAGGCAGTCAGTTTTTGTTAGCTATCATGACCAACACAATGTGATCCATATTACTTCTATATTGAAAGAAAATATATTCAGGCACAGGCTCCCACTAGAAGGTAATGAGGAAATTCAAAAGCTGTGAACGTCTTTTTAATGCCTAAAGGAATGATTGTGAGTTTTACTTACCATATAAATTGGTCAAATGATGCCGTATGCCGGAAGACTTGCTTTTTTTTTTTTTCTTCAGTCTCGGCAAGGCAGAGAAATTCTGTGGTGAAACGCTGCCACTGCTGGCCATTCAGTATAATCTGCAGATGGAAAAGTCCACTGTTAGCACAATTTTTACAAAGGGTAAACAGATCAATACCATGGAGTCTATATTATTGTGAAAATCAACAGCTCATTAGAAAATCAAATCCCAATTTGTAATTTTAACCTCCCATACTTCTTTGAATCCCACGCCTCACTTGCTAACACTCTCTAAACAACTGTAGCACATACATTAGGACATAGATCTATAGATCTTTTTGCCAGACAAGTGGCAGTGAACCCTTCTCAATTCATTTGTTTTAGGATATGGTACACCGATAGCAATTAAGCCAGCTGATAAGTTGAGAGAGGAAGGGTTATGCTACAGTTAATGGAAATAATAAAAACGATGAATAGATTATTTACCATCCTCAATTTAGCCAATTCCTACCAGTTCAGCAATAGTAAAGTTGAGACTCTTATGCTCAAACGTACGTTCATACAAATTCAGAAGTCTCAGAAAGTGCCCAATTTCTTTCATCTTAACATCTTAGTTTGTAGTAGGGCATCCTGTCTACCCTACTACTCATTTAATTACCAAGATGAATGTATCCTACTGATTAATAGGCAACAGAGTGGCCCTCATGTCAGACAACATCTTGTTTTTGCTTTATGATGTCAGCTTGCTAGGCAACAGAGTGGCCCTCAGGTCAGACAACATTCTTGCTTTAGCTTTATGACGTCAGAGCACCAGTGGACCAATTGTCCTTGTGGAAGCTGACCACAGAGGAGGATGAGATTTCAGAAGGTATGCAGTAGGTTACTATCTGTGTTTGTAAGGCAAGTAGGAGGGGGAATGATAAAGGACTCTGAACCACTCAAAGCATAGGGGCCTTTTTGAAAGTGGATGGGGATACAAAAATAGAGATTATCCTTTATACCAATCCATCTTGAGTATCTGAGTCCAACATACAAAGTGCAGGGGAAGACGTTAAATGAGCTTCCTTCTGTGAGAAGGAAACACTATCGTTCTCAAGTGAGATAGTGCATTTCAAACTCAAAGGCAGCAAATTCCTCAAGTGGAACATTGCTAGCACTAGTATCTAAAGCAGGCTTTAGTAGTGTTGAAGGCAGTCAGTTTTTGTTAGCTATCATGACCAACACAATGTGATCCATATTACTTCTATATTGAAAGAAAATATATTCAGGCACAGGCTCCCACTAGAAGGTAATGAGGAAATTCAAAAGCTGTGAACGTCTTTTTAATGCCTAAAGGAATGATTGTGAGTTTTACTTACCATATAAATTGGTCAAATGATGCCGTATGCCGGAAGACTTGCTTTTTTTTTTTTTCTTCAGTCTCGGCAAGGCAGAGAAATTCTGTGGTGAAACGCTGCCACTGCTGGCCATTCAGTATAATCTGCAGATGGAAAAGTCCACTGTTAGCACAATTTTTACAAAGGGTAAACAGATCAATACCATGGAGTCTATATTATTGTGAAAATCAACAGCTCATTAGAAAATCAAATCCCAATTTGTAATTTTAACCTCCCATACTTCTTTGAATCCCACGCCTCACTTGCTAACACTCTCTAAACAACTGTAGCACATACATTAGGACATAGATCTATAGATCTTTTTGCCAGACAAGTGGCAGTGAACCCTTCTCAATTCATTTGTGTAAGGATATGGTACACCGATAGCAATTAAGCCAGCTGATAAGTTGAGAGAGGAAGGGTTATGCTACAGTTAATGGAAATAATAAAAACGATGAATAGATTATTTACCATCCTCATTTTAGCCAATTCCTACCAGTTCAGCAATAGTAAAGTTGAGACTCTTATGCTCAAACGTACGTTCATACAAATTCAGAAGTCTCAGAAAGTGCCCAATTTCTTTCATCTTAACATCTTAGTTTGTAGTAGGGCATCCTGTCTACCCTACTACTCATTTAATTACCAAGATGAATGTATCCTACTGATTAATAGGCAACAGAGTGGCCCTCATGTCAGACAACATCTTGTTTTTGCTTTATGATGTCAGCTTGCTAGGCAACAGAGTGGCCCTCAGGTCAGATAACATTCTTGCTTTAGCTTTATGACGTCAGAGCACCAGTGGACCAATTGTCCTTGTGGAAGCTGACCACAGAGGAGGATGAGATTTCAGAAGGTATGCAGTAGGTTACTATCTGTGTTTGTAAGGCAAGTAGGAGGGGGAATGATAAAGGACTCTGAACCACTCAAAGCATAGGGGCCTTTTTGAAAGTGGATGGGGATACAAAAATAGAGATTATCCTTTATACCAATCCATCTTGAGTATCAGAGTCCAACATACAAAGTGCAGGGGAAGACGTTAAATGAGCTTCCTTCTGTGAGAAGGAAACACTATCGTTCTCAAGTGAGATAGTGCATTTCAAACTCAAAGGCAGCAAATTCCACAAGTGGAACATTGCTAGCACTAGGATCTAAAGCAGGCTTTAGTAGTGTTGAAGGCAGTCAGTTTTTGTTAGCTATCATGACCAACACAATGTGATCCATATTACTTCTATATTGAAAGAAAATATATTCAGGCACAGGCTCCCACTAGAAGGTAATGAGGAAATTCAAAAGCTGTGAACGTCTTTTTAATGCCTAAAGGAATGATTGTGAGTTTTACTTACCATATAAATTGGTCAAATGATGCCGTATGCCGGAAGACTTGCTTTTTTTTTTTTTCTTCAGTCTCGGCAAGGCAGAGAAATTCTGTGGTGAAACGCTGCCACTGCTGGCCATTCAGTATAATCTGCAGATGGAAAAGTCCACTGTTAGCACAATTTTTACAAAGGGTAAACAGATCAATACCATGGAGTCTATATTATTGTGAAAATCAACAGCTCATTAGAAAATCAAATCCCAATTTGTAATTTTAACCTCCCATACTACTTTGAATCCCACGCCTCACTTGCTAACACTCTCTAAACAACTGTAGCACATACATTAGGACATAGATATATAGATCTTTTTGCCAGACAAGTGGCAGTGAACCCTTCTCAATTCATTTGTGTTAGGATATGGTACACCGATAGCAATTAAGCCAGCTGATAAGTTGAGAGAGGAAGGGTTATGCTACAGTTAATGGAAATAATAAAAACGATGAATAGATTATTTACCATCATCATTTTAGCCAATTCCTACCAGTTCAGCATTAGTAAAGTTGAGACTCTTATGCTCAAACGTACGTTCATACAAATTCAGAAGTCTCAGAAAGTGCCCCAATTTCTTTCATCTTAACATCTTAGTTCGTAGTAGGGCATCCTGTCTACCCTACTACTCATTTAATTACCAAGATGAATGTATCCTACTGATTAATAGGCAACAGAGTGGCCCTCATGTCAGACAACATCTTCTTTTTGCTTTATGATGTCAGCTTGCTAGGCAACAGAGTGGCCCTCAGGTCAGACAACATTCTTGCTTTAGCTTTATGACGTCAGAGCACCAGTGGACCAATTGTCCTTGTGGAAGCTGACCACACAGGAGGATGAGATTTCAGAAGGTATGCAGTAGGTTACTATCTGTGTTTGTAAGGCAAGTAGGAGGGGGAATGGTAAAGGACTATGAACCACTCAAAGCATAGGGGCCTTTTTGAAAGTGGATGGGGATACAAAAATAGAGATTATCCTTAATACCAATCCATCTTGAGTATCAGAGTCCAACATACAAAGTGCAGGGGAAGACGTTAAATGAGCTTCCTTCTGTGAGAAGGAAACACTATCGTTCTAAAGTGAGATAGTGCATTTCAAACTCAAAGGCAGCAAATTCCCCAAGTGGAACATTGCTAGCACCAGGATCTAAAGCAGGCTTTAGTAGTGTTGAAGGCAGTCAGTTTTTGTTAGCTATCATGACCAACACAATGTGAGCCATATTACTTCCATATTGACAGAAATTATATTCAGGCACAGGCTCCCACTAGAAGGTAATGAGGAAATTCAAAAGCTGTGAACGTCTTTCTAATGCCTAAAGGAATGATTGTGAGTTTTACTTACCATATAAATTGGTCAAATGATGCCGTATGCCGGAAGATTTGCTTTTTTTTTTTCTTCAGTCTCGGCAAGGCAGAGAAATTCTGTGGTGAAACGCTGCCACTGCTGGCCATTCAGTATAATCTGCAGATGGAAAAGTCCACTGTTAGCACAATTTTTAAAAGGGTAAACAGATCAATACCATGGAGTCTATATTATTGTGAAAATCAACAGCTCCTTAGAAAATCAAATCCCAATTTGTAATTTTAACCTCCCATACTTCTTTGAATCACACGCCTCACTTGCTAACACTCTCTAAACAACTGTAGCACATATATTAGGACATAGATCTATAGATCTTTTTGCCAGACAAGTGGCAGTGAACCCTTCTCAATTCATTTGTGTTAAAATATGGTACACCGATAGCAATTAAGCCAGCTGATAAGTTGAGAGAGGAAGGGTTATGCTACAGTTAATGGAAATAATAAAAACGATGAATAGATTATTTACCATCCTCATTTTAGCCAATTCCTACCAGTTCAGCAATAGTAAAGTTGAGACTCTTATGCTCAAACGTACGTTCATACAGATTCAGAAGTCTCAGAAAGTGCCCCAATTTCTTTCATCTTAACATCTTAGTTTGTAGTAGGGCATCCTGTCTACCCTACTACTCATTTAATTACCAAGATGAATGTATCCTACTGATTAATAGGCAACAGAGTGGCCCTCATGTCAGACAACATCTTGTTTTTGCTTTATGATGTCAGCTTGCTAGGCAACAGAGTGGCCCTCAGGTCAGACAACATTCTTGCTTTAGCTTTATGACGTCAGAGCACCAGTGGACCAATTGTCCTTGTGGAAGCTGACCACAGAGGAGGATGAGATTTCAGAAGGTATGCAGTAGGTTACTATCTGTGTTTGTAAGGCAAGTAGGAGGGGGAATGATAAAGGACTCTGAACCACTCAAAGCATAGGGGCCTTTTTGAAAGTGGATTGGGATACAAAAATAGAGATTATCCTTTATACCAATCCATCTTGAGTATCTGAGTCCAACATACAAAGTGCAGGGGAAGACGTTAAATGAGCTTCCTTCTGTGAGAAGGAAACACTATCGTTCTCAAGTGAGATAGTGCATTTCAAACTCAAAGGCAGCAAATTCCTCAAGTGGAACATTGCTAGCACTAGGATCTAAAGCAGGCTTTAGTAGTGTTGAAGGCAGTCAGTTTTTGTTAGCTATCATGACCAACACAATGGGATCCATATTACTTCTATATTGAAAGAAAATATATTCAGGCACAGGCTCCCACTAGAAGGTAATGAGGAAATTCAAAAGCTGTGAACGTCTTTTTAATGCCTAAAGGAATGATTGTGAGTTTTACTTACCATATAAATTGGTCAAATGATGCCGTATGCCGGAAGACTTGCTTTTTTTTTTTTTCTTCAGTCTCGGCAAGGCAGAGAAATTCTGTGGTGAAACGCTGCCACTGCTGGCCATTCAGTATAATCTGCAGATGGAAAAGTCCACTGTTAGCACAATTTTTACAAAGGGTAAACAGATCAATACCATGGAGTCTATATTATTGTGAAAATCAACAGCTCATTAGAAAATCAAATCCCAATTTGTAATTTTAACCTCCCATACTTCTTTGAATCCCACGCCTCACTTGCTAACACTCTCTAAACAACTGTAGCACATACATTAGGACATAGATCTATAGATCTTTTTGCCAGACAAGTGGCAGTGAACCCTTCTCAATTCATTTGTGTAAGGATATGGTACACCGATAGCAATTAAGCCAGCTGATAAGTTGAGAGAGGAAGGGTTATGCTACAGTTAATGGAAATAATAAAAACGATGAATAGATTATTTACCATCCTCATTTTAGCCAATTCCTACCAGTTCAGCAATAGTAAAGTTGAGACTCTTATGCTCAAACGTACGTTCATACAAATTCAGAAGTCTCAGAAAGTGCCCAATTTCTTTCATCTTAACATCTTAGTTTGTAGTAGGGCATCCTGTCTACCCTACTACTCATTTAATTACCAAGATGAATGTATCCTACTGATTAATAGGCAACAGAGTGGCCCTCATGTCAGACAACATCTTGTTTTTGCTTTATGATGTCAGCTTGCTAGGCAACAGAGTGGCCCTCAGGTCAGATAACATTCTTGCTTTAGCTTTATGACGTCAGAGCACCAGTGGACCAATTGTCCTTGTGGAAGCTGACCACAGAGGAGGATGAGATTTCAGAAGGTATGCAGTAGGTTACTATCTGTGTTTGTAAGGCAAGTAGGAGGGGGAATGATAAAGGACTCTGAACCACTCAAAGCATAGGGGCCTTTTTGAAAGTGGATGGGGATACAAAAATAGAGATTATCCTTTATACCAATCCATCTTGAGTATCAGAGTCCAACATACAAAGTGCAGGGGAAGACGTTAAATGAGCTTCCTTCTGTGAGAAGGAAACACTATCGTTCTCAAGTGAGATAGTGCATTTCAAACTCAAAGGCAGCAAATTCCACAAGTGGAACATTGCTAGCACTAGGATCTAAAGCAGGCTTTAGTAGTGTTGAAGGCAGTCAGTTTTTGTTAGCTATCATGACCAACACAATGTGATCCATATTACTTCTATATTGAAAGAAAATATATTCAGGCACAGGCTCCCACTAGAAGGTAATGAGGAAATTCAAAAGCTGTGAACGTCTTTTTAATGCCTAAAGGAATGATTGTGAGTTTTACTTACCATATAAATTGGTCAAATGATGCCGTATGCCGGAAGACTTGCTTTTTTTTTTTTCTTCAGTCTCGGCAAGGCAGAGAAATTCTGTGGTGAAACGCTGCCACTGCTGGCCATTCAGTATAATCTGCAGATGGAAAAGTCCACTGTTAGCACAATTTTTACAAAGGGTAAACAGATCAATACCATGGAGTCTATATTATTGTGAAAATCAACAGCTCATTAGAAAATCAAATCCCAATTTGTAATTTTAACCTCCCATACTTCTTTGAATCCCACGCCTCACTTGCTAACACTCTCTAAACAACTGTAGCACATACATTAGGACATAGATCTATAGATCTTTTTGCCAGACAAGTGGCAGTGAACCCTTCTCAATTCATTTGTGTTAGGATATGGTACACCGATAGCAATTAAGCCAGCTGATAAGTTGAGAGAGGAAGGGTTATGCTACAGTTAATGGAAATAATAAAAACGATGAATAGATTATTTACCATCCTCATTTTAGCCAATTCCTACCAGTTCAGCATTAGTAAAGTTGAGACTCTTATGCTCAAACGTACGTTCATACAAATTCAGAAGTCTCAGAAAGTGCCCCAATTTCTTTCATCTTAACATCTTAGTTCGTAGTAGGGCATCCTGTCTACCCTACTACTCATTTAATTACCAAGATGAATGTATCCTACTGATTAATAGGCAACAGAGTGGCCCTCATGTCAGACAACATCTTCTTTTTGCTTTATGATGTCAGCTTGCTAGGCAACAGAGTGGCCCTCAGGTCAGACAACATTCTTGCTTTAGCTTTATGACGTCAGAGCACCAGTGGACCAATTGTCCTTGTGGAAGCTGACCACACAGGAGGATGAGATTTCAGAAGGTATGCAGTAGGTTACTATCTGTGTTTGTAAGGCAAGTAGGAGGGGGAATGATAAAGGACTCTGAACCACTCAAAGCATAGGGGCCTTTTTGAAAGTGGATGGGGATACAAAAATAGAGATTATCCTTTATACCAATCCATCTTGAGTATCAGAGTCCAACATACAAAGTGCAGGGGAAGACGTTAAATGAGCTTCCTTCTGTGAGAAGGAAACACTATCGTTCTCAAGTGAGATAGTGCATTTCAAACTCAAAGGCAGCAAATTCCACAAGTGGAACATTGCTAGCACTAGGATCTAAAGCAGGCTTTAGTAGTGTTGAAGGCAGTCAGTTTTTGTTAGCTATCATGACCAACACAATGTGATCCATATTACTTCTATATTGAAAGAAAATATATTCAGGCACAGGCTCCCACTAGAAGGTAATGAGGAAATTCAAAAGCTGTGAACGTCTTTTTAATGCCTAAAGGAATGATTGTGAGTTTTACTTACCATATAAATTGGTCAAATGATGCCGTATGCCGGAAGATTTGCTTTTTTTTTTTTCTTCAGTCTCGGCAAGGCAGAGAAATTCTGTGGTGAAACGCTGCCACTGCTGGCCATTCAGTATAATCTGCAGATGGAAAAGTCCACTGTTAGCACAATTTTTAAAAGGGTAAACAGATCAATACCATGGAGTCTATATTATTGTGAAAATCAACAGCTCCTTAGAAAATCAAATCCCAATTTGTAATTTTAACCTCCCATACTTCTTTGAATCCCACGCCTCACTTGCTAACACTCTCTAAACAACTGTAGCACATATATTAGGACATAGATCTATAGATCTTTTTGCCAGACAAGTGGCAGTGAACCCTTCTCAATTCATTTGTGTTAAAATATGGTACACCGATAGCAATTAAGCCAGCTGATAAGTTGAGAGAGGAAGGGTTATGCTACAGTTAATGGAAATAATAAAAACGATGAATAGATTATTTACCATCCTCATTTTAGCCAATTCCTACCAGTTCAGCAATAGTAAAGTTGAGACTCTTATGCTCAAACGTACGTTCATACAGATTCAGAAGTCTCAGAAAGTGCCCCAATTTCTTTCATCTTAACATCTTAGTTTGTAGTAGGGCATCCTGTCTACCCTACTACTCATTTAATTACCAAGATGAATGTATCCTACTGATTAATAGGCAACAGAGTGGCCCTCATGTCAGACAACATCTTGTTTTTGCTTTATGATGTCAGCTTGCTAGGCAACAGAGTGGCCCTCAGGTCAGACAACATTCTTGCTTTAGCTTTAGGACGTCAGAGCACCAGTGGACCAATTGTCCTTGTGGAAGCTGACCACAGAGGAGGATGAGATTTCAGAAGGTATGCAGTAGGTTACTATCTGTGTTTGTAAGGCAAGTAGGAGGGGGAATGATAAAGGACTCTGAACCACTCAAAGCATAGGGGCCTTTTTGAAAGTGGATTGGGATACAAAAATAGAGATTATCCTTTATACCAATCCATCTTGAGTATCTGAGTCCAACATACAAAGTGCAGGGGAAGACGTTAAATGAGCTTCCTTCTGTGAGAAGGAAACACTATCGTTCTCAAGTGAGATAGTGCATTTCAAACTCAAAGGCAGCAAATTCCTCAAGTGGAACATTGCTAGCACTAGGATCTAAAGCAGGCTTTAGTAGTGTTGAAGGCAGTCAGTTTTTGTTAGCTATCATGACCAACACAATGGGATCCATATTACTTCTATATTGAAAGAAAATATATTCAGGCACAGGCTCCCACTAGAAGGTAATGAGGAAATTCAAAAGCTGTGAACGTCTTTTTAATGCCTAAAGGAATGATTGTGAGTTTTACTTACCATATAAATTGGTCAAATGATGCCGTATGCCGGAAGACTTGCTTTTTTTTTTTTTCTTCAGTCTCGGCAAGGCAGAGAAATTCTGTGGTGAAACGCTGCCACTGCTGGCCATTCAGTATAATCTGCAGATGGAAAAGTCCACTGTTAGCACAATTTTTACAAAGGGTAAACAGATCAATACCATGGAGTCTATATTATTGTGAAAATCAACAGCTCATTAGAAAATCAAATCCCAATTTGTAATTTTAACCTCCCATACTTCTTTGAATCCCACGCCTCACTTGCTAACACTCTCTAAACAACTGTAGCACATACATTAGGACATAGATCTATAGATCTTTTTGCCAGACAAGTGGCAGTGAACCCTTCTCAATTCATTTGTGTAAGGATATGGTACACCGATAGCAATTAAGCCAGCTGATAAGTTGAGAGAGGAAGGGTTATGCTACAGTTAATGGAAATAATAAAAACGATGAATAGATTATTTACCATCCTCATTTTAGCCAATTCCTACCAGTTCAGCAATAGTAAAGTTGAGACTCTTATGCTCAAACGTACGTTCATACAAATTCAGAAGTCTCAGAAAGTGCCCAATTTCTTTCATCTTAACATCTTAGTTTGTAGTAGGGCATCCTGTCTACCCTACTACTCATTTAATTACCAAGATGAATGTATCCTACTGATTAATAGGCAACAGAGTGGCCCTCATGTCAGACAACATCTTGTTTTTGCTTTATGATGTCAGCTTGCTAGGCAACAGAGTGGCCCTCAGGTCAGATAACATTCTTGCTTTAGCTTTATGACGTCAGAGCACCAGTGGACCAATTGTCCTTGTGGAAGCTGACCACAGAGGAGGATGAGATTTCAGAAGGTATGCAGTAAGTTACTATCTGTGTTTGTAAGGCAAGTAGGAGGGGGAATGATAAAGGACTCTGAACCACTCAAAGCATAGGGGCCTTTTTGAAAGTGGATGGGGATACAAAAATAGAGATTATCCTTTATACCAATCCATCTTGAGTATCAGAGTCCAACATACAAAGTGCAGGGGAAGACGTTAAATGAGCTTCCTTCTGTGAGAAGGAAACACTATAGTTCTCAAGTGAGATAGTGCATTTCAAACTCAAAGGCAGCAAATTCCACAAGTGGAACATTGCTAGCACTAGGATCTAAAGCAGGCTTTAGTAGTGTTGAAGGCAGTCAGTTTTTGTTAGCTATCATGACCAACACAATGTGATCCATATTACTTCTATATTGAAAGAAAATATATTCAGGCACAGGCTCCCACTAGAAGGTAATGAGGAAATTCAAAAGCTGTGAACGTCTTTTTAATGCCTAAAGGAATGATTGTGAGTTTTACTTACCATATAAATTGGTCAAATGATGCCGTATGCCGGAAGACTTGCTTTTTTTTTTTTTCTTCAGTCTCGGCAAGGCAGAGAAATTCTGTGGTGAAACGCTGCCACTGCTGGCCATTCAGTATAATCTGCAGATGGAAAAGTCCACTGTTAGCACAATTTTTACAAAGGGTAAACAGATCAATACCATGGAGTCTATATTATTGTGAAAATCAACAGCTCATTAGAAAATCAAATCCCAATTTGTAATTTTAACCTCCCATACTTCTTTGAATCCCACGCCTCACTTGCTAACACTCTCTAAACAACTGTAGCACATACATTAGGACATAGATCTATAGATCTTTTTGCCAGACAAGTGGCAGTGAACCCTTCTCAATTCATTTGTGTTAGGATATGGTACACCGATAGCAATTAAGCCAGCTGATAAGTTGAGAGAGGAAGGGTTATGCTACAGTTAATGGAAATAATAAAAACGATGAATAGATTATTTACCATCCTCATTTTAGCCAATTCCTACCAGTTCAGCATTAGTAAAGTTGAGACTCTTATGCTCAAACGTACGTTCATACAAATTCAGAAGTCTCAGAAAGTGCCCCAATTTCTTTCATCTTAACATCTTAGTTCGTAGTAGGGCATCCTGTCTACCCTACTACTCATTTAATTACCAAGATGAATGTATCCTACTGATTAATAGGCAACAGAGTGGCCCTCATGTCAGACAACATCTTCTTTTTGCTTTATGATGTCAGCTTGCTAGGCAACAGAGTGGCCCTCAGGTCAGACAACATTCTTGCTTTAGCTTTATGACGTCAGAGCACCAGTGGACCAATTGTCCTTGTGGAAGCTGACCACACAGGAGGATGAGATTTCAGAAGGTATGCAGTAGGTTACTATCTGTGTTTGTAAGGCAAGTAGGAGGGAGAATGGTAAAGGACTATGAACCACTCAAAGCATAGGGGCCTTTTTGAAAGTGGATGGGGATACAAAAATAGAGATTATCCTTAATACCAATCCATCTTGAGTATCAGAGTCCAACATACAAAGTGCAGGGGAAGACGTTAAATGAGCTTCCTTCTGTGAGAAGGAAACACTATCGTTCTCAAGTGAGATAGTGCATTTCAAACTCAAAGGCAGCAAATTCCTCAAGTGGAACATTGCTAGCACTAGTATCTAAAGCAGGCTTTAGTAGTGTTGAAGGCAGTCAGTTTTTGTTAGCTATCATGACCAACACAATGTGATCCATATTACTTCTATATTGAAAGAAAATATATTCAGGCACAGGCTCCCACTAGAAGGTAATGAGGAAATTCAAAAGCTGTGAACGTCTTTTTAATGCCTAAAGGAATGATTGTGAGTTTTACTTACCATATAAATTGGTCAAATGATGCCGTATGCCGGAAGACTTGCTTTTTTTTTTTTTCTTCAGTCTCGGCAAGGCAGAGAAATTCTGTGGTGAAACGCTGCCACTGCTGGCCATTCAGTATAATCTGCAGATGGAAAAGTCCACTGTTAGCACAATTTTTACAAAGGGTAAACAGATCAATACCATGGAGTCTATATTATTGTGAAAATCAACAGCTCATTAGAAAATCAAATCCCAATTTGTAATTTTAACCTCCCATACTACTTTGAATCCCACGCCTCACTTGCTAACACTCTCTAAACAACTGTAGCACATACATTAGGACATAGATATATAGATCTTTTTGCCAGACAAGTGGCAGTGAACCCTTCTCAATTCATTTGTGTTAGGATATGGTACACCGATAGCAATTAAGCCAGCTGATAAGTTGAGAGAGGAAGGGTTATGCTACAGTTAATGGAAATAATAAAAACGATGAATAGATTATTTACCATCATCATTTTAGCCAATTCCTACCAGTTCAGCATTAGTAAAGTTGAGACTCTTATGCTCAAACGTACGTTCATACAAATTCAGAAGTCTCAGAAAGTGCCCCAATTTCTTTCATCTTAACATCTTAGTTCGTAGTAGGGCATCCTGTCTACCCTACTACTCATTTAATTACCAAGATGAATGTATCCTACTGATTAATAGGCAACAGAGTGGCCCTCATGTCAGACAACATCTTCTTTTTGCTTTATGATGTCAGCTTGCTAGGCAACAGAGTGGCCCTCAGGTCAGACAACATTCTTGCTTTAGCTTTATGACGTCAGAGCACCAGTGGACCAATTGTCCTTGTGGAAGCTGACCACACAGGAGGATGAGATTTCAGAAGGTATGCAGTAGGTTACTATCTGTGTTTGTAAGGCAAGTAGGAGGGGGAATGGTAAAGGACTATGAACCACTCAAAGCATAGGGGCCTTTTTGAAAGTGGATGGGGATACAAAAATAGAGATTATCCTTAATACCAATCCATCTTGAGTATCAGAGTCCAACATACAAAGTGCAGGGGAAGACGTTAAATGAGCTTCCTTCTGTGAGAAGGAAACACTATCGTTCTAAAGTGAGATAGTGCATTTCAAACTCAAAGGCAGCAAATTCCCCAAGTGGAACATTGCTAGCACCAGGATCTAAAGCAGGCTTTAGTAGTGTTGAAGGCAGTCAGTTTTTGTTAGCTATCATGACCAACACAATGTGAGCCATATTACTTCCATATTGACAGAAATTATATTCAGGCACAGGCTCCCACTAGAAGGTAATGAGGAAATTCAAAAGCTGTGAACGTCTTTCTAATGCCTAAAGGAATGATTGTGAGTTTTACTTACCATATAAATTGGTCAAATGATGCCGTATGCCGGAAGATTTGCTTTTTTTTTTTCTTCAGTCTCGGCAAGGCAGAGAAATTCTGTGGTGAAACGCTGCCACTGCTGGCCATTCAGTATAATCTGCAGATGGAAAAGTCCACTGTTAGCACAATTTTTAAAAGGGTAAACAGATCAATACCATGGAGTCTATATTATTGTGAAAATCAACAGCTCCTTAGAAAATCAAATCCCAATTTGTAATTTTAACCTCCCATACTTCTTTGAATCCCACGCCTCACTTGCTAACACTCTCTAAACAACTGTAGCACATATATTAGGACATAGATCTATAGATCTTTTTGCCAGACAAGTGGCAGTGAACCCTTCTCAATTCATTTGTGTTAAAATATGGTACACCGATAGCAATTAAGCCAGCTGATAAGTTGAGAGAGGAAGGGTTATGCTACAGTTAATGGAAATAATAAAAACGATGAATAGATTATTTACCATCCTCATTTTAGCCAATTCCTACCAGTTCAGCAATAGTAAAGTTGAGACTCTTATGCTCAAACGTACGTTCATACAGATTCAGAAGTCTCAGAAAGTGCCCCAATTTCTTTCATCTTAACATCTTAGTTTGTAGTAGGGCATCCTGTCTACCCTACTACTCATTTAATTACCAAGATGAATGTATCCTACTGATTAATAGGCAACAGAGTGGCCCTCATGTCAGACAACATCTTGTTTTTGCTTTATGATGTCAGCTTGCTAGGCAACAGAGTGGCCCTCAGGTCAGACAACATTCTTGCTTTAGCTTTATGACGTCAGAGCACCAGTGGACCAATTGTCCTTGTGGAAGCTGACCACAGAGGAGGATGAGATTTCAGAAGGTATGCAGTAGGTTACTATCTGTGTTTGTAAGGCAAGTAGGAGGGGGAATGATAAAGGACTCTGAACCACTCAAAGCATAGGGGCCTTTTTGAAAGTGGATTGGGATACAAAAATAGAGATTATCCTTTATACCAATCCATCTTGAGTATCTGAGTCCAACATACAAAGTGCAGGGGAAGACGTTAAATGAGCTTCCTTCTGTGAGAAGGAAACACTATCGTTCTCAAGTGAGATAGTGCATTTCAAACTCAAAGGCAGCAAATTCCTCAAGTGGAACATTGCTAGCACTAGGATCTAAAGCAGGCTTTAGTAGTGTTGAAGGCAGTCAGTTTTTGTTAGCTATCATGACCAACACAATGGGATCCATATTACTTCTATATTGAAAGAAAATATATTCAGGCACAGGCTCCCACTAGAAGGTAATGAGGAAATTCAAAAGCTGTGAACGTCTTTTTAATGCCTAAAGGAATGATTGTGAGTTTTACTTACCATATAAATTGGTCAAATGATGCCGTATGCCGGAAGACTTGCTTTTTTTTTTTTTCTTCAGTCTCGGCAAGGCAGAGAAATTCTGTGGTGAAACGCTGCCACTGCTGGCCATTCAGTATAATCTGCAGATGGAAAAGTCCACTGTTAGCACAATTTTTACAAAGGGTAAACAGATCAATACCATGGAGTCTATATTATTGTGAAAATCAACAGCTCATTAGAAAATCAAATCCCAATTTGTAATTTTAACCTCCCATACTTCTTTGAATCCCACGCCTCACTTGCTAACACTCTCTAAACAACTGTAGCACATACATTAGGACATAGATCTATAGATCTTTTTGCCAGACAAGTGGCAGTGAACCCTTCTCAATTCATTTGTGTAAGGATATGGTACACCGATAGCAATTAAGCCAGCTGATAAGTTGAGAGAGGAAGGGTTATGCTACAGTTAATGGAAATAATAAAAACGATGAATAGATTATTTACCATCCTCATTTTAGCCAATTCCTACCAGTTCAGCAATAGTAAAGTTGAGACTCTTATGCTCAAACGTACGTTCATACAAATTCAGAAGTCTCAGAAAGTGCCCAATTTCTTTCATCTTAACATCTTAGTTTGTAGTAGGGCATCCTGTCTACCCTACTACTCATTTAATTACCAAGATGAATGTATCCTACTGATTAATAGGCAACAGAGTGGCCCTCATGTCAGACAACATCTTGTTTTTGCTTTATGATGTCAGCTTGCTAGGCAACAGAGTGGCCCTCAGGTCAGATAACATTCTTGCTTTAGCTTTATGACGTCAGAGCACCAGTGGACCAATTGTCCTTGTGGAAGCTGACCACAGAGGAGGATGAGATTTCAGAAGGTATGCAGTAGGTTACTATCTGTGTTTGTAAGGCAAGTAGGAGGGGGAATGATAAAGGACTCTGAACCACTCAAAGCATAGGGGCCTTTTTGAAAGTGGATGGGGATACAAAAATAGAGATTATCCTTTATACCAATCCATCTTGAGTATCAGAGTCCAACATACAAAGTGCAGGGGAAGACGTTAAATGAGCTTCCTTCTGTGAGAAGGAAACACTATAGTTCTCAAGTGAGATAGTGCATTTCAAACTCAAAGGCAGCAAATTCCACAAGTGGAACATTGCTAGCACTAGGATCTAAAGCAGGCTTTAGTAGTGTTGAAGGCAGTCAGTTTTTGTTAGCTATCATGACCAACACAATGTGATCCATATTACTTCTATATTGAAAGAAAATATATTCAGGCACAGGCTCCCACTAGAAGGTAATGAGGAAATTCAAAAGCTGTGAACGTCTTTTTAATGCCTAAAGGAATGATTGTGAGTTTTACTTACCATATAAATTGGTCAAATGATGCCGTATGCCGGAAGACTTGCTTTTTTTTTTTTTCTTCAGTCTCGGCAAGGCAGAGAAATTCTGTGGTGAAACGCTGCCACTGCTGGCCATTCAGTATAATCTGCAGATGGAAAAGTCCACTGTTAGCACAATTTTTACAAAGGGTAAACAGATCAATACCATGGAGTCTATATTATTGTGAAAATCAACAGCTCATTAGAAAATCAAATCCCAATTTGTAATTTTAACCTCCCATACTTCTTTGAATCCCACGCCTCACTTGCTAACACTCTCTAAACAACTGTAGCACATACATTAGGACATAGATCTATAGATCTTTTTGCCAGACAAGTGGCAGTGAACCCTTCTCAATTCATTTGTGTTAGGATATGGTACACCGATAGCAATTAAGCCAGCTGATAAGTTGAGAGAGGAAGGGTTATGCTACAGTTAATGGAAATAATAAAAACGATGAATAGATTTACCATCCTCAATTTAGCCAATTCCTACCAGTTCAGCAATAGTAAAGTTGAGACTCTTATGCTCAAACGTACGTTCATACAAATTCAGAAGTCTCAGAAAGTGCCCAATTTCTTTCATCTTAACATCTTAGTTTGTAGTAGGGCATCCTGTCTACCCTACTACTCATTTAATTACCAAGATGAATGTATCCTACTGATTAATAGGCAACAGAGTGGCCCTCATGTCAGACAACATCTTGTTTTTGCTTTATGATGTCAGCTTGCTAGGCAACAGAGTGGCCCTCAGGTCAGACAACATTCTTGCTTTAGCTTTATGACGTCAGAGCACCAGTGGACCAATTGTCCTTGTGGAAGCTGACCACAGAGGAGGATGAGATTTCAGAAGGTATGCAGTAGGTTACTATCTGTGTTTGTAAGGCAAGTAGGAGGGGGAATGATAAAGGACTCTGAACTACTCAAAGCATAGGGGCCTTTTTGAAAGTGGATGGGGATACAAAAATAGAGATTATCCTTTATACCAATCCATCTTGAGTATCTGAGTCCAACATACAAAGTGCAGGGGAAGACGTTAAATGAGCTTCCTTCTGTGAGAAGGAAACACTATCGTTCTCAAGTGAGATAGTGCATTTCAAACTCAAAGGCAGCAAATTCCTCAAGTGGAACATTGCTAGCACTAGGATCTAAAGCAGGCTTTAGTAGTGTTGAAGGCAGTCAGTTTTTGTTAGCTATCATGACCAACACAATGTGATCCATATTACTTCTATATTGAAAGAAAATATATTCAGGCACAGGCTCCCACTAGAAGGTAATGAGGAAATTCAAAAGCTGTGAACGTCTTTTTAATGCCTAAAGGAATGATTGTGAGTTTTACTTACCATATAAATTGGTCAAATGATGCCGTATGCCGGAAGACTTGCTTTTTTTTTTTTTCTTCAGTCTCGGCAAGGCAGAGAAATTCTGTGGTGAAACGCTGCCACTGCTGGCCATTCAGTATAATCTGCAGATGGAAAAGTCCACTGTTAGCACAATTTTTACAAAGGGTAAACAGATCAATACCATGGAGTCTATATTATTGTGAAAATCAACAGCTCATTAGAAAATCAAATCCCAATTTGTAATTTTAACCTCCCATACTTCTTTGAATCCCACGCCTCACTTGCTAACACTCTCTAAACAACTGTAGCACATACATTAGGACATAGATCTATAGATCTTTTTTCCAGACAAGTGGCAGTGAACCCTTCTCAATTCATTTGTGTAAGGATATGGTACACCGATAGCAATTAAGCCAGCTGATAAGTTGAGAGAGGAAGGGTTATGCTACAGTTAATGGAAATAATAAAAACGATGAATAGATTATTTACCATCCTCATTTTAGCCAATTCCTACCAGTTCAGCAATAGTAAAGTTGAGACTCTTATGCTCAAACGTACGTTCATACAAATTCAGAAGTCTCAGAAAGTGCCCAATTTCTTTCATCTTAACATCTTAGTTTGTAGTAGGGCATCCTGTCTACCCTACTACTCATTTAATTACCAAGATGAATGTATCCTACTGATTAATAGGCAACAGAGTGGCCCTCATGTCAGACAACATCTTGTTTTTGCTTTATGATGTCAGCTTGCTAGGCAACAGAGTGGCCCTCAGGTCAGATAACATTCTTGCTTTAGCTTTATGATGTCAGAGCACCAGTGGACCAATTGTCCTTGTGGAAGCTGACCACAGAGGAGGATGAGATTTCAGAAGGTATGCAGTAGGTTACTATCTGTGTTTGTAAGGCAAGTAGGAGGGGGAATGATAAAGGACTCTGAACCACTCAAAGCATAGGGGCCTTTTTGAAAGTGGATGGGGACACAAAAATAGAGATTATCCTTTATACCAATCCATCTTGAGTATCAGAGTCCAACATACAAAGTGCAGGGGAAGACGTTAAATGAGCTTCCTTCTGTGAGAAGGAAACACTATCGTTCTCAAGTGAGATAGTGCATTTCAAACTCAAAGGCAGCAAATTCCACAAGTGGAACATTGCTAGCACTAGGATCTAAAGCAGGCTTTAGTAGTGTTGAAGGCAGTCAGTTTTTGTTAGCTATCATGACCAACACAATGTGATCCATATTACTTCTATATTGAAAGAAAATATATTCAGGCACAGGCTCCCACTAGAAGGTAATGAGGAAATTCAAAAGCTGTGAACGTCTTTTTAATGCCTAAAGGAATGATTGTGAGTTTTACTTACCATATAAATTGGTCAAATGATGCCGTATGCCGGAAGATTTGCTTTTTTTTTTTTTTCTTCAGTCTCGGCAAGGCAGAGAAATTCTGTGGTGAAACGCTGCCACTGCTGGCCATTCAGTATAATCTGCAGATGGAAAAGTCCACTGTTAGCACAGTTTTTACAAAGGGTAAACAGATCAATACTATGGAGTCTATATTATTGTGAAAATCAACAGCTCATTAGAAAATCAAATCCCAATTTGTAATTTTAACCTCCCATACTTCTTTGAATCCCACGCCTCACTTGCTAACACTCTCTAAACAACTGTAGCACATACATTAGGACATAGATCTATAGATCTTTTTGCCAGACAAGTGGCAGTGAACCCTTCTCAATTCATTTGTGTAAGGATATGGTACACCGATAGCAATTAAGCCAGCTGATAAGTTGAGAGAGGAAGGGTTATGCTACAGTTAATGGAAATAATAAAAACGATGAATAGATTATTTACCATCCTCATTTTAGCCAATTCCTACCAGTTCAGCAATAGTAAAGTTGAGACTCTTATGCTCAAACGTACGTTCATACAAATTCAGAAGTCTCAGAAAGTGCCCAATTTCTTTCATCTTAACATCTTAGTTTGTAGTAGGGCATCCTGTCTACCCTACTACTCATTTAATTACCAAGATGAATGTATCCTACTGATTAATAGGCAACAGAGTGGCCCTCATGTCAGACAACATCTTGTTTTTGCTTTATGATGTCAGCTTGCTAGGCAAGAGAGTGGCCCTCAGGTCAGACAACATTCTTGCTTTAGCTTTATGACGTCAGAGCACCAGTGGACCAATTGTCCTTGTGGAAGCTGACCACACAGGAGGATGAGATTTCAGAAGGTATGCCGTAGGTTACTATCTATGTTTGTAAGGCAAGTAGGAGGGGGAATGATAAAGGACTCTGAACCACTCAAAGCATAGGGGCCTTTTTGAAAGTGGATGGGGATACAAAAATAGAGATTATCCTTAATACCAATCCGTCTTGAGTATCAGAGTCCATCATACAAAGTGCAGGGGAAGACGTTAAATGAGCTTCCTTCTGTGAGAAGGAAACACTATCGTTCTAAAGTGAGATAGTGCATTTCAAACTCAAAGGCAGCAAATTCCTCAAGTGGAACATTGCTAGCACCAGGATCTAAAGCAGGCTTTAGTAGTGTTGAAGGCAGTCAGTTTTTGTTAACTATCATGACCAACACAATGTGAGCCATATTACTTCCATATTGACAGAAATTATATTCAGGCACAGGCTCCCACTAGAAGGTAATGAGGAAATTCAAAAGCTGTGAACGTCTTTTTAATGCCTAAAGGAATGATTGTGAGGTTTACTTACCATATAAATTGGTCAAATGATGCCGTATGCCGGAAGATTTGCTTTTTTTTTTTTCTTCAGTCTCGGCAAGGCAGAGAAATTCTGTGGTGAAACGCTGCCACTGCTGGCCATTCAGTATAATCTGCAGATGGAAAAGTCCACTGTTAGTACCATTTTTACAAAGGGTAAACAGATCAATACTATGGAGTCTATATTATTGTGAAAATCAACAGCTCATTAGAAAATCAAATCCCAATTTGTAATTTTAACCTCCCATACTTCTTTGAATCCCACGCCTCACTTGCTAACACTCTCTAAACAACTGTAGCACATACATTAGGACATAGATCTATAGATCTTTTTTCCAGACAAGTGGCAGTGAACCCTTCTCAATTCATTTGTGTAAGGATATGGTACACCGATAGCAATTAAGCCAGCTGATAAGTTGAGAGAGGAAGGGTTATGCTACAGTTAATGGAAATAATAAAAACGATGAATAGATTATTTACCATCCTCATTTTAGCCAATTCCTACCAGTTCAGCAATAGTAAAGTTGAGACTCTTATGCTCAAACGTACGTTCATACAAATTCAGAAGTCTCAGAAAGTGCCCAATTTCTTTCATCTTAACATCTTAGTTTGTAGTAGGGCATCCTGTCTACCCTACTACTCATTTAATTACCAAGATGAATGTATCCTACTGATTAATAGGCAACAGAGTGGCCCTCATGTCAGACAACATCTTGTTTTTGCTTTATGATGTCAGCTTGCTAGGCAACAGAGTGGCCCTCAGGTCAGATAACATTCTTGCTTTAGCTTTATGATGTCAGAGCACCAGTGGACCAATTGTCCTTGTGGAAGCTGACCACAGAGGAGGATGAGATTTCAGAAGGTATGCAGTAGGTTACTATCTGTGTTTATAAGGCAAGTAGGAGGGGGAATGATAAAGGACTCTGAACCACTCAAAGCATAGGGGCCTTTTTGAAAGTGGATGGGGACACAAAAATAGAGATTATCCTTTATACCAATCCATCTTGAGTATCAGAGTCCAACATACAAAGTGCAGGGGAAGACGTTAAATGAGCTTCCTTCTGTGAGAAGGAAACACTATCGTTCTCAAGTGAGATAGTGCATTTCAAACTCAAAGGCAGCAAATTCCACAAGTGGAACATTGCTAGCACTAGGATCTAAAGCAGGCTTTAGTAGTGTTGAAGGCAGTCAGTTTTTGTTAGCTATCATGACCAACACAATGTGATCCATATTACTTCTATATTGAAAGAAAATATATTCAGGCACAGGCTCCCACTAGAAGGTAATGAGGAAATTCAAAAGCTGTGAACGTCTTTTTAATGCCTAAAGGAATGATTGTGAGTTTTACTTACCATATAAATTGGTCAAATGATGCCGTATGCCGGAAGATTTGCTTTTTTTTTTTTTTCTTCAGTCTCGGCAAGGCAGAGAAATTCTGTGGTGAAACGCTGCCACTGCTGGCCATTCAGTATAATCTGCAGATGGAAAAGTCCACTGTTAGCACAGTTTTTACAAAGGGTAAACAGATCAATACTATGGAGTCTATATTATTGTGAAAATCAACAGCTCATTAGAAAATCAAATCCCAATTTGTAATTTTAACCTCCCATACTTCTTTGAATCCCACGCCTCACTTGCTAACACTCTCTAAACAACTGTAGCACATACATTAGGACATAGATCTATAGATCTTTTTGCCAGACAAGTGGCAGTGAACCCTTCTCAATTCATTTGTGTTAGGATATGGTACACCGATAGCAATTAAGCCAGCTGATAAGTTGAGAGAGGAAGGGTTATGCTACAGTTAATGGAAATAATAAAAACGATGAATAGATTATTTACCATCCTCATTTTAGCCAATTCCTACCAGTTCAGCAATAGTAAAGTTGAGACTCTTATGCTCAAACGTACGTTCATACAAATTCAGAAGTCTCAGAAAGTGCCCAATTTCTTTCATCTTAACATCTTAGTTTGTAGTAGGGCATCCTGTCTACCCTACTACTCATTTAATTACCAAGATGAATGTATCCTACTGATTAATAGGCAACGGAGTGGCCCTCATGTCAGACATGATCTTGTTTTTGCTTTATGATGTCAGCTTGCTAGGCAACAGAGTGGCCCTCAGGTCAGACAACATTCTTGCTTTAGCTTTATGACGTCAGAGCACCAGTGGACCAATTGTCCTTGTGGAAGCTGACCACAGAGGAGGATGAGATTTCAGAAGGTATGCAGTAGGTTACTATCTGTGTTTGTAAGGCAAGTAGGAGGGGGAATAATAAAGGACTCTGAACCACTCAAAGCATAGGGGCCTTTTTGAAAGTGGATGGGGATACAAAAATAGAGATTATCCTTTATACCAATCCATCTTGAGTATCTGAGTCCAACATACAAAGTGCAGGGGAAGACGTTAAATGAGCTTCCTTCTGTGAGAAGGAAACACTATCGTTCTCAAGTGAGATAGTGCATTTCAAACTCAAAGGCAGCAAATTCCTCAAGTGGAACATTGCTAGCACTAGGATCTAAAGCAGGCTTTAGTAGTGTTGAAGGCAGTCAGTTTTTGTTAACTATCATGACCAACACAATGTGAGCCATATTACTTCCATATTGACAGAAATTATATTCAGGCACAGGCTCCCACTAGAAGGTAATGAGGAAATTCAAAAGCTGTGAACGTCTTTTTAATGCCTAAAGGAATGATTGTGAGGTTTACTTACCATATAAATTGGTCAAATGATGCCGTATGCCGGAAGATTTGCTTTTTTTTTTTTCTTCAGTCTCGGCAAGGCAGAGAAATTCTGTGGTGAAACGCTGCCACTGCTGGCCATTCAGTATAATCTGCAGATGGAAAAGTCCACTGTTAGTACCATTTTTACAAAGGGTAAACAGATCAATACTATGGAGTCTATATTATTGTGAAAATCAACAGCTCATTAGAAAATCAAATCCCAATTTGTAATTTTAACCTCCCATACTTCTTTGAATCCCACGCCTCACTTGCTAACACTCTCTAAACAACTGTAGCACATACATTAGGACATAGATCTATAGATCTTTTTCCCAGACAAGTGGCAGTGAACCCTTCTCAATTCATTTGTGTTAGGATATGGTACACCGATAGCAATTAAGCCAGCTGATAAGTTGAGAGAGGAAGGGTTATGCTACAGTTAATGGAAATAATAAAAACGATGAATAGATTATTTACCATCCTCATTTTAGCCAATTCCTACCAGTTCAGCAATAGTAAAGTTGAGACTCTTATGCTCAAACGTACGTTCATACAAATTCAGAAGTCTCAGAAAGTGCCTCAATTTCTTTCATCTTAACATCTTAGTTTGTAGTAGGGCATCCTGTCTACCCTACTACTCATTTAATTACCAAGATGAATGTATCCTACTGATTAATAGGCAACAGAGTGGCCCTGATGTCAGACAACATCTTGTTTTTGCTTTATGATGTCAGCTTGCTAGGCAACAGAGTGGCCCTCAGGTCAGACAACATTCTTGCTTTAGCTTTATGACGTCAGAGCACCAGTGGACCAATTGTCCTTGTGGAAGCTGACCACACAGGAGGATGAGATTTCAGAAGGTATGCCGTAGGTTACTATCTGTGTTTGTAAGGCAAGTAGGAGGGGGAATGATAAAGGACTCTGAACCACTCAAAGCATAGGGGCCTTTTTGAAAGTGGATGGGGATACAAAAATAGAGATTATCCTTAATACCAATCCGTCTTGAGTATCAGAGTCCATCATACAAAGTGCAGGGGAAGACGTTAAATGAGCTTCCTTCTGTGAGAAGGAAACACTATCGTTCTAAAGTGAGATAGTGCATTTCAAACTCAAAGGCAGCAAATTCCCCAAGTGGAACATTGCTAGCACCAGGATCTAAAGCAGGCTTTAGTAGTGTTGAAGGCAGTCAGTTTTTGTTAGCTATCATGACCAACACAATGTGATCCATATTACTTCTATATTGAAAGAAAATATATTCAGGCACAGGCTCCCACTAGAAGGTAATGAGGAAATTCAAAAGCTGTGAACGTCTTTTTAATGCCTAAAGGAATGATTGTGAGTTTTACTTACCATATAAATTGGTCAAATGATGACGTATGCCGGAAGATTTGCTTTTTTTTTTTTTCTTCAGTCTCGGCAAGGCAGAGAAATTCTGTGGTGAAACGCTGCCACTGCTGGCCATTCAGTATAATCTGCAGATGGAAAAGTCCACTGTTAGCACAATTTTTAAAAGGGTAAACAGATCAATACCATGGAGTCTATATTATTGTGAAAATCAACAGCTCATTAGAAAATCAAATCCCAATTTGTAATTTTAACCTCCCATACTTCTTTGAATCCCACCCCTCACTTGCTAACACTCTCTAAACAACTGTAGCACATACATTAGGACATAGATCTATAGATCTTTTTGCCAGACAAGTGGCAGTGAACCCTTCTCAATTCATTTGTGTTAAAATATGGTACACCGATAGCAATTAAGCCAGCTGATAAGTTGAGAGAGGAAGGGTTATGCTACAGTTAATGGAAATAATAAAAACGATGAATAGAATATTTACCATCCTCATTTTAGCCAATTCCTACCAGTTCAGCATTAGCAAAGTTGAGACTCTTATGCTCAAACACGTTCATACAAATTCAGAAGTCTCAGAAAGTGCCCCAATTTCTTTCATCTTAACATCTTAGTTTGTAGTAGGGCATCCTGTCTACCCTACTACTCATTTAATTACCAAGATGAATGTATCCTACTGATTAATAGGCAACAGAGTGGCCCTCATGTCAGACAACATCGTGTTTTTGCTTTATGATGTCAGCTTGCTAGGCAACAGAGTGGCCCTCAGGTCAGACAACATTCTTGCTTTAGCTTTATGACGTCAGAGCACCAGTGGACCAATTGTCCTTGTGGAAGCTGACCACACAGGAGGATGAGATTTCAGAAGGTATGCAGTAGGTTACTATCTGTGTTTGTAAGGCAAGTAGGAGGGGGATTGATAAAGGACTCTGAACCACTCAAAGCATAGGGGCCTTTTTGAAAGTGGATGGGGATACAAAAATAGAGATTATCCTTAATACCAATCCGTCTTGAGTATCAGAGTCCATCATACAAAGTGCAGGGGAAGACGTTAAATGAGCTTCCCTCTGTGAGAAGTAAACACTATCGTTCTAAAGTGAGATAGTGCATTTCAAACTCAAATGCAGCAAATTCCCCAAGTGGAACATTGCTAGCACCAGGATCTAAAGCAGGCTTTAGTAGTGTTGAAGGCAGTCAGTTTTTGTTTGCTTTCATGACCAACACAATGTGAGCCATATTACTTCCATATTGACAGAAATTATATTCAGGCATAGGCTCCCACTAGAAGGTAATGAGGAAATTCAAAAGCTGTGAACGTCTTTTTAATGCCTAAAGGAATGATTGTGAGGTTTACTTACCATATAAATTGGTCAAATGATGCCGTATGCCGGAAGATTTGCTTTTTTTTTTTCTTCAGTCTCGGCAAGGCAGAGAAATTCTGTGGTGAAACGCTGCCACTGCTGGCCATTCAGTATAATCTGCAGATGGAAAAGTCCACTGTTAGTACCATTTTTACAAAGGGTAAACAGATCAATACTATGGAGTCTATATTATTGTGAAAATCAACAGCTCATTAGAAAATCAAATCCCAATTTGTAATTTTAACCTCCCATACTTCTTTGAATCCCACGCCTCACTTGCTAACACTCTCTAAACAACTGTAGCACATACATTAGGACATAGATCTATAGATCTTTTTTCCAGACAAGTGGCAGTGAGCCCTTCTCAATTCATTTGTGTAAGGATATGGTACACCGATAGCAATTAAGCCAGCTGATAAGTTGAGAGAGGAAGGGTTATGCTACAGTTAATGGAAATAATAAAAACGATGAATAGATTATTTACCATCCTCATTTTAGCCAATTCCTACCAGTTCAGCAATAGTAAAGTTGAGACTCTTATGCTCAAACGTACGTTCATACAAATTCAGAAGTCTCAGAAAGTGCCCAATTTCTTTCATCTTAACATCTTAGTTTGTAGTAGGGCATCCTGTCTACCCTACTACTCATTTAATTACCAAGATGAATGTATCCTACTGATTAATAGGCAACAGAGTGGCCCTCATGTCAGACAACATCTTGTTTTTGCTTTATGATGTCAGCTTGCTAGGCAACAGAGTGGCCCTCAGGTCAGATAACATTCTTGCTTTAGCTTTATGATGTCAGAGCACCAGTGGACCAATTGTCCTTGTGGAAGCTGACCACACAGGAGGATGAGATTTCAGAAGGTATGCAGTAGGTTACTATCTGTGTTTATAAGGCAAGTAGGAGGGGGAATGATAAAGGACTCTGAACCACTCAAAGCATAGGGGCCTTTTTGAAAGTGGATGGGGACACAAAAATAGAGATTATCCTTTATACCAATCCATCTTGAGTATCAGAGTCCAACATACAAAGTGCAGGGGAAGACGTTAAATGAGCTTCCTTCTGTGAGAAGGAAACACTATCGTTCTCAAGTGAGATAGTGCATTTCAAACTCAAAGGCAGCAAATTCCACAAGTGGAACATTGCTAGCACTAGGATCTAAAGCAGGCTTTAGTAGTGTTGAAGGCAGTCAGTTTTTGTTAGCTATCATGACCAACACAATGTGATCCATATTACTTCTATATTGAAAGAAAATATATTCAGGCACAGGCTCCCACTAGAAGGTAATGAGGAAATTCAAAAGCTGTGAACGTCTTTTTAATGCCTAAAGGAATGATTGTGAGTTTTACTTACCATATAAATTGGTCAAATGATGCCGTATGCCGGAAGATTTGCTTTTTTTTTTTTTTCTTCAGTCTCGGCAAGGCAGAGAAATTCTGTGGTGAAACGCTGCCACTGCTGGCCATTCAGTATAATCTGCAGATGGAAAAGTCCACTGTTAGCACAGTTTTTACAAAGGGTAAACAGATCAATACTATGGAGTCTATATTATTGTGAAAATCAACAGCTCATTAGAAAATCAAATCCCAATTTGTAATTTTAACCTCCCATACTTCTTTGAATCCCACGCCTCACTTGCTAACACTCTCTAAACAACTGTAGCACATACATTAGGACATAGATCTATAGATCTTTTTGCCAGACAAGTGGCAGTGAACCCTTCTCAATTCATTTGTGTTAGGATATGGTACACCGATAGCAATTAAGCCAGCTGATAAGTTGAGAGAGGAAGGGTTATGCTACAGTTAATGGAAATAATAAAAACGATGAATAGATTATTTACCATCCTCATTTTAGCCAATTCCTACCAGTTCAGCAATAGTAAAGTTGAGACTCTTATGCTCAAACGTACGTTCATACAAATTCAGAAGTCTCAGAAAGTGCCCAATTTCTTTCATCTTAACATCTTAGTTTGTAGTAGGGCATCCTGTCTACCCTACTACTCATTTAATTACCAAGATGAATGTATCCTACTGATTAATAGGCAACGGAGTGGCCCTCATGTCAGACATGATCTTGTTTTTGCTTTATGATGTCAGCTTGCTAGGCAACAGAGTGGCCCTCAGGTCAGACAACATTCTTGCTTTAGCTTTATGACGTCAGAGCACCAGTGGACCAATTGTCCTTGTGGAAGCTGACCACAGAGGAGGATGAGATTTCAGAAGGTATGCAGTAGGTTACTATCTGTGTTTGTAAGGCAAGTAGGAGGGGGAATAATAAAGGACTCTGAACCACTCAAAGCATAGGGGCCTTTTTGAAAGTGGATGGGGATACAAAAATAGAGATTATCCTTTATACCAATCCATCTTGAGTATCTGAGTCCAACATACAAAGTGCAGGGGAAGACGTTAAATGAGCTTCCTTCTGTGAGAAGGAAACACTATCGTTCTCAAGTGAGATAGTGCATTTCAAACTCAAAGGCAGCAAATTCCTCAAGTGGAACATTGCTAGCACTAGGATCTAAAGCAGGCTTTAGTAGTGTTGAAGGCAGTCAGTTTTTGTTAACTATCATGACCAACACAATGTGAGCCATATTACTTCCATATTGACAGAAATTATATTCAGGCACAGGCTCCCACTAGAAGGTAATGAGGAAATTCAAAAGCTGTGAACGTCTTTTTAATGCCTAAAGGAATGATTGTGAGGTTTACTTACCATATAAATTGGTCAAATGATGCCGTATGCCGGAAGATTTGCTTTTTTTTTTTTCTTCAGTCTCGGCAAGGCAGAGAAATTCTGTGGTGAAACGCTGCCACTGCTGGCCATTCAGTATAATCTGCAGATGGAAAAGTCCACTGTTAGTACCATTTTTACAAAGGGTAAACAGATCAATACTATGGAGTCTATATTATTGTGAAAATCAACAGCTCATTAGAAAATCAAATCCCAATTTGTAATTTTAACCTCCCATACTTCTTTGAATCCCACGCCTCACTTGCTAACACTCTCTAAACAACTGTAGCACATACATTAGGACATAGATCTATAGATCTTTTTCCCAGACAAGTGGCAGTGAACCCTTCTCAATTCATTTGTGTTAGGATATGGTACACCGATAGCAATTAAGCCAGCTGATAAGTTGAGAGAGGAAGGGTTATGCTACAGTTAATGGAAATAATAAAAACGATGAATAGATTATTTACCATCCTCATTTTAGCCAATTCCTACCAGTTCAGCAATAGTAAAGTTGAGACTCTTATGCTCAAACGTACGTTCATACAAATTCAGAAGTCTCAGAAAGTGCCTCAATTTCTTTCATCTTAACATCTTAGTTTGTAGTAGGGCATCCTGTCTACCCTACTACTCATTTAATTACCAAGATGAATGTATCCTACTGATTAATAGGCAACAGAGTGGCCCTGATGTCAGACAACATCTTGTTTTTGCTTTATGATGTCAGCTTGCTAGGCAACAGAGTGGCCCTCAGGTCAGACAACATTCTTGCTTTAGCTTTATGACGTCAGAGCACCAGTGGACCAATTGTCCTTGTGGAAGCTGACCACACAGGAGGATGAGATTTCAGAAGGTATGCCGTAGGTTACTATCTGTGTTTGTAAGGCAAGTAGGAGGGGGAATGATAAAGGACTCTGAACCACTCAAAGCATAGGGGCCTTTTTGAAAGTGGATGGGGATACAAAAATAGAGATTATCCTTAATACCAATCCGTCTTGAGTATCAGAGTCCATCATACAAAGTGCAGGGGAAGACGTTAAATGAGCTTCCTTCTGTGAGAAGGAAACACTATCGTTCTAAAGTGAGATAGTGCATTTCAAACTCAAAGGCAGCAAATTCCCCAAGTGGAACATTGCTAGCACCAGGATCTAAAGCAGGCTTTAGTAGTGTTGAAGGCAGTCAGTTTTTGTTAGCTATCATGACCAACACAATGTGATCCATATTACTTCTATATTGAAAGAAAATATATTCAGGCACAGGCTCCCACTAGAAGGTAATGAGGAAATTCAAAAGCTGTGAACGTCTTTTTAATGCCTAAAGGAATGATTGTGAGTTTTACTTACCATATAAATTGGTCAAATGATGACGTATGCCGGAAGATTTGCTTTTTTTTTTTTTCTTCAGTCTCGGCAAGGCAGAGAAATTCTGTGGTGAAACGCTGCCACTGCTGGCCATTCAGTATAATCTGCAGATGGAAAAGTCCACTGTTAGCACAATTTTTAAAAGGGTAAACAGATCAATACCATGGAGTCTATATTATTGTGAAAATCAACAGCTCATTAGAAAATCAAATCCCAATTTGTAATTTTAACCTCCCATACTTCTTTGAATCCCACCCCTCACTTGCTAACACTCTCTAAACAACTGTAGCACATACATTAGGACATAGATCTATAGATCTTTTTGCCAGACAAGTGGCAGTGAACCCTTCTCAATTCATTTGTGTTAAAATATGGTACACCGATAGCAATTAAGCCAGCTGATAAGTTGAGAGAGGAAGGGTTATGCTACAGTTAATGGAAATAATAAAAACGATGAATAGAATATTTACCATCCTCATTTTAGCCAATTCCTACCAGTTCAGCATTAGCAAAGTTGAGACTCTTATGCTCAAACACGTTCATACAAATTCAGAAGTCTCAGAAAGTGCCCCAATTTCTTTCATCTTAACATCTTAGTTTGTAGTAGGGCATCCTGTCTACCCTACTACTCATTTAATTACCAAGATGAATGTATCCTACTGATTAATAGGCAACAGAGTGGCCCTCATGTCAGACAACATCGTGTTTTTGCTTTATGATGTCAGCTTGCTAGGCAACAGAGTGGCCCTCAGGTCAGACAACATTCTTGCTTTAGCTTTATGACGTCAGAGCACCAGTGGACCAATTGTCCTTGTGGAAGCTGACCACACAGGAGGATGAGATTTCAGAAGGTATGCAGTAGGTTACTATCTGTGTTTGTAAGGCAAGTAGGAGGGGGATTGATAAAGGACTCTGAACCACTCAAAGCATAGGGGCCTTTTTGAAAGTGGATGGGGATACAAAAATAGAGATTATCCTTAATACCAATCCGTCTTGAGTATCAGAGTCCATCATACAAAGTGCAGGGGAAGACGTTAAATGAGCTTCCCTCTGTGAGAAGTAAACACTATCGTTCTAAAGTGAGATAGTGCATTTCAAACTCAAATGCAGCAAATTCCCCAAGTGGAACATTGCTAGCACCAGGATCTAAAGCAGGCTTTAGTAGTGTTGAAGGCAGTCAGTTTTTGTTTGCTTTCATGACCAACACAATGTGAGCCATATTACTTCCATATTGACAGAAATTATATTCAGGCATAGGCTCCCACTAGAAGGTAATGAGGAAATTCAAAAGCTGTGAACGTCTTTTTAATGCCTAAAGGAATGATTGTGAGGTTTACTTACCATATAAATTGGTCAAATGATGCCGTATGCCGGAAGATTTGCTTTTTTTTTTTCTTCAGTCTCGGCAAGGCAGAGAAATTCTGTGGTGAAACGCTGCCACTGCTGGCCATTCAGTATAATCTGCAGATGGAAAAGTCCACTGTTAGCACAATTTTTACAAAGGGTAAACAGATCAATACTATGGAGTCTATATTATTGTGAAAATCAACAGCTCATTAGAAAATCAAATCCCAATTTGTAATTTTAACCTCCCATACTTCTTTGAATCCCACGCCTCACTTGCTAACACTCTCTAAACAACTGTAGCACATACATTAGGACATAGATCTATAGATCTTTTTGCCAGACAAGTGGCAGTGAACCCTTCTCAATTCATTTGTGTTAGGATATGGTACACCGATAGCAATTAAGCCAGCTGATAAGTTGAGAGAGGAAGGGTTATGCTACAGTTAATGGAAATAATAAAAACGAGGAATAGATTATTTACCATCCTCATTTTAGCCAATTCCTACCAGTTCAGCAATAGTAAAGTTGAGACTCTTATGCTCAAACGTACGTTCATACAAATTCAGAAGTCTCAGAAAGTGCCCCAATTTCTTTCATCTTAACATCTTAGTTTGTAGTAGGGCATCCTGTCTACCCTACTACTCATTTAATTACCAAGATGAATGTATCCTACTGATTAATAGGCAACAGAGTGGCCCTCATGTCAGACAACATCTTCTTTTTGCTTTATGATGTCAGCTTGCTAGGCAACAGAGTGGCCCTCAGGTCAGACAACATTCTTGCTTTAGCTTTATGACGTCAGAGCACCAGTGGACCAATTGTCCTTGTGGAAGCTGACCACACAGGAGGATGAGATTTCAGAAGGTATGCCGTAGGTTACTATCTGTGTTTGTAAGGCAAGTAGGAGGGGGAATGATAAAGGACTCTGAACCACTCAAAGCATAGGGGCCTTTTTGAAAGTGGATGGGGATACAAAAATAGAGATTATCCTTAATACCAATCCGTCTTGAGTATCAGAGTCCATCATACAAAGTGCAGGGGAAGACGTTAAATGAGCTTCCTTCGGTGAGAAGGAAACACTATCGTTCTAAAGTGAGATAGTGCATTTCAAACTCAAAGGCAGCAAATTCCTCAAGTGGAACATTGCTAGCACCAGGATCTAAAGCAGGCTTTAGTAGTGTTGAAGGCAGTCAGTTTTTGTTAACTATCATGACCAACACAATGTGAGCCATATTACTTCCATATTGACAGAAATTATATTCAGGCACAGGCTCCCACTAGAAGGTAATGAGGAAATTCAAAAGCTGTGAACGTCTTTTTAATGCCTAAAGGAATGATTGTGAGGTTTACTTACCATATAAATTGGTCAAATGATGCCGTATGCCGGAAGATTTGCTTTTTTTTTTTTCTTCAGTCTCGGCAAGGCAGAGAAATTCTGTGGTGAAACGCTGCCACTGCTGGCCATTCAGTATAATCTGCAGATGGAAAAGTCCACTGTTAGTACCATTTTTACAAAGGGTAAACAGATCAATACTATGGAGTCTATATTATTGTGAAAATCAACAGCTCATTAGAAAATCAAATCCCAATTTGTAATTTTAACCTCCCATACTTCTTTGAATCCCACGCCTCACTTGCTAACACTCTCTAAACAACTGTAGCACATACATTAGGACATAGATCTATAGATCTTTTTCCCAGACAAGTGGCAGTGAACCCTTCTCAATTCATTTGTGTTAGGATATGGTACACCGATAGCAATTAAGCCAGCTGATAAGTTGAGAGAGGAAGGGTTATGCTACAGTTAATGGAAATAATAAAAACGATGAATAGAATATTTACCATCCTCATTTTAGCCAATTCCTACCAGTTCAGCATTAGCAAAGTTGAGACTCTTATGCTCAAACGTACGTTCATACAAATTCAGAAGTCTCAGAAAGTGCCCCAATTTCTTTCATCTTAACATCTTAGTTTGTAGTAGGGCAT
This sequence comes from Lissotriton vulgaris, assembly GCF_964263255.1. Taxonomy (NCBI): domain Eukaryota; kingdom Metazoa; phylum Chordata; class Amphibia; order Caudata; family Salamandridae; genus Lissotriton; species Lissotriton vulgaris. The sequence goes on from NC_141696.1 coordinate 616,299,818, forward strand.
CCTGTCTACCCTACTACTCATTTAATTACCAAGATGAATGTATCCTACTGATTAATAGGCAACAGAGTGGCCCTCATGTCAGACAACATCTTGTTTTTGCTTTATGATGTCAGCTTGCTAGGCAACAGAGTGGCCCTCAGGTCAGACAACATTCTTGCTTTAGCTTTATGACGTCAGAGCACCAGTGGACCAATTGTCCTTGTGGAAGCTGACCACACAGGAGGATGAGATTTCAGAAGGTATGCAGTAGGTTACTATCTGTGTTTGTAAGGCAAGTAGGAGGGGGAATGATAAAGGACTAAGAACCACTCAAAGCATAGGGGCCTTTTTGAAAGTGGATGGGGATACAAAAATAGAGATTATCCTTAATACCAATCCGTCTTGAGTATCAGAGTCCATCATACAAAGTGCAGGGGAAGACGTTAAATGAGCTTCCCTCTGTGAGAAGTAAACACTATCGTTCTAAAGTGAGATAGTGCATTTCAAACTCAAAGGCAGCAAATTCCTCAAGTGGAACATTGCTAGCACCAGGATCTAAAGCAGGCTTTAGTAGTGTTGATGGCAGTCAGTTTTTGTTAGCTATCATGACCAACACAATGTGAGCCATATTACTTCCATATTGACAGAAATTATATTCAGGCACAGGCTCCCACTAGAAGGTAATGAGGAAATTCAAAAGCTGTGAACGTCTTTTTAATGCCTAAAGGAATGATTGTGAGTTTTACTTACCATATAAATTGGTCAAATGATGCCGTATGCCGGAAGACTTGCTTTTTTTTTTTTCTTCAGTCTCGGCAAGGCAGAGAAATTCTGTGGTGAAACGCTGCCACTGCTGGCCATTCAGTATAATCTGCAGATGGAAAAGCCCACTGTTAGCACAATTTTTACAAAGGGTAAACAGATCAATACCATGGAGTCTATATTATTGTGAAAATCAACAGCTCATTAGAAAATCAAATCCCAATTTGTAATTTTAACCTCCCATACTTCTTTGAATCCCACGCCTCACTTGCTAACACTCTCTAAACAACTGTAGCACATACATTAGGACATAGATCTATAGATCTTTTTGCCAGACAAGTGGCAGTGAACCCTTCTCAATTCATTTGTGTTAAAATATGGTACACCGATAGCAATTAAGCCAGCTGATAAGTTGAGAGAGGAAGGGTTATGCTACAGTTAATGGAAATAATAAAAACGATGAATAGAATATTTACCATCCTCATTTTAGCCAATTCCTACCAGTTCAGCATTAGCAAAGTTGAGACTCTTATGCTCAAACGTACGTTCATACAAATTCAGAAGTCTCAGAAAGTGCCCCAATTTCTTTCATCTTAACATCTTAGTTTGTAGTAGGGCATCCTGTCTACCCTACTACTCATTTAATTACCAAGATGAATGTATCCTACTGATTAATAGGCAACAGAGTGGCCCTCATGTCAGACAATATCTTGTTTTTGCTTTATGATGTCAGCTTGCTAGGCAACAGAGTGGCCCTCAGGTCAGACAACATTCTTGCTTTAGCTTTATGACGTCAGAGCACCAGTGGACCAATTGTCCTTGTGGAAGCTGACCACACAGGAGGATGAGATTTCAGAAGGTATGCAGTAGGTTACTATCTGTGTTTGTAAGGCAAGTAGGAGGGGGAATGATAAAGGACTCTGAACCACTCAAAGCATAGGGGCCTTTTTGAAAGTGGATGGGGATACAAAAATAGAGATTATCCTTAATACCAATCCGTCTTGAGTATCAGAGTCCATCATACAAAGTGCAGGGGAAGACGTTAAATGAGCTTCCCTCTGTGAGAAGTAAACACTATCGTTCTAAAGTGAGATAGTGCATTTCAAACTCAAATGCAGCAAATTCCCCAAGTGGAACATTGCTAGCACCAGGATCTAAAGCAGGCTTTAGTAGTGTTGAAGGCAGTCAGTTTTTGTTTGCTATCATGACCAACACAATGTGAGCCATATTACTTCCATATTGACAGAAATTATATTCAGGCATAGGCTCCCACTAGAAGGTAATGAGGAAATTCAAAAGCTGTGAACGTCTTTTTAATGCCTAAAGGAATGATTGTGAGGTTTACTTACCATATAAATTGGTCAAATGATGCCGTATGCCGGAAGATTTGCTTTTTTTTTTTCTTCAGTCTCGGCAAGGCAGAGAAATTCTGTGGTGAAACGCTGCCACTGCTGGCCATTCAGTATAATCTGCAGATGGAAAGGTCCACTGTTAGTACCATTTGTACAAAGGGTAAACAGATCAATACTATGGAGTCTATATTATTGTGAAAATCAACAGCTCATTAGAAAATCAAATCCCAATTTGTAATTTTAACCTCCCATACTTCTTTGAATCCCACGCCTCACTTGCTAACACTCTCTAAACAACTGTAGCACATACATTAGGACATAGATCTATAGATCTTTTTGCCAGACAAGTGGCAGTGAACCCTTCTCAATTCATTTGTGTTAGGATATGGTACACCGATAGCAATTAAGCCAGCTGATAAGTTGAGAGAGGAAGGGTTATGCTACAGTTAATGGAAATAATAAAAACGATGAATAGATTATTTACCATCCTCATTTTAGCCAATTCCTACCAGTTCAGCAATAGTAAAGTTGAGACTCTTATGCTCAAACGTACGTTCATACAAATTCAGAAGTCTCAGAAAGTGCCCCAATTTCTTTCATCTTAACATCTTAGTTTGTAGTAGGGCATCCTGTCTACCCTACTACTCATTTAATTACCAAGATGAATGTATCCTACTGATTAATAGGCAACAGAGTGGCCCTCATGTCAGACAACATCTTGTTTTTGCTTTATGATGTCAGCTTGCTAGGCAAGAGAGTGGCCCTCAGGTCAGACAACATTCTTGCTTTAGCTTTATGACGTCAGAGCACCAGTGGACCAATTGTCCTTGTGGAAGCTGACCACACAGGAGGATGAGATTTCAGAAGGTATGCCGTAGGTTACTATCTGTGTTTGTAAGGCAAGTAGGAGGGGGAATGATAAAGGACTCTGAACCACTCAAAGCATAGGGGCCTTTTTGAAAGTGGATGGGGATACAAAAATAGAGATTATCCTTAATACCAATCCGTCTTGAGTATCAGAGTCCATCATACAAAGTGCAGGGGAAGACGTTAAATGAGCTTCCTTCTGTGAGAAGGAAACACTATCGTTCTAAAGTGAGATAGTGCATTTCAAACTCAAAGGCAGCAAATTCCTCAAGTGGAACATTGCTAGCACCAGGATCTAAAGCAGGCTTTAGTAGTGTTGAAGGCAGTCAGTTTTTGTTATCTATCATGACCAACACAATGTGAGCCATATTACTTCCATATTGACAGAAATTATATTCAGGCACAGGCTCCCACTAGAAGGTAATGAGGAAATTCAAAAGCTGTGAACGTCTTTTTAATGCCTAAAGGAATGATTGTGAGCTTTACTTACCATATAAATTGGTCAAATGATGCCGTATGCCGGAAGATTTGCTTTTTTTTTTTCTTCAGTCTCGGCAAGGCAGAGAAATTCTGTGGTGAAACGCTGCCACTGCTGGCCATTCAGTATAATCTGCAGATGGAAAAGTCCACTGTTAGTACCATTTTTACAAAGGGTAAACAGATCAATACTATGGAGTCTATATTATTGTGAAAATCAACAGCTCATTAGAAAATCAAATCCCAATTTGTAATTTTAACCTCCCATACTTCTTTGAATCCCACGCCTCACTTGCTAACACTCTCTAAACAACTGTAGCACATACATTAGGACATAGATCTATAGATCTTTTTCCCAGACAAGTGGCAGTGAACCCTTCTCAATTCATTTGTGTTAGGATATGGTACACCGATAGCAATTAAGCCAGCTGATAAGTTGAGAGAGGAAGGGTTATGCTACAGTTAATGGAAATAATAAAAACGATGAATAGAATATTTACCATCCTCATTTTAGCCAATTCCTACCAGTTCAGCATTAGCAAAGTTGAGACTCTTATGCTCAAACGTACGTTCATACAAATTCAGAAGTCTCAGAAAGTGCCCCAATTTGTTTCATCTTAACATCTTAGTTTGTAGTAGGGCATCCTGTCTACCCTACTACTCATTTAATTACCAAGATGAATGTATCCTACTGATTAATAGGCAACAGAGTGGCCCTCATGTCAGACAACATCTTGTTTTTGCTTTATGATGTCAGCTTGCTAGGCAACAGAGTGGCCCTCAGGTCAGACAACATTCTTGCTTTAGCTTTATGACGTCAGAGCACCAGTGGACCAATTGTCCTTGTGGAAGCTGACCACACAGGAGGATGAGATTTCAGAAGGTATGCAGTAGGTTACTATCTGTGTTTGTAAGGCAAGTAGGAGGGGGAATGATAAAGGACTAAGAACCACTCAAAGCATAGGGGCCTTTTTGAAAGTGGATGGGGATACAAAAATAGAGATTATCCTTAATACCAATCCGTCTTGAGTATCAGAGTCCATCATACAAAGTGCAGGGGAAGACGTTAAATGAGCTTCCCTCTGTGAGAAGTAAACACTATCGTTCTAAAGTGAGATAGTGCATTTCAAACTCAAAGGCAGCAAATTCCTCAAGTGGAACATTGCTAGCACCAGGATCTAAAGCAGGCTTTAGTAGTGTTGATGGCAGTCAGTTTTTGTTAGCTATCATGACCAACACAATGTGAGTCATATTACTTCCATATTGACAGAAATTATATTCAGGCACAGGCTCCCACTAGAAGGTAATGAGGAAATTCAAAAGCTGTGAACGTCTTTTTAATGCCTAAAGGAATGATTGTGAGTTTTACTTACCATATAAATTGGTCAAATGATGCCGTATGCCGGAAGACTTGCTTTTTTTTTTTTCTTCAGTCTCGGCAAGGCAGAGAAATTCTGTGGTGAAACGCTGCCACTGCTGGCCATTCAGTATAATCTGCAGATGGAAAAGCCCACTGTTAGCACAATTTTTACAAAGGGTAAACAGATCAATACCATGGAGTCTATATTATTGTGAAAATCAACAGCTCATTAGAAAATCAAATCCCAATTTGTAATTTTAACCTCCCATACTTCTTTGAATCCCACGCCTCACTTGCTAACACTCTCTAAACAACTGTAGCACATACATTAGGACATAGATCTATAGATCTTTTTGCCAGACAAGTGGCAGTGAACCCTTCTCAATTCATTTGTGTTAAAATATGGTACACCGATAGCAATTAAGCCAGCTGATAAGTTGAGAGAGGAAGGGTTATGCTACAGTTAATGGAAATAATAAAAACGATGAATAGAATATTTACCATCCTCATTTTAGCCAATTCCTACCAGTTCAGCATTAGCAAAGTTGAGACTCTTATGCTCAAACGTACGTTCATACAAATTCAGAAGTCTCAGAAAGTGCCCCAATTTCTTTCATCTTAACATCTTAGTTTGTAGTAGGGCATCCTGTCTACCCTACTACTCATTTAATTACCAAGATGAATGTATCCTACTGATTAATAGGCAACAGAGTGGCCCTCATGTCAGACAATATCTTGTTTTTGCTTTATGATGTCAGCTTGCTAGGCAACAGAGTGGCCCTCAGGTCAGACAACATTCTTGCTTTAGCTTTATGACGTCAGAGCACCAGTGGACCAATTGTCCTTGTGGAAGCTGACCACACAGGAGGATGAGATTTCAGAAGGTATGCAGTAGGTTACTATCTGTGTTTGTAAGGCAAGTAGGAGGGGGAATGATAAAGGACTCTGAACCACTCAAAGCATAGGGGCCTTTTTGAAAGTGGATGGGGATACAAAAATAGAGATTATCCTTAATACCAATCCGTCTTGAGTATCAGAGTCCATCATACAAAGTGCAGGGGAAGACGTTAAATGAGCTTCCCTCTGTGAGAAGTAAACACTATCGTTCTAAAGTGAGATAGTGCATTTCAAACTCAAATGCAGCAAATTCCCCAAGTGGAACATTGCTAGCACCAGGATCTAAAGCAGGCTTTAGTAGTGTTGAAGGCAGTCAGTTTTTGTTTGCTATCATGACCAACACAATGTGAGCCATATTACTTCCATATTGACAGAAATTATATTCAGGCACAGGCTCCCACTAGAAGGTAATGAGGAAATTCAAAAGCTGTGAACGTCTTTTTAATGCCTAAAGGAATGATTGTGAGCTTTACTTACCATATAAATTGGTCAAATGATGCCGTATGCCGGAAGATTTGCTTTTTTTTTTTTCTTCAGTCTCGGCAAGGCAGAGAAATTCTGTGGTGAAACGCTGCCACTGCTGGCCATTCAGTATAATCTGCAGATGGAAAAGTCCACTGTTAGTACCATTTTTACAAAGGGTAAACAGATCAATACTATGGAGTCTATATTATTGTGAAAATCAACAGCTCATTAGAAAATCAAATCCCAATTTGTAATTTTAACCTCCCATACTTCTTTGAATCCCACGCCTCACTTGCTAACACTCTCTAAACAACTGTAGCACATACATTAGGACATAGATCTATAGATCTTTTTCCCAGACAAGTGGCAGTGAACCCTTCTCAATTCATTTGTGTTAGGATATGGTACACCGATAGCAATTAAGCCAGCTGATAAGTTGAGAGAGGAAGGGTTATGCTACAGTTAATGGAAATAATAAAAACGATGAATAGATTATTTACCATCCTCATTTTAGCCAATTCCTACCAGTTCAGCAATAGTAAAGTTGAGACTCTTATGCTCAAACGTACGTTCATACAAATTCAGAAGTCTCAGAAAGTGCCCCAATTTCTTTCATCTTAACATCTTAGTTTGTAGTAGGGCATCCTGTCTACCCTACTACTCATTTAATTACCAAGATGAATGTATCCTACTGATTAATAGGCAACAGAGTGGCCCTCATGTCAGACAACATCTTCTTTTTGCTTTATGATGTCAGCTTGCTAGGCAACAGAGTGGCCCTCAGGTCAGACAACATTCTTGCTTTAGCTTTATGACGTCAGAGCACCAGTGGACCAATTGTCCTTGTGGAAGCTGACCACACAGGAGAATGAGATTTCAGAAGGTATGCAGTAGGTTACTATCTGTGTTTGTAAGGCAAGTAGGAGGGGGAATGGTAAAGGACTATGAACCACTCAAAGCATAGGGGCCTTTTTGAAAGTGGATGGGGATACAAAAATAGAGATTATCCTTAATACCAATCCATCTTGAGTATCAGAGTCCAACATACAAAGTGCAGGGGAAGACGTTAAATGAGCTTCCTTCTGTGAGAAGGAAACACTATCGTTCTCAAGTGAGATAGTGCATTTCAAATTCAAAGGCAGCAAATTCCTCAAGTGGAACATTGCTAGCACTAGGATCTAAAGCAGGCTTTAGTAGTGTTGAAGGCAGTCAGTTTTTGTTAGCTATCATGACCAACACAATGTGAGCCATATTACTTCCATATTGACAGAAATTATATTCAGGCATAGGCTCCCACTAGAAGGTAATGAGGAAATTCAAAAGCTGTGAACGTCTTTTTAATGCCTAAAGGAATGATTGTGAGGTTTACTTACCATATAAATTGGTCAAATGATGCCGTATGCCGGAAGATTTGCTTTTTTTTTTTTCTTCAGTCTCGGCAAGGCAGAGAAATTCTGTAGTGAAACGCTGCCACTGCTGGCCATTCAGTATAATCTGCAGATGGAAAAGTCCACTGTTAGTACCATTTTTACAAAGGGTAAACAGATCAATACTATGGAGTCTATATTATTGTGAAAATCAACAGCTCATTAGAAAATCAAATCCCAATTTGTAATTTTAACCTCCCATACTTCTTTGAATCCCACGCCTCACTTGCTAACACTCTCTAAACAACTGTAGCACATACATTAGGACATAGATCTATAGATCTTTTTGCCAGACAAGTGGCAGTGAACCCTTCTCAATATGGCTGAGATACCCGCCACCCCCTCTCAACACAATCCCCAAAGAAGGGAAACCGGAAACAGTTCTTGAAGTTTTTGGAAGTGGGAGGGAGTGACCCTCCCGGCCGTATTTATTAAAACAAAAAATTAAAAACATTTAAACATTAATGTACAATTTCATACCACATTGCGATGTTTGGCTAACCTTAACAGATTCTCTAATACAGAGGTTCTCCTAGCCGAACTAACATCCTACAAAACATTTACTTGAAATATTGAAATTGTACATCCTAACGTTTAAGGGCCAACGGCAAGGTCGTAACCGGTGTCAAGATCCCTAACCAGACATACCCCCCCCACTTGGAGGGGCGACAGCACTGAGGCGTACTCAAGTGCAACTACTACCAATTTCCCTTGACTTGACGGGGGCACTTATCAACTCGACGCCAGTTAAAGGTCGTTCGAAGACTCGTGTGAGGTATCTAGAAGGTATCGTAGACCTCCCCCCAACCCCACACAACTTACCACATCTGCCGTCGCAGATGTCACTGGCCCCGGGAAATTCCCCAGGAGGGGGCTGTAACCCCTCCTACACAGGAAGGGGCCTTGACCACCTTTCCTCTTCTTTCGGCGACCTATCCTTAGAAGGGACCGCCTCCCCGTTGAGGGGCCAAAGGCCACCTCCCCCGAGCGCTCCCATCCGTGTTGGGTGACGCCCACTCATAGGGATCTTCCAATTAGTGCTCACTGATCATGACCTTACCGCCCGACCAAAAATAAATACGACAAATGATAACTAAACGAAACTACATTGGCCACTATGACCGAAAAAACCTGTCTATAAATGGACCTTACAACCGAAGTTCTTCAATCACAAACTTGTAAAATTAGACCAATCTTTATTACACATTCAACATCAACACAACACTACAATAACCTGAAAACGAAATAGAATCATTGATCAAATTTATTAAAACAACTGGCTGTCCTCAGGGGCTGGTGGGTGGGTCAAAATTGGCTCTTCGTTCCGTCTCGAGCTCACGTGCAGCGAGGGGGTGCAGCTTCAGAGCACAGGAACAAGAGGATGTCTTCTGGTCTTGCGTCCCTTTTTATCCATCTTCAGGGCGGGCGCAAACCCGCCCCTGCCTGCCCCGAGGGCGTGGCCAGCCGCGTCAGTGTCTAGGCCAGCCCACTCTAGGGCGGGAAAAAGCGCGCCCCGGCTACGCCGCTTCGGGCATACCAGCCGAGACGCGCCTCCCGCCCAAAATGGCTTCCCGGGGGGATCGAGGCACTCTGCCATACGTTCGGGGGGACCGAGTGGTCGCCCCTTTCCATATGGCTGAGATACCCGCCACCCCCTCTCAACACAATCCCCAAAGAAGGGAAACCGGAAACAGTTCTTGAAGTTTTTGGAAGTGGGAGGGAGTGACCCTCCCGGCCGTATTTATTAAAACAAAAAATTAAAAACATTTAAACATTAATGTACAATTTCATACCACATTGCGATGTTTGGCTAACCTTAACAGATTCTCTAATACAGAGGTTCTCCTAGCCGAACTAACATCCTACAAAACATTTACTTGAAATATTGAAATTGTACATCCTAACGTTTAAGGGCCAACGGCAAGGTCGTAACCGGTGTCAAGATCCCTAACCAGACATACCCCCCCCCACTTGGAGGGGCGACAGCACTGAGGCGTACTCAAGTGCAACTACTACCAATTTCCCTTGACTTGACGGGGGCACTTATCAACTCGACGCCAGTTAAAGGTCGTTCGAAGACTCGTGTGAGGTATCTAGAAGGTATCGTAGACCTCCCCCCAACCCCACACAACTTACCGCATCTGCCGTCGCAGATGTCACTGGCCCCGGGAAATTCCCCAGGAGGGGGCTGTAACCCCTCCTACACAGGAAGGGGCCTTGACCGCCTTTCCTCTTCTTTCGGCGACCCATCCTTAGAAGGGACCGCCTCCCTGTTGGGGGGCCAAAGGCCACCTCCCCCGAGCGCTCCCATCCGTGTTGGGTGACGCCCACTCATAGGGATCTTCCAATTAGTGCTCACCGATCATGACCTTACCGCCACAGGCCGGATAGTTGACCGGCTATCCGGACCCCCCACACAACTCCTACCTAAAGGTCATGTTTCAACGATTTTAACCATGCTAAGAAGTCTCCTAAGAGTAACTCATTCCCCACCCAAGACAAATGCACACCATCCCCCAAATACATACTGTCATCATTAATACAGCTATGAGAAATAGAATGCAATGTCCTGGAACGGAACAACCTACTCACTTTATTGTTAAGCTTCCTAACAGAATGGTTCAAAGCAGGAATAGAGATAGCCCCCCGCCACACTTTTCGTGGAATCAAATGGGACCATGCAACCGTGCACCCCGGAACTCTCCTCGCCAACCAACTTACAGTGGAAAGCATTGCCTCCAGGAGTAGTCGTCTACCGATGGTGACCAAATCATTGCCCCCAACATGCACTATAACTATAGACGGCGGTGACCTTGTCCGCCCTAACAAACCCTCGAAAAATGTTTAAACTGGTCAATACAGAGACCGCCCCTTCCGTAGAAGGACATCCTGTACCCGTATTCCCCAGCTACGTGAATCATGTCACCTGCTTTGAATACGTCTGCGGCACGCCTCACGTATGAGTGGCCCACGACCCACACCTCCTTTTTCACAGCCGGTGATGTCTGACCGCTGGCCCGGTGTAGGGTCGACTGCATAGTCCGCCCCGCCTCGTAAGCTTGCGTAACTGAAAACCAAACAAAAACAAGAAGCGTGAGTACATTATTACAGCTTCACAACATGTGCAACCGCACGTATCTTTTATAACAATTGGAGGACCAACGCCCCACTCGTTTCACTTGCTCAACATTAAGACCCCTGGCTGTAGCTTCCGTAGCAGCCCCTATCCGAAAGGAATGGGTCCCAAATTCGCCCGGGTTCAAGCCCGCAGCGGCAATTGACATCGCAAGCACCCGCTGAAACTGAAATTTCGTCAGTGGGGTGGCGTCAGCGTGTCTTAACAAAGTCCCCCCCCATGATGCCACCCTTCGTGCTAGGTAATCCTCTAAACACTTTACCGGACATATGGAGGACCCAGGAATCCTGCGTATGATGACGCAGTCACCCATCCCATCTTGATCAGTCTTGGATTTTACAAAGGAGACAGTCATTGTTTCTCCCCTGATCTGAACGTGTTCCTGGCACAAACCCCCTGCCACATCCAGTTTGTTCCTTGCAACTAGTTCGCTTACCCGCATTGCTCCGTGAAATGCTAGCGTAAAAGCAGCTCGGAACAGCACCGCCTCAAACTGAGATGAACATGTGGCCGGGAGTGTGGCCAACAACTGGGACAATCTATCCAAACCTATCGGGCGCCTTTCATCTACTCTGCGACCCTCAAGGCGTTGCCACCCACGCAGCGCTTTCTGTACAACGAAAGACGCTGTTGGGTCCTGGATAGCGTGTGCTCTGGCAACAAAGGAAATGGCCGCACGATGCCTCTGGGCCGTAGCCACCGATTTCCCAGCCCTACGTAAGGACATCAGGAAATTCACTACCCATTCCTCGTAACCCCAAAGTCGCTCTCTATCACTCCCCAAAAAGGCTAAATAGGCCCGAAACGCCCCTTCGTATGCCTTCCTCGTCTGTGGTGCTAGACTCTCTCCCACGAGGTGACGAAGTTCGGGGCACCGAGAGACCAGAGAGCTTCGGGAAAGGGTGCCGGCTCTGGGTCCGCTGAGGGTAGGAAACCCGAAAAAGCCTGCATTTGAAAACGAGACAGTGCGTCAGCCGCCTGATTCATCACCCCTGGAACATGCTTTGCTCTGAATAGCACGTTCAATTGCATACATAGTAAAACAATTTCCTTAAGCAGTCTTAAAATCAGTTTACAACGTGCTGCCTGACTATTGATGCACTCGACCACGGTCATATTGTCAGACCAAAATATGACAGAGTGATCCTTGAACCCATCGGGCCATGTTCTCAAGGCCACCAAGATGGGAAACAGTTCCAGGAAAGCAATATAACTCGTCAGACCATTCTCATGCCACCATGTCGGCCATCTTTGTGCCGACCATTTCGTGCCGAAGATGGCGCCAAAACCTATGCTTCCTGCTGAATCTGTCCATAGCCCCAGCTCTTCAGAAGACACGGCTGGTTCATTCCAGACGATTCTACCATTGAAGTCCGCCAGAAATGCTAACCAAATACGCATGTCCTGGCGGATCTCGGCCGATAGTCTCGTGCGATGATGGCACTCTTTAAGGCCGACCATCGCTTGGGCAATTGAACGGGAAAAGGGGCGGGCCATTGGTATTACCCTCAGGGCAAAATTCAACTGTCCCACCAACTGCTGTAATTGTTGCAGCGTAACTTTTGATGCATTTATACACATTTGCAGCGCAGCCCTGAACTTCAACACTTTCTCAGCTGGCAAACGGAAACACCCTTCAATGGAGTCCAACTCGATCCCCAGAAACTCGAGGCAAGTCGTAGGACCCACTGTTTTACCCGGCGCCAATGGCACACCAAACTGTTTCATTAACACACAAAATTCGGCCAAGGCCCGGCCACATTCAAGATCCCCGGCCGCCCCAAGAAACAGAAAATCATCAAGGTAGTGCATTACATCTTGGAAACCTGTTTTCTTTGTGAAGACCCATTGTAGAAAACTACTGAATTTCTCGAAATAAGCACAGGATATAGAGCACCCCATTGGCATACACCTATCCATGTAATAACAACCCTGAAACCTGAATCCTAGGAGACGCTGGTCGTCTGGGTGTACCGGGAGCAATCGGAACGCTGACTCGATATCTGACTTCGCCATCAGCGCCCCGGGCCCCAGGCGATTCAAAATGGCTACGGCCTCATCGAAGGATGCGTACCGCACCGAACACACTTCTGGATCGATTGCATCATTTACGGAAAGACCTCGCGGAGCTGATAAATTGTGAATCAGTCGGAACTCACCGGGGTCTTTCTTGGGGACTACCCCTAAGGGAGAACAAACAAAATTCTGGACCGGGGGTACACTAAACGGGCCGGCGACCCGACCTCGAGTCACCTCTTTTCGGATCTTATCCTGTACCACGGTCGTATGCTGCAGGACGGAAAGTTGATTTTTACACTTTTCCACACCCTGAAAGTCCCCTACCGGGATGCGGAAACCATACGAAAAACCGTTCCGCAGCACCCCAGCAGAAGTACGATCCGGGTATTCACTGAGCCAGGGAATCATCGCCAGGGTATCAATCGGGGTAGGTAAAGGCGCCCCTCGGACTATATTAGACCTGTTTGGCACCTCCTCTCCCCCCATTATCACCCGTTCTGGCTCTGCACGAGGACTCAGGATGGGACGACCCACAACCACTACATTCATGTTTGAATTTACACGATCCCTGGGGTCTAGTACATTTTCCCCTGTTGAAATTAAAGCAGAAACCCCTTTTTCCGGTACTGCCGGCAGGTTTCGAGTACTCGTCGGCACCCGTACCTGATCGAAAGGGCGTCCCCGCATATTGCCGGGAGGATTCGCCAACATTACTTCCCACCAACGGCATTTTCAACATCCCTGACTCCTTCATTTTATCCCAAGTCAAGGAATCATAACAATCCCAGGTTAAACTTTTATTATGCTCCTTTTCCTTTCTGAACAGATTATCGTAACAGAACCAATGATTACCCTGGTGCGATGTCGAGTACCCCATGATTCGTGATTGATAGATTGGGAACTCGGAAAGCAACTCAGGTCTACGTTCCCCCAAGATTGATGTAAAGATTCCCCAAGCATTGCCCCAATTGCCGATATTCTCATTCACTTTAAAGGCGGCCATTTTTGCGCGCCAAACACTCGGATGCATGAGATCCTTCTGACTCTTTACATGCTCTACCTCATAATGATCAACAAGCAGTGAGAAAATGTTCACATACTCCCCCGCCCAAATCTTTTCCTTAATTGCCAAAGGAACATGTTGCCCCAACTTTTCTCTCCGAGAGGGTGTTGACTCATCCCTCGCGATCGGCAATGGCCGCTTACCTGCACCTGACGCTGCCTCTGTGGTCGCAATCGTCCCTGGTGTCTTGTCCCCTACTGCAGCCGGCACGGGCACCTTGGCTGCTTCCCGTTTCTCACGCAATTGCTTTATCAGCGCCTGCGCATCGACAGCCGTGGCGCCCTCGTTACCTTTACCCAACCACGCTGCCAATTGTGCTGCCAGCTCGGGCGGCATATCATCCTCGGACACGGGGGTGACCACAACGGGAATTGGATTCCCCTCCTCCGGCACGGGAGTTGGAGCCTCGAGCGGGGCACTGGGACCCGGGATGTCTTCACCCGCTGCCCCCCTCCTGGGCCTCTTGTTTTTCCCTCCCGGGGCTGCTCCCGCCAAAGGACGTTTTGGACCCCCTTCCTCATTCTTGTCCACCCGCTTCTTTAGCTCGGACATCTCCTTCATGAGAACACGCAGCATCTGGTCAGTAGTCATGCGCTTTCCCACCTTCTTCGGCATTCTCCAACAAAGTAACTGTAAAACAAATAAGAACGATTAAAACGCTCAAAATTGGCTCTTCGTTCCGTCTCGAGCTCACGTGCAGCGAGGGGGTGCAGCTTCAGAGCACAGGAACAAGAGGATGTCTTCTGGTCTTGCGTCCCTTTTTATCCATCTTCAGGGCGGGCGTAAACCCGCCCCTGCCTGCCCCGAGGGCGTGGCCAGCCGCGTCAGTGTCTAGGCCAGCCCACTCTAGGGCGGGAAAAAGCGCGCCCCGGCTACGCCGCTTCGGGCATACCAGCCGAGACGCGCCTCCCGCCCAAAATGGCTTCCCGGGGGGATCGAGGCACTCTGCCATACGTTCGGGGGGACCGAGTGGTCGCCCCTTTCCATTCATTTGTGTTAGGATATGGTACACCGATAGCAATTAAGCCAGCTGATAAGTTGAGAGAGGAAGGGTTATGCTACAGTTAATGGAAATAATAAAAACGATGAATAGATTATTTACCATCCTCACTTTAGCCAATTCCTACCAGTTCAGCAATAGTAAAGTTGAGACTCTTATGCTCAAACGTACGTTCATACAAATTCAGAAGTCTCAGAAAGTGCCCCAATTTCTTTCATCTTAACATCTTAGTTTGTAGTAGGGCATCCTGTCTACCCTACTACTCATTTAATTACCAAGATGAATGTATCCTACTGATTAATAGGCAACAGAGTGGCCCTCATGTCAGACAACATCTTTTTGCTTTATGATGTCAGCTTGCTAGGCAACAGAGTGGCCCTCAGGTCAGACAACATTCTTGCTTTAGCTTTATGACGTCAGAGCACCAGTGGACCAATTGTCCTTGTGGAAGCTGACCACACAGGAGGATGAGATTTCAGAAGGTATGCAGTAGGTTACTATCTGTGTTTGTAAGGCAAGTAGGAGGGGGAATGGTAAAGGACTATGAACCACTCAAAGCATAGGGGCCTTTTTGAAAGTGGATGGGGATACAAAAATAGAGATTATCCTTAATACCAATCCATCTTGAGTATCAGAGTCCAACATACAAAGTGCAGGGGAAGACGTTAAATGAGCTTCCTTCTGTGAGAAGGAAACACTATCGTTCTAAAGTGAGATAGTGCATTTCAAACTCAAAGGCAGCAAATTCCCCAAGTGGAACATTGCTAGCACCAGGATCTAAAGCAGGCTTTAGTAGTGTTGAAGGCAGTCAGTTTTTGTTAACTATCATGACCAACACAATGTGAGCCATATTACTTCCATATTGACAGAAATTATATTCAGGCACAGGCTCCCACTAGAAGGTAATGAGGAGATTCAAAAGCTGTGAACGTCTTTTTAATGCCTAAAGGAATGATTGTGACTTTTACTTACCATATAAATTGGTCAAATGATGCCGTATGCCGGAAGACTTGCTTTTTTTTTTTTCTTCAGTCTCGGCAAGGCAGACAAATTCTGTGGTGAAACGCTGCCACTGCTGGCCATTCAGTATAATCTGCAGATGGAAAAGCCCACTGTTAGCACAATTTTTACAAAGGGTAAACAGATCAATACCATGGAGTCTATATTATTGTGAAAATCAACAGCTCATTAGAAAATCAAATCCCAATTTGTAATTTTAACCTCCCATACTTCTTTGAATCCCACGCCTCACTTGCTAACACTCTCTAAACAACTGTAGCACATACATTAGGACATAGATCTATAGATCTTTTTGCCAGACAAGTGGCAGTGAACCCTTCTCAATTCATTTGTGTTAAAATATGGTACACCGATAGCAATTAAGCCAGCTGATAAGTTGAGAGAGGAAGGGTTATGCTACAGTTAATGGAAATAATAAAAACGATGAATAGAATATTTACCATCCTCATTTTAGCCAATTCCTACCAGTTCAGCATTAGCAAAGTTGAGACTCTTATGCTCAAACGTACGTTCATACAAATTCAGAAGTCTCAGAAAGTGCCCCAATTTCTTTCATCTTAACATCTTAGTTTGTAGTAGGGCATCCTGTCTACCCTACTACTCATTTAATTACCAAGATGAATGTATCCTACTGATTAATGGGCAACAGAGTGGCCCTCATGTCAGACAACATCTTGTTTTTGCTTTATGATGTCAGCTTGCTAGGCAACAGAGTGGCCCTCAGGTCAGACAACATTCTTGCTTTAGCTTTATGACGTCAGAGCATCAGTGGACCAATTGTCCTTGTGGAAGCTGACCACACAGGAGGATGAGATTTCAGAAGGTATGCAGTAGGTTACTATCTGTGTTTGTAAGGCAAGTAGGAGGGGGAATGATAAAGGACTCTGAACCACTCAAAGCATAGGGGCCTTTTTGAAAGTGGATGGGGATACAAAAATAGAGATTATCCTTAATACCAATCCGTCTTGAGTATCAGAGTCCATCATACAAAGTGCAGGGGAAGACGTTAAATGAGCTTCCCTCTGTGAGAAGTAAACACTATTGTTCTAAAGTGAGATAGTGCATTTCAAACTCAAATGCAGCAAATTCCCCAAGTGGAACATTGCTAGCACCAGGATCTAAAGCAGGCTTTAGTAGTGTTGAAGGCAGTCAGTTTTTGTTAACTATCATGACCAACACAATGTGAGCCCTATTACTTCCATATTGACAGAAATTATATTCAGGCACAGGCTCCCACTAGAAGGTAATGAGGAAATTCAAAAGCTGTGAACGTCTTTTTAATGCCTAAAGGAATGATTGTGAGTTTTACTTACCATATAAATTGGTCAAATGATGCAGTATGCCGGAATATTTGCTTTTTTTTTTTTTTTCTTCAGTCTCGGCAAGGCAGAGAAATTCTGTGGTGAAACGCTGCCACTGCTGGCCATTCAGTATAATCTGCAGATGGAAAAGTCCACTGTTAGCACAATTTTTACAAAGGGTAAACAGATCAATACCATGGAGTCTATATTATTGTGAAAATCAACAGCTCATTAGAAAATCAAATCCCAATTTGTAATTTTAACTTCCATACTTCTTTGAATCCCACGCCTCACTTGATAACACTCTCTAAACAGCTGTAGCACATACATTAGGACATAGATCTATAGATCTTTTTGCCAGACAAGTGGCAGTGAACCCTTTTCAATTCATTTGTGTTAGGATATGGTACACCGATAGCAATTAAGCCAGCTGATAAGTTGAGAGAGGAAGGGTTATGCTACAGTTAATGGAAATAATAAAAACGATGAATAGATTATTTACCATCCTCATTTTAGCCAATTCCTACCAGTTCAGCAATAGTAAAGTTGAGACTCTTATGCTCAAACGTACGTTCATACAAATTCAGAAGTCTCAGAAAGTGCCCCAATTTCTTTCATCTTAACATCTTAGTTTGTAGTAGGGCATCCTGTCTACCCTACTACTCATTTAATTACCAAGATGAATGTATCCTACTGATTAATTGGCAACAGAGTGGCCCTCATGTCAGACAACATCTTGTTTTTGCTTTATGATGTCAGCTTGCTAGGCAACAGAGTGGCCCTCAGGTTAGACAACATTCTTGGTTTAGCTTTATGACTTCAGAGCACCAGTGGACCAATTGTCCTTGTGGAAGCTGACCACACAGGAGGATGAGATTTCAGAAGGTATGCAGTAGGTTACTATCTGTGTTTGTAAGGCAAGTAGGAGGGGGAATGGTAAAGGACTATGAACCACTCAAAGCATAGGGGCCTTTTTGAAAGTGGATGGGGATACAAAAATAGAGATTATCCTTAATACCAATCCATCTTGAGTATCAGAGTCCAACATACAAAGTGCAGGGGAAGACGTTAAATGAGCTTCCTTCTGTGAGAAGGAAACACTATCGTTCTCAAGTGAGATAGTGCATTTCAAACTCAAAGGCAGCAAATTCCTCAAGTGGAACATTGCTAGCACTAGGATCTAAAGCAGGCTTTAGTAGTGTTGAAGGCAGTCAGTTTTTGTTAGCTATCATGACCAACACAATGTGATCCATATTACTTCTATATTGAAAGCAAATATATTCAGGCACAGGCTCCCACTAGAAGGTAATGAGGAAATTCAAAAGCTGTGAACGTCTTTTTAATGCCTAAAGGAATGCTTGTGAGTTTTACTTACCATATAAATTGGTCAAATGATGCCGTATGCCGGAAGACTTGCTTTTTTTTCTTTTCTTCAGTCTCGGCAAGGCAGAGAAATTCTGTGGTGAAACGCTGCCACTGCTGGTTATTCAGTATTATCTGCAGATGGAAAAGTCCACTGTTAGCACAATTTTTACAAAGGGTAAACAGATCAATACCATGGAGTCTATATTATTGTGAAAATCAACAGCTCATTAGAAAATCAAATCCCAATTTGTAATTTTAACCTCCCATACTTCTTTGAATCCCACGCCTCACTTGCTAACACTCTCTAAACAACTGTAGCACATACATTAGGACATAGATCTATACATCTTTTTGCCAGACAAGTGGCAGTGAACCCTTCTCAATTCATTTGTGTTAGGATATGGTACACCGATAGCAATTAAGCCAGCTGATAAGTTGAGAGAGGAAGGGTTATGCTACAGTTAATGGAAATAATAAAAACGATGAATAGATTATTTACCATCCTCATTTTAGCCAATTCCTACCAGTTCAGCAATAGTAAAGTTGAGACTCTTATGCTCAAACGTACGTTCATACAAATTCAGAAGTCTCAGAAAGTGCCCCAATTTCTTTCATCTTAACATCTTAGTTTGTAGTAGGGCATCCTGTCTACCCTACTACTCATTTAATTACCAAGATGAATGTATCCTACTGATTAATAGGCAACAGAGTGGCCCTCGTGTCAGACAACATCTTGTTTTTGCTTTATGATGTCAGCTTGCTAGGCAACAGAGTGGCCCTCAGGTCAGACAACATTCTTGGTTTAGCTTTATGACTTTAGAGCACCAGTGGACCAATTGTCCTTGTGGAAGCTGACCACACAGGAGGATGAGATTTCAGAAGGTATGCAGTAGGTTACTATCTGTGTTTGTAAGGCAAGTAGGAGGGGGAATGATAAAGGACTCTGAACCACTCAAAGCATAGGGGCCTTTTTGAAAGTGGATGGGGATACAAAAATAGAGATTATCCTTTATACCAATCCATCTTGAGTATCAGAGTCCAACATACAAAGTGCAGGGGAAGACGTTAAATGAGCTTCCTTCTGTGAGAAGGAAACACTATCGTTCTAAAGTGAGATAGTGCATTTCAAACTCAAAGGCAGCAAATTCCTCAAGTGGAACATTGCTAGCACCAGGATCTAAAGCAGGCTTTAGTAGTGTTGATGGCAGTCAGTTTTTGTTAGCTATCATGACCAACACAATGTGAGCCATATTACTTCCATATTGACAGAAATTATATTCAGGCACAGGCTCCCACTAGAAGGTAATGAGGAAATTCAAAAGCTGTGAACGTCTTTTTAATGCCTAAAGGAATGATTGTGAGTTTTACTTACCATATAAATTGGTCAAATGATGCCGTATGCCGGAAGACTTGCTTTTTTTTTTTTTCTTCAGTCTCGGCAAGGCAGAGAAATTCTGTGGTGAAACGCTGCCACTGCTGGCCATTCAGTATTATCTGCAGATGGAAAAGTCCACTGTTAGCACAATTTTTACAAAGGGTAAACAGATCAATACCATGGAGTCTATATTATTGTGAAAATCAACAGCTCATTAGAAAATCAAATCCCAATTTGTAATTTTAACCTCCCATACTTCTTTGAATCCCACGCCTCACTTGCTAACACTCTCTAAACAACTGTAGCACATACATTAGGACATAGATCTTTTTGCCAGACAAGTGGCAGTGAACCCTTCTCAATTCATTTGTGTTAGGATATGGTACACCGATAGCAATTAAGCCAGCTGATAAGTTGAGAGAGGAAGGGTTATGCTACAGTTAATGGAAATAATAAAAACGATGAATAGATTATTTACCATCCTCATTTTAGCCAAGTCCTACCAGTTCAGCAATAGTAAAGTTGAGACTCTTATGCTCAAACGTACGTTCATACAAATTCAGAAGTCTCAGAAAGTGCCCCAATTTCTTTCATCTTAACATCTTAGTTTGTAGTAGGGCATCCTGTCTACCCTACTACTCATTTAATTACCAAGATGAATGTATCCTACTGATTAATAGGCAACAGAGTGGCCCTCATGTCAGACAACATCTTCTTTTTGCTTTATGATGTCAGCTTGCTAGGCAACAGAGTGGCCCTCAGGTCAGACAACATTCTTGCTTTAGCTTTATGACGTCAGAGCACCAGTGGACCAATTGTCCTTGTGGAAGCTGACCACACAGGAGGATGAGATTTCAGAAGGTATGCAGTAGGTTACTATCTGTGTTTGTAAGGCAAGTAGGAGGGGGAATGGTAAAGGACTATGAACCACTCAAAGCATAGGGGCCTTTTTGAAAGTGGATGGGGATACAAAAATAGAGATTATCCTTAATACCAATCCATCTTGAGTATCAGAGTCCAACATACAAAGTGCAGGGGAAGACGTTAAATGAGCTTCCTTCTGTGAGAAGGAAACACTATCGTTCTCAAGTGAGATAGTGCATTTCAAACTCAAAGGCAGCAAATTCCTCAAGTGGAACATTGCTAGCACTAGGATCTAAAGCAGGCTTTAGTAGTGTTGAAGGCAGTCAGTTTTTGTTTGCTATCATGACCAACACAATGTGAGCCATATTACTTCCATATTGACAGAAATTATATTCAGGCATAGGCTCCCACTAAAAGGTAATGAGGAAATTCAAAAGCTGTGAACGTCTTTTTAATGCCTAAAGGAATGATTGTGAGGTTTACTTACCATATAAATTGGTCAAATGATGCCGTATGCCGGAAGATTTGCTTTTTTTTTTTTCTTCAGTCTCGGCAAGGCAGAGAAATTCTGTGGTGAAACGCTGCCACTGCTGGCCATTCAGTATAATCTGCAGATGGAAAAGTCCACTGTTAGTACCATTTTTACAAAGGGTAAACAGATCAATACTATGGAGTCTATATTATTGTGAAAATCAACAGCTCATTAGAAAATCAAATCCCAATTTGTAATTTTAACCTCCCATACTTCTTTGAATCCCACGCCTCACTTGCTAACACTCTCTAAACAACTGTAGCACATACATTAGGACATAGATCTATAGATCTTTATCCCAGACAAGTGGCAGTGAACCCTTCTCAATTCATTTGTGTTAGGATATGGTACACCGATAGCAATTAAGCCAGCTGATAAGTTGAGAGAGGAAGGGTTATGCTACAGTTAATGGAAATAATAAAAACGATGAATAGAATATTTACCATCCTCATTTTAGCCAATTCCTACCAGTTCAGCAATAGTAAAGTTGAGACTCTTATGCTCAAACGTACGTTCATACAAATTCAGAAGTCTCAGAAAGTGCCCCAATTTCTTTCATCTTAACATCTTAGTTTGTAGTAGGGCATCCTGTCTACCCTACTACTCATTTAATTACCAAGATGAATGTATCCTACTGATTAATGGGCAACAGAGTGGCCCTCATGTCAGACAACATCTTGTTTTTGCTTTATGATGTCAGCTTGCTAGGCAACAGAGTGGCCCTCAGGTCAGACAACATTCTTGCTTTAGCTTTATGACGTCAGAGCACCAGTGGACCAATTGTCCTTGTGGAAGCTGACCACACAGGAGGATGAGATTTCAGAAGGTATGCAGTAGGTTACTATCTGTGTTTGTAAGGCAAGTAGGAGGGGGAATGATAAAGGACTCTGAACCACTCAAAGCATAGGGGCCTTTTTGAAAGTGGATGGGGATACAAAAATAGAGATTATCCTTAATACCAATCCGTCTTGAGTATCAGAGTCCATCATACAAAGTGCAGGGGAAGACGTTAAATGAGCTTCCTTCTGTGAGAAGGAAACACTATCGTTCTAAAGTGAGATAGTGCATTTCAAACTCAAATGCAGCAAATTCCCCAAGTGGAACATTGCTAGCACCAGGATCTAAAGCAGGCTTTAGTAGTGTTGAAGGCAGTCAGTTTTTGTTAACTATCATGACCAACACAATGTGAGCCATATTACTTCCATATTGACAGAAATTATATTCAGGCACAGGCTCCCACTAGAAGGTAATGAGGAAATTCAAAAGCTGTGAACGTCTTTTTAATGCCTAAAGGAATGATTGTGACTTTTACTTACCATATAAATTGGTCAAATGATGCCGTATGCCGGAAGACTTGCTTTTTTTTTTTTCTTCAGTATCGGCAAGGCAGACAAATTCTGTGGTGAAACGCTGCCACTGCTGGCCATTCAGTATAATCTGCAGATGGAAAAGTCCACTGTTAGCACAATTTTTACAAAGGGTAAACAGATCAATACCATGGAGTCTATATTATTGTGAAAATCAACAGCTCATTAGAAAATCAAATCCCAATTTGTAATTTTAACTTCCATACTTCTTTGAATCCCACGCCTCACTTGCTAACACTCTCTAAACAGCTGTAGCACATACATTAGGACATAGATCTATAGATCTTTTTGCCAGACAAGTGGCAGTGAACCCTTTTCAATTCATTTGTGTTAGGATATGGTACACCGATAGCAATTAAGCCAGCTGATAAGTTGAGAGAGGAAGGGTTATGCTACAGTTAATGGAAATAATAAAAACGATGAATAGATTATTTACCATCCTCATTTTAGCCAATTCCTACCAGTTCAGCAATAGTAAAGTTGAGACTCTTATGCTCAAACGTACGTTCATACAAATTCAGAAGTCTCAGAAAGTGCCCCAATTTCTTTCATCTTAACATCTTAGTTTGTAGTAGGGCATCCTGTCTACCCTACTACTCATTTAATTACCAAGATGAATGTATCCTACTGATTAATGGGCAACAGAGTGGCCCTCATGTCAGACAACATCTTGTTTTTGCTTTATGATGTCAGCTTGCTAGGCAACAGAGTGGCCCTCAGGTCAGACAACATTCTTGCTTTAGCTTTATGACGTCAGAGCATCAGTGGACCAATTGTCCTTGTGGAAGCTGACCACACAGGAGGATGAGATTTCAGAAGGTATGCAGTAGGTTACTATCTGTGTTTGTAAGGCAAGTAGGAGGGGGAATGATAAAGGACTCTGAACCACTCAAAGCATAGGGGCCTTTTTGAAAGTGGATGGGGATACAAAAATAGAGATTATCCTTAATACCAATCCGTCTTGAGTATCAGAGTCCATCATACAAAGTGCAGGGGAAGACGTTAAATGAGCTTCCCTCTGTGAGAAGTAAACACTATCGTTCTAAAGTGAGATAGTGCATTTCAAACTCAAATGCAGCAAATTCCCCAAGTGGAACATTGCTAGCACCAGGATCTAAAGCAGGCTTTAGTAGTGTTGAAGGCAGTCAGTTTTTGTTAACTATCATGACCAACACAATGTGAGCCCTATTACTTCCATATTGACAGAAATTATATTCAGGCACAGGCTCCCACTAGAAGGTAATGAGGAAATTCAAAAGCTGTGAACGTCTTTTTAATGCCTAAAGGAATGATTGTGAGTTTTACTTACCATATAAATTGGTCAAATGATGCAGTATGCCGGAAGATTTGCTTTTTTTTTTTTTTCTTCAGTCTCGGCAAGGCAGAGAAATTCTGTGGTGAAACGCTGCCACTGCTGGCCATTCAGTATAATCTGCAGATGGAAAAGTCCACTGTTAGCACAATTTTTACAAAGGGTAAACAGATCAATACCATGGAGTCTATATTATTGTGAAAATCAACAGCTCATTAGAAAATCAAATCCCAATTTGTAATTTTAACTTCCATACTTCTTTGAATCCCACGCCTCACTTGCTAACACTCTCTCAACAGCTGTAGCACATACATTAGGACATAGATCTATAGATCTTTTTGCCAGACAAGTGGCAGTGAACCCTTTTCAATTCATTTGTGTTAGGATATGGTACACCGATAGCAATTAAGCCAGCTGATAAGTTGAGAGAGGAAGGGTTATGCTACAGTTAATGGAAATAATAAAAACGATGAATAGATTATTTACCATCCTCATTTTAGCCAATTCCTACCAGTTCAGCAATAGTAAAGTTGAGACTCTTATGCTCAAACGTACGTTCATACAAATTCAGAAGTCTCAGAAAGTGCCCCAATTTCTTTCATCTTAACATCTTAGTTTGTAGTAGGGCATCCTGTCTACCCTACTACTCATTTAATTACCAAGATGAATGTATCCTACTGATTAATGGGCAACAGAGTGGCCCTCATGTCAGACAACATCTTGTTTTTGCTTTATGATGTCAGCTTGCTAGGCAACAGAGTGGCCCTCGGGTCAGACAACATTCTTGCTTTAGCTTTATGACGTCAGAGCACCAGTGGACCAATTGTCCTTGTGGAAGCTGACCACACAGGAGGATGAGATTTCAGAAGGTATGCAGTAGGTTACTATCTGTGTTTGTAAGGCAAGTAGGAGGGGGAATGATAAAGGACTCTGAACCACTCAAAGCATAGGGGCCTTTTTGAA
The DNA here is from genome assembly GCF_964263255.1 of Lissotriton vulgaris. NCBI lineage: Eukaryota > Metazoa > Chordata > Amphibia > Caudata > Salamandridae > Lissotriton > Lissotriton vulgaris. The sequence goes on from NC_141696.1 coordinate 616,324,721, forward strand.
AGTGGATGGGGATACAAAAACAGAGATTATCCTTAATACCAATCCATCTTGAGTATCAGAGTCCAACATACAAAGTGCAGGGGAAGACGTTAAATGAGCTTCCTTCTGTGAGAAGGAAACACTATCGTTCTCAAGTGAGATAGTGCATTTCAAACTCAAAGGCAGCAAATTCCCCAAGTGGAACATTGCTAGCACTAGGATCTAAAGCAGGCTTTAGTAGTGTTGAAGGCAGTCAGTTTTTGTTAGCTATCATGACCAACACAATGTGATCCATATTACTTCTATATTGAAAGAAAATATATTCAGGCACAGGCTCCCACTAGAAGGTAATGAGGAAATTCAAAAGCTGTGAACGTCTTTTTAATGCCTAAAGGAATGATTGTGAGGTTTACTTACCATATAAATTGGTCAAATGATGCCGTATGCCGGAAGATTTGCTTTTTTTTTTTTCTTCAGTCTCGGCAAGGCAGAGAAATTCTGTGGTGAAACGCTGCCACTGCTGGCCATTCAGTATAATCTGCAGATGGAAAAGTCCACTGTTAGCACAATTTTTAAAAGGGTAAACAGATCAATACCATGGAGTCTATATTATTGTGAAAATCAACAGCTCATTCGAAAATCAAATCCCAATTTGTAATTTTAACCTCCCATACTTCTTTGAATCCCACGCCTCACTTGCTAACACTCTCTAAACAACTGTAGCACATACATTAGGACATAGATCTATAGATCTTTTTGCCAGACAAGTGGCAGTGAACCCTTCTCAATTCATTTGTGTTAAAATATGGTACACCGATAGCAATTAAGCCAGCTGATAAGTTGAGAGAGGAAGGGTTATGCTACAGTTAATGGAAATAATAAAAACGATGAATAGAATATTTACCATCCTCATTTTAGCCAATTCCTACCAGTTCAGCATTAGCAAAGTTGAGACTCTTATGCTCAAACGTACGTTCATACAAATTCAGAAGTCTCAGAAAGTGCCCCAATTTCTTTCATCTTAACATCTTAGTTTGTAGTAGGGCATCCTGTCTACCCTACTACTCATTTAATTACCAAGATGAATGTATCCTACTGATTAATAGGCAACAGAGTGGCCCTCATGTCAGACAACATCTTGTTTTTGCTTTATGATGTCAGCTTGCTAGGCAACAGAGTGGCCCTCAGGTCAGACAACATTCTTGCTTTAGCTTTATGACGTCAGAGCACCAGTGGACCAATTGTCCTTGTGGAAGCTGACCACACAGGAGGATGAGATTTCAGAAGGTATGCAGTAGGTTACTATCTGTGTTTGTAAGGCAAGTAGGAGGGGAAATGATAAAGGACTCTGAACCACTCAAAGCATAGGGGCCTTTTTGAAAGTGGATGGGGATACAAAAATAGAGATTATCCTTAATACCAATCCGTCTTGAGTATCAGAGTCCATCATACAAAGTGCAGGGGAAGACGTTAAATGAGCTTCCCTCTGTGAGAAGTAAACACTATCGTTCTAAAGTGAGATAGTGCATTTCAAACTCAAATGCAGCAAATTCCCCAAGTGGAACATTGCTAGCACCAGGATCTAAAGCAGGCTTTAGTAGTGTTGAAGGCAGTCAGTTTTTGTTAACTATCATGACCAACACAATGTGAGCCCTATTACTTCCATATTGACAGAAATTATATTCAGGCACAGGCTCCCACTAGAAGGTAATGAGGAAATTCAAAAGCTGTGAACGTCTTTTTAATGCCTAAAGGAATGATTGTGAGTTTTACTTACCATATGAATTGGTCAAATGATGCAGTATGCCGGAAGATTTGCTTTTTTTTTTTTTTTTCTTCAGTCTCGGCAAGGCAGAGAAATTCTGTGGTGAAACGCTGCCACTGCTGGCCATTCAGTATAATCTGCAGATGGAAAAGTCCACTGTTAGCACAATTTTTACAAAGGGTAAACAGATCAATACCATGGAGTCTATATTATTGTGAAAATCAACAGCTCATTAGAAAATCAAATCCCAATTTGTAATTTTAACCTCCCATACTTCTTTGAATCCCACGCCTCACTTGCTAACACTCTCTAAACAACTGTAGCACATACATTAGGACATAGATCTATAGATCTTTTTGCCAGACAAGTGGCAGTGAACCCTTCTCAATTCATTTGTGTTAGGATATGGTACACCGATAGCAATTAAGCCAGCTGATAAGTTGATAGAGGAAGGGTTATGCTACAGTTAATGGAAATAATAAAAACGATGAATAGATTATTTACCATCCTCATTTTAGCCAATTCCTACCAGTTCAGCAATAGTAAAGTTGAGACTCTTATGCTCAAACGTACGTTCATACAAATTCAGAAGTCTCAGAAAGTGCCCCAATTTCTTTCATCTTAACATCTTAGTTTGTAGTAGGGCATCCTGTCTACCCTACTACTCATTTAATTACCAAGATGAATGTATCCTACTGATTAATAGGCAACAGAGTGGCCCTCATGTCAGACAACATCTTCTTTTTGCTTTATGATGTCAGCTTGCTAGGCAACAGAGTGGCCCTCAGGTCAGACAACATTCTTGCTTTAGCTTTATGACGTCAGAGCACCAGTGGACCAATTATCCTTGTGGAAGCTGACCACACAGGAGGATGAGATTTCAAAAGGTATGCAGTAGGTTACTATCTGTGTTTGTAAGGCAAGTAGGAGGGGGAATGGTAAAGGACTATGAACCACTCAAAGCATAGGGGCCTTTTTGAAAGTGGATGGGGATACAAAAATAGAGATTATCCTTAATACCAATCCATCTTGAGTATCAGAGTCCAACATACAAAGTGCAGGGGAAGACGTTAAATGAGCTTCCTTCTGTGAGAAGGAAACACTATCGTTCTCAAGTGAGATAGTGCATTTCAAACTCAAAGGCAGCAAATTCCTCAAGTGGAACATTGCTAGCACTAGGATCTAAAGCAGGCTTTAGTAGTGTTGAAGGCAGTCAGTTTTTGTTTGCTATCATGACCAACACAATGTGAGCCATATTACTTCCATATTGACAGAAATTATATTCAGGCATAGGCTCCCACTAGAAGGTAATGAGGAAATTCAAAAGCTGTGAACGTCTTTTTAATGCCTAAAGGAATGATTGTGAGGTTTACTTACCATATAAAATGGTCAAATGATGCCGTATGCCGGAAGATTTGCTTTTTTTTTTTCTTCAGTCTCGGCAAGGCAGAGAAATTCTGTGGTGAAACACTGCCACTGCTGGCCATTCAGTATAATCTGCAGATGGAAAAGTCCACTGTTAGTACCATTTTTACAAAGGGTAAACAGATCAATACTATGGAGTCTATATTATTGTGAAAATCAACAGCTCATTAGAAAATCAAATCCCAATTTGTAATTTTAACCTCCCATACTTCTTTGAATCCCACGCCTCACTTGCTAACACTCTCTAAACAGCTGTAGCACATACATTAGGACATAGATCTATAGATCTTTTTGCCAGACAAGTGGCAGTGAACCCTTTTCAATTCATTTGTGTTAGGATATGGTACACCGATAGCAATTAAGCCAGCTGATAAGTTGAGAGAGGAAGGGTTATGCTACAGTTAATGGAAATAATAAAAACGATGAATAGATTATTTACCATCCTCATTTTAGCCAATTCCTACCAGTTCAGCAATAGTAAAGTTGAGACTCTTATGCTCAAACGTACGTTCATACAAATTCAGAAGTCTCAGAAAGTGCCCCAATTTCTTTCATCTTAACATCTTAGTTTGTAGTAGGGCATCCTGTCTACCCTACTACTCATTTAATTACCAAGATGAATGTATCCTACTGATTAATGGGCAACAGAGTGGCCCTCATGTCAGACAACATCTTGTTTTTGCTTTATGATGTCAGCTTGCTAGGCAACAGAGTGGCCCTCAGGTCAGACAACATTCTTGCTTTAGCTTTATGACGTCAGAGCACCAGTGGACCAATTGTCCTTGTGGAAGCTGACCACACAGGAGGATGAGATTTCAGAAGGTATGCAGTAGGTTACTATCTGTGTTTGTAAGGCAAGTAGGAGGGGGAATGATAAAGGACTCTGAACCACTCAAAGCATAGGGGCCTTTTTGAAAGTGGATGGGGATACAAAAACAGAGATTATCCTTAATACCAATCCATCTTGAGTATCAGAGTCCAACATACAAAGTGCAGGGGAAGACGTTAAATGAGCTTCCTTCTGTGAGAAGGAAACACTATCGTTCTCAAGTGAGATAGTGCATTTCAAACTCAAAGGCAGCAAATTCCCCAAGTGGAACATTGCTAGCACTAGGATCTAAAGCAGGCTTTAGTAGTGTTGAAGGCAGTCAGTTTTTGTTAGCTATCATGACCAACACAATGTGATCCATATTACTTCTATATTGAAAGAAAATATATTCAGGCACAGGCTCCCACTAGAAGGTAATGAGGAAATTCAAAAGCTGTGAACGTCTTTTTAATGCCTAAAGGAATGATTGTGAGGTTTACTTACCATATAAATTGGTCAAATGATGCCGTATGCCGGAAGATTTGCTTTTTTTTTTTTCTTCAGTCTCGGCAAGGCAGAGAAATTCTGTGGTGAAACGCTGCCACTGCTGGCCATTCAGTATAATCTGCAGATGGAAAAGTCCACTGTTAGCACAATTTTTAAAAGGGTAAACAGATCAATACCATGGAGTCTATATTATTGTGAAAATCAACAGCTCATTCGAAAATCAAATCCCAATTTGTAATTTTAACCTCCCATACTTCTTTGAATCCCACGCCTCACTTGCTAACACTCTCTAAACAACTGTAGCACATACATTAGGACATAGATCTATAGATCTTTTTGCCAGACAAGTGGCAGTGAACCCTTCTCAATTCATTTGTGTTAAAATATGGTACACCGATAGCAATTAAGCCAGCTGATAAGTTGAGAGAGGAAGGGTTATGCTACAGTTAATGGAAATAATAAAAACGATGAATAGAATATTTACCATCCTCATTTTAGCCAATTCCTACCAGTTCAGCATTAGCAAAGTTGAGACTCTTATGCTCAAACGTACGTTCATACAAATTCAGAAGTCTCAGAAAGTGCCCCAATTTCTTTCATCTTAACATCTTAGTTTGTAGTAGGGCATCCTGTCTACCCTACTACTCATTTAATTACCAAGATGAATGTATCCTACTGATTAATAGGCAACAGAGTGGCCCTCATGTCAGACAACATCTTGTTTTTGCTTTATGATGTCAGATTGCTAGGCAACAGAGTGGCCCTCAGGTCAGACAACATTCTTGCTTTAGCTTTATGACGTCAGAGCACCAGTGGACCAATTGTCCTTGTGGAAGCTGACCACACAGGAGGATGAGATTTCAGAAGGTATGCAGTAGGTTACTATCTGTGTTTGTAAGGCAAGTAGGAGGGGAAATGATAAAGGACTCTGAACCACTCAAAGCATAGGGGCCTTTTTGAAAGTGGATGGGGATACAAAAATAGAGATTATCCTTAATACCAATCCGTCTTGAGTATCAGAGTCCATCATACAAAGTGCAGGGGAAGACGTTAAATGAGCTTCCCTCTGTGAGAAGTAAACACTATCGTTCTAAAGTGAGATAGTGCATTTCAAACTCAAATGCAGCAAATTCCCCAAGTGGAACATTGCTAGCACCAGGATCTAAAGCAGGCTTTAGTAGTGTTGAAGGCAGTCAGTTTTTGTTAACTATCATGACCAACACAATGTGAGCCCTATTACTTCCATATTGACAGAAATTATATTCAGGCACAGGCTCCCACTAGAAGGTAATGAGGAAATTCAAAAGCTGTGAACGTCTTTTTAATGCCTAAAGGAATGATTGTGAGTTTTACTTACCATATGAATTGGTCAAATGATGCAGTATGCCGGAAGATTTGCTTTTTTTTTTTTTTTTCTTCAGTCTCGGCAAGGCAGAGAAATTCTGTGGTGAAACGCTGCCACTGCTGGCCATTCAGTATAATCTGCAGATGGAAAAGTCCACTGTTAGCACAATTTTTACAAAGGGTAAACAGATCAATACCATGGAGTCTATATTATTGTGAAAATCAACAGCTCATTAGAAAATCAAATCCCAATTTGTAATTTTAACCTCCCATACTTCTTTGAATCCCACGCCTCACTTGCTAACACTCTCTAAACAACTGTAGCACATACATTAGGACATAGATCTATAGATCTTTTTGCCAGACAAGTGGCAGTGAACCCTTCTCAATTCATTTGTGTTAGGATATGGTACACCGATAGCAATTAAGCCAGCTGATAAGTTGATAGAGGAAGGGTTATGCTACAGTTAATGGAAATAATAAAAACGATGAATAGATTATTTACCATCCTCATTTTAGCCAATTCCTACCAGTTCAGCAATAGTAAAGTTGAGACTCTTATGCTCAAACGTACGTTCATACAAATTCAGAAGTCTCAGAAAGTGCCCCAATTTCTTTCATCTTAACATCTTAGTTTGTAGTAGGGCATCCTGTCTACCCTACTACTCATTTAATTACCAAGATGAATGTATCCTACTGATTAATAGGCAACAGAGTGGCCCTCATGTCAGACAACATCTTCTTTTTGCTTTATGATGTCAGCTTGCTAGGCAACAGAGTGGCCCTCAGGTCAGACAACATTCTTGCTTTAGCTTTATGACGTCAGAGCACCAGTGGACCAATTATCCTTGTGGAAGCTGACCACACAGGAGGATGAGATTTCAAAAGGTATGCAGTAGGTTACTATCTGTGTTTGTAAGGCAAGTAGGAGGGGGAATGGTAAAGGACTATGAACCACTCAAAGCATAGGGGCCTTTTTGAAAGTGGATGGGGATACAAAAATAGAGATTATCCTTAATACCAATCCATCTTGAGTATCAGAGTCCAACATACAAAGTGCAGGGGAAGACGTTAAATGAGCTTCCTTCTGTGAGAAGGAAACACTATCGTTCTCAAGTGAGATAGTGCATTTCAAACTCAAAGGCAGCAAATTCCTCAAGTGGAACATTGCTAGCACTAGGATCTAAAGCAGGCTTTAGTAGTGTTGAAGGCAGTCAGTTTTTGTTTGCTATCATGACCAACACAATGTGAGCCATATTACTTCCATATTGACAGAAATTATATTCAGGCATAGGCTCCCACTAGAAGGTAATGAGGAAATTCAAAAGCTGTGAACGTCTTTTTAATGCCTAAAGGAATGATTGTGAGGTTTACTTACCATATAAAATGGTCAAATGATGCCGTATGCCGGAAGATTTGCTTTTTTTTTTTCTTCAGTCTCGGCAAGGCAGAGAAATTCTGTGGTGAAACACTGCCACTGCTGGCCATTCAGTATAATCTGCAGATGGAAAAGTCCACTGTTAGTACCATTTTTACAAAGGGTAAACAGATCAATACTATGGAGTCTATATTATTGTGAAAATCAACAGCTCATTAGAAAATCAAATCCCAATTTGTAATTTTAACCTCCCATACTTCTTTGAATCCCACGCCTCACTTGCTAACACTCTCTAAACAGCTGTAGCACATACATTAGGACATAGATCTATAGATCTTTTTGCCAGACAAGTGGCAGTGAACCCTTTTCAATTCATTTGTGTTAGGATATGGTACACCGATAGCAATTAAGCCAGCTGATAAGTTGAGAGAGGAAGGGTTATGCTACAGTTAATGGAAATAATAAAAACGATGAATAGATTATTTACCATCCTCATTTTAGCCAATTCCTACCAGTTCAGCAATAGTAAAGTTGAGACTCTTATGCTCAAACGTACGTTCATACAAATTCAGAAGTCTCAGAAAGTGCCCAATTTCTTTCATCTTAACATCTTAGTTTGTAGTAGGGCATCCTGTCTACCCTACTACTCATTTAATTACCAAGATGAATGTATCCTACTGATTAATAGGCAACAGAGTGGCCCTCATGTCAGACAACATCTTGTTTTTGCTTTATGATGTCAGCTTGCTAGGCAACAGAGTGGCCCTCAGGTCAGACAACATTCTTGCTTTAGCTTTATGACATCAGAGCACCAGTGGACCAATTGTCCTTGTGGAAGCTGACCACACAGGAGGATGAGATTTCAGAAGGTATGCAGTAGGTTACTATCTGTGTTTGTAAGGCAAGTAGGAGGGGGAATGATAAAGGACTCTGAACCACTCAAAGCATAGGGGCCTTTTTGAAAGTGGATGGGGATACAAAAACAGAGATTATCCTTAATACCAATCCATCTTGAGTATCAGAGTCCAACATACAAAGTGCAGGGGAAGACGTTAAATGAGCTTCCTTCTGTGAGAAGGAAACACTATCGTTCTCAAGTGAGATAGTGCATTTCAAACTCAAAGGCAGCAAATTCCCCAAGTGGAACATTGCTAGCACTAGGATCTAAAGCAGGCTTTAGTAGTGTTGAAGGCAGTCAGTTTTTGTTAGCTATCATGACCAACACAATGTGATCCATATTACTTCTATATTGAAAGAAAATATATTCAGGCACAGGCTCCCACTAGAAGGTAATGAGGAAATTCAAAAGCTGTGAACGTCTTTTTAATGCCTAAAGGAATGATTGTGAGGTTTACTTACCATATAAATTGGTCAAATGATGCCGTATGCCGGAAGATTTGCTTTTTTTTTTTTCTTCAGTCTCGGCAAGGCAGAGAAATTCTGTGGTGAAACGCTGCCACTGCTGGCCATTCAGTATAATCTGCAGATGGAAAAGTCCACTGTTAGCACAATTTTTAAAAGGGTAAACAGATCAATACCATGGAGTCTATATTATTGTGAAAATCAACAGCTCATTCGAAAATCAAATCCCAATTTGTAATTTTAACCTCCCATACTTCTTTGAATCCCACGCCTCACTTGCTAACACTCTCTAAACAACTGTAGCACATACATTAGGACATAGATCTATAGATCTTTTTGCCAGACAAGTGGCAGTGAACCCTTCTCAATTCATTTGTGTTAAAATATGGTACACCGATAGCAATTAAGCCAGCTGATAAGTTGAGAGAGGAAGGGTTATGCTACAGTTAATGGAAATAATAAAAACGATGAATAGAATATTTACCATCCTCATTTTAGCCAATTCCTACCAGTTCAGCATTAGCAAAGTTGAGACTCTTATGCTCAAACGTACGTTCATACAAATTCAGAAGTCTCAGAAAGTGCCCCAATTTCTTTCATCTTAACATCTTAGTTTGTAGTAGGGCATCCTGTCTACCCTACTACTCATTTAATTACCAAGATGAATGTATCCTACTGATTAATAGGCAACAGAGTGGCCCTCATGTCAGACAACATCTTGTTTTTGCTTTATGATGTCAGCTTGCTAGGCAACAGAGTGGCCCTCAGGTCAGACAACATTCTTGCTTTAGCTTTATGACGTCAGAGCACCAGTGGACCAATTGTCCTTGTGGAAGCTGACCACACAGGAGGATGAGATTTCAGAAGGTATGCAGTAGGTTACTATCTGTGTTTGTAAGGCAAGTAGGAGGGGAAATGATAAAGGACTCTGAACCACTCAAAGCATAGGGGCCTTTTTGAAAGTGGATGGGGATACAAAAATAGAGATTATCCTTAATACCAATCCGTCTTGAGTATCAGAGTCCATCATACAAAGTGCAGGGGAAGACGTTAAATGAGCTTCCCTCTGTGAGAAGTAAACACTATCGTTCTAAAGTGAGATAGTGCATTTCAAACTCAAATGCAGCAAATTCCCCAAGTGGAACATTGCTAGCACCAGGATCTAAAGCAGGCTTTAGTAGTGTTGAAGGCAGTCAGTTTTTGTTAACTATCATGACCAACACAATGTGAGCCCTATTACTTCCATATTGACAGAAATTATATTCAGGCACAGGCTCCCACTAGAAGGTAATGAGGAAATTCAAAAGCTGTGAACGTCTTTTTAATGCCTAAAGGAATGATTGTGAGTTTTACTTACCATATGAATTGGTCAAATGATGCAGTATGCCGGAAGATTTGCTTTTTTTTTTTTTTTTCTTCAGTCTCGGCAAGGCAGAGAAATTCTGTGGTGAAACGCTGCCACTGCTGGCCATTCAGTATAATCTGCAGATGGAAAAGTCCACTGTTAGCACAATTTTTACAAAGGGTAAACAGATCAATACCATGGAGTCTATATTATTGTGAAAATCAACAGCTCATTAGAAAATCAAATCCCAATTTGTAATTTTAACCTCCCATACTTCTTTGAATCCCACGCCTCACTTGCTAACACTCTCTAAACAACTGTAGCACATACATTAGGACATAGATCTATAGATCTTTTTGCCAGACAAGTGGCAGTGAACCCTTCTCAATTCATTTGTGTTAGGATATGGTACACCGATAGCAATTAAGCCAGCTGATAAGTTGATAGAGGAAGGGTTATGCTACAGTTAATGGAAATAATAAAAACGATGAATAGATTATTTACCATCCTCATTTTAGCCAATTCCTACCAGTTCAGCAATAGTAAAGTTGAGACTCTTATGCTCAAACGTACGTTCATACAAATTCAGAAGTCTCAGAAAGTGCCCCAATTTCTTTCATCTTAACATCTTAGTTTGTAGTAGGGCATCCTGTCTACCCTACTACTCATTTAATTACCAAGATGAATGTATCCTACTGATTAATAGGCAACAGAGTGGCCCTCATGTCAGACAACATCTTCTTTTTGCTTTATGATGTCAGCTTGCTAGGCAACAGAGTGGCCCTCAGGTCAGACAACATTCTTGCTTTAGCTTTATGACGTCAGAGCACCAGTGAACCAATTATCCTTGTGGAAGCTGACCACACAGGAGGATGAGATTTCAAAAGGTATGCAGTAGGTTACTATCTGTGTTTGTAAGGCAAGTAGGAGGGGGAATGGTAAAGGACTATGAACCACTCAAAGCATAGGGGCCTTTTTGAAAGTGGATGGGGATACAAAAATAGAGATTATCCTTAATACCAATCCATCTTGAGTATCAGAGTCCAACATACAAAGTGCAGGGGAAGACGTTAAATGAGCTTCCTTCTGTGAGAAGGAAACACTATCGTTCTCAAGTGAGATAGTGCATTTCAAACTCAAAGGCAGCAAATTCCTCAAGTGGAACATTGCTAGCACTAGGATCTAAAGCAGGCTTTAGTAGTGTTGAAGGCAGTCAGTTTTTGTTTGCTATCATGACCAACACAATGTGAGCCATATTACTTCCATATTGACAGAAATTATATTCAGGCATAGGCTCCCACTAGAAGGTAATGAGGAAATTCAAAAGCTGTGAACGTCTTTTTAATGCCTAAAGGAATGATTGTGAGGTTTACTTACCATATAAAATGGTCAAATGATGCCGTATGCCGGAAGATTTGCTTTTTTTTTTTCTTCAGTCTCGGCAAGGCAGAGAAATTCTGTGGTGAAACACTGCCACTGCTGGCCATTCAGTATAATCTGCAGATGGAAAAGTCCACTGTTAGTACCATTTTTACAAAGGGTAAACAGATCAATACTATGGAGTCTATATTATTGTGAAAATCAACAGCTCATTAGAAAATCAAATCCCAATTTGTAATTTTAACCTCCCATACTTCTTTGAATCCCACGCCTCACTTGCTAACACTCTCTAAACAACTGTAGCACATACATTAGGACATAGATCTATAGATCTTTTTGCCAGACAAGTGGCAGTGAACCCTTCTCAATTCATTTGTGTTAAAATATGGTACACCGATAGCAATTAAGCCAGCTGATAAGTTGAGAGAGGAAGGGTTATGTTACAGTTAATGGAAATAATAAAAACGATGAATAGAATATTTACCATCCTCATTTTAGCCAATTCCTACCAGTTCAGCATTAGCAAAGTTGAGACTCTTATGCTCAAACGTACGTTCATACAAATTCAGAAGTCTCAGAAAGTGCCCCAATTTCTTTCATCTTAACATCTTAGTTTGTAGTAGGGCATCCTGTCTACCCTACTACTCATTTAATTACCAAGATGAATGTATCCTACTGATTAATAGGCAACAGAGTAGCCCTCATGTCAGACAACATCTTGTTTTTGCTTTATGATGTCAGCTTGCTAGGCAACAGAGTGGCCCTCAGGTCAGACAACATTCTTGCTTTAGCTTTATGACGTCAGAGCACCAGTGGACCAATTGTCCTTGTGGAAGCTGACCACACAGGAGGATGAGATTTCAGAAGGTATGCAGTAGGTTACTATCTGTGTTTGTAAGGCAAGTAGGAGGGGGAATGATAAAGGACTCTGAACCACTCAAAGCATAGGGGCCTTTTTGAAAGTGGATGGGGATACAAAAACAGAGATTATCCTTAATACCAATCCATCTTGAGTATCAGAGTCCAACATACAAAGTGCAGGGGAAGACGTTAAATGAGCTTCCTTCTGTGAGAAGGAAACACTATCGTTCTCAAGTGAGATAGTGCATTTCAAACTCAAAGGCAGCAAATTCCCCAAGTGGAACATTGCTAGCACTAGGATCTAAAGCAGGCTTTAGTAGTGTTGAAGGCAGTCAGTTTTTGTTAGCTATCATGACCAACACAATGTGATCCATATTACTTCTATATTGAAAGAAAATATATTCAGGCACAGGCTCCCACTAGAAGGTAATGAGGAAATTCAAAAGCTGTGAACGTCTTTTTAATGCCTAAAGGAATGATTGTGAGGTTTACTTACCATATAAATTGGTCAAATGATGCCGTATGCCGGAAGATTTGCTTTTTTTTTTTTCTTCAGTCTCGGCAAGGCAGAGAAATTCTGTGGTGAAACGCTGCCACTGCTGGCCATTCAGTATAATCTGCAGATGGAAAAGTCCACTGTTAGCACAATTTTTAAAAGGGTAAACAGATCAATACCATGGAGTCTATATTATTGTGAAAATCAACAGCTCATTCGAAAATCAAATCCCAATTTGTAATTTTAACCTCCCATACTTCTTTGAATCCCACGCCTCACTTGCTAACACTCTCTAAACAACTGTAGCACATACATTAGGACATAGATCTATAGATCTTTTTGCCAGACAAGTGGCAGTGAACCCTTCTCAATTCATTTGTGTTAAAATATGGTACACCGATAGCAATTAAGCCAGCTGATAAGTTGAGAGAGGAAGGGTTATGCTACAGTTAATGGAAATAATAAAAACGATGAATAGAATATTTACCATCCTCATTTTAGCCAATTCCTACCAGTTCAGCATTAGCAAAGTTGAGACTCTTATGCTCAAACGTACGTTCATACAAATTCAGAAGTCTCAGAAAGTGCCCCAATTTCTTTCATCTTAACATCTTAGTTTGTAGTAGGGCATCCTGTCTACCCTACTACTCATTTAATTACCAAGATGAATGTATCCTACTGATTAATAGGCAACAGAGTGGCCCTCATGTCAGACAACATCTTGTTTTTGCTTTATGATGTCAGCTTGCTAGGCAACAGAGTGGCCCTCAGGTCAGACAACATTCTTGCTTTAGCTTTATGACGTCAGAGCACCAGTGGACCAATTGTCCTTGTGGAAGCTGACCACACAGGAGGATGAGATTTCAGAAGGTATGCAGTAGGTTACTATCTGTGTTTGTAAGGCAAGTAGGAGGGGAAATGATAAAGGACTCTGAACCACTCAAAGCATAGGGGCCTTTTTGAAAGTGGATGGGGATACAAAAATAGAGATTATCCTTAATACCAATCCGTCTTGAGTATCAGAGTCCATCATACAAAGTGCAGGGGAAGACGTTAAATGAGCTTCCCTCTGTGAGAAGTAAACACTATCGTTCTAAAGTGAGATAGTGCATTTCAAACTCAAATGCAGCAAATTCCCCAAGTGGAACATTGCTAGCACCAGGATCTAAAGCAGGCTTTAGTAGTGTTGAAGGCAGTCAGTTTTTGTTAACTATCATGACCAACACAATGTGAGCCCTATTACTTCCATATTGACAGAAATTATATTCAGGCACAGGCTCCCACTAGAAGGTAATGAGGAAATTCAAAAGCTGTGAACGTCTTTTTAATGCCTAAAGGAATGATTGTGAGTTTTACTTACCATATGAATTGGTCAAATGATGCAGTATGCCGGAAGATTTGCTTTTTTTTTTTTTTTTCTTCAGTCTCGGCAAGGCAGAGAAATTCTGTGGTGAAACGCTGCCACTGCTGGCCATTCAGTATAATCTGCAGATGGAAAAGTCCACTGTTAGCACAATTTTTACAAAGGGTAAACAGATCAATACCATGGAGTCTATATTATTGTGAAAATCAACAGCTCATTAGAAAATCAAATCCCAATTTGTAATTTTAACCTCCCATACTTCTTTGAATCCCACGCCTCACTTGCTAACACTCTCTAAACAACTGTAGCACATACATTAGGACATAGATCTATAGATCTTTTTGCCAGACAAGTGGCAGTGAACCCTTCTCAATTCATTTGTGTTAGGATATGGTACACCGATAGCAATTAAGCCAGCTGATAAGTTGATAGAGGAAGGGTTATGCTACAGTTAATGGAAATAATAAAAACGATGAATAGATTATTTACCATCCTCATTTTAGCCAATTCCTACCAGTTCAGCAATAGTAAAGTTGAGACTCTTATGCTCAAACGTACGTTCATACAAATTCAGAAGTCTCAGAAAGTGCCCCAATTTCTTTCATCTTAACATCTTAGTTTGTAGTAGGGCATCCTGTCTACCCTACTACTCATTTAATTACCAAGATGAATGTATCCTACTGATTAATAGGCAACAGAGTGGCCCTCATGTCAGACAACATCTTCTTTTTGCTTTATGATGTCAGCTTGCTAGGCAACAGAGTGGCCCTCAGGTCAGACAACATTCTTGCTTTAGCTTTATGACGTCAGAGCACCAGTGAACCAATTATCCTTGTGGAAGCTGACCACACAGGAGGATGAGATTTCAAAAGGTATGCAGTAGGTTACTATCTGTGTTTGTAAGGCAAGTAGGAGGGGGAATGGTAAAGGACTATGAACCACTCAAAGCATAGGGGCCTTTTTGAAAGTGGATGGGGATACAAAAATAGAGATTATCCTTAATACCAATCCATCTTGAGTATCAGAGTCCAACATACAAAGTGCAGGGGAAGACGTTAAATGAGCTTCCTTCTGTGAGAAGGAAACACTATCGTTCTCAAGTGAGATAGTGCATTTCAAACTCAAAGGCAGCAAATTCCTCAAGTGGAACATTGCTAGCACTAGGATCTAAAGCAGGCTTTAGTAGTGTTGAAGGCAGTCAGTTTTTGTTTGCTATCATGACCAACACAATGTGAGCCATATTACTTCCATATTGACAGAAATTATATTCAGGCATAGGCTCCCACTAGAAGGTAATGAGGAAATTCAAAAGCTGTGAACGTCTTTTTAATGCCTAAAGGAATGATTGTGAGGTTTACTTACCATATAAAATGGTCAAATGATGCCGTATGCCGGAAGATTTGCTTTTTTTTTTCTTCAGTCTCGGCAAGGCAGAGAAATTCTGTGGTGAAACACTGCCACTGCTGGCCATTCAGTATAATCTGCAGATGGAAAAGTCCACTGTTAGTACCATTTTTACAAAGGGTAAACAGATCAATACTATGGAGTCTATATTATTGTGAAAATCAACAGCTCATTAGAAAATCAAATCCCAATTTGTAATTTTAACCTCCCATACTTCTTTGAATCCCACGCCTCACTTGCTAACACTCTCTAAACAACTGTAGCACATACATTAGGACATAGATCTATAGATCTTTTTGCCAGACAAGTGGCAGTGAACCCTTCTCAATTCATTCGTGTTAGGATATGGTACACCGATAGCAATTAAGCCAGCTGATAAGTTGAGAGAGTAAGGGTTATGCTACAGTTAATGGAAATAACAAAAACGATGAATAGATTATTTACCATCCTCATTTTAGCCAATTCCTACCAGTTCAGCAATAGTAAAGTTGAGACTCTTATGCTCAAACGTACGTTCATACAAATTCAGAAGTCTCAGAAAGTGCCCCAATTTCTTTCATCTTAACATCTTAGTTTGTAGTAGGGCATCCTGTCTACCCTACTACTCATTTAATTACCAAGATGAATGTATCCTACTGATTAATAGGCAACAGAGTGGCCCTCATGTCAGACAACATCTTCTTTTTGCTTTATGATGTCAGCTTGCTAGGCAACAGAGTGGCCCTCAGGTCAGACAACATTCTTGCTTTAGCTTTATGACGTCAGAGCACCAGTGGACCAATTGTCCTTGTGGAAGCGGACCACACAGGAGGATGAGATTTCAAAAGGTATGCAGTAGGTTACTATCTGTGTTTGTAAGGCAAGTAGGAGGGGGAATGGTAAAGGACTATGAACCACTCAAAGCATAGGGGCCTTTTTGAAAGTGGATGGGGATACAAAAATAGAGATTATCCTTAATACCAATCCATCTTGAGTATCAGAGTCCAACATACAAAGTGCAGGGGAAGACGTTAAATGAGCTTCCTTCTGTGAGAAGGAAACACTATCGTTCTCAAGTGAGATAGTGCATTTCAAACTCAAAGGCAGCAAATTCCTCAAGTGGAACATTGCTAGCACTAGGATCTAAAGCAGGCTTTAGTAGTGTTGAAGGCAGTCAGTTTTTGTTTGCTATCATGACCAACACAATGTGAGCCATATTACTTCCATATTGACAGAAATTATATTCAGGCATAGGCTCCCACTAGAAGGTAATGAGGAAATTCAAAAGCTGTGAACGTCTTTTTAATGCCTAAAGGAATGATTGTGAGGTTTACTTACCATATAAATTGGTCAAATGATGCCGTATGCCGGAAGATTTGCTTTTTTTTTTTCTTCAGTCTCGGCAAGGCAGAGAAATTCTGTGGTGAAACGCTGCCACTGCTGGCCATTCAGTATAATCTGCAGATGGAAAAGTCCACTGTTAGTACCATTTTTACAAAGGGTAAACAGATCAATACTATGGAGTCTATATTATTGTGAAAATCAACAGCTCATTAGAAAATCAAATCCCAATTTGTAATTTTAACCTCCCATACTTCTTTGAATCCCACGCCTCACTTGCTAACACTCTCTAAACAACTGTAGCACATACATTAGGACATAGATCTATAGATCTTTTTGCCAGACAAGTGGCAGTGAACCCTTCTCAATTCATTTGTGTTAGGATATGGTACACCGATAGCAATTAAGCCAGCTGATAAGTTGAGAGAGGAAGGGTTATGCTACAGTTAATGGAAATAATAAAAACGATGAATAGATTATTTACCATCCTCATTTTAGCCAATTCCTACCAGTTCAGCAATAGTAAGGTGGAGACTCTTATGCTCAAACGTACGTTCATACAAATTCAGAAGTCTCAGAAAGTGCCCCAATTTCTTTCATCTTAACATCTTAGTTTGTAGTAGGGCATCCTGTCTACCCTACTACTCATTTAATTACCAAGATGAATGTATCCTACTGATTAATAGGCAACAGAGTGGCCCTCATGTCAGACAACATCTTCTTTTTGCTTTATGATGTCAGCTTGCTAGGCAACAGAGTGGCCCTCAGGTCAGACAACATTCTTGCTTTAGCTTTATGACGTCAGAGCACCAGTGGACCAATTGTCCTTGTGGAAGCTGACCACACAGGAGGATGAGATTTCAGAAGGTATGCAGTAGGTTACTATCTGTGTTTGTAAGGCAAGTAGGAGGGGGAATGGTAAAGGACTATGAACCACTCAAAGCATAGGGGCCTTTTTGAAAGTGGATGGGGATACAAAAATAGAGATTATCCTTAATACCAATCCATCTTGAGTATCAGAGTCCAACATACAAAGTGCAGGGGAAGACGTTAAATGAGCTTCCTTCTGTGAGAAGGAAACACTATCGTTCTCAAGTGAGATAGTGCATTTCAAACTCAAAGGCAGCAAATTCCTCAAGTGGAACATTGCTAGCACTAGGATCTAAAGCAGGCTTTAGTAGTGTTGAAGGCAGTCAGTTTTTGTTAGCTATCATGACCAACACAATGTGATCCATATTACTTCTATATTGAAAGAAAATATATTCAGGCACAGGCTCCCACTAGAAGGTAATGAGGAAATTCAAAAGCTGTGAACGTCTTTTTAATGCCTAAAGGAATGCTTGTGAGTTTTACTTACCATATAAATTGGTCAAATGATGCCGTATGCCGGAAGACTTGCTTTTTTTTTTTTTCTTCAGTCTCGGCAAGGCAGAGAAATTCTGTGGTGAAACGCTGCCACTGCTGGGTATTCAGTATTATCTGCAGATGGAAAAGTCCACTGTTAGCACAATTTTTACAAAGGGTAAACAGATCAATACCATGGAGTCTATATTATTGTGAAAATCAACAGCTCATTAGAAAATCAAATCCCAATTTGTAATTTTAACCTCCCATACTTCTTTGAATCCCACGCCTCACTTGCTAACACTCTCTAAACAACTGTAGCACATACATTAGGACATAGATCTATAGATCTTTTTGCCAGACAAGTGGCAGTGAACCCTTCTCAATTCATTTGTGTTAGGATATGGTACACCAATAGCAATTAAGCCAGCTGATAAGTTGAGAGAGGAAGGGTTATGCTACAGTTAATGGAAATAATAAAAACGATGAATAGATTATTTACCATCCTCATATTAGCCAATTCCTACCAGTTCAGCAATAGTAAAGTTGAGACTCTTATGCTCAAACGTACGTTCATACAAATTCAGAAGTCTCAGAAAGTGCCCCAATTTCTTTCATCTTAACCTCTTAGTTTGTAGTAGGGCATCCTGTCTACCCTACTACTCATTTAATTACCAAGATGAATGTATCCTACTGATTAATAGGCAACAGAGTGGCCCTCATGTCAGACAACATCTTGTTTTTGCTTTATGATGTCAGCTTGCTAGGCAACAGAGTGGCCCTCAGGTCAGACAACATTCTTGCTTTAGCTTTATGACGTCAGAGCACCAGTGGACCAATTGTCCTTGTGGAAGCTGACTACACAGGAGGATGAGATTTCAGAAGGTATGCAGTAGGTTACTATCTGTGTTTGTAAGGCAAGTAGGAGGGGGAATGGTAAAGGACTATGAACCACTCAAAGCATAGGGGCCTTTTTGAAAGTGGATGGGGATACAAAAATAGAGATTATCCTTAATACCAATCCATCTTGAGTATCAGAGTCCAACATACAAAGTGCATGGGAAGACGTTAAATGAGCTTCCTTCTGTGAGAAGGAAACACTATCGTTCTCAAGTGAGATAGTGCATTTCAAACTCAAAGGCAGCAAGTTCCTCAAGTGGAACATTGCTAGCACCAGGATCTAAAGCAGGCTTTAGTAGTGTTGAAGGCAGTCAGTTTTTGTTAACTATCATGACCAACACACTGTGAGCCATATTACTTCCATATTGACAGAAATTATATTCAGGCATAGGCTCCCACTAGAAGGTAATGAGGAAATTCAAAAGCTGTGAACCTCTTTTTAATGCCTAAAGGAATGATTGTGAGGTGTACTTACCATATAAATTGGTCAAATGATGCCGTATGCCGGAAGATTTACTTTTTTTTTTTTTCCAGTCTCGGCAAGGCAGAGAAATTCTGTGGTGAAACGCTGCCACTGCTGGCCATTCAGTATAATCTGCAGATGGAAAAGTCCACTGTTAGTACCATTTTTACAAAGGGTAAACAGATCAATACTATGGAGTCTATATTATTGTGAAAATCAACAGCTCATTAGAAAATCAAATCCCAATTTGTAATTTTAACCTCCCATACTTCTTTGAATCCCACGCCTCACTTGCTAACACTCTCTAAACAACTGTAGCACATACATTAGGACATAGATCTATAGATCTTTTTGCCAGACAAGTGGCAGTGAACCCTTCTCAATTCATTTGTGTTAGGATATGGTACACCGATAGCAATTAAGCCAGCTGATAAGTTGAGAGAGGAAGGGTTATGCTACAGTTAATGGAAATAATAAAAACGATGAATAGATTATTTACCATCCTCATTTTAGCCAAGTCCTACCAGTTCAGCAATAGTAAAGTTGAGACTCTTATGCTCAAACGTACGTTCATACAAATTCAGAAGTCTCAGAAAGTGCCCCAATTTCTTACATCTTAACATCTTAGTTTGTAGTAGGGCATCCTGTCTACCCTACTACTCATTTAATTACCAAGATGGATGTATCCTACTGATTAATAGGCAACAGAGTGGCCCTCATGTCAGACAACATCTTCTTTTTGCTTTATGATGTCAGCTTGCTAGGCAACAGAGTGGCCCTCAGGTCAGACAACATTCTTGCATTAGCTTTATGACGTCAGAGCACCAGTGGACCAATTGTCCTTGTGGAAGCTGACCACACAGGAGGATGAGATTTCAGAAGGTATGCAGTAGGTTACTATCTGTGTTTGTAAGGCAAGTAGGAGGGGGAATGGTAAAGGACTATGAACCACTCAAAGCATAGGGGCCTTTTTGAAAGTGGATGGGGATACAAAAATAGAGATTATCCTTAATACCAATCCATCTTGAGTATCAGAGTCCAACATACAAAGTGCAGGGGAAGACGTTAAATGAGCTTCCTTCTGTGAGAAGGAAACACTATCGTTCTCAAGTGAGATAGTGCATTTCAAACTCAAAGGCAGCAAATTCCTCAAGTGGAACATTGCTAGCACTAAGATCTAAAGCAGGCTTTAGTAGTGTTGAAGGCAGTCAGTTTTTGTTTGCTATCATGACCAACACAGTGTGAGCCATATTACTTCCATATTGACAGAAATTATATTCAGGCATAGGCTCCCACTAGAAGGTAATGAGGAAATTCAAAAGCTGTGAACGTCTTTTTAATGCCTAAAGGAATGATTGTGAGGTTTACTTACCATATAAATTGGTCAAATGATGCCGTATGCCGGAAGATTTGCTTTTTTTTTTTCTTCAGTCTCGGCAAGGCAGAGAAATTCTGTGGTGAAACGCTGCCACTGCTGGCCATTCAGTATAATCTGCAGATGGAAAAGTCCACTGTTAGTACCATTTTTACAAAGGGTAAACAGATCAATACTATGGAGTCTATATTATGGTGAAAATCAACAGCTCATTAGAAAATCAAATCCCAATTTGTAATTTTAACCTCCCATACTTCTTTGAATCCCACGCCTCACTTGCTAACACTCTCTAAACAACTGTAGCACATACATTAGGACATAGATCTATAGATCTTTTTCCCAGACAAGTGGCAGTGAACCCTTCTCAATTCATTTGTGTTAGGATATGGTACACCGATAGCAATTAAGCCAGCTGATAAGTTGAGAGAGGAAGGGTTATGCTACAGTTAATGGAAATAATAAAAACGATGAAAGAATATTTACCATCCTCATTTTAGCCAATTCCTACCAGTTCAGCATTAGTAAAGTTGAGACTCTTATGCTCAAACGTACGTTCATACAAATTCAGAAGTGTCAGAAAGTGCCCCAATTTCTTTCATCTTAACATCTTAGTTTGCAGTAGGGCATCCTGTCTACCCTTCTACTCATTTAATTACAAAGATGAATGTATCCTACTGATTAATAGGCAACAGAGTGGCCCTCATGTCAGACAACCTCTTGTTTTTGCTTTATGATGTCAGCTTGCTAGGCAACAGAGTGGCCCTCAGGTCAGACAACATTCTTGCTTTAGCTTTATGACGTCAGAGCACCAGTGGACCAATTGTCCTTGTGGAAGCTGACCACACAGGAGGATGAGATTTCAGAAGGTATGCAGTAGGTTACTATCTGTGTTTGTAAGGCAAGTAGGAGGGGGAATGGTAAAGGACTATGAACCACTCAAAGCATAGGGGCCTTTTTGAAAGTGGATGGGGATACAAAAATAGAGATTATCCTTAATACCAATCCATCTTGAGTATCAGAGTCCAACATACAAAGTGCAGGGGAAGACGTTAAATGAGCTTCCTTCTGTGAGAAGGAAACACTATCGTTCTCAAGTGAGATAGTGCATTTCAAACTCAAAGGCAGCAAATTCCTCAAGTGGAACATTGCTAGCACTAGGATCTAAAGCAGGCTTTAGTAGTGTTGAAGGCAGTCAGTTTTTGTTAGCTATCATGACCAACACAATGTGATCCATATTACTTCTATATTGAAAGAAAATATATTCAGGCACAGGCTCCCACTAGAAGGTAATGAGGAAATTCAAAAGCTGTGAACGTCTTTTTAATGCCTAAAGGAATGCTTGTGAGTTTTACTTACCATATAAATTGGTCAAATGATGCCGTATGCCGGAAGACTTGCTTTTTTTTTTTTTTCTTCAGTCTCGGCAAGGCAGAGAAATTCTGTGGTGAAACGCTGCCACTGCTGGTTATTCAGTATTATCTGCAGATGGAAAAGTCCACTGTTAGCACAATTTTTAAAAAGGGTAAACAGATCAATACCATGGAGTCTATATTATTGTGAAAATCAACAGCTCATTAGAAAATCAAATCCCAATTTGTAATTTTAACCTCCCATACTTCTTTGAATCCCACGCCTCACTTGCTAACACTCTCTAAACAACTGTAGCACATACATTAGGACATAGATCTATAGATCTTTTTGCCAGACAAGTGGCAGTGAACCCTTCTCAATTCATTTGTGTTAGGATATGGTACACCGATAGCAATTAAGCCAGCTGATAAGTTGAGAGAGGAAGGGTTATGCTACAGTTAATGGAAATAATAAAAACTATGAATAGATTATTTACCATCCTCATTTTAGCCAATTCCTACCAGTTCAGCAATAGTAAAGTTGAGACTCTTATGCTCAAACGTACGTTCATACAAATTCAGAAGTCTCAGAAAGTGCCCCAATTTCTTTCATCTTAACATCTTAGTTTGTAGTAGGGCATCCTGTCTACCCTACTACTCATTTAATTACCAAGATGAATGTATCCTACTGATTAATAGGCAACAGAGTGGCCCTCATGTCAGACAACATCTTGTTTTTGCTTTATGATGTCAGCTTACTAGGCAACAGAGTGGCCCTCAGGTCAGACAACATTCTTGCTTTAGCTTTATGACGTCAGAGCACCAGTGGACCAATTGTCCTTGTGGAAGCTGACCACACAGGAGGATGAGATTTCAGAAGGTATGCAGTAGGTTACTATCTGTGTTTGTAAGGCAAGTAGGAGGGGGAATGGTAAAGGACTATGAACCACTCAAAGCATAGGGGCCTTTTTGAAAGTGGATGGGGATACAAAAATAGAGATTATCCTTAATACCAATCCATCTTGAGTATCAGAGTCCAACATACAAAGTGCAGGGGAAGACGTTAAATGAGCTTCCTTCTGTGAGAAGGAAACACTATCGTTCTCAAGTGAGATAGTGCATTTCAAACTCAAAGGCAGCAAATTCCTCAAGTGGAACATTGCTAGCACCAGGATCTAAAGCAGGCTTTATTAGTGTTGAAGGCAGTCAGTTTTTGTTAACTATCATGACCAACACAATGTGAGCCATATTACTTCCATATTGACAGAAATTATATTCAGGCATAGGCTCCCACTAGAAGGTAATGAGGAAATTCAAAAGCTGTGAACGTCTTTTTAATGCCTAAAGGAATGATTGTGAGGTTTACTTACCATATAAATTGGTCAAATGATGCCGTATGCCGGAAGATTTGCTTTTTTTTTTTTCTTCAGTCTCGGCAAGGCAGAGAAATTGTGTGGTGAAACGCTGCCACTGCTGGCCATTCAGTATAATCTGCAGATGGAAAAGTCCACTGTTAGTACCATTTTTACAAAGGGTAAACAGATCAATACTATGGAATCTATATTATTGTGAAAATCAACAGCTCATTAGAAAATCAAATCCCAATTTGTAATTTTAACCTCCCATACTTCTTTGAATCCCACGCCTCACTTGCTAACACTCTCTAAACAACTGTAGCACATACATTAGGACATAGATCTATAGATCTTTTTGCCAGACAAGTGGCAGTGAACCCTTCTCAATTCATTTGTGTTAGGATATGGTACACCGATAGCAATTAAGCCAGCTGATAAGTTGAGAGAGGAAGGGTTATGCTACAGTTAATGGAAATATTAAAAACGATGAATAGATTATTTACCATCCTCATTTTAGCCAATTCCTACCAGTTCAGCAATAGTAAAGTTGAGACTCTTATGCTCAAACGTACGTTCATACAAATTCAGAAGTCTCAGAAAGTGCCCCAATTTCTTTCATCTTAACATCTTAGTTTGTAGTAGGGCATCCTGTCTACCCTACTACTCATTTAATTACCAAGATGAATGTATCCTACTGATTAATAGGCAACAGAGTGGCCCTCATGTCAGACAACATCTTCTTTTTGCTTTATGATGTCAGCTTGCTAGGCAACAGAGTGGCCCTCAGGTCAGACAGCATTCTTGCTTTAGCTTTATGACGTCAGAGCACCAGTGGACCAATTGTCCTTGTGGAAGCTGACCACACAGGAGGATGAGATTTCAAAAGGTATGCAGTAGGTTACTATCTGTGTTTGTAAGGCAAGTAGGAGGGGGAATGGCAAAGGACTATGAACCACTCAAAGCATAGGGGCCTTTTTGAAAGTGGATGGGGATACAAAAATAGAGATTATCCTTAATACCAATCCATCTTGAGTATCAGAGTCCAACATACAAAGTGCAGGGGAAGACGTTAAATGAGCTTCCTTCTGTGAGAAGGAAACACTATCGTTCTCAAGTGAGATAGTGCATTTCAATTTCAAAGGCAGCAAATTCCTCAAGTGGAACATTGCTAGCACTAGGATCTAAAGCAGGCTTTAGTAGTGTTGAAGGCAGTCAGTTTTTGTTTGCTATCATGACCAACACAATGTGAGCCATATTACTTCCATATTGACAGAAATTATATTCAGGCATAGGCTCCCACTAGAAGGTAATGAGGAAATTCAAAAGCTGTGAACGTCTTTTTAATGCCTAAAGGAATGATTGTGAGGTTTACTTACCATATAAATTGGTCAAATGATGCCGTATGCCGGAAGATTTGCTTTTTTTTTTTTCTTCAGTCTCGGCAAGGCAGAGAAATTCTGTGGTGAAACGCTGCCACTGCTGGCCATTCAGTGTAATCTGCAGATGGAAAAGTCCACTGTTAGCACAATTTTTACAAAGGGTAAACAGATCAATACCATGGAGTCTATATTATTGTGAAAATCAACAGCTCATTAGAAAATCAAATCCCAATTTGTAATTTTAACCTCCCATACTTCTTTGAATCCCACGCCTCACTTGCTAACACTCTCTAAACAACTGTAGCACATACATTAGGACATAGATCTATAGATCTTTTTGCCAGACAAGTGGCAGTGAACCCTTCTCAATTCATTTGTGTTAAAATATGGTACACCGATAGCAATTAAGCCAGCTGATAAGTTGAGAGAGGAAGGGTTATGCTACAGTTAATGGAAATAATAAAAACGATGAATAGAATATTTACCATCCTCATTTTAGCCAATTCCTACCAGTTCAGCATTAGCAAAGTTGAGACTCTTATGCTCAAACGTACGTTCATACAAATTCAGAAGTCTCAGAAAGTGCCCCAATTTCTTTCATCTTAACATCTTAGTTTGTAGTAGGGCATCCTGTCTACCCTACTACTCATTTAATTACCAAGATGAATGTATCCTACTGATTAATAGGCAACAGAGTGGCCCTCATGTCAGACAACATCTTGTTTTTGCTTTATGATTTTAGCTTGCTAGGCAACAGAGTGGCCCTCAGGTCAGACAACATTCTTGCTTTAGCTTTATGACGTCAGAGCACCAGTGGACCAATTGTCCTTGTGGAAGCTGACCACACAGGAGGATGAGATTTCAGAAGGTATGCAGTAGGTTACTATCTGTGTTTGTAAGGCAAGTAGGAGGGGGAATGATAAAGGACTCTGAACCACTCAAAGCATAGGGGCCTTTTTGAAAGTGGATGGGGATACAAAAATAGAGATTATCCTTAATACCAATCCATCTTGAGTATCAGAGTCCAACATACAAAGTGCAGGGGAAGACGTTAAATGAGCTTCCTTCTGTGAGAAGGAAACACTATCGTTCTCAAGTGAGATAGTGCATTTCAAACTCAAAGGCAGCAAATTCCCCAAGTGGAACATTGCTAGCACTAGGATCTAAAGCAGGCTTTAGTAGTGTTGAAGGCAGTCAGTTTTTGTTAGCTATCATGACCAACACAATGTGATCCATATTACTTCTATATTGAAAGAAAATATATTCAGGCACAGGCTCCCACTAGAAGGTAATGAGGAAATTCAAAAGGTGTGAACGTCTTTTTAATGCCTAAAGGAATGATTGTGAGTTTTACTTACCATATAAATTGGTCAAATGATGCCGTATGCCGGAAGATTTGCTTTTTTTTTTTTTCTTCAGTCTCGGTAAGGCAGAGAAATTCTGTGGTGAAACGCTGCCACTGCTGGCCATTCAGTATAATCTGCAGATGGAAAAGTCCACTGTTAGCACAATTTTTAAAAGGGTAAACAGATCAATACCATGGAGTCTATATTATTGTGAAAATCAACAGCTCATTAGAAAATCAAATCCCAATTTGTAATTTTAACCTCCCATACTTCTTTGAATCCCACGCCTCACTTGCTAACACTCTCTAAACAACTGTAGCACATACATTAGGACATAGATCTATAGATCTTTTTGCCAGACAAGTGGCAGTGAACCCTTCTCAATTCATTTGTGTTAAAATATGGTACACCGATAGCAATTAAGCCAGCTGATAAGTTGAGAGAGGAAGGGTTATGCTACAGTTAATGGAAATAATAAAAACGATGAATAGAATATTTACCATCCTCATTTTAGCCAATTCCTACCAGTTCAGCAATAGTAAAGTTGAGACTCTTATGCTCAAACGTACGTTCATACAAATTCAGAAGTCTCAGAAAGTGCCCAATTTCTTTCATCTTAACATCTTAGTTTGTAGTAGGGCATCCTGTCTACCCTACTACTCATTTAATTACCAAGATGAATGTATCCTACTGATTAATAGGCAACAGAGTGGCCCTCATATCAGACAACATCTTGTTTTTGCTTTATGATGTCAGCTTGCTAGGCAACAGAGTGGTCCTCAGGTCAGACAACATTCTTGGTTTAGCTTTATGACTTCAGAGCACCAGTGGACCAATTGTCCTTGTGGAAGCTGACCACACAGGAGGATGAGATTTCAGAAGGTATGCAGTAGGTTACTATCTGTGTTTGTAAGGCAAGTAGGAGGGGGAATGATAAAGGACTCTGAACCACTCAAAGCATAGGGGCCTTTTTGAAAGTGGATGGGGATACAAAAATAGAGATTATCCTTTATACCAATCCATCTTGAGTATCAGAGTCCAACATACAAAGTGCAGGGGAAGACGTTAAATGAGCTTCCTTCTGTGAGAAGGAAACACTATCGTTCTAAAGTGAGATAGTGCATTTCAAACTCAAAGGCAGCAAATTCCTCAAGTGGAACATTGCTAGCACCAGGATCTAAAGCAGGCTTTAGTAGTGTTGATGGCAGTCAGTTTTTGTTAGCTATCATGACCAACACAATGTGAGCCATATTACTTCCATATTGACAGAAATTATATTCAGGCACAGGCTCCCACTAGAAGGTAATGAGGAAAATCAAAAGCTGTGAACGTCTTTTTAATGCCTAAAGGAATGATTGTGAGTTTTACTTACCATATAAATTATTCAAATGATGCCGTATGCCGGAAGACTTGCTTTTTTTTTTTTCTTCAGTCTCGGCAAGGCAGAGAAATTCTGTGGTTAAACGCTGCCACTGCTGGCCATTCAGTATTATCTGCAGATGGAAAAGTCCACTGTTAGCACAATTTTTACAAAGGGTAAACAGAGCAATACCATGGAGTCTATATTATTGTGAAAATCAACAGCTCATTAGAAAATCAAATCCCAATTTGTAATTTTAACCTCCCATACTTCTTTGAATCCCACGCCTCACTTGCTAACACTCTCTAAACAACTGTAGCACATACATTAGGACATAGATCTATAGATCTTTTTGCCAGACAAGTGGCAGTGAACCCTTCTCAATTCATTTGTGTTAAAATATGGTACACCGATAGCAATTAAGCCAGCTGATAAGTTGAGAGAGGAAGGGTTATGCTACAGTTAATGGAAATAATAAAAACGATGAATAGATTATTTACCATCCTCATTTTAGCCAATTCCTACCAGTTCAGCAATAGTAAAGTTGAGACTCTTATGCTCAAACGTACGTTCATACAAATTCAGAAGTCTCAGAAAGTGCCCAATTTCTTTCATCTTAACATCTTAGTTTGTAGTAGGGCATCCTGTCTACCCTACTACTCATTTAATTACCAAGATGAATGTATCCTACTGATTAATAGGCAACAGAGTGGCCCTCTTGTCAGACAACATCTTGTTTTTGCTTTATGATGTCAGCTTGCTAGGCAACAGAGTGGCCCTCAGGTCAGACAACATTCTTGGTTTAGCTTTATGACTTCAGAGCACCAGTGGACCAATTGTCCTTGTGGAAGCTGACCACACAGGAGGATGAGATTTCAGAAGGTATGCAGTAGGTTACTATCTGTGTTTGTAAGGCAAGTAGGAGGGGGAATGATAAAGGACTCTGAACCACTCAAAGCATAGGGGCCTTTTTGAAAGTGGATGGGGATACAAAAATAGAGATTATCCTTTATACCAATCCATCTTGAGTATCAGAGTCCAACATACAAAGTGCAGGGGAAGACGTTAAATGAGCTTCCTTCTGTGAGAAGGAAACACTATCGTTCTAAAGTGAGATAGTGCATTTCAAACTCAAAGGCAGCAAATTCCTCAAGTGGAACATTGCTAGCACCAGGATCTAAAGCAGGCTTTAGTAGTGTTGATGGCAGTCAGTTTTTGTTAGCTATCATGACCAACACAATGTGAGCCATATTACTTCCATATTGACAGAAATTATATTCAGGCACAGGCTCCCACTAGAAGGTAATGAGGAAAATCAAAAGCTGTGAACGTCTTTTTAATGCCTAAAGGAATGATTGTGAGTTTTACTTACCATATAAATTGGTCAAATGATGCCGTATGCCGGAAGACTTGCTTTTTTTTTTTTCTTCAGTCTCGGCAAGGCAGAGAAATTCTGTGGTGAAACGCTGCCACTGCTGGCCATTCAGTATTATCTGCAGATGGAAAAGTCCACTGTTAGCACAATTTTTACAAAGGGTAAACAGAGCAATACCATGGAGTCTATATTATTGTGAAAATCAACAGCTCATTAGAAAATCAAATCCCAATTTGTAATTTTAACCTCCCATACTTCTTTGAATCCCACGCCTCACTTGCTAACACTCTCTAAACAACTGTAGCACATACATTAGGACATAGATCTATAGATCTTTTTGCCAGACAAGTGGCAGTGAACCCTTCTCAATTCATTTGTGTTAAAATATGGTACACCGATAGCAATTAAGCCAGCTGATAAGTTGAGAGAGGAAGGGTTATGCTACAGTTAATGGAAATAATAAAAACGATGAATAGAATATTTACCATCCTCATTTTAGCCAATTCCTACCAGTTCAGCATTAGCAAAGTTGAGACTCTTATGCTCAAACGTACGTTCATACAAATTCAGAAGTCTCAGAAAGTGCCCCAATTTCTTTCATCTTAACATCTTAGTTTGTAGTAGGGCATCCTGTCTACCCTACTACTCATTTAATTACCAAGATGAATGTATCCTACTGATTAATAGGCAACAGAGTGGCCCTCATGTCAGACAACATCTTGTTTTTGCTTTATGATGTCAGCTTGCTAGGCAACAGAGTGGCCCTCAGGTCAGACAACATTCTTGCTTTAGCTTTATGACGTCAGAGCACCAGTGGACCAATTGTCCTTGTGGAAGCTGACCACACAGGAGGATGAGATTTCAGAAGGTATGCAGTAGGTTACTATCTGTGTTTGTAAGGCAAGTAGGAGGGGAAATGATAAAGGACTCTCAACCACTCAAAGCATAGGGGCCTTTTTGAAAGTGGATGGGGATACAAAAATAGAGATTATCCTTAATACCAATCCGTCTTGAGTATCAGAGTCCATCATACAAAGTGCAGGGGAAGACGTTAAATGAGCTTCCCTCTGTGAGAAGTAAACACTATCGTTCTAAAGTGAGTTAGTGCATTTCAAACTCAAATGCAGCAAATTCCCCAAGTGGAACATTGCTAGCGCCAGGATCTAAAGCAGGCTTTAGTAGTGTTGAAGGCAGTCAGTTTTTGTTAACTATCATGACCAACAGAATGTGAGCCCTATTACTTCCATATTGACAGAAATTATATTCAGGCACAGGCTCCCACTAGAAGGTAATGAGGAAATTCAAAAGCTGTGAACGTCTTTTTAATGCCTAAAGGAATGATTGTGAGTTTTACTTACCATATAAATTGGTCAAATGATGCAGTATGCCGGAAGATTTGCTTTTTTTTTTTTTTTTTCTTCAGTCTCGGCAAGGCAGAGAAATTCTGTGGTGAAACGCTGCCACTGCTGGCCATTCAGTATAATCTGCAGATGGAAAAGTCCACTGTTAGCACAATTTTTAAAAGGGTAAACAGATCAATACCATGGAGTCTATATTATTGTGAAAATCAACAGCTCATTAGAAAATCAAATCCCAATTTGTAATTTTAACCTCCCATACTTCTTTGAATCCCACGCCTCACTTGCTAACACTCTCTATACAACTGTAGCACATACATTAGGACATAGATCTATAGATCTTTTTGCCAGACAAGTGGCAGTGAACCCTTCTCAATTCATTTGTGTTAAAATATGGTACACCGATAGCAATTAAGCCAGCTGATAAGTTGAGAGAGGAAGGGTTATGCTACAGTTAATGGAAATAATAAAAACGATGAATAGAATATTTACCATCCTCATTTTAGCCAAGTCCTACCAGTTCAGCAATAGTAAAGTTGAGACTCTTATGCTCAAACGTACGTTCATACAAATTCAGAAGTCTCAGAAAGTGCCCCAATTTCTTTCATCTTAACATCTTAGTTTGTAGTAGGGCATCCTGTCTACCCTACTACTCATTTAATTACCAAGATGAATGTATCCTACTGATTAATAGGCAACAGAGTGGCCCTCATGTCAGACAACATCTTGTTTTTGCTTTATGATGTCAGCTTGCTAGGCAACAGAGTGGCCCTCAGGTCAGACAACATTCTTGCTTTAGCTTTATGACGTCAGAGCACCAGTGGACCAATTGTCCTTGTGGAAGCTGACCACACAGGAGGATGAGATTTCAGAAGGTATGCAGTAGGTTACTATCTGTGTTTGTAAGGCAAGTAGGAGGGGGAATGATAAAGGACTCTGAACCACTCCAAGCATAGGGGCCTTTTTGAAAGTGGATGGGGATACAAAAATAGAGATTATCCTTAATACCAATCCATCTTGAGTATCAGAGTCCAACATACAAAGTGCAGGGGAAGACGTTAAATGAGCTTCCTTCTGTGAGAAGGAAACACTATCGTTCTAAAGTGAGATAGTGCATTTCAAACTCAAAGGCAGCAAATTCCTCAAGTGGAACATTGCTAGCACCAGGATCTAAAGCAGGCTTTAGTAGTGTTGATGGCAGTCAGTTTTTGTTAGCTATCATGACCAACACAATGTGAGCCATATTACTTCCATATTGACAGAAATTATATTCAGGCACAGGCTCCCACTAGAAGGTAATGAGGAAATTCAAAAGCTGTGAACGTCTTTTTAATGCCTAAAGGAATGATTGTGAGTTTTACTTACCATATAAATTGGTCAAATGATGCCGTATGCCGGAAGACTTGCTTTTTTTTTTTTCTTCAGTCTCGGCAAGGCAGAGAAATTCTGTGGTGAAACGCTGCCACTGCTGGTTATTCAGTATTATCTGCAGATGGAAAAGTCCACTGTTAGCACAATTTTTACAAAGGGTAAACAGATCAATACCATGGAGTCTATATTATTGTGAAAATCAACAGCTCATTAGAAAATCAAATCCCAATTTGTAATTTTAACCTCCCATACTTCTTTGAATCCCACGCCTCACTTGCTAACACTCTCTAAACAACTGTAGCACATACATTAGGACATAGATCTATAGATCTTTTTGCCAGACAAGTGGCAGTGAGCCCTTCTCAATTCATTTGTGTTAAAATATGGTACACCGATCGCAATTAAGCCAGCTGATAAGTTGAGAGAGGAAGGGTTATGCTACAGTTAATGGAAATAATAAAAACGATGAATAGAATATTTACCATCCTCATTTTAGCCAATTCCTACCAGTTCAGCATTAGCAAAGTTGAGACTCTTATGCTCAAACGTACGTTCATACAAATTCAGAAGTCTCAAAAAGTGCCCCAATTTCTTTCATCTTAACATCTTAGTTTGTAGTAGGGCATCCTGTCTACCCTACTACTCATTTAATTACCAAGATGAATGTATCCTACTGATTAATAGGCAACAGAGTGGCCCTCATGTCAGACAACATCTTGTTTTTGCTTTATGATGTCAGCTTGCTAGGCAACAGAGTGGCCCTCAGGTCAGACAACATTCTTGCTTTAGCTTTATGACGTCAGAGCACCAGTGGACCAATTGTCCTTGTGGAAGCTGACCACACAGGAGGATGAGATTTCAGAAGGTATGCAGTAGGTTACTATCTGTGTTTGTAAGGCAAGTAGGAGGGGAAATGATAAAGGACTCTGAACCACTCAAAGCATAGGGGCCTTTTTGAAAGTGGATGGGGATACAAAAATAGAGATTATCCTTAATACCAATCCGTCTTGAGTATCAGAGTCCATCATACAAAGTGCAGGGGAAGACGTTAAATGAGCTTCCCTCTGTGAGAAGTAAACACTATCGTTCTAAAGTGAGATAGTGCATTTCAAACTCAAATGCAGCAAATTCCCCAAGTGGAACATTGCTAGCACCAGGATCTAAAGCAGGCTTTAGTAGTGTTGAAGGCAGTCAGTTTTTGTTAACTATCATGACCAACACAATGTGAGCCCTATTACTTCCATATTGACAGAAATTATATTCAGGCACAGGCTCCCACTAGAAGGTAATGAGGAAATTCAAAAGCTGTGAACGTCTTTTTAATGCCTAAAGGAATGATTGTGAGTTTTACTTACCATATAAATTGGTCAAATGATGCAGTATGCCGGAAGATTTGCTTTTTTTTTTTTTTTCTTCAGTCTCGGCAAGGCAGAGAAATTCTGTGGTGAAACGCTGCCACTGCTGGCCATTCAGTATAATCTGCAGATGGAAAAGTCCACTGTTAGCACAATTTTTACAAAGGGTAAACAGATCAATACCATGGAGTCTATATTATTGTGAAAATCAACAGCTCATTAGAAAATCAAATCCCAATTTGTAATTTTAACCTCGCATACTTCTTTGAATCCCACGCCTCACTTGCTAACACTCTCTAAACAGCCGTAGCACATACATTAGGACATAGATCTATAGATCTTTTTGCCAGACAAGTGGCAGTGAACCCTTTTCAATTCATTTGTGTTAGGATATGGTACACCGATAGCAATTAAGCCAGCTGATAAGTTGAGAGAGGAAGGGTTATGCTACAGTTAATGGAAATAATAAAAACGATGAATAGATTATTTACCATCCTCATTTTAGCCAATTCCTACCAGTTCAGCAATAGTAAAGTTGAGACTCTTATGCTCAAACGTACGTTCATACAAATTCAGAAGTCTCAGAAAGTGCCCAATTTCTTTCATCTTAACATCTTAGTTTGTAGTAGGGCATCCTGTCTACCCTACTACTCATTTAATTACCAAGATGAATGTATCCTACTGATTAATAGGCAACAGAGTGGCCCTCATATCAGACAACATCTTGTTTTTGCTTTATGATGTCAGCTTGCTAGGCAACAGAGTGGTCATCAGGTCAGACAACATTCTTGGTTTAGCTTTATGACGTCAGAGCACCAGTGGACCAATTGTCCTTGTGGAAGCTGACCACACAGGAGGATGAGATTTCAGAAGGTATGCAGTAGGTTACTATCTGTGTTTGTAAGGCAAGTAGGAGGGGGAATGATAAAGGACTCTGAACCACTCCAAGCATAGGGGCCTTTTTGAAAGTGGATGGGGATACAAAAATAGAGATTATCCTTAATACCAATCCATCTTGAGTATCAGAGTCCAACATACAAAGTGCAGGGGAAGACGTTAAATGAGCTTCCTTCTGTGAGAAGGAAACACTATCGTTCTAAAGTGAGATAGTGCATTTCAAACTCAAAGGCAGCAAATTCCTCAAGTGGAACATTGCTAGCACCAGGATCTAAAGCAGGCTTTAGTAGTGTTGATGGCAGTCAGTTTTTGTTAGCTATCATGACCAACACAATGTGAGCCATATTACTTCCATATTGACAAAAATTATATTCAGGCACAGGCTCCCACTAGAAGGTAATGAGGAAATTCAAAAGCTGTGAACGTCTTTTTAATGCCTAAAGGAATGATTGTGAGTTTTACTTACCATATAAATTGGTCAAATGATGCCGTATGCCGGAAGACTTGCTTTTTTTTTTTCTTCAGTCTCGGCAAGGCAGAGAAATTCTGTGGTGAAACGCTGCCACTGCTGGTTATTCAGTATTATCTGCAGATGGAAAAGTCCACTGTTAGCACAATTTTTACAAAGGGTAAACAGATCAATACCATGGAGTCTATATTATTGTGAAAATCAACAGCTCATTAGAAAATCAAATCCCAATTTGTAATTTTAACCTCCCATACTTCTTTGAATCCCACGCCTCACTTGCTAACACTCTCTAAACAACTGTAGCACATACATTAGGACATAGATCTATAGATCTTTTTGCCAGACAAGTGGCAGTGAACCCTTCTCAATTCATTTGTGTTAAAATATGGTACACCGATCGCAATTAAGCCAGCTGATAAGTTGAGAGAGGAAGGGTTATGCTACAGTTAATGGAAATAATAAAAACGATGAATAGAATATTTACCATCCTCATTTTAGCCAATTCCTACCAGTTCAGCATTAGCAAAGTTGAGACTCTTATGCTCAAACGTACGTTCATACAAATTCAGAAGTCTCAGAAAGTGCCCCAATTTCTTTCATCTTAACATCTTAGTTTGTAGTAGGGCATCCTGTCTACCCTACTACTCATTTAATTACCAAGATGAATGTATCCTACTGATTAATAGGCAACAGAGTGGCCCTCATGTCAGACAACATCTTGTTTTTGCTTTATGATGTCAGCTTGCTAGGCAACAGAGTGGCCCTCAGGTCAGACAACATTCTTGCTTTAGCTTTATGACGTCAGAGCACCAGTGGACCAATTGTCCTTGTGGAAGCTGACCACACAGGAGGATGAGATTTCAGAAGGTATGCAGTAGGTTACTATCTGTGTTTGTAAGGCAAGTAGGAGGGGAAATGATAAAGGACTCTCAACCACTCAAAGCATAGGGGCCTTTTTGAAAGTGGATGGGGATACAAAAATAGAGATTATCCTTAATACCAATCCGTCTTGAGTATCAGAGTCCATCATACAAAGTGCAGGGGAAGACGTTAAATGAGCTTCCCTCTGTGAGAAGTAAACACTATCGTTCTAAAGTGAGTTAGTGCATTTCAAACTCAAATGCAGCAAATTCCCCAAGTGGAACATTGCTAGCGCCAGGATCTAAAGCAGGCTTTAGTAGTGTTGAAGGCAGTCAGTTTTTGTTAACTATCATGACCAACACAATGTGAGCCCTATTACTTCCATATTGACAGAAATTATATTCAGGCACAGGCTCCCACTAGAAGGTAATGAGGAAATTCAAAAGCTGTGAACGTCTTTTTAATGCCTAAAGGAATGATTTTGAGTTTTACTTACCATATAAATTGGTCAAATGATGCAGTATGCCGGAAGATTTGCTTTTTTTTTTTTTTTTCTTCAGTCTCGGCAAGGCAGAGAAATTCTGTGGTGAAACGCTGCCACTGCTGGCCATTCAGTATAATCTGCAGATGGAAAAGTCCACTGTTAGCACAATTTTTACAAAGAATAAACAGATCAATACCATGGAGTCTATATTATTGTGAAAATCAACAGCTCATTAGAAAATCAAATCCCAATTTGTAATTTTAACCTCCCATACTTCTTTGAATCCCACGCCTCACTTGCTAACACTCTCTAAACAGCTGTAGCACATACATTAGGACATAGATCTATAGATCTTTTTGCCAGACAAGTGGCAGTGAACCCTTTTCAATTCATTTGTGTTAGGATATGGTACACCGATAGCAATTAAGCCAGCTGATAAGTTGAGAGAGGAAGGGTTATGCTACAGTTAATGGAAATAATAAAAACGATGAATAGATTATTTACCATCCTCATTTTAGCCAATTCCTACCAGTTCAGCAATAGTAAAGTTGAGACTCTTATGCTCAAACGTATGTTCATACAAATTCAGAAGTCTCAGAAAGTGCCCAATTTCTTTCATCTTAACATCTTAGTTTGTAGTAGGGCATCCTGTCTACCCTACTACTCATTTAATTACCAAGATAAATGTATCCTACTGATTAATAGGCAACAGAGTGGCCCTCTTGTCAGACAACATCTTGTTTTTGCTTTATGATGTCAGCTTGCTAGGCAACAGAGTGGCCCTCAGGTCAGACAACATTCTTGGTTTAGCTTTATGACTTCAGAGCACCAGTGGACCAATTGTCCTTGTGGAAGCTGACCACACAGGAGGATGAGATTTCAGAAGGTATGCAGTAGGTTACTATCTGTGTTTGTAAGGCAAGTAGGAGGGGGAATGATAAAGGACTCTGAACCACTCAAAGCATAGGGGCCTTTTT
Source organism: Lissotriton vulgaris (assembly GCF_964263255.1). NCBI lineage: Eukaryota > Metazoa > Chordata > Amphibia > Caudata > Salamandridae > Lissotriton > Lissotriton vulgaris. Next base: position 616,361,476 of record NC_141696.1, read on the forward strand.
GAAAGTGGATGGGGATACAAAAATAGAGATTATCCTTTATACCAATCCATCTTGAGTATCAGAGTCCAACATACAAAGTGCAGGGGAAGATGTTAAATGAGCTTCCTTCTGTGAGAAGGAAACACTATCGTTCTAAAGTGAGATAGTGCATTTCAAACTCAAAGGCAGCAAATTCCTCAAGTGGAACATTGCTAGCACCAGGATCTAAAGCAGGCTTTAGTAGTGTTGATGGCAGTCAGTTTTTGTTAGCTATCATGACCAACACAATGTGAGCCATATTACTTCCATATTGACAGAAATTATATTCAGGCACAGGCTCCCACTAGAAGGTAATGAGGAAAATCAAAAGCTGTGAACGTCTTTTTAATGCCTAAAGGAATGATTGTGAGTTTTACTTACCATATAAATTGGTCAAATGATGCCGTATGCCGGAAGATTTGCTTTTTTTTTTTTCTTCAGTCTCGGCAAGGCAGAGAAATTCTGTGGTGAAACGCTGCCACTGCTGGCCATTCAGTATAATCTGCAGATGGAAAAGTCCACTGTTAGCACAATTTTTAAAAGGGTAAACAGATCAATACCATGGAGTCTATATTATTGTGAAAATCAACAGCTCATTAGAAAATCAAATCCCAATTTGTAATTTTAACCTCCCATACTTCTTTGAATCCCACGCCTCACTTGCTAACACTCTCTATACAACTGTAGCACATACATTAGGACATAGATCTATAGATCTTTTTGCCAGACAAGTGGCAGTGAACCCTTCTCAATTCATTTGTGTTAAAATATGGTACACCGATAGCAATTAAGCCAGCTGATAAGTTGAGAGAGGAAGGGTTATGCTACAGTTAATGGAAATAATAAAAACGATGAATAGAATATTTACCATCCTCATTTTAGCCAAGTCCTACCAGTTCAGCAATAGTAAAGTTGAGACTCTTATGCTCAAACGTACGTTCATACAAATTCAGAAGTCTCAGAAAGTGCCCCAATTTCTTTCATCTTAACATCTTAGTTTGTAGTAGGGCATCCTGTCTACCCTACTACTCATTTAATTACCAAGATGAATGTATCCTACTGATTAATAGGCAACAGAGTGGCCCTCATGTCAGACAACATCTTGTTTTTGCTTTATGATGTCAGCTTGCTAGGCAACAGAGTGGCCCTCAGGTCAGACAACATTCTTGCTTTAGCTTTATGACGTCAGAGCACCAGTGGACCAATTGTCCTTGTGGAAGCTGACCACACAGGAGGATGAGATTTCAGAAGGTATGCAGTAGGTTACTATCTGTGTTTGTAAGGCAAGTAGGAGGGGGAATGATAAAGGACTCTGAACCACTCCAAGCATAGGGGCCTTTTTGAAAGTGGATGGGGATACAAAAATAGAGATTATCCTTAATACCAATCCATCTTGAGTATCAGAGTCCAACATACAAAGTGCAGGGGAAGACGTTAAATGAGCTTCCTTCTGTGAGAAGGAAACACTATCGTTCTAAAGTGAGATAGTGCATTTCAAACTCAAAGGCAGCAAATTCCTCAAGTGGAACATTGCTAGCACCAGGATCTAAAGCAGGCTTTAGTAGTGTTGATGGCAGTCAGTTTTTGTTAGCTATCATGACCAACACAATGTGAGCCATATTACTTCCATATTGACAGAAATTATATTCAGGCACAGGCTCCCACTAGAAGGTAATGAGGAAATTCAAAAGCTGTGAACGTCTTTTTAATGCCTAAAGGAATGATTGTGAGTTTTACTTACCATATAAATTGGTCAAATGATGCCGTATGCCGGAAGACTTGCTTTTTTTTTTTTCTTCAGTCTCGGCAAGGCAGAGAAATTCTGTGGTGAAACGCTGCCACTGCTGGTTATTCAGTATTATCTGCAGATGGAAAAGTCCACTGTTAGCACAATTTTTACAAAGGGTAAACAGATCAATACCATGGAGTCTATATTATTGTGAAAATCAACAGCTCATTAGAAAATCAAATCCCAATTTGTAATTTTAACCTCCCATACTTCTTTGAATCCCACGCCTCACTTGCTAACACTCTCTAAACAACTGTAGCACATACATTAGGACATAGATCTATAGATCTTTTTGCCAGACAAGTGGCAGTGAACCCTTCTCAATTCATTTGTGTTAAAATATGGTACACCGATAGCAATTAAGCCAGCTGATAAGTTGAGAGAGGAAGGGTTATGCTACAGTTAATGGAAATAATAAAAACGATGAATAGAATATTTACCATCCTCATTTTAGCCAAGTCCTACCAGTTCAGCAATAGTAAAGTTGAGACTCTTATGCTCAAACGTACGTTCATACAAATTCAGAAGTCTCAGAAAGTGCCCCAATTTCTTTCATCTTAACATCTTAGTTTGTAGTAGGGCATCCTGTCTACCCTACTACTCATTTAATTACCAAGATGAATGTATCCTACTGATTAATAGGCAACAGAGTGGCCCTCATGTCAGACAACATCTTGTTTTTGCTTTATGATGTCAGCTTGCTAGGCAACAGAGTGGCCCTCAGGTCAGACAACATTCTTGCTTTAGCTTTATGACGTCAGAGCACCAGTGGACCAATTGTCCTTGTGGAAGCTGACCACACAGGAGGATGAGATTTCAGAAGGTATGCAGTAGGTTACTATCTGTGTTTGTAAGGCAAGTAGGAGGGGGAATGATAAAGGACTCTGAACCACTCCAAGCATAGGGGCCTTTTTGAAAGTGGATGGGGATACAAAAATAGAGATTATCCTTAATACCAATCCGTCTTGAGTATCAGAGTCCATCATACAAAGTGCAGGGGAAGACGTTAAATGAGCTTCCCTCTGTGAGAAGTAAACACTATCGTTCTAAAGTGAGATAGTGCATTTCAAACTCAAATGCAGCAAATTCCCCAAGTGGAACATTGCTAGCACCAGGATCTAAAGCAGGCTTTAGTAGTGTTGAAGGCAGTCAGTTTTTGTTAACTATCATGACCAACACAATGTGAGCCCTATTACTTCCATATTGACAGAAATTATATTCAGGCACAGGCTCCCACTAGAAGGTAATGAGGAAATTCAAAAGCTGTGAACGTCTTTTTAATGCCTAAAGGAATGATTGTGAGTTTTACTTACCATATAAATTGGTCAAATGATGCAGTATGCCGGAAGATTTGCTTTTTTTTTTTTTTTCTTCAGTCTCGGCAAGGCAGAGAAATTCTGTGGTGAAACGCTGCCACTGCTGGCCATTCAGTATAATCTGCAGATGGAAAAGTCCACTGTTAGCACAATTTTTACAAAGGGTAAACAGATCAATACCATGGAGTCTATATTATTGTGAAAATCAACAGCTCATTAGAAAATCAAATCCCAATTTGTAATTTTAACCTCGCATACTTCTTTGAATCCCACGCCTCACTTGCTAACACTCTCTAAACAGCCGTAGCACATACATTAGGACATAGATCTATAGATCTTTTTGCCAGACAAGTGGCAGTGAACCCTTTTCAATTCATTTGTGTTAGGATATGGTACACCAATAGCAATTAAGCCAGCTGATAAGTTGAGAGAGGAAGGGTTATGCTACAGTTAATGGAAATAATAAAAACGATGAATAGATTATTTACCATCCTCATTTTAGCCAATTCCTACCAGTTCAGCAATAGTAAAGTTGAGACTCTTATGCTCAAACGTACGTTCATACAAATTCAGAAGTCTCAGAAAGTGCCCAATTTCTTTCATCTTAACATCTTAGTTTGTAGTAGGGCATCCTGTCTACCCTACTACTCATTTAATTACCAAGATGAATGTATCCTACTGATTAATAGGCAACAGAGTGGCCCTCATATCAGACAACATCTTGTTTTTGCTTTATGATGTCAGCTTGCTAGGCAACAGAGTGGTCATCAGGTCAGACAACATTCTTGGTTTAGCTTTATGACGTCAGAGCACCAGTGGACCAATTGTCCTTGTGGAAGCTGACCACACAGGAGGATGAGATTTCAGAAGGTATGCAGTAGGTTACTATCTGTGTTTGTAAGGCAAGTAGGAGGGGGAATGATAAAGGACTCTGAACCACTCCAAGCATAGGGGCCTTTTTGAAAGTGGATGGGGATACAAAAATAGAGATTATCCTTAATACCAATCCATCTTGAGTATCAGAGTCCAACATACAAAGTGCAGGGGAAGACGTTAAATGAGCTTCCTTCTGTGAGAAGGAAACACTATCGTTCTAAAGTGAGATAGTGCATTTCAAACTCAAAGGCAGCAAATTCCTCAAGTGGAACATTGCTAGCACCAGGATCTAAAGCAGGCTTTAGTAGTGTTGATGGCAGTCAGTTTTTGTTAGCTATCATGACCAACACAATGTGAGCCATATTACTTCCATATTGACAGAAATTATATTCAGGCACAGGCTCCCACTAGAAGGTAATGAGGAAATTCAAAAGCTGTGAACGTCTTTTTAATGCCTAAAGGAATGATTGTGAGTTTTACTTACCATATAAATTGGTCAAATGATGCCGTATGCCGGAAGACTTGCTTTTTTTTTTTCTTCAGTCTCGGCAAGGCAGAGAAATTCTGTGGTGAAACGCTGCCACTGCTGGTTATTCAGTATTATCTGCAGATGGAAAAGTCCACTGTTAGCACAATTTTTACAAAGGGTAAACAGATCAATACCATGGAGTCTATATTATTGTGAAAATCAACAGCTCATTAGAAAATCAAATCCCAATTTGTAATTTTAACCTCCCATACTTCTTTGAATCCCACGCCTCACTTGCTAACACTCTCTAAACAACTGTAGCACATACATTAGGACATAGATCTATAGATCTTTTTGCCAGACAAGTGGCAGTGAACCCTTCTCAATTCATTTGTGTTAAAATATGGTACACCGATCGCAATTAAGCCAGCTGATAAGTTGAGAGAGGAAGGGTTATGCTACAGTTAATGGAAATAATAAAAACGATGAATAGAATATTTACCATCCTCATTTTAGCCAATTCCTACCAGTTCAGCATTAGCAAAGTTGAGACTCTTATGCTCAAACGTACGTTCATACAAATTCAGAAGTCTCAGAAAGTGCCCCGATTTCTTTCATCTTAACATCTTAGTTTGTAGTAGGGCATCCTGTCTACCCTACTACTCATTTAATTACCAAGATGAATGTATCCTACTGATTAATAGGCAACAGAGTGGCCCTCATGTCAGACAACATCTTGTTTTTGCTTTATGATGTCAGCTTGCTAGGCAACAGAGTGGCCCTCAGGTCAGACAACATTCTTGCTTTAGCTTTATGACGTCAGAGCACCAGTGGACCAATTGTCCTTGTGGAAGCTGACCACACAGGAGGATGAGATTTCAGAAGGTATGCAGTAGGTTACTATCTGTGTTTGTAAGGCAAGTAGGAGGGGAAATGATAAAGGACTCTCAACCACTCAAAGCATAGGGGCCTTTTTGAAAGTGGATGGGGATACAAAAATAGAGATTATCCTTAATACCAATCCGTCTTGAGTATCAGAGTCCATCATACAAAGTGCAGGGGAAGACGTTAAATGAGCTTCCCTCTGTGAGAAGTAAACACTATCGTTCTAAAGTGAGTTAGTGCATTTCAAACTCAAATGCAGCAAATTCCCCAAGTGGAACATTGCTAGCGCCAGGATCTAAAGCAGGCTTTAGTAGTGTTGAAGGCAGTCAGTTTTTGTTAACTATCATGACCAACACAATGTGAGCCCTATTACTTCCATATTGACAGAAATTATATTCAGGCACAGGCTCCCACTAGAAGGTAATGAGGAAATTCAAAAGCTGTGAACGTCTTTTTAATGCCTAAAGGAATGATTTTGAGTTTTACTTACCATATAAATTGGTCAAATGATGCAGTATGCCGGAAGATTTGCTTTTTTTTTTTTTTTTCTTCAGTCTCGGCAAGGCAGAGAAATTCTGTGGTGAAACGCTGCCACTGCTGGCCATTCAGTATAATCTGCAGATGGAAAAGTCCACTGTTAGCACAATTTTTACAAAGAATAAACAGATCAATACCATGGAGTCTATATTATTGTGAAAATCAACAGCTCATTAGAAAATCAAATCCCAATTTGTAATTTTAACCTCCCATACTTCTTTGAATCCCACGCCTCACTTGCTAACACTCTCTAAACAGCTGTAGCACATACATTAGGACATAGATCTATAGATCTTTTTGCCAGACAAGTGGCAGTGAACCCTTTTCAATTCATTTGTGTTAGGATATGGTACACCGATAGCAATTAAGCCAGCTGATAAGTTGAGAGAGGAAGGGTTATGCTACAGTTAATGGAAATAATAAAAACGATGAATAGATTATTTACCATCCTCATTTTAGCCAATTCCTACCAGTTCAGCAATAGTAAAGTTGAGACTCTTATGCTCAAACGTATGTTCATACAAATTCAGAAGTCTCAGAAAGTGCCCAATTTCTTTCATCTTAACATCTTAGTTTGTAGTAGGGCATCCTGTCTACCCTACTACTCATTTAATTACCAAGATGAATGTATCCTACTGATTAATAGGCAACAGAGTGGCCCTCTTGTCAGACAACATCTTGTTTTTGCTTTATGATGTCAGCTTGCTAGGCAACAGAGTGGCCCTCAGGTCAGACAACATTCTTGGTTTAGCTTTATGACTTCAGAGCACCAGTGGACCAATTGTCCTTGTGGAAGCTGACCACACAGGAGGATGAGATTTCAGAAGGTATGCAGTAGGTTACTATCTGTGTTTGTAAGGCAAGTAGGAGGGGGAATGATAAAGGACTCTGAACCACTCAAAGCATAGGGGCCTTTTTGAAAGTGGATGGGGATACAAAAATAGAGATTATCCTTTATACCAATCCATCTTGAGTATCAGAGTCCAACATACAAAGTGCAGGGGAAGATGTTAAATGAGCTTCCTTCTGTGAGAAGGAAACACTATCGTTCTAAAGTGAGATAGTGCATTTCAAACTCAAAGGCAGCAAATTCCTCAAGTGGAACATTGCTAGCACCAGGATCTAAAGCAGGCTTTAGTAGTGTTGATGGCAGTCAGTTTTTGTTAGCTATCATGACCAACACAATGTGAGCCATATTACTTCCATATTGACAGAAATTATATTCAGGCACAGGCTCCCACTAGAAGGTAATGAGGAAAATCAAAAGCTGTGAACGTCTTTTTAATGCCTAAAGGAATGATTGTGAGTTTTACTTACCATATAAATTGGTCAAATGATGCCGTATGCCGGAAGATTTGCTTTTTTTTTTTTCTTCAGTCTCGGCAAGGCAGAGAAATTCTGTGGTGAAACGCTGCCACTGCTGGCCATTCAGTATAATCTGCAGATGGAAAAGTCCACTGTTAGCACAATTTTTAAAAGGGTAAACAGATCAATACCATGGAGTCTATATTATTGTGAAAATCAACAGCTCATTAGAAAATCAAATCCCAATTTGTAATTTTAACCTCCCATACTTCTTTGAATCCCACGCCTCACTTGCTAACACTCTCTAAACAACTGTAGCACATACATTAGGACATAGATCTATAGATCTTTTTGCCAGACAAGTGGCAGTGAACCCTTTTCAATTCATTTGTGTTAGGATATGGTACACCGATAGCAATTAAGCCAGCTGATAAGTTGAGAGAGGAAGGGTTATGCTACAGTTAATGGAAATAATAAAAACGATGAATAGATTATTTACCATCCTCATTTTAGCCAATTCCTACCAGTTCAGCAATAGTAAAGTTGAGACTCTTATGCTCAAACGTACGTTCATACAAATTCAGAAGTCTCTGAAAGTGCCCAATTTCTTTCATCTTAACATCTTAGTTTGTAGTAGGGCATCCTGTCTACCCTACTACTCATTTAATTACCAAGATGAATGTATCCTACTGATTAATAGGCAACAGAGTGGCCCTCATGTCTGAAAACATCTTGTTTTTGCTTTATGATGTCAGCTTGCTAGGCAACAGAGTGGCCCTCAGGTCAGACAACATTCTTGGTTTAGCTTTATGACTTCAGAGCACCAGTGGACCAATTGTCCTTGTGGAAGCTGACCACACAGGAGGATGAGATTTCAGAAGGTATGCAGTAGGTTACTATCTGTGTTTGTAAGGCAAGTAGGAGGGGGAATGATAAAGGACTCTGAACCACTCAAAGCATAGGGGCCTTTTTGAAAGTGGATGGGGATACAAAAATAGAGATTATCCTTTATACCAATCCATCTTGAGTATCAGAGTCCAACATACAAAGTGCAGGGGAAGACGTTAAATGAGCTTCCTTCTGTGAGAAGGAAACACTATCGTTCTAAAGTGAGATAGTGCATTTCAAACTCAAAGGCAGCAAATTCCTCAAGTGGAACATTGCTAGAACCAGGATCTAAAGCAGGCTTTAGTAGTGTTGATGGCAGTCAGTTTTTGTTAGCTATCATGACCAACACAATGTGAGCCATATTACTTCCATATTGACAGAAATTATATTCAGGCACAGGCTCCCACTAGAAGGTAATGAGGAAATTCAAAAGCTGTGAACGTCTTTTTAATGCCTAAAGGAATGATTGTGAGTTTTACTTACCATATAAATTGGTCAAATGATGCCGTATGCCGGAAGACTTGCTTTTTTTTTTTTCTTCAGTCTCGGCAAGGCAGAGAAATTCTGTGGTGAAACGCTGCCACTGCTGGTTATTCAGTATTATCTGCAGATGGAAAAGTCCACTGTTAGCACAATTTTTACAAAGGGTAAACAGATCAATACCATGGAGTCTATATTATTGTGAAAATCAACAGCTCATTAGAAAATCAAATCCCAATTTGTAATTTTAACCTCCCATACTTCTTTGAATCCCACGCCTCACTTGCTAACACTCTCTAAACAACTGTAGCACATACATTAGGACATAGATCTATAGATCTTTTTGCCAGACAAGTGGCAGTGAACCCTTCTCAATTCATTTGTGTTAAAATATGGTACACCGATAGCAATTAAGCCAGCTGATAAGTTGAGAGAGGAAGGGTTATGCTACAGTTAATGGAAATAATAAAAACGATGAATAGAATATTTACCATCCTCATTTTAGCCAATTCCTACCAGTTCAGCATTAGCAAAGTTGAGACTCTTATGCTCAAACGTACGTTCATACAAATTCAGAAGTCTCAGAAAGTGCCCCAGTTTCTTTCATCTTAACATCTTAGTTTGTAGTAGGGCATCCTGTCTACCCTACTACTCATTTAATTACCAAGATGAATGTATCCTACTGATTAATAGGCAACAGAGTGGCCCTCATGTCAGACAACATCTTGTTTTTGCTTTATGATGTCAGCTTGCTAGGCAACAGAGTGGCCCTCAGGTCAGACAACATTCTTGCTTTAGCTTTATGACGTCAGAGCACCAGTGGACCAATTGTCCTTGTGGAAGCTGACCACACAGGAGGATGAGATTTCAGAAGGTATGCAGTAGGTTACTATCTGTGTTTGTAAGGCAAGTAGGAGGGGAAATGATAAAGGACTCTGAACCACTCAAAGCATAGGGGCCTTTTTGAAAGTGGATGGGGATACAAAAATAGAGATTATCCTTAATACCAATCCGTCTTGAGTATCAGAGTCCATCATACAAAGTGCAGGGGAAGACGTTAAATGAGCTTCCCTCTGTGAGAAGTAAACACTATCGTTCTAAAGTGAGCTAGAGCATTTCAAACTCAAATGCAGCAAATTCCCCAAGTGGAACATTGCTAGCACCAGGATCTAAAGCAGGCTTTAGTAGTGTTGAAGGCAGTCAGTTTTTGTTAACTATCATGACCAACACAATGTGAGCCCTATTACTTCCATATTGACAGAAATTATATTCAGGCACAGGCTCCCACTAGAAGATAATGAGGAAATTCAAAAGCTGTGAACGTCTTTTTAATGCCTAAAGGAATGATTGTGAGTTTTACTTACCATATAAATTGGTCAAATGATGCCGTATGCCGGAAGACTTGCTTTTTTTTTTTTTTTCTTCAGTCTCGGCAAGGCAGAGAAATTCTGTGGTGAAACGCTGCCACTGCTGGCCATTCAGTATAATCTGCAGATGGAAAAGTCCACTGTTAGCACAATTTTTACAAAGGGTAAACAGATCAATACCATGGAGTCTATATTATTGTGAAAATCAACAGCTCATTAGAAAATCAAATCCCAATTTGTAATTTTAACCTCCCATACTTCTTTGAATCCCACGCCTCACTTGCTAACACTCTCTAAACAGCTGTAGCACATACATTAGGACATAGATCTATAGATCTTTTTGCCAGACAAGTGGCAGTGAACCCTTTTCAATTCATTTATGTTAGGATATGGTACACCGATAGCAATTAAGCCAGCTGGTAAGTTGAGAGAGGAAGGGTTATGCTACAGTTAATGGAAATAATAAAAACGATGAATAGATTATTTACCATCCTCATTTTAGCCAATTCCTACCAGTTCAGCAATAGTAAAGTTGAGACTCTTATGCTCAAATGTACGTTCATACAAATTCAGAAGTCTCAGAAAGTGCCCAATTTCTTTCATCTTAACATCTTAGTTTGTAGTAGGGCATCCTGTCTACCCTACTACTCATTTAATTACCAAGATGAATGTATCCTACTGATTAATAGGCAACAGAGTGGCCCTCTTGTCAGACAACATCTTGTTTTTGCTTTATGATGTCAGCTTGCTAGGCAACAGAGTGGCCCTCAGGTCAGACAACATTCTTGGTTTAGCTTTATGACTTCAGAGCACCAGTGGACCAATTGTCCTTGTGGAAGCTGACCACACAGGAGGATGAGATTTCAGAAGGTATGCAGTAGGTTACTATCTGTGTTTGTAAGGCAAGTAGGAGGGGGAATGATAAAGGACTCTGAACCACTCAAAGCATAGGGGCCTTTTTGAAAGTGGATGGGGATACAAAAATAGAGATTATCCTTTATACCAATCCATCTTGAGTATCAGAGTCCAACATACAAAGTGCAGGGGAAGACGTTAAATGAGCTTCCTTCTGTGAGAAGGAAACACTATCGTTCTAAAGTGAGATAGTGCATTTCAAACTCAAAGGCAGCAAATTCCTCAAGTGGAACATTGCTAGCACCAGGATCTAAAGCAGGCTTTAGTAGTGTTGATGGCAGTCAGTTTTTGTTAGCTATCATGACCAACACAATGTGAGCCATATTACTTCCATATTGACAGAAATTATATTCAGGCACAGGCTCCCACTAGAAGGTAATGAGGACATTCAAAAGCTGTGAACGTCTTTTTAATGCCTAAAGGAATGATTGTGAGTTTTACTTACCATATAAATTGGTCAAATGATGCCGTATGCCGGAAGACTTGCTTTTTTTTTTTTCTTCAGTCTCGGCAAGGCAGAGAAATTCTGTGGTGAAACGCTGCCACTGCTGGTTATTCAGTATTATCTGCAGATGGAAAAGTCCACTGTTAGCACAATTTTTACAAAGGGTAAACAGATCAATACCATGGAGTCTATATTATTGTGAAAATCAACAGCTCATTAGAAAATCAAATCCCAATTTGTAATTTTAACCTCCCATACTTCTTTGAATCCCACGCCTCACTTGCTAACACTCTCTAAACAACTGTAGCACATACATTAGGACATAGATCTATAGATCTTTTTGCCAGACAAGTGGCAGTGAACCCTTCTCAATTCATTTGTGTTAAAATATGGTACACCGTTAGCAATTAAGCCAGCTGATAAGTTGAGAGAGGAAGGGTTATGCTACAGTTAATGGAAATAATAAAAACGATGAATAGAATATTTACCATCCTCATTTTAGCCAATTCCTACCAGTTCAGCATTAGCAAAGTTGAGACTCTTATGCTCAAACGTACGTTCATACAAATTCAGAAGTCTCAGAAAGTGCCCCAATTTCTTTCATCTTAACATCTTAGTTTGTAGTAGGGCATCCTGTCTACCCTACTACTCATTTAATTACCAAGATGAATGTATCCTACTGATTAATAGGCAACAGAGTGGCCCTCATGTCAGACAACATCTTGTTTTTGCTTTATGATGTCAGCTTGCTAGGCAACAGAGTGGCCCTCAGGTCAGACAACATTCTTGCTTTAGCTTTATGACGTCAGAGCACCAGTGGACCAATTGTCCTTGTGGAAGCTGACCACACAGGAGGATGAGATTTCAGAAGGTATGCAGTAGGTTACTATCTGTGTTTGTAAGGCAAGTAGGAGGGGAAATGATAAAGGACTCTGAACCACTCAAAGCATAGGGGCCTTTTTGAAAGTGGATGGGGATACAAAAATAGAGATTATCCTTAATACCAATCCGTCTTGAGTATCAGAGTCCATCATACAAAGTGCAGGGGAAGACGTTAAATGAGCTTCCCTCTGTGAGAAGTAAACACTATCGTTCTAAAGTGAGCTAGTGCATTTCAAACTCAAATGCAGCAAATTCCCCAAGTGGAACATTGCTAGCACCAGGATCTAAAGCAGGCTTTAGTAGTGTTGAAGGCAGTCAGTTTTTGTTAACTATCATGACCAACACAATGTGAGCCCTATTACTTCCATATTGACAGAAATTATATTCAGGCACAGGCTCCCACTAGAAGATAATGAGGAAATTCAAAAGCTGTGAACGTCTTTTTAATGCCTAAAGGAATGATTGTGAGTTTTACTTACCATATAAATTGGTCAAATGATGCCGTATGCCGGAAGACTTGCTTTTTTTTTTTTTTTTCTTCAGTCTCGGCAAGGCAGAGAAATTCTGTGGTGAAACGCTGCCACTGCTGGCCATTCAGTATAATCTGCAGATGGAAAAGTCCACTGTTAGCACAATTTTTACAAAGGGTAAACAGATCAATACCATGGAGTCTATATTATTGTGAAAATCAACAGCTCATTAGAAAATCAAATCCCAATTTGTAATTTTAACCTCCCATACTTCTTTGAATCCCACGCCTCACTTGCTAACACTCTCTAAACAGCTGTAGCACATACATTAGGACATAGATCTATAGATCTTTTTGCCAGACAAGTGGCAGTGAACCCTTTTCAATTCATTTATGTTAGGATATGGTACACCGATAGCAATTAAGCCAGCTGGTAAGTTGAGAGAGGAAGGGTTATGCTACAGTTAATGGAAATAATAAAAACGATGAATAGATTATTTACCATCCTCATTTTAGCCAATTCCTACCAGTTCAGCAATAGTAAAGTTGAGACTCTTATGCTCAAACGTACGTTCATACAAATTCAGAAGTCTCAGAAAGTGCCCAATTTCTTTCATCTTAACATCTTAGTTTGTAGTAGGGCATCCTGTCTACCCTACTACTCATTTAATTACCAAGATGAATGTATCCTACTGATTAATAGGCAACAGAGTGGCCCTCTTGTCAGACAACATCTTGTTTTTGCTTTATGATGTCAGCTTGCTAGGCAACAGAGTGGCCCTCAGGTCAGACAACATTCTTGGTTTAGCTTTATGACTTCAGAGCACCCGTGGACCAATTGTCCTTGTGGAAGCTGACCACACAGGAGGATGAGATTTCAGAAGGTATGCAGTAGGTTACTATCTGTGTTTGTAAGGCAAGTAGGAGGGGGAATGATAAAGGACTCTGAACCACTCAAAGCATAGGGGCCTTTTTGAAAGTGGATGGGGATACAAAAATAGAGATTATCCTTTATACCAATCCATCTTGAGTATCAGAGTCCAACATACAAAGTGCAGGGGAAGATGTTAAATGAGCTTCCTTCTGTGAGAAGGAAACACTATCGTTCTAAAGTGAGATAGTGCATTTCAAACTCAAAGGCAGCAAATTCCTCAAGTGGAACATTGCTAGCACCAGGATCTAAAGCAGGCTTTAGTAGTGTTGATGGCAGTCAGTTTTTGTTAGCTATCATGACCAACACAATGTGAGCCATATTACTTCCATATTGACAGAAATTATATTCAGGCACAGGCTCCCACTAGAAGGTAATGAGGAAAATCAAAAGCTGTGAACGTCTTTTTAATGCCTAAAGGAATGATTGTGAGTTTTACTTACCATATAAATTGGTCAAATGATGCCGTATGCCGGAAGACTTGCTTTTTTTTTTTTCTTCAGTCTCGGCAAGGCAGAGAAATTCTGTGGTGAAACGCTGCCACTGCTGGCCATTCAGTATTATCTGCAGATGGAAAAGTCCACTGTTAGCACAATTTTTACAAAGGGTAAACAGAGCAATACCATGGAGTCTATATTATTGTGAAAATCAACAGCTCATTAGAAAATCAAATCCCAATTTGTAATTTTAACCTCCCATACTTCTTTGAATCCCACGCCTCACTTGCTAACACTCTCTAAACAACTGTAGCACATACATTAGGACATAGATCTATAGATCTTTTTGCCAGACAAGTGGCAGTGAACCCTTCTCAATTCATTTGTGTTAAAATATGGTACACCGATAGCAATTAAGCCAGCTGATAAGTTGAGAGAGGAAGGGTTATGCTACAGTTAATGGAAATAATAAAAACGATGAATAGAATATTTACCATCCTCATTTTAGCCAAGTCCTACCAGTTCAGCAATAGTAAAGCTGAGACTCTTATGCTCAAACGTACGTTCATACAAATTCAGAAGTCTCAGAAAGTGCCCCAATTTCTTTCATCTTAACATCTTAGTTTGTAGTAGGGCATCCTGTCTACCCTACTACTCATTTAATTACCAAGATGAATGTATCCTACTGATTAATAGGCAACAGAGTGGCCCTCATGTCAGACAACATCTTGTTTTTGCTTTATGATGTCAGCTTGCTAGGCAACAGAGTGGCCCTCAGGTCAGACAACATTCTTGCTTTAGCTTTATGACGTCAGAGCACCAGTGGACCGATTGTCCTTGTGGAAGCTGACCACACAGGAGGATGAGATTTCAGAAGGTATGCAGTAGGTTACTATCTGTGTTTGTAAGGCAAGTAGGAGGGGGAATGATAAAGGACTCTGAACCACTCCAAGCATAGGGGCCTTTTTGAAAGTGGATGGGGATACAAAAATAGAGATTATCCTTAATACCAATCCATCTTGAGTATCAGAGTCCAACATACAAAGTGCAGGGGAAGACGTTAAATGAGCTTCCTTCTGTGAGAAGGAAACACTATCGTTCTCAAGTGAGATAGTGCATTTCAAACTCAAAGGCAGCAAATTCCCCAAGTGGAACATTGCTAGCACTAGGATCTAAAGCAGGCTTTAGTAGTGTTGAAGGCAGTCAGTTTTTGTTAGCTATCATGACCAACACAATGTGATCCATATTACTTCTATATTGAAAGAAAATATATTCAGGCACAGGCTCCCACTAGAAGGTAATGAGGAAATTCAAAAGCTGTGAACGTCTTTTTAATGCCTAAAGGAATGATTGTGAGTTTTACTTACCATATAAATTGGTCAAATGATGCCGTATGCCGGAAGATTTGCTTTTTTTTTTTTTCTTCAGTCTCGGCAAGGCAGAGAAATTCTGTGGTGAAACGCTGCCACTGCTGGCCATTCAGTATAATCTGCAGATGGAAAAGTCCACTGTTAGCACAATTTTTAAAAGGGTAAACAGATCAATACCATGGAGTCTATATTATTGTGAAAATCAACAGCTCATTAGAAAATCAAATCCCAATTTGTAATTTTAACCTCCCATACTTCTTTGAATCCCACGCCTCACTTGCTAACACTCTCTAAACAACTGTAGCACATACATTAGGACATAGATCTATAGATCTTTTTGCCAGACAAGTGGCAGTGAACCCTTCTCAATTCATTTGTGTTAAAATATGGTACACCGATAGCAATTAAGCCAGCTGATAAGTTGAGAGAGGAAGGGTTATGCTACAGTTAATGGAAATAATAAAAACGATGAATAGAATATTTACCATCCTCATTTTAGCCAATTCCTACCAGTTCAGCATTAGCAAAGTTGAGACTCTTATGCTCAAACGTACGTTCATACAAATTCAGAAGTCTCAGAAAGTGCCCCAGTTTCTTTCATCTTAACATCTTAGTTTGTAGTAGGGCATCCTGTCTACCCTACTACTCATTTAATTACCAAGATGAATGTATCCTACTGATTAATAGGCAACAGAGTGGCCCTCATGTCAGACAACATCTTGTTTTTGCTTTATGATGTCAGCTTGCTAGGCAACAGAGTGGCCCTCAGGTCAGACAACATTCTTGCTTTAGCTTTATGACGTCAGAGCACCAGTGGACCAATTGTACTTGTGGAAGCTGACCACACAGGAGGATGAGATTTCAGAAGGTATGCAGTAGGTTAATATCTGTGTTTGTAAGGCAAGTAGGAGGGGAAATGATAAAGGACTCTGAACCACTCAAAGCATAGGGGCCTTTTTGAAA
The DNA here is from genome assembly GCF_964263255.1 of Lissotriton vulgaris. Lineage (NCBI taxonomy): Eukaryota > Metazoa > Chordata > Amphibia > Caudata > Salamandridae > Lissotriton > Lissotriton vulgaris. Next base: position 616,377,818 of record NC_141696.1, read on the forward strand.
GTGGATGGGGATACAAAAATAGAGATTATCCTTAATACCAATCCGTCTTGAGTATCAGAGTCCATCATACAAAGTGCAGGGGAAGACGTTAAATGAGCTTCCCTCTGTGAGAAGTAAACACTATCGTTCTAAAGTGAGCTAGTGCATTTCAAACTCAAATGCAGCAAATTCCCCAAGTGGAACATTGCTAGCACCAGGATCTAAAGCAGGCTTTAGTAGTGTTGAAGGCAGTCAGTTTTTGTTAACTATCATGACCAACACAATGTGAGCCCTATTACTTCCATATTGACAGAAATTATATTCAGGCACAGGCTCCCACTAGAAGATAATGAGGAAATTCAAAAGCTGTGAACGTCTTTTTAATGCCTAAAGGAATGATTGTGAGTTTTACTTACCATATAAATTGGTCAAATGATGCCGTATGCCGGAAGACTTGCTTTTTTTTTTTTTTTCTTCAGTCTCGGCAAGGCAGAGAAATTCTGTGGTGAAACGCTGCCACTGCTGGCCATTCAGTATAATCTGCAGATGGAAAAGTCCACTGTTAGCACAATTTTTACAAAGGGTAAACAGATCAATACCATGGAGTCTATATTATTGTGAAAATCAACAGCTCATTAGAAAATCAAATCCCAATTTGTAATTTTAACCTCCCATACTTCTTTGAATCCCACGCCTCACTTGCTAACACTCTCTAAACAGCTGTAGCACATACATTAGGACATAGATCTATAGATCTTTTTGCCAGACAAGTGGCAGTGAACCCTTTTCAATTCATTTATGTTAGGATATGGTACACCGATAGCAATTAAGCCAGCTGGTAAGTTGAGAGAGGAAGGGTTATGCTACAGTTAATGGAAATAATAAAAACGATGAATAGATTATTTACCATCCTCATTTTAGCCAATTCCTACCAGTTCAGCAATAGTAAAGTTGAGACTCTTATGCTCAAACGTACGTTCATACAAATTCAGAAGTCTCAGAAAGTGCCCAATTTCTTTCATCTTAACATCTTAGTTTGTAGTAGGGCATCCTGTCTACCCTACTACTCATTTAATTACCAAGATGAATGTATCCTACTGATTAATAGGCAACAGAGTGGCCCTCTTGTCAGACAACATCTTGTTTTTGCTTTATGATGTCAGCTTGCTAGGCAACAGAGTGGCCCTCAGGTCAGACAACATTCTTGGTTTAGCTTTATGACTTCAGAGCACCAGTGGACCAATTGTCCTTGTGGAAGCTGACCACACAGGAGGATGAGATTTCAGAAGGTATGCAGTAGGTTACTATCTGTGTTTGTAAGGCAAGTAGGAGGGGGAATGATAAAGGACTCTGAACCACTCAAAGCATAGGGGCCTTTTTGAAAGTGGATGGGGATACAAAAATAGAGATTATCCTTTATACCAATCCATCTTGAGTATCAGAGTCCAACATACAAAGTGCAGGGGAAGACGTTAAATGAGCTTCCTTCTGTGAGAAGGAAACACTATCGTTCTAAAGTGAGATAGTGCATTTCAAACTCAAAGGCAGCAAATTCCTCAAGTGGAACATTGCTAGCACCAGGATCTAAAGCAGGCTTTAGTAGTGTTGATGGCAGTCAGTTTTTGTTAGCTATCATGACCAACACAATGTGAGCCATATTACTTCCATATTGACAGAAATTATATTCAGGCACAGGCTCCCACTAGAAGGTAATGAGGAAAATCAAAAGCTGTGAACGTCTTTTTAATGCCTAAAGGAATGATTGTGAGTTTTACTTACCATATAAATTGGTCAAATGATGCCGTATGCCGGAAGACTTGCTTTTTTTTTTTTCTTCAGTCTCGGCAAGGCAGAGAAATTCTGTGGTGAAACGCTGCCACTGCTGGTTATTCAGTATTATCTGCAGATGGAAAAGTCCACTGTTAGCACAATTTTTACAAAGGGTAAACAGATCAATACCATGGAATCTATATTATTGTGAAAATCAACAGCTCATTAGAAAATCAAATCCCAATTTGTAATTTTAACCTCCCATACTTCTTTGAATCCCACGCCTCACTTGCTAACACTCTCTAAACAACTGTAGCACATACATTAGGACATAGATCTATAGATCTTTTTGCCAGACAAGTGGCAGTGAACCCTTCTCAATTCATTTGTGTTAAAATATGGTACACCGATAGCAATTAAGCCAGCTGATAAGTTGAGAGAGGAAGGGTTATGCTACAGTTAATGGAAATAATAAAAACGATGAATAGAATATTTACCATCCTCATTTTAGCCAATTCCTACCAGTTCAGCATTAGCAAAGTTGAGACTCTTATGCTCAAACGTACGTTCATACAAATTCAGAAGTCTCAGAAAGTGCCCCAATTTCTTTCATCTTAACATCTTAGTTTGTAGTAGGGCATCCTGTCTACCCTACTACTCATTTAATTACCAAGATGAATGTATCCTACTGATTAATAGGCAACAGAGTGGCCCTCATGTCAGACAACATCTTGTTTTTGCTTTATGATGTCAGCTTGCTAGGCAACAGAGTAGCCCTCAGGTCAGACAACATTCTTGCTTTAGCTTTATGACGTCAGAGCACCAGTGGACCAATTGTCCTTGTGGAAGCTGACCACACAGGAGGATGAGATTTCAGAAGGTATGCAGTAGGTTACTATCTGTGTTTGTAAGGCAAGTAGGAGGGGAAATGATAAAGGACTCTGAACCACTCAAAGCATAGGGGCCTTTTTGAAAGTGGATGGGGATACAAAAATAGAGATTATCCTTAATACCAATCCGTCTTGAGTATCAGAGTCCATCATACAAAGTGCAGGGGAAGACGTTAAATGAGCTTCCCTCTGTGAGAAGTAAACACTATCGTTCTAAAGTGAGATAGTGCATTTCAAACTCAAATGCAGCAAATTCCCCAAGTGGAACATTGCTAGCACCAGGATCTAAAGCAGGCTTTAGTAGTGTTGAAGGCAGTCAGTTTTTGTTAACTATCATGACCAACACAATGTGAGCCCTATTACTTCCATATTGACAGAAATTATATTCAGGCACAGGCTCCCACTAGAAGATAATGAGGAAATTCAAAAGCTGTGAACGTCTTTTTAATGCCTAAAGGAATGATTGTGAGTTTTACTTACCATATAAATTGGTCAAATGATGCCGTATGCCGGAAGACTTGCTTTTTTTTTTTTTTTTCTTCAGTCTCGGCAAGGCAGAGAAATTCTGTGGTGAAACGCTGCCACTGCTGGCCATTCAGTATAATCTGCAGATGGAAAAGTCCACTGTTAGCACAATTTTTACAAAGGGTAAACAGATCAATACCATGGAGTCTATATTATTGTGAAAATCAACAGCTCATTAGAAAATCAAATCCCAATTTGTAATTTTAACCTCCCATACTTCTTTGAATCCCACGCCTCACTTGCTAACACTCTCTAAACAGCTGTAGCACATACATTAGGACATAGATCTATAGATCTTTTTGCCAGACAAGTGGCAGTGAACCCTTTTCAATTCATTTATGTTAGGATATGGTACACCGATAGCAATTAAGCCAGCTGGTAAGTTGAGAGAGGAAGGGTTATGCTACAGTTAATGGAAATAATAAAAACGATGAATAGAATATTTACCATCCTCATTTTAGCCAAGTCCTACCAGTTCAGCAATAGTAAAGTTGAGACTCTTATGCTCAAACGTACGTTCATACAAATTCAGAAGTCTCAGAAAGTGCCCCAATTTCTTTCATCTTAACATCTTAGTTTGTAGTAGGGCATCCTGTCTACCCTACTACTCATTTAATTACCAAGATGAATGTATCCTACTGATTAATAGGCAACAGAGTGGCCCTCATGTCAGACAACATCTTGTTTTTGCTTTATGATGTCAGCTTGCTAGGCAACAGAGTGGCCCTCAGGTCAGACAACATTCTTGCTTTAGCTTTATGACGTCAGAGCACCAGTGGACCAATTGTCCTTGTGGAAGCTGACCACACAGGAGGATGAGATTTCAGAAGGTATGCAGTAGGTTACTATCTGTGTTTGTAAGGCAAGTAGGAGGGGGAATGATAAAGGACTCTGAACCACTCCAAGCATAGGGGCCTTTTTGAAAGTGGATGGGGATACAAAAATAGAGATTATCCTTAATACCAATCCATCTTGAGTATCAGAGTCCAACATACAAAGTGCAGGGGAAGACGTTAAATGAGCTTCCTTCTGTGAGAAGGAAACACTATCGTTCTAAAGTGAGATAGTGCATTTCAAACTCAAAGGCAGCAAATTCCCCAAGTGGAACATTGCTAGCACTAGGATCTAAAGCAGGCTTTAGTAGTGTTGAAGGCAGTCAGTTTTTGTTAGCTATCATGACCAACACAATGTGATCCATATTACTTCTATATTGAAAGAAAATATATTCAGGCACAGGCTCCCACTAGAAGGTAATGAGGAAATTCAAAAGCTGTGAACGTCTTTTTAATGCCTAAAGGAATGATTGTGAGTTTTACTTACCATATAAATTGGTCAAATGATGCCGTATGCCGGAAGATTTGCTTTTTTTTTTTTTTCTTCAGTCTCGGCAAGGCAGAGAAATTCTGTGGTGAAACGCTGCCACTGCTGGCCATTCAGTATAATCTGCAGATGGAAAAGTCCACTGTTAGCACAATTTTTAAAAGGGTAAACAGATCAATACCATGGAGTCTATATTATTGTGAAAATCAACAGCTCATTAGAAAATCAAATCCCAATTTGTAATTTTAACCTCCCATACTTCTTTGAATCCCACGCCTCACTTGCTAACACTCTCTAAACAACTGTAGCACATACATTAGGACATAGATCTATAGATCTTTTTGCCAGACAAGTGGCAGTGAACCCTTTTCAATTCATTTGTGTTAGGATATGGTACACCGATAGCAATTAAGCCAGCTGATAAGTTGAGAGAGGAAGGGTTATGCTACAGTTAATGGAAATAATAAAAACGATGAATAGATTATTTACCATCCTCATTTTAGCCAATTCCTACCAGTTCAGCAATAGTAAAGTTGAGACTCTTATGCTCAAACGTACGTTCATACAAATTCAGAAGTCTCTGAAAGTGCCCAATTTCTTTCATCTTAACATCTTAGTTTGTAGTAGGGCATCCTGTCTACCCTACTACTCATTTAATTACCAAGATGAATGTATCCTACTGATTAATAGGCAACAGAGTGGCCCTCATGTCAGACAACATCTTGTTTTTGCTTTATGATGTCAGCTTGCTAGGCAACAGAGTGGCCCTCAGGTCAGACAACATTCTTGGTTTAGCTTTATGACTTCAGAGCACCAGTGGACCAATTGTCCTTGTGGAAGCTGACCACACAGGAGGATGAGATTTCAGAAGGTATGCAGTAGGTTACTATCTGTGTTTGTAAGGCAAGTAGGAGGGGGAATGATAAAGGACTCTGAACCACTCAAAGCATAGGGGCCTTTTTGAAAGTGGATGGGGATACAAACATAGAGATTATCCTTTATACCAATCCATCTTGAGTATCAGAGTCCAACATACAAAGTGCAGGGGAAGACGTTAAATGAGCTTCCTTCTGTGAGAAGGAAACACTATCGTTCTAAAGTGAGATAGTGCATTTCAAACTCAAAGGCAGCAAATTCCTCAAGTGGAACATTGCTAGCACCAGGATCTAAAGCAGGCTTTAGTAGTGTTGATGGCAGTCAGTTTTTGTTAGCTATCATGACCAACACAATGTGAGCCATATTACTTCCATATTGACAGAAATTATATTCAGGCACAGGCTCCCACTAGAAGGTAATGAGGAAATTCAAAAGCTGTGAACGTCTTTTTAATGCCTAAAGGAATGATTGTGAGTTTTACTTACCATATAAATTGGTCAAATGATGCCGTATGCCGGAAGATTTGCTTTTTTTTTTTTCTTCAGTCTCGGCAAGGCAGAGAAATTCTGTGGTGAAACGCTGCCACTGCTGGCCATTCAGTATAATCTGCAGATGGAAAAGTCCACTGTTAGTACCATTTTTACAAAGGGTAAACAGATCAATACTATGGAGTCTATATTATTGTGAAAATCAACAGCTCATTAGAAAATCAAATCCCAATTTGTAATTTTAACCTCCCATACTTCTTTGAATCCCACGCCTCACTTGCTAACACTCTCTAAACAACTGTAGCACATACATTAGGACATAGATCTATAGATCTTTTTGCCAGACAAGTGGCAGTGAACCCTTCTCAATTCATTTGTGTTAGGATATGGTACACCGATAGCAATTAAGCCAGCTGATAAGTTGAGAGAGGAAGGGTTATGCTACAGTTAATGGAAATAATAAAAACGATGAATAGATTATTTACCATCCTCATTTTAGCCAATTCCTACCAGTTCAGCAATAGTAAAGTTGAGACTCTTATGCTCAAACGTACGTTCATACAAATTCAGAAGTCTCAGAAAGTGCCCAATTTCTTTCATCTTAACATCTTAGTTTGTAGTAGGGCATCCTGTCTACCCTACTACTCATTTAATTACCAAGATGAATGTATCCTACTGATTAATAGGCAACAGAGTGGCCCTCTTGTCAGACAACATCTTGTTTTTGCTTTATGATGTCAGCTTGCTAGGCAACAGAGTGGCCCTCAGGTCAGACAACATTCTTGGTTTAGCTTTATGACTTCAGAGCACCAGTGGACCAATTGTCCTTGTGGAAGCTGACCACACAGGAGGATGAGATTTCAGAAGGTATGCAGTAGGTTACTATCTGTGTTTGTAAGGCAAGTAGGAGGGGGAATGATAAAGGACTCTGAACCACTCAAAGCATAGGGGCCTTTTTGAAAGTGGATGGGGATACAAAAATAGAGATTATCCTTTATACCAATCCATCTTGAGTATCAGAGTCCAACATACAAAGTGCAGGGGAAGACGTTAAATGAGCTTCCTTCTGTGAGAAGGAAACACTATCGTTCTAAAGTGAGATAGTGCATTTCAAACTCAAAGGCAGCAAATTCTTCAAGTGGAACATTGCTAGCACCAGGATCTAAAGCAGGCTTTAGTAGTGTTGATGGCAGTCAGTTTTTGTTAGCTATCATGACCAACACAATGTGAGCCATATTACTTCCATATTGACAGAAATTATATTCAGGCACAGGCTCCCACTAGAAGGTAATGAGGAAAATCAAAAGCTGTGAACGTCTTTTTAATGCCTAAAGGAATGATTGTGAGTTTTACTTACCATATAAATTGGTCAAATGATGCCGTATGCCGGAAGACTTGCTTTTTTTTTTTTCTTCAGTCTCGGCAAGGCAGAGAAATTCTGTGGTGAAACGCTGCCACTGCTGGCCATTCAGTATTATCTGCAGATGGAAAAGTCCACTGTTAGCACAATTTTTACAAAGGGTAAACAGAGCAATACCATGGAGTCTATATTATTGTGAAAATCAACAGCTCATTAGAAAATCAAATCCCAATTTGTAATTTTAACCTCCCATACTTCTTTGAATCCCACGCCTCACTTGCTAACACTCTCTAAACAGCTGTAGCACATACATTAGGACATAGATCTATAGATCTTTTTGCCAGACAAGTGGCAGTGAACCCTTTTCAATTCATTTATGTTAGGATATGGTACACCGATAGCAATTAAGCCAGCTGGTAAGTTGAGAGAGGAAGGGTTATGCTACAGTTAATGGAAATAATAAAAACGATGAATAGATTATTTACCATCCTCATTTTAGCCAATTCCTACCAGTTCAGCAATAGTAAAGTTGAGACTCTTATGCTCAAACGTACGTTCATACAAATTCAGAAGTCTCAGAAAGTGCCCAATTTCTTTCATCTTAACATCTTAGTTTGTAGTAGGGCATCCTGTCTACCCTACTACTCATTTAATTACCAAGATGAATGTATCCTACTGATTAATAGGCAACAGAGTGGCCCTCTTGTCAGACAACATCTTGTTTTTGCTTTATGATGTCAGCTTGCTAGGCAACAGAGTGGCCCTCAGGTCAGACAACATTCTTGGTTTAGCTTTATGACTTCAGAGCACCAGTGGACCAATTGTCCTTGTGGAAGCTGACCACACAGGAGGATGAGATTTCAGAAGGTATGCAGTAGGTTACTATCTGTGTTTGTAAGGCAAGTAGGAGGGGGAATGATAAAGGACTCTGAACCACTCAAAGCATAGGGGCCTTTTTGAAAGTGGATGGGGATACAAAAATAGAGATTATCCTTTATACCAATCCATCTTGAGTATCAGAGTCCAACATACAAAGTGCAGGGGAAGACGTTAAATGAGCTTCCTTCTGTGAGAAGGAAACACTATCGTTCTAAAGTGAGATAGTGCATTTCAAACTCAAAGGCAGCAAATTCCTCAAGTGGAACATTGCTAGCACCAGGATCTAAAGCAGGCTTTAGTAGTGTTGATGGCAGTCAGTTTTTGTTAGCTATCATGACCAACACAATGTGAGCCATATTACTTCCATATTGACAGAAATTATATTCAGGCACAGGCTCCCACTAGAAGGTAATGAGGAAAATCAAAAGCTGTGAACGTCTTTTTAATGCCTAAAGGAATGATTGTGAGTTTTACTTACCATATAAATTGGTCAAATGATGCCGTATGCCGGAAGACTTGCTTTTTTTTTTTTCTTCAGTCTCGGCAAGGCAGAGAAATTCTGTGGTGAAACGCTGCCACTGCTGGCCATTCAGTATTATCTGCAGATGGAAAAGTCCACTGTTAGCACAATTTTTACAAAGGGTAAACAGAGCAATACCATGGAGTCTATATTATTGTGAAAATCAACAGCTCATTAGAAAATCAAATCCCAATTTGTAATTTTAACCTCCCATACTTCTTTGAATCCCACGCCTCACTTGCTAACACTCTCTAAACAACTGTAGCACATACATTAGGACATAGATCTATAGATCTTTTTGCCAGACAAGTGGCAGTGAACCCTTCTCAATTCATTTGTGTTAAAATATGGTACACCGATAGCAATTAAGCCAGCTGATAAGTTGAGAGAGGAAGGGTTATGCTACAGTTAATGGAAATAATAAAAACGATGAATAGATTATTTACCATCCTCATTTTAGCCAATTCCTACCAGTTCAGCAATAGTAAAGTTGAGACTCTTATGCTCAAACGTACGTTCATACAAATTCAGAAGTCTCAGAAAGTGCCCAATTTCTTTCATCTTAACATCTTAGTTTGTAGTAGGGCATCCTGTCTACCCTACTACTCATTTAATTACCAAGATGAATGTATCCTACTGATTAATAGGCAACAGAGTGGCCCTCATGTCAGACAACATCTTGTTTTTGCTTTATGATGTCAGCTTGCTAGGCAACAGAGTGGCCCTCAGGTCAGACAACATTCTTGCTTTAGCTTTATGACGTCAGAGCACCAGTGGACCAATTGTCCTTGTGGAAGCTGACCACACAGGAGGATGAGATTTCAGAAGGTATGCAGTAGGTTACTATCTGTGTTTGTAAGGCAAGTAGGAGGGGGAATGATAAAGGACTCTGAACCACTCAAAGCATAGGGGCCTTTTTGAAAGTGGATGGGGATACAAAAATAGAGATTATCCTTAATACCAATCCATCTTGAGTATCAGAGTCCAACATACAAAGTGCAGGGGAAGACGTTAAATGAGCTTCCTTCTGTGAGAAGGAAACACTATCGTTCTCAAGTGAGATAGTGCATTTCAAACTCAAAGGCAGCAAATTCCTCAAGTGGAACATTGCTAGCACTAGGATCTAAAGCAGGCTTTAGTAGTGTTGAAGGCAGTCAGTTTTTGTTTGCTATCATGACCAACACAATGTGAGCCATATTACTTCCATATTGACAGAAATTATATTCAGGCATAGGCTCCCACTAGAAGGTAATGAGGAAATTCAAAAGCTGTGAACGTCTTTTTAATGCCTAAAGGAATGATTGTGAGGTTTACTTACCATATAAATTGGTCAAATGATGCCGTATGCCGGAAGATTTGCTTTTTTTTTTTCTTCAGTCTCGGCAAGGCAGAGAAATTCTGTGGTGAAACGCTGCCACTGCTGGCCATTCAGTATAATCTGCAGATGGAAAAGTCCACTGTTAGTACCATTTTTACAAAGGGTAAACAGATCAATACTATGGAGTCTATATTATTGTGAAAATCAACAGCTCATTAGAAAATCAAATCCCAATTTGTAATTTTAACCTCCCATACTTCTTTGAATCCCACGCCTCACTTGCTAACACTCTCTAAACAACTGTAGCACATACATTAGGACATAGATCTATAGATCTTTTTGCCAGACAAGTGGCAGTGAACCCTTCTCAATTCATTTGTGTTAGGATATGGTACACCGATAGCAATTAAGCCAGCTGATAAGTTGAGAGAGGAAGGGTTATGCTACAGTTAATGGAAATAATAAAAACGATGAATAGATTATTTACCATCCTCATTTTAGCCAATTCCTACCAGTTCAGCAATAGTAAAGTTGAGACTCTTATGCTCAAACGTACGTTCATACGAATTCAGAAGTCTCAGAAAGTGCCCAATTTCTTTCATCTTAACATCTTAGTTTGTAGTAGGGCATCCTGTCTACCCTACTACTCATTTAATTACCAAGATGAATGTATCCTACTGATTAATAGGCAACAGAGTGGCCCTCATGTCAGACAACATCTTGTTTTTGCTTTATGATGTCAGCTTGCTAGGCAACAGAGTGGGACTCAGGTCAGACAACATTCTTGCTTTAGCTTTATGACGTCAGAGCACCAGTGGACCAATTGTCCTTGTGGAAGCTGACCACACAGGAGGATGAGATTTCAGAAGGTATGCAGTAGGTTACTATCTGTGTTTGTAAGGCAAGTAGGAGGGGGAATGGTAAAGGACTATGAACCACTCAAAGCATAGGAGCCTTTTTGAAAATGGATGGGGATACAAAAATAGAGATTATCCTTAATACCAATCCATCTTGAGTATCAGAGTCCAACATACAAAGTGCAGGGGAAGACGTTAAATGAGATTCCTTCTGTGAGAAGGAAACACTATCGTTCTCAAGTGAGATAGTGCATTTCAAACTCAAAGGCAGCAAAGTCCTCAAGTGGAACATTGCTAGCACTAGGATCTAAAGCAGGCTTTAGTAGTGTTGAAGGCAGTCAGTTTTTGTTTGCTATCATGACCAACACAATGTGAGCCATATTACTTCCATATTGACAGAAATTATATTCAGGCATAGGCTCCCACTAGAAGGTAATGAGGAAATTCAAAAGCTGTGAACGTCTTTTTAATGCCTAAAGGAATGATTGTGAGGTTTACTTACCATATAAATTGGTCAAATGATGCCGTATGCCGGAAGATTTGCTTTTTTTTTTTTCTTCAGTCTCGGCAAGGCAGAGAAATTCTGTGGTGAAACGCTGCCACTGCTGGCCATTCAGTATAATCTGCAGATGGAAAAGTCCACTGTTAGTACCATTTTTACAAAGGGTAAACAGATCAATACTATGGAGTCTATATTATTGTGAAAATCAACAGCTCATTAGAAAATCAAATCCCAATTTGTAATTTTAACCTCCCATACTTCTTTGAATCCCACGCCTCACTTGCTAACACTCTCTAAACAACTGTAGCACATACATTAGGACATAGATCTATAGATCTTTTTGCCAGACAAGTGGCAGTGAACCCTTCTCAATTCATTTGTGTTAGGATATGGTACACCGATAGCAATTAAGCCAGCTGATAAGTTGAGAGAGGAAGGGTTATGCTACAGTTAATGGAAATAATAAAAACGATGAATAGATTATTTACCATCCTCATTTTAGCCCATTCCTACCAGTTCAGCAATAGTAAAGTTGAGACTCTTATGCTCAAACGTACGTTCATACAAATTCAGAAGTCTCAGAAAGTGCCCAATTTCTTTCATCCTAACATCTTAGTTTGTAGTAGGGCATCCTGTCTACCCTACTACTCATTTAATTACCAAGATGAATGTATCCTACTGATTAATAGGCAACAGAGTGGCCCTCATGTCAGACAACATCTTGTTTTTGCTTTATGATGTCAGCTTGCTAGGCAACAGAGTGGCCCTCAGGTCAGACAACATTCTTGCTTTAGCTTTATGACGTCAGAGCACCAGTGGACCAATTGTCCTTGTGGAAGCTGACCACACAGGAGGATGAGATTTCAGAAGGTATGCAGTAGGTTACTATCTGTGTTTGTAAGGCAAGTAGGAGGGGGAATGATAAAGGACTCTGAACCACTCAAAGCATAGGGGCCTTTTTGAAAGTGGATGGGGATACAAAAATAGAGATTATCCTTAATACCAATCCATCTTGAGTATCAGAGTCCAACATACAAAGTGCAGGGGAAGACGTTAAATGAGCTTCCTTCTGTGAGAAGGAAACACTATCGTTCTCAAGTGAGATAGTGCATTTCAAACTCAAAGGCAGCAAATTCCCCAAGTGGAACATTGCTAGCACTAGGATCTAAAGCAGGCTTTAGTAGTGTTGAAGGCAGTCAGTTTTTGTTAGCTATCATGACCAACACAATGTGATCCATATTACTTCTATATTGAAAGAAAATATATTCAGGCACAGGCTCCCACTAGAAGGTAATGAGGAAATTCAAAAGCTGTGAACGTCTTTTTAATGCCTAAAGGAATGATTGTGAGTTTTACTTACCATATAAATTGGTCAAATGATGCCGTATGCCGGAAGATTTGCTTTTTTTTTTTTTCTTCAGTCTCGGCAAGGCAGAGAAATTCTGTGGTGAAACGCTGCCACTGCTGGCCATTCAGTATAATCTGCAGATGGAAAAGTCCACTGTTAGCACAATTTTTAAAAGGGTAAACAGATCAATACCATGGAGTCTATATTATTGTGAAAATCAACAGCTCATTAGAAAATCAAATCCCAATTTGTAATTTTAACCTCCCATACTTCTTTGAATCCCACGCCTCACTTGCTAACACTCTCTAAACAACTGTAGCACATACATTAGGACATAGATCTATAGATCTTTTTGCCAGACAAGTGGCAGTGAACCCTTCTCAATTCATTTGTGTTAAAATATGGTACACCGATAGCAATTAAGACAGCTGATAAGTTGAGAGAGGAAGGGTTATGCTACAGTTAATGGAAATAATAAAAACGATGAATAGATTATTTACCATCCTCATTTTAGCCAAGTCCTACCAGTTCAGCAATAGTAAAGTTGAGACTCTTATGCTCAAACGTACGTTCATACAAATTCAGAAGTCTCAGAAAGTGCCCCAATTTCTTTCATCTTAACATCTTAGTTTGTAGTAGGGCATCCTGTCTACCCTACTACTCATTTAATTACCAAGATGAATGTATCCTACTGATTAATAGGCAACAGAGTGGCCCTCATGTCAGACAACATCTTCTTTTTGCTTTATGATGTCAGCTTGCTAGGCAACAGAGTGGGACTCAGGTCAGACAACATTCTTGCTTTAGCTTTATGACGTCAGAGCACCAGTGGACCAATTGTCCTTGTGGAAGCTGACCACACAGGAGGATGAGATTTCAGAAGGTATGCAGTAGGTTACTATCTGTGTTTGTAAGGCAAGTAGGAGGGGGAATGGTAAAGGACTATGAACCACTCAAAGCATAGGGGCCTTTTTGAAAGTGGATGGGGATACAAAAATAGAGATTATCCTTAATACCAATCCATCTTGAGTATCAGAGTCCAACATACAAAGTGCAGGGGAAGACGTTAAATGAGCTTCCTTCTGTGAGAAGGAAACACTATCGTTCTCAAGTGAGATAGTGCATTTCAAACTCAAAGGCAGCAAATTCCTCAAGTGGAACATTGCTAGCACTAGGATCTAAAGCAGGCTTTAGTAGTGTTGAAGGCAGTCAGTTTTTGTTTGCTATCATGACCAACACAATGTGAGCCATATTACTTCCATATTGACAGAAATTATATTCAGGCATAGGCTCCCACTAGAAGGTAATGAGGAAATTCAAAAGCTGTGAACGTCTTTTTAATGCCTAAAGGAATGATTGTGAGGTTTACTTACCATATAAATTGGTCAAATGATGCCGTATGCCGGAAGATTTGCTTTTTTTTTTTTCTTCAGTCTCGGCAAGGCAGAGAAATTCTGTGGTGAAACGCTGCCACTGCTGGCCATTCAGTATAATCTGCAGATGGAAAAGTCCACTGTTAGTACCATTTTTACAAAGGGTAAACAGATCAATACTATGGAGTCTATATTATTGTGAAAATCAACAGCTCATTAGAAAATCAAATCCCAATTTGTAATTTTAACCTCCCATACTTCTTTGAATCCCACGCCTCACTTGCTAACACTCTCTAAACAACTGTAGCACATACATTAGGACATAGATCTATAGATCTTTTTGCCAGACAAGTGGCAGTGAACCCTTCTCAATTCATTTGTGTTAGGATATGGTACACCGATAGCAATTAAGCCAGCTGATAAGTTGAGAGAGGAAGGGTTATGCTACAGTTAATGGAAATAATAAAAACGATGAATAGATTATTTACCATCCTCATTTTAGCCAATTCCTACCAGTTCAGCAATAGTAAAGTTGAGACTCTTATGCTCAAACGTACGTTCATACAAATTCAGAAGTCTCAGAAAGTGCCCAATTTCTTTCATCTTAACATCTTAGTTTGTAGTAGGGCATCCTGTCTACCCTACTACTCATTTAATTACCAAGATGAATGTATCCTACTGATTAATAGGCAACAGAGTGGCCCTCATGTCAGACAACATCTTGTTTTTGCTTTATGATGTCAGCTTGCTAGGCAACAGAGTGGCCCTCAGGTCAGACAACATTCTTGCTTTAGCTTTATGACGTCAGAGCACCAGTGGACCAATTGTCCTTGTGGAAGCTGACCACACAGGAGGATGAGATTTCAGAAGGTATGCAGTAGGTTACTATCTGTGTTTGTAAGGCAAGTAGGAGGGGGAATGATAAAGGACTCTGAACCACTCAAAGCATAGGGGCCTTTTTGAAAGTGGATGGGGATACAAAAATAGAGATTATCCTTAATACCAATCCATCTTGAGTATCAGAGTCCAACATACAAAGTGCAGGGGAAGACGTTAAATGAGCTTCCTTCTGTGAGAAGGAAACACTATCGTTCTCAAGTGAGATAGTGCATTTCAAACTCAAAGGCAGCAAATTCCCCAAGTGGAACATTGCTAGCACTAGGATCTAAAGCAGGCTTTAGTAGTGTTGAAGGCAGTCAGTTTTTGTTAGCTATCATGACCAACACAATGTGATCCATATTACTTCTATATTGAAAGAAAATATATTCAGGCACAGGCTCCCACTAGAAGGTAATGAGGAAATTCAAAAGCTGTGAACGTCTTTTTAATGCCTAAAGGAATGATTGTGAGTTTTACTTACCATATAAATTGGTCAAATGATGCCGTATGCCGGAAGATTTGCTTTTTTTTTTTTCTTCAGTCTCGGCAAGGCAGAGAAATTCTGTGGTGAAACGCTGCCACTGCTGGCCATTCAGTATAATCTACAGATGGAAAAGTCCACTGTTAGCACAATTTTTAAAAGGGTAAACAGATCAATACCATGGAGTCTATATTATTGTGAAAATCAACAGCTCATTAGAAAATCAAATCCCAATGTGTAATTTTAACCTCCCATACTTCTTTGAATCCCACGCCTCACTTGCTAACACTCTCTAAACAACTGTAGCACATACATTAGGACATAGATCTATAGATCTTTTTGCCAGACAAGTGGCAGTGAACCCTTCTCAATTCATTTGTGTTAAAATATGGTACACCGATAGCAATTAAGCCAGCTGATAAGTTGAGAGAGGAAGGGTTATGCTACAGTTAATGGAAATAATAAAAACGATGAATAGATTATTTACCATCCTCATTTTAGCCAAGTCCTACCAGTTCAGCAATAGTAAAGTTGAGACTCTTATGCTCAAACGTACGTTCATACAAATTCAGAAGTCTCAGAAAGTGCCCCAATTTCTTTCATCTTAACATCTTAGTTTGTAGTAGGGCATCCTGTCTACCCTACTACTCATTTAATTACCAAGATGAATGTATCCTACTGATTAATAGGCAACAGAGTGGCCCTCATGTCAGACAACATCTTCTTTTTGCTTTATGATGTCAGCTTGCTAGGCAACAGAGTGGGACTCAGGTCAGACAACATTCTTGCTTTAGCTTTATGACGTCAGAGCACCAGTGGACCAATTGTCCTTGTGGAAGCTGACCACACAGGAGGATGAGATTTCAGAAGGTATGCAGTAGGTTACTATCTGTGTTTGTAAGGCAAGTAGGAGGGGGAATGGTAAAGGACTATGAACCACTCAAAGCATAGGGGCCTTTTTGAAAGTGGATGGGGATACAAAAATAGAGATTATCCTTAATACCAATCCATCTTGAGTATCAGAGTCCAACATACAAAGTGCAGGGGAAGACGTTAAATGAGCTTCCTTCTGTGAGAAGGAAACACTATCGTTCTCAAGTGAGATAGTGCATTTCAAACTCAAAGGCAGCAAATTCCTCAAGTGGAACATTGCTAGCACTAGGATCTAAAGCAGGCTTTAGTAGTGTTGAAGGCAGTCAGTTTTTGTTTGCTATCATGACCAACACAATGTGAGCCATATTACTTCCATATTGACAGAAATTATATTCAGGCATAGGCTCCCACTAGAAGGTAATGAGGAAATTCAAAAGCTGTGAACGTCTTTTTAATGCCTAAAGGAATGATTGTGAGGTTTACTTACCATATAAATTGGTCAAATGATGCCGTATGCCGGAAGATTTGCTTTTTTTTTTTCTTCAGTCTCGGCAAGGCAGAGAAATTCTGTGGTGAAACGCTGCCACTGCTGGCCATTCAGTATAATCTGCAGATGGAAAAGTCCACTGTTAGTACCATTTTTACAAAGGGTAAACAGATCAATACTATGGAGTCTATATTATTGTGAAAATCAACAGCTCATTAGAAAATCAAATCCCAATTTGTAATTTCAACCTCCCATACTTCTTTGAATCCCACGCCTCACTTGCTAACACTCTCTAAACAACTGTAGCACATACATTAGGACATAGATCTATAGATCTTTTTGCCAGACAAGTGGCAGTGAACCCTTCTCAATTCATTTGTGTTAGGATATGGTACACCGATAGCAATTAAGCCAGCTGATAAGTTGAGAGAGGAAGGGTTATGCTACAGTTAATGGAAATAATAAAAACGATGAATAGATTATTTACCATCCTCATTTTAGCCAAGTCCTACCAGTTCAGCAATAGTAAAGTTGAGACTCTTATGCTCAAACGTACGTTCATACAAATTCAGAAGTCTCAGAAAGTGCCCCAATTTCTTTCATCTTAACATCTTAGTTTGTAGTAGGGCATCCTGTCTACCCTACTACTCATTTAATTACCAAGATGAATGTATCCTACTGATTAATAGGCAACAGAGTGGCCCTCATGTCAGACAACATCTTGTTTTTGCTTTATGATGTCAGCTTGCTAGGCAACAGAGTGGCCCTCAGGTCAGACAACATTCTTGCTTTAGCTTTATGACGTCAGAGCACCAGTGGACCAATTGTCCTTGTGGAAGCTGACCACACAGGAGGATGAGATTTCAGAAGGTATGCAGTAGGTTACTATCTGTGTTTGTAAGGCAAGTAGGAGGGGGAATGATAAAGGACTCTGAACCACTCAAAGCATAGGGGCCTTTTTGAAAGTGGATGGGGATACAAAAATAGAGATTATCCTTAATACCAATCCATCTTGAGTATCAGAGTCCAACATACAAAGTGCAGGGGAAGACGTTAAATGAGCTTCCTTCTGTGAGAAGGAAACACTATCGTTCTCAAGTGAGATAGTGCATTTCAAACTCAAAGGCAGCAAATTCCCCAAGTGGAACATTCTAGCACTAGGATCTAAATCAGGCTTTAGTAGTGTTGAAGGCAGTCAGTTTTTGTTAGCTATCATGACCAACACAATGTGATCCATATTACTTCTATATTGAAAGAAAATATATTCAGGCACAGGCTCCCACTAGAAGGTAATGAGGAAATTCAAAAGCTGTGAACGTCTTTTTAATGCCTAAAGGAATGATTGTGAGTTTTACTTACCATATAAATTGGTCAAATGATGCCGTATGCCGGAAGATTTGCTTTTTTTTTTTTTCTTCAGTCTCGGCAAGGCAGAGAAATTCTGTGGTGAAACGCTGCCACTGCTGGCCATTCAGTATAATCTGCAGATGGAAAAGTCCACTGTTAGCACAATTTGTAAAAGGGTAAACAGATCAATACCATGGAGTCTATATTATTGTGAAAATCAACAGCTCATTAGAAAATCAAATCCCAATTTGTAATTTTAACCTCCCATACTTCTTTGAATCCCACGCCTCACTTGCTAACACTCTCTAAACAACTGTAGCACATACATTAGGACATAGATCTATAGATCTTTTTGCCAGACAAGTGGCAGTGAACCCTTCTCAATTCATTTGTGTTAAAATATGGTACACCGATAGCAATTAAGCCAGCTGATAAGTTGAGAGAGGAAGGGTTATGCTACAGTTAATGGAAATAATAAAAACGATGAATAGAATATTTACCATCCTCATTTTAGCCAATTCCTACCAGTTCAGCATTAGCAAAGTTGAGACTCTTATGCTCAAACGTACGTTCATACAAATTCAGAAGTCTCAGAAAGTGCCTCAATTTCTTTCATCTTAACATCTTAGTTTGTAGTAGGGCATCCTGTCTACCCTACTACTCATTTAATTACCAAGATGAATGTATCCTACTGATTAATAGGCAACAGAGTGGCCCTCATGTCAGACAACATCTTGTTTTTGCTTTATGATGTCAGCTTGCTAGGCAACAGAGTGGCCCTCAGGTCAGACAACATTCTTGCTTTAGCTTTATGACGTCAGAGCACCAGTGGACCAATTGTCCTTGTGGAAGCTGACCACACAGGAGGATGAGATTTCAGAAGGTATGCAGTAGGTTACTATCTGTGTTTGTAAGGCAAGTAGGAGGGGAAATGATAAAGGACTCTGAACCACTCAAAGCATAGGGGCCTTTTTGAAAGTGGATGGGGATACAAAAATAGAGATTATCCTTAATACCAATCCGTCTTGAGTATCAGAGTCCATCATACAAAGTGCAGGGGAAGACGTTAAATGAGCTTCCCTCTGTGAGAAGTAAACACTATCGTTCTAAAGTGAGATAGTGCATTTCAAACTCAAATGCAGCAAATTCCCCAAGTGGAACATTGCTAGCATCAGGATCTAAAGCAGGCTTTAGTAGTGTTGAAGGCAGTCAGTTTTTGTTAACTATCATGACCAACACAATGTGAGCCCTATTACTTCCATATTGACAGAAATTATATTCAGGCACAGGCTCCCACTAGAAGGTAATGAGGAAATTCAAAAGCTGTGAACGTCTTTTTAATGCCTAAAGGAATGATTGTGAGTTTTACTTACCATATAAATTGGTCAAATGATGCAGTATGCCGGAAGATTTGCTTTTTTTTTTTTTCTTCAGTCTCGGCAAGGCAGAGAAATTCTGTGGTGAAACGCTGCCACTGCTGGCCATTCAGTATAATCTGCAGATGGAAAAGTCCACTGTTAGCACAATTTTTACAAAGGGTAAACAGATCAATACCATGGAGTCTATATTATTGTGAAAATCAACAGCTCATTAGAAAATCAAATCCCAATTTGTAATTTTAACCTCCCATACTTCTTTGAATCCCACGCCTCACTTGCTAACACTCTCTAAACAACTGTAGCACATACATTAGGACATAGATCTATAGATCTTTTTCCCAGACAAGTGGCAGTGAACCCTTCTCAATTCATTTGTGTTAGGATATGGTACACCGATAGCAATTAAGCCAGCTGATAAGTTGAGAGAGGAAGGGTTATGCTACAGTTAATGGAAATAATAAAAACGATGAATAGATTATTTACCATCCTCATTTTAGCCAATTCCTACCAGTTCAGCAATAGTAAAGTTGAGACTCTTATGCTCAAACGTACGTTCATACAAATTCAGAAGTCTCAGAAAGTGCCCAATTTCTTTCATCTTAACATCTTAGTTTGTAGTAGGGCATCCTGTCTACCCTACTACTCATTTAATTACCAAGATGAATGTATCCTACTGATTAATAGGCAACAGAGTGGCCCTCATGTCAGACAACATCTTGTTTTTGCTTTATGATGTCAGCTTGCTAGGCAACAGAGTGGCCCTCAGGTCAGACAACATTCTTGGTTTAGCTTTATTACTTCAGAGCACCAGTGGACCAATTGTCCTTGTGGAAGCTGACCACACAGGAGGATGAGATTTCAGAAGGTATGCAGTAGGTTACTATCTGTGTTTGTAAGGCAAGTAGGAGGGGGAATGATAAAGGACTCTGAACCACTCAAAGCATAGGGGCCTTTTTGAAAGTGGATGGGGATACAAAAATAGAGATTATCCTTTATACCAATCCATCTTGAGTATCAGAGTCCAACATACAAAGTGCAGGGGAAGACGTTAAATGAGCTTCCTTCTGTGAGAAGGAAACACTATCGTTCTAAAGTGAGATAGTGCATTTCAAACTCAAAGGCAGCAAATTCCTCAAGTGGAACATTGCTAGCACCAGGATCTAAAGCAGGCTTTAGTAGTGTTGATGGCAGTCAGTTTTTGTTAGCTATCATGACCAACACAATGTGAGCCATATTACTTCCATATTGACAGAAATTATATTCAGGCACAGGCTCCCACTAGAAGGTAATGAGGAAATTCAAAAGCTGTGAACGTCTTTTTAATGCCTAAAGGAATGATTGTGAGTTTTACTTACCATATAAATTGGTCAAATGATGCCGTATGCCGGAAGACTTGCTTTTTTTTTTTTTTCTTCAGTCTCGGCAAGGCAGAGAAATTCTGTGGTGAAACGCTGCCACTGCTGGCCATTCAGTATTATCTGCAGATGGAAAAGTCCACTGTTAGCACAATTTTTACAAAGGGTAAACAGATCAATACCATGGAGTCTATATTATTGTGAAAATCAACAGCTCATTAGAAAATCAAATCCCAATTTGTAATTTTAACCTCCCATACTTCTTTGAATCCCACGCCTCACTTGCTAACACTCTCTAAACAACTGTAGCACATACATTAGGACATAGATCTATAGATCTTTTTCCCAGACAAGTGGCAGTGAACCCTTCTCAATTCATTTGTGTTAGGATATGGTACACCGATAGCAATTAAGCCAGCTGATAAGTTGAGAGAGGAAGGGTTATGCTACAGTTAATGGAAATAATAAAAACGATGAATAGATTATTTACCATCCTCATTTTAGCCAATTCCTACCAGTTCAGCAATAGTAAAGTTGAGACTCTTATGCTCAAACGTACGTTCATACAAATTCAGAAGTCTCAGAAAGTGCCCAATTTCTTTCATCTTAACATCTTAGTTTGTAGTAGGGCATCCTGTCTACCCTACTACTCATTTAATTACCAAGATGAATGTATCCTACTGATTAATAGGCAACAGAGTGGCCCTCATGTCAGACAACATCTTGTTTTTGCTTTATGATGTCAGCTTGCTAGGCAACAGAGTGGCCCTCAGGTCAGACAACATTCTTGGTTTAGCTTTATGACTTCAGAGCACCAGTGGACCAATTGTCCTTGTGGAAGCTGACCACACAGGAGGATGAGATTTCAGAAGGTATGCAGTAGGTTACTATCTGTGTTTGTAAGGCAAGTAGGAGGGGGAATGATAAAGGACTCTGAACCACTCAAAGCATAGGGGCCTTTTTGAAAGTGGATGGGGATACAAAAATAGAGATTATCCTTTATACCAATCCATCTTGAGTATCAGAGTCCAACATACAAAGTGCAGGGGAAGACGTTAAATGAGCTTCCTTCTGTGAGAAGGAAACACTATCGTTCTAAAGTGAGATAGTGCATTTCAAACTCAAAGGCAGCAAATTCCTCAAGTGGAACATTGCTAGCACCAGGATCTAAAGCAGGCTTTAGTAGTGTTGATGGCAGTCAGTTTTTGTTAGCTATCATGACCAACACAATGTGAGCCATATTACTTCCATATTGACAGAAATTATATTCAGGCACAGGCTCCCACTAGAAGGTAATGAGGAAATTCAAAAGCTGTGAACGTCTTTTTAATGCCTAAAGGAATGATTGTGAGTTTTACTTACCATATAAATTGGTCAAATGATGCCGTATGCCGGAAGACTTGCTTTTTTTTTTTTTCTTCAGTCTCGGCAAGGCAGAGAAATTCTGTGGTGAAACGCTGCCACTGCTGGCCATTCAGTATTATCTGCAGATGGAAAAGTCCACTGTTAGCACAATTTTTACAAAGGGTAAACAGATCAATACCATGGAGTCTATATTATTGTGAAAATCAACAGCTCATTAGAAAATCAAATCCCAATTTGTAATTTTAACCTCCCATACTTCTTTGAATCCCACGCCTCACTTGCTAACACTCTCTAAACAACTGTAGCACATAGATTAGGACATAGATCTATAGATCTTTTTCCCAGACAAGTGGCAGTGAACCCTTCTCAATTCATTTGTGTTAGGATATGGTACACCGATAGCAATTAAGCCAGCTGATAAGTTGAGAGAGGAAGGGTTATGCTACAGTTAATGGAAATAATAAAAACGATGAAAGAATATTTACCATCCTCATTTTAGCCAATTCCTACCAGTTCAGCATTAGTAAAGTTGAGACTCTTATGCTCAAACGTACGTTCATACAAATTCAGAAGTGTCAGAAAGTGCCCCAATTTCTTTCATCTTAACATCTTAGTTTGTAGTAGGGCATCCTGTCTACCCTTCTACTCATTTAATTACAAAGATGAATGTATCCTACTGATTAATAGGCAACAGAGTGGCCCTCATGTCAGACAACATCTTCTTTTTGCTTTATGATGTCAGCTTGCTAGGCAACAGAGTGGCCCTCAGGTCAGACAACATTCTTGCTTTAGCTTTATGACGTCAGAGCACCAGTGGACCAATTGTCCTTGTGGAAGCTGACCACACAGGAGGATGAGATTTCAGAAGGTATGCAGTAGGTTACTATCTGTAGTTGTAAGGCAAGTAGGAGGGGGAATGGTAAAGGACTATGAACCACTGAAAGCATAGGGGCCTTTTTGAAAGTGGATGGGGATACAAAAATAGAGATTATCCTTTATACCAATCCATCTTGAGTATCAGAGTCCAACATACAAAGTGCAGGGGAAGACGTTAAATGAGCTTCCTTCAGTGAGAAGGAAACACTATCGTTCTCAAGTGAGATAGTGCATTTCAAACTCAAAGGCAGCAAATTCCTCAAGTGGAACATTGCTAGCACCAGGATCTAAAGCAGGCTTTAGTAGTGTTGAAGGCAGTCAGTTTTTGTTAACTATCATGACCAACACAATGTGAGCCATATTACTTCCATATTGACAGAAATTATATTCAGGCACAGGCTCCCACTAGAAGGTAATGAGGAAATTCAAAAGCTGTGAACGTCTTTTTAATGCCTAAAGGAATGATTGTGAGTTTTACTTACCATATAAATTGGTCAAATGATGCCGTATGCCGGAAGACTTGCTTTTTTTTTTCTTCAGTCTCGGCAAGGCAGAGAAATTCTGTGGTGAAACGCTGCCACTGCTGGCCATTCAGTATTATCTGCAGATGGAAAAGTCCACTGTTAGCACAATTTTTACAAAGGGTAAACAGATCAATACCATGGAGTCTATATTATTGTGAAAATCAACAGCTCATTAGAAAATCAAATCCCAATTTGTAATTTTAACCTCCCATACTTCTTTGAATCCCACGCCTCACTTGCTAACACTCTCTAAACAACTGTAGCACATACATTAGGACATAGATCTATAGATCTTTTTGCAAGACAAGTGGCAGTGAACCCTTCTCAATTCATTTGTGTTAGGATATGGTACACCGATAGCAATTAAGCCAGCTGATAAGTTGAGAGAGGAAGGGTTATGCTACAGTTAATGGAAATAATAAAAACGATGAATAGATTATTTACCATCCTCATTTTAGCCAATTCCTACCAGTTCAGCAATAGTAAAGTTGAGACTCTTATGCTCAAACGTACGTTCATACAAATTCAGAAGTCTCAGAAAGTGTCCCAATTTCTTTCATCTTAACATCTTAGTTTGTAGTAGGGCATCCTGTCTACCCTACTACTCATTTAATTACCAAGATGAATGTATCCTACTGATTAATAGGCAACAGAGTGGCCCTCATGTCAGACAACATCTTGTTTTTGCTTTATGATGTCAGCTTGCTAGGCAACAGAGTGGCCCTCAGGTCAGACAACATTCTTGCTTTAGCTTTATGACGTCAGAGCACCAGTGGACCAATTGTCCTTGTGGAAGCTGACCACACAGGTGGATGAGATTTCAGAAGGTATGCAGTCGGTTACTATCTGTGTTTGTAAGGCAAGTAGGAGGGGGAATGATAAAGGACTCTGAACCACTCAAAGCGTAGGGGCCTTTTTGAAAGTGGATGGGGATACAAAAATAGAGATTATCCTTAATACCAATCCGTCTTGAGTATCAGAGTCCATCATACAAAGTGCAGGGGAAGACGTTAAATGAGCTTCCTTCTGTGAGAAGGAAACACTATCGTTCTCAAGTGAGATAGTGCATTTCAAACTCAAAGGCAGCAAATTCCTCAAGTGGAACATTGCTAGCACTAGGATCTAAAGCAGGCTTTAGTAGTGTTGAAGGCAGTCAGTTTTTGTTAGCTATCATGACCAACACAATGTGATCCATATTACTTCTATATTGAAAGAAAATATATTCAGGCACAGGCTCCCACTAGAAGGTAATGAGGAAATTCAAAAGCTGTGAACGTCTTTTTAATGCCTAAAGGAATGATTGTGAGTTTTACTTACCATATAAATTGGTCAAATGATGCCGTATGCCGGAAGACTTGCTTTTTTTTTTTTCTTCAGTCTCGGCAAGGCAGAGAAATTCTGTGGTGAAACGCTGCCACTGCTGGCCATTCAGTATTATCTGCAGATGGAAAAGTCCACTGTTAGCACAATTTTTACAAAGGGTAAACAGATCAATACCATGGAGTCTATATTATTGTGAAAATCAACAGCTCATTAGAAAATCAAATCCCAATTTGTAATTTTAACCTTCCATACTTCTTTGAATCCCACGCCTCACTTGCTAACACTCTCTAAACAACTGTAGCACATACATTAGGACATAGATTTATAGATCTTTTTGCCAGACAAGTGGCAGTGAACCCTTCTCAATTCATTTGTGTTAGGATATGGTACACCGATAGCAATTAAGCCAGCTGATAAGTTGAGAGAGGAAGGGTTATGCTACAGTTAATGGAAATAATAAAAACGATGAATAGATTATTTACCATCCTCATTTTAGCCAATTCCTACCAATTCAGCAATAGTAAAGTTGAGACTCTTATGCTCAAACGTACGTTCATACAAATTCAGAAGTCTCAGAAAGTGCCCCAATTTCTTTCATATTAACATCTTAGTTTGTAGTAGGGCATCCTGTCTACCCTACTACTCATTTAATTACCAAGATGAATGTATCATACTGATTAATAGGCAACAGAGTGGCCCTCATGTCAGACAACATCTTCTTTTTGCTTTATGATGTCAGCTTGCTAGGCAACAGAGTGGCCCTCAGGTCAGACAACATTCTTGCTTAAGCTTTATGACGTCAGAGCACCAGTGGACCAATTGTCCTTGTGGAAGCTGACCACACAGGAGGATGAGATTTCAGAAGGTATGCAGTAGGTTACTATCTGTGTTTGTAAGGCAAGTAGGAGGGGGAATGGTAAAGGACTATGAACCACTCAAAGCATAGGGGCCTTTTTGAAAGTGGATGGGGATACAAAAATAGAGATTATCCTTAATACTAATCCATCTTGAGTATCAGAGTCCAACATACAAAGTGCAGGGGAAGACGTTAAATGAGCTTCCTTCTGTGAGAAGGAAACACTATCGTTCTCAAGTGAGATAGTGCATTTCAAACTCAAAGGCAGCAAATTCCTCAAGTGGAACATTGCTAGCACTAGGATCTAAAGCAGGCTTTAGTAGTGTTGAAGGCAGTCAGTTTTTGTTTGCTATCATGACCAACACAATGTGAGCCATATTACTTCCATATTGACAGAAATTATATTCAGGCATAGGCTCCCACTAGAAGGTAATGAGGAAATTCAAAAGCTGTGAACGTCTTTTTAATGCCTAAAGGAATGATTGTGAGGTTTACTTACCATATAAATTGGTCAAATGATGCCGTATGCCGGAAGATTTGCTTTTTTTTTTTTCTTCAGTCTCGGCAAGGCAGAGAAATTCTGTGGTGAAACGCTGCCACTGCTGGCCATTCAGTATAATCTGCAGATGGAAAAGTCCGCTGTCAGTACCATTTTTACAAAGGGTAAACAGATCAATACTATGGAGTCTATATTATTGTGAAAATCAACAGCTCATTAGAAAATCAAATCCCAATTTGTAATTTTAACCTCCCATACTTCTTTGAATCCCACGCCTCACTTGCTAACACTCTCTAAACAACTGTAGCACATACATTAGGACATAGATCTATAGATCTTTTTCCCAGACAAGTGGCAGTGAACCCTTCTCAATTCATTTGTGTTAGGATATGGTACACCGATAGCAATTAAGCCAGCTGATAAGTTGAGAGAGGAAGGGTTATGATACAGTTAATGGAAATAATAAAAACGATGAATAGATTATTTACCATCCTCATTTTAGCCAATTCCTACCAGTTCAGCAATAGTAAAGTTGAGACTCTTATGCTCAAACGTACGTTCATACAAATTCAGAAGTCTCAGAAAGTGCCCCAATTTCTTTCATCTTAACATCTTAGTTTGTAGTAGGGCATCCTGTCTACCCTACTACTCATTTAATTACCAAGATGAATGTATCCTACTGATTAATAGGCAACAGAGTGGCCCTCATGTCAGACAACATCTTGTTTTTGCTTTATGATGTCAGCTTGCTAGGCAACAGAGTGGCCCTCAGGTCAGACAACATTCTTGCTTTAGCTTTATGACGTCAGAGCACCAGTGGACCAATTGTCCTTGTGGAAGCTGACCACACAGGAGGATGAGATTTCAGAAGGTATGCAGTAGGTTACTATCTGTGTTTGTAAGGCAAGTAGGAGGGGGAATGATAAAGGACTCTGAACCACTCAAAGCATAGGGGCCTTTTTGAAAGTGGATGGGGATACAAAAATAGAGATGATCCTTAATACCAATCCGTCTTGAGTATCAGAGTCCATCATACAAAGTGCAGGGGAAGACGTTAAATGAGCTTCCTTCTGTGAGAAGGAAACACTATCGTTCTCAAGTGAGATAGTGCATTTCAAACTCAAAGGCAGCAAATTCCTCAAGTGGAACATTGCTAGCACTAGGATCTAAAGCAGGCTTTAGTAGTGTTGAAGGCAGTCAGTTTTTGTTAGCTATCATGACCAACACAATGTGATCCATATTACTTCTATATTGAAAGAAAATATATTCAGGCACAGGCTCCCACTAGAAGGTAATGAGGAAATTCAAAAGCTGTGAACGTCTTTTTAATGCCTAAAGGAATGATTGTGAGTTTTACTTACCATATAAATTGGTCAAATGATGCCGTATGCCGGAAGATTTGCTTTTTTTTTTTTCTTCAGTCTCGGCAAGGCAGAGAAATTCTGTGGTGAAACGCTGCCACTGCTGGCCATTCAGTATAATCTGCAGATGGAAAAGTCCACTGTTAGCACAATTTTTACAAAGGGTAAACAGATCAATACCATGGAGTCTATATTATTGTGAAAATCAACAGCTCATTAGAAAATCAAATCCCAATTTGTAATTTTAACCTCCCATACTTCTTTGAATCCCACGCCTCACTTGCTAACACTCTCTAAACAACTGTAGCACATACATTAGGACATAGATCTATAGATCTTTTTGCCAGACAAGTGGCAGTGAACCCTTCTCAATTCATTTGTGTTAGGATATGGTACACCGATAGCAATTAAGCCAGCTGATAAGTTGAGAGGAAGGGTTATGCTACAGTTAATGGAAATAATAAAAACGATGAATAGATTATTTACCATCCTCATTTTAGCCAATTCCTACCAGTTCAGCAATAGTAAAGTTGAGACTCTTATGCTCAAACGTACGTTCATACAAATTCAGAAGTGTCAGAAAGTTCCCCAATTTCTTTCATCTTAACATCTTAGTTTGCAGTAGGGCATCCTGTCTACCCCTTCTACTCATTTAATTACAAAGATGAATGTATCCTACTGATTAATAGGCAACAGAGTGGCCCTCATGTCAGACAACATCTTCTTTTTGCTTTATGATGTCAGCTTGCTAGGCAGCAGAGTGGCCCTCAGGTCAGACAACATTCTTGCTTTAGCTTTATGACGTCAGAGCACCAGTGGACCAATTGTCCTTGTGGAAGCTGACCACACAGGAGGATGAGATTTCAGAAGGTATGCAGTAGGTTACTATCTGTGTTTGTAAGGCAAGTAGGAGGGGGAATGGTAAAGGACTATGAACCACTCAAAGCATAGGGGCCTTTTTGAAAGTGGATGGGGATACAAAAATAGAGATTATCCTTTATACCAATCCATCTTGAGTATCAGAGTCCAACATACAAAGTGCAGGGGAAGACGTTAAATGAGCTTCCTTCAGTGAGAAGAAAACACTATCGTTCTCAAGTGAGATAGTGCATTTCAAACTCAAAGGCAGCAAATTCCTCAAGTGGAACATTGCTAGCACCAGGATCTAAAGCAGGCTTTAGTAGTGTTGAAGGCAGTCAGTTTTTGTTAACTATCATGACCAACACAATGTGAGCCATATTACTTCCATATTGACAGAAATTATATTCAGGCACAGGCTCCCACTAGAAGGTAATGAGGAAATTCAAAAGCTGTGAACGTCTTTTTAATGCCTAAAGGAATGATTGTGAGGTTTACTTACCATATAAATTGGTCAAATGATGCCGTATGCCGGAAGACTTGCTTTTTTTTTTTTCTTCAGTCTCGGCAAGGCAGAGAAATTCTGTGGTGAAACGCTGCCACTGCTGGCCATTCAGTATTATCTGCAGATGGAAAAGTCCACTGTTAGCACAATTTTTACAAAGGGTAAACAGATCAATACCATGGAGTCTATATTATTGTGAAAATCAACAGCTCATTAGAAAATCAAATCCCAATTTGTAATTTTAACCTCCCATACTTCTTTGAATCCCACGCCTCACTTGCTAACACTCTCTAAACAACTGTAGCACATACATTAGGACATAGATCTATAGATCTTTTTGCCAGACAAGTGGCAGTGAACCCTTCTCAATTCATTTGTGTTAGGATATGGTACACCGATAGCAATTAAGCCAGCTGATAAGTTGAGAGAGGAAGGGTTATGCTACAGTTAATGGAAATAATAAAAACGATGAATAGATTATTTACCATCCTCATTTTAGCCAATTCCTACCAGTTCAGCAATAGTAAAGTTGAGACTCTTATGCTCAAACGTACGTTCATACAAATTCAGAAGTGTCAGAAAGTTCCCCAATTTCTTTCATCTTAACATCTTAGTTTGCAGTAGGGCATCCTGTCTACCCCTTCTACTCATTTAATTACAAAGATGAATGTATCCTACTGATTAATAGGCAACAGAGTGGCCCTCATGTCAGACAACATCTTCTTTTTGCTTTATGATGTCAGCTTGCTAGGCAACAGAGTGGCCCTCAGGTCAGACAACATTCTTGCTTTAGCTTTATGACGTCAGAGCACCAGTGGACCAATTGTCCTTGTGGAAGCTGACCACACAGGAGGATGAGATTTCAGAAGGTATGCAGTAGGTTACTATCTGTGTTTGTAAGGCAAGTAGGAGGGGGAATGGTAAAGGACTATGAACTACGCAAAGCATAGGGGCCTTTTTGAAAGTGGATGGGGATACAAAAATAGAGATTATCCTTTATACCAATCCATCTTGAGTATCAGAGTCCAACATACAAAGTGCAGGGGAAGACGTTAAATGAGCTTCCTTCAGTGAGAAGGAAACACTATCGTTCTCAAGTGAGATAGTGCATTTCAAACTCAAAGGCAGCAAATTCCTCAAGAGGAACATTGCTAGCACCAGGATCTAAAGCAGGCTTTAGTAGTGTTGAAGGCAGTCAGTTTTTGTTTGCTATCATGACCAACACAATGTGAGCCATATTACTTCCATATTGACAGAAATTATATTCAGGCATAGGCTCCCACTAGAAGGTAATGAGGAAATTCAAAAGCTGTGAACGTCTTTTTAATGCCTAAAGGAATGATTGTGAGGTTTACTTACCATATAAATTGGTCAAATGATGCCGTATGCCGGAAGATTTGCTTTTTTTTTTTTCTTCAGTCTCGGCAAGGCAGAGAAATTCTGTGGTGAAACGCTGCCACTGCTGGCCATTCAGTATAATCTGCAGAAGGAAAAGTCCACTGTTAGAACCATTTTTACAAAGGGTAAACAGATCAATACTATGGAGTCTATATTATTGTGAAAATCAACAGCTCATTAGAAAATCAAATCCCAATTTGTAATTTTCACCTCCCATACTTCTTTGAATCCCACGCCTCACTTGCTAACACTCTCTAAACAACTGTAGCACATACATTAGGACATAGATCTATAGATCTTTTTGCCAGACAAGTGGCAGTGAACCCTTCTCAATTCATTTGTGTTAGGATATGGTACACCGATAGCAATTAAGCCAGCTGATAAGTTGAGAGAGGAAGGGTTATGCTACAGTTAATGGAAATAATAAAAACGATGAATAGATTATTTACCATCCTCATTTTAGCCAATTCCTACCAGTTCAGCAATAGTAAAGTTGAGACTCTTGTGCTCAAACGTACGTTCATACAAATTCAGAAGTCTCAGAAAGTGCCCCAATTTCTTTCATCTTAACATCTTAGTTTGTAGTAGGGCATCCTGTCTACCCTACTACTCATTTAATTACCAAGATGAATGTATCCTACTGATTAATAGGCAACAGAGTGGCCCTCATGTCAGACAACATCTTCTTTTTGCTTTATGATGTCAGCTTGCTAGGCAACAGAGTGGCCCTCAGGTCAGACAACATTCTTGCTTTAGCTTTATGACGTCAGAGCACCAGTGGACCAATTGTCCTTGTGGAAGCTGACCACACAGGAGGATGAGATTTCAGAAGGTATGCAGTAGGTTACTATCTGTGTTTGTAAGGCAAGTAGGAGGGGGAATGGTAAAGAACTCTGAACCACTCAAAGCATAGGGGCCTTTTTGAAAGTGGATGGGGATACAAAAATAGAGATTATCCTTAATACCAATCCGTCTTGAGTATCAGAGTCCATCATACAAAGTGCAGGGGAAGACGTTAAATGAGCTTCCTTCTGTGAGAAGGAAACACTATCGTTCTCAAGTGAGATAGTGCATTTCAAACTCAAAGGCAGCAAATTCCTCAAGTGGAACATTGCTAGCACCAGGATCTAAAGCAGGCTTTATTAGTGTTGAAGGCAGTCAGTTTTTGTTTGCTATCATGACCAACACAATGTGAGCCATATTACTTCCATATTGACAGAAATTATATTCAGGCATAGGCTCCCACTAGAAGGTAATGAGGAAATTCAAAAGCTGTGAACGTCTTTTTAATGCCTAAAGGAATGATTGTGAGGTTTACTTACCATATAAATTGGTCAAATGATGCCGTATGCCGGAAGATTTGCTTTTTTTTTTTTCTTCAGTCTCGGCAAGGCAGAGAAATTCTGTGGTGAAATGCTGCCACTGCTGGCCATTCAGTATAATCTGCAGAAGGAAAAGTCCACTGTTAGTACCATTTTTACAAAGGGTAAACAGATCAATACTATGGAGTCTATATTATTGTGAAAATAAACAGCTCATTAGAAAATCAAATCCCAATTTGTAATTTTAACCTCCCATACTTCTTTGAATCCCACGCCTCACTTGCTAACACTCTCTAAACAACTGTAGCACATACATTAGGACATAGATCTATAGATCTTTTTGCCAGACAAGTGGCAGTGAACCCTTCTCAATTCATTTGTGTTAGGATATGGTACACCGATAGCAATTAAGCCAGCTGATAAGTTGAGAGAGGAAGGGTTATGCTACAGTTAATGGAAATAATAAAAACGATGAATAGATTATTTACCATCCTCATTTTAGCCAATTCCTACCAGTTCAGCAATAGTAAAGTTGAGACTCTTATGCTCAAACGTACGTTCATACAAATTCAGAAGTCTCAGAAAGTGCCCCAATTTCTTTCATCTTAACATCTTAGTTTGTAGTAGGGCATCCTGTCTACCCTACTACTCATTTAATTACCAAGATGAATGTATCCTACTGATTAATAGGCAACAGAGTGGCCCTCATGTCAGACAACATCTTGTTTTTGCTTTATGATGTCAGCTTGCTAGGCAACAGAGTGGCCCTCAGGTCAGACAACATTCTTGCTTTAGCTTTATGACGTCAGAGCACCAGTGGACCAATTGTCCTTGTGGAAGCTGACCACACAGGAGGATGAGATTTCAGAAGGTATGCAGTAGGTTACTATCTGTGTTTGTAAGGCAAGTAGGAGGGGGAATGATAAAGGACTCTGAACCACTCAAAGCATAGGGGCCTTTTTGAAAGTGGATGGGGATACAAAAATAGAGATTATCCTTAATACCAATCCGTCTTGAGTATCAGAGTCCATCATACAAAGTGCAGGGGAAGACGTTAAATGAGCTTCCTTCTGTGAGAAGGAAACACTATCGTTCTCAAGTGAGATAGTGCATTTCAAACTCAAAGGCAGCAAATTCCTCAAGTGGAACATTGCTAGCACTAGGATCTAAAGCAGGCTTTAGTAGTGTTGAAGGCAGTCAGTTTTTGTTAGCTATCATGACCAACACAATGTGAGCCATATTACTTCCATATTGACAGAAATTATATTCAGGCACAGGCTCCCACTAGAAGGTAATGAGGACATTCAAATGCTGTGAACGTCTTTTTAATGCCTAAAGGAATGATTGTGAGTTTTACTTACCATATAATTTGGTCAAATGATGCCGTATGCCGGAAGACTTGCTTTTTTTTTTTCTTCAGTCTAGGCAAGGCAGAGAAATTCTGTGGTGAAACACTTCCACTGCTGGCCATTCAGTATAATCTGCAGATGGAAAAGTCCACTGTTAGCACAATTTTTACAAAGGGTAAACAGATCAATACCATGGAGTCTATATTATTGTGAAAATCAACAGCTCATTAGAAAATCAAATTCCAATTTGTAATTTTAACCTCCCATACTTCTTTGAATCCCTTGCCTCACTTGCTAACACTCTCTAAACAACTGTAGCACATACATTAGGACATAGATCTATAGATCTATATATCTTTTTGCTAGACAAGTGGCAGTGAACCCTTCTCAATTCATTTGTGTTAGGATATGGTACACCGATAGCAATTAAGCCAGCTGATAAGTTGAGAGAGGAAGGGTTATGCTACAGTTAATGGAAATAATAAAAACGATGAATAGAATATTTACCATCCTCATTTTAGCCAATTCCTACCAGTTCAGCAATAGTAAAGTTGAGACTCTTATGCTCAAACGTACGTTCATACAAATTCAGAAGTCTCAGAAAGTGCCCCAATTTCTTTCATCTTAACATCTTAGTTTGCAGTAGGGCATCCTGTCTACCCTACTCCTCATTTAATTACCAAGATGAATGTATCCTACTGATTAATAGGCAACAGAGTGGCTCTCATGTCAGACAACATCTTGTTTTTGCTTTATGATGTCAGCTTGCTAGGCAACAGAGTGGCCCTCAGGTCAGACAACATTCTTGCTTTAGCTTTATGACGTCAGAGCACCAGTGGACCAATTGTCCTTGTGGAAGCTGACCACACACGAGGATGAGATTTCAGAAGGTATGCAGTAGGTTACTATCTGTGTTTGTAAGGCAAGTAGGAGGGGGAATGGTAAAGGACTCTGAACCACTCAAAGCATAGGGGCCTTTTTGAAAGTGGATGGGGATACAGAAATAGAGATTATCCTTAATACCAATCCATCTTGAGTATCAGAGACCAACATACAAAGTGCAGGGGAAGAGGTTAAATGAGCTTCCTTCCGTGAGAAGAAAACACTATCGTTCTAAAGTGAGATAGTGCATTTCAAACTCAAAGGCAGCAAATTCCTCAAATGGAACAGTGCTCGCACCAGGATCTAAAGCAGGCTTTAGTAGTGTTGAAGGCAGTCAGTTTTTGTTTACTATCATGACCAACACAATGTGAGCCATATTACTTCCATATTGACAGAAAATATATTAAGGGACAGGCTCCCACTAGAAGGTAATGAGGAAATTCAAAAGCTGTGAACGTCTTTTTAATGCCTAAAGGAATGATTGTGAGTTTTACTTACCATATAAATTGGTCAAATGATGCCGTATGCCGGAAGACTTGCTTTTTTTTTTTTTCTTCAGTCTCGGCAAGGCAGAGAAATTCTGTGGGGAAACGCTGCCACTGCTGGTTATTCAGTATTATCTGCAGATGGAAAAGTCCACTGTTAGCACAATTTTTACAAAGGGTAAACACATCAATACTATGGAGTCTATATTATTGTGAAAATCAACAGCTCATTAGAAAATCAAATCCCAATTTGTAATTTTAACCTCCCATACTTCATTGAATCCCACGCCTCACTTGCTAACACTCTCTAAACAACTGTAGCACATACATTAGGACATAGATCTATAGATCTTTTTGCCAGACAAGTGGCAGTTAACCCTTCTCAATTCATTTGTGTTAGGATATGGTACACCGATAGCAATTAAGCCAACTGATAAGTTGAGAGAGGAAGGGTTATGCTACAGTTAATGGAAATATTAAAAACGATGAATAGAATATTTACCATCCTCATTTTAGCCAATTCCTACCAGTTCAGCAATAGTAAAGTTGAGACTCTTATGCTCAAACGTACGTTCATACAAATTCAGAAGTCTCAGAAAGTGCCCCAATTTCTTTCATCTTAACATCTTAGTTTGCAGTAGGGCATCCTGTCTACCCTACTCATTTAATTACCAAGATGAATGTATCCTACTGATTAATAGGCAACAGAGTGGCCCTCATGTCAGACAACATCTTGTTTTTGCTTTATGATGTCAGCTTGCTAAGCAACAGAGTGGCCCTCAGGTCAGACAACATTCTTGCTTTAGCTTTATGACGTCAGAGCACCAGTGGACCACTTGTCCTTGTGGAAGCTGACCACACAGGAGGATGAGATTTCAGAAGGTATGCAGTAGGTTACTATCTGTGTTTGTAAGGCAAGTAGGAGGGGGAATGGTAAAGGACTCTGAACCACTCAAAGCATAGGGGCCTTTTTGAAAGTGGATGGGGATACAGAAATAGAGATTATCCTTAATACCAATCCATCTTGAGTATCAGAGACCAACATACAAAGTGCAGGGGAAGAGGTTAAATGAGCTTCCTTCCGTGAGAAGAAAACACTATCGTTCTAAAGTGAGATAGTGCATTTCAAACTCAAAGGCAGCAAATTCCTCAAATGGAACAGTGCTAGCACCAGGATCTAAAGCAGGCTTTAGTAGTGTTGAAGGCAGTCAGTTTTTGTTTACTATCATGACCAACACAATGTGAGCCATATTACTTCCATATTGACAGAAATTATATTCAGGCACAGGCTCCCACTAGAAGGTAATGAGGACATTCAAATGCTGTGAACGTCTTTTTAATGCCTAAAGGAATGATTGTGAGTTTTACTTACCATATAATTTGGTCAAATGATGCCGTATGCCGGAAGACTTGCTTTTTTTTTTCTTCAGTCTCGGCAAGGCAGAGAAATTCTGTGGTGAAACACTTCCACTGCTGGCCATTCAGTATAATCTGCAGATGGAAAAGTCCACTGTTAGCACAATTTTTACAAAGGGTAAACAGATCAATACTATGGAGTCTATATTATTGTGAAAATCAACAGCTCATTAGAAAATCAAATTTCAATTTGTAATTTTAACCTCCCATACTTCATTGAATCCCACGCCTCACTTGCTAACACTCTCTAAACAACTGTAGCACATACATTAGGACATAGATCTATAGATCTTTTTGCCAGACAAGTGGCAGTTAACCCTTCTCAATTCATTTGTGTTCGGATATGGTACACCGATAGCAATTAAGCCAACTGATAAGTTGAGAGAGGAAGGGTTATGCTACAGTTAATGGAAATAATAAAAACGATGAATAGAATATTTACCATCCTCATTTTAGCCAATTCCTACCAGTTCAGCAATAGTAAAGTTGAGACTCTTATGCTCAAACGTACGTTCATACAAATTCAGAAGTCTCAGAAAGTGCCCCAATTTCTTTCATCTTAACATCTTAGTTTGCAGTAGGGCATCCTGTCTACCCTACTCCTCATTTAATTACCAAGATGAATGTATCCTACTGATTAATAGGCAACAGAGTGGCCCTCATGTCAGACAACATCTTGTTTTTGCTTTATGATGTCAGCTTGCTAAGCAACAGAGTGGCCCTCAGGTCAGACAACATTCTTGCTTTAGCTTTATGACGTCAGAGCACAAGTGGACCACTTGTCCTTGTCGAAGCTGACCACACAGGAGGATGAGATTTCAGATGGTATGCAGTAGGTTACTATCTGTGTTTGTAAGGCAAGTAGGAGGGGGAATGGTAAAGGACTCTGAACCACTCAAAGCATAGGGGCCTTTTTGAAAGTGGATGGGGATACAGAAATAGAGATTATCCTTAATACCAATCCATCTTGAGTATCAGAGACCAACATACAAAGTGCAGGGGAAGAGGTTAAATGAGCTTCCTTCCGTGAGAAGAAAACACTATCGTTCTAAAGTGAGATAGTGCATTTCAAACTCAAAGGCAGCAAATTCCTCAAATGGAACAGTGCTCGCACCAGGATCTAAAGCAGGCTTTAGTAGTGTTGAAGGCAGTCAGTTTTTGTTTACTATCATGACCAACACAATGTGAGCCATATTACTTCCATATTGACAGAAATTATATTAAGGCACAGGCTCCCACTAGAAGGTAATGAGGACATTCAAATGCTGTGAACGTCTTTTTAATGCCTAAAGGAATGATTGTGAGTTTTACTTACCATATAATTTGGTCAAATGATGCCGTATGCCGGAAGACTTGCTTTTTTTTTTTCTTCAGTCTCGGCAAGGCAGAGAAATTCTGTGGTGAAACACTTCCACTGCTGGCCATTCAGTATAATCTGCAGATGGAAAAGTCCACTGTTAGCACAATTTTTACAAAGGGTAAACAGATCAATACTATGGAGTCTATATTATTGTGAAAATCAACAGCTCATTTGAAAATCAAATTCCAATTTGTAATTTTAACCTCCCATACTTCTTTGAATCCCTTGCCTCACTTGCTAACACTCTCTAAACAACTGTAGCACATACATTAGGACATAGATCTATAGATCTTTTTGCTAGACAAGTGGCAGTGAACCCTTCTCAATTCATTTGTGTTAGGATATGGTACACCGATAGCAATTAAGCCAGCTGATAAGTTGAGAGAGGAAGGGTTATGCTACAGTTAATGGAAATAATAAAAACGATGAATAGAATATTTACCATCCTCATTTTAGCCAATTCCTACCAGTTCAGCAATAGTAAAGTTGAGACTCTTATGCTCAAACGTACGTTCATACAAATTCAGAAGTGTCAGAAAGAGCCCCAATTTCTTTCATCTTAACATCTTAGTTTGCAGTAGGGCATCCTGTCTACCCTACTACTCATTTAATTACCAAGATGAATGTATCCTACTGATTAATAGGCAACAGAGTGGCCCTCATGTCAGACAACATCTTGTTTTTGCTTTATGATGTCAGCTTGCTAGGCAACAGAGTGGCCCTCATGTCAGACAACATTCTTGCTTTAGCTTTATGACGTCAGAGCACCAGTGGACCAATTGTCCTTGTGGAAGCTGACCACACAGGAGGATGAGATTTCAGAAGGTATGCAGTAGGTTACTATCTGTGTTTGTAAGGCAAGTAGGAGGGGGAATGGTAAAGTACTCTGAACCACTCAAAGCATGGGGGCCTTTTTGAAAGTGGATGGGGATACAGAAATAGAGATTATCCTTAATACCAATCCATCTTGAGTATCAGAGACCAACATACAAAGTGCAGGGGAAGAGGTTAAATGAGCTTCCTTCCGTGAGAAGAAAACACTATCGTTCTAAAGTGAGATAGTGCATTTCAAACTCAAAGGCAGCAAATTCCTCAAATGGAACAGTGCTCGCACCAGGATCTAAAGCAGGCTTTAGTAGTGTTGAAGGCAGTCAGTTTTTGTTTACTATCATGACCAACACAATGTGAGCCATATTACTTCCATATTGACAGAAAATATATTCAGACACAGGCTCCCACTAGAAGGTAATGAGGAAATTCAAAAGCTGTGAACGTCTTTTTAATGCCTAAAGGAATGATTGTGAGTTTTACTTACCATATAAATTGGTCAAATGATGCCGTATGCCGGAAGACTTTCTTTTTTTTTTTTTGCTTCAGTCTCGGCAAGGCAGAGAAATTCTGTGGTGAAACGCTGCCACTGCTGGCCATTCAGTATAATCTGCAGATGGAAAAGTCCACTGTTAGCACAATTTTTACAAAGGGTAAACAGATCAATACTATGGAGTCTATATTATTGTGAAAATCAACAGCTCATTAGAAAATCAAATCCCAATTTGTAATTTTAACCTCCCATACTTCATTGAATCCCACGCCTCACTTGCTAACACTCTCTATACAACTGTAGCACATACATTAGGACATAGATCTATAGATCTTTTTGCCAGACAAGTGGCAGTTAACCCTTCTCAATTCATTTGTGTTAGGATATGGTACACCGATAGCAATTAAGCCAACTGATAAGTTGAGAGAGGAAGGGTTATGCTACAGTTAATGGAAATAATAAAAACGATGAATAGAATATTTACCATCCTCATTTTAGCCAATTCCTACCAGTTCAGCAATAGTAAAGTTGAGACTCTTATGCTCAAACGTACGTTCATACAAATTCAGAAGTCTCAGAAAGTGCCCCAATTTCTTTCATCTTAACATCTTAGTTTGCAGTAGGGCATCCTGTCTACCCTACTCCTCATTTAATTACCAAGATGAATGTATCCTACTGATTAATAGGCAACAGAGTGGCCCTCATGTCAGACAACATCTTGTTTTTGCTTTATGATGTCAGCTTGCTAAGCAACAGAGTGGCCCTCAGGTCAGACAACATTCTTGCTTTAGCTTTATGACGTCAGAGCACCAGTGGACCACTTGTCCTTGTGGAAGCTGACCACACAGGAGGATGAGATTTCAGAAGGTATGCAGTAGGTTACTATCTGTGTTTGTAAGGCAAGTAGGAGGGGGAATGGTAAAGGACTCTGAACCACTCAAAGCATTGGGGCCTTTTTGAAAGTGGATGGGGATACAGAAATAGAGATTATCCTTAATACCAATCCATCTTGAGTATCAGAGACCAACATACAAAGTGCAGGGGAAGAGGTTAAATGAGCTTCCTTCCGTGAGAAGAAAACACTATCGTTCTAAAGTGAGATAGTGCATTTCAAACTCAAAGGCAGCAAATTCCTCAAATGGAACAGTGCTAGCACCAGGATCTAAAGCAGGCTTTAGTAGTGTTGAAGGCAGTCAGTTTTTGTTTACTATCATGACCAACACAATGTGAGCCATATTACCTCCATATTGACAGAAATTATATTCAGGCACAGGCTCCCACTAGAAGGTAATGAGGACATTCAAATGCTGTGAACGTCTTTTTAATGCCTAAAGGAATGATTGTGAGTTTTACTTACCATATAATTTGGTCAAATGATGCCGTATGCCGGAAGACTTGCTTTTTTTTTTCTTCAGTCTCGGCAAGGCAGAGAAATTCTGTGGTGAAACACTTCCACTGCTGGCCATTCAGTATAATTTGCAGATGGAAAAGTCCACTGTTAGCACAATTTTTACAAAGGGTAAACAGATCAATACTATGGAGTCTATAGTATTGTGAAAATCAACAGCTCATTAGAAAATCAAATTTCAATTTGTAATTTTAACCTCCCATACTTCATTGAATCCCACGCCTCACTTGCTAACACTCTCTAAACAACTGTAGCACATACATTAGGACATAGATCTATAGATCTTTTTGCTAGACAAGTGGCAGTGAACCCTTCTCAATTCATTTGTGTTAGGATATGGTACACCGATAGCAATTAAGCCAGCTGATAAGTTGAGAGAGGAAGGGTTATGCTACAGTTAATGGAAATAATAAAAACGATGAATAGAATATTTACCATCCTCATTTTAGCCAATTCCTACCAGTTCAGCAATAGTAAAGTTGAGACTCTTATGCTCAAACGTACGTTCATACAAATTCAGAAGTGTCATAAAGAGCCCCAATTTCTTTCATCTTAACATCTTAGTTTGCAGTAGGGCATCCTGTCTACCCTACTACTC
This sequence comes from Lissotriton vulgaris, assembly GCF_964263255.1. NCBI lineage: Eukaryota > Metazoa > Chordata > Amphibia > Caudata > Salamandridae > Lissotriton > Lissotriton vulgaris. The sequence continues at coordinate 616,418,330 of NC_141696.1, forward strand.
ATTTAATTACCAAGATGAATGTATCCTACTGATTAATAGGCAACAGAGTGGCCCTCATGTCAGACAACATCTTGTTTTTGCTTTATGATGTCAGCTTGCTAGGCAACAGAGTGGCCCTCAGGTCAGACAACATTCTTGCTTTAGCTTTATGACGTCAGAGCACCAGTGGACCAATTGTCCTTGTGGAAGCTGACCACACACGAGGATGAGATTTCAGAAGGTATGCAGTAGGTTACTATCTGTGTTTGTAAGGCAAGTAGGAGGGGGAATGGTAAAGGACTCTGAACCACTCAAAGCATAGGGGCCTTTTTGAAAGTGGATGGGGATACAGAAATAGAGATTATCCTTAATACCAATCCATCTTGAGTATCAGAGACCAACATACAAAGTGCAGGGGAAGAGGTTAAATGAGCTTCCTTCCGTGAGAAGAAAACACTATCGTTCTAAAGTGAGATAGTGCATTTCAAACTCAAAGGCAGCAAATTCCTCAAATGGAACAGTGCTCGCACCAGGATCTAAAGCAGGCTTTAGTAGTGTTGAAGGCAGTCAGTTTTTGTTTACTATCATGACCAACACAATGTGAGCCATATTACTTCCATATTGACAGAAAATATATTCAGGCACAGGCTCCCACTAGAAGGTAATGAGGAAATTCAAAAGCTGTGAACGTCTTTTTAATGCCTAAAGGAATGATTGTGAGTTTTACTTACCATATAAATTGGTCAAATGATGCCGTATGCCGGAAGACTTTCTTTTTTTTTTTTGCTTCAGTCTCGGCAAGGCAGAGAAATTCTGTGGTGAAACGCTGCCACTGCTGGCCATTCAGTATAATCTGCAGATGGAAAAGTCCACTGTTAGCACAATTTTTACAAAGGGTAAACAGATCAATACCATGGAGTCTATATTATTGTGAAAATCAACAGCTCATTAGAAAATCAAATTCCAATTTGTAATTTTAACCTCCCATACTTCTTTGAATCCCTTGCCTCACTTGCTAACACTCTCTAAACAACTGTAGCACATACATTAGGACATAGATCTATAGATCTATATATCTTTTTGCTAGACAAGTGGCAGTGAACCCTTCTCAATTCATTTGTGTTAGGATATGGTACACCGATAGCAATTAAGCCAGCTGATAAGTTGAGAGAGGAAGGGTTATGCTACAGTTAATGGAAATAATAAAAACGATGAATAGAATATTTACCATCCTCATTTTAGCCAATTCCTACCAGTTCAGCAATAGTAAAGTTGAGACTCTTATGCTCAAACGTACGTTCATACAAATTCAGAAGTCTCAGAAAGTGCCCCAATTTCTTTCATCTTAACATCTTAGTTTGCAGTAGGGCATCCTGTCTACCCTACTCCTCATTTAATTACCAAGATGAATGTATCCTACTGATTAATAGGCAACAGAGTGGCTCTCATGTCAGACAACATCTTGTTTTTGCTTTATGATGTCAGCTTGCTAGGCAACAGAGTGGCCCTCAGGTCAGACAACATTCTTGCTTTAGCTTTATGACGTCAGAGCACCAGTGGACCAATTGTCCTTGTGGAAGCTGACCACACACGAGGATGAGATTTCAGAAGGTATGCAGTAGGTTACTATCTGTGTTTGTAAGGCAAGTAGGAGGGGGAATGGTAAAGGACTCTGAACCACTCAAAGCATAGGGGCCTTTTTGAAAGTGGATGGGGATACAGAAATAGAGATTATCCTTAATACCAATCCATCTTGAGTATCAGAGACCAACATACAAAGTGCAGGGGAAGAGGTTAAATGAGCTTCCTTCCGTGAGAAGAAAACACTATCGTTCTAAAGTGAGATAGTGCATTTCAAACTCAAAGGCAGCAAATTCCTCAAATGGAACAGTGCTCGCACCAGGATCTAAAGCAGGCTTTAGTAGTGTTGAAGGCAGTCAGTTTTTGTTTACTATCATGACCAACACAATGTGAGCCATATTACTTCCATATTGACAGAAAATATATTAAGGCACAGGCTCCCACTAGAAGGTAATGAGGAAATTCAAAAGCTGTGAACGTCTTTTTAATGCCTAAAGGAATGATTGTGAGTTTTACTTACCATATAAATTGGTCAAATGATGCCATATGCCGGAAGACTTTCTTTTTTTTTTTGCTTCAGTCTCGGCAAGGCAGAGAAATTCTGTGGTGAAACGCTGCCACTGCTGGCCATTCAGTATAATCTGCAGATGGAAAAGTCCACTGTTAGCACAATTTTTACAAAGGGTAAACACATCAATACTATGGAGTCTATATTATTGTGAAAATCAACAGCTCATTAGAAAATCAAATCCCAATTTGTAATTTTAACCTCCCATACTTCATTGAATCCCACGCCTCACTTGCTAACACTCTCTAAACAACTGTAGCACATACATTAGGACATAGATCTATAGATCTTTTTGCCAGACAAGTGGCAGTTAACCCTTCTCAATTCATTTGTGTTAGGATATGGTACACCGATAGCAATTAAGCCAACTGATAAGTTGAGAGAGGAAGGGTTATGCTACAGTTAATGGAAATATTAAAAACGATGAATAGAATATTTACCATCCTCATTTTAGCCAATTCCTACCAGTTCAGCAATAGTAAAGTTGAGACTCTTATGCTCAAACGTACGTTCATACAAATTCAGAAGTCTCAGAAAGTGCCCCAATTTCTTTCATCTTAACATCTTAGTTTGCAGTAGGGCATCCTGTCTACCCTACTCCTCATTTAATTACCAAGATGAATGTATCCTACTGATTAATAGGCAACAGAGTGGCCCTCATGTCAGACAACATCTTGTTTTTGCTTTATGATGTCAGCTTGCTAAGCAACAGAGTGGCCCTCAGGTCAGACAACATTCTTGCTTTAGCTTTATGACGTCAGAGCACCAGTGGACCACTTGTCCTTGTGGAAGCTGACCACACAGGAGGATGAGATTTCAGAAGGTATGCAGTAGGTTACTATCTGTGTTTGTAAGGCAAGTAGGAGGGGGAATGGTAAAGGACTCTGAACCACTCAAAGCATAGGGGCCTTTTTGAAAGTGGATGGGGATACAGAAATAGAGATTATCCTTAATACCAATCCATCTTGAGTATCAGAGACCAACATACAAAGTGCAGGGGAAGAGGTTAAATGAGCTTCCTTCCGTGAGAAGAAAACACTATCGTTCTAAAGTGAGATAGTGCATTTCAAACTCAAAGGCAGCAAATTCCTCAAATGGAACAGTGCTAGCACCAGGATCTAAAGCAGGCTTTAGTAGTGTTGAAGGCAGTCAGTTTTTGTTTACTATCATGACCAACACAATGTGAGCCATATTACTTCCATATTGACAGAAATTATATTCAGGCACAGGCTCCCACTAGAAGGTAATGAGGACATTCAAATGCTGTGAACGTCTTTTTAATGCCTAAAGGAATGATTGTGAGTTTTACTTACCATATAATTTGGTCAAATGATGCCGTATGCCGGAAGACTTGCTTTTTTTTTTCTTCAGTCTCGGCAAGGCAGAGAAATTCTGTGGTGAAACACTTCCACTGCTGGCCATTCAGTATAATCTGCAGATGGAAAAGTCCACTGTTAGCACAATTTTTACAAAGGGTAAACACATCAATACTATGGAGTCTATATTATTGTGAAAATCAACAGCTCATTAGAAAATCAAATCCCAATTTGTAATTTTAACCTCCCATACTTCATTGAATCCCACGCCTCACTTGCTAACACTCTCTAAACAACTGTAGCACATACATTAGGACATAGATCTATAGATCTTTTTGCCAGACAAGTGGCAGTTAACCCTTCTCAATTCATTTGTGTTAGGATATGGTACACCGATAGCAATTAAGCCAACTGATAAGTTGAGAGAGGAAGGGTTATGCTACAGTTAATGGAAATATTAAAAACGATGAATAGAATATTTACCATCCTCATTTTAGCCAATTCCTACCAGTTCAGCAATAGTAAAGTTGAGACTCTTATGCTCAAACGTACGTTCATACAAATTCAGAAGTCTCAGAAAGTGCCCCAATTTCTTTCATCTTAACATCTTAGTTTGCAGTAGGGCATCCTGTCTACCCTACTCCTCATTTAATTACCAAGATGAATGTATCCTACTGATTAATAGGCAACAGAGTGGCCCTCATGTCAGACAACATCTTGTTTTTGCTTTATGATGTCAGCTTGCTAAGCAACAGAGTGGCCCTCAGGTCAGACAACATTCTTGCTTTAGCTTTATGACGTCAGAGCACCAGTGGACCACTTGTCCTTGTGGAAGCTGACCACACAGGAGGATGAGATTTCAGAAGGTATGCAGTAGGTTACTATCTGTGTTTGTAAGGCAAGTAGGAGGGGGAATGGTAAAGGACTCTGAACCACTCAAAGCATAGGGGCCTTTTTGAAAGTGGATGGGGATACAGAAATAGAGATTATCCTTAATACCAATCCATCTTGAGTATCAGAGACCAACATACAAAGTGCAGGGGAAGAGGTTAAATGAGCTTCCTTCCGTGAGAAGAAAACACTATCGTTCTAAAGTGAGATAGTGCATTTCAAACTCAAAGGCAGCAAATTCCTCAAATGGAACAGTGCTAGCACCAGGATCTAAAGCAGGCTTTAGTAGTGTTGAAGGCAGTCAGTTTTTGTTTACTATCATGACCAACACAATGTGAGCCATATTACTTCCATATTGACAGAAATTATATTCAGGCACAGGCTCCCACTAGAAGGTAATGAGGACATTCAAATGCTGTGAACGTCTTTTTAATGCCTAAAGGAATGATTGTGAGTTTTACTTACCATATCATTTGGTCAAATGATGCCGTATGCCGGAAGACTTGCTTTTTTTTTTCTTCAGTCTCGGCAAGGCAGAGAAATTCTGTGGTGAAACACTTCCACTGCTGGCCATTCAGTATAATCTGCAGATGGAAAAGTCCACTGTTAGCACAATTTTTACAAAGGGTAAACAGATCAATACTATGGAGTCTATATTATTGTGAAAATCAACAGCTCATTAGAAAATCAAATTTCAATTTGTAATTTTAACCTCCCATACTTCATTGAATCCCACGCCTCACTTGCTAACACTCTCTAAACAACTGTAGCACATACATTAGGACATAGATCTATAGATCTTTTTGCCAGACAAGTGGCAGTTAACCCTTCTCAATTCATTTGTGTTCGGATATGGTACACCGATAGCAATTAAGCCAACTGATAAGTTGAGAGAGGAAGGGTTATGCTACAGTTAATGGAAATAATAAAAACGATGAATAGAATATTTACCATCCTCATTTTAGCCAATTCCTACCAGTTCAGCAATAGTAAAGTTGAGACTCTTATGCTCAAACGTACGTTCATACAAATTCAGAAGTCTCAGAAAGTGCCCCAATTTCTTTCATCTTAACATCTTAGTTTGCAGTAGGGCATCCTGTCTACCCTACTCCTCATTTAATTACCAAGATGAATGTATCCTACTGATTAATAGGCAACAGAGTGGCCCTCATGTCAGACAACATCTTGTTTTTGCTTTATGATGTCAGCTTGCTAAGCAACAGAGTGGCCCTCAGGTCAGACAACATTCTTGCTTTAGCTTTATGACGTCAGAGCACAAGTGGACCACTTGTCCTTGTCGAAGCTGACCACACAGGAGGATGAGATTTCAGAAGGTATGCAGTAGGTTACTATCTGTGTTTGTAAGGCAAGTAGGAGGGGGAATGGTAAAGGACTCTGAACCACTCAAAGCATAGGGGCCTTTTTGAAAGTGGATGGGGATACAGAAATAGAGATTATCCTTAATACCAATCCATCTCGAGTATCAGAGACCAACATACAAAGTGCAGGGGAAGAGGTTAAATGAGCTTCCTTCCGTGAGAAGAAAACACTATCGTTCTAAAGTGAGATAGTGCATTTCAAACTCAAAGGCAGCAAATTCCTCAAATGGAACAGTGCTCGCACCAGGATCTAAAGCAGGCTTTAGTAGTGTTGAAGGCAGTCAGTTTTTGTTTACTATCATGACCAACACAATGTGAGCCATATTACTTCCATATTGACAGAAATTATATTCAGGCACAGGCTCCCACTAGAAGGTAATGAGGACATTCAAATGCTGTGAACGTCTTTTTAATGCCTAAAGGAATGATTGTGAGTTTTACTTACCATATAATTTGGTCAAATGATGTCGTATGCCGGAAGACTTGCTTTTTTTTTTCTTCAGTCTCGGCAAGGCAGAGAAATTCTGTGGTGAAACACTTCCACTGCTGGACATTCAGTATAATCTGCAGATGGAAAAGTCCACTGTTAGCACAATTTTTACAAAGGGTAAACAGATCAATACTATGGAGTCTATATTATTGTGAAAATCAACAGCTCATTAGAAAATCAAATTCCAATTTGTAATTTTAACCTCCCATACTTCTTTGAATCCCTTACCTCACTTGCTAACACTCTCTAAACAACTGTAGCACATACATTAGGACATAGATCTATAGATCTTTTTGCCAGACAAGTGGCAGTTAACCCTTCTCAATTCATTTGTGTTAGGATATGGTACACCGATAGCAATTAAGCCAACTGATAAGTTGAGAGAGGAAGGGTTATGCTACAGTTAATGGAAATAATAAAAACGATGAATAGAATATTTACCATCCTCATTTTAGCCAATTCCTACCAGTTCAGCAATAGTAAAGTTGAGACTCTTATGCTCAAACGTACGTTCATACAAATTCAGAAGTGTCAGAAAGAGCCCCAATTTCTTTCATCTTAACATCTTAGTTTGCAGTAGGGCATCCTGTCTACCCTACTACTCATTTAATTACCAAGATGAATGTATCCTACTGATTAATAGGCAACAGAGTGGCCCTCATGTCAGACAACATCTTGTTTTTGCTTTATGATGTCAGCTTGCTAGGCAACAGAGTGGCCCTCAGGTCAGACAACATTCTTGCTTTAGCTTTATGACGTCAGAGCACCAGTGGACCAATTGTCCTTGTGGAAGCTGACCACACACGAGGATGAGATTTCAGAAGGTATGCAGTAGGTTACTATCTGTGTTTGTAAGGCAAGTAGGAGGGGGAATGGTAAAGGACTCTGAACCACTCAAAGCATAGGGGCCTTTTTGAAAGTGGATGGGGATACAGAAATAGAGATTATCCTTAATACCAATCCATCTTGAGTATCAGAGACCAACATACAAAGTGCAGGGGAAGAGGTTAAATGAGCTTCCTTCCGTGAGAAGAAAACACTATCGTTCTAAAGTGAGATAGTGCATTTCAAACTCAAAGGCAGCAAATTCCTCAAATGGAACAGTGCTCGCACCAGGATCTAAAGCAGGCTTTAGTAGTGTTGAAGGCAGTCAGTTTTTGTTTACTATCATGACCAACACAATGTGAGCCATATTACTTCCATATTGACAGAAAATATATTCAGGCACAGGCTCCCACTAGAAGGTAATGAGGAAATTCAAAAGCTGTGAACGTCTTTTTAATGCCTAAAGGAATGATTGTGAGTTTTACTTACCATATAAATTTGTCAAATGATGCCGTATGCCGGAAGACTTTCTTTTTTTTTTTTTGCTTCAGTCTCGGCAAGGCAGAGAAATTCTGTGGTGAAACGCTGCCACTGCTGGCCATTCAGTATAATCTGCAGATGGAAAAGTCCACTGTTAGCACAATTTTTACAAAGGGTAAACACATCAATACTATGGAGTCTATATTATTGTGAAAATCAACAGCTCATTAGAAAATCAAATCCCAATTTGTAATTTTAACCTCCCATACTTCATTGAATCCCACGCCTCACTTGCTAACACTCTCTAAACAACTGTAGCACATACATTAGGACATAGATCTATAGATCTTTTTGCCAGACAAGTGGCAGTTAACCCTTCTCAATTCATTTGTGTTAGGATATGGTACACCGATAGCAATTAAGCCAACTGATAAGTTGAGAGAGGAAGGGTTATGCTACAGTTAATGGAAATAATAAAAACGATGAATAGAATATTTACCATCCTCATTTTAGCCAATTCCTACCAGTTCAGCAATAGTAAAGTTGAGACTCTTATGCTCAAACGTACGTTCATACAAATTCAGAAGTCTCAGAAAGTGCCCCAATTTCTTTCATCTTAACATCTTAGTTTGCAGTAGGGCATCCTGTCTACCCTACTCCTCATTTAATTACCAAGATGAATGTATCCTACTGATTAATAGGCAACAGAGTGGCCCTCATGTCAGACAACATCTTGTTTTTGCTTTATGATGTCAGCTTGCTAAGCAACAGAGTGGCCCTCAGGTCAGACAACATTCTTGCTTTAGCTTTATGACGTCAGAGCACCAGTGGACCACTTGTCCTTGTGGAAGCTGACCACACAGGAGGATGAGATTTCAGAAGGTATGCAGTAGGTTACTATCTGTGTTTGTAAGGCAAGTAGGAGGGGGAATGGTAAAGGACTCTGAACCACTCAAAGCATAGGGGCCTTTTTGAAAGTGGATGGGGATACAGAAATAGAGATTATCCTTAATACCAATCCATCTTGAGTATCAGAGACCAACATACAAAGTGCAGGGGAAGAGGTTAAATGAGCTTCCTTCCGTGAGAAGAAAACACTATCGTTCTAAAGTGAGATAGTGCATTTCAAACTCAAAGGCAGCAAATTCCTCAAATGGAACAGTGCTAGTACCAGGATCTAAAGCAGGCTTTAGTAGTGTTGAAGGCAGTCAGTTTTTGTTTACTATCATGACCAACACAATGTGAGCCATATTACTTCCATATTGACAGAAATTATATTCAGGCACAGGCTCCCACTAGAAGGTAATGATGACATTCAAATGCTGTGAACGTCTTTTTAATGCCTAAAGGAATGATTGTGAGTTTTACTTACCATATATTTTGGTCAAATGATGCCGTATGCCGGAAGATTTGCTTTTTTTTTTTTCTTCAGTCTCGGCAAGGCAGAGAAATTCTGTGGTGAAACGCTGCCACTGCTGGCCATTCAGTATAATCTGCAGATGGAAAAGTCCACTGTTAGCACAATTTTTACAAAGGGTAAACAGATCAATACTATGGAGTCTATATTATTGTGAAAATCAACAGCTCATTAGAAAATCAAATCCCAATTTGCAATTTTAACCTCCCATACTTCATTGAATCCCATGCCTCACTTGCTAACACTCTCTAAACAACTGTAGCACATACATTAGGACATAGATCTATAGATCTTTTTGCCAGACAAGTGGCAGTTAACCCTTCTCAATTCATTTGTGTTCGGCTATGGTACACCGATAGCAATTAAGCCAACTGATAAGTTGAGAGAGGAAGGGTTATGCTACAGTTAACCCTTTCGATGCTGATGACGAGCTGGGCTCGTCATGGTGCACGGTGGTCGTGTGCTGATGACGAGCCCAGCTCGTCATGAGCCCCACCCTCGGGGGAAGCGCTGGCGCTCCCCCCGAGGTTCTCTGATCTTCGTTGTTTTGCTCGGGGCGGCAGCGGAAGAGCTTCCGCTGCCGCCCCCGCACCCCCCCCCTGGGAATCCCTGATGACGTCAGCACGCACAGCGCGCGCTGACATCATCAGGGATTCCCTGCGCTCGGGAAGCCATTTGCTTCCTGCGCGCCAAGGAGAAAGGTGAGTTTCTCGTGTCCGGCGGGGGTTTGGGGCCGCAAAGAGGCATCAGGGGAGAGGAAAGAGATTTTCCTTTCCCCTGAAGTCTCTTTGCAGGGCATTTCTGCCTCACGATCGCGCACAGCGTCGCGATCGTGCGGCGGAAATGCCCCCACTAGCACCAGGGATTGTAAATTTAGCTTTTCGGAAGCGACCCCTTGGGCAAGGGTCGCTTCCAGGTGGGCAGACATTTTCTTGACGATTTTCTGCCCCCCCTGGGGGCAAATCGGCCCGTTATTTCGGCCGTTTTGCCCCCAGGGAGGGCAGAAATAAACCACTGGCACCAGGGATTATTTGTTTTGGCAATGTTTGTTTTTGGAAGCGACCCCTTGGGTAAGGGTCGCTTCCTGGGGGCCTTTATTTTGTCGTTTATTTTCTGTCCCCCCTAGGGGCAAATCGGCCCGTTTTTTTTGCCGTTTTGCCCCAGGGGGGGTCCGAAAATGCCCACTAGCACCAGGGATCGTGAAATTAGCTTTTAGGAAGCGACCCCTTGGGCAAGGGTCGCTTCCAGGTGGGCAGCCATTTTATTTTCGATTTTCTGCTGACCCTGGGGGCAAATCGGGCCGTTATTTCGGCCGTTTTGCCCCCGGGGGGGGGCAGAAATAAACCACTGGCACCAGGGATTTTTTATTAGTGCATGTTTGTTTTGGGAAGCGACCCCTTGGGTAAGGGTCGCCTCCAGGGGGCCTTGATTTTGTTGTTTATTTTCTGTCCCCCCCCCCCTTGGGGCAAAAAGGGCCTTTTTTTGCCGTTTTGCCCCCGGGGGGGGGGGGCAGAAAATGCCCACTAGCACCAGGGATCTTGAAATTAGCTTTTAGGAAGCGACCCCTTGGGCAAGGGTCGCTTCCAGGTGGGCTGTGATAATATTTTTGTTTTTCTGCCCCCCGGGGGGCAAATCAGCCCGTTTTTTTTAGTTGCTTTGCCCCCAGGTGGGGGCAGAAATTCCCCACTGGCACCAGGGAACTGTTTTGAGGCAATGTATATGTTTTGGAGGCGACCCCTTGGGCAAGGGTCTCTTCCTGGTGGCAAGTAATTGTTTTTGAATTTCTGCCCCCCCTTGGGGCAAATCGGAGTGGTGTTTGCCTGGCGGTGTGTGTAGTGGTGCTTGGCTGGATGGTGTGCGTGGAGTGGTACTTGGCTGTATGTGCACGGAGTGCTGCTTGGCTGGCGGTGTGTGTGGAGTGGCGCATGGCTGGATGGTGTGCGTGGAGCGGTACTTGGCTGTCTGTGCACGGAGTGGTGCTTTGCTTGCGGTGTGCGTGGAGTGGCGCTTTGCTTGCGGTGTGCGTGGAGTGGTGCTTGGCTGGCGGTGTGCGTGGAGTGGCGCTTGCGGTGTGCGTGGAGTGGTGCTTGGCTGGTGGTGTGCGTGGAGTGGTACTTGGCTGTCTGTGCGTGGAGTGGTGCTTGGCTGGCGGTGTGTGTGGACTGGTGCTTGGCTGGCGGTGTGCGTGGAGTGGTGCTTGGCTTGCGGTGTGGTGCTTGGCTGGCGGTGTGTGTGGAGTGGCGCTTGGCTGGATGGTGTGCGTGGAGTGGCGCTTGGCTGGATGGTGTGCGTGGAGTGGCGCTTGGCTGGATGGTGTGCGTGGAGTGGTGCTTGGCTTGCGGTGTGCGTGGAGTGGTGCTTGGCTTGCGGTGTGCGTGGAGTGGCGCTTGGCTTGCGGTGTGCGTGGAGTGGTCTTGGCTTGCGGTGTGCGTGGAGTGGTGCTTGGCTTGCGGTGTGCGTGGAGTGGCGCTTGGCTTGCGGTGTGCGTGGAGTGGTGCTTGGCTGGCGGTGTGGTGCTTGGCTGGCGGTGTGGTGCTTGGCTGGCGGTGTGTGTGGAGTGGCGCATGGCTGGATGGTGTGCGTGGAGTAGTACTTGGCTGTCTGTGCACGGAGTGGTGCTTGGCTGGTGGTGTGTGTGGAGTGGACCTTGGCTGGATGGTGTGCGTGGAGTGGCGCTTGGCTGGATGGTGTGCGTGGAGTGGCGCTTGGCTGGATGGTGTGCGTGGAGTGGTGCTTGGCTTGCGGTGTGCGTGGAGTGGTGCTTGGCTTGCGGTGTGCGTGGAGTGCCGCTTGGCTTGCGGTGTGCATGGAGTGGCGCTTGGCTTGCGGTGTGCGTGGAGTGGCGCTTGGCTGGCGGTGTGGTGCTTGGCTGGCGGTGTGGTGCTTGGCTGGCGGTGTGTGTGGAGTGGCGCATGGCTGGATGGTGTGCGTGGAGTAGTACTTGGCTGTCTGTGCACGGAGTGGTGCTTGGCTGGTGGTGTGTGTGGAGTGGCGCTTGGCTGGATGGTGTGCGTGGAGTGGCGCTTGGCTGGATGGTGTGCGTGGAGTGGCGCTTGGCTTGCGGTGTGCGTGGAGTGGCGCTTGGCTAGCGGTGTGGTGCTTGGCTGGCGGTGTGTGTGGAGTGGCGCATGGCTGGATGGTGTGCGTGGAGTAGTACTTGGCTGTCTGTGCACAGAGTGGTGCTTGGCTGGCAGTGTGTGTGGAGTGGCGCTTGGCTGGATGGTGTGCGTGGAGTGGCGCTTGGCTGGATGGTGTGCGTGGAGTGGTGCTTGGCTTGCGGTGTGCGTGGAGTGGCGCTTGGCTTGCTGTGTGCGTGGAGTGGTGCTTGGCTTGCGGTGTGCGTGGAGTGGTGCTTGGCTCGCGGTGTGCGTGGAGTGGCGCTTGGCTTGCGGTGTGCGTGGAGTGGCGCTGTGCTTGCGGTGTGCGTGGAGTGGTGCTTGGCTTGCGGTGTGCGTGGAGTGGTGCTTGGCTTGCGGTGTGCGTGGAGTGGCGCTTGGCTTGCGGTGTGCGTGGAGTGGCGCTTGGCTAGCGGTGTGGTGCTTGGCTGGCGGTGTGTGTGGAGTGGCGCATGGCTGGATGGTGTGCGTGGAGTAGTACTTGGCTGTCTGTGCACGGAGTGGTGCTTGGCTGGCAGTGTGTGTGGAGTGGCGCTTGGCTGGATGGTGTGCATGGAGTGGTGCTTGGCTGGATGGTGTGCGTGGAGTGGTGCTTGGCTTGCGGTGTGCGTGGAGTGGCGCTTGGCTTGCGGTGTGCGTGGAGTGGTGCTTGGCTTGCGGTGTGCGTGGAGTGGTGCTTGGCTTGCGGTGTGCGTGGAGTGGTGCTTGGCTTGCGGTGTGCGTGGAGTGGCGCTTGGCTTGCGGTGTTCGTGGAGTGGCACTTGGCTTGCGGTGTGTGTGGAGTGGCGCTTGGCTGGATGGTGTGCGTGGAGTGGTACTTGGCTGTCTGTGCATGGAGTGGTACTTGGCTGTCTGTGCATGGAGTGGTGTTTGGCTGGCGGTGTGTGTGGAGTGGCGCTTGGCTGGATGTGTGCGTGGAGTGGTTTGTGGCTGTCTGTGCACGGAGTGCTGCTTGTCTGGCGGTGTGTGTGGAGTGGTGCTTGGCTGGCGGTGTGCGTGGAGTGGCGCTTGGCTTGCGGTGTGGTGCTTGGCTGGCGGTGTGTGTGGAGTGGCGCATGGCTGGATGGTGTGCGTGGAGTAGTACTTGGCTGTCTGTGCACGGAGTGGTGCTTGGCTGGTGGTGTGTGTGGAGTGGCGCTTGGCTGGATGGTGTGCGTGGAGTGGTGCTTGGCTTGCGGTGTGCGTGGAGTGGCGCTTGGCTTGCGGTGTGCGTGGAGTGGCGCTTGGCTTGCGGTGTGCGTGGAGTGGTGCTTGGCTTGCGGGGTGCATGGAGTGGCGCTTGGCTTGCGGTGTGGTGCTTGGCTGGCGGTGTGTGTGGAGTGGCGCATGGCTGGATGGTGTGCGTGGAGTAGTACTTGGCTGTCTGTGCACGGAGTGGTGCTTGGCTGGATGGTGTGCGTGGAGTGGCGCTTGGCTGGATGGTGTGCGTGGAGTGGCGCTTGGCTGGATGGTGTGCGTGGAGTGGCGCTTGGCTTGCGGTGTGCGTGGAGTGGCGCTTGGCTTGCGGTGTGCGTGGAGTGGTGCTTGGCTTGCGGTGTTCGTGGAGTGGTGTTTGGCTGGCAGTGTGCATGGTCTGTCGCTTGGATGGTGGTGTGGGTGGACTGGCGCTCGGCTGGCGGTGTGTGAGTACCTACTTTCTGTTGGTCACTACACACACTGCTAGTTGAGTGACACTCTACTCAGTCCATCATTTTGTGTAGTTGCTGTGGCAGATATTTGGGTGTGTGAAAGTGATGGGCCCTTGAATGGCGCTGTCTGCTGGTGTGAGTGTTGTAATGTGATGGGTCTGCGGCTGGTGGTGTGAATGTTTTGTATGTGTCACACGTACGAAAGGTGTATGAATGTCCTTACTGCCCCCGTGTGATGGGGGTACTGGTAGGAGCAGAAGACCGACTGGCACCAAAGGGGTTAGGCAGTAAAATAAATTCAAAAAATTAACCAGTGTCTTGATGTTAAACCTCATCTAATCCCAATTGGTCTTTGCCCTATTTGATGGCCCCTCTGTGCAAATGTAAATTTGGGGGGCAAATTTGTGTGTGGTTTTTTCAATTGTTATATTGTTTGTGAAATGTGGTAGTAATTTTTTTATCTTCTCCATTTTTGCCTTGTTCCAGGCTTTTGCTGTTTGGATTGTTGTAGGTTGCGGGTCCGTTACTGTTGGTTTTGAAGCTTGTGTAGTTGCTTGTGCTTGGTAAGTGAATGTATTTTGTACTACTTTCCCTTGTTTTTTGTCTTTTTGAAAAAGGTTGTACTTATATCACTTTGTGTGGCTCTGTTTCTTTTTTTCTTCAGCATTAGTGTTTTATGTGCACTTTGATTTCTAATTTGTTTTTTTTCTTTTCTTTCTAGTGGGATATCATTTCTTTTTGCTGTGTCTCAGCAGAGTAGGTGCTGGTGAGTGTAGCTGTATTTGGTAAGAGTGAAATTGTTTTGGATTGTATTGATCTTTGTGTGAAAGCCTTACCTTGTTTACTTCTTACTTTGCACAGTGTAGGTTGTTGTTCACTTGTGTGTGCTGTCTTTCTTTGTAAGGATAATGGCTAGTCGCAGGATTACTGCTCAGCAGGTTCTTAGTTTGCTTTTTGAGTCTTCCTCTGACCATGGTTCAGAGACTGACTCTGATTCGGATTTGGAGGTTGGAGGTTGGTGGAGAAGATTCAGGCAGTGAGTTTTCTCTTTGCCTGCATTCATCATCATCGGATGAAGAATCTTCTTCTAGTGCTGATGAAGTGTCTATGGTAGCGGAGGACATTGTTGCGCCGGTAGTGGACCAAGAGGCAGCTGTGCTACTTCCTAGGGCTGCAAGGTATCCTTTCTTTTTACGTCGGCATGAGGCAGGTGGGCTGCAGCCTGCGCCCAAAAGGCTTCACATTGCTGTGGTGCGCCAAGCGGCATCTGGTGCTGTTAGGCCTCCTATTGTTGTAGAGCGGCAAGGTGCATCAGGGTCTGATTTGTTTTCCGGTGGTGTAGTGCAGCAAGAAGCTTCTCAGGCTGCTGGGCTTCCCGTTGATGAAGTGCTGCAAGAGGCATCTGGGGCTGGTAGGCTTCCCATTGTTGTAGAGCAGCAAGATGCATCTGGACCTGCTTTGTTTCCCGGTGGTGTAGTGCAGCAAGAGTCTTCTGGGGATGCTATGTTTTCTGTTGGTGATGTGCAGCCAGAAGTATCTGTGGATGTTAGGCTTCCCGTACGTGTACAGCAACAAGTGGCTTCTGGTCTGCAGGCTGAGGTGGCTGCTCCCCCCGTTCATGGGGATGGCCTCTGGGTTCCCCCTGGCATGGTGCAGCCGGCATTGCCAGAGTTCACTGGTGTTCCTGGGTGTAGAGTGAATACTGAGAATTTTCAGCCAATAAATTTTTTTCAGTTGTTTATGGACGATGTGTTTTTGCAAAATATTGTTGACCAAACCAATTTGTATGCAGAACAGTTTTTGAGGGACAATAGTGCCAGGCTTAAGCCCCATTCTAGAGCTACTCTGTGGACTCCCACAAATGTTGAAGAGATGAAGAAGTTTTTGGGTTTAACTTTTTTGATGGGCTTGCTAAGGAAGCCATCAATGTCTTCATATTGGTCCACTAGTCCCTTGATGACAACAGCTATATATCCAGCAGTCATAAGTCGTGATCGGTTTTTGCTTCTTCTTCGGATGATGCATTTTGTTGATAATGGTTTAGCCTTGGCACGCGATCACCCGGATTGTGACCATCTGTTTAAAATTCGGCCTGTCCTTGATCACTTTGTTGATCGTTTTTCTGAGATCTTTGCTCCTGGAAAAGAAATTGCAGTGGATGAGTCTTTGCTATTGTTCAAGGGCCGCTTGGTTTTTAGGCAGTACATTCCTAGTAAGAGGGCACGCTATGGAATCAAACTGTATATGTTGTGTGACAGTGAGACTGGATATGTCTACAATTTCAGGGTGTACACTGGTAAGGAGTCCAGCATTAACCCTCCTGGTTGTCCTTCCACTTTTGGAGTGACTGAGAAGATTGTATGGGAACTAGGTAGAGGATTATTTCACAAAGGCCACCATTTGTATGTAGATAACTTCTACACTGGTGTGCGGTTGTTCAAGGAGTTGGCCAAAGTGGGCACTGTTGCTTGTGGCACAATGCGCAGTAACCGGAAAGGCTTCCCAAAGGAACTTGTTTGCAAAAGGCTTGTGAGGGGACAGACTACTGCATTGCGATGTGGGGAGCTTCTGGCTGTGAAGTTTTCAGACAAGAGAGATGTGTACATGCTGACTACTATCCATGACGAAAGTACTGTACCTCTGACTGTTTGGGGTCAGGTTGCTGAAGTGCGCAAACCTGTGTGCATTCTAGATTACAATAAGTACATGGGTGGTGTTGACCGAGTAGATCAGAGGTTGGAACCTTATGATGCTATTCGAAAGGCTTACGTTTGGTACAAGAAATTGGCTATTCATCTTTTCCATTTGGCATCCTTCAATGCTTTTGTTGTGTTCCAGAAGTCTTGTCCTGAGTCGAAGATGCCTTTTGTTAAGTTTCAGGAGTCTGTAATAGCCAGCCTTGTACTAGTGGAGCAGGCAAGTGTTCCTAGATTTGGAGTGGTGGAGGAGGTGGCTAGATTGAAAGATCGCCACTTTGCTGAATTCATTCCTCCCACTACCGCAAAAGACTTTCCGACTAGAAGATGCAGAGTCTGTTGGCGTAGAGGCGTGCGGAAGGAGTCTCGTATGTACTGCCCTGACTGTCCTTCTAAGCCTGGATTGTGTCTGTCAGCTTGTTTTAAATCATACCACACGAAAAAGAAGTATTGGGAGTTTTAATGAGCTGTGAAGTGAATTGCCTGGTCTGTATTCTGTAAAAAAATTTGGTTTGTTTCAAGGTTTGGCTTTAGTGCAATGTGTTTGGTTTTAAAATTTGTGTAAGTTGATTTGTAGGTATTGCCATTTGTTCAGTGTTTTTTTGAAAAGAATAATTCTAAATGTGATTGTGGTGTGTGCAGGCTGGCGCTTGGATGGCGGTGTGCGTGGACTGGAGCTTGGCTGGAGGTGTGTGTGGATTGGTGCCTCCCTGGCAGAGTGCATGATTTGGTGTTTTGCGGGTGGTGTGTGTGGATTTTTGTTTGGCAGGCGGAGTGCATGGTTAGGTGCTTGGCTGGCAGTGTGAGTGTATGGTGCTTGGCTGGTGGAGTGCAAGGAATGGTGTTTGGTTGGCGGTGTGTGTGGAGTGGCGCTTGGCTGGATGGTGTGCGTGGAGTGGCGCTTGGCTGGATGGTGTGCGTGGAGTGGTGCTTGGCTTGCGGTGTGCGCGGAGTGGTGCTTGGCTTGCGGTGTGGTGCTTGGCTGGCGGTGTGTGTGGAGTGGCGCATGGCTGGATGGTGTGCATGGAGTGGTACTTGGCTGTCTGTGCATGGAGTACTGCTTGGCTGGCGGTGTGTGTCGAGTGGTGTTTGGCTGGCGGTGTGTGTGGAGTGGCGCTTGGCTGGATGGTGAGCGTGGAGTGGTACTTGGCTGTCTGTGCACGGAGTGGTGCTTGGCTGGCGGTGTGCGTAGAGTGGCGCTTTGCTTGGGGTGTGCTTGGAGTGGTTCTTGGCTGGCGGTGTGCGTGGAGTGGTACTTGGCTGGCGGTGTGCGTGGTGTGGTACTTGGCTGTCTGTGTGCGCTGAGTGATGTTTGGCTGGCTGTGTGCATGGTTTGGTGCTTGGATGGTGGTGTGGGTGGTCTGGCGCTCGGCTGGCGGTGTGTGAGTACTAACTTTCTGTTGGTCACTACATACACTGCTAGTTGAGTGACACTCTACGCAGTCCATCATTTTGTGTAGTTGCTGTGGCAGACATATGGGCGTGTGAAAGTGATGGGCCCTTGAATGGCGCTGTCTGCTGGTGTGAGTGTTGTAATGTGATGGGTCCGCGGCTGGCGGCGTGAATGTTTTGTATGTGTCACACGTACGAAAGGTGTATGAATGGCCTGTAAAGAGGTTGGTGCCTTGACGTGGCTTTACAGCTCACGAGCTGTGAGTCAGTGGTTCAGTTTATCATACTTTCAATTATACGCAGTGTATTTCATTTTTGTGAAATTACTTGCAAATAAAATTGTATGTACTGAATCATCACTCATCCTCGTGCCAAATCCAACCAGTATGTGTGTGTGTTTGCGGTTTAGATGGCTGTCCAGTAATATTTGTTTTCCCTTTTAGAAGTAGGGTGTACCTTGTCCCTTTTTGTGAATGTTGTAATGTGTTGCTTTTCCTTCCGGATGGTGTCAATGGTCTGGTGTGTAACAGGTATGAAAGGTGCGTGAATGGCCTGTAAAACGGTTGGTGCCTTGTCGTGGCTTTACAGCTCACGAGTTGGGAGTCACTGGTTTGGTTTTTATGCATTTATTTATTGACAGAGCATTTCATTTTTTGAAATATCTTGTTAATAAAATTTTATGTACTGAACCATCACTCGCCCTCGTGCCAAATCCAACCTGTATGTGTGTGTCTTTGAGGAATAGTTAGCCGTGCTTGAATGTTTGACTTTTGAGTAACTCTGTTACGGTGTACATTATAGCTATAAATAACTTACTAAATTTAGATTTTATTGTTAAACCATGGAAGTATATGGTCATGTCTTTCTGGTGAATTTTATTGATTTTTTTCCACAATCTCCTGCAAACTTGAAACTGTCGCTCAAAATTTCCTTGAATCACACGCTCTCAAATTGAAAACTTAATTCGCCACCGTACAATTTGGACCGTTTCCTTTTGCAGCCACTATGCCTACCCACGCAAGTGAGGTACCATTTTTATCGGGAGACCTGGGGGAACGCTGGGTGGGAGGAAATTTGTGTGAGCCCAGTGACGCCACGCTTTCCCACGCAAAAAAAGTATGTAAACATTGATTTTTCCCGCAAAAATTGTTTGCAAGGGATTCTGGGTAAAGGAACGTTGGAGGATCCACGCAAGCCATACCTCCTTGGAAGCCCCTGGGTGTCTACTTTTCAGAAATGTGTGGGTTTAGTAGGTTTCCTTACATGGCCGTCTCGCACGGGGCCAAAAACCCAGGTAACCCCTCTTTCAAAAGCTGGTGCTATTGACATTCAATAGCCCCAGCTTTTGCAAGAGAGGTTACCTGGGTTTTTGGCCCCGTGCGAGACGGCCATGTAGGGAAACCTACTAAACCCACACATTTCTGACAAGTAGACACCCGGGGGCTTCCAAGGAGGTATGGCTTGCGTGGGTCCTCCAACGTTCCTTTACCCAGAATCCCTTGCAAACCTCAATTTTTGCTGGAAAAATCATTTTTCACACACTTTTTTTGCGTGGGAAAGCGTGGCGTCACTGGGCTCACACAAATTTCCTCCCACCCTGCGTTCCGCCAGGTCTCCCGATAAAAATGGTACCTCACTTGCGTGGGTAGGCATAGTGGCTGCAACAGGAAAAGGTCCAAATCGTACGGTGGAGACATTACAATAACCAATAGCAAGATTACCTTCTTTTTTTAGGGGGGGGACTGAGTTTTTGGATCGGGGCTCGGCGGGCATCTTTGGTAACTACCAAACCCAAACATTTCTGAAAACTAGACACCCGGGGGAGTCTGGGGAGGTATGGCATGCGTGGGTCCCCCAATGTTTTCCTACCCAGAAATCCCTGCAAACCATAAATTTAGGTTAAAAAAACAGTTTTCCATACATTTTTGCGTGGGATCGCCGTGTCGGCACAAATGTCCTACCACCCTGCGTTCCCCTTGTTCTCCCGAGTAAAATGATACCTCACTTGTGTGGGTGGGCCAAAGGCCTGTGACTAAGGCAGGGGGGCTTAATTTGCAACACTGAAATACTACTTTTTTCAACATTCATTTTTGGCCTGTTCTGCTTTGGGGCACCCACACAAGTGAGGTATCCTTTTACTCGGGAGAACAGGGGGAGCGCTGGGTGGTAGGACATTTTTGCCGGCACGGTGATCCCACGCAAAAAAGTTTGGAAAAGTGATTATTTTACCTAATTTTAAGGTTTGCAAGGTGGTCTGGGTAGGAAAACATTCGGGGACCCACGCATGCCATACCTCCCTGGACTCCCCCGGGGGTCTACTTTTCAGATCTGTTTGGGTTTGGTACTTTCCAAAGAATACCACCGAGCCCCGGGCCAAAAACTCAGGTGCCCCCCCCCCCAAAATGAAGGTTGTTTAGCAATTTGGTATTGTAAATTCACCACCGTACAATTTGAACCATTTCCTTTCGCAGCCACTATGCCTACCCACGCAAGTGAGGTACCATTTTTATCGGGAGACCTGGGGGAACGCTGGGTGGGAGTAAATTTGTGTGAGCCCAGTGACGCCACGCTTTCCCACGCAAAAAAAGTGTGTAAAAACTGATTTTTCCAGCAAAAATTGTGGTTTGCAAGGGATTCTGGGTAAAGGAACGTTGGAGGATCCACGCAAGCCATACCTCCTAGGAAGCCCCTGGGTGTCTACTTTTCAGAAATGTGTGGGTTTAGTAGGTTTCCCTACATGGCCGTCTCGCACGGGGCCAAAAACCCAGGTAACCTCTCTTTCAAAAGCTGGTGGTATTCAATGTCAATACCACCAGCTTTTGCAAGAGGGGTTACCTGGGTTTTTGGCCCCGTGCGAGGCGGCCATGTAGGGAAACCTACCAAACCCACACATTTCTGACAAGTAGACACCCGGGGGCTTCCAAGGAGGTATGGCTTGCGTGGATCCTCCAACGTTCCTTTACCCAGAATCCCTTGCAAACCACAATTTTTGCTGGAAAGATCAGTTTTTACACACTTTTTTTGCGTGGGAAAGCGTGGCGTCACTGGGCTCACACAAATTTCCTCCCACCCAGCGTTCCCCCAGGTCTCCCGATAAAAATGGTACCTCACTTGCGTGGGTAGGCATAGTGGCGGCAACAGGAAAAGGTCCATATCCTACGGTGGAGACATTACAATAACCAATAGCAAGATTACCTTCTTTTTTTAGGGGGGGGGACTGAGTTTTTGGATCGGGGCTCGGCGGGCATCTTTGGTAACTACCAAACCCAAACATTTCTGAAAACTAGACACCCGGGGGAGTCTGGGGAGGTATGGCATGCGTGGGTCCCCCAATGTTTTCCTACCCAGAAATCCCTGCAAACCATAAATTTAGGTTAAAAAAACAGTTTTCCATACATTTTTGCGTGGGATCGCCGTTTCGGCACAAATGTCCTACCACCCTGCGTTCCCCTTGTTCTCCCGAGTAAAATGATACCTCACTTGTGTGGGTGGGCCAAAGGCCTGTGACTAAGGCAGGGGGGCTTAATTTGCAACACTGAAATACTACTTTTTTCAACATTCATTTTTGGCCTGTTCTGCTTTGGGGCACCCACACAAGTGAGGTATCCTTTTACTCAGGAGAACAGGGGGAGCGCTGGGTGGTAGGACATTTTTGCCGGCACGGTGATCCCACGCAAAAAAGTTTGGAAAAGTGATTATTTTACCTAATTTTAAGGTTTGCAAGGTGGTCTGGGTAGGAAAACGTTCGGGGACCCACGCATGCCATACCTCCCTGGACTCTCCCGGGGGTCTACTTTTCAGATCTGTTTGGGTTTGGTACTTTCCAAAGAATACCACCGAGCCCCGGGCCAAAAACTCAGGTACCCCCCCCCCAAAAATGAAGGTTGTTTAGCAATTTGGTATTGTAAATTCACCACCGTACAATTTGAACCATTTCCTTTCGCAGCCACTATGCCTACCCACGCAAGTGAGGTACCATTTTTATCGGGAGACCTGGGGGAACGCTGGGTGGGAGGAAATTTGTGTGAGCCCAGTGACGCCACGCTTTCCCACGCAAAAAAAGTGTGTAAAAACTGATTTTTCCAGCAAAAATTGTGGTTTGCAAGGGATTCTGGGTAAAGGAACGTTGGAGGATCCACGCAAGCCATACCTCCTTGGAAGCCCCTGGGTGTCTACTTTTCAGAAATGTGTGGGTTTAGTAGGTTTCCCTACATGGCCGTCTCGCACGGGGCCAAAAACCCAGGTAACCTCTCTTTCAAAAGCTGGTGGTATTCAATGTCAATACCACCAGCTTTTGCAAGAGGGGTTACCTGGGTTTTTGGCCCCGTGCGAGGCGGCCATGTAGGGAAACCTACCAAACCCACACATTTCTGACAAGTAGACACCCGGGGGCTTCCAAGGAGGTATGGCTTGCGTGGATCCTCCAACGTTCCTTTACCCAGAATCCCTTGCAAACCACAATTTTTGCTCGAAAAATCTGTTTTTACACACTTTTTTTGCGTGGGAAAGCGTGGCGTCACTGGGCTCACACAAATTTCCTCCCACCCAGCGTTTCCCCAGGTCTCCCGATAAAAATGGTACCTCACTTGCGTGGGTAGGCATAGTGGCGGCAACAGGAAAAGGTCCATATCGTACGGTGGAGACATTACAATAACCAATAGCAAGATTACCTTCTTTTTTTTAGGGGGGGGGACTGAGTTTTTGGATCGGGGCTCGGCGGGCATCTTTGGTAACTACCAAACCCAAACATTTCTGAAAACTAGACACCCGGGGGAGTCTGGGGAGGTATGGCATGCGTGGGTCCCCCAATGTTTTCCTACCCAGAAATCCCTGCAAACCATAAATTTAGGTTAAAAAAACAGTTTTCCATACATTTTTGCGTGGGAACTGTGTCGGCACAAATGTCCTACCACCCTGCGTTCCCCTTGTTCTCCCGAGTAAAATGATACCTCACTTGTGTGGGTGGGCCAAAGGCCTGTGACTAAGGCAGGGGGGCTTAATTTGCAACACTGAAATACTACTTTTTTCAACATTCATTTTTGGCCTGTTCTGCTTTGGGGCACCCACACAAGTGAGGTATCCTTTTACTCGGGAGAACAGGGGGAGCGCTGGGTGGTAGGACATTTTTGCCGGCACGGTGATCCCACGCAAAAAAGTTTGGAAAAGTGATTATTTTACCTAATTTTAAGGTTTGCAAGGTGGTCTGGGTAGGAAAACGTTCGGGACCCACGCATGCCATACCTCCCTGGACTCCCCCGGGGGTCTACTTTTCAGATCTGTTTGGGTTTGGTACTTTCCAAAGACTACCACCGAGCCCCGGGCCAAAAACTCAGGTGCCCCCCCCCAAAAATGAAGGTTGTTTAGCAATTTGGTATTGTAAATTCACCACCGTACAATTTGAACCATTTCCTTTCGCAGCCACTATGCCTACCCACGCAAGTGAGGTACCATTTTTCTCGGGAGACCTCAGGGAACGCTGGGTGGGTGGAAATTTGTTGATCCACGCAGATTCCGGAACTTTCCACCACAGAAATGTGAGGAAAATGTGTTTTTTTTCCAATTTCTTAGATTTGCAAGGGATTCTGGGTAAGAGAACCTGGGGGTAGGCAGTCAAGTCACCCCATCCTGGATTCCCCTGGGTGTCTACTTTTCAAAAATATATAGGTTTGCTAGGTTTCCCTGGGTGCCGGCAGAGCTAGGGTTCAAAAACAAAAGGTAGTCTCTTTGCCCAAAAAGGCCACAATTTCCCAGAAAAATTGAGTTGTGACCACGTTGCGTTTTGCGCTGTTTCCTGTCACAGCCACTATGCCTACCCACGCAAGTGAGATACCATTTTTCTCGGGAGACCTGGGGGAACGCTGGGTGCGTGGAAATTTGTTGATCCACGCAGATTCCGGAACTTTCCACCACAGAAATGTGAGGAAAATGCGTTTTTTTTTCCAATTTCTTAGCTTTGCAAGGGATTCTGGGTAAGAGAACCTGGGGGTAGGCAGTCGAGTCACCCCATCCTGAATTCCCCTGGGTGTCTACTTTTCAAAAATATATAGGTTTGCTAGGTTTCCCTGGGTGCCGGCAGAGCTAGGGTTCAAAAACAAAAGGTAGTCTCTTTGCCCAAAAAGGCCACAATTTCACAGAAAAATTGAGTTGTGACCACGTTGCGTTTTGCGCTGTTTCCTGTCGCAGCCACTATGCCTACCCACGCAAGTGAGATACCATTTTTCTCGGGAGACCTGGGGGAACGCTGGGTGGGTGGAAATTTGTTGATCCACGCAGATTCCGGAACTTTCCACCACAGAAATGTGAGGAAAATGCGTTTATTTTTCCAATTTCTTAGCTTTGCAAGGGATTCTGGGTAAGAGAACCTGGGGTTAGGCAGTCGAGTCACCCCATCCTGAATTCCCCTGGGTGTCTACTTTTCAAAACTATATAGGTTTGCTAGGTTTCCCTGGGTGCCGGCAGAGCTAGGGTTAAAAAACAAAAGGTAGTCTCTTTGCCCAAAAAGGCCACAATTTCACAGAAAAATTGAGTTGTGACCACGTTGCGTTTTGCGCTGTTTCCTGTCGCAGCCACTATGCCTACCCACGCAAGTGAGATACCATTTTTCTCGGGAGACCTGGGGGAACGCTGGGTGGGTGGAAATTTGTTGATCCACGCAGATTCCGGAACTTTCCACCACAGAAATGTGAGGAAAATGTGTTTTTTTTCCAATTTCTTAGATTTGCAAGGGATTCTGGGTAAGAGAACCTGGGGGTAGGCAGTCAAGTCACCCCATCCTGGATTCCCCTGGGTGTCTACTTTTCAAAAATATATAGGTTTGCTAGGTTTCCCTGGGTGCCGGCAGAGCTAGGGTTCAAAAACAAAAGGTAGTCTCTTTGCCCAAAAAGGCCACAATTTCCCAGAAAAATTGAGTTGTGACCACGTTGCGTTTTGCGCTGTTTCCTGTCACAGCCACTATGCCTACCCACGCAAGTGAGATACCATTTTTCTCGGGAGACCTGGGGGAACGCTGGGTGCGTGGAAATTTGTTGATCCACGCAGATTCCGGAACTTTCCACCACAGAAATGTGAGGAAAATGCGTTTTTTTTTCCAATTTCTTAGCTTTGCAAGGGATTCTGGGTAAGAGAACCTGGGGGTAGGCAGTCGAGTCACCCCATCCTGAATTACCCTGGGTGTCTACTTTTCAAAAATATATAGGTTTGCTAGGTTTCCCTGGGTGCCGGCAGAGCTAGGGTTCAAAAACAAAAGGTAGTCTCTTTGCCCAAAAAGGCCACAATTTCACAGAAAAATTGAGTTGTGACCACGTTGCGTTTTGCGCTGTTTCCTGTCGCAGCCACTATGCCTACCCACGCAAGTGAGATACCATTTTTCTCGGGAGACCTGGGGGAACGCTGGGTGGGTGGAAATTTGTTGATCCACGCAGATTCCGGAACTTTCCACCACAGAAATGTGAGGAAAATGCGTTTATTTTTCCAATTTCTTAGCTTTGCAAGGGATTCTGGGTAAGAGAACCTGGGGTTAGGCAGTCGAGTCACCCCATCCTGAATTCCCCTGGGTGTCTACTTTTCAAAACTATATAGGTTTGCTAGGTTTCCCTGGGTGCCGGCAGAGCTAGGGTTAAAAAACAAAAGGTAGTCTCTTTGCCCAAAAAGGCCACAATTTCACAGAAAAATTGAGTTGTGACCACGTTGCGTTTTGCGCTGTTTCCTGTCGCAGCCACTATGCCTACCCACGCAAGTGAGATACCATTTTTCTCGGGAGACCTGGGGGAACGCTGGGTGGGTGGAAATTTGTTGATCCACGCAGATTCCGGAACTTTCCACCACAGAAATGTGAGGAAAATGTGTTTTTTTTCCAATTTCTTAGATTTGCAAGGGATTCTGGGTAAGAGAACCTGGGGGTAGGCAGTCAAGTCACCCCATCCTGGATTCCCCTGGGTGTCTACTTTTCAAAAATATATAGGTTTGCTAGGTTTCCCTGGGTGCCGGCAGAGCTAGGGTTCAAAAACAAAAGGTAGTCTCTTTGCCCAAAAAGGCCACAATTTCCCAGAAAAATTGAGTTGTGACCACGTTGCGTTTTGCGCTGTTTCCTGTCACAGCCACTATGCCTACCCACGCAAGTGAGATACCATTTTTCTCGGGAGACCTGGGGGAACGCTGGGTGCGTGGAAATTTGTTGATCCACGCAGATTCCGGAACTTTCCACCACAGAAATGTGAGGAAAATGCGTTTTTTTTTCCAATTTCTTAGCTTTGCAAGGGATTCTGGGTAAGAGAACCTGGGGGTAGGCAGTCGAGTCACCCCATCCTGAATTCCCCTGGGTGTCTACTTTTCAAAAATATATAGGTTTGCTAGGTTTCCCTGGGTGCCGGCAGAGCTAGGGTTCAAAAACAAAAGGTAGTCTCTTTGCCCAAAAAGGCCACAATTTCACAGAAAAATTGAGTTGTGACCACGTTGCGTTTTGCGCGGTTTCCTGTCGCAGCCACTATGCCTACCCACGCAAGTGAGATACCATTTTTCTCGGGAGACCTGGGGGAACGCTGGGTGGGTGGAAATTTGTTGATCCACGCAGATTCCGGAACTTTCCACCACAGAAATGTGAGGAAAATGCGTTTATTTTTCCAATTTCTTAGCTTTGCAAGGGATTCTGGGTAAGAGAACCTGGGGTTAGGCAGTCGAGTCACCCCATCCTGAATTCCCCTGGGTGTCTACTTTTCAAAACTATATAGGTTTGCTAGGTTTCCCTGGGTGCCGGCAGAGCTAGGGTTCAAAAACAAAAGGTAGTCTCTTTGCCCAAAAAGGCCACAATTTCACAGAAAAATTGAGTTGTGACCACGTTGCGTTTTGCGCTGTTTCCTGTCGCAGCCACTATGCCTACCCACGCAAGTGAGATACCATTTTTCTCGGGAGACCTGGGGGAACGCTGGGTGGGTGGAAATTTGTTGATCCACGCAGATTCCGGAACTTTCCACCACAGAAATGTGAGGAAAATGCGTTTTTTTTCCAATTTCTTAGCTTTGCAAGGGATTCTGGGTAAGAGAACCTGGGGGTAGGCAGTCGAGTCACCCCATCCTGAATTCCCCTGGGTGTCTACTTTTCAAAAATATATAGGTTTGCTAGGTTTCCCTAGGTGCCGGCAGAGCTAGGGTTCAAAAACAAAAGGTAGTCTCTTTGCCCAAAAAGGCCACAATTTCACAGAAAAATTGAGTTGTGACCACGTTGCGTTTTGCGCTGTTTCCTGTCGCAGCCACTATGCCTACCCACGCAAGTGAGATACCATTTTTCTCGGGAGACCTGGGGGAACGCTGGGTGGGTGGAAATTTGTTGATCCACGCAGATTCCGGAACTTTCCACCACAGAAATGTGAGGAAAATGCGTTTTTCTTTCCAATTTCTTAGCTTTGCAAGGGATTCTGGGTAAGAGAACCTGGGGGTAGGCAGTCGAGTCACCCCATCCTGAATTCCCCTGGGTGTCTACTTTGAAAAAATATATAGGTTTGCTAGGTTTCCCTGGGTGCCGGCAGAGCTAGGGTTCAAAAACAAAAGGTAGTCTCTTTGCCCAAAAAGGCCACAATTTCACAGAAAAATTGAGTTGTGACCACGTTGCGTTTTGCGCTGTTTCCTGTCGCAGCCACTATGCCTACCCACGCAAGTGAGATACCATTTTTCTCGGGAGACCTGGGGGAACGCTGGGTGGGTGGAAATTTGTTGATCCACGCAGATTCCGGAACTTTCCATCACAGAAATGTGAGGAAAATGTGGTTTTTTTTCCAATTTCTTAGCTTTGCAAGGGATTCTGGGTAAGAGAACCTGGGGGTAGGCAGTCGAGTCACCCCATCCTGAATTACCCTGGGTGTCTACTTTTCAAAAATATATAGGTTTGCTAGGTTTCCCTGGGTGCCGGCAGAGCTAGGGTTCAAAAACAAAAGGTAGTCTCTTTGCCCAAAAAGGCCACAATTTCACAGAAAAATTGAGTTGTGACCACGTTGCGTTTTGCGCTGTTTCCTGTCGCAGCCACTATGCCTACCCACGCAAGTGAGATACCATTTTTCTCGGGAGATCTGGGGGAACGCTGGGTGGGTGGAAATCTGGTGATCCACGCAGATTCCAGAACTTTCCACCACAGAAATGTGAGGAAAATGTGTTTTTTTGTCATAATTTTAGCTTTGCAAGGGATTCTGGGTAACAAAACCTGGGGGTAGGCAGACGAGTCACCCCATCCTGAATTCCCCTGGGTGTCTAGTTTTCAAAAATGTATAGGTTTGCTAGGTTTCCCTATGTGCTGGCAGAGCTAGGACTCAAAAACAAAAGGTAGTCTCTTTGTCCAAATAGCACAAGATTTCACTGGGAAATTGAAGTGCAACCACGTTGCATTTTGAGCTGTTTCGTGTCGCAGCCACTATGCCTACCCACGCAAGTGAGGTACCATTTTTCTCGGGAGACCTGGGGGAACGCTGGGTGGGTGGAAGTTTGTTGATCCACGCAGATTCCAGAACTTTACACTACAGAAATGTGAGGAAAATGTGTTTTTTTTGTCAAATTCTAAACTTTGCAAGGGATTCTGGGTAACAAAGCCTGGTGGTAGGCAGTCGAGTCACCCCATCCTGAATTCCCCAGGGTGTCTACTTTCCAAAAATGCATAGGTTTGCTAGGTTTCCCTAGGTGCCGGCAGAGCTAGGGTGCAAAAACTACAGGTAGGCACTTTGCCATAAAAGGGTCAATTTGTAACTGCAAAATTGAGGTGTGACCACGTTGCATTTTGTGCCGTTTCCTATCGCAGGCACAAGGCCGACCCACACAAGTGAGGTACCGTTTTTATCGGGAGACTTCGGGTAATTCAGATTTGTAAATCAACTGTTATTACCAAATGAGCTTTCTAGCATTTCTCCCTTTCAATGACAGACATTGTGTAAAAAAAAAATGTTTTTGAAAAATGACCAATAATTCTCAAGCTAGTATGGGTATTCCCAATTTTGAAAATGTGCAATTATATACTGTTTCTGAACTCTATATTTTGTACCCAATTCAGAAATACATAGGTGTCTTTCATACAGATTTTTCCATTTATACATTTTCTAAGACAAAGTGCTCTATACCCAGTAAAAGAAAAAAAAACCATTGCAAGTTGCTGCTCAGTTTTTGGATCTGGGTTCGTTGGGTTCTTGGTGAAACTACAAGTCCTATATATCCCCACAACCAGGAAGGTCTAACGGATGTAACAGTATATTGCTTTCCAAGAGCTGTCAAGATTAGAAAAAGTTATAGGTGAAAACGTTGAGACAAAAGGCTGTTTTTTTCAACAAATTTTCTATTATTCCAAGATTTAACTGTTACTTTTGATAAAGAATCCTTCATGGATTTAGACAAATGACCCCTTTCTGAATTCAGAATTTTGTTTACTTTTCGAAAATGTACAGCTTTCTAGGATCCATTATTGCTTTCAAACTCTTTTCTACCATTAATTGGAAGGAGGTGGAAAGCTCTAAAAATAGCAAAAATAGGCTATGTCCCAGAAAAATGCCAAAACTGTGTGAAAAATGTTGGTTCCCTGACAAAAGACTGTCATTCCCTGAAAGCTGAGAAAACGGAGATTTCAGCCCCACAAACCCTTTTTTGATACCATTTTCAGGGAAAAACCCAGAGGCTTTCATTTGCAGCCCGTTTTTCCCATTTTTCTGAAAAAAACAAAGAAATCACTATATTTTGGTTAATTTCTGGGACCCCTTCAAGGGAATCCACAAACCCTGGGCGCCTTTGGAATCCACATGATGTTGGGAGAAAAGGACGCAAATTTGGTGTGGATAGCTTATGTGGTCAAAAAGTTACAGGGGCCTAAGCGCGCACTACCCCAAATAGCCAAAAAAGGGCTCAGCACAGGAGGGGAAAAGGCCCAGCAGCGCAGGGGTTAATGGAAATAATAAAAACGATGAATAGAATATTTACCATCCTCATTTTAGCCAATTCCTACCAGTTCAGCAATAGTAAAGTTGAGACTCTTATGCTCAAACGTACGTTCATACAAATTCAGAAGTCTCAGAAAGTGCCCCAATTTCTTTCATCTTAACATCTTAGTTTGCAGTAGGGCATCCTGTCTACCCTACTACTCATTTAATTACCAAGATGAATGTATCCTACTGATTAATAGGCAACAGAGTGGCCCTCATGTCAGACAACATCTTGTTTTTGCTTTATGATGTCAGCTTGCTAGGCAACAGAGTGGCCCTCAGGTCAGACAACATTCTTGCTTTAGCTTTATGACGTCAGAGCACCAGTGGTCCTTGTGGAAGCTGACCACACAGGAGGATGAGATTTCAGAAGGTATGCAGTAGGTTACTATCTGTGTTTGTAAGGCAAGTAGGAGGGGGAATGGTAAAGGACTCTGAACTACTCAAAGCATAGGGGCCTTTTTGAAAGTGGATGGGGATACAGAAATAGAGATTATCCTTAATACCAATCCATCTTGAGTATCAGAGACCAACATACAAAGTGCAGGGGAAGAGGTTAAATGAGCTTCCTTCCGTGAGAAGAAAACACTATCGTTCTAAAGTGAGATAGTGCATTTCAAACTCAAAGGCAGCAAATTCCTCAAATGGAACAGTGCTAGCACCAGGATCTAAAGCAGGCTTAAGTAGTGTTGAAGGCAGTCAGTTTTTGTTTACTATCATGACCAACACAATGTGAGCCATATTACTTCCATATTGACAGAAATTATATTCAGGCACAGGCTCCCACTAGAAGGTAATGAGGACATTCAAATGCTGTGAACGTCTTTTTAATGCCTAAAGGAATGATTGTGAGTTTTACTTACCATATACTTTGGTCAAATGATGCCGTATGCCGGAAGACTTGCTTTTTTTTTTTCTTCAGTCTCGGCAAGGCAGAGAAATTCTGTGGTGAAACACTTCCACTGCTGGCCATTCAGTATAATCTGCAGATGGAAAAGTCCACTGTTAGCACAATTTTTACAAAGGGTAAACAGATCAATACTATGGAGTCTATATTATTGTGAAAATCAACAGCTCATTAGAAAATCAAATTCCAATTTGTAATTTTAACCTCCCATACTTCTTTGAATCCCTTGCCTCACTTGCTTACACTCTCTAAACAACTGTAGCACATACATTAGGACATAGATCTATAGATCTTTTTGCTAGACAAGTGGCAGTGAACCCTTCTCAATTCATTTGTGTTAGGATATGGTACACCGATAGCAATTAAGCCAGCTGATAAGTTGAGAGAGGAAGGGTTATGCTACAGTTAATGGAAATAATAAAAACGATGAATAGAATATTTACCATCCTCATTTTAGCCAATTCCTACCAGTTCAGCAATAGTAAAGTTGAGACTCTTATGCTCAAACGTACGTTCATACAAATTCAGAAGTGTCAGAAAGAGCCCCAATTTCTTTCATCTTAACATCTTAGTTTGCAGTAGGGCATCCTGTCTACCCTACTACTCATTTAATTACCAAGATGAATGTATCCTACTGATTAATAGGCAACAGAGTGGCCCTCATGTCAGACAACATCTTGTTTTTGCTTTATGATGTCAGCTTGCTAGGCAACAGAGTGGCCCTCAGGTCAGACAACATTCTTGCTTTAGCTTTATGACGTCAGAGCACCAGTGGACCAATTGTCCTTGTGGAAGCTGACCACACAGGAGGATGAGATTTCAGAAGGTATGCAGTAGGTTACTATCTGTGTTTGTAAGGCAAGTAGGAGGGGGAATGGTAAAGGACTCTGAACCACTCAAAGAATAGGGGCCTTTTTGAAAGTGGATGGGGATACAGAAATAGAGATTATCCTTAATACCAATCCATCTTGAGTATCAGAGACCAACATACAAAGTGCAGGGGAAGAGGTTAAATGAGCTTCCTTCCGTGAGCAGAAAACACTATCGTTCTAAAGTGAGATAGTGCATTTCAAACTCAAAGGCAGCATATTCCTCAAATGGAACAGTGCTCGCACCAGGATCTAAAGCAGGCTTTAGTAGTGTTGAAGGCAGTCAGTTTTTGTTTACTATCATGACCAACACAATGTGAGCCATATTATTTCCATATTGACAGAAATTATAATCAGGCACAGGCTCCCACTAGAAGGTAATGATGACATTCAAATGCTGTGAACGTCTTTTTAATGCCTAAAGGAATGATTGTGAGTTTTACTTACCATATATTTTGGTCAAATGATGCCGTATGCCGGAAGATTTGCTTTTTTTTTTTTCTTCAGTCTCGGCAAGGCAGAGAAATTCTGTGGTGAAACGCTGCCACTGCTGGCCATTCAGTATAATCTGCAGATGGAAAAGTCCACTGTTAGCACAATTTTTACAAAGGGTAAACAGATCAATACTATGAAGTCTATATTATTGTGAAAATCAACAGCTCATTAGAAAATCAAATCCCAATTTGTAATTTTAACCTCCCATACTTCATTGAATCCCACGCCTCACTTGCTAACACTCTCTAAACAACTGTAGCACATACATTAGGACATAGATCTATAGATCTTTTTGCCAGACAAGTGGCAGTTAACCCTTCTCAATTCATTTGTGTTCGGATATGGTACACCGATAGCAATTAAGCCAACTGATAAGTTGAGAGAGGAAGGGTTATGCTACAGTTAATGGAAATAATAAAAACGATGAATAGAATATTTACCATCCTCATTTTAGCCAATTCCTACCAGTTCAGCAATAGTAAAGTTGAGACTCTTATGCTCAAACGTACGTTCATACAAATTCAGAAGTCTCAGAAAGTGCCCCAATTTCTTTCATCTTAACATCTTAGTTTGCAGTAGGGCTTCCTGTCTACCCTACTCCTCATTTAATTACCAAGATGAATGTATCCTACTGATTAATAGGCAACAGAGTGGCCCTCATGTCAGACAACATCTTGTTTTTGCTTTATGATGTCAGCTTGCTAAGCAACAGAGTGGCCCCCAGGTCAGACAACATTCTTGCTTTAGCTTTATGACGTCAGAGCACCAGTGGACCACTTGTCCTTGTGGAAGCTGACCACACAGGAGGATGAGATTTCAGAAGGTATGCAGTAGGTTACTATCTGTGTTTGTAAGGCAAGTAGGAGGGGGAATGGTAAAGGACTCTGAACCACTCAAAGCATAGGGTCCTTTTTGAAAGTGGATGGGGATAAAGAAATAGAGATTATCCTTAATACCAATCCATCTTGAGTATCAGAGACCAACATACAAAGTGCAGGGGAAGAGGTTAAATGAGCTTCCTTCCGTGAGAAGAAAACACTATCGTTCTAAAGTGAGATAGTGCATTTCAAACTCAAAGGCAGCAAATTCCTCAAATGGAACAGTGCTAGCACCAGGATCTAAAGCAGGCTTAAGTAGTGTTGAAGGCAGTCAGTTTTTGTTTACTATCATGACCAACACAATGTGAGCCATATTACTTCCATATTGACAGAAATTATATTCAGGCACAGGCTCCCACTAGAAGGTAATGAGGACATTCAAATGCTGTGAACGTCTTTTTAATGCCTAAAGGAATGATTGTGAGTTTTACTTACCATATAATTTGGTCAAATGATGCCGTATGCCGCAAGACTTGCTTTTTTTTTCTTCAGTCTCGGCAAGGCAGAGAAATTCTGTGGTGAAACACTTCCACTGCTGGCCATTCAGTATAATCTGCAGATGGAAAAGTCCACTGTTAGCACAATTTTTACAAAGGGTAAACAGATCAATACTATGGAGTCTATATTATTGTGAAAATCAACAGCTCATTAGAAAATCAAATTCCAATTTGTAATTTTAACCTCCCATACTTCTTTGAATCCCTTGCCTCACTTGCTAACACTCTCTAAACAACTGTAGCACATACATTAGGACATAGATCTATAGATCTTTTTGCCAGACAAGTGGCAGTTAACCCTTCTCAATTCATTTGTGTTAGGATATGGTACACCGATAGCAATTAAGCCAACTGATAAGTTGAGAGAGGAAGGGTTATGCTACAGTTAATGGAAATAATAAAAACGATGAATAGAATATTTACCATCCTCATTTTAGCCAATTCCTACCAGTTCAGCAATAGTAAAGTTGAGACTCTTATGCTCAAACGTACGTTCATACAAATTCAGAAGTCTCAGAAAGTGCCCCAATTTCTTTCATCTTAACATCTTAGTTTGCAGTAGGGCATCCTGTCTACCCTACTCCTCATTTAATTACCAAGATGAATGTATCCTACTGATTAATAGGCAACAGAGTGGCCCTCATGTCAGACAACATCTTGTTTTTGCTTTATGATGTCAGCTTGCTAAGCAACAGAGTGGCCCCCAGGTCAGACAACATTCTTGCTTTAGCTTTATGACGTCAGAGCACCAGTGGACCACTTGTCCTTGTGGAAGCTGACCACACAGGAGGATGAGATTTCAGAAGGTATGCAGTAGGTTACTATCTGTGTTTGTAAGGCAAGTAGGAGGGGGACTGGTAAAGGACTCTGAACCACTCAAAGCATAGGGTCCTTTTTGAAAGTGGATGGGGATAAAGAAATAGAGATTATCCTTAATACCAATCCATCTTGAGTATCAGAGACCAACATACAAAGTGCAGGGGAAGAGGTTAAATGAGCTTCCTTCCGTGAGAAGAAAACACTATCGTTCTAAAGTGAGATAGTGCATTTCAAACTCAAAGGCAGCAAATTCCTCAAATGGAACAGTGCTAGCACCAGGATCTAAAGCAGGCTTTAGTAGTGTTGAAGGCAGTCAGTTTTTGTTTACTATCATGACCAACACAATGTGAGCCATATTACTTCCATATTGACAGAAATTATATTCAGGCACAGGCTCCCACTAGAAGGTAATGAGGACATTCAAATGCTGTGAACGTCTTTTTAATGCCTAAAGGAATGATTGTGAGTTTTACTTACCATGTAATTTGGTCAAATGATGCCGTATGCCGGAAGACTTGCTTTTTGTTTTTCTTCAGTCTCAGCAAGGCAGAGAAATTCTGTGGTGAAACACTTCCACTGCTGGCCATTCAGTATAATCTGCAGATGGAAAAGTCCACTGTTAGCACAATTTTTACAAAGGGTAAACAGATCAATACTATGGAGTCTATATTATTGTGAAAATCAACAGCTCATTAGAAAATCAAATTCCAATTTGTAATTTTAACCTCCCATACTTCTTTGAATCCCTTGCCTCACTTGCTAACACTCTCTAAACAACTGTAGCACATACATTAGGACATAGATCTATAGATCTTTTTGCTAGACAAGTGGCAGTGAACCCTTCTCAATTCATTTGTGTTAGGATATGGTACACCGATAGCAATTAAGCCAGCTGATAAGTTGAGAGAGGAAGGGTTATGCTA
Organism: Lissotriton vulgaris; assembly: GCF_964263255.1. Lineage (NCBI taxonomy): Eukaryota > Metazoa > Chordata > Amphibia > Caudata > Salamandridae > Lissotriton > Lissotriton vulgaris. Next base: position 616,453,417 of record NC_141696.1, read on the forward strand.
CAGTTAATGGAAATAATAAAAACGATGAATAGAATATTTACCATCCTCATTTTAGCCAATTCCTACCAGTTCAGCAATAGTAAAGTTGAGACTTATGCTCAAACGTACGTTCATACAAATTCAGAAGTCTCAGAAAGTGCCCCAATTTCTTTCATCTTAACATCTTAGTTTGCAGTAGGGCATCCTGTCTACCCTACTCCTCATTTAATTACCAAGATGAATGTATCCTACTGATTAATAGGCAACAGAGTGGCCCTCATGTCAGACAACATCTTGTTTTTGCTTTATGATGTCAGCTTGCTAAGCAACAGAGTGGCCCTCAGGTCAGACAACATTCTTGCTTTATCTTTATGACGTCAGAGCACCAGTGGACCACTTGTCCTTGTGGAAGCTGACCACACAGGAGGATGAGATTTCAGAAGGTATGCAGTAGGTTACTATCTGTGTTTGTAAGGCAAGTAGGAGGGGGAATGGTAAAGGACTCTGAACCACTCAAAGCATAGGGGCCTTTTTGAAAGTGGATGGGGATACAGAAATAGAGATTATCCTTAATACCAATCCATCTTGAGTATCAGAGACCAACATACAAAGTGCAGGGGAAGAGGTTAAATGAGCTTCCTTCCGTGAGAAGAAAACACTATCGTTCTAAAGTGAGATAGTGCATTTCAAACTCAAAGGCAGCAAATTCCTCAAATGGAACAGTGCTAGCACCAGGATCTAAAGCAGGCTTTAGTAGTGTTGAAGGCAGTCAGTTTTTGTTTACTATCATGACCAACACAATGTGAGCCATATTACTTCCATATTGACAGAAATTATATTCAGGCACAGGCTCCCACTAGAAGGTAATGAGGACATTCAAATGCTGTGAACGTCTTTTTAATGCCTAAAGGAATGATTGTGAGTTTTACTTACCATATAATTTGGTCAAATGATGCCGTATGCCGGAAGATTTGCTTTTTTTTTTTTCTTCAGTCTCGGCAAGGCAGAGAAATTCTGTGGTGAAACGCTGCCACTGCTGGCCATTCAGTATAATCTGCAGATGGAAAAGTCCACTGTTAGCACAATTTTTACAAAGGGTAAACAGATCAATACTATGGACTCTATATTATTGTGAAAATCAACAGCTCATTAGAAAATCAAATCCCAATTTGTAATTTTAACCTCCCATACTTCATTGAATCCCACGCCTCACTTGCTAACACTCTCTAAACAACTGTAGCACATACATTAGGACATAGATCTATAGATCTTTTTGCCAGACAAGTGGCAGTTAACCCTTCTCAATTCATTTGTGTTAGGATATGGTACACCGATAGCAATTAAGCCAGCTGATAAGTTGAGAGAGGAAGGGTTATGCTACAGTTAATGGAAATAATAAAAACGATGAATAGAATATTTACCATCCTCATTTTAGCCAATTCCTACCAGTTCAGCAATAGTAAAGTTGAGACTCTTATGCTCAAACGTACGTTCATACAAATTCAGAAGTCTCAGAAAGTGCCCCAATTTCTTTCATCTTAACATCTTAGTTTGCAGTAGGGCATCCTGTCTACCCTACTACTCATTTAATTACCAAGATGAATGTATCCTACTGATTAATAGGCAACAGAGTAGCCCTCATGTCAGACAACATCGTGTTTTTGCTTTATGATGTCAGCTTGCTAAGCAACAGAGTGGCCCTCAGGTCAGACAACATTCTTGCTTTAGCTTTATGACGTCAGAGCACCAGTGGACCACTTGTCCTTGTGGAAGCTGACCACACAGGAGGATGAGATTTCAGAAGGTATGCAGTAGGTTACTATCTGTGTTTGTAAGGCAAGTAGGAGGGGGAATGGTAAAGGACTCTGAACCACTCAAAGCATAGGGGCCTTTTTGAAAGTGGATGGGGATACAGAAATAGAGATTATCCTTAATACCAATCCATCTTGAGTATCAGAGACCAACATACAAAGTGCAGGGGAAGAGGTTAAATGAGCTTCCTTCCGTGAGAAGAAAACACTATCGTTCTAAAGTGAGATAGTGCATTTCAAACTCAAAGGCAGCAAATTCCTCAAATGGAACAGTGCTAGCACCAGGATCTAAAGCAGGCTTTAGTAGTGTTGAAGGCAGTCAGTTTTTGTTTACTATCATGACCAACACAATGTGAGCCATATTACTTCCATATTGACAGAAATTATATTCAGGCACAGGCTCCCACTAGAAGGTAATGAGGACATTCAAATGCTGTGAACGTCTTTTTAATGCCTAAAGGAATGATTGTGAGTTTTACTTACCATATAATTTGGTCAAATGATGCCGTATGCCGGAAGATTTGCTTTTTTTTTTTTCTTCAGTCTCGGCAAGGCAGAGAAATTCTGTGGTGAAACGCTGCCACTGCTGGCCATTCAGTATAATCTGCAGATGGAAAAGTCCACTGTTCGCACAATTTTTACAAAGGGTAAACAGATCAATACTATGGAGTCTATATTATTGTGAAAATCAACAGCTCATTAGAAAATCAAATCCCAATTTGTAATTTTAACCTCCCATACTTCATTGAATCCCACGCCTCACTTGCTAACACTCTCTAAACAACTGTAGCACATACATTAGGACATAGATCTATAGATATTTTTGCCAGACAAGTGGCAGTTAACCCTTCTCAATTCATTTGTGTTAGGATATGGTACACCGATAGCAATTAAGCCAGCTGATAAGTTGAGAGAGGAAGGGTTATGCTACAGTTAATGGAAATAATAAAAACGATGAATAGAATATTTACCATCCTCATTTTAGCCAATTCCTACCAGTTCAGCAATAGTAAAGTTGAGACTCTTATGCTCAAACGTACGTTCATACAAATTCAGAAGTCTCAGAAAGTGCCCCAATTTCTTTCATCTTAACATCTTAGTTTGCAGTAGGGCATCCTGTCTACCCTACTACTCATTTAATTACCAAGATGAATGTATGCTACTGATTAATAGGCAACAGAGTGGCCCTCATGTCAGACAACATCGTGTTTTTGCTTTATGATGTCAGCTTGCTAAGCAACAGAGTGGCCCTCAGGTCAGACAACATTCTTGCTTTAGCTTTATGACGTCAGAGCACCAGTGGACCACTTGTCCTTGTGGAAGCTGACCACACAGGAGGATGAGATTTCAGAAGGTATGCAGTAGGTTACTATCTGTGTTTGTAAGGCAAGTAGGAGGGGGAATGGTAAAGGACTCTGAACCACTCAAAGCATAGGGGCCTTTTTGAAAGTGGATGGGGATACAGAAATAGAGATTATCCTTAATACCAATCCATCTTGAGTATCAGAGACCAACATACAAAGTGCAGGGGAAGAGGTTAAATGAACTTCCTTCCGTGAGAAGAAAACACTATTGTTCTAAAGTGAGATAGTGCATTTCAAACTCAAAGGCAGCAAATTCCTCAAATGGAACAGTGCTAGCACCAGGATCTAAAGCAGGCTTTAGTAGTGTTGAAGGCAGTCAGTTTTTGTTTACTATCATGACCAACACAATGTGAGCCATATTACTTCCATATTGACAGAAATTATATTCAGGCACAGGCTCCCACTAGAAGGTAATGAGGACATTCAAATGCTGTGAACGTCTTTTTAATGCCTAAAGGAATGATTGTGAGTTTTACTTACCATATAATTTGGTCAAATGATGCCGTATGCCGGAAGATTTGCTTTTTTTTTTTTTTCTTCAGTCTCGGCAAGGCAGAGAAATTCTGTGGTGAAACGCTGCCACTGCTGGCCATTCAGTATAATCTGCAGATGGAAAAGTCCACTGTTAGCACAATTTTTACAAAGGGTAAACAGATCAATACTATGGAGTCTACATTATTGTGAAAATCAACAGCTCATTAGAAAATCAAATCCCAATTTGTAATTTTAACCTCCCATACTTCATTGAATCCCACGCCTCACTTGCTAACACTCTCTAAACAACTGTAGCACATACATTAGGACATAGATCTATTGATCTTTTTGCCAGACAAGTGGCAGTTAACCCTTCTGAATTCATTTGTGTTAGGATATGGTACACCGATAGCAATTAAGCCAACTGATAAGTTGAGAGAGGAAGGGTTATGCTACAGTTAATGGAAATGATAAAAACGATGAATAGAATATTTACCATCCTCATTTTAGCCAATTCCTACCAGTTCAGCAATAGTAAAGTTGAGACTCTTATGCTCAAACGTACGTTCATACAAATTCAGAAGTCTCAGAAAGTGCCCCAATTTCTTTCATCTTAACATCTTAGTTTGCAGTAGGGCATCCTGTCTACCCTACTCCTCATTTAATTACCAAGATGAATGTATCCTACTGATTAATAGGCAACAGAGTGGCCCTCATGTCAGACAACATCTTGTTTTTGCTTTATGATGTCAGCTTGCTAAGCAACAGAGTGGCACTCAGGTCAGACAACATTCTTGCTTTAGCTTTATGACGTCAGAGCACCAGTGGACCACTTGTCCTTGTGGAAGCTGACCACACAGGAGGATGATATTTCAGAAGGTATGCAGTAGGTTACTATCTGTGTTTGTAAGGCAAGTAGGAGGGGGAATGGTAAAGGACTCTGAACCACTCAAAGCATAGGGGCCTTTTTGAAAGTGGATGGGGATACAGAAATAGAGATTATCCTTAATACCAATCCATCTTGAGTATCAGAGACCAACATACAAAGTGCAGGGGAAGAGGTTAAATGAGCTTCCTTCCGTGAGAAGAAAACACTATCGTTCTAAAGTGAGATAGTGCATTTCAAACTCAAAGGCAGCAAATTCCTCAAATGGAACAGTGCTAGCACCAGGATCTAAAGCAGGCTTTAGTAGTGTTGAAGGCAGTCAGTTTTTATTTACCATCATGACCAACACAATGTGAGCCATATTACTTCCATATTGACAGAAATTATATTCAGGCACAGGCTCCCACTAGAAGGTAATGAGGACATTCAAATGCTGTGAACGTCTTTTTAATGCCTAAAGGAATGATTATGAGTTTTACTTACCATATAATTTGGTCAAATGATGCCGTATGCCGGAAGATTTGCTTTTTTTTTTTTCTTCAGTCTCGGCAAGGCAGAGAAATTCTGTGGTGAAACGCTGCCACTGCTGGCCATTCAGTATAATCTGCAGATGGAAAAGTCCACTGTTAGCACAATTTTTACAAAGGGTAAACAGATCAATACTATGGACTCTATATTATTGTGAAAATCAACAGCTCATTAGAAAATCAAATCCCAATTTGTAATTTTAACCTCCCATACTTCATTGAATCCCACGCCTCACTTGCTAACACTCTCTAAACAACTGTAGCACATACATTAGGACATAGATCTATAGATCTTTTTGCCAGACAAGTGGCAGTTAACCCTTCTCAATTCATTTGTGTTAGGATATGGTACACCGATAGCAATTAAGCCAGCTGATAAGTTGAGAGAGGAAGGGTTATGCTACAGTTAATGGAAATAATAAAAACGATGAATAGAATATTTACCATCCTCATTTTAGCCAATTCCTACCAGTTCAGCAATAGTAAAGTTGAGACTCTTATGCTCAAACGTACGTTCATACAAATTCAGAAGTCTCAGAAAGTGCCCCAATTTCTTTCATCTTAACATCTTAGTTTGCAGTAGGGCATCCTGTCTACCCTACTACTCATTTAATTACCAAGATGAATGTATCCTACTGATTAATAGGCAACAGAGTGGCCCTCATGTCAGACAACATCGTGTTTTTGCTTTATGATGTCAGCTTGCTAAGCAACAGAGTGGCCCTCAGGTCAGACAACATTCTTGCTTTAGCTTTATGACGTCAGAGCACCAGTGGACCACTTGTCCTTGTGGAAGCTGACCACACAGGAGGATGAGATTTCAGAAGGTATGCAGTAGGTTACTATCTGTGTTTGTAAGGCAAGTAGGAGGGGGAATGGTAAAGGACTCTGAACCACTCAAAGCATAGGGGCCTTTTTGAAAGTGGATGGGGATACAGAAATAGAGATTATCCTTAATACCAATCCATCTTGAGTATCAGAGACCAACATACAAAGTGCAGGGGAAGAGGTTAAATGAGCTTCCTTCCGTGAGAAGAAAACACTATCGTTCTAAAGTGAGATAGTGCATTTCAAACTCAAAGGCAGCAAATTCCTCAAATGGAACAGTGCTAGCACCAGGATCTAAAGCAGGCTTTAGTAGTGTTGAAGGCAGTCAGTTTTTGTTTACTATCATGGCCAACACAATGTGAGCCATATTACTTCCATATTGACAGAAATTATATTCAGGCACAGGCTCCCACTAGAAGGTAATAAGGACATTCAAATGCTGTGAACGTCTTTTTAATGCCTAAAGGAATGATTGTGAGTTTTACTTACCATATAATTTGGTCAAATGATGCCGTATGCCGGAAGATTTGCTTTTTTTTTTTTCTTCAGTCTCGGCAAGGCAGAGAAATTCTGTGGTGAAACGCTGCCACTGCTGGCCATTCAGTATAATCTGCAGATGGAAAAGTCCACTGTTAGCACAATTTTTACAAAGGGTAAACAGATCAATACTATGGAGTCTATATTATTGTGAAAATCAACAGCTCATTAGAAAATCAAATCCCTATTTGTAATTTTAACCTCCCATACTTCATTGAATCCCACGCCTCACTTGCTAAAACTCTCTAAACAACTGTAGCACATACATTAGGACATAGATCTATAGATCTTTTTGCCAGACAAGTGGCAGTTAACCCTTCTCAATTCATTTGTGTTAGGATATGGTACACCGATAGCAATTAAGCCAGCTGATAAGTTGAGAGAGGAAGGGTTATGCTACAGTTAATGGAAATAATAAAAACGATGAATAGAATATTTACCATCCTCATTTTAGCCAATTCCTACCAGTTCAGCAATAGTAAAGTTGAGACTCTTATGCTCAAACGTACGTTCATACAAATTCAGAAGTCTCAGAAAGTGCCCCAATTTCTTTCATCTTAACATCTTAGTTTGCAGTAGGGCATCCTGTCTACCCTACTACTCATTTAATTACCAAGATGAATGTATCCTACTGATTAATAGGCAACAGAGTGGCCCTCATGTCAGACAACATCGTGTTTTTGCTTTATGATGTCAGCTTGCTAAGCAACAGAGTGGCCCTCAGGTCAGACAACATTCTTGCTTTAGCTTTATGACGTCAGAGCACCAGTGGACCACTTGTCCTTGTGGAAGCTGACCACACAGGAGGATGAGATTTCAGAAGGTATGCAGTAGGTTACTATCTGTGTTTGTAAGGCAAGTAGGAGGGGGAATGGTAAAGGACTCTGAACCACTCAAAGCATAGGGGCCTTTTTGAAAGTGGATGGGGATACAGAAATAGAGATTATCCTTAATACCAATCCATCTTGAGTATCAGAGACCAACATACAAAGTGCAGGGGAAGAGGTTAAATGAGCTTCCTTCCGTGAGAAGAAAACACTATCGTTCTAAAGTGAGATAGTGCATTTCAAACTCAAAGGCAGCAAATTCCTCAAATGGAACAGTGCTAGCACCAGGATCTAAAGCAGGCTTTAGTAGTGTTGAAGGCAGTCAGTTTTTGTTTACTATCATGACCAACACAATGTGAGCCATATTACTTCCATATTGACAGAAATTATATTCAGGCACAGGCTCCCACTAGAAGGTAATGAGGACATTCAAATGCTGTGAACGTCTTTTTAATGCCTAAAGGAATGATTGTGAGTTTTACTTACCATATAATTTGGTCAAATGATGCCGTATGCCGGAAGATTTGCTTTTTTTTTTTTCTTCAGTCTCGGCAAGGCAGAGAAATTCTGTGGTGAAACGCTGCCACTGCTGGCCATTCAGTATAATCTGCAGATGGAAAAGTCCACTGTTAGCACAATTTTTACAAAGGTTAAACAGATCAATACTATGGAGTCTATATTATTGTGAAAATCAACAGCTCATTAGAAAATCAAATCCCAATTTGTAATTTTAACCTCCCATACTTCATTGAATCCCACGCCTCACTTGCTAACACTCTCTAAACAACTGTAGCACATACATTAGGACATAGATCTATAGATCTTTTTGCCAGACAAGTGGCAGTTAACCCTTCTCAATTCATTTGTGTTAGGATATGGTACACCGATAGCAATTAAGCCAGCTGATAAGTTGAGAGAGGAAGGGTTATGCTACAGTTAATGGAAATAATAAAAACGATGAATAGAATATTTACCATCCTCATTTTAGCCAATTCCTACCAGTTCAGCAATAGTAAAGTTGAGACTCTTATGCTCAAACGTACGTTCATACAAATTCAGAAGTCTCAGAAAGTGCCCCAATTTCTTTCATCTTAACATCTTAGTTTGCAGTAGGGCATCCTGTCTACCCTACTACTCATTTAATTACCAAGATGAATGTATCCTACTGATTAATAGGCAACAGAGTGGCCCTCATGTCAGACAACATCGTGTTTTTGCTTTATGATGTCAGCTTGCTAAGCAACAGAGTGGCCCTCAGGTCAGACAACATTCTTGCTTTAGCTTTATGACGTCAGAGCACCAGTGGACCACTTGTCCTTGTGGAAGCTGACCACACAGGAGGATGAGATTTCAGAAGGTATGCAGTAGGTTACTATCTGTGTTTGTAAGGCAAGTAGGAGGGGGAATGGTAAAGGACTCTGAACCACTCAAAGCATAGGGGCCTTTTTGAAAGTGGATGGGGATACAGAAATAGAGATTATCCTTAATACCAATCCATCTTGAGTATCAGAGACCAACATACAAAGTGCAGGGGAAGAGGTTAAATGAGCTTCCTTCCGTGAGAAGAAAACACTATCGTTCTAAAGTGAGATAGTGCATTTCAAACTCAAAGGCAGCAAATTCCTCAAATGGAACAGTGCTAGCACCAGGATCTAAAGCAGGCTTTAGTAGTGTTGAAGGCAGTCAGTTTTTGTTTACTATCATGACCAACACAATGTGAGCCATATTACTTCCATATTGACAGAAATTATATTCAGGCACAGGCTCCCACTAGAAGGTAATGAGGACATTCAAATGCTGTGAACGTCTTTTTAATGCCTAAAGGAATGATTGTGAGTTTTACTTACCATATAATTTGGTCAAATGATGCCGTATGCCGGAAGATTTGCTTTTTTTTTTTTCTTCAGTCTCGGCAAGGCAGAGAAATTCTGTGGTGAAACGCTGCCACTGCTGGCCATTCAGTATAATCTGCAGATGGAAAAGTCCACTGTTAGCACAATTTTTACAAAGGGTAAACAGATCAATACTATGGAGTCTATATTATTGTGAAAATCAACAGCTCATTAGAAAATCAAATCCCAATTTGTAATTTTAACCTCCCATACTTCATTGAATCCCACGCCTCACTTGCTAACACTCTCTAAACAACTGTAGCACATACATTAGGACATAGATCTATAGATCTTTTTGCCAGACAAGTGGCAGTTAACCCTTCTCAATTCATTTGTGTTAGGATATGGTACACCGATAGCAATTAAGCCAGCTGATAAGTTGAGAGAGGAAGAGTTATGCTACAGTTAATGGAAATAATAAAAACGATGAATAGAATATTTACCATCCTCATTTTAGCCAATTCCTACCAGTTCAGCAATAGTAAAGTTGAGACTCTTATGCTCAAACGTACGTTCATACAAATTCAGAAGTCTCAGAAAGTGCCCCAATTTCTTTCATCTTAACATCTTAGTTTGCAGTAGGGCATCCTGTCTACCCTACTACTCATTTAATTACCAAGATGAATGTATCCTACTGATTAATAGGCAACAGAGTGGCCCTCATGTCAGACAACATCGTGTTTTTGCTTTATGATGTCAGCTTGCTAAGCAACAGAGTGGCCCTCAGGTCAGACAACATTCTTGCTTTAGCTTTATGACGTCAGAGCACCAGTGGACCACTTGTCCTTGTGGAAGCTGACCACACAGGAGGATGAGATTTCAGAAGGTATGCAGTAGGTTACTATCTGTGTTTGTAAGGCAAGTAGGAGGGGGAATGGTAAAGGACTCTGAACCACTCAAAGCATAGGGGCCTTTTTGAAAGTGGATGGGGATACAGAAATAGAGATTATCCTTAATACCAATCCATCTTGAGTATCAGAGACCAACATACAAAGTGCAGGGGAAGAGGTTAAATGAGCTTCCTTCCGTGAGAAGAAAACACTATCGTTCTAAAGTGAGATAGTGCATTTCAAACTCAAAGGCAGCAAATTCCTCAAATGGAACAGTGCTAGCACCAGGATCTAAAGCAGGCTTTAGTAGTGTTGAAGGCAGTCAGTTTTTGTTTACTATCATGACCAACACAATGTGAGCCATATTACTTCCATATTGACAGAAATTATATTCAGGCACAGGCTCCCACTAGAAGGTAATGAGGACATTCAAATGCTGTGAACGTCTTTTTAATGCCTAAAGGAATGATTGTGAGTTTTACTTACCATATAATTTGGTCAAATGATGCCGTATGCCGGAAGATTTGCTTTTTTTTTTTTCTTCAGTCTCGGCAAGGCAGAGAAATTCTGTGGTGAAACGCTGCCACTGCTGGCCGTTCAGTATAATCTGCAGATGGAAAAGTCCACTGTTAGCACAATTTTTACAAAGGGTAAACAGATCAATACTATGGAGTCTATATTATTGTGAAAATCAACAGCTCATTAGAAAATCAAATCCCAATTTGTAATTTTAACCTCCCATACTTCATTGAATCCCACGCCTCACTTGCTAACACTCTCTAAACAACTGTAGCACATACATTAGGACATAGATCTATAGATCTTTTTGCCAGACAAGTGGCAGTTAACCCTTCTCAATTCATTTGTGTTAGGATATGGTACACCGATAGCAATTAAGCCAGCTGATAAGTTGAGAGAGGAAGGGTTATGCTACAGTTAATGGAAATAATAAAAACGATGAATAGAATATTTACCATCCTCATTTTAGCCAATTCCTACCAGTTCAGCAATAGTAAAGTTGAGACTCTTATGCTCAAACGTACGTTCATACAAATTCAGAAGTCTCAGAAAGTGCCCCAATTTCTTTCATCTTAACATCTTAGTTTGCAGTAGGGCATCCTGTCTACCCTACTACTCATTTAATTACCAAGATGAATGTATCCTACTGATTAATAGGCAACAGAGTGGCCCTCATGTCAGACAACATCGTGTTTTTGCTTTATGATGTCAGCTTGCTAAGCAACAGAGTGGCCCTCAGGTCAGACAACATTCTTGCTTTAGCTTTATGACGTCAGAGCACCAGTGGACCACTTGTCCTTGTGGAAGCTGACCACACAGGAGGATGAGATTTCAGAAGGTATGCAGTAGGTTACTATCTGTGTTTGTAAGGCAAGTAGGAGGGGGAATGGTAAAGGACTCTGAACCACTCAAAGCATAGGGGCCTTTTTGAAAGTGGATGGGGATACAGAAATAGAGATTATCCTTAATACCAATCCATCTTGAGTATCAGAGACCAACATACAAAGTGCAGGGGAAGAGGTTAAATGAGCTTCCTTCCGTGAGAAGAAAACACTATCGTTCTAAAGTGAGATAGTGCATTTCAAACTCAAAGGCAGCAAATTCCTCAAATGGAACAGTGCTAGCACCAGGATCTAAAGCAGGCTTTAGTAGTGTTGAAGGCAGTCAGTTTTTGTTTACTATCATGGCCAACACAATGTGAGCCATATTACTTCCATATTGACAGAAATTATATTCAGGCACAGGCTCCCACTAGAAGGTAATGAGGACATTCAAATGCTGTGAACGTCTTTTTAATGCCTAAAGGAATGATTGTGAGTTTTACTTACCATATAATTTGGTCAAATGATGCCGTATGCCGGAAGATTTGCTTTTTTTTTTTTTCTTCAGTCTCGGCAAGGCAGAGAAATTCTGTGGTGAAACGCTGCCACTGCTGGCCATTCAGTATAATCTGCAGATGGAAAAGTCCACTGTTAGCACAATTTTTACAAAGGGTAAACAGATCAATACTATGGAGTCTATATTATTGTGAAAATCAACAGCTCATTAGAAAATCAAATCCCTATTTGTAATTTTAACCTCCCATACTTCATTGAATCCCACGCCTCACTTGCTAAAACTCTCTAAACAACTGTAGCACATACATTAGGACATAGATCTATAGATCTTTTTGCCAGACAAGTGGCAGTTAACCCTTCTCAATTCATTTGTGTTAGGATATGGTACACCGATAGCAATTAAGCCAGCTGATAAGTTGAGAGAGGAAGGGTTATGCTACAGTTAATGGAAATAATAAAAACGATGAATAGAATATTTACCATCCTCATTTTAGCCAATTCCTACCAGTTCAGCAATAGTAAAGTTGAGACTCTTATGCTCAAACGTACGTTCATACAAATTCAGAAGTCTCAGAAAGTGCCCCAATTTCTTTCATCTTAACATCTTAGTTTGCAGTAGGGCATCCTGTCTACCCTACTACTCATTTAATTACCAAGATGAATGTATCCTACTGATTAATAGGCAACAGAGTGGCCCTCATGTCAGACAACATCGTGTTTTTGCTTTATGATGTCAGCTTGCTAAGCAACAGAGTGGCCCTCAGGTCAGACAACATTCTTGCTTTAGCTTTATGACGTCAGAGCACCAGTGGACCACTTGTCCTTGTGGAAGCTGACCACACAGGAGGATGAGATTTCAGAAGGTATGCAGTAGGTTACTATCTGTGTTTGTAAGGCAAGTAGGAGGGGGAATGGTAAAGGACTCTGAACCACTCAAAGCATAGGGGCCTTTTTGAAAGTGGATGGGGATACAGAAATAGAGATTATCCTTAATACCAATCCATCTTGAGTATCAGAGACCAACATACAAAGTGCAGGGGAAGAGGTTAAATGAGCTTCCTTCCGTGAGAAGAAAACACTATCGTTCTAAAGTGAGATAGTGCATTTCAAACTCAAAGGCAGCAAATTCCTCAAATGGAACAGTGCTAGCACCAGGATCTAAAGCAGGCTTTAGTAGTGTTGAAGGCAGTCAGTTTTTGTTTACTATCATGACCAACACAATGTGAGCCATATTACTTCCATATTGACAGAAATTATATTCAGGCACAGGCTCCCACTAGAAGGTAATGAGGACATTCAAATGCTGTGAACGTCTTTTTAATGCCTAAAGGAATGATTGTGAGTTTTACTTACCATATAATTTGGTCAAATGATGCCGTATGCCGGAAGATTTGCTTTTTTTTTTTTTCTTCAGTCTCGGCAAGGCAGAGAAATTCTGTGGTGAAACGCTGCCACTGCTGGCCATTCAGTATAATCTGCAGATGGAAAAGTCCACTGTTAGCACAATTTTTACAAAGGGTAAACAGATCAATACTATGGAGTCTATATTATTGTGAAAATCAACAGCTCATTAGAAAATCAAATCCCTATTTGTAATTTTAACCTCCCATACTTCATTGAATCCCACGCCTCACTTGCTAAAACTCTCTAAACAACTGTAGCACATACATTAGGACATAGATCTATAGATCTTTTTGCCAGACAAGTGGCAGTTAACCCTTCTCAATTCATTTGTGTTAGGATATGGTACACCGATAGCAATTAAGCCAGCTGATAAGTTGAGAGAGGAAGGGTTATGCTACAGTTAATGGAAATAATAAAAACGATGAATAGAATATTTACCATCCTCATTTTAGCCAATTCCTACCAGTTCAGCAATAGTAAAGTTGAGACTCTTATGCTCAAACGTACGTTCATACAAATTCAGAAGTCTCAGAAAGTGCCCCAATTTCTTTCATCTTAACATCTTAGTTTGCAGTAGGGCATCCTGTCTACCCTACTACTCATTTAATTACCAAGATGAATGTATCCTACTGATTAATAGGCAACAGAGTGGCCCTCATGTCAGACAACATCGTGTTTTTGCTTTATGATGTCAGCTTGCTAAGCAACAGAGTGGCCCTCAGGTCAGACAACATTCTTGCTTTAGCTTTATGACGTCAGAGCACCAGTGGACCACTTGTCCTTGTGGAAGCTGACCACACAGGAGGATGAGATTTCAGAAGGTATGCAGTAGGTTACTATCTGTGTTTGTAAGGCAAGTAGGAGGGGGAATGGTAAAGGACTCTGAACCACTCAAAGCATAGGGGCCTTTTTGAAAGTGGATGGGGATACAGAAATAGAGATTATCCTTAATACCAATCCATCTTGAGTATCAGAGACCAACATACAAAGTGCAGGGGAAGAGGTTAAATGAGCTTCCTTCCGTGAGAAGAAAACACTATCGTTCTAAAGTGAGATAGTGCATTTCAAACTCAAAGGCAGCAAATTCCTCAAATGGAACAGTGCTAGCACCAGGATCTAAAGCAGGCTTTAGTAGTGTTGAAGGCAGTCAGTTTTTGTTTACTATCATGACCAACACAATGTGAGCCATATTACTTCCATATTGACAGAAATTATATTCAGGCACAGGCTCCCACTAGAAGGTAATGAGGACATTCAAATGCTGTGAACGTCTTTTTAATGCCTAAAGGAATGATTGTGAGTTTTACTTACCATATAATTTGGTCAAATGATGCCGTATGCCGGAAGATTTGCTTTTTTTTTTTTCTTCAGTCTCGGCAAGGCAGAGAAATTCTGTGGTGAAACGCTGCCACTGCTGGCCATTCAGTATAATCTGCAGATGGAAAAGTCCACTGTTAGCACAATTTTTACAAAGGGTAAACAGATCAATACTATGGAGTCTATATTATTGTGAAAATCAACAGCTCATTAGAAAATCAAATCCCAATTTGTAATTTTAACCTCCCATACTTCATTGAATCCCACGCCTCACTTGCTAACACTCTCTAAACAACTGTAGCACATACATTAGGACATAGATCTATAGATCTTTTTGCCAGACAAGTGGCAGTTAACCCTTCTCAATTCATTTGTGTTAGGATATGGTACACCGATAGCAATTAAGCCAGCTGATAAGTTGAGAGAGGAAGGGTTATGCTACAGTTAATGGAAATAATAAAAACGATGAATAGAATATTTACCATCCTCATTTTAGCCAATTCCTACCAGTTCAGCAATAGTAAAGTTGAGACTCTTATGCTCAAACGTACGTTCATACAAATTCAGAAGTCTCAGAAAGTGCCCCAATTTCTTTCATCTTAACATCTTAGTTTGCAGTAGGGCATCCTGTCTACCCTACTACTCATTTAATTACCAAGATGAATGTATCCTACTGATTAATAGGCAACAGAGTGGCCCTCATGTCAGACAACATCGTGTTTTTGCTTTATGATGTCAGCTTGCTAAGCAACAGAGTGGCCCTCAGGTCAGACAACATTCTTGCTTTAGCTTTATGACGTCAGAGCACCAGTGGACCACTTGTCCTTGTGGAAGCTGACCACACAGGAGGATGAGATTTCAGAAGGTATGCAGTAGGTTACTATCTGTGTTTGTAAGGCAAGTAGGAGGGGGAATGGTAAAGGACTCTGAACCACTCAAAGCATAGGGGCCTTTTTGAAAGTGGATGGGGATACAGAAATAGAGATTATCCTTAATACCAATCCATCTTGAGTATCAGAGACCAACATACAAAGTGCAGGGGAAGAGGTTAAATGAGCTTCCTTCCGTGAGAAGAAAACACTATCGTTCTAAAGTGAGATAGTGCATTTCAAACTCAAAGGCAGCAAATTCCTCAAATGGAACAGTGCTAGCACCAGGATCTAAAGCAGGCTTTAGTAGTGTTGAAGGCAGTCAGTTTTTGTTTACTATCATGGCCAACACAATGTGAGCCATATTACTTCCATATTGACAGAAATTATATTCAGGCACAGGCTCCCACTAGAAGGTAATGAGGACATTCAAATGCTGTGAACGTCTTTTTAATGCCTAAAGGAATGATTGTGAGTTTTACTTACCATATAATTTGGTCAAATGATGCCGTATGCCGGAAGATTTGCTTTTTTTTTTTTTCTTCAGTCTCGGCAAGGCAGAGAAATTCTGTGGTGAAACGCTGCCACTGCTGGCCATTCAGTATAATCTGCAGATGGAAAAGTCCACTGTTAGCACAATTTTTACAAAGGGTAAACAGATCAATACTATGGAGTCTATATTATTGTGAAAATCAACAGCTCATTAGAAAATCAAATCCCTATTTGTAATTTTAACCTCCCATACTTCATTGAATCCCACGCCTCACTTGCTAACACTCTCTAAACAACTGTAGCACATACATTAGGACATAGATCTATAGATCTTTTTGCCAGACAAGTGGCAGTTAACCCTTCTCAATTCATTTGTGTTAGGATATGGTACACCGATAGCAATTAAGCCAGCTGATAAGTTGAGAGAGGAAGGGTTATGCTACAGTTAATGGAAATAATAAAAACGATGAATAGAATATTTACCATCCTCATTTTAGCCAATTCCTACCAGTTCAGCAATAGTAAAGTTGAGACTTATGCTCAAACGTACGTTCATACAAATTCAGAAGTCTCAGAAAGTGCCCCAATTTCTTTCATCTTAACATCTTAGTTTGCAGTAGGGCATCCTGTCTACCCTACTACTCATTTAATTACCAAGATGAATGTATCCTACTGATTAATAGGCAACAGAGTGGCCCTCATGTCAGACAACATCGTGTTTTTGCTTTATGATGTCAGCTTGCTAAGCAACAGAGTGGCCCTCAGGTCAGACAACATTCTTGCTTTAGCTTTATGACGTCAGAGCACCAGTGGACCACTTGTCCTTGTGGAAGCTGACCACACAGGAGGATGAGATTTCAGAAGGTATGCAGTAGGTTACTATCTGTGTTTGTAAGGCAAGTAGGAGGGGGAATGGTAAAGGACTCTGAACCACTCAAAGCATAGGGGCCTTTTTGAAAGTGGATGGGGATACAGAAATAGAGATTATCCTTAATACCAATCCATCTTGAGTATCAGAGACCAACATACAAAGTGCAGGGGAAGAGGTTAAATGAGCTTCCTTCCGTGAGAAGAAAACACTATCGTTCTAAAGTGAGATAGTGCATTTCAAACTCAAAGGCAGCAAATTCCTCAAATGGAACAGTGCTAGCACCAGGATCTAAAGCAGGCTTTAGTAGTGTTGAAGGCAGTCAGTTTTTGTTTACTATCATGGCCAACACAATGTGAGCCATATTACTTCCATATTGACAGAAATTATATTCAGGCACAGGCTCCCACTAGAAGGTAATGAGGACATTCAAATGCTGTGAACGTCTTTTTAATGCCTAAAGGAATGATTGTGAGTTTTACTTACCATATAATTTGGTCAAATGATGCCGTATGCCGGAAGATTTGCTTTTTTTTTTTTTCTTCAGTCTCGGCAAGGCAGAGAAATTCTGTGGTGAAACGCTGCCACTGCTGGCCATTCAGTATAATCTGCAGATGGAAAAGTCCACTGTTAGCACAATTTTTACAAAGGGTAAACAGATCAATACTATGGAGTCTATATTATTGTGAAAATCAACAGCTCATTAGAAAATCAAATCCCTATTTGTAATTTTAACCTCCCATACTTCATTGAATCCCACGCCTCACTTGCTAACACTCTCTAAACAACTGTAGCACATACATTAGGACATAGATCTATAGATCTTTTTGCCAGACAAGTGGCAGTTAACCCTTCTCAATTCATTTGTGTTAGGATATGGTACACCGATAGCAATTAAGCCAGCTGATAAGTTGAGAGAGGAAGGGTTATGCTACAGTTAATGGAAATAATAAAAACGATGAATAGAATATTTACCATCCTCATTTTAGCCAATTCCTACCAGTTCAGCAATAGTAAAGTTGAGACTTATGCTCAAACGTACGTTCATACAAATTCAGAAGTCTCAGAAAGTGCCCCAATTTCTTTCATCTTAACATCTTAGTTTGCAGTAGGGCATCCTGTCTACCCTACTACTCATTTAATTACCAAGATGAATGTATCCTACTGATTAATAGGCAACAGAGTGGCCCTCATGTCAGACAACATCGTGTTTTTGCTTTATGATGTCAGCTTGCTAAGCAACAGAGTGGCCCTCAGGTCAGACAACATTCTTGCTTTAGCTTTATGACGTCAGAGCACCAGTGGACCACTTGTCCTTGTGGAAGCTGACCACACAGGAGGATGAGATTTCAGAAGGTATGCAGTAGGTTACTATCTGTGTTTGTAAGGCAAGTAGGAGGGGGAATGGTAAAGGACTCTGAACCACTCAAAGCATAGGGGCCTTTTTGAAAGTGGATGGGGATACAGAAATAGAGATTATCCTTAATACCAATCCATCTTGAGTATCAGAGACCAACATACAAAGTGCAGGGGAAGAGGTTAAATGAGCTTCCTTCCGTGAGAAGAAAACACTATCGTTCTAAAGTGAGATAGTGCATTTCAAACTCAAAGGCAGCAAATTCCTCAAATGGAACAGTGCTAGCACCAGGATCTAAAGCAGGCTTTAGTAGTGTTGAAGGCAGTCAGTTTTTGTTTACTATCATGGCCAACACAATGTGAGCCATATTACTTCCATATTGACAGAAATTATATTCAGGCACAGGCTCCCACTAGAAGGTAATGAGGACATTCAAATGCTGTGAACGTCTTTTTAATGCCTAAAGGAATGATTGTGAGTTTTACTTACCATATAATTTGGTCAAATGATGCCGTATGCCGGAAGATTTGCTTTTTTTTTTTTTCTTCAGTCTCGGCAAGGCAGAGAAATTCTGTGGTGAAACGCTGCCACTGCTGGCCATTCAGTATAATCTGCAGATGGAAAAGTCCACTGTTAGCACAATTTTTACAAAGGGTAAACAGATCAATACTATGGAGTCTATATTATTGTGAAAATCAACAGCTCATTAGAAAATCAAATCCCTATTTGTAATTTTAACCTCCCATACTTCATTGAATCCCACGCCTCACTTGCTAACACTCTCTAAACAACTGTAGCACATACATTAGGACATAGATCTATAGATCTTTTTGCCAGACAAGTGGCAGTTAACCCTTCTCAATTCATTTGTGTTAGGATATGGTACACCGATAGCAATTAAGCCAGCTGATAAGTTGAGAGAGGAAGGGTTATGCTACAGTTAATGGAAATAATAAAAACGATGAATAGAATATTTACCATCCTCATTTTAGCCAATTCCTACCAGTTCAGCAATAGTAAAGTTGAGACTCTTATGCTCAAACGTACGTTCATACAAATTCAGAAGTCTCAGAAAGTGCCCCAATTTCTTTCATCTTAACATCTTAGTTTGCAGTAGGGCATCCTGTCTACCCTACTACTCATTTAATTACCAAGATGAATGTATCCTACTGATTAATAGGCAACAGAGTGGCCCTCATGTCAGACAACATCGTGTTTTTGCTTTATGATGTCAGCTTGCTAAGCAACAGAGTGGCCCTCAGGTCAGACAACATTCTTGCTTTAGCTTTATGACGTCAGAGCACCAGTGGACCACTTGTCCTTGTGGAAGCTGACCACACAGGAGGATGAGATTTCAGAAGGTATGCAGTAGGTTACTATCTGTGTTTGTAAGGCAAGTAGGAGGGGGAATGGTAAAGGACTCTGAACCACTCAAAGCATAGGGGCCTTTTTGAAAGTGGATGGGGATACAGAAATAGAGATTATCCTTAATACCAATCCATCTTGAGTATCAGAGACCAACATACAAAGTGCAGGGGAAGAGGTTAAATGAGCTTCCTTCCGTGAGAAGAAAACACTATCGTTCTAAAGTGAGATAGTGCATTTCAAACTCAAAGGCAGCAAATTCCTCAAATGGAACAGTGCTAGCACCAGGATCTAAAGCAGGCTTTAGTAGTGTTGAAGGCAGTCAGTTTTTGTTTACTATCATGGCCAACACAATGTGAGCCATATTACTTCCATATTGACAGAAATTATATTCAGGCACAGGCTCCCACTAGAAGGTAATGAGGACATTCAAATGCTGTGAACGTCTTTTTAATGCCTAAAGGAATGATTGTGAGTTTTACTTACCATATAATTTGGTCAAATGATGCCGTATGCCGGAAGATTTGCTTTTTTTTTTTTTCTTCAGTCTCGGCAAGGCAGAGAAATTCTGTGGTGAAACGCTGCCACTGCTGGCCATTCAGTATAATCTGCAGATGGAAAAGTCCACTGTTAGCACAATTTTTACAAAGGGTAAACAGATCAATACTATGGAGTCTATATTATTGTGAAAATCAACAGCTCATTAGAAAATCAAATCCCTATTTGTAATTTTAACCTCCCATACTTCATTGAATCCCACGCCTCACTTGCTAACACTCTCTAAACAACTGTAGCACATACATTAGGACATAGATCTATAGATCTTTTTGCCAGACAAGTGGCAGTTAACCCTTCTCAATTCATTTGTGTTAGGATATGGTACACCGATAGCAATTAAGCCAGCTGATAAGTTGAGAGAGGAAGGGTTATGCTACAGTTAATGGAAATAATAAAAACGATGAATAGAATATTTACCATCCTCATTTTAGCCAATTCCTACCAGTTCAGCAATAGTAAAGTTGAGACTCTTATGCTCAAACGTACGTTCATACAAATTCAGAAGTCTCAGAAAGTGCCCCAATTTCTTTCATCTTAACATCTTAGTTTGCAGTAGGGCATCCTGTCTACCCTACTACTCATTTAATTACCAAGATGAATGTATCCTACTGATTAATAGGCAACAGAGTGGCCCTCATGTCAGACAACATCGTGTTTTTGCTTTATGATGTCAGCTTGCTAAGCAACAGAGTGGCCCTCAGGTCAGACAACATTCTTGCTTTAGCTTTATGACGTCAGAGCACCAGTGGACCACTTGTCCTTGTGGAAGCTGACCACACAGGAGGATGAGATTTCAGAAGGTATGCAGTAGGTTACTATCTGTGTTTGTAAGGCAAGTAGGAGGGGGAATGGTAAAGGACTCTGAACCACTCAAAGCATAGGGGCCTTTTTGAAAGTGGATGGGGATACAGAAATAGAGATTATCCTTAATACCAATCCATCTTGAGTATCAGAGACCAACATACAAAGTGCAGGGGAAGAGGTTAAATGAGCTTCCTTCCGTGAGAAGAAAACACTATCGTTCTAAAGTGAGATAGTGCATTTCAAACTCAAAGGCAGCAAATTCCTCAAATGGAACAGTGCTAGCACCAGGATCTAAAGCAGGCTTTAGTAGTGTTGAAGGCAGTCAGTTTTTGTTTACTATCATGGCCAACACAATGTGAGCCATATTACTTCCATATTGACAGAAATTATATTCAGGCACAGGCTCCCACTAGAAGGTAATGAGGACATTCAAATGCTGTGAACGTCTTTTTAATGCCTAAAGGAATGATTGTGAGTTTTACTTACCATATAATTTGGTCAAATGATGCCGTATGATTTGCTTTTTTTTTTTTTCTTCAGTCTCGGCAAGGCAGAGAAATTCTGTGGTGAAACGCTGCCACTGCTGGCCATTCAGTATAATCTGCAGATGGAAAAGTCCACTGTTAGCACAATTTTTACAAAGGGTAAACAGATCAATACTATGGAGTCTATATTATTGTGAAAATCAACAGCTCATTAGAAAATCAAATCCCAATTTGTAATTTTAACCTCCCATACTTCATTGAATCCCACGCCTCACTTGCTAACACTCTCTAAACAACTGTAGCACATACATTAGGACATAGATCTATAGATCTTTTTGCCAGACAAGTGGCAGTTAACCCTTCTCAATTCATTTGTGTTAGGATATGGTACACCGATAGCAATTAAGCCAGCTGATAAGTTGAGAGAGGAAGGGTTATGCCACAGTTAATGGAAATAATAAAAACGATGAATAGAATATTTACCATCCTCATTTTAGCCAATTCCTACCAGTTCAGCAATAGTAAAGTTGAGACTCTTATGCTCAAACGTACGTTCATACAAATTCAGAAGTCTCAGAAAGTGCCCCAATTTCTTTCATCTTAACATCTTAGTTTGCAGTAGGGCATCCTGTCTACCCTACTACTCATTTAATTACCAAGATGAATGTATCCTACTGATTAATAGGCAACAGAGTGGCCCTCATGTCAGACAACATCGTGTTTTTGCTTTATGATGTCAGCTTGCTAAGCAACAGAGTGGCCCTCAGGTCAGACAACATTCTTGCTTTAGCTTTATGACGTCAGAGCACCAGTGGACCACTTGTCCTTGTGGAAGCTGACCACACAGGAGGATGAGATTTCAGAAGGTATGCAGTAGGTTACTATCTGTGTTTGTAAGGCAAGTAGGAGGGGGAATGGTAAAGGACTCTGAACCACTCAAAGCATAGGGGCCTTTTTGAAAGTGGATGGGGATACAGAAATAGAGATTATCCTTAATACCAATCCATCTTGAGTATCAGAGACCAACATACAAAGTGCAGGGGAAGAGGTTAAATGAGCTTCCTTCCGTGAGAAGAAAACACTATCGTTCTAAAGTGAGATAGTGCATTTCAAACTCAAAGGCAGCAAATTCCTCAAATGGAACAGTGCTAGCACCAGGATCTAAAGCAGGCTTTAGTAGTGTTGAAGGCAGTCAGTTTTTGTTTACTATCATGGCCAACACAATGTGAGCCATATTACTTCCATATTGACAGAAATTATATTCAGGCACAGGCTCCCACTAGAAGGTAATGAGGACATTCAAATGCTGTGAACGTCTTTTTAATGCCTAAAGGAATGATTGTGAGTTTTACTTACCATATAATTTGGTCAAATGATGCCGTATGCCGGAAGATTTGCTTTTTTTTTTTTTCTTCAGTCTCGGCAAGGCAGAGAAATTCTGTGGTGAAACGCTGCCACTGCTGGCCATTCAGTATAATCTGCAGATGGAAAAGTCCACTGTTAGCACAATTTTTACAAAGGGTAAACAGATCAATACTATGGAGTCTATATTATTGTGAAAATCAACAGCTCATTAGAAAATCAAATCCCTATTTGTAATTTTAACCTCCCATACTTCATTGAATCCCACGCCTCACTTGCTAACACTCTCTAAACAACTGTAGCACATACATTAGGACATAGATCTATAGATCTTTTTGCCAGACAAGTGGCAGTTAACCCTTCTCAATTCATTTGTGTTAGGATATGGTACACCGATAGCAATTAAGCCAGCTGATAAGTTGAGAGAGGAAGGGTTATGCTACAGTTAATGGAAATAATAAAAACGATGAATAGAATATTTACCATCCTCATTTTAGCCAATTCCTACCAGTTCAGCAATAGTAAAGTTGAGACTCTTATGCTCAAACGTACGTTCATACAAATTCAGAAGTCTCAGAAAGTGCCCCAATTTCTTTCATCTTAACATCTTAGTTTGCAGTAGGGCATCCTGTCTACCCTACTACTCATTTAATTACCAAGATGAATGTATCCTACTGATTAATAGGCAACAGAGTGGCCCTCATGTCAGACAACATCGTGTTTTTGCTTTATGATGTCAGCTTGCTAAGCAACAGAGTGGCCCTCAGGTCAGACAACATTCTTGCTTTAGCTTTATGACGTCAGAGCACCAGTGGACCACTTGTCCTTGTGGAAGCTGACCACACAGGAGGATGAGATTTCAGAAGGTATGCAGTAGGTTACTATCTGTGTTTGTAAGGCAAGTAGGAGGGGGAATGGTAAAGGACTCTGAACCACTCAAAGCATAGGGGCCTTTTTGAAAGTGGATGGGGATACAGAAATAGAGATTATCCTTAATACCAATCCATCTTGAGTATCAGAGACCAACATACAAAGTGCAGGGGAAGAGGTTAAATGAGCTTCCTTCCGTGAGAAGAAAACACTATCGTTCTAAAGTGAGATAGTGCATTTCAAACTCAAAGGCAGCAAATTCCTCAAATGGAACAGTGCTAGCACCAGGATCTAAAGCAGGCTTTAGTAGTGTTGAAGGCAGTCAGTTTTTGTTTACTATCATGGCCAACACAATGTGAGCCATATTACTTCCATATTGACAGAAATTATATTCAGGCACAGGCTCCCACTAGAAGGTAATGAGGACATTCAAATGCTGTGAACGTCTTTTTAATGCCTAAAGGAATGATTGTGAGTTTTACTTACCATATAATTTGGTCAAATGATGCCGTATGATTTGCTTTTTTTTTTTTTCTTCAGTCTCGGCAAGGCAGAGAAATTCTGTGGTGAAACGCTGCCACTGCTGGCCATTCAGTATAATCTGCAGATGGAAAAGTCCACTGTTAGCACAATTTTTACAAAGGGTAAACAGATCAATACTATGGAGTCTATATTATTGTGAAAATCAACAGCTCATTAGAAAATCAAATCCCTATTTGTAATTTTAACCTCCCATACTTCATTGAATCCCACGCCTCACTTGCTAACACTCTCTAAACAACTGTAGCACATACATTAGGACATAGATCTATAGATCTTTTTGCCAGACAAGTGGCAGTTAACCCTTCTCAATTCATTTGTGTTAGGATATGGTACACCGATAGCAATTAAGCCAGCTGATAAGTTGAGAGAGGAAGGGTTATGCTACAGTTAATGGAAATAATAAAAACGATGAATAGAATATTTACCATCCTCATTTTAGCCAATTCCTACCAGTTCAGCAATAGTAAAGTTGAGACTCTTATGCTCAAACGTACGTTCATACAAATTCAGAAGTCTCAGAAAGTGCCCCAATTTCTTTCATATTAACATCTTAGTTTGCAGTAGGGCATCCTGTCTACCCTACTACTCATTTAATTACCAAGATGAATGTATCCTACTGATTAATAGGCAACAGAGTGGCCCTCATGTCAGACAACATCGTGTTTTTGCTTTATGATGTCAGCTTGCTAGGCAACAGAGTGGCCCTCAGGTCAGACAACATTCTTGCTTTAGCTTTATGACGTCAGAGCACCAGTGGACCACTTGTCCTTGTGGAAGCTGACCACACAGGAGGATGAGATTTCAGAAGGTATGCAGTAGGTTACTATCTGTGTTTGTAAGGCAAGTAGGAGGGGGAATGGTAAAGGACTCTGAACCACTCAAAGCATAGGGGCCTTTTTGAAAGTGGATGGGGATACAGAAATAGAGATTATCCTTAATACCAATCCATCTTGAGTATCAGAGACCAACATACAAAGTGCAGGGGAAGAGGTTAAATGAACTTCCTTCCGTGAGAAGAAAACACTATCGTTCTAAAGTGAGATAGTGCATTTCAAACTCAAAGGCAGCAAATTCCTCAAATGGAACAGTGCTAGCACCAGGATCTAAAGCAGGCTTTAGTAGTGTTGAAGGCAGTCAGTTTTTGTTTACTATCATGACCAACACAATGTGAGCCATATTACTTCCATATTGAC
Organism: Lissotriton vulgaris; assembly: GCF_964263255.1. Classification (NCBI taxonomy): domain Eukaryota; kingdom Metazoa; phylum Chordata; class Amphibia; order Caudata; family Salamandridae; genus Lissotriton; species Lissotriton vulgaris. Next base: position 616,478,715 of record NC_141696.1, read on the forward strand.
AGAAATTATATTCAGGCACAGGCTCCCACTAGAAGGTAATGAGGACATTCAAATGCTGTGAACGTCTTTTTAATGCCTAAAGGAATGATTGTGAGTTTTACTTACCATATAATTTGGTCAAATGATGCCGTATGCCGGAAGATTTGCTTTTTTTTTTTTTCTTCAGTCTCGGCAAGGCAGAGAAATTCTGTGGTGAAACGCTGCCACTGCTGGCCATTCAGTATAATCTGCAGATGGAAAAGTCCACTGTTAGCACAATTTTTACAAAGGGTAAACAGATCAATACTATGGAGTCTATATTATTGTGAAAATCAACAGCTCATTAGAAAATCAAATCCCAATTTGTAATTTTAACCTCCCATACTTCATTGAATCCCAAGCCTCACTTGCTAACACTCTCTAAACAACTGTAGCACATACATTAGGACATAGATCTATTGATCTTTTTGCCAGACAAGTGGCAGTTAACCCTTCTGAATTCATTTGTGTTAGGATATGGTACACCGATAGCAATTAAGCCAACTGATAAGTTGAGAGAGGAAGGGTTATGCTACAGTTAATGGAAATGATAAAAACGATGAATAGAATATTTACCATCCTCATTTTAGCCAATTCCTACCAGTTCAGCAATAGTAAAGTTGAGACTCTTATGCTCAAACGTACGTTCATACAAATTCAGAAGTCTCAGAAAGTGCCCCAATTTCTTTCATCTTAACATCTTAGTTTGCAGTAGGGCATCCTGTCTACCCTACTCCTCATTTAATTACCAAGATGAATGTATCCTACTGATTAATAGGCAACAGAGTGGCCCTCATGTCAGACAACATCTTCTTTTTGCTTTATGATGTCAGCTTGCTAAGCAACAGAGTGGCACTCAGGTCAGACAACATTCTTGCTTTAGCTTTATGACGTCAGAGCACCAGTGGACCACTTGTCCTTGTGGAAGCTGACCACACAGGAGGATGATATTTCAGAAGGTATGCAGTAGGTTACTATCTGTGTTTGTAAGGCAAGTAGGAGGGGGAATGGTAAAGGACTCTGAACCACTCAAAGCATAGGGGCCTTTTTGAAAGTGGATGGGGATACAGAAATAGAGATTATCCTTAATACCAATCCATCTTGAGTATCAGAGACCAACATACAAAGTGCAGGGGAAGAGGTTAAATGAGCTTCCTTCCGTGAGAAGAAAACACTATCGTTCGAAAGTGAGATAGTGCATTTCAAACTCAAAGGCAGCAAATTCCTCAAATGGAACAGTGCTAGCACCAGGATCTAAAGCAGGCTTTAGTAGTGTTGAAGGCAGTCAGTTTTTGTTTACCATCATGACCAACACAATGTGAGCCATATTACTTCCATATTGACAGAAATTATATTCAGGCACAGGCTCCCACTAGAAGGTAATGAGGACATTCAAATGCTGTGAACGTCTTTTTAATGCCTAAAGGAATGATTGTGAGTTTTACTTACCATATAATTTGGTCAAATGATGCCGTATGCCGGAAGATTTGCTTTTTTTTTTTTTCTTCAGTCTCGGCAAGGCAGAGAAATTCTGTGGTGAAACGCTGCCACTGCTGGCCATTCAGTATAATCTGCAGATGGAAAAGTCCACTGTTAGCACAATTTTTACAAAGGGTAAACAGATCAATACTATGGAGTCTATATTATTGTGAAAATCAACAGCTCATTAGAAAATCAAATCCCAATTTGTAATTTTAACCTCCCATACTTCATTGAATCCCACGCCTCACTTGCTAACACTCTCTAAACAACTGTAGCACATACATTAGGACATAGATCTATAGATCTTTTTGCCAGACAAGTGGCAGTTAACCCTTCTCAATTCATTTGTGTTAGGATATGGTACACCGATAGCAATTAAGCCAGCTGATAAGTTGAGAGAGGAAGGGTTATGCCACAGTTAATGGAAATAATAAAAACGATGAATAGAATATTTACCATCCTCATTTTAGCCAATTCCTACCAGTTCAGCAATAGTAAAGTTGAGACTCTTATGCTCAAACGTACGTTCATACAAATTCAGAAGTCTCAGAAAGTGCCCCAATTTCTTTCATCTTAACATCTTAGTTTGCAGTAGGGCATCCTGTCTACCCTACTACTCATTTAATTACCAAGATGAATGTATCCTACTGATTAATAGGCAACAGAGTGGCCCTCATGTCAGACAACATCGTGTTTTTGCTTTATGATGTCAGCTTGCTAAGCAACAGAGTGGCCCTCAGGTCAGACAACATTCTTGCTTTAGCTTTATGACGTCAGAGCACCAGTGGACCACTTGTCCTTGTGGAAGCTGACCACACAGGAGGATGAGATTTCAGAAGGTATGCAGTAGGTTACTATCTGTGTTTGTAAGGCAAGTAGGAGGGGGAATGGTAAAGGACTCTGAACCACTCAAAGCATAGGGGCCTTTTTGAAAGTGGATGGGGATACAGAAATAGAGATTATCCTTAATACCAATCCATCTTGAGTATCAGAGACCAACATACAAAGTGCAGGGGAAGAGGTTAAATGAGCTTCCTTCCGTGAGAAGAAAACACTATCGTTCTAAAGTGAGATAGTGCATTTCAAACTCAAAGGCAGCAAATTCCTCAAATGGAACAGTGCTAGCACCAGGATCTAAAGCAGGCTTTAGTAGTGTTGAAGGCAGTCAGTTTGTGTTTACTATCATGACCAACACAATGTGAGCCATATTACTTCCATATTGACAGAAATTATATTCAGGCACAGGCTCCCACTTGAAGGTAATGAGGACATTCAAATGCTGTGAACGTCTTTTTAATGCCTAAAGGAATGATTGTGAGTTTTACTTACCATATAATTTGGTCAAATGATGCCGTATGCCGGAAGATTTGCTTTTTTTTTTTTTCTTCAGTCTCGGCAAGGCAGAGAAATTCTGTGTTGAAACGCTGCCACTGCTGGCCATTCAGTATAATCTGCAGATGGAAAAGTCCACTGTTAGCACAATTTTTACAAAGGGTAAACAGATCAATACTATGGAGTCTATATTATTGTGAAAATCAACAGCTCATTAGAAAATCAAATCCCAATTTGTAATTTTAACCTCCCATACTTCATTGAATCCCACGCCTCACTTGCTAACACTCTCTAAACAACTGTAGCACATACATTAGGACATAGATCTATAGATCTTTTTGCCAGACAAGTGGCAGTTAACCCTTCTCAATTCATTTGTGTTAGGATATGGTACACCGATAGCAATTAAGCCAGCTGATAAGTTGAGAGAGGAAGGGTTATGCTACAGTTAATGGAAATAATAAAAACGATGAATAGAATATTTACCATCCTCATTTTAGCCAATTCCTACCAGTTCAGCAATAGTAAAGTTGAGACTCTTATGCTCAAACGTACGTTCATACAAATTCAGAAGTCTCAGAAAGTGCCCCAATTTCTTTCATCTTAACATCTTAGTTTGCAGTAGGGCATCCTGTCTACCCTACTCCTCATTTAATTACCAAGATGAATGTATCCTACTGATTAATAGGCAACAGAGTGGCCCTCATGTCAGACAACATCTTGTTTTTGCTTTATGATGTCAGCTTGCTAAGCAACAGAGTGGCACTCAGGTCAGACAACATTCTTGCTTTAGCTTTATGACGTCAGATCACCAGTGGACCACTTGTCCTTGTGGAAGCTGACCACACAGGAGGATGATATTTCAGAAGGTATGCAGTAGGTTACTATCTGTGTTTGTAAGGCAAGTAGGAGGGGGAATGGTAAAGGACTCTGAACCACTCAAAGCATAGGGGCCTTTTTGAAAGTGGATGGGGATACAGAAATAGAGATTATCCTTAATACCAATCCATCTTGAGTATCAGAGACCAACATACAAAGTGCAGGGGAAGAGGTTAAATGAGCTTCCTTCCGTGAGAAGAAAACACTATCGTTCTAAAGTGAGATAGTGCATTTCAAACTCAAAGGCAGCAAATTCCTCAAATGGAACAGTGCTAGCACCAGGATCTAAAGCAGGCTTAAGTAGTGTTGAAGGCAGTCAGTTTTTGTTTACTATCATGACCAACACAATGTGAGCCATATTACTTCCATATTGACAGAAATTATATTCAGGCACAGGCTCCCACTAGAAGGTAATGAGGACATTCAAATGCTGTGAACGTCTTTTTAATGCCTAAAGGAATGATTGTGAGTTTTACTTACCATATAATTTGGTCAAATGATGCCGTATGCCGGAAGATTTGCTTTTTTTTTTTTTCTTCAGTCTCGGCAAGGCAGAGAAATTCTGTGTTGAAACGCTGCCACTGCTGGCCATTCAGTATAATCTGCAGATGGAAAAGTCCACTGTTAGCACAATTTTTACAAAGGGTAAACAGATCAATACTATGGAGTCTATATTATTGTGAAAATCAACAGCTCATTAGAAAATCAAATCCCAATTTGTAATTTTAACCTCCCATACTTCATTGAATCCCACGCCTCACTTGCTAACACTCTCTAAACAACTGTAGCACATACATTAGGACATAGATCTATAGATCTTTTTGCCAGACAAGTGGCAGTTAACCCTTCTCAATTCATTTGTGTTAGGATATGGTACACCGATAGCAATTAAGCCAGCTGATAAGTTGAGAGAGGAAGGGTTATGCTACAGTTAATGGAAATAATAAAAACGATGAATAGAATATTTACCATCCTCATTTTAGCCAATTCCTACCAGTTCAGCAATAGTAAAGTTGAGACTCTTATGCTCAAACGTACGTTCATACAAATTCAGAAGTCTCAGAAAGTGCCCCAATTTCTTTCATCTTAACATCTTAGTTTGCAGTAGGGCATCCTGTCTACCCTACTCCTCATTTAATTACCAAGATGAATGTATCCTACTGATTAATAGGCAACAGAGTGGCCCTCATGTCAGACAACATCTTCTTTTTGCTTTATGATGTCAGCTTGCTAAGCAACAGAGTGGCACTCAGGTCAGACAACATTCTTGCTTTAGCTTTATGACGTCAGAGCACCAGTGGACCACTTGTCCTTGTGGAAGCTGACCACACAGGAGGATGATATTTCAGAAGGTATGCAGTAGGTTACTATCTGTGTTTGTAAGGCAAGTAGGAGGGGGAATGGTAAAGGACTCTGAACCACTCAAAGCATAGGGGCCTTTTTGAAAGTGGATGGGGATACAGAAATAGAGATTATCCTTAATACCAATCCATCTTGAGTATCAGAGACCAACATACAAAGTGCAGGGGAAGAGGTTAAATGAGCTTCCTTCCGTGAGAAGAAAACACTATCGTTCTAAAGTGAGATAGTGCATTTCAAACTCAAAGGCAGCAAATTCCTCAAATGGAACAGTGCTAGCACCAGGATCTAAAGCAGGCTTTAGTAGTGTTGAAGGCAGTCAGTTTTTGTTTACCATCATGACCAACACAATGTGAGCCATATTACTTCCATATTGACAGAAATTATATTCAGGCACAGGCTCCCACTAGAAGGTAATGAGGACATTCAAATGCTGTGAACGTCTTTTTAATGCCTAAAGGAATGATTGTGAGTTTTACTTACCATATAATTTGGTCAAATGATGCCGTATGCCGGAAGATTTGCTTTTTTTTTTTTTCTTCAGTCTCGGCAAGGCAGAGAAATTCTGTGGTGAAACGCTGCCACTGCTGGCCATTCAGTATAATCTGCAGATGGAAAAGTCCACTGTTAGCACAATTTTTACAAAGGGTAAACAGATCAATACTATGGAGTCTATATTATTGTGAAAATCAACAGCTCATTAGAAAATCAAATCCCAATTTGTAATTTTAACCTCCCATACTTCATTGAATCCCACGCCTCACTTGCTAACACTCTCTAAACAACTGTAGCACATACATTAGGACATAGATCTATAGATCTTTTTGCCAGACAAGTGGCAGTTAACCCTTCTCAATTCATTTGTGTTAGGATATGGTACACCGATAGCAATTAAGCCAGCTGATAAGTTGAGAGAGGAAGGGTTATGCCACAGTTAATGGAAATAATAAAAACGATGAATAGAATATTTACCATCCTCATTTTAGCCAATTCCTACCAGTTCAGCAATAGTAAAGTTGAGACTCTTATGCTCAAACGTACGTTCATACAAATTCAGAAGTCTCAGAAAGTGCCCCAATTTCTTTCATCTTAACATCTTAGTTTGCAGTAGGGCATCCTGTCTACCCTACTACTCATTTAATTACCAAGATGAATGTATCCTACTGATTAATAGGCAACAGAGTGGCCCTCATGTCAGACAACATCGTGTTTTTGCTTTATGATGTCAGCTTGCTAAGCAACAGAGTGGCCCTCAGGTCAGACAACATTCTTGCTTTAGCTTTATGACGTCAGAGCACCAGTGGACCACTTGTCCTTGTGGAAGCTGACCACACAGGAGGATGAGATTTCAGAAGGTATGCAGTAGGTTACTATCTGTGTTTGTAAGGCAAGTAGGAGGGGGAATGGTAAAGGACTCTGAACCACTCAAAGCATAGGGGCCTTTTTGAAAGTGGATGGGGATACAGAAATAGAGATTATCCTTAATACCAATCCATCTTGAGTATCAGAGACCAACATACAAAGTGCAGGGGAAGAGGTTAAATGAGCTTCCTTCCGTGAGAAGAAAACACTATCGTTCTAAAGTGAGATAGTGCATTTCAAACTCAAAGGCAGCAAATTCCTCAAATGGAACAGTGCTAGCACCAGGATCTAAAGCAGGCTTTAGTAGTGTTGAAGGCAGTCAGTTTGTGTTTACTATCATGACCAACACAATGTGAGCCATATTACTTCCATATTGACAGAAATTATATTCAGGCACAGGCTCCCACTTGAAGGTAATGAGGACATTCAAATGCTGTGAACGTCTTTTTAATGCCTAAAGGAATGATTGTGAGTTTTACTTACCATATAATTTGGTCAAATGATGCCGTATGCCGGAAGATTTGCTTTTTTTTTTTTTCTTCAGTCTCGGCAAGGCAGAGAAATTCTGTGTTGAAACGCTGCCACTGCTGGCCATTCAGTATAATCTGCAGATGGAAAAGTCCACTGTTAGCACAATTTTTACAAAGGGTAAACAGATCAATACTATGGAGTCTATATTATTGTGAAAATCAACAGCTCATTAGAAAATCAAATCCCAATTTGTAATTTTAACCTCCCATACTTCATTGAATCCCACGCCTCACTTGCTAACACTCTCTAAACAACTGTAGCACATACATTAGGACATAGATCTATAGATCTTTTTGCCAGACAAGTGGCAGTTAACCCTTCTCAATTCATTTGTGTTAGGATATGGTACACCGATAGCAATTAAGCCAGCTGATAAGTTGAGAGAGGAAGGGTTATGCTACAGTTAATGGAAATAATAAAAACGATGAATAGAATATTTACCATCCTCATTTTAGCCAATTCCTACCAGTTCAGCAATAGTAAAGTTGAGACTCTTATGCTCAAACGTACGTTCATACAAATTCAGAAGTCTCAGAAAGTGCCCCAATTTCTTTCATCTTAACATCTTAGTTTGCAGTAGGGCATCCTGTCTACCCTACTCCTCATTTAATTACCAAGATGAATGTATCCTACTGATTAATAGGCAACAGAGTGGCCCTCATGTCAGACAACATCTTGTTTTTGCTTTATGATGTCAGCTTGCTAAGCAACAGAGTGGCACTCAGGTCAGACAACATTCTTGCTTTAGCTTTATGACGTCAGATCACCAGTGGACCACTTGTCCTTGTGGAAGCTGACCACACAGGAGGATGATATTTCAGAAGGTATGCAGTAGGTTACTATCTGTGTTTGTAAGGCAAGTAGGAGGGGGAATGGTAAAGGACTCTGAACCACTCAAAGCATAGGGGCCTTTTTGAAAGTGGATGGGGATACAGAAATAGAGATTATCCTTAATACCAATCCATCTTGAGTATCAGAGACCAACATACAAAGTGCAGGGGAAGAGGTTAAATGAGCTTCCTTCCGTGAGAAGAAAACACTATCGTTCTAAAGTGAGATAGTGCATTTCAAACTCAAAGGCAGCAAATTCCTCAAATGGAACAGTGCTAGCACCAGGATCTAAAGCAGGCTTAAGTAGTGTTGAAGGCAGTCAGTTTTTGTTTACTATCATGACCAACACAATGTGAGCCATATTACTTCCATATTGACAGAAATTATATTCAGGCACAGGCTCCCACTAGAAGGTAATGAGGACATTCAAATGCTGTGAACGTCTTTTTAATGCCTAAAGGAATGATTGTGAGTTTTACTTACCATATAATTTGGTCAAATGATGCCGTATGCCGGAAGATTTGCTTTTTTTTTTTTTCTTCAGTCTCGGCAAGGCAGAGAAATTCTGTGTTGAAACGCTGCCACTGCTGGCCATTCAGTATAATCTGCAGATGGAAAAGTCCACTGTTAGCACAATTTTTACAAAGGGTAAACAGATCAATACTATGGAGTCTATATTATTGTGAAAATCAACAGCTCATTAGAAAATCAAATCCCAATTTGTAATTTTAACCTCCCATACTTCATTGAATCCCACGCCTCACTTGCTAACACTCTCTAAACAACTGTAGCACATACATTAGGACATAGATCTATAGATCTTTTTGCCAGACAAGTGGCAGTTAACCCTTCTCAATTCATTTGTGTTAGGATATGGTACACCGATAGCAATTAAGCCAGCTGATAAGTTGAGAGAGGAAGGGTTATGCTACAGTTAATGGAAATAATAAAAACGATGAATAGAATATTTACCATCCTCATTTTAGCCAATTCCTACCAGTTCAGCAATAGTAAAGTTGAGACTCTTATGCTCAAACGTACGTTCATACAAATTCAGAAGTCTCAGAAAGTGCCCCAATTTCTTTCATCTTAACATCTTAGTTTGCAGTAGGGCATCCTGTCTACCCTACTCCTCATTTAATTACCAAGATGAATGTATCCTACTGATTAATAGGCAACAGAGTGGCCCTCATGTCAGACAACATCTTGTTTTTGCTTTATGATGTCAGCTTGCTAAGCAACAGAGTGGCACTCAGGTCAGACAACATTCTTGCTTTAGCTTTATGACGTCAGATCACCAGTGGACCACTTGTCCTTGTGGAAGCTGACCACACAGGAGGATGATATTTCAGAAGGTATGCAGTAGGTTACTATCTGTGTTTGTAAGGCAAGTAGGAGGGGGAATGGTAAAGGACTCTGAACCACTCAAAGCATAGGGGCCTTTTTGAAAGTGGATGGGGATACAGAAATAGAGATTATCCTTAATACCAATCCATCTTGAGTATCAGAGACCAACATACAAAGTGCAGGGGAAGAGGTTAAATGAGCTTCCTTCCGTGAGAAGAAAACACTATCGTTCTAAAGTGAGATAGTGCATTTCAAACTCAAAGGCAGCAAATTCCTCAAATGGAACAGTGCTAGCACCAGGATCTAAAGCAGGCTTAAGTAGTGTTGAAGGCAGTCAGTTTTTGTTTACTATCATGACCAACACAATGTGAGCCATATTACTTCCATATTGACAGAAATTATATTCAGGCACAGGCTCCCACTAGAAGGTAATGAGGACATTCAAATGCTGTGAACGTCTTTTTAATGCCTAAAGGAATGATTGTGAGTTTTACTTACCATATAATTTGGTCAAATGATGCCGTATGCCGGAAGATTTGCTTTTTTTTTTTTCTTCAGTCTCGGCAAGGCAGAGAAATTCTGTGGTGAAACGCTGCCACTGCTGGCCATTCAGTATAATCTGCAGATGGAAAAGTCCACTGTTAGCACAATTTTTACAAAGGGTAAACAGATCAATACTATGGAGTCTATATTATTGTGAAAATCAACAGCTCATTAGAAAATCAAATCCCAATTTGTAATTTTAACCTCCCATACTTCATTGAATCCCACGCCTCACTTGCTAACACTCTCTAAACAACTGTAGCACATACATTAGGCCATAGATCTATAGATCTTTTTGCCAGACAAGTGGCAGTTAACCCTTCTCAATTCATTTGTGTTAGGATATGGTACACCGATAGCAATTAAGCCAGCTGATAAGTTGAGAGAGGAAGGGTTATGCTACAGTTAATGGAAATAATAAAAACGATGAATAGAATATTTACCATCCTCATTTTAGCCAATTCCTACCAGTTCAGCAATAGTAAAGTTGAGACTCTTATGCTCAAACGTACGTTCATACAAATTCAGAAGTCTCAGAAAGTGCCCCAATTTCTTTCATCTTAACATCTTAGTTTGCAGTAGGGCATCCTGTCTACCCTACTACTCATTTAATTACCAAGATGAATGTATCCTACTGATTAATAGGCAACAGAGTGGCCCTCATGTCAGACAACATCGTGTTTTTGCTTTATGATGTCAGCTTGCTAGGCAACAGAGTGGCCCTCAGGTCAGACAACATTCTTGCTTTAGCTTTATGACGTCAGAGCACCAGTGGACCAATTGTCCTTGTGGAAGCTGACCACACAGGAGGAAGAGATTTCAGAAGGTATGCAGTAGGTTACTATCTGTGTTTGTAAGGCAAGTAGGAGGGGGAATGGTAAAGGACTCTGAACCACTCAAAGCATAGGGGCCTTTTTGAAAGTGGATGGGGATACAGAAATAGAGATTATCCTTAATACCAATCCATCTTGAGTATCAGAGACCAACATACAAAGTGCAGGGGAAGAGGTTAAATGAGCTTCCTTCCGTGAGAAGAAAACACTATCGTTCTAAAATGAGATAGTGCATTTCAAACTCAAAGGCAGCAAATTCCTCAAATGGAACAGTGCTAGCACCAGGATCTAAAGCAGGCTTTAGTAGTGTTGAAGGCAGTCAGTTTTTGTTTACCATCATGACCAACACAATGTGAGCCATATTACTTCCATATTGACAGAAATTATATTCAGGCACAGGCTCCCACTAGAAGGTAATGAGGACATTCAAATGCTGTTTTCGTCTTTTTAATGCCTAAAGGAATGATTGTGAGTTTTACTTACCATATAATTTGGTCAAATGATGCCGTATGCCGGAAGACTTGCTTTTTTTTTTTCTTCAGTCTCGGCAAGGCAGAGAAATTCTGTGGTGAAACACTTCCACTGCTGGCCATTCAGTATAATCTGCAGATGGAAAAGTCCACTGTTAGCACAATTTTTACAAAGGGTAAACAGATCAATACTATGGAGTCTATATTATTGTGAAAATCAACAGCTCATTAGAAAATCAAATCCCAATTTGTAATTTTAACCTCCCATACTTCATTGAATCCCACGCCTCACTTGCTAACACTCTCTAAACAACTGTAGCACATACATTAGGACATAGATCTATAGATCTATAGATCTTTTTGCTAGACAAGTGGCAGTGAACCCTTCTCAATTCATTTGTGTTAGGATATGGTACACCGATAGCAATTAAGCCAGCTGATAAGTTGAGAGAGGAAGGGTTATGCTACAGTTAATGGAAATAATAAAAACGATGAATAGAATATTCACCATCCTCATTTTAGCCAATTCCTACCAGTTCAGCAATAGTAAAGTTGAGACTCTTATGCTCAAACGTACGTTCATACAAATTCAGAAGTCTCAGAAAGTGCCCCAATTTCTCATATCTTAACATCTTAGTTTGCAGTAGGGCATCCTGTCTACCCTACTACTCATTTAATTACCAAGATGAATGTATCCTACTGATTAATAGGCAACAGAGTGGCCCTCATGTCAGACAACATCGTGTTTTTGCTTTATGATGTCAGCTTGCTAGGCAACAGAGTGGCCCTCAGGTCAGACAACATTCTTGCTTCAGCTTTATGACGTCAGAGCACCAGTGGACCAATTGTCCTTGTGGAAGCTGACCACACAGGAGGATGAGATTTCAGAAGGTATGCAGTAGGTTACTATCTGTGTTTGTAAGGCAAGTAGGAGGGGGAATGGTAAAGGACTCTGAACCACTCAAAGCATAGGGGCCTTTTTGAAAGTGGATGGGGATACAGAAATAGAGATTATCCTTAATACCAATCCATCTTGAGTATCAGAGACCAACATACAAAGTGCAGGGGAAGAGGTTAAATGAGCTTCCTTCCGTGAGAAGAAAACACTATCGTTCTAAAGTGAGATAGTGCATTTCAAACTCAAAGGCAGCAAATTCCTCAAATGGAACAGTGCTCGCACCAGGATCTAAAGCAGGCTTTAGTAGTGTTGAAGGCAGTCAGTTTTTGTTTACTATCATGACCAACACAATGTGAGCCATATTACTTCCATATTGACAAAAATTATATTCAGGCACAGGCTCCCACTAGAAGGTAATGAGGACATTCAAATGCTGTGAACGTCTTTTTAATGCCTAAAGGAATGATTGTGAGTTTTACTTACCATATAAATTGGTCAAATGATGCCGTATGCCGGAAGACTTTTTTTTTTTTTTTGCTTCAGTCTCGGCAAGGCAGAGAAATTCTGTGGTGAAACACTTCCACTGCTGGCCATTCAGTATAATCTGCAGATGGAAAAGTCCACTGTTAGCACAATTTTTACAAAGGGTAAACAGATCAATACTATGGAGTCTATATTATTGTGAAAATCAACTATAATGACCAACACAATGTGATCCATATTACTTCTATATTGACAGAAAATATATTCAGGCACAGGGTCCCACTAGAAGGTAATGAGGAAATTCAAAAGCTGTGAACGTCTTTTTAATGCCTAAAGGAATGATTGTGAGTTTTACTTACCATATAATTTGGTCAAATGATGCCGTATGCCGGAAGACTTGCTTTTTTTTTTCTTCAGTCTCGGCAAGGCAGAGAAATTCTGTGGTGAAACACTTCCACTGCTGGCCATTCAGTATAATCTGCAGATGGAAAAGTCCACTGTTAGCACAATTTTTACAAAGGGTAAACAGATCAATACTATGGAGTCTATATTATTGTGAAAATCAACAGCTCATTAGAAAATCAAATCCCAATTTGTAATTTTAACCTCCCATACTTCTTTGAATCCCACACCTCACTTGCTAACACTCTCTAAACAACTGTAGCACATACATTAGGACATAGATCTATAGATCTTTTCGCCAGACAAGTGGCAGTGAACCCTTCTCAATTCATTTGTGTTAGGATATGGTACACCGATAGCAATTAAGCCAGCTGATAAGTTGAGAGAGGAAGGGTTATGCTACAGTTAATGGAAATAATAAAAACGATGAATAGAATATTTACCATCCTCATTTTAGTCAATTCCTACCAGTTCAGCAATAGTAAAGTTGAGACTCTTATGCTCAAACGTACGTTCATACAAATTCAGAAGTCTCAGAAAGTGCCCCAATTCTTTTCATCTTAACATCTTAGTTTGCAGTAGGGCATCCTGTCTACCCTACTCCTCATTTAATTACCAAGATGAATGTATCCTACTGATTAATAGGCAACAGAGTGGCCCTCATGTCAGACAACATCTTGTTTTTGCTTTATGATGTCAGCTTGCTAGGCAACAGAGTGGCCCTCAGGTCAGACAACATTCTTGCTTTAGCTTTATGACGTCAGAGCACCAGTGGACCAATTGTCCTTGTGGAAGCTGACCACACAGGAGGATGAGATTTCAGAAGGTATGCAGTAGGTTACTATCTGTGTTTGTAAGGCAAGTAGGAGGGGGAATGGTAAAGGACTCTGAACCACTCAAAGCATAGGGGCCTTTTTGAAAGTGGATGGGGATCAAAAATAGAGATTATCCTTAATACAAATCCATCTTGAGTATCAGAGTCCAACATACAAAGTGCAGGGGAAGACGTTAAATGAGCTTCCTTCTGTGAGAAGGAAACACTATCGTTCTCAAGTGAGATAGTGCATTTCAAACTCAAAGGCAGCAAATTCCTCAAATGGAACAGTGCTAGCACCAGGATCTAAAGCAGGCTTAAGTAGTGTTGAAGGCAGCCAGTTTTTGTTTACTATCATGACCAACACAATGTGAGCCATATTACTTCCATATTGACAGAAATTATATTCAGGCACAGGCTCCCACTAGAAGGTAATGAGGACATTCAAATGCTGTGAACGTCTTTTTAATGCCTAAAGGAATGATTGTGAGTTTTACTTACCATATAATTTGGTCAAATGATGCCGTATGCCGGAAGACTTGCTTTTTTTTTTCTTCAGTCTCGGCAAGGCAGAGAAATTCTGTGGTGAAACACTTCCACTGCTGGCCATTCAGTATAATCTGCAGATGGAAAAGTCCACTGTTAGCACAATTTTTACAAAGGGTAAACAGATCAATACTATGGAGTCTATATTATTGTGAAAATCAACAGCTCATTAGAAAATCAAATTCCAATTTGTAATTTTAACCTCCCATACTTCTTTGAATCCCTTGCCTCACTTGCTAACACTCTCTAAACAACTGTAGCACATACATTAGGACATAGATCTATAGATCTATAGATCTATGGATCTTTTTGCTAGACAAGTAGCAGTGAACCCTTCTCAATTCATTTGTGTTAGGATATGGTACACCGATAGCAATTAAGCCAGCTGATAAGTTGAGAGAGGAAGAGTTATGCTACAGTTAATGGAAATAATAAAAACGATGAATAGAATATTTACCATCCTCATTTTAGCCAATTCCTACCAGTTCAGCAATAGTAAAGTTGAGACTCTTATGCTCAAACGTACGTTCATACAAATTCAGAAGTGTCAGAAAGAGCCCCAATTTCTTTCATCTTAACATCTTAGTTTGCAGTAGGGCATCCTGTCTACCCTACTACTCATTTAATTACCAAGATGAATGTATCCTACTGATTAATAGGCAACAGAGTGGCCCTCATGTCAGACAACATCTTGTTTTTGCTTTATGATGTCAGCTTGCTAGGCAACAGAGTGGCCCTCAGGTCAGACAACATTCTTGCTTTAGCTTTATGACGTCAGAGCACCAGTGGACCAATTGTCCTTGTGGAAGCTGACCACACAGGAGGATGAGATTTCAGAAGGTATGCAGTAGGTTACTATCTGTGTTTGTAAGGCAAGTAGGAGGGGGAATGGTAAAGGACTCTGAACCACTCAAAGCATAGGGGCCTTTTTGAAAGTGGATGGGGATACAAAAATAGAGATTATCCTTAATACAAATCCATCTTGAGTATCAGAGTCCAACATACAAAGTGCAGGGGAAGACGTTAAATGAGCTTCCTTCTGTGAGAAGGAAACACTATCGTTCTCAAGTGAGAAAGTGCATTTCAAACTCAAAGGCAGCAAATTCCTCAAATGGAACATTGCTAGCACCAGGATCTAAAGCAGGCTTTAGTAGTGTTGAAGGCAGTCAGTTTTTGTTAACTATAATGACCAACACAATGTGATCCATATTACTTCTATATTGACAGAAAATATATTCAGGCACAGGCTCCCACTAGAAGGTAATGAGGAAATTCAAAAGCTGTGAACGTCTTTTTAATGCCGAAAGGAATGATTGTGAGTTTTACTTACCATATAAATTGGTCAAATGATGCCGTATGCCGGAAGACTTGCTTTTTCTTTTTCTTCAGTCTCGGCAAGGCAGAGAAATTCTGTGGTGAAACACTGCCACTGCTGGCCATTCAGTATAATCTGCAGATGGAAAAGTCCACTGTTAGCACAATTTTTACAAAGGGTAAACAGATCAATACTATGGAGTCTATATTATTGTGAAAATCAACAGCTCATTAGAAAATAAAATCCCAATTTGTAATTTTAACCTCCCATACTTCTTTGAATCCCACGCCTCACTTGCTAACACTCTCTAAACAATTGTAGCACATACATTAGGACATAGATCTATAGATCTTTTTGCCAGCCAAGTGGCAGTGAACCCTTCCCAATTCATTTGTGTTAGGATATGGTACACCGATAGCAACTAAGCCAGCCAATAAGTTGAGAGAGTAAGGGTTATGCTACAGTTAATGGAAATAATAAAAATGATGAATAGAATATTTACCATCCTAATTTTAGCCAATTCCTACCAGTTCAGCAATAGTAAAGTTGAGACTCTTATGCTCAAACGTACGTTCATACAAATTCAGAAGTCTCAGAAAGTGCCCCAATTTCTTTCATCTTAACATCTTAGTTTGCAGTAGGGCATCCTGTCTACCCTACTACTCATTTAATTACTGAGATGAATGTATCCTACTGCTTAATAAGCAACAGAGTGGCCCTCATGTCAGACAACATCTTGTTTTTGCTTTATGATGTCAGCTTGCTAGGCAACAGAGTGGCCCTCAGGTCAGACAACATTCTTGCTTTAGCTTTATGACGTCAGAGCACCAGTGGACCAATTGTCCTTGTGGAAGCTGACCACACAGGAGGATGAGATTTCAGAAGGTATGCAGTAGGTTACTATCTGTGTTTGTAAGGCAAGTAGGAGGGGGAATGGTAAAGGACTCTGAACCACTCAAAGCATTGGGACCTTTTTGAAAGTGGATGGGGATACAGAAATAGAGATTATCCTTAATACCAATCCATCTTGAGTATCAGAGACCAACATACAAAGTGCAGGGGAAGAGGTTAAATGAGCTTCCTTCCGTGAGAAGAAAACACTATCGTTCTAAAGTGAGATAGTGCATTTCAAACTCAAAGGCAGCAAATTCCTCAAATGGAACATTGCTAGCACCAGGATGTAAAGCAGTCTTTAGTAGTCTTGAAGGCAGTCAGTTTTTGTTTACTATCATGACCAACACAATGTGAGCCATATTACTTCCATATTGACAGAAATTATATTCAGGCACAGGCTCCCACTAGAAAGTAATGAGGACATTCAAATGCTGTGAACGTCTTTTTAATGCCTAAAGGAATGATTGTGAGTTTTACTTACCATATAATTTGGTCAAATGATGCCGTATGCCGGAAGACTTGCTTTTTTTTTTTCTTCAGTCTCGGCAGGGCAGAGAAATTCTGTGGTGAAACACTGCCACTGCTGGCCATTCAGTATAATCTGCAGATGGAAAAGTCCACTGTTAGCACAATTTTTACAAAGGGTAAACAGATCAATACTATGGAGTCTATATTATTGTGAAAATCAACAGCTCATTAGAAAATCAAATCCCAATTTGTAATTTTAACCTCCCATACTTCTTTGAATCCCACACCTCACTTGCTAACACTCTCTAAACAACTGTAGCACATACATTAGGACATAGATCTATAGATCTTTTTGCCAGACAAGTGGCAGTGAACCCTTCTCAATTAATTTGTGTTAGGATATGGTACACCGATAGCAATTAAGCCAGCTGATAAGTTGAGAGAGGATGGGTTATGCTACAGTTAATGGAAATAATAAAAACGATGAATAGAATATTTACCATCCTCATTTTAGCCAATTCCTACCAGTTCAGCAATAGTAAAGTTGAGACTCTTATGCTCAAACGTACGTTCATACAAATTCAGAAGTGTCAGAAAGTGCCCCAATTTCTTTCATCTTAACATCTTAGTTTGCAGTAGGGCATCCTGTCTACCCTACTACTCATTTAATTACCAAGATGAATGTATCCTACTGATTAATAGGCAACAGAGTGGCCCTCATGTCAGACAACATCTTGTTTTTGCTTTATGATGTCAGCTTGCTAGGAAACAGAGTGGCCCTCAGGTCAGACAACATTCTTGCTTTAGCTTTATGAAGTCAGAGCACCAGTGGACCAATTGTCCTTGTGGAAGCTGACCACACAGGAAGATAAGATTTCAGAAGGTATGCAGTAGGTTACTATCTGTGTTTGTAAGGCAAGTAGGAGGGGGAATGGTAAAGGACTCAACCACTCAAAGCATAGGGGCCTTTTCGAAAGTGGATGGGGATACAAAAATAGAGATTATCCTTAATACCAATCCATCTTGAGTATCAGAGTCCAACATACAAAGTGCAGGGGAAGACGTTAAATGAGCTTCCTTCCGTGAGAAGAAAACACTATCGTTCTAAAGTGAGAAAGTGCATTTCAAACGCAAAGGCAGCAAATTCCTCAAATGGAACATTGCTAGCACCAGGATCTAAAGCAGGCTTTAGTAGTCTTGAAGGCAGTCAGTTTTTGTTTACTATCATGACCAACACAATGTGAGCCATATTACTTCCATATTGACAGAAATTATATTGAGGCACAGGCTCCCACTAGAAGGTAATGAGGACATTCAAATGCTGTGAACGTCTTTTTAATGCCTAAAGGAATGATTGTGAGTTTTACTTACCATATAATTTGGTCAAATGATGCCGTATGCCGGAAGACTTGCTTTTTTTTTTCTTCAGTGTGGTAAATTTAAATTACCTATACTTAATTTATGCGGTAAAGTTCAATAAGAATAACTCAGTCAAAAATAAGAGACAGAATCCGTGGTATTTGAGGTTTTAAAAGGGGTTTTATTCCTTAAAAAGGAATTGGTTCGAACCAGGCAATCATGTTCCATCACCACGAAGGTTCAGGAAGGGATAGACAATACTTTATTGACAGGTTATCATATATATAGTCAATGCATTACAGTAGAGACAGATGCAGGAGGCGTAACAGCTGAGAGAAACGAGATAAGACTACATGTACGTAACAGAAGGCGTGCATGAGGGCGTGCATGAAGGCGTGTGCTAGACAACGTCATATGAAACGTTTCACAGGTGGGTGGATCCATAGAGGAATCCTGCAGTGTCAGCAGAAATATGTGGCAGAGATGCGCGCGCAGCAGCATGACGTGTAATTGACGTGGGACTGGATGGTGAAGGGGACTTGACATTTAGCCCTACATGAGGAGACAGAAGTCTGGGATGTCAGAACAACCTAAACCCAAATCATATCTAATATCTGGTGTTTGAGGAACTGTATTATCTAGAAGGAAAGGTCTCTCGGGCAGAGGCTATTCTATACTGACTGCTAGTGCGTGCATATGCGACTACGTGTCTACATGAGATGTGAGGGGCCATGGGCCTACCATGGTAACGGAAGCTATGAATTACTTGCATGGAGACAGTGAGGCCGGGCCCTTTGCTCTGCAGCTGGGAAGGATGTTTTCCTAAACTACTAGACAGGAATGTATTTTCGAGGAGCGGAGCAGATAACTTGAAGGCTGAATACACTCTTGGCAGGCAAGCAGGCCGAGCCAGGCACCGCTCGCCGCGCAGAAAGTAAGTCAAGGGTCAGGAAGCAGCAGACTGCCTTTTCAGAGACAGAAGGCAAGAAAAGGCTTGATGGCAGAAATCAGGGTCTAACTCGCCAGAGCGAGTAAAACATGAAAAGTGCACCATATAAAGACGTTGGCAAGGCACACTTAGGAACGGAATATCTGACCCATTCATGGTGGATCTGAAAGAGGACATGTTAACGTTGGACGCAAATGTATTTGCGTCTTCATAGCTGAAAGTGGAGGGAACATACATGTACTTAAAGCACGTACATGGAGCCGGTGGGGTCTACGATAGGGGACACAACTGACCATGAAAATTCATATTACCTCATTCCCTCCTTGTCCCCTACGGACCCTTCATGATATATCAATCCTCATTAATCTATCAATCTGTTCATGTAACATCATTTGCTCTTCTTTCTTCTTACGGCCTTTTGAATGAGGACTTGAATCAGGAATACATGATGTGGCGCACAAGCCGCAAATCGCTGGCCCACATTGTAGACATAGGCAGCAACTGAATACTATGAGAAGGGCAATACCTAGGAAGGATAGGACCTTCCATCCCCAGGCTGACAACGTGGTCCAGAACCAACCGGACCAAGTCCAGGTGCCTGGATTCTGGTGTATCAGACTTGCAATTTTGTGAAGACGGGTTATGGCTCTATATACTGATGGCGCGTTTTCTGGAATGAAAACACAGCAGCTCGACCCGATGACTCTACAGGCTCCGCCCCTATCGGCCAGGATGACGTCAAGGACGAGACGATTTTGAAGAACAACAATCCGCATAGCAGACTGCTCCTCTGTTAAGTTACCTAGGGCGGAAGTAGTTTCATTCACTACTGCTTCAAGGGTTCTAGTTAATTTTCGTATCAGTTTACTATTAAAGACAGCACCTAAGTAGGGAAAGAAACCTTTATTGAAGTCTGTATATTGTTCCCATGCCGTTTCAGTGTAGTCGACAATCGGGAGATCTCTCTGTGGTCTATTGTGTACTAGATGGGTGTCCCTATGGTAATCAGGAGGGGCTAGGAAAACAGGTGGCAGAAGGAATGCAATGTAACAAGTACCATCCCAATCTAGAGGTAAGCGTATATATGCGGTATGACCACAAACGAAGTAAGAATGACGTGAAGCTTTAAATATAGACTTGCCCTTATCACTGAATTCGATCACAGTAGTACATTTACTATGACCCAGGTGTACTGAACCATTCTTTCTGACACATAATTCACCTTTGACTGGTAATACGGACATAGCAGGCAAGACTGGTTCGGATTCGGATTCAACATTCAGAATCATGAGGTTAAGTGTAAAATTACCTAATCCATATACTTCATTTTCTAGATCAGTCCCTGTCCTTTTTGGTAAACCCTCCTTGTCAGGGAAACATATTTTATGCAGAACTGTGTTCAGATTTCCCCATACCCAGTTGCCCTGGTAAACTACGGAATTGGAATCTAGAGAGTTCATTAAACTAAACCATGCACCACAGGAACCATTGTGTGTAAACGGGTACGGGAAGAGGGGCAGAACTCCCTTGTATTTCTGATAGGGAGGGAGTCGGCCACATATCCAACAATTGGTAGCATTGCTGGTCTGATGGGAATGATGTAACATACTAATGAATGTGTTGTTGCGCAGCGCAAGTCGGTAAGACAATTCATGCGGGGGCAGTTCACTGAAAGAGTGCTCGGCAGTAACATTGAAGGAAGAATGTGCACGCTTGAAAATAGGGTAGTATACATGCAACAATATACTTGCAGCAATAATCAAAAGACTTAGAAAAAACATAATCAATAGTGTCACGATGCAATGACTGCGAAGAGATTTACAATATTCACGTTTCTTGAGCTGTTTCTGTCTATCTCTCTCTCTGTTGGGGTCTAGGGGGTACATGTCAGAAACTCGTCTAACCGATTCACCTAGGGGAGGACTTAAACAATTAAACTGTCTGACTTGCTAGACCTCAGTTTTAATTTATATAGCTGAGAAGAAGTTTTCTCGACCAAGGGGAGTTTTGAGTCAGTCTGTGGAGGAGGGCCGGGCTGAGCGTTCAAATCTGGAGGCAGTCCATGAAACTTTTTTATATGACTCGAGTGGAGCCAGCCCTTGCGGCCCTCCACTTTTACAGCTGTCCTTGTTGTTAAAAGTACTAGTCTTGGTGCTTGCCAACGGGGCTCCAGCCGACTTCTCCTGTCGAAGTTCCTAATGTAGACGAGGTCTCCCGGAACCACTTCATGGGGCTTCACCTCGGTGTTGTCGGGAAAGGCTGCAGCAACCTGTGAACGACATGATTGTAGTGCAGACATCAAAGAAGCAAGGTAATCTGTCAGCGTATTACAGTCGACATCGGTAATTTTGCGAGGCAGAGGCGTCCCCCACATATTCGGTGGCCTACCAAAGACCACCTCGTACGGGGATAGCCCTGTTCTGGAGTGTGCGACCATTCTCATGTAAAAGAGTGCGACTGGCAAAGCTACTATCCAGTCGACTCCTTTCTCTCTACAGATCTTGGCAAGGCGAATTTTCAGAGTCTGATTATGGCGTTCCACGAGGCCTGCTGCCTCGGGATGTCGGACACAGTGGAACTTCCACTGGTAGCCGAGCAGGAGAGATACCTGCTTTATTAGCTCGGACGAGAATGGCTGACCGTTATCGGAGTATACGATGCGGGGCAAACCATATCTGGGGAAGAATTCACGAACCAGCTGCTTGGCAGTGGTCAGAGCAGTGTAATCTGGGACTGGATATGCTTCTGTCCAACGGGAGAGTGCACATACGACTACGAGGACATATTTGAATCCTTGACAACGTTCCATCTGGATATAATCCATGTGGAGGACTTCAAAAGGGTGATCGGGAGGATGAAATCCACCTTGCTCTACGGGAATGCTTTTACCTGGGTTGAACTGACAGCAAATCATGCAAGTACGCACTTTCTGTTTGGCTGCTGCTCATAAATGTTTATTGAACCAGATGTTTTGAATACTGTCTAACATGGCTTTTTCTCCTAAATGTGCAGGACTATGTACTGTGTTAATGATAACTTGGACCATAGAGTCAGGGAGAAACCATGTAGATTTTCCCTTCGCCATCCATCCTTGATCTGTCTGGATCCCTCCTAGTTCAATCCATTTCTTGATTTCGTCTGGTGTAGCATGTGTCTGTATGTCAATTACATCTAGGGCGGGATCCTTAACTGTCATACAATGTATCGGTGTCTGGACTATTGTCTTTGTCAGATCAGTCGCGTGAGTCTGAGTCTGAGCTGTATGCTTTGCTGTTCGGTCTGCCAGGTCGTTACCCTGGGAAATTGTATCTGTGACTTTGGTATGTGCCTTGCACTTCATGATCGATATCGCTGTAGGCAGATGTATTGCATCTAACAGAGTTTGAATGAGGGGACCGTGTTGAATTTTGGCACCGTGAGAAGTCAAAAAACCTCTCTCTCGCCATAGTACACCGAAGTCGTGTACGACTCCGAATGCATAACGTGAATCTGTGTATATGTTAACTCTCTTGTTCTTTGCTTGAATACAGGCTTGGGTCAGAGCGATGAGCTCTGCTGCTTGAGCTGACAGGGTGTCTATACAATTTGTTTCTATGACTTCAGTTTCTGTTGTGACTGCGTAGGCTGCCACTAATTCTCCTGTACTTGTTCTCATATATGAACCATCCACATAAAGTGTCAGGTCTGGATCTGGTAATGGGGTGTCTGTCAAGTCTTGTCTGGGTTTCGTCGTAATGGTAATGACTTCAATACAATCATGTGCCAATGGATCTGTCTCACTTAATGGCAAAAGTGTAGCAGGGTTTAATGTGTTGCAACGTCTGATTTCTATGTGTGGCTGAAACAATGTCAATTCATAACCTGTCAGTCGTGCTATAGTCAAGTGCTGGGTCTGTGTTCTGTTTAAAAGAACTTCCATGGAGTGTGGAACTTGTACTGTCAATTGGTGTCCTAACACTATGGAATCACTTTGTCTGATTGCTAGAGCTGTTGCTGCTACTGATTTCAAGCACGCAGGCACTACTGGATCCAATGTACTAGAAAAATAAGCACACGGTTTGTGTGATCCTGCTTGTTCTTGGGTCAGCACTGACAATGCAGTACCTTCCCGTTCTGTGACAAAAAGTGTAAAAGGCTTACTGTAACATGGTGTCGCTAAAACTGGTGCTTGACATAAGGCTTTCTTTAAGTCGTCAAAAGCTTGTGTGTGTTCCTGAGTCCAAGGGAGGACAGTCGAAGACGCTGCCTCCTGGGTTGTCAACTGTATAAGTGGCTTTGCTAGGAATGCATACTGGGGAATCCATTGTCTGCAGTAAGAAGTGAGGCCTATAAAGGCTCGTACCTCCTTTTGTGTCCTGGGCTGTGACATGTTTACAATTAACTGGATGCGGTCAGGTGTTAGCTGTCTCCCCCCTTTGGACAGCAAGTGCCCAAGGTAAACAACTTGCTGAACACAGAATTGCAGCTTCGAAGGGGACACCTTGTGTCCCTTGTCAGCCAGGAAATGCAAAACCGTCAGTGACGCTTGCTCACATTCAGGTTCGCTACGGGCGGTGATCAGTAGATCATCGACATACTGAAGCAGGGCAGTGTTGTCAGGCATGTGTATACTGTCTAGTTGTCTTTTCAATGCTTGGCTATAGATGCTGGGGCTTTCTGTGAATCCTTGAGGTGCGCGTGCAAATTTGAAACTTTGTCCATTTAAACAGAATCCGAAAAGGTTTTGGCTTTCCGAATCAATGGGGACGCTAAAGAAGGCGTTCTTCAGATCAATTACAGTAAAGAACGCTGCTTCGGAATCAATGGCAGTCAATAGAGATGAGATATCTGGGACCACGGGGTATTGTGGTATAATGCATTTATTCAATTCGCGCAAATCGATAACTAAATCGATAAACTGGGGGTGCATTTGGATCAGTACGTTTAAGAATTGGTATGATGGGGGAGTTACATATATTCGAGTCCGTTTCTACAACCACTCCTTGTGCAATGAGCTCGTCAATGATTTTCAGTAAAGCCGCTACAGCATCTGGAGGTAACTTGTATTGTCGGATTCGTGGTAAGACTACTCCTGGTCTGAGTGTGACTCGATATGGTGTAATGTGCATGCAACCTACATCAGTGGGGCCTTGTGCCCATAAATGTGCAGGAACATTCTGTAATCTGGGATCAATATCTCTCAACACATAGTGACCTTTGAAGTCACGTAAAAACAGTCTTACTCCTTCCGGAGAACAGCAAATGACAGCTCCTAGAGCTTTCAGTGTCTTTATACCTAACAAGTTTTCTGGACATGATTTCGTTAGTAATAAATCTGTAGTACGTGTCAATGGACCAACGGCAAGGGGAAGTGGTTGCGATACTTCATTAATAATAGGCTTTCCTAAAAATCCAAGGGAAACATTCTGTGAGCCTGAGAGGGGTGCCCCTGGAACCTCGTCGTGGCTTATAGTTGTCCTGCTTGCCCCTGTATCAATCAAAAACTTTCTGTCTTTCCCTAATACTTGACTATGTACATAAGGACCTTCTTGATCTACAGGAACCTCAATAAGAGGCAAGCCAACTTCCCTCTCTAGGCTGTTTCATGTGTATCGCTGATAATCGGGATAATCATTTTGTGCATACTGGTACATCTGTTGTGTCGTGTTTTGTGTTGCGGCAATGGGCTGTGGCTGTGGAACTGCTACAGTCTGTACTGCCTGTTGTGAAGCTTGCATAGGCTGGATATTCTGTGGTACTTGTTGTTGGACCTGGTCCTGTCTAGGAGGACGCGGTCTTTCTTTAGTTTTACCTGTAGCTATGTTATGTTTCAAAACTGCACAATTGTTTATATAGTGACCTGGCTGTTTACAATAGTTGCATATCCCTTTAACAGGAGCCGCTGAATTATTGGACTGGGTCATACCCTTTTTCTGACCGTCAGCTGGAACTGACTGAGCAACTAGCATTTTCATTTTCGTGTCTTTCATATGTCTCTGTTCGTGATTATGTTCTTCTCTAATTCTGTTCTGGTGGTACTGTAACATTTGTGAAGGGGTATTAGCTTGCCATGTGCTCTCGACTTTCAGGACACGATTCTTAACCTGGGGCAAGGAATTCTCGACTAATTTTGTTACAAAAAGATGTGGGTATGACTCACTACTTGGTTTCAGGCCACTATTAATAACAAAACATTTCTCAAATCGGGAATAAAAATCACTAGTGTCTTCATCGGGTTTGTGTTTGCAGGCTGAGATTGCATCCCAGTCCTCCTTTTTCGTTGCTAACAAACGTGGCAATACTTGTACTAACAATCCTGGTAAGGCTTTAGTTTTGTCCCCAAGCCATAGGCCTGGAGTTCGAGTGTTTTCTTCGTTTTCTAATTCGGCCCAAACAATCTTTTGCTCTCCCACCTCCCATTCTTTTTCTTTGAGTTTCTCGTAAATACAGGCAGGCAATAATACTTTTAATATTTTCATGATGTCGGGATAGGTGTAATCACCCATGAGTAACATGTCTTTTATTTCACGGTGAAAGCCTGCTGATCTTTGTCATGGCTGGGCACTAGTTTCTTCATTTCTAATAGTTCCATTTTAGTTATGGGTGTGTACACAAACACGCGTCTAAAGGTATTATCCTCATTCCAAACTGGATGTACTTTTTGCAAGGGATTCTGTCTGTCTATGTAATACATTTTTCTTTCAACGGTTGGAGCTGGATCAAACTGTGGACACAAGAAGGCACTATATCTGTGCCGATGTTCTAGAATTATTTTAATTAAGTCGGTACCTAGACCTCTCCATCTATTCGAGAGTAGTTCTATTAAAATATCAGGTAGGGGACCAGGATCTGAATGTTGGCTTTTATATAATATAAAGAGGTGTTGTATCATGTACATACCAGCTAGACGCTGTTCGTCTGGAGAGAGATTCAAAAACGTTTGTGCTAATGCGTCATCACTATATTTATCAGAACTGTCAGCCCATTGTACTGCTGACCTGGCTAATTCTTGTTCATCCATAGAATTGAGTACATGGTACCCCATTCGTTCTTGAAGTATTTTATCGGTAGCCTGAAATAGGTGTTCTGGCGTCTTCGGGTTTGACATGGCAGCTTGAAAAAGTCTCTTACTTTCTGGACGTACCGGACGCATTGAATTATTAAAGGGTCTTCCCTTACCTACATATGCTATCATTTCTCTAGCTGGTAACTGCAATGTTCCTGTTGTCGTTTCTGGTTGTTCCTCCTCCTCCGAGGATTCATTTTTGTCTGTATCTATTTCTCTTTCAGGCTGTCTTCTTTCATGTATTTGTTCTACTGCTTTTCGGATCCTTCGGTACATATTTTCTATACTACTCTGTTTATCATGTTTTCCGTCTGCTATATTCTGACCCCATTTGTTAAGTGCTTTCATTTCTTCCTGGTCTACACCAGGCCTATCTTGGTTTCTTATCAAGCAGTTTATGAAGAAACGTAATATCATTTTTTGAGTGTCAACTTTCTGGTATGCCATGGCCTCGCCAATACTTTCAGGACCTTCCCCCGTTTGGACAAAATGATATATTCTATCTAGATGATCAATCATTCCAGGTAGTACCATTAAATAGTTTGCAACTCGTCGTAGACGTACTGATGATAGCATCATTCTGTCGTCTATACCGGGTACTGGATCATATCTACAGTCTGTAAGAGGCTCTTTAAGTATGTCGTAACTCGCTGTTTGAGGTGTACGTTGCTGGGCTAAATCCCTATAAGTCAATCGATGTGTTTGTGGCGGTGTTTGAAAACCTCCTGTCGCACTTCCTGAGGTGCCAGGTCCAAAAGGATTTGTTGGGTGAATGGTAGGGAGAATAGGTGCCGGAAGGGGTGGAGGAACAGGCGGAGGATGTGGAACGGGAGGAGGAGTATGTCGTTGCAGAGGTGGGGGTAGATTATCTCGGGTGGAGTGCCATCAGCAGGTGGTGTGCGTGGCGGCGGAATATTAACATATTCGGGAGCTACATCGTCTAAATAGGAAGAAAGAAAAATGTCCTTTGCGGTCTTGTGGTGTAATTTAGTCGGAAGCAATGGAGGTGGCAGATCTTTTGGTACTTCCGGGGTGGCCTTAGGTAAACCCTCGGCCAGGAGAGGATACATACCATTCATAAGAGTGTTTCGTTGTCTGTCTACTTGTTCCGCTTTTACTCGTATACCTTCCTCAACTAATACATTTTCTCAGGCTTTGTCTGAATCTTCCCTGCTTTTCTCTGCTTTTCTGAGCGCTTTCTCTGTGCGTCTATGCGATTCTTTACGCCATAATTCAATGACATCTTTCTGTGACTGTCTGGCTTTCTTTTTCCATAATGCTTCTTCTACTCTCATGATGCAATCGGCATCCCATGTCCCAGCAGCGGGCCATCTCTGATTCTCTGCTAAATCTTTGGTGTAATCCACCCACAAATCGAGATATAATACAGCATCTAGGCCGTGTTTGTGGTACATAAAGTACCCTGGAGTGTCCCTGGGTGGAATGGGAACAGCTTCCTCTAGTATCCCTTTTCTAGTTTTTATTTGTCTTAGTTTGGAAAATAAAGGCATCTTGAACCTTACTACTTGATACTTACTTGGACTTGGACACAATTAATACACTATACACAATAATGTAGATCGAACAATCACTCATACCACGACATCAAAACACATTTAAACATTTTTAAAACGAACAACAATAACCAGAATAAAACTAACTACCTGCATACTCGATATACTGCTAAACAGTACAGATACACCGCTAAAACAGTGCAGACCGGATATACTGCTAAACAGTACAGATACACCGCCAAAACAGTGCAGACCGGGTCTGTGTACCCAAACCCGTCTTGACCGGCACAAATTAATGCGCTCGTCTAGATGCGTCCCCAGCAACGGTACTCACCGGGAAGCACGGAACGGAAGGCCTCGGAAACTCGACACTGGACTGGACCCTGGACTCGACTGGACTGGACTCGTGACGTAGGTACTTCGGAACTTCGGAACTGGTGGGCCTCCGAATACCTCGGACTTTGTTCTCTCAGCTAGGCTCTGGTCGGGATCCTCCGCACTCCTCACCGCCTCGTCTGGGTGTTGATCGCAGCCTCAGTCACCTCCGTTGGCCTGAGGGAGATACAGGAAATCCTGCGGGTACGCGTAGTTGTCCGTCCGGCTGTGGCAGGGGACCGGGCCTGCAACGCACCGCCGGCGCGTGGGGTGGGGGAGGGGTCCCTGTTCGGGCGCCAATTATGTGGTAAATTTAAATTACCTATACTTAATTTATGCGGTAAAGTTCAATAAGAATAACTCAGTCAAAAATAAGAGACAGAATCCGTGGTATTTGAGGTTTTAAAAGGGGTTTTATTCCTTAAAAAGGAATTGGTTCGAACCAGGCAATCATGTTCCATCACCACGAAGGTTCAGGAAGGGATAGAATATACTTTATTGACAGGTTATCATATATATAGTCAATGCATTACAGTAGAGACAGATGCAGGAGGCGTAACAGCTGAGAGAAACGAGATAAGACTACATGTACGTAACAGAAGGCGTGCATGAGGGCGTGTGCTAGACAACATCATATGAAACGTTTCACAGGTGGGTGGATCCATAGAGGAATCCTGCAGTGTCAGCAGAAATATGTGGCAGAGATGCCCGCGCAGCAGCATGACGTGTAATTGACGTGGGACTGGAGGGTGAAGGGGACTTGACATTTAGCCCTACATGAGGAGACAGAAGTCTGGGATGTCAGAACAACCTAAACCCAAATCATATCTAATATCTGGTGTTTGAGGAACTGTATTATCTAGAAGGAAAGGTCTCTCGGGCAGAGGCTATTCTATACTGACTGCTAGTGCGTGCATATGCGACTACGTGTCTACATGAGATGTGAGGGGCCATGGGCCTACCATGGTAATGGAAGCTATGAATTACTTGCATGGAGACAGTGAGGCCGGGCCCTTTGCTCTGCAGCTGGGAAGGATGTTTTCCTAAACTACTAGACAGGAATGTATTTTCGAGGAGCGGAGCAGATAACTTGAAGGCTGAATACACTCTTGGCAGGCAAGCAGGCCGAGCCAGGCACCGCTCGCCGCGCAGAAAGTAAGTCAAGGGTCAGGAAGCAGCAGACTGCCGTTTCAGAGACAGAAGGCAAGAAAAGGCTTGATGGCAGAAATCAGGGCCTAACTCGCCAGAGCGAGTAAAACATGAAAAGTGCACCATATAAAGACGTTGGCAAGGCACACTTAGGAACGGAATATCTGACCCATTCATGGTGGATCTGAAAGAGGACATGTTAACGTTGGACGCAAATGTATTTGCGTCTTCATAGCTGAAAGTGGAGGGAACATACATGTACTTAAAGCACGTACATGGAGCCGGTGGGGTCTACGATAGGGGACACAACTGACCATGAAAATTCATATTACCTCATCAGTCTCGGCAAGGCAGAGAAATTCTGTGGTGAAACACTTCCACTGCTGGCCATTCAGTATAATCAGCAGATGGAAAAGTCTACTGTTAGCACAATTTTTACAAAGGGTAAACAGATCAATACTATGGAGTCTATATTATTGTGAAAATCAACAGATCATTAGAAAATCAAATCCCAATTTGTAATTTTAACCTCCCATACTTCTTTGAATCCCACGCCTCACTTGCTAACACTCTCTAAACAATTGTAGCACATACATTAGGACATAGATCTATAGATCTTTTTGCCAGCCAAGTGGCAGTAAACCCTTCTCAATTCATTTGTGTTAGGATATGGTACACCGATAGCAATTAAGCCAGCTGATAAGTTGAGAGAGGAAGGGTTATGCTACAGTTAATGGGAATAATAAAAATGACGAATAGCATATTTACCATCCTCATTTTAGCCAATTCCTACCAGTTCAGCAATAGTAAAGTTGAGACTCTTATGCTCAAACGTACGTTCATACAAATTCAGAAGTGTCAGAAAGTGCCCCAATTTCTTTCATCTTAACATCTTAGTTTGCAGTAGGGCATCCTGTCTACCCTACTACTCATGTAATTACCAAGATGAATGTATCCTACTTATTAATAGGCAACAGAGTGGCCCTCATGTCAGACAACATCTTGTTTTTGCTTTATGATGTCAGCTTGCTAGGCAACAGAGTGGCACTCAGGTCAGACAACATTCTTGCTTTAGCTTTATGACGTCAGAGCACCAGTGGACCAATTGTCCTTGTGGAAGCTGACCACACAGGAGGATGAGATTTCAGAAGGTATGCAGTAGGTTACTATCTGTGTTTGTAAGGCAAGTAGGAGGGGGAATGGTAAAGGACTCTGAACCACTCAAAGCATAGGGGCCTTTTTGAAAGTGGATGGGGATACAAAAATAGAGATTATCCTTAATACCAATCCATCTTGAGTATCAGAGACCAACATACAAAGTGCAGGGGAAGACGTTAAATGAGCTTCCTTCTGTGAGAAGGAAACACTATCGTTCTAAAGTGAGATTGTGCATTTCAAACTCAAGGGCAGCAAATTCCTCAATTGGAACATTGCTAGCACCAGGATCTAAAGCAGGCTTTAGTAGTGTTGAAGGCAGTCAGTTTTTGTTAAATATCATGACCAACACAATGTGATCCATATTACTTCCATATTGACAGAAAAAATATACAGGCACAGGCTCCCACTAGAAGGTAATGAGGAAATTCAAAAGCTGTGAACGTCTTTTTAATGCCTAAAGGAATGATTGTGAGTTTTACTTAACATATAAATTGGTCAAATGATGCCGTATGCCGGAAGACTTGCTTTTTTTTTTCTTCAGTCTCGGCAAGGCAGAGAAATTCTGTGGCGAAACGCTGCCACTGCTGGCCATTCAGTATAATCTGCAGATGGAAAAGTGCACTGTTAGCACAATTTTTACAAAGGGTAAACAGATCAATACTATGGAGTCTATATTATTGTGAAAATCAACAGCTCATTAGAAAATCAAATCCCAATTTGTAATTTTAACCTCCCATACTTCTTTGAATCTCACACCTCACTTGCTAACACTCTCTAAACAACTGTAGCACATACATTAGGACATAGATCTATAGATCTTTTTGCCAGACAAGTGGCAGTGAACCCTTCTCAATTCATTTGTGTTAGGATATGGTACACCGATAGCAATTAAGCCAGCTGATAAGTTGAGAGAGGAAGGGTTATGCTACAGTTAATGGAAATAATAAAAACGATGAATAGAATATTTACTATCCTCATTTTAGCCAATTCCTACCAGTTCAGCAATAGTAAAGTTGAGACTCTTATGCTCAAACGTACGTTCATACAAATTCAGAAGTGTCAGAAAGTGCCCCAATTTCTTTCATCTTAACATCTTAGTTTGCAGTAGGGCATCCTGTCTACCCTACTACTCATTTAATTACCAAGACAGACAGACAGGACAAACAGAAAGGTAGAGGAGGAGGCGTTGCCTTTATCTTGAGGAATTCTTTTACCTGTCACACCTTCTGCCTCGACCCCCTCACTGATGCAGAGGGACTAGGTTTCTCCATTAAGCTTAGTCAAACCCTCTCTTTTTCAGGTGGTCTGATCTACCGTCCACCCGGTAATGCCACGAAATTCCTTGGCGCACTTAATGACGCACTCGGACACTTCCTACTCCGCTATCCGCACTTCACCCTCTTGGGCGACTTTAACTTGCATCTCGATACACCTACTGACCCCTTCACCAAAAACTTTCAACAGACATTGGATATCTTCAATCTGCAACAAAGCGTCATGCTGCCTACTCACTCCGTTGGACACACCCTCGATGGTGTCTGTTCCAATTTCCCGCTCATCTCCACCCAGTCTCCCATTCCCCAAATCTGGACCGATCACAGTCTGATTCCTTTCCATATCCTCAACGATCCCCCTCCGAAATTCAAAAAACCTACTCAGCAACATCTCCACTCCATTAACTGGAAAACAGTCCAGAAAAATCTTACTGCTCACCCCTTGTCCTTCATCAATGCCCCCTCTTCCTCTGGTAACATCGATCAAGATGCAATCTCTTTCGACAACTGGCTCTCTCTAGAAATCTCCAATAGATGTCCACCAAATAAAAAAGCCAACACTCTCAAAAAAACAAAAACTAAAGCCCCTTGGTATACGCCTGATCTAACAGCCGCTCACCTACTCTGCAGGAAAGCAGAACGAAAATGGCGTAGATCTTATGACCACGACGACCGTAATAACTACATCATACAGAGAAAAATCTATCTCTCAACCATTAAATCTGCTAAAAGAACTTACTATGTGAACGCCATCCAAGAGGCCAAGCAAAAACAACAAACCCTCTTTTCCATAGTAAAATCCTTCACCAAACCAAAAGCACTCCAACCAGAAATCTCCCCCTCCCTAGAACTATGTAGTAAGGTCTCTGACTACTTTGAGGAAAAAATCAGCTCTATCCACCAAACCTTCCCCCCCCCCCCCCTCCGGTGTACTCAATCATGGAGCAAGACCAATCTCGTCCTACCGCAAACAGTCTCAACCACTTTACCCCGGTGACCCTGACCCAGACCAGAGAAGCGATTCTCTTATGCAACTCTGGCTCACCTTCTGACCCTTGCCCCCCCAAGATCCTTCACACCATCATTGATGAAATTAACCCCATCATCAATGAAATAGTCAACCTCTCCCTCAAAACTGGCTCTGTTCCTCTTTCTTGGAAAAAGGGCGTGGTGAAACCTCTTATGAAAAAGGTAAACAAGCCCCCCTCTGACCTAACCAACCTTCGTCCAATCACCCTATTACCTGCACTGGGCAAAATAACAGAACAATTAGTCCACAAGCAGCTCAAGTCCTTTCTTGATGCTCACAACCTACTTCACCCCCAGCAATCCGGTTTCCGGCCTAAACATTCTACCGAGACCGCGCTGATCGAGCTGACCGATACCATCAAAGGTCTCCAAGATCAAAGGAAGAAGGCCATTTTGATCCTTCTTGACCTCACGGCGGCCTTCGATACTATTTCCCACTCTATTCTGCTTAACAGGCTTATGGACATCGGCGTAACCAACTCGGCCCTCGCCTGGATCAGTTCCTTCCTCAGTGACAGGTTCCAAACTGTTTCACTGGGACCTTTCCAATCGAAAGAGAAAAAGATCTTCTGTGGAGTTCCCCAGGGCTCCATTCTTAGTCCCCTTCTTTTTAATATTTATCTCATCCCCCTGCTCACTCTCATAGAATCGTTCGGCATAACTGTCACGTCTTATGCTGACGATACTCAGCTTGTTATCCCTCTTGACGCTAATTCAAACTTGGCTGAACTTAATCTTAAGCACTGCCTTACAGCGGTCTTTCAATGGATGGACGCCAACCACCTCCGCTGCAACTCCAACAAAACCGAAATCTTGCCTATCGGCAAGAATGCTTCTTTTAGTCCAGCCCTGTGGTGGCCCGACAATTCTACCGCCCCACCGCAGACAGTTTCATCGGCCAGAAACCTCGGAGTAATTTTCGACTCCGATCTCTCTTTTGATACCCACGTCGCGACAGTAGCAGGTAAATGCTTCGGAATCATTAAATCCATGCGAAAATTTTTTGACTTCCTTCCGCTCGACTCCAGAAAGACCATTGCGGTAGCCCTCATACTTTCCCGAGTAGACTACTGTAATGGCCTCCTGGCAGGGACCAAAAAATCCACCAGACTGAAACTACAGAGTGTCCTGCACACTGCTGCTCGGCCTCAAACTGCCACGGAAATCTTCTATTTCTACTGCCCTCAAATTCTTA
Organism: Lissotriton vulgaris; assembly: GCF_964263255.1. NCBI lineage: Eukaryota > Metazoa > Chordata > Amphibia > Caudata > Salamandridae > Lissotriton > Lissotriton vulgaris. The sequence goes on from NC_141696.1 coordinate 616,512,569, forward strand.
CACTGGCTCCCCTTACACAAGAGAATACTCTTCAAAATTCTCATTGTAGCCTTCCGTGCCTTCAACAAATCTGGCCCAGTCTACCTGTCGAGACGCTTCCCTCACTATTCCCCGGGTCGCACTCTCAGATCCTCGCAAGAAAATCTCATGACTCCCCCCAAATTCAACCTGAACACTAAGGGCGGAAAAACACTCAGTCTCCTTGCCATCAAAGCCTGGAACAGTATGCCAAGGCATCTCAGACTTCAGACGCAGGAGAAGCCTTTCAGGAAGCTCCTCAAAACGTGGATTTTCAATCTCTCCGATGACTGGACCAAATCAGCGATCTAGTCCCCCAAACTTCCCCCCCCCGGTGATCTGGTCCTAGGTTTTACAACGCCAAGATGCTCCCTTGGGAGCGAACGTCCGCGCTATACAAATACCTATCCAATATCCAATATCCAAAGATGAATGTATCCTACTGATTAATAGGCAACAGAGTGGCCCTCATGTCAGACAACATCTTGTTTTTGCTTTATGATGTCAGCTTGCTAGGCAACAGAGTGGCCCTCAGGTCAGACAACATTCTTGCTTTAGCTTTATGACGTCAGAGCACCAGTGGACCAATTGTCCTTGTGGAAGCTGACCACACAGGAGGATAAGATTTCAGAAGATATGCAGTAGGTTACTATCTGTGTTTGTAAGGCAAGTAGGAGGGGGAATGGTAAAGGACTCTGAACCACTCAAAGCATAAGGGCCTTTTTGAAAGTGGATGGGGATACAAAAATAGAGATTATCCTTAATACCAATCCATCTTGGGTATCAGAGTCCAACATACAAAGTGCAGGGGAAGACGTTAAATGAGCTTCCTTCCGTGAGAAGAAAACACTATTGTTCTAAAGTGAGATAGTGCATTTCAAACGCAAAGGCAGCAAATTCCTCAAATGGAACATTGCTAGCACCAGGATCTAAAGCAGGCTTTAGTAGTCTTGAAGGCAGTCAGTTTTTGTTTACTATCATGACCAACACAATGTGAGCCATATTACTTCCATATTGACAGAAATTATATTGAGGCACAGGCTCCCACTAGAAGGTAATGAGGACATTCAAATGCTGTGAACGTCTTTTTAATGCCTAAAGGAATGATTGTGAGTTTTACTTACCATATAATTTGGTCAAATGATGCCGTATGCCGGAAGACTTGCTGTTTTTTTTTCTTCAGTCTCGGCAAGGCATAGAAATTCTGTGGTGAAACACTTCCACTGCTGGCCATTCAGTATAATCTGCAGATGGAAAAGTCTACTGTTAGCACAATTTTTACAAAGGGTAAACAGATCAATACTATGGAGTCTATATTATTGTGAAAATCAACAGCTCATTAGAAAATCAAATCCCAATTTGTAATTTTAACCTCCCATACTTCTTTGAATCCCACGCCTTACTTGCTAACACTTTCTAAACAATTGTAGCACATACATTAGGACATAGATCTATAGATCTTTTTGCCAGCCAAGTGGCAGCAAACCCTTCTCAATTCATTTGTGTTAGGATATGGTACACCGATAGCAATTAAGCCAGCTGATAAGTTGAGAGAGGAAGGGTTATGCTACAGTTAATGGGAATAATAAAAATGATGAATAGCATATTTACCATCCTCATTTTAGCCATTTCCTACCAGTTCAGCAACAGTAAAGTTGAGACTCTTATGCTCAAGCGTACGTTCATACAAATTCAGAAGTCTCAGAAAGTGTCCCAATTTCTTTCATCTTAACATCTTAGTTTGCAGTAGGGCATCCTGTCTACCCTACTACTCATGTATTTAGCAGGATGAATGTATCCTACTGCTTAATAGGCAACAGAGTGGCCCTCATGTCACACAACATCTTGTTTTTGCTTTATGATGTCAGCTTGCTAGGCAACAGAGTGGCCCTCAGGTCAGACAACATTCTTGCTTTAGCTTTAGGACGTCAGAGCACCAGTGGACCAATTGTCCTTGTGGAAGCTGACCACACAGGAGGATGAGATTTCAGAAGGTATGCAGTAGTTTACTATCTGTGTTTGTAAGGCAAGAAGGAGGGGGAATGGTAAAGGACTCTGAACCTCTCAAAGCATAGGGGCCTTTTTGAAAGTGGATGGGGATACAGAAATAGAGATTATCCTTAATACCAATCCATCTTGAGTATCAGAGACCAACATATAAAGTGCAGGGGAAGAGGTTAAATGAGCTTCCTTCCGTGAGAAGAAAACACTATCGTTCTAAAGTGAGATAGTGCATTTCAAACTCAAAGGCAGCAAATTCCTCAAATGGAACATTGCTAGCACCAGGATGTAAAGCAGGCTTTAGTAGTCTTGAAGGCAGTCAGTTTTTGTTTACTATCATGACCAACACAATGTGAGCCATATTACTTCCATATTGACAGAAATTATATTCAGGCACAGGCTCCCACTAGAAAGTAATGAGGACATTCAAATGCTGTGAACGTCTTTTTAATGCCTAAAGGAATGATTGTGAGTTTTACTTACCATATAATTTGGTCAAATGATTCCATATGCCGGAAGACTTGCTTTTTTTTTTTTCTTCAGTCTCGGCAAGGCAGAGAAATTCTGTGGTGAAACACTGCCACTGCTGGCCATTCAGTATAATCTGCAGATGGAAAAGTCCACTGTTAGCACAATTTTTATAAAGGGTAAACAGATCAATACTATGGAGTCTATATTATTGTGAAAATCAACAGCTCATTAGAAAATCAAATCCCAATTTGTAATTTTAAACTCCCATACTTCTTTGAATCCCACGCCTAACTTGCTAACACTTTCTAAACAACTGTAGCACATACATTAGGACATAGATATATAGATATTTTTGCCAGCCAAGTGCCAGTGAACCCTTCTCAATTCATTTGTGTTAGGATATGGTACACCGATAGCAATTAAGCCAGCTGATAAGTTGAGAGAGGAAGGGTATGCTACAGTTAATGGGAATAATAAAAACGATGAATAGCATATTTAGCATCCTCATTTTAGCCAATTCCTACCAGTTCAGCAATAGTAAAGTTGAGACTCTTATGCTCGAACGTACGTTCATACAAATTCAGAAGTCTCAGAAAGTGCCCCAATTTCTTTCATCTTAACATCTTAGTTTGCAGTAGGGCATCCTGTCTACCCTACTACTCATTTAATTACCAAGATGAATGTATCCTACTGATTAATAGGCAACAGAGTGGCCCTCTTGTCAGACAACATCTTGTTTTTGCTTTATGATGTCAGCTTGCTAGGCAACAGAGTGGCCCTCAGGTCAGACAAAATTCTTGCTTTAGCTTTATGACGTCAGAGCACCAGTGGACCAATTGTCCTTGTGGAAGCTGACCACACAGGAGGACGAGATTTCAGAAGGTATGCAGTAGGTTACTATCTGTGTTTGTAAGGCAAGTAGGAGGGGGAATGGTAAATGACTCTGAACCACTCAAAGCATAGGGGCCTTTTTGAAAGTGGATGGGGATACAGAAATAGAGATTATCCTTAATACCAATCCATCTTGAGTATCAGAGACCAACATACAAAGTGCAGGGGAAGAGGTTAAATGAGCTTCCTTCCGTGAGAAGAAAACACTATCGTTCTAAAGTGAGATAGTGCATTTCAAACTCAAAGGCAGCAAATTCCTCAAAGGGAACATTGCTAGCACCAGGATGTAAAGCAGGCTTTAGTAGTCTTGAAGGCAGTCAGTTTTTGTTTACTATCATGACCAACACAATGTGAGCCATATTACTTCCATATTGACAGAAATTATATTCAGGCACAGGCTCCCACTAGAAAGTAATGAGGACATTCAAATGCTGTGAACGTCTTTTTAATGCCTAAAGGAATGATTGTGAGTTTTACTTACCATATAATTTGGTCAAATGATGCCGTATGCCGGAAGACTTGTGTTACATCAAGTCTTCGTAGAGAAACGGAGATAAGACTTGAAGAGTAGAAAGGTTCGTTATTGAAGATCCTTCACAGCAAATACAAAGCACGCCAGCCAGGAACAGAGGTCAGGCAATAACTGAATCCAGTTAGAACACAGACCCTAGAACCATAATAGCATTCCAATAACAATAGAGTAACATAAGGAAATACAGACAACCCAAAACTCTAAACCATAGATACCACACATCTCCCTTCCCCAAAACAAAAAACAAACATTAAAGATAAAAATCCTTAAGATAAGCAGGAGCACAGGTGTTGCGACTACTCCGCCTAGGGACACTCGGAACATCATTTGGAGCTGAAATAGAACAATCGGGTAAGGGATTGCAAACATTGACATCATCAATGACATCAGGAAGCGAAAAATGCTCCGTCAAAGCAGAAGAGGGACCAGGAAGTTGCGAATCACCAGCTCCAGACAGAGAGAAAGAATCCCCTTGATGAGAAGATGAAGAAAGTTGCAAATCCGGAATTAGACTGTCCGAAAAATTGCTGTCCTTCAGGCTTTTGCAGTCTCTGAAAACAGGAGGATTAACAACAACAACATTTCTCTTGCTCCACCATTTGCCATTAGCAAGTAAAACAGCATTCTTAGAAACCCTGACAATTTTTGAAGCAGGATAAAATTTAGACTTCTGACTATTGTTTTTTAAAGGTCTTTTGACCTTGACAAAATCACCCACATTAAAAAGAACATCTTTAGTTTTGAACTTGTCATCATAAGCAACTTTCATTTTGTTTTGCACAGAAACTACTCTGTCACGAACTTGATCAACAGTGGGTAATTTCTCATCAACTTTTGTCTTGTCAAGGACCCATAAAGGACTAAGCTTGGAAGAACCAAAACGTTTCTTTAACAAGACAAAAGGAGTAACACCAGTTGTGGAATGAGGTGTATTATGATAACTCCACAACCTTTCTTGGACAGCTTTTGAAACATCCAAATTCTGCATACAGGCTAACTGGATAGTGTCTTTTAACATTTTGTTAACCCTTTCGACCATGCCATTGCCTTGTGGACTGTACAAGGCAACAGTCAAATGTTTGATATCAAGATTAGATAAAAAAAATGTGGGTGACATGGGACTTGAATTGGACACCATTATCAGAAACTAGATATTTAGGAATACCTTCTCTATGAAAAAGATCATCCAAAAAATCAATAACACCAACAGTGGATGGATCAGACATAAACCTTCACTCAACCCACTTTGAAAAATAGTCCACAAGGACTAAGGCAAATCTTAAATGAGGTTTTAAGTTATACATAGGACCAATGAAATCAATGCCCAGTTTCTCCCAGGGACCCTGAGGATAAGGAACAGGAAGAAGAGGAGAATTCTGCAGCTTAAGAGATTTGTCTGCTTCAAAACAACTAGAACATCTCCCGACAAAATTTTCTACATCAACATCCAAATTTGGCCACCAGTAATAAAGCCTTAACCTTTTCTTAGTGCCAGTGATCCCCAAATGACCAAGATGAGCCAAATTCAACAATTTTATTTTAAGCTTGTAAGGAGGAATTAATAAGGAGCCTCTCATCACAAAATCATCCTCTACAGTGAGCTCATCTTTGACTTTAGAAAACAAACGTAAACCAGAATCAAGATTCCTATCATCGGGCCAACCCTTGATGATATGTCCCTTGACTAAGTCTTGAACCTTGTCCAGTTTGATACAATCCAACCTCTCATCCTTGCTGATGATACTCTCAGAGAACATCAATCCATCCACAATGCCAACAACGCACTCAGAATCCTCACAAAGAGAAGAAGAACTTTCCGAATTACTCAGAGGACATCTAGAAAGGAAATCAGCACGGGTATTTTTACCTCCAGGGATATGTGTAATGGAGAAATTAAACTCATACATCCTGGAAAGTAACCTGACTAATCTAGTACTGAGATTATTGTGATCTTTCTTTGACAATAGGAACACTAAGGGCTTATGATCAGTCACAAAAACAAATCTCCTACCCCAAAGATAAGTTTCGAAATGCTTAGTGGCCCAAAGACAAGCCACGGCTTCCCTCTCAATAGTGCTGTATCTCCGTTCCGCAGGTGAAAGGGATCTGGAAGCAAAACCAACAGTCTGTTCAACGCCATCGACTAATTGGGAAAGAACAGCACCTAAACCAATGCCACTTGCATCCACAGTGACCACCGATTGAATGTCATCTCTAAAGGAGTGAAGAGAAGGAGCTTTTTTTTTTCTTCAGTCTCGGCAATGCAGAGAAATTCTGTGGTGAAACACTTCCACTGCTGGCCATTCAGTATAATCTGCAGATGGTAAAGTCCACTGTTAGCACAATTTTTATAAAGGGTAAACAGATCAATACTATGGAGTCTATATTATTGTGAAAATCAACAGCTCATTAGAAAATCCAAGCCCAATTTGTAACTTTAACCTCCCATACTTCTTTGAATCCCACACCTCACTTGCTAACACTCTCTAAACAATTGTCGCACATACAATAGGACATAGATCTATAGATCTTTTTGCCAGCCAAGTGGCAGTTAACCCTTCTCAATTCATTTGTGTTAGGATATGGTACACCGATAGCAATTAAGCCAGCTGATAAGTTGAGAGAGGGAGGGTTATGCTACAGTTAATGGGAATAATAAAAACGATGAATAGCATATTTACCATCCTCATTTTAGCCAATTCCTACCAGTTCAGCAATAGTAAAGTTGAGACTCTTATGCTCAAACGTACGTTCATACAAATTCAGAAGTCTCAGAAAGTGCCCCAATTTCTTTCATCTTAACTTCTTAGTTTGCAGTAGGGCATCCTGTCTACCCTACTACTCATGTATTTACCAGGATGAATGTATCCTACTGCTTAATAGGCAACAGAGTGGCCCTCATGTCACACAACATCTTGTTTTTGCTTTATGATGTCAGCTTGCTAGGCAACAGAGTGGCCCTCAGGTCAGACAACATTCTTGCTTTAGCTTTATGACGTCAGAGCACCAGTGGACCAATTGTCCTTGTGGAAGCTGACCACACAGAAGGATGAGATTTCAGAAGGTATGCAGTAGGTTACTATCTGTGTTTGTAAGGCAAGTAGGAGGGGGAATGGTAAAGGACTCTGAACCACTCAAAGCATAGGGGCCTTTTTGAAAGTGGATGGGGATACAAAAATAGAGATTATCCTTAATGCAAATCCATCTTGAGTATCAGAGACCAACATACAAAGTGCAGGGGAAGACGTTAAATGAGCTTCCTTCTGTGAGAAGGAAACACTATCATTCTAAAGTGAGATTGTGCATTTCAAACTCAAGGGCAGCAAATTCCTCAAATGGAACATTGCTAGCACCAGGATCTAAAGCAAGCTTTAGTAGTGTTGAAGGCAGTCAGTTTTTGTTAACTATCATGACCAACACAATGTGATCCATATTACTTCCATATTGACAGAAAAAATATGCAGGCACAGGCTCCCACTAGAAGGTAATGAGGACATTCAAATGCTGTGAACGTCTTTTTAATGCCTATAGGAATGATTGTGAGTTTTACTTACCATATAATTTGGTCAAATGATGCCGTATGCCGGAAGACTTGCTTTTTTTTTTTTCTTCAGTCTCGGCAAGGCAGAGAAATTCTGTGGTGAAACACTGCCACTGCTGGCCATTCAGTATAATCTGCAAATGGAAAAGTCCACTGTTAGCACAATTTTTATAAAGGGTAAACAGATCAATACTAGGGAGTCTATATTATTGTGAAAATCAACAGCTCTTTAGAAAATCAAATCCCAATTTGTAATTTTAACCTCCCATACTTCTTTGAATCCCACACCTCACTTGCTAACACTCTCTAAACAACTGTAGCACATACATTAGGACATAGATATATAGATCTTTTTGCCACCCAAGTGGCAGTGAACCCTTCTCAATTCATTTGTGTTAGGAAATGGTACACCAATAGCAATTAAGCCAGTTGATAAGTTGAGAGAGGAAGGGTTATGCTACAGTTAATGGGAATAATAAAAACGATGAATAGCATATTTACCATCCTCATTTTAGCCAATTCCTACCAGTTCAGCAATAGTAAAGTTGAGACTCTTATGCTCAAATGTACGTTCATACAAATTAAGAAGTCTCAGAAAGTGCCCCAATTTCTTTCATCTTAACATCTTAGTTTGCAGTAGGGCATCCTGTCTACACGACTACTCATTTAATTACCAAGATGAATGTATCCTACTGCTTAATAGGCAACAGAGTGGCCCTCATGTCAGACAACATCTTGTTTTTGCTTTATGATGTCAGCTTGCTGGGCAACAGAGTAGCTCTCAGGTCAGACAACATTCTTTTTTTTTTTTTTTTTTTTGTCCTCATTTGCCACCTAATCGATCCAGGGGCCTTCCTCCGCGGGACCCAGTAGCCTTTTTAAGGTACCGTCAATTTTCCCTGGAAGGCGGTCTGGTGTCAAAGCTGAGAAATATAGCCCCACACGATCTAGCTCCAATATCCACCCAAAATGGGCTGATCGTCCAATTTAACTATGGCATGGGGCGCCTCCCGTTGGACATGGAGACAGAGGCTTAATCATTGGACCCGGGGAAGAAAAAAAAAAAAAAAAAAAAAAAACCCCCGGGTCCTAACTGTTCCGACTCCACTCAATTAAGAAGTTCCAAAATCTCACAGTACGGGGGCTACATGTTCTGGCCAAATCTGTTTTTGATGTGATGTAAAGTGAAGACAACCACTCTGCATGAGTTGGTGGGTTGATGTTAACCCAATTTTTACATATTTGTCTTCTAGCTAATAATATGGCGTAGTATAGGAACTCTCTTTCTAATCCTTTGATATTGTCACTCAGTCCAAATATTACCAAGGACCATGAGAGGGGGACAGAGATTTTAAGGATTGAATCCAGCGATGTCTTTACTTCCTGCCAGAAAATAGTAACATTCGGGCATTCCCAGAACATATGTAGATCTGAGGCAGCTGGCAGGGAACATTTACTGCAGCATTTCCCCGGTTGAAACTTAGAAAGCCTTTTGGGGGAATAGTATGCCCGATGTAATGTAAACAATTGATTGCGCCTCAGCCAGGCTGGTTTTATAATCTTATAAAGAAGCGTAAAGGACTCAATCCATTTCCCTTCTGCTTGAGGTTCACCCTCTCCACCCCATAGCTTTTTCGGAAGATTAAGCTCATCCTCTTTTTCTTCCAAGATACTCCAATAATGTGCAGCAACCTCCTTTCCCTTGTGTGATTTTTCCATTAGATTCTTCTCTAATAAACTGTCTCCTCCAAATTTAATATTTTTAGTTGTTTGAAAACGAAGCCAGCTTAAAAGCTGACTATAGACAAACCAAGCTAATGGTGAGGTTGCCTTGTCTGAGAATATTTCCCAATCAATAAGAGAGCCATCTTCTACTAATTCTCCCCATCTTGTAATTCCTGCTTCTTGTAGGACTGTTTTTATTGTCTGTATGGAATTCGATGAAAGCCCAGAAAAGTCCCATATCGGTGCATAGTCAGAAAAATATGCTATCCCCGCCTTCGATTTAATTTGAGACCATTCTTTTATGGAGCAGTATAGTGTCTTCAATCTAACTTTTTTAAAGAACCTCTGATGCCCGAATTTAAATAGAAATCCGTTCGATGGAAGGTCTGAACCCAATAGCATGGCTTTGAACAAGTAACCGTTAGAGTTGTCTAATGGGGACTTTAATAGCATCCTGGAATGGGTCAGATGAAAGGCCCACGCATAGTATTCCAGATCTGGCAGAGCAAGGCCTCCTTTTTCCCTTCTCCTTCTCAGTTTCTTCCACGCCAACCTGGATGATTTGTAACACCAAACAAATGAATTTATGTTTTGTTGGGATGTTTTTAATTTGTTCGTGTCAAATAATAAAGGAATTGTATTGAAGAGAAAAGTGTATTTCGGGAGGATGGACATTTTTACTAAGCTAGTCCTTCCATAGATGGTGAGAGGTAAAAATGACCAGGACTTCATTAATATTTTCGCTTCGTGTGAAACGTGGTCTAGATTGTTCTGAGCCAACAAGTTAGGATCTTTGGTGATTCTTATACCCAGGTAGCGCATTGAAGATTTTAAGGGAAGCTGAATATTGTCGATGTTCCAAGCCATTATCTCCGTCTTCCCTGCATTAATTTCATAGCCTGAGTGTTTCCCAAATTCCTCCGCGCTATGGATTACCCTAGGGAAGGCCTGTGTCGGGTCTGTAGTGTAAATAAGAATGTCATCAGCATACATCCCGACTTTCTTTTCCCACCCTGAGAATGAAAAGGGAGGGATATTAGGATTTTCTCGTATGGAGTGAGCAAAAGGTTCCAGATAAATGTTAAATAGTAGGGGGGAAAGAGGGCACCCCGGTCTCGTTCCTCTTGAAATTTGGAAGGGATTTGTGCATGTTCCGTTTATTATCAAACTTGCCTTAGGGTTTTTGTACAATAGGCCTATCGTTCTACGGAATTTAGGTCCTATTTTAAACTTTGCCATAGCGGCATGTAAGTAGGACCAGTTTACTCTATCGAATGCTTTTGTTGCATCGAGAGTCATAATTGCAAGAGGTAAAGCAAATGTTGAGGCAATGTCTATGGCTCCAACTAGATCGTATGTTAAGTCGGCAAGTTGTCGGCCTCTTATAAACCCCTTTTGGTCCTGATGTATGATACCTCCAATCTCGCTACCTAAACGAGCGGCCAAAATTGACGAAAAGATCTTATAGTCGTTGTTTAGGAGCGAAATTGGACGATATGAACCACAGTCTGTTGGATCTTTATCTGGTTTTAGGATTAAGGCAATATTTGCTTCTCCCCAGGATCTAGGTGGTGTCTCTCCTTTTAATAATATATCATTAAATAGATTTGTCATTATCGGGGTAAGTGTGGAGTTAAGGACCCGATATACTTCACCCGGAATCCCATCCGGTCCTGTGGCTTTTCCCTGTTTTAACTTCTTAATGGTATTTTCAACTTCCCCCTGGGTTATCTCCCTGTCTAGATTCTCGCTCTGTTGCTCTTTTAGCTCGGGAAGATCTAACTTTTCCAGCCAATTATTTCTTTCCTCGATGTTATCAGTATTATCAATTATTTCATCAGTATAAATTTTTTGAAAGAAGGTGCTAAAGGCTTCACCAATCGCTATATCAGTTTTTCTGGTATTTAATTCTCCACCCACTCTAATTTCTTTTATGTGTTTCCTAACCTGTTCAGCTTTTATTTTCCAGGCTAATATCTTTCCTGCTGACTCACCGTATTCAAAGTGGGAGAGTTTACTGGCCTGCCAACGTTTATTAATTCTCTCCTGTAATAATGTGTCTAATTTGTCCTTTAGCTCTTTTTTCTTATCTGAGTTGGTGTAAGGTACTTGATCTATTAAATCCAGTTTTGTCAGACAACATTCTTGCTTTAGCTTTATGACGTCAGAGCACCAGTAGACCAATTGTCCTTGTGGAAGCTGACCACACAGGAGGATGAGATTTCAGAAGGTATGCAATAGGTTACTATCTGTGTTTGTAAGGCAAGTAGGAGGGGGAATGGTAAAGGACTCTAAACCACTCAAAGCATAGGGGCCTATTTGAAAGTGAATGAGGATACAGAAATAGAGATTATCCTTAATACCAATCCATCTTGAGTATCAGAGTCCAACATACAAAGTATAGGGGAAGAGGTTAAATGAGTTTCCTTCCGTGAGAAGGAAACACTATCGTTCTAAAGTGAGATAGTGCATTTCAAACTGAAAGGCAGCAAATTCCTCAAATGGAACATTGCTAGCACCAGGATCTAAAGCAGGATTTAGTAGTGTCGAAGGCAGTCAGTTTTTGTTAACTATCATGACAAACACAATGTGATCTATATTACTTCCATATTGACAGAAAATATATTCAGGCAGAGGCTCCCACTAGAATGTAATGAGGACATTCCAATGCTGTGAACGTCTTTTTAATACCTAAAGGAATGATTGTGAGTTTTACTTACCATATCATTTGGTCAAATTATGCCGTATGCCGGAAGACTTGTTTTTATTTTCCTTCAGTCTCGGCAAGGCAGAGAAATTCTGTGGTGAAACACTGCCACTGCTGGCCATTCAGTATAATCTGCAGATGGAAAAGTCCACTGTTAGTACCATTTTTACAAAGGGTAAACAGATCAATACTATGGAGTCTATATTATTGTGAAAATCAACAGCTCATTAGAAAATCAAATCCCAATTTGTGTTTTTAACCTCCCATACTTCTTTGAATCCCACGCCTCACTTGCTTGCTGAGGTGCTTGTTTCAATCACCCTTTCGTATTCAAGTTGATTTAAAATCTTCCCGACTTGTTTTTTAGCTTCTTGCTTTACTGGGTACTGCCTTTGTGCATTGGGCTGGTTTTTTAACTGGATTTTGTGGGGAGGGGAGTCCTCATCCCATCCTACATGATTTTTATATAGAGCTGAAGCCTGTGCCACTGCCCATTTTCTGGCATATGTATATATTTTATGGATTGGGATGCGATTCGAGAAGGCTGGCATAATTATATCTTCATGGCACGATGGAATGCTATTCTCAATAAATGCTCGCTTGATCTCATTTTGCTTATTATTGAAGAGATATCGTCACAATTAGGAGAACTAATGTTTGACATCAATAAACTAAAGGATGATATTAGTCAACGGATGGAACAGGAGGATTGGAACCTAGTATTGGAAAAGATTAACAAAAATCTTGATACACACGCCAAAGAAGTACACGAAAGAAAAACACGAAAGTTCCGAAGGGACGTGATAGACTATAAACTGGATGAGGTTTACACTTGGGCTGAAAAATACGCACAGAAAAGAGTCTATAAAAACCTGGAGCCACGTCATCTGAAGAAAGCATTGTCCAGGATGAAGATCTATCACTCCAGAGGCCACCTGCCTCTTCAGTCCAAATTACTACACCAGCCACAGATGATACAACAACTGCCTCTACCAGCAATGTACCTTTTTTATCGGGAGGCCCCACAGCCAAGACTCTACCAGACAAAACAATATCGACCCCAGAAGAAATACCAGGCGTGGAAAAACCCAAGGTCACAAAGAAGCAAGGAAGGCCCAAGAGGGACCTGAAGAAGTGAATTCTTTGATCATCAACATATCGTCAAAACACCTTACTAAAGAAGAAATACAGGTACTTAACAAAGGAACATCTTTTGTTCCATCCTACTCTTCTAACGCACTAGAGACGGAAGTTGCTCTTTTTAAATTCATGCGCAAATTGAGACTAAGGTGGTTCCTCACCATTAATCCGAGCACAGAGGAGCTGACAGAGGAACAGAAGAAATTCAGACCAAAAAGCAGATTTCTTTCTCCTGTCTCACACAAGACACTGGACAATTTCGAAACACTTGTGAAAAAAGACCTAGAAAAAATAAAATATGGAACTACACACAACTTCAGCCCTAAGGATCGAAGAATTTTAAACAAACTGAGACAAGAAACCACAGTCACGTTCCATCCGGCTGACAATGGGGGAGCCCTGGTGATACTCGACACGGATTTCTACAACCAAAGTGTGTGTGACCATGTACAGGAAGCAGACACTTATCTCCTGTTGGAACAAGACCCCATCAATGAACTCCTGAGGACATTGGGTGACTTCCTTCAGAGAACTTTTGAATCAGGCATTATTGATGAAAACACCAAGAAGTTTCTTCTCAACTCTTCACCTAAAGTTCCAACACTATATATGCTCCCTAAGGTGCACAAGCACAGAACACATCCACCATTTCGACCCATAGTAGCGGGATGCAGATCCATCCACGAGCCGTTGGGATACTACTTGGACTTTCACTTACAACCCTTAGTTCAATCCTGGGTTACCTATGTAAAGGACACTACCGATTCTTTAAACAAGTTGGAGAAAAATAAGCATCTTTTTACTCAAGATGTCTGGCTTTGCACCATCGACGTTGTTGCATTATATACATCTATTGCACATGAGGAAGGTTTGGAGGCAGTAGAATGGCGACTACTACACTCTGAAATAGATCATCCTAAAGCCACTTTCTTGCTAGAACTACTACACTTTTCCCTTTACAACAGTTACTTTTGTTGGCAGGAAAAATACTACATTCAATGAACAGGCACCGCCATGGGATTTCCAGGAGCACCATCATACGCGAACACCTATATGGCTCATTTTGAGGACCAATTCATTACATCCAATCCAATCTGGCAAAGCAATGCCGCAATTTTTTTACAGTATATAGATGACATTTTAGTCATCTGGACAGGTACCAGAAATCTATTGGAAGACAGTATCAATCAATTGAATGGACTGAATCCCAGAATAAAATTCACTCATGAATTTGACAAAGACAAAATACATTTTATGGACATAGAGATAAGGAGAACCAGGAATGGTTTAGAAACATCAGTATAAAGAAAATCCACAGATGTTAACAACGCTCTTTTCTTCACAAGTGCCCACCCATACAGCCTGAAAAAAAACCTTCCTATATCGCAAATGATGCGTATCAAGAGGATCACATCAGATGGAGAACAATGTCTACATGACATTCAAAGACAAACACAGGAGTATAAGGAGCGTGGGTATCCGGATGCAATACTTAATGAAGCTGTTCAAACCCTATCACAAAAAACACGTGATGAACTCTTAACACCTCGACTGAAGACTCCAATGAAACGAGAAGTATTTGTTATAAAAAATTCAGTACAGTCTTCTCAGATCAAGTCCATTATCAGGAATCGCTGGGAATTGATTGAGAACGACTCGGATTTCCTCAACGTATTTCATGGTTTACCACGTTTTGCACACACAAGGACAAAAAATTTGAGGGAGCTTTTAAAACCCTCTAAACAAAGTGGCAGATCAAAGATAAAAGGCATGATGAAGTGTTACAACTACGGACAATGTGGTAACGTCATCACAGGTGACCAATTCTTGCACCCACACACAGGTCTAGGCATTAAACTGCGAAGCAACGCTGATTGTACCACTGAAGGAGTGGTATATGCAATCAAATGCCCCTGTGGGCTGGTTTACGCGGGACGGACTAGTAGGAAAATTAAAACTAGAATAGTAGAACATAAAAGCCGCATAAGGAACCAAAACACCACTTCTCCATTAGCGAAACATTGGGTAGAAGCCAAACACACCATTCCCCAATTAAGATACACAGTCCTTGAAAAGGTTGAACACATTCAAGGGTTAGAATTTAATATTGTCCTGGCCAGGAGAGAAACACATTGGATAAAATAGTTAGGTACTGTTTTTCCTGCAAGTCTCAACGATCATTACGAACTACTATGTTTCCTTTAATTGTCATATTGTCCCCTTCAGATTGTAAGGGAGTACTCTGGGACCTCTTCCCACATAT
The DNA here is from genome assembly GCF_964263255.1 of Lissotriton vulgaris. NCBI lineage: Eukaryota > Metazoa > Chordata > Amphibia > Caudata > Salamandridae > Lissotriton > Lissotriton vulgaris. The sequence goes on from NC_141696.1 coordinate 616,527,858, forward strand.
TTACCCATATATGAATCTGAATTGCATGTTTTTACACACTTTTTCTTTTTCTTTACGCTAATCAGTTAGACTTTGCTTTCTTTTTATCACCCCTTCTCATAGATTTATCACAATTGTACCTAGTTGTATCGTTGTTTTATTTTATATAGGGACGTAAGTACTCTTACCCCCTACTACCTTAGATGAGGGTTTCGATTTATAAATTTCTGAAATATCATATATTTCGGATGACATCCTCCTTTTTCAGTTTACATTACATTTTTTATTTTTTGAATACAATGGGGCGTCATCGTTTCCATACGTTTAGGTTTTCTCCTGAACGGGAAGTCCTCTTTCTGTTTTCAGGTTTTTGTAACATCTACGGGCGAGTTCCGCACCACGTGACCTGATGGGCGGACTCGCGTCATTGGAGTTAATCTAAGGGTTGGCGTCGACCACTCGAGGTGGGTGTACGAACTTTCAGAGCGATTAACTTCACTCTTCTCTAGACATGTTTACATTTTTCTAGGTGCGAATATGACACCGATGCCTCATTATCATTACAGGACGTTTATTTTCTTATGGACAACTAAGGTTTTGAGCGTAGCGACAGCGTGGGCGGTAAGCGGACACATATCATTTACACGGCATGGTGAATGCTAGAATTTCAGTTTCTAGAGGATATTGATACTGGCTTTTTTTCCGTTTAGGCACACGATTGTTACTGGATCAACTACTCTTTGAAATACGCAATAGGGACACATGTCGACTGAGATATAAGTACGCTCGCATGCACTGCTGAACCCTTTAATTTTCACTTGAGCATAAGGCTGCATGACTTTTTGTTACACTTTACTTTGGATGCTTTTTTAACACGCTACTCTTAATCTTTACGCTTGATTCACCTGATCCATCTCTGTTTTGCTTTTTTAACACTTATGTATTGACCCACACATTTTTAGCACGGGAATGGCTTATCACTCTTCTTTCAATTGGCATGTTTTTCACTTTAGAAGGGACCTCCCAGTGGCACTCCCCAGTTTTAGCGCATACGAATACTGCATTATGTACGAGAATGTTGGAAACAGATTTTTTCTTTGTTGCTGTTTTATAGATCCCGCATATTTTGAACCACAGGACGCTGACACAAGATTGTTTGAACTTTCATCTACATATTATTCATCCCCTGACGAAGGGTTGATTTTGCAACCCGAAATGCATTGGGTTTTTGGTTTTTAAGTTTGTATATTGAAATACATGAGATTCATTTACAGTTATTTGAGTGAAAATAACTTGTGATTTGGAAATATGGTTAGGTAATATTTCCAATTAGAAATGTATGTTAAATAAGCAGATGTGAATTAATGTATGCAACCTTTGGTTTCATGTTTTTGAATAGAATGCTAAAGCAAACACAACACAAATAAATGTGATTGGTATAAAATACAGAACTTGAGTTTTACATATTAACTTGTAATTTGGAAAGGCCTCAGGCCCACTTGCTGTGCATCTAGCAGTCCCAGGTTTTTCTAGGACTCATAATTACACTTTTTGTTAACTCAAAGGGAGTTGGGCACACACCCTATCCACTAGAGTGCACGCTAAAACTATCGAAGGTCAACAAGAATATTGATTACATTGTAAACACTAGGAGTGCAGATCCACACCCACTATACATATCATAATTATATCTTCGCCATGTGGGCACACCCTGACAAATTCAGGTGGCCAGTCTTGTTCAGCTAGAAGAATGTCATAGCCCTTAGATAGCTTCTCCCAAAAGTGTGCTCTTATTTTTCTTGTTATGTCCCCCTCCATCCGGAGCGTTATTTCATATAATTTGTGGGGTACACTAACCCTGGTTTCTGTAGTTTCGACCTGAATGCTTTCATTCATGTCCACTGTCTCCAGATGATCCTTCAGGATCCTGCCAACTATGGTTACTTCTGCTGCGCTGTCTAGCATTGTCTGAGCCCACTCCCCATTCTTGAGTTGTGTCCTCAAGATCCTCTGCATTTCTGATTTTTTGCTTGCTACCTTCTTTTTGGAAAATTGAGCTTTTTAACTTTGGTGAACGGGTTCCTTGTCTTTGGACTTAATGCGTTCTTCCTTGTGCTCTGACCGTCCTCTTCTTTCCGGTTTCTGCGAGGAAGTCTGAAAAGATCGAGAGGGACATGTATCATTATCTTGATACCTGTCAGGTTTTTTCAAATTATCCCTATTTCTAATATTATATCTTTTTTCAGAGGGCTCTCTTTGGGGAGACTTGTCTCTCTGTTGGGGAGATCTCCCTCTGGGCTGAGAATATTTTTCTCTAGGAAGAGACTGTTTATTACTCTCCCACTTCTTTGGAGCTGTGAGATTAGTTTTTAATAAATGTTTTTTCGGGATTTTCAGTTAGTTGGGGATTTAATGGTCCCCCCCCCCCCCCAAACTATCTCTTCCTAATTCTTCATAAGATTTTTCAATTAGTCTAGCAAGTTCAAATGGTCGGTCTGCTATATCTGTTTCCTTTAACTTTTGGCGTATTAACACTGATGCTGCTTCACCTCTAATGTTAGCTAATAATATAGCTGACACCTGCTTGAAATCTTTTAGTAATGTCATACCTAAATTTAAGGCTGGTTCCGGACCATATTCATTCTGAATCTGGCTCAGAACATCTGGTATCAGCACCATGGATGAAACACCATGTGCTTTTGTGTAGATTGAAGCAAAGACTGTACCCCAAGTGGCACAGTCCTCCACATGCGGTGCAATCCCCATTAGTAAATAGATTGTCAGAATTCTGTTTTTTTCATGAGGTGTATTATCGGGAAATTCAGCCTCTATTTGAGTGTTTTTTGTGCTAGCCAAAATGGAATCTGTTCCCTTTTGGCAGGCAACTTGCCAATGACTGACTGTATAGTCTGTGGTGTAATTTTAGTTCGTATTCCACTGGTACGGGGTGTGTTGCGGAATTTTTATTGCTGGTTAGACTGTTAAAGTCCTCATGACATATTGAACCAATTGTCTGTGTATTTTAAATAATTGTTTCAGCTGTACTAAGAGTTCTCTGACATTTCTTCAATGTCAGGATGAGATGTATAGCTGGCTAGTACCGGCCATGTAGCTCCTGGTCTACCTAGTGAACCGAGCCTGGTAATGTGATTTTGATGTTTTAGGGTACCATTAAACTAGAGCTGATGCTCCTGGTAAGTTAGTGGAATTTCAATGTCCTCAAAAGGAACATATTCCTCTGGAGGTTCCTCTGACTTGTAGTAGTGGAACTCTTTTGTTACTGTATTTGCTTGTTGAAAAGTAATCCAAGAGTAGAATACCTCTGTCTGCCGATATTAGTGTGCCTCTATCACAAATATGACTTTACCACCTCTCGATGACACCCCATTTTCTATAAGTTTTATAGTTATGGTTTTTCTTACATTTTACGGGATGTCTCTAGCAATTCTGAACAACTTATTTTAACAACTTCATTTTTATAAAATCCTAGCAGTTAACCAAGAGAGAAGTCAAGAATATTCTGATCAAGAACACGTTCTTTGACGTGTATAAGCCTCAAATAATGCCCTGATTTCTTTCATCTTCCCATCCTGGCCAGGGATTGAAAGGGTCCTATCAGAAGACATCCTGCTGTAGCTTTATGAGGTCAGTGCCCCACGGACAAATTGTCCAGGATGTGGATGACACAGAGAAGGATGAGATCAGCAATTATGCACTAGGCTACTATCTGTAATTATGGGCCATATGTATGAACAGATTTTCCCATAGAGACAGAATAGGGAAAAACCTTTGATACATCTGGCCCTATGACTGCAAGGCAAGTTGGAGGTAGAATGCTAAAGCACTCTCCAACATTCAACGCACTGGAGTGAGTCTTTTTGAAAGTGGGATAGAGTTACAAAAACCCAGAGTTCCTCAACAACAATCGATCTTCAATATCGGATTTTAACATACAGAATGCAGGTGAACAGGATAAATGAACTTCCTTCAGAGAGAAAGTCTATCGCTCTAACGTAAAACATAACATGCCAGCCCCAAAAGCAGTCTTTTCCTCAGATGGAATTTTGCTAGCACTAGTATCTAAAGCAGGCTTTGTCAGCATTGGAGGCAAGTAAAGAGTACCACAATGTAATTGCTATTGCTTCCATCACTACGGAATTTATGTTCACTTGGAGGACCCCATTATAAGGTAGTGAGTATCTTTAGATGCTGTAAACTGCTTTTTTAATGTAACTAGTAATGATACAATACGAGTTTGAATTACCATATAAATTTGTAAAATGATGCAGTTCGCTGGAGGACGATTTTGTTTTTCTTGCTTCGTCTCAGCAATGCAGGGAAATTCTGTTGTGCAACACTGCCCCTGCTGGTCAGTCAGTATTTTCTGCAGATAGAAAAGTCCGCTGTTAGTGCATTCACCATGATTAGGAATTGAATATTATTAAACTAGTGCAATACAACAAAAATTGATTGATATAAAGCTTTAATAGAATAGTATTATGGATTCTGTGACAGTGTGAAAATCCATAGCTCATAAGAAATTCCAATCTCATTTTGAGATTTCAACCTAGAATACTTCTCTCAATCCCATGCTTCATCTGCTTCTACCCTCCGAACAACTGTAGCACTTATGTTACGACTTTGAGAAAAAGATCTTATCGCCAGTCAAGTGACAGTGTACTCTTCTTATGAATTTGTTTTAGGTTATGGTACAGCAGTAGTATTTAAATCATCTGTTAAGTTGAAAGATGACGGTTTATGCTACAGTTAACAGGAATAATGCTAATTCTGAACAACTTATTTTAACAACTTCATTTATCAACTTCATTTATACAAAATCCTAGCAGTTAACCAAGAGTGAAGTCAAGAATATTCTGATCAAGCACATGTTCTTTGAAATGTATAAGTCTCAAATAATGACCTGATTTCTTTCATCTTCCCATCCTCTTCTTCAGTTGTGCATCTGGTCTAACCTGCTACCCAAATGAATACCAAGATAAATATATCCTATAGCTGGCCAGGCCTTGAAAGGGTCCTATCAGAAGACATCCTGCTGTAGCTTTATGAGGTCAGTACACCCTACGGACCGATAGTCCAAGGTATGGATGACACAGAGAAGGTTGAGATCAGCAATTATGCACTAGGCTACTATCTGTAATTATGACTGCAAGGCAAGTTGGAGGTAGAATGCTAAAGCACTCTCTAACATTCAATGCATTGGAGTGAGTCTTGTTGAAAGTGGGTTAGAGTTACAAAAACCCAGAGTATCCTCGACAACAATCGATCTTCAGTATCGGATTTTAACATACAGAATGCAGGTGAACAGGTAAATGAACTTCCTTCAGAGAGAAAGTCTATCGCTCTAACGTAAAACATAACATGCCAGCCTCAAAAGCAGTCTTTTCCTCAGATGGAATTTTGCAAGCACCAGTATCTAAAGTAGGCTTTGTCAGCATTGGAGGCAAAGTAAAGACCACCACAATGTAATTGCTATTGCTTACATCTCTATGGAAATATGTTCATATGGAGGACCCCATTATAAGGTAGTGAGTATCTTCAGATGCTGTAAACTGTTTTTTTAATGTAACTAGTAATGATACAATGTGAGTTCGACTTACCATGAAAATTGGTAAAATGATGCGGTTTGCTGGAGGACGATTTTTTTTTTCTTGCTTAGTCTCAGCAATGCTGGGAAATTCTGTTGTGCAACACTGCCCCTGCTGGTCAGTCAGTATATTCTGCAGATGGAAAAGTCTATTGTTGGTGCATTCACCATGATTAGGAATTGAATATTATTAAACTAGTGCAATACAACAAAAATTGATTTATATAAAGCATTAATAGTATAGTACTATGGATTCTGTGAGAGAGTGGAAATCCATAGCGCATAAGAAATGCCAAACTCATTTTGAGATTTCAACCTAGAATACTTCTCTCAATCCCATGCCTCATCTGCTTCTACCCTCCAAACAACTGTGGCACCTGTGTTACGACTTAGAGAAAAAGATCTTATCACCAGTCAAGTGACAGTGTACTCTTCTTATGAATTTGTTTTAGGTTATGGTATAGCAGTAGTAATGAAATCATCTGTTAAGTCGAAAGATGACGATTTATGCTACAGTTAACAGGAATAATGCAAATTCTGAACAACTTATTTTAACAACTTCAAAATTACAAAATCCTAGCAGTTAACGAGGAGTGAGTCAAGAATATTCTGATCAAGCACACGTTCTTTGAAATGTGTAAGTCTCCAATAATGCCCTGATTATTTTCATCATCCCATCTTATTTATTCTTCCGTTGTGCATCTGGTCTAACCTGCTACCCAATTGAATGTCAAGATAAATATATCCTATAGCTGACCAGGCCTTGAAAGGGTCCTATCAGAAGACATCCTGCTGTAGCTTTATGAGGTCAGTGCCCCACGGACCGATTGTACAGGGTGTGGATGACACAGAGAAGGATGAGATCAGCAATTATGCACTTGGCTACTATCTCTAATTATGACTGCAAGGCAAGTCGGAGGTAGAATGCTAAAGCACTCTCAACCATTGACAGCATCAGAGGAAGTCTTTTTGAAAGGGAGTTGGAGTTTCAAAAACCCAGAGTATCCTCGACAACAATCCATCTTCAGTATCAGATTCCCACATACAGAGTGCAGGTGAACAGGTTAAATGAGCTTCCTCCAGTGAGAAAGTCTATCGCTCTAATGTAAAACAAAACATGCCAGCCTCAAAAGCAGTCTTTTTCTCAGATGGAATTTTGCAAGCACCAGTATCTAAAGCAGGCTTTGTCAGCATTGTAGGCAAAGTCAAGACCATCACAATGTAATTGCTATTGCTTCCATCTCTAAGGAAATTATGTTCATGTAGAGGACCCCATTATAGGGTAGTATCTTCAGATGCTGTAAACTGTTTTCTAATGTAACTAGTAATGATACAATGTGAGTTTGACTTACCATGAACAATGGTAAAATTATGCTTTTTGCTGGAGGACAATTTTTGTTTCTTGCTTTGTCTCAGCAAGGCAGGGAAATTCTGTTGTGCAACACTGCCCCTGCTGGTCATTCAGTATATTCTGCAGATGGAAAATTCCACTGTTAGTGCATTCACTATGATTAGGATTTGAATATTATGAAACTTGTGCAATATAACAAAAATTGATTTATATAAAGCATTAATAGAACAGTACTATGGATTCTGTGACAGTGTGAAAATCCACAGCTCATAAGAAATTCCAATCTCATTTTGAGATTTCAACCTAGAATACTACTCTCAATCACATGCCTCATCTGTCTCTACCCACCAAACAACAGTAGCACCTATATTACGACCTAGAGAAAAAGATCTTATCGCCAGTCAAGTGACAGTGTACCCTTCTTGTGAATTTGTTTTAGGTTATGCTACAGCAGTAGTAATTAAATCATCTGTTAAGTCGAAAGATGACGGTTTATGCTAGAGTTAACAGGAATAATGCAAATTCTGAACAACTTATTTTAACAACTTCATTTTTACAAAATCCTAGCAGTTAACCAAGAGTTAGTTCAAGAGTTTTCGGATCAAGCACACGTTCTTTGAAATGTATAAGTCTCAAATAATGCCCTGATTTCTTTCATCTTCCAATCCTATTCTTCAGTTCTGCATCTGGTCTACCCTGCTACCCAATTGAATACTAAGATAAATATATCCTATAGCTGGCCAGGCATTCAAAGGGTCCTATCAGAAGACATCCTGCTGTATCTTTATGAGGTCAGTGCCCCACAGACCGGTAGTCCAATGTATGGATGACACAGAGTAGGATGAGATCAGCAATTATGCACTAGGCTACTCTCTGTAATTATGACTACAAGGCAAGGCGGCGGTTGAATGCTAAAGCACTCTCAACCATTCATGGCATTGGAGTGAGTCTTTTTGAAAGGGGGTTGGAGTCACAAAAACACAGAGTATCCTCAAGAACAATCCATCTTCAGTATCAGATTCCCACATACAGAGTGCAGGTGAACAGGTTAAATGAGCTTCCTTCAGTGAGAAAGTCTATCACTCTAATGTAAACAAAACATGCCAGCCTCAAAAGCAGTCTTTTCCTCAAATGGAATTTTGCTAGCACCAGTATCTAAAGCAGGCTTTGTCAGCATTGGAGGCAAAGTCAAGAGCACCACAATGTAATTGCTATGTCTTCCATCTCTACGGAAATTATGTTCACATGGAGGACCCCATTATAAGGTAGTGAGTATCTTCAGATGCTGTAAACTGTTTTTTTTATGTAACTAGTAATGATACAATGTGAGTTTGACTTACCATGAAATTTGGTAAAATGATGCAGTTCGCTGGAGGACGACTTTGCAGCCTAGGTCATGATGTCACTTTCTCTCCCCGTGGTCAAAACTTCACAAGGCAGTGCGACAGCCCAGGGGAAGCTGAGAGGTTTAAAGGGCCCACTTTATTTTTCTGTAAAACGCACTCATTGATCACCTTTTCCACCTCTACTTATGTTGCATGGCTGTTTCCTTTTATTGGTATCTTCTTCTCTTTCACTTGACGTTTGCAATTGTTAACTTATGCATGGGGCTCAGCTATTTTACCCCTCCCATGCTCGTGACAGAACCGTTCCGTCATGAGCCTCGGGTGGGCTGTGCTGGTGACGGAACGGCCCTCTCGCCACGCCTGCGCAGCGCGAATTCTGTGCCTGCGCTAACGTTTTGTAGCGTGGGTGGGGCCGTGACGGAACCGTTCCGTCACAGCACAGCTCACCCGCGTGCCGTGACGGAGCGGTTCCGTCACGAGCAAGGGACCGCCGTGCGCCCCCCCCCCCACCGTCTTAGCACTGCGGCGGAATAGCCGCCGCAGTGCAGGGGTTAATAATAAAGAGCATTCAGGGCGCCAGCTCGTGCTTGGGTGGAGTGGGAGCAGGGGGATGTTTGGGGTGTATTTCTTGGGTGGTGTGCCTCAAGGCACAGAGAGACAGAGCCGCCCGAGTCTTTATTTCAGGTGCTATACAAGAGAACCCATTAAAATAAATAAAAACCTGTCAGACAAAAATAAAAGGAATTGCCCAGTACATTAACAGTGGACAAAGAGGGATAAATGTGGGAAGCAGGCTTGTTTGAAATATAAACAAAAAACACGCAACAGCATCAAAATATTGTAAGACAGTGACAAAAGACGAGGGGTTTGGAGGTGCAAGAGGTTTGGTTGATGCTGGTGTGTTTGTGGTCACCTGGTGCAGATACAGTTTTTCAGCACTGCCTGAAGTCAAGGAAAAGGTGCATGTGGCCATCAAAGCCCAATCTGTCCGCTTTTCTTCCCCTATCTCTAACTCTGCATTTACAACCAATGTGAGCAAAGCCAAATCCTATTTAACTTACTCAGCAGTCTGCGCAGGGTGTACTTGCATTGTAATTGCATTTATATAGTGCTTACTACCCCTGATGAGGCGAATCGCTTTTTCGGCGAGTAGCAAGCTACTCCGGAACCCAAAAGGATTAGTGGTGAATTAGTATAATGAAAAATGAAATTAATTTGAGCGGTAGATATGTTAGTTTGTTATTTGGATTGAGAAGGATAGTGGAGGAATAGAAGAGAAAACAGTTTGGATTTAAATACCGCTTGCTACCCCTGAGGTGTTGAAGAGCTTTTTGTTGGGTAGCACGCTACTCTGGAAAACAAACAGGATTAGTATAAGGAAATATGAAAATACTTTGGAGCGGTGGACATGTTAGTCTGATCTTTGAATTGAAAAGGAAAATTGGGAGATAGGAGGGAATGGTCTAGGTAGTTTTCTGAGGGAGTTCATAGCGGAAGGAGGGGGTTTGGGATGATAAAGGGAGGTGGAGGGGAAAAGTTTATGAAGGCTTGTTTGGGAGATCTGAATAGTAAAAGAAGTATGATATGATGCAAGGAGGGAAGAGGAGGATTCTCAACTCCTGCCTGTCATTTTGTTAGAATCACGACCTCATGCCAAGAATAGGACCCCTTTAAAGCCACAACCCCTACCCCATACCGGTGACTTGTCGTCCCATTGCTCCATACCCCCTTCTACTACTGTTCCCCTCGCCAGCCATACCATCCCTTGGAGGCACACAGCTCTATAATAAAATGTTATATGTAGTTTTGCAAAAAAACCCTCACCTGTGGAGCCCTGAGCAAGGCCTGTCCACTGTTGCCAGTACTGGCAGATCTGTGATGTCCCCTCTGCTGTGACCTCCCCCCGGAGCTTCATCAAGACCCTAGGTAGGTGGCCAGAGTTGTTGTGGGTGTGGTCATCAACAGGTTCAGAGTCAAGTGGTGGTTGGGGTAACCCCCTAGGAAGCGCTGGGGGACTCCAGGGTAAGGCTTGGCAAAGGGTAGGGCAGGTAGTATGAATTGGGGGGTTTGCGGTAGGGAGTACCATAACCACTTCTCCTCCACCAGGAAGTAAGTCACTTGCAATCCTGTCTTCGGGACCAAAAGTCATCAAGAGACAAGGGCCAGGTGAGAACCAAAACTGCACCACCAGTTGTACAGGGAAGGCCAGTGCAGAGGTCAAACTCAGAGTTCAGCCCAATGCAGACTGGGGTGCCTGGAGCCACAGTGCTCGTAGGTAGGTAAATCAGTTGGAGGGGCCAGGCATTGAAGGGTAGCAGCAGCACAGGGGGTCACAAAGCAGCACCAAACATGCACCATCAGCGGCACAGGGGCAGCCGAGTGCATGGTGCATTTTTGGCGTTAAGCACCCAATGCTCTTCAATGGGGGTTCTTTTGGCAAACAGGCTGCAAGCGGGGCACCAGAGGTTGCAGGAGGGAGACCAGCGACAGCTGAGAAAGTAGAGATGTGGGGTTCATAGGCACGTGTGTGTATATAGTAGCACAATTCTAGCGAGCAAGAGGGAAGGCTAATGGCATAAAGGAGACTAACAAATGTATTCAGATATAAAAGCTCTATTCCATTTAATAAGTATTCATATAAAAAAACACATACATTACATACATCAATGTTACGTAAAAATTAACAGGAAAAAAACAATTTATACAATTTTCCTAAAATATAATCACATAATATTTAAAAGAAACGAGGAGTGGCAATCAATACTTCCCGATTGACACTCTTGTTTCTTTTAAATATTATGTGATTATATTTTAGGAAAATTGTATAAATTATGTTTTTTTGTTCCTGTTAATTTTTACGTAACATTGATATATGTAATGTATGTGTTTTTTTATATGAATACTTATTAAATGGAATAGAGCTTTTATATATGAATACATTTGTTAGTCTCCTTTATGCCATTAGCCTTCCCTCTTGCTGGCTAGAATTGTGCTACTATATACACACAGTTTATTTCCCTGTCTTAGGAACTGATAATTCCGATCAGGGGGTCCTTGTTGTTGACATTGTGGGTTCATAGGCACACCATTGGCTCCGCTCACCAAGGCCAGGGGCTTCGGGAGCAGGGGTGCCTTTCAATGTCAGATGTGTGCTTTTAATAATAGCAATTTAGCCGTCAACCATAGTGCCCACACCGCCAGCGCTCGCTCCACACTGCGCACGCTAACACTTACATACCAAGGAAACTCGTGAGACATTTTTTGGGAAAGCAGTGGTGCAGGTTTATTTCGCACAACAAGTAGCTGAAAAGGTGGGTCATCTTACAGGCGATCCAATGCGGCAGCCCCTCGCTGACCCGCATGCCTAAGGAGCCATTCTTGCACGGCGAGTCGATGCTCTGACGGTGCAGTAACTTATCACTTTATTTCGTTCTACTCCCGCCCCCCCTGTCAGGGCGGAGCGATGAGGCACACCCCCGGTCGGTTCAGGCCCCCCAACCGCCCGAAGGACTAACGGGGCGCCGACGCTGTTTCCTGGAACCCCCTCGGCTCCAGGTTCTTGGCTCAGGCACCCTTACTGTGCCAGGCAGAGGTATTTAGACTGTATCCTTCTGCCGCAGAGGTACCCCTACTGTCCATCTGCTTCCAGATCGCCCTGTGACTCCGCCTGCAACACAAAACATGACCGTTAAAAGTTCACAACTTCCGCCCTCGGCTCTGCCGCTGGGTCAGGGTTAGGGTGGGAACAGCGCAGAGCAGCCCACGGCACCGACGCGGCAGGAAAGACCAAGCAACGTGCTGGGCCTGCTATAACAAACCCCCGGGCACGCCCCCCGCCTAGGAGCGCCCTCCCATTGGCAGTTAGTGAGGAGGGGGGTTGGTGCGCTGTAGGCTCCTCTCGCGCGTCGTGTGGTACTAAGGCGCTGTCTCGCCCATGCTCCCCTCTGTGTCGCGCGGCCAGCGGCATAGTGCCCACACCGCCAGCGCTCGCTCCACACTGCGCACGTTAACACTTACATACCAAGGAAACTCGTGAGACATATTTTTTGGGAAAGCAGTGGTGCAGGTTTATTTCGCACAACAAGTAGCTGAAAAGGTGGGTCATCTTACAGGCGATCCAATGCGGCAGCCCCTCGCTGACCCGCATGCCTAAGGAGCCATTCTTGCACGGCGAGTCGATGCTCTGACGGTGCAGTAACTTATCACTTTATTTCGTTCTACTCCCGCCCCCCCTGTCAGGGCGGAGCGATGAGGCACACCCCGGTCGGTTCAGGCCCCAAACCGCCCGAAGGACTAACGGGGCGCCGACGCTGTTTCCTGGAACCCCCTCGGCTCCAGGTTCTTGGCTCAGGTACCCTTACTGTGCCAGGCAGAGGTATTTAGACTGTATCCTTCTGCCGCAGAGGTACCCCTACTGTCCATCTGTTTCCAGATCGCCCTGTGACTCCGCCACAGCTCTGGAGGAGGCCCCCGTCGATGACAGAGCCCACCACCCACCTAGCTACTTCACCTCGCTGTTTCGTACCACTTGTACCCAGGAGGGATATGTTCACCCCCAGTCCAGACAGTGTACCCAACCTAAGAGCATTCTTACCAGGCAACAATCTGATAGCCCGCAGGTAGTGCGGCACGTGTAATCAGGGCGCCGTCAGGGAAGCCCCTCTTAAGTCCCAGTGGAACATTTGCCACTGTATTTCGCCTCCAATTGTACTTTCTTTCTCTTGTAACCTGGCCCTTGTCACTTTCCCCTTCTGAATGCACTGTTAGCTACCTCATGTCTTTGTTAACCTGGTGGCGTTATTTATCCCCGCACATCACAATCAGGATCTATTACAGATGCACCCTTCACCTTGGACCCACCATTGCCGTTGTAACCCTTTAATTTAAGCCCATTATTCAGATGCTTAAGCCTGACAGTGACCATTGCCTTTTGGGTGAGTCATTTAGTCTATCCTCCTTACTAAGCCTTTAGGTGCACCTCTATCGTAGTACCCATCACCGCACCACTATGGAGATTTCTTAGACGGTTCCTAGGACACGCCCTTAGTTAAGATAAGCCGCACCTCTGATGGGGCTTGCTTAGATACGGTTCTTAGGCCACGCCCTTAGTTACTGAAGCCACACCTCTTACAGAGATTCCTTGGCGGTTAGTTTATTCTTGTCCGGACATATTATACGGGGGATCGGCAGGTGCCTATTAGCATTATTGTATCTGCTGATGAAGGCAAACGAGTGATATTTGTCCAAGCAAAGTGATGGGCATGTGGAAGACATGACCAATGCTGTAATAATCATGGCAGTGAATGTCCTGGCAACTCACTGCAAAACCGTTATGTGACCTTGGTTAGAGCACGCGCTAGCAGGTGCCCGAAACCGGCGACCAGTTCTCAGTTTAAAGTGTTTGTCATTATTGCAGTGTTCTTCTCTCTTGACACACTGTTTGCTATTTCTCACGTGTTGTTTACCTTTGCACTTGCCAGAGTGCCATCATTGCCTACGTAAAGTTTGTTCTTGTGCCTGGGTGTCTGGTAGGTATTGCGTACTATACCTATTGAGCCCCACTCAAGGTGGCGTTTGCCGACCATGCATGGCATAATCAATTTTGCTGCACTCCCTTCGTCCGCCAAAATAATAGCAGTAATGTCAGCTCCCGGGGTTCTGAGCATTTATAATTACCCCAGTTTGAAATTTAACACTCAGGAAATTCGCTTTCAAGTTCTTCTCAGAAGTGGACTGTTTTTTGCCCCACACTAAAAGTCGTCTGGCCTTTGTGATCATGTCTAACAGGGATGATTGAGGTCAGAAAGATCATACCCACCCATTGTGTGCTTAAGTACAGCCTGGGTAGCTGTTTTGTCCCAGGCGGAAGTGCCTGCCTACAGTTTTCGTGGATTATGTGTTGAGAGAATCGATTGGTTAGTATGAAAACAAAAGATTTGGAACAATACACCTTTGCTGGCGCTAACTTTGTCTGCAAAGACAAGCCAAGGCAGTTCAATATGGCAATGGCTTATTTACCTGGACACTCCCTTGTTTGGCATTAGTTCTAACCCCGATGCCTACGCCAGTCCGCATCTGCCAAATTTCGAGTTGCTATGTGTGACCTTTTATAAATTGAGTGTAATTCTGAGTGACAGTTCAATAGCTATGAGTGACGCTCTCTCGCACGTAAAGTCAAGCTATGAAGACGGGGGAAACAGCCGCTGCTCAGCAAGGATCGTAATCTGCTCCTTATGGCTTGTGCCATAGCGTATACACGTTTCGTAGGCTTGCATATTCACACAACATTCACCCACATACGTAGTATTTATTTTGACTGCGGAACAAGTTAACCCCTGGTCTTTCAACGGATAGCGTGCCTGCATGCCTTTTGTTCAACTTACTGGAGTAATTGCAATGACCTGTACATAGCTGTCAAAGTTTAAGACTAGGTATGTGTGACCTAATCGTATATCCAGTCTTTTTAAGTGTGGCATATAAATGTCTTATGCCTAGCACTTAACGCATGTTAGGAAAACAAGGACTGAATAGACATCGGCAGTTGTGCCTATTTAGTAAGGTGGTGACCTCTTTTGTGGTAATTTGAAGCAAGCATATCGTAAGTACTTTAAAATAATGATTGACATAAAACGTTACTGGAGTTTCCTCTGCGAATACCTGCGTGTCAGTTGCAAGGCAGAACTATCAATTTGGCGTAGTTGTGCGTTGCCAAGACGTCTGGTTGCTTTTAGTAACATTGCCCGGTGTGCAGCATGACCTATCGCTGCTTTTTGCCTTGTTTACTTTAACCGTGAATCGCAAGGTTTGGGTGCGCAGTGGTACTCAAGTACCAGCGGAAACTGTCCTCTATGGCTGCGTTTCTTGTTGTTGTACGGAACAATTAATTACGTGTCACAGTGAATGATAAGTGGATGGCGGGAGTGCATGAAAGGATCGGAGTGGTACCCCCGGGGAGCCACAAGCGGCCTGTGAGTTCTGAAATCAGACTGAAACCCGGAATTTTCACAATCCATAAATACATACAAGCATCCCATGTATAATCATGCGCAACCTGCGTGCGTATGCTTGACCATGACAATATAACTACATGTATGCAACATGGGTGTAGTAGAGATATAGGGATAAATTCATCGAACAAATTATTGAAAAGTCCCATGCACAAATGAGGGACAAACACAGCACTGTGCATCTGTCATAATTTTATGTCCTGGCCAATCACTGCAAGGTCATTACCTGGAATGGTTATAGCATGACCTGGCAGATACACCAAGCACTCCCCATCCTATGTGCGTGCCATTATTCAGTCTTATCCTTGCACCCGTGTGTGGTACTCTTTTGTAACTTGCCCACGTCACTTCGCTTCTACCCAACTGCCGTTTGCCTTTGTTACTCGCATAAGTGACTATTTTACCTCATGCTTAGGTCTGCTTTTATACGTTTTTTACCTGTCATTCACTGTTCCTATTGTGCAGCACTCTCACGCCATCGAGTGGAGTCTGCGCTATATAAAAACTCCTAAATAAATGAACGAGGGTGACCTCAAGCAATCTGAAAGACTACCCCACTCGGGACGACGTGTTCGCCGACCGTGCGCGCAAGTGGCTGAGCCTCCTGCTAAAGCCCTTAGTGTTCAGGATCTAACCCAACCATCCTAGTTGTCGGGTGCCTCTCCACTTACGAGAGGACCTTCGCGTCCCTGCTCCAGAGGTGCTGCTGCTACTCCTTGCGACGTGTTCCCAGCGTTATCTGAAAGGACAACATAAATTACTCGTTGTGTACACTTTGGTTTGTGTCCCAACTACCTCGCACGTTCCTCCAACTGCCAATGCTGTTTTTTATTCATCTGTTTTCAAAACCTACACATACTTAAAATTGTGTCATTTACAATGCCCATGGCTCTAACTCTGCAAGGGCGAGACCGTTGCATTGTAAATGCGGCTTATACTGTTGGGTAAACCCCCCCTGATCAGCCATCATTTACCTGAAGATTGCTTCGGAGGAATGAATCACCATACCCCAACTCGACCTCCCCTATAGGACAGAACGGCAGTTTTAAAACTCTTTCTCTTCCCAAGAGTCATTTATGTGCCAAGAAACTGGACTCTGACCACGGGCCCATCACTCACCAAGTTATAGAACACAGAAGCCTGGGCACGTGGTGGCTGTGAAAGGCTGCATAGCAACCAAAGTGAGAACAGCTTTGAAAAGGCAAGAACTCCCCTCGCCGGGCATGAAAGAAGTTAATGGCGTGCGGCGCTAGGAAAGCTGGCACGACAAGCTGCACGTAAATAATAAATGAAAATGCTGCACTTTATCATAGGCAGAGGGCACTAGGAATGACGCCACACTGCACGCAGCCACAGCCTACGGAGTTGTGTATTTTTTAAAGTGATTCCAGCGAGCGTCGCGAGTAAATGCAGCGAGGGCGTGCAACCGCCATTAAATTGGAAGCGCGAAATATATGTTAATGTCAACAGCCGATCTGTTGTGTGCCTCCCCTCACATTTGCGGGGCCCCCTAGTCAGACTTGGAAATGCCGCTACACACCAGGGAACCAGAAAGCCTCTGCATGCAATCTGCGGCAGTAGGCATCCACTCAAACATGGTTGGACCTACGCACGTGAGCAGCCATAGAACCGTGAGCCCAAGGCAAAATAATGCCAACTAAATACACGAAACCAAGGCACAGGGCATGGAAGGAATTTACCTAGTTCATGCAATGTCTTAAAGCAGCAAATATCTGACTCAACAGTTCACTTTTTAGCCTCTACTTGCGGTGAACGCTGGGTAGCGGAATGAAGAGTTCTTTATATCATGAATGAGTCAGCAGCCCGGCGAGGGATTTAATTTGATACATTGAACCTAGCACTTAGACAAGGCCTCTCTTCAGCCTGTTAGGACTATGGTCCCGAGAACCCGAAATTGGAGAAACATGAACTGCCAACAAATAGTCAAGAGAGTTCGGGAGGCATCAGCACATCGTTATGGAGCAATATCATACTGACATTTATGAAGGCACCTTTCCGTTTGCAGGGAAAATGACCTTGCCTTTTTAAAACCTATCCTTTGTTTTGTCCCAAAATGTTAATAATTGGAAACACTCTGGAGAAATGCACAATCTGCTTACGTGCAATGCGATATGTAACTCATCTCTTTCGAGAGTTATGGTAGAAAAAGTTGCCAACTCCCTGACCTTCCTATACCACAAAACGTTCGGTCGCAGGGTAAACTGGTGTGGGAAATAATGCGTTTAAAGTGCTGCAGAAATGTTTTTCCATAGAAAAATTGGCTCACAGCTGAAAGGTGCGGATCACATGAAATGTGTGAGCGCCATCTACTGCACCGCCTGACTCGCAGCGAGTCGACTATTTTCCAACTAAAATGAATAAGCCTTTACAAGGCACCAATAGAAGTTACTACGAAATTGAGCGGTTGCTGAAGGACCGAGCCGCGGGTCTGGTGTTTGCAGGGCCTAGAACAAAAGGGTCGGAGTGGCGGTCCGGGTTTCGGCGCCAACCCCCGGTCCCTTGGTGACCGAGTTACGTTAATTGGGTGCGACCTGTTTAATTAACCAACTCGCAGTGAGATTTCCCGAGGGGGGGTATTTCCACATGTTGTGGCGCCTACCGTCCAGGAGGTAAGGCCCTATCTTCCTACGTGACCGGGCAGCCCGCTGGGCCCTTCACCCCCCTCTCGCGAGCCCGTGATCGTGCACCACCCTAGGCCACAGACCCCTCGCTTCCCGCAAATTATGGAGAAACCAAATCTGCTTAGAAGCATCTGAAACCCAGTCGCATAATGGGAGGGGGGGGGCAATCGGAATTCTACTCAAGCTAACGCGCAAAGGGGAAGGCAAGGACGAAGGAGTGTATCGGAACCAACCACCGCAGCTCGACCTCGATGGCGTGAAACTGAACCGGACCGAACAGGAGGGGGATCCAGTTAACTACCCCAGATCACCTTTCCTGCGACTCTCCAACCCAGCAACGGAATGATGAAGAAAAGTCGTACTAATGCCCATGTTCGTATTCCGATTCTAGCCGCCAACTGTATTACCGGGGAATTAAGTGTTGCTCGTAAACATCTGGAGGCGCGCGCGACGCAGACGTACTGTTTTTATCTTATGGACGTCCTAGAAATATTATCCCGTCACTAAGCAGCCTGCACTGGGACCCGAGTCCTGGCCGCTCAGGTCTACATTTCGCTGCTCCACCGACCGCGCCCTCCAGGCTCTGGGGTACTGTCTTTGGCGGGCACCTATCGCAGGAGGTGAACTTACAAAACAACGGTGCTGAGCTAAGGACAACGGGGGGACAGACCAAACTGTAAAGGAAAACCCTGCCGTAACTTCGCTCCGTGAATGCTTAGACGGAGATCATATTTTTAACGCACTTGTGTTTCAACAGAGGCTTTGTGGCACTAGTCATGCAGGGTAGTAACAATAATTATGAACACATCTATTCGCTAGACAGCCACATTTATAGCTGCTTGTGAAACATCACATGTATATGTCGATTTAAATACGGAGCATAACAGACTGCTGTAGCCGCTAGAAGCCGGCTTCCTAGTATGAGTTGACTACCGCAGCAAAGTGCCTGCTGTATGACGCGGCGATTAAAAGTGAACTCTTAGCCAACCGGCAATTCGTATAACTGAGCAAGGACGGTCAAAATATGTTGACATTTTGAATTAACATCACTATGTCAGTCTGCCGCCTTCTGGGAGCATAGTGGATGACTTGTTAGGACGCACTCTAAACCCAGCTCCCAGCAGACGCCCCATCGACCCACCACGTGGCTCTCGCTGTGGGGCGGCAGGGAGGCAGCACACCGCAGTCAGTACTGCTCCGCCTGACTGCCTCTGACGCTCGGAATTGCAACAAAAACGGGAAAAACATCGCTACTCAACTGTCCGCCCGCGCTCATTGTGCCACCACCAACCCCCCCCCCCCCCCGTGGCTGTTACCACTGGGGCCCCGTGCGACCTGGTCATGCCCAGGGACGAGGCCGGGGGGGAGGCGAGAAGGTCGCTCCTACCTCACTTAACCAAGACGATCAGCGCAGAGCCTAACGATGACGATCAGCGCAGCGCCTAAAGACGACGAACAGCGCAGAGCAGCCCACGGCACCGACGCGGCAGGAAAGACCGAGCAACGTGCTGGGCCTGCTATAACAAACCCCCGGTTACGCCCCCCCGCCTAGGAGCGCCCTCCCATTGGCCGTTAGTGAGGAGGGGGGTTGGTGCGCTGTAGGCTCCTCTCGCACGTCGTGTGGTACTAAGACGCTGTGTCGCGCGGCCGGCGGCAGTCACAGCACATTACACAGTCGAGCCTCCCACTGCAGCCCTCAATAGGGCAGATGTAGCAACATCCGTGTTTGCGATTCTCAAATAGCGACTTTTTGAGAATCACTATTTGAGAATTGCAAAATGGAATGTATTTAAAAATGTGCAATTCTTTTGCAAATTCTTAATATTAATTAATTGCGATCAGCAAATTGCGAAATCGCAATTAAGGAATATCTTCCCATTCATTTATATGGGCCAGGAGGCCCATAGAAATGATTGGGAAGTCATTCTGAATTTTCGATTCGCAATTTGAGAATAATTTCAAGGGTGTCATAAGGACACCCTGATGCACCCCTGAAATGTACATGTGTGCGCATATGGCGCACATACATGCCCTATCGGCATGTATGTGCGCCACTTGGCACCTTTACAAATGCCAAAAAGTGTATTTGGGAAAGAAATCACACAACTTGGGTGCTTGATACATATCATTTAAGGAATCACAATATGCGATTGCTTAAATGCTTACGCAAAATTAAGGAATCGCAAATTTTCCGATGCGATTTTACTTATACATCGCGGTTTGCGATTTTTTTCGTCGCAAACGCTGCTTTTTTATGAATCACAGCGTTTGCGACTAAAAAAACGATTGATACATATGCCCCAATGTCTCATTCGCAACACTGGGTGCAGGGACATCAGCCAGCTAAAAGCAGTTGTAGCAGAATAAATTCCATTGAACAGGCATGTGTGGGTGATAGGTGATGGTAGGCATGTGCGCATCATAACCCGGTTACTTAACCCCTTAAATGCTGCGCACGTTCAGTTTACGCCTTTTGTAAAGAGGGACAGTCAGAAGATGTTTGTGCATAGAGCGAAGATTGCGGGGGGGGTCATATTTTTTGAACAGGTCTCTGATGAATAGGGGGACAGATTGGTGTAGGGACTTAAATAAAATACACCCGGTCTTAAAAGCCACCCGTTGCTCAACAGGCAGCCAGTGTAGCTGTTTTAGGCCCAGTCTGACGGACTGCCTCTTAGGTAGATTGAGAATTAGTCTGGCTGCCTGATTCTGAATTAGCTGGAGGCGTTTTAACTCACCGGCCTGGAGCCCAAGATAAAGACGTTCAGCGCAGCGGAGGGGTTAAAGAGGGATGTGAGGCACCACCTTGTACAACGCCTCGATATTCAGTCTGGGACAACTGGATTAGGGCTACGGAACGTTGTCAGGTTTTTCCTGACAGTCACGCTTGCTTTCTGTTCTTTGCACTCCCCACTCCCTTTTGAGCCAGGGGTCACAGAGGGAAGCTAGAGGTCACAGTTGCAACATCTGATAACCAATAATTTATGTCCATGCACATACATCAAGAATAGCATCTGGCACCAAACCAGCTACACTCCGCGAGAACAGCTCACACTGGAAAATCGCAGGAATGGAGACATGAGACTTCAGCGTTCAGCAACATTAATCCAAGGCTACCCAGAACATCTGGCAATCTGCTCAATTAGTCACTCAACTAACCTTATCAGAGCACTTCTAGCTTTCCGAGCTGAAACTGGACAAACTTCAGACAAGACAGAAGGCACACTTGCACATCACATATGAAGCGTACCCAGATCCAGTCAGAAAGAACACCGGACGCCACATAACTTAGAAAGTCAGGACGTAGAGTGCAGCCGTGATTTCTTGAGATGCACCAGGGGTGTAACACAGGCCCCTGCCCCCCCCCCCCCCGCAGTGCGGGGGAGCCCCTGTCCTCCAGGGGCCACTTCGCAGCCGTCATCCAGCAACCACTTTGCACTCTGTCTTTTCCTTTGTGCCCTGTCAGAAGAGGAGAACAGTGTCCGTTCTCCTGCCGCTGGCAGCTGCCCACCCCTCTATTTGTTCCCCCTCTTCCCTCTCTTTCGTCTCGCTCCTCCTCATTTAGTGAAAACCGAGACTTCAAGAAACAGGTAATACCTTCTCTTTCCTCCTTTCATTTTTTGCTCCCCTGTGAAACGGGTCTAAAAAAGAAAAACAGTTTTGCTGGAAACGGTGTCTTTTACTGACATTTTTCAATTTCTATGTGCAGCCTCGGGGTGAAGAGAAATAAAACATTCTGAATATGAAAAATAAGCAACTAACGAAAGCAAGACAGAGTGGTTGCAAGGTGGCTACATTGATTTTTTCAGAGTTAAAACACATTAGCACCACTTTACAGTGTTTGCCAGAGAAGTGCTACTTTTGTTTTCTCCTCTCTTTGAACAACATTGTTTTCCCTGGGTGGGAAAGTGCACCTTTCCTGGAGGTACTGACATACCTGCTTGATGTGTGAATTGGAAACACGTGTACAGCGGCTGTGTGTTCACAAATGTGGTCTTTTTAAACCTCATTGCCTATGTTTTGTAAGGATATAAAAATGGACACTGAAATGGGTCCTTTACGGGCCCTTTAGTCATTGCCTTTACTTTTTAGGCAAAAGCACTCACTAATTTTGGAATAATGAGTGTAAAAGGAAAAAGGTAACCACGTTGTTCCTGCTTACATTTCACATGCTTGACTTAATCTTGCATTCCCTATGAGTGTTTGCTTTTTCTAGGATGTTGTTATTTTTTTAGGCAGCATATTGTCTATTGCATAATTTTAATTGAGTCAAATCCAGGTGTTTATAGCGGGTCAGTGCAGTGCAAGTTTCTCTCAGTGGGGCAGTATGGTGTTCAGTGGGGGAGAGGATGTGGCGCTATGGTCAGTCTACTGAATTTGTAACTGGGAAACCAGGTTCAGCCTTTATGACCAGTCTCCCAGACCACTCTCCTGAGGGAGCACATTCCCATGCTGGACCTTATAAGGCCCACAAGACCTCAGAAGCCCTGGTGTCTTAGCCCCAGCAGGTGAACCCTAGCGGTGGCAAGGGCTGGTTAACCTTCTAGGCCTGTCCACCACGATCCAACAAGTTCACCTCCAGTCTTGGGGCAGGTCTATGAAGCAGCACACCCTAGAGTGACAGTGACTGTCACTAAGATCACAGGACCCTAGAGCAGGGTGGCTCTAGGGCAGTGCGACCGCGCCGGG
Source organism: Lissotriton vulgaris (assembly GCF_964263255.1). NCBI lineage: Eukaryota > Metazoa > Chordata > Amphibia > Caudata > Salamandridae > Lissotriton > Lissotriton vulgaris. The sequence goes on from NC_141696.1 coordinate 616,550,477, forward strand.
CACTGACTTTGGGTGGGGGCATCGTGCTTATAAGTATAAAATGTTTTTTAAAGCACTTGCTGCCTCCTTCCTGACCTCCAACAAGGATATAAAAATGGACACTGAAACGGGTCCTTTAGTCATTGCCTTTACTTTTTAGGCAAAAGCACTCACTAATTTTGGAATAATGAGTGTAAAAGGAAAAAGGTAACCATGTTGTTATTGCTTACAATTCACATGCTTGGCTTCATCTTGCATTCCCTATGAGTGTTTGCTTTTTCTAGGATGTTGTTATTTTTTTAGGCAGCATATTGTCTATTGCATAATTTTAATTGAGTCAAATCCAGGTGTTTATAGCGGGTCAGTGCAGTGCAAGTTTCTCTCAGTGGGGCAGTATGGTGTTCAGTGGGGGAGAGGATGTGGCGCTATGTTCAGCCTACTGAATTTGTAACTGGGAAACTAGGTTCAGCCTTTATGACCAGTCTTCCAGACCACTCTCCTGAGGGAGCACATTCTCATGCTGGACCTTATAAGGCCCACAAGACCTCAGAAGCCCTGGTGTCTTATCCCCAGCAGGTGAACCCTAGCGGTGGCAAGTGCTGGTTAACCTTCTAGGCCTGTCCACCACGATCCAACAAGTTCACCTCCAGTCTTGGGGGCAGGTCTATGAAGCAGCACACCCTAGAGCAGGGGTCTCCAAACCGGTCCTGGAGGGCCGGATCCATGCCAGATTTTTCGGATATCCCCATTGAGATACATTTAGTAATTTTAAAAATCTGGCATGGATCCGGCCCTCCAGGACCGGTTTGGAGACCCCTGCCCTAGAGTGACAGCGACTGTGACTAAGATCACAGGACCCTAGAGCAGGGTGGCTCTAGGGCAGTGCGACCGCACCGGGCACTGACTTTGGGTGGGGGCATCGTGTTTATATGTATAAAATGTTTTTTAAAGCACTTCCTGCCTCCTTCCTGGCCTCCAACAATTTTCGGCAACAATAAAAATGTCATGATAACTTCAGTGATTAATGTTCTTAGTAGCGAGAGATGGTGTTTTGTCTAGTGGAAGTATTGATTCATAAAAAGGAAGCGCAAAGGGTTAATGTGCCTGCTGCTAAGCACATGTACCATGCAGATCACAAAGTGCACATAATGTAAATAGGTCATTGGGCTACTACTTTGTCAGAGAGACCCTATTGTTACTTGCAGTTAATAAGTTAAAATCCTAACATATAACTGTGAGCTATTAACTGTCGTGTAAGAGCTGCATGCAAACTGCAAGGTATAAATTAGAGCGTTATGGTTTTTTCTCCAGTCTTTGATTACCTTAATGTTGCAAAAAAAGATTCATTTGGGTAGAAATCAATTCTGATTATTAAAGAGAACGCCCAACCATGGTATTACGTTTTGAATTCTGAGTTTGTGTTTCTCCAGACCAATCACTATTAAACTATGCTGCCTACTAGTATGGTTGTCATGTGACTCTTACAACTTGAAGTCCTTTGTCTTTTATAACATTTCCTATACAGTGATTTACACACATATGAATGATTGTCTCTGTGTAATATGTATGATGAAAGTGCTCTGACACCCTTCACTGGTATTAGTGGAGATGTACATTTTCTGATACCTTGTTATTTTGACATTTTTACACATGCTAACGGTCTCTGCAAAGAATTTTTCCTTATTAGTACTAGTGAAACATACAACTGCAGCAGTGAGAAAGGTGACCAGTCAACCTTTGCAAAAGGGCCTCCGCTTCACTGCAGCACAAGTCACATTTTTTAGTAACCTTTGATATGTTTGAGCTACAAACAATTTATTAGTTAAATAGTCAGATTATGCAGCAGATGATGTATTATGTGGCAAATATGGCAGAGCCATAATTATGTGGAAAACATTTGCAAACTAGGATATTTTGCCATTCATGTTTGAACTTCTCTTGCGGAACAAGGGAGAAGTTCTGATGACAATAACTCCGTGGCTGGGAGAAAAATGGCTTGTGATTCCACTTTTAAGGTTATTTGGGACGTTCTGTGATTGGAAACATATCCCACTTGGTGAGTGTATTTTAATGTCAATAACTCATATTAAACCTTAAATAAACATATGTATCTATTGGTTAAATTACATAATAAGCTGTAACCGGTAACTGAAATGGGACACAAATACTAAATATGCTCTGCCACACCGCTGACTCCCCCCACTGACCTAATCTAAGCGTTACTCCTGCCCTCTGATTCTCCGCCCACAGTTCTCCTACTCTTTTCCCCCCACTTCGACCACTGCTTCCATTGTATTTCCTATTACGGGAGGGGCCGCGATCTCGTTCTTGTAAAATAGAGTGTGCAGGGATCTGCTAATTTCTGGAATGGTATAAGCCTATTAACATGGCGGCAGGGGCCACGCAGACGAGCGGACCCCTTATAGGCTCAGGCAGAGGCGCAACTAGAGCGAGCCACATTTCAGAGGGGTGGGGAGCTACCATCAATGTCAGGGGGGGGGGCTAATTCTTCCAGTGATAGCAGAGTGGAGATGCAGGGACTCTAAGAAGGGGTGAAAGAACAACAAAGCCTCTTTAGCAAGTAAATTGTCTTTTAAAGACTTGTGAAGTACTCAGGCGAGGCTATGTATGTTATGTGCCCGGGAAGCCATCTCAACCCGGGCTGACACACACAACATGGGGTATGTGGGGTGAGATTTGAAGCCCTTTCACCCCAATGGAGGTTGCATGCCTGGGCTCAGGTGCATGTTTTCCTTGTGTGTAGGGATCAATGCAGGAGAGGGAGTTTTAGGAAGATGAGGGTGGAGCTGCGGTTGAGTGGGGGGTGGTGCCATTGGGGACTATGGTGACTGAGGCAGATGGGTAGCAGCAATATTTAGATATAGGGGACACATCTGATTCCGCTGTAACTGGGTGGTCAGTCACACTGTGAGACATAAGCACTGCCCATGAGGTGGAACATTGTTTTAGTCCTTCTGGAGGTGGGCTGCATAGAAGGTAGAGGGATACTACAAAGCGTTTGTAGCACAAATTGTGGAAACATGTTTTGCACTTTAATTTCCAGCCTCTGCGATGCCTCTTTTCACCTTCACCCCACCCTTCCTTCTCCCAGTCCCACTCGCAACCATTAACCTATTCAGAGTCATCACTAGCTCGGGCAGGAAGCACACTGGGTGCATTCAGCTGTGGCACACCCCACACTCCATTCCATTAATTTTAGTCCTTGCTACAGTGAGTCCTTGCTGATAGCTAAGGTTCACGTCACCGATAAACAAAAATCCACAGAGTGGGCTTTGGGTCAGCTGCATCCAGCCACTAAATTGTTTGGGTCTGCCGTCTTCATCATTGCTTACTTAAAGAGTATTTCCAATTTGTATAAAGCCATATGTGTATTGCGATGCTTTACATTTTGGAGTGATGATTGGTGTTAGACCTGACATCATTGGCTTGAGTCTCTCCTCCATTTTTCTGTTTGCCTCTACTGTTTTACGATGTTTTGCTGGTATATGCTTTGGGCGCTGTGTCACTGCTGATCAGTGCCATAGCGCAAGTGCTCCCTCTGTTAAAATGATGTATCGATGGTATCCATGTTTGGCCTTATTTGGTTTACTGTCAGTCCCTAGTCTAGTGCACCAGGAGTGCCGGGGCTTGTAAACGCAAATGCCGCTCGTGGGCTTGCAGCACGTGTTGTGCCACCCACAGGAGCGGCCTTGTAAAAGAATGTCTACGGGTCGGTCATTGCGAGACCCACGTGCAGTCTTGCACTGTCACGTCGGCTGCGCAGGTATACCTACTTGCCAGCCCCTCCAACCTTCCCTTAACTTCATGTTAGTCACCCCTATGGTAGGCCCATGGGCAGGGTGCATTGTAAGTGTAAGGTAGGACAAGCCTGACCAAGTTGGTCTGTCCTGATAGTGAAGTGCCGCCATCTTAGGGCTTCACTATTGCAAGGTAGCCTGCTCTCCGTTGGATAGAATGGGCCGCCGGGATTGTTAACGCGATGATCCTAGCTGGCTCGGGGAGCATGGTGCAATGTCGAGTTTGGTATCCCTGAACTCGGGGTTTAATTACGCATCCGTTGGTGTGGATGGTTTTTGGACTCTGGGTTCGAAAATAGTACTTTTAGAAAGTGTCTATTTTCTTATCTAACCATATCTGGTCTCTGCTGGTCTTGCGTGTGTGTGACAAGAGCTGGGTGGCTCCAAGAGGTCTGGATGAGTCAGTGTGGGATGAGTGGGACATTACGTTGAGAGTAGGGGGAGAGTAGTTGTTGATAGCCTGCCTTGCCTGATACAATGCTGGCTCCACCTCCTGCCAAGCGACTGATGGCTCTGTGCCTGCCCTGGACGATCCTGGCCCCACCTCCTGCCAGGAGGACGATAGCTCTGCTCCTGCCGGTGTCAATGCTGGCTCCACCTCCTGCGGGGCGTCTGAGGACCCGGCCCGGTGCAATGAATAGGCCAGGTGCCACTGCCTAGCTCCACCCACCACAGACCCAGGGTGTTGGGAAATCCCCGGCATAGACAAAGGGATCAAAGACGAAAAGGGGTATAAGAGGAGGACCCCTGAACCAAGAATTTAGATCACTTCTGACAAGGAACCCTGTAACCAAGGACAAGAAGCCTGCTGATCTAAAGGACTGCTTACCCCTTCTGCCGGTGTGCTGTTGTTGGGGGAATCCTGCAGTGCTTCTTTATTTTTGCCAAGGAACCAGGAGAGAGGAACTGGGTGTGTACTCTCACGCTTGCTAAGAAAATCTCCAAGGACTGGAAGAGTGCCAGTCTCCTGCCGAAGTCACAGGGCCAAAAGACTTCACCTGCTGAAAAGTGCTATCCGCTGGAAGTTTGAATCCAGCACCTCTGAAAAGAACAGCATCACGACGACCGGACGCTGGGCCCAACCGACGCCAGCAGCAACTCCAGTGAGTAGGAGTACGGCTCTAACTCCAGAGGACCTCGTGTCTGCCCCGCTGCTGATCGCATCAACCGTGTGCCCTTCGACGCCGTGAGCGCTGCTCACTCTGTGCAACTGCATCATCGACAACGCCTGCTGAGGCCTGATCGACACCGGAGACGCGACGCCGGATTGCTCGACGCCGCTGATCATCGTGTGCTTCATTTTCCTAAGGTACTGTGTTGTTGGGGGTCCGTGTGACTCCAGGCCCGACGCAGCGCTCCTCGCGGTCGACGCCGAACCTGTGGATTATCTCTGCCCAGCGTTGTGTAGCTCCTGTGTGAGTTACCCTGTTGCTAAGAACTGTGTTTCCAAGAAGAAGAATTGCTTGATACTAAAGACTTTTGTGCTAAAGAAGAAACTACCTTTGAACTATCCTTTTTCCTTCCCGAACGTATTTATTCCGATTGTGTACAGTTTTGCCGTTATTTGGTCTTGTGCTAAGTCTTATATAAAAATACTTATTTTTATAATACTACAGTGTCGTGTCCATTTGTAGTGTATTCACTGTATTACTGTATGTGGTCATAATTGCTTAACACACAGCCTCTGAGATAAGCCTGTTCTGCTCTGCCAAGCTACCAAGGGGGTGAGCAGGGGTTATCGAAGGGTGTGATCCCCTTGCCCTGACTAGAAAAGGAGTGTCCCTATTTGTCAGAAGTGTATACCTCTGCCAACTAGAGACAGCCGGTTCTAACAATTGGAAAATAGTCTATCTCCACCATCTTATATGCACAGTTAATGTAACTTCTTATAACCATATTTTCTCTCTGTATTCGATGACTTTGCGCCTAACAATGGTATCATTCCTCCTGCTGACTTTGTGCCTAGAGTGATTTTGCACCTAAATGTTTTTTTGCCCCCCAAAAATGTGTTCCTAATTTTATTTTTCCACCCGAAAGCGTCTCATTAGAACCTTCTCTTTTTTCATCCAAATCTGATTTTGCAACTAAATTCAAATTTTGTTGAAATGTGTTTTTGCTCCTAAAAGGGATTTGTAATCCTAAATGTGTTTCCACACGCCTGCTAAATTTGCACTCTGTGAATTTTTGCACCCATAAGATTTAGATTCCAAAGGTGATAGTTCACCCTCCATCATTTACACAAAGAGTGAATTTGCTCATAAATGTGATGATGCACATTTGCGTTCATAAACTTTTTGCAAACCTATGCTATTGTTGCACCAATGGTGCTTTTTTACGTGAATGAGCTTCCATTCTATGACGTTCATGCACACGGATTACCCTCATGTGACAACTTCCTACAGCAGTTTGTCTTTTTTGAGCGATTTTGCAATTTCATTTCATATTACACTAATGCCAGACTACTATGATAACCAGATCGTGGGACCCAAAAACCGGAACATTTCGCAAAAAGAGAGGAAGGACTACAAATTTACAACAATAAAGTGGCAAAGAATGAGAGCCCTCATTCCGATAGACACACACAGGAGAGACACTAACCCCCAGATGCATCAAGCACCCATTTTGCGATTCCTTATTAGTGAAAAATAAGGATTCGCTAATAAGGAATATCAAAATGCTATGCATCAAGATCTCGCGTAAAAAATAGGGATTTCCTAAAATTCCTTAATTGCGACCCGCAAATTGCGAGTCGCAATTAAGGAATACCTCCCCATTCAGAATGGGACGACAATCTCATTTTGCGATTCTCAATTAGAGAATCGCAAAATGAGATTTGAATTTCAAGGGTGACAGGGTGTCAAAAGGACACCCTGTTGCACCCCGGAAATCTGCATATGGGTACATCTTTTACACACACATGTCCTAAGGGCATGTTTGTGTGTAAAATGGAACTTTGAAAAATGCCCTTTAGTGCATTTTTCAAAGTTTTTGTAAATTACCATGAAGTTCAACTTAATGGTAATTTGCGCCTCCTATTAGCGAAATCGCATTTTTTTTTAACTTTAATGCATTGCATTTAAGGAATCTCAATTTGAGATTCCTTAAATGCAATAGCAATTTAAGTAATCGCAATTTTGCGATTTCTTAAATTGCGATTTTTGCATTTGGGATGCAAAAATACCGGTCGCAAAGGGGCAGATTCTGAGAATCTGCCCCTTTGTGAGCGGATTTTAGCTTGATGTATCTGGGCCTAAGAAAATAAATAAAATGTAATTTTTAAAACCAGCATCATACCTGTTAATTAAATTGCTTACTCATAACAGCTGCTTACTAGCCATGGTTTGGAACACCTAAAAAAGAGCCTCACACTGCTATTAGTTTACCCTCTCAAAACAACGGGACATGAGGCATGTTTACAGCAATCTGCCTGGACAACTGTTGAAAAAACAGGACCATCTGGGCAAATCCGGAACGCCTGGGCACCCTAGTGTCACACTACTCCTGTTTATGGTGTACCAAATGTGATTTTGCTCCTCATTGAATGGGCCTAACATAGGCCTCGCAGCTCCAGAGGGCCCCCACAGCCCAGCACCCAGATCTCCTGAATGAGTTGGGGGGGGCTCAAGTTTCGTTACTCCACTGAGATGCATACTTCATTTAAGGTGGAACAGACCCTACCCAGCTTTAAATGGACAGCCTCTCTCCTAAACGCTCCAAATGAGCAACTTGAAACGAGGCCAAATCACCACAGGAGACAAAGATTTTTAGAACTATTGATTTATTCAGGCAGAGCATTCAGTAAAGCATGACGCTCAACAGAATAACCTAAACCCCACATCACCCCAGTAGCAGTCCGCAATAAGTCAATATTAGGACTTGCAATGAGTGCCAGAGTTAGCTAAATGCACCCCAACTGTCGGACAAAACAAACAACTCAATAGGGATGGCTTGCTGTTGCAGCAAGAAACTCCTAAGGGAGCAAAAAGAATAGTCAACACAAGCTAAATTCCTAACTCTAGGCTCAAGAAAAGACGCCCAGAGCAAAAACATTGCTACTTCATGGATGGTCCACCTTGTTTTACCTAATTTCTAAAGTAGTAAATTCAGCGATGACTCATGAGTACATAGCTCCTTAGTTTCAATAAAGAACGTCAAAAAATGACAACTGAACACACTGAATACAATATGAAAATGGCAGCTTGAAAGCAAGGAATACAACTGAAGAGACCTTTTCGGTGGGACGATGAATGAGATGCCTCTAGAATAAGAAAAACAAATAGACAACCTCAAAACGCAGAGTGGGGAAATGGCTGAAGAAAGGAACAGAAAATGGAAAGGATAGTCTACAGTAGTGGACGAGCGCAAACTAGCCAGATCTCACTGAAGCCTCTGTGGCAACCAGAGGCGCAACTAGAGTCAAAGTTCAACGGGGGGGGGGGGGGGGCGGGCTGCATCTTTAGGCAATTGGCAGAGTCGAGCTGCAGGGGCTCTTGGAACGGGTGAGACAACAACAAAGCCCCATTAACATGCACAAGGTCTTTTAAAGACCTGTGAAGTGCTCAGGTGCGACTGTGATTGGGCCCGGGAAGTGTCTCATCGCGGGCTGCCACACACGACAGGGGGGGGGGCCTGAAGCCCTTTGAGGCCAATGGGTCTTGCGCGCCTGGTGACAACCTGTCTCTTTAACACAAAGGCTTCAGTGAGGTCTGGCTAGTTCGGGATCATCCACTAGTAATCACAATAAACATCTCCCTCTGCCCACCTGCCCCCCCCCCCTCTCTTCCGCCCCTCTCTCTCTCTCTCCCATTCACCAGTGACCGTGGACCCCACCCACTGGTCAGCATGACTTCAGACCAGGAAATGGCTGATTCGGTGTTACTTCGCCGCCTCAAATCCGCCCCCTCCCCTTCTGCCCCCTGTGGACTTCAACTACCTATCAAACAAAGGAGCAGGTATGGTTTTGTTTACACGGAGGGCAAAATGGAGAGCCTCATAGGAGAGCATCTCAGCACCTGGTTTTTGGAACGCTGGACCCAGTTCACTAAAGCCCTGTGTATCCCCTTTGTATGCGGGTGCAATGTATTTTGGGAAACGTGAAACGAGACCACTTATGCTGGCAATAAACAGCACAGACGCCTGCCTACCTGCCGTGTACTAGCTTAGTCAGCCTTCGCCCACAGCTGCACTGCAGATATTATTTTCACTAGTGTGTTGCCACTTCGACCTCCAGTGCCCGAGCGCAGCCCTTAATCGCCGTTTATGCCAGGCCCTCAAGCACAACCAGCCAGATTCCAGAGGAGACTTCGTCTTGCAGGCTCTCTGACTGAGCTGCTACCACGGTAGAAACTCTATTTTCGGACGCGCACTAAGCGTGGACACGCATCGTCCTTCTTCAACCAACTCTGACTAGTTGTGAGCGACTCCGTACACCTGATGATTGGACGCTACCAAAGGGAGGGGGGCGTATAATCTATTCACGCCGTCATTGGTGGCTACATGATTGATGATGCATCGTCCTTCTTTAACCAACTCTGACTAGTTGTGAGCGACGACTTGACGATTGGACTCTACCAAAGGGAGGAGGGGCGTGTATAATCTATTCACAAGCATGTACGCTGTCATTGGAGGCTACATGATTGATGATGCATCGTCCTTTATTAACCAACTCTGACTAGTTGTGAGCAACGACTTCGTACACCTGAAGATTGGACTCTACCAAAGGGAGGAGGGGGAGTGTATAGTCTATTCACAAGCATTTACGCTGTCATTGGTGGATACATGATTGATGAACCAACGCCCATTGGGCTAAAAGCACTTTAAACGCCAGGCACGCAACTCCAACTGAATTACTCCGATAAAACGTTTCAATGCGTTTTCTTGCTATATTCTTGCCGGGTTAAAAAAAAAAAGGCTTGTCCGGGTCACCTCTAAATGTATCACTGAAGAAAAACTTTAAAACTAAGTACCAATACAGTGTGATCTTACATCACCAATACAATAAGTATATCATAATATTAATTTCTTGTTGATGGAGTGGTGATATGTGCCGAGCGCTATTGCCACAGAGTCTGGTGCGTTGTGCTTGTTGCAATTGTGAACATTTCGAGTTTCACCAATCACAATCAATGATTTTATTTTGTAAACCGAAATCAGTGTGTCCATGGTTATTAACACAGACTATATCAGTAGGCTGGGGGAGAAGGAGGGTACAGGAGCCTGGAGGGGAAACAGGGTACAAGGGCTGGGCTGCGGTCCGTAGTGTGGGGGTTGGAGTGGAAACAACATGCAGAAGGTTAGGGCCACAGGAGGAGTTAGGAGGTACGGGAGGCTGGGGAAGTATGTGAGGGTACAGGGGCTGCGAGCCGGTACAGGCAGGGCTTGAAATGGGTGCAGGAGCTGCAGACGCAGAAGGAACAAACACGGAACTATTCTTACACAGACGGTGTGTAGCAAGGACGACTGGTGGCAGGAGGGAGGAAAGAGGCAGTCTGGTTCTCCAGCGGAATCAGATAGCCGGGCCTCGGGCAGCCCAAACCATTGGATTTCTGCACAGGAGGCGCCTCGCAGGAAATAGATCCGGTCTCACGCCTGGGGCCGGCCCCTCAGGACACACGTGTGATCTTTACTAGTGAAAGCGTCACCTTATACATGAAACTTTGAGCGTCAGTCGGAGCTCCCAATGTGGTACATATGTGTCCAGTCCAGGACGGCACGTAACACACTGGTGCATTCTGGAAGTTGTGGTTCTGTCTTTCCAAGAGACTTAACCCACTTTACCAAGGCTTGTAGACAGTGGCTATGGTTTACACACACAAACTTTATGTATGCTCGTTCACATTAACACAAACTATACTCTGGGCATGTCTGTGGACTCGAGCACCTCGCTGCACATGGTGGCCTCATGGCGTGTCTGGCAGCCTCCTCGAGTCCTAACCTTTGAGCTGACAGGCGCCGGCTGCTTCTTGGCGATTGTTCTTTTGTTTGTACCTCAATGAAGGGAAGTAAATCTCTACTTATCTATATTAACTTACTATCATGAGACTGTGGTAGTTGGCATTTTGGCAACCATACTCAGTTTAAAGGCATGTTGTTGTTCTCATTTTTTTGAAATACAGCCTCAAAGGTAATAAATATGGCATTTCTTTTTTGTGTGCAGATTTGTACAGCGCAAACTTGACCCAAAGGTACTGGAGTGCTTTATGAGCACCAGTTACGTTACACAAGGACGCAATCATTAAAATAAAAAAAATTGGGGTAGACATGTGCCAAGTAGCCCTGCAATAAGACATGGAGTCAAAGGCATGCTCTTAAGCCTATAAATTATTTAATTCATACATTAAACGTACGTATGTATGTTAATAGTTCCCAACATTTTGGGTGCTCATATTTTTTAATTTGCAACTCAAGCATAAGGTGCAAATGTTGCAAAGGATGTGTCAGTCCACATAGTTCATGGCGTGTTACACCACATGATTTTGCACTCTGTGTGTGGCCACGGCACCCAATGTGAATAATGACCATGCAGGGGTTCTGGAAAAGTTGTACTTTCCGTTTTAGCAGTTGTTCAGATTTGTATCTGTACATACATATCTTTACAATAAATGGTATCCTCACCTCCACATATCCAGAAAAAAATGGACCGAAAGGTGTACCTTCCACAGCGAGAAGTATAGCAGGTATTTTTACATGTTTGTGAATACTATGATAATTACTACGGTGAACATGATACTTGTCTGACGTTACCGCTGCAATGCTCACTCGTGCATAGCCCCATTCAACTTACTTGCACATGATTTGTGAGTATCCGTGTTCGATAAATTCTATTTGCAACTATTACAAATAACCATGTACAGTGAGGCATACTACGATTCTCGCGTATACTACACAAATTTGTCAATTCATGTGTTTTTCAAGTGTAAGTCAAACTCCTTCCCTCCAAAATCTTTGCAAATCATCCTCTTTCTGTATGTCAATGTAGACATCACCCCCATCGTTCACCACACCAGATAAAAGTGTGCCTAATGTTGCATGGACCGGTGTCAGGAGATCAGGAGGAGGCCTAGCAGGAGGAATAGGCAGGCAGAGAGGCAGAGAGGAAAGAGGCGGCTTGGCGGCTCTAGCAGGATAGTATAGCCAGGCCTGGGGCAGCACCAGCCCAGAGGGATGTGCAGGGCCGGCTTTAGCACTGGTCACGCCCGGTGCGATCATCTTTTGCGCTCTTCCCTCCCCTTACCTTCTCCTCGGATTCTCTCACCACCATCCACCAAAAGTGCCCCACATCTCTCCATAGCCCCGCTCTCACATACATTTAATTTGTTTTAAAGCACTAGCAAAGGCTAGCTTTACCAATCGAGTCAGCTATCCACACAGAATACAGAGCTGTTCTGTGCAACATGCATATTAACCCTCTGGACTACTTTATGGAGAGTCAAAAACTCTGATCTCTCTCACCGGAACATTATTCACTACAGTTACCATGATAGCCTTATTGCTGCCTGAAAGCTGGACCCACAAGGGCTTTTAAATGTTAACTTATGCTAAACAGAGCGCCCCTGCCAACCCAGCAGGTTTGCGCCCCCTTCCAGTTCAGCACCCAGTGCGGCCACACCAGTCGCACTGCCCTAAAGCCAGCACAAGAGATGTGCACTAGAGGTGCCCCCTCTCAGGAGCTAGATCCGGTCATACGCCTGGGGCTGATCCCTGAGAACACACGTGTGATCTTTACATGTAAAAGCATCCCCTTATACATGGTAAATTGTGTGTCAGTGGGAGCGTGCACTTCTCTTCTCTTTCCCTCTGTGGTGCAGATGTGCCCAGTCCTGGGTGTGCACTTAACACACCTGTGCATTATGGAAGTTGTGGTTCTCTCCTTCCAAGACTTAACGCACTTCACGCCAAGGACTTGTAGAGAGAGTCTATGGTTTACACATGCACAAACCTCATGTATGTTCACACTAACCCAAACTATACCCTGGGTATGTCCCTGGACTCTGCACCCCGCTGTGCAGAGTGGCCTCATGGCGATTCTGGAAGCCTCTTTGAATGTGTTATGGAGTGTAATTAGGTGGAATGGTATTTTGTGTTGTTGAGTGGTATGTAGTGGAGTTGGTGTGCTGTTGAATTTTGTGGCATGATGTGGAATTATGTGGTGCAGATTGGATGTATGGGGTGTGTTGTGTCAGGGCCGGTGCTAGGCTTGGACAGTGTAGACAGCTGCCAAAGGTCCCATGCTTGTTAACATACAAGAGGGGCCTTGCAGCAGGGCATTTTAAGAGACTCTGTTATAATGGTGGTGTAGCGCTGTGAAGCCCAAGGGAGGGGCCCTGGGCCTCCCAGTCCTGAAAGGGCTTCAGTGATCCAATCGCTGCATCTGCATGAAAACAGCGATTAGATGGGTATTTAAAGTGCCCTTAGATGTGAAGCGAGCCCTTCTCCTGCATGAATGAAATGCAGGGTATCTTGCAGAGCTCACAATAAAAGACAAAAACACATTGCATCACAATGAACATTGCTCACTGTATGGTTGCCAGCTATTTAAGAAAGAAAATACTGAACTTTGCAAAGGTCCTGACATTATACTACATAGGACTTTAAAATAATAGTATGTATTTATTTGTAACATTACTTTTCTGGCTTTCTTTACTCTAACTATTAGTCAGGTATTAATGATGCATCTCTAGAACACTTTCAAAATTACTTTCTATTTATTTTTTTAAAACTTTATTTAGCGTTTTAATATAAAGCATTGAGCTACATATGCATGAATGCAGTCATGCCCAAGGGACATTGAAGAGGATCAGACATGTTTCATTTGGTCCAGTCAGAGAACACATCAATACATGGTTTTGGGTATAAATCCTTTTACAATATATAGAGGTGCAACCCGTAGATTCATACAGTTGCCCCAATTACACAGAAAAGACCCATACTTTTATCATCTATATACATGATGCATAACAGAAGGTGAAATAGATGATAAAGAGGTTGCAGGAATAGAGTCTGACATATTTGCTTGATCCATCTACCCAACCCCGGTGGGTACAATACCCCGTTCCTGTTGAGTGGGTGAGTCGTGCTGCCGTGATTCAAGGTAGGCTCAAAAAGGGCCCCATATGTCCCTGGGTCTAGAGGTGGGAGGAATCGTGGATACATATATTTCACTTCTCGTGGTGCGGGATGCCAGGCTACTCATCCAACCCTTAATCGAGGGAGCGGACCTGCCGCCCCAATGAATGGCAACCTCTCTTTTGGCTAACAGTGGACAAATGGCTGTAAATGAATGAATGTTTTGAGGAAATTTAACCACATACCCTAGGAGGGCGATCTCGGGCAGGGGATCAATTGGTAAGTTAATCATGCTGCTCAGTGTCTTATGTATCTCCTCACAGTAGGAGTGTATGCGTGAGCAGGTCCATGCAAGGTGAGCGAAGTCTGCATGTGGGGCATCGCATCTATGGTAGTTGTGTGGTTTGGAGCGATCTATTCTGTGGAATCTGGCTGGAGTAATATATGTTTTACGGAGAAGTTTGAAATGTATCCAATTCCAATTCCAAAAATTCTTTATTTCGGCCATATAGGCCATAAAAGATGCAGTAAAATACAATACATACATTTAAAATACAGAATTTAATACATATAAAAGTCACTACTGGACCAGCGGGGGATAGAGGGTGCAAGACAGTACCAGTTCAGGGGGACATTTTCTTTCTAATTAGCCACGCTGCCATTAAGAATTTTGATACAGCAAACACAATGTGGCTCAGAGTACTGGTTTTCATGACCCTATATGCCTGAAAATACTTCCTGAACCCCAGGTTCCGGCAGAGCGGTGCTATCCAGTGTTTCCTGGGTCTATGGTAAGCATGGCATACAAACAATATATGTAGGTCATCTTCATCATGGGCTTTACAGCATGGGCAGAGTTTATCACCCCCTATGGACCATTTGCAGGTAAATGCTTTAGTGGGGAGTGTGCCGAACCTCCATTGCACAAACAATTTCCTCGCCAGGACAGGAAAGATAAAATCCATAAAAGATTCGAAAACATAAGAATTTTTGAATTCCATAAAACATGCCGTCAGGGTGCCACTATTATAAGCATTTTCTATGTGAGACAAGTTCTTATTCTTATACATCTGGGCCAGGGTTTTACGGTTTATCCTTTGACAGCCTTGAGCTGGATCATCCCATAGGTCTGGCAAATTCATACTGAGCAATTCCGTCTTGATAAAAGCCAGCCAGGGAATTTTATTGTTACCATTCAAGCTCATTACATGAATAAGGTCCTGTCTGTAGTGGTACAGTTCATCAGTGGTCCATAACCGGTGCCAAAACTTCACAGGTTTTGACAGAAGATCTTCAGCAATGGAGGGAAGACCCATGTCTAATCTTAGGGGCAGAAGTGGCGTGCCTTGCGGGAGACCAAGTAGGCGTCTTAGAAAACTGTTTTCCACTCCTGCCAGAGCCTTCCCTGCTTTGTGGCCCCATAACTCGCTACCATACATGGCTGCTGCCTTGGCTTGGGACCTATATATTTCCAGGGCCGGGCTTAAAGGCTTAAAGGTGGACTTATTAGCCACCTTCAATATTGCACCCGATAGCTGGGACAATTTTACCCTGGATCTAGCTATCTGGCAGTCCCATGAGAGGTTTTCCTGGAGTGTTACCCCCAAATATATGAAAGTCGAGACCCTCTCAAGACTAACTTTTCCCAGTGTGGGGTTGGGTCTGGTTTTGGTGGGGGGGTTGAAGATCATGAACTTGGTCTTTTCTGTGTTCACCTCCAGCCCGTGTTGGCGACAGAAAAGGCCAAAACCGTTCACGATCCTCTGAATCCCCATGGGGGATTTGGAAAGCAGGAGGGTATCGTCAGCAAACATTATTGCCGGGACCCTCCTGCCTGCCAGGAGCGGGGCATCATTGTCCTTAACGTTATCAAGATGTAGTATAACGCTATTAATGAAAAGACAGAACAGGGTCGGTGCCAGGACACAGCCCTGTCTGACTCCTCGATGGACCGGAAACCTGGACGAGAGCTTACCATCCCTCCCACACCTCACTTGTGCATAGTTGTTCTCATGCAACCTGATTATAATGCTGAGTAGCTGAGGGGGTACTCCTAGCTTTTCCAGAACCTCCCATAATTTCCTTCGAGGGACTAGATCGAAGGCTGACCTCAGATCCACGAAGACCATGTACAGTCTTCCCCCCTCTAACGTCACCGTCTTCCAATAGAGGAGGAGGAGGCGGAAGATCTGGTCCATGGTCGACGTGTTCTTTCTGAAGCCAGCCTGGAGGGGGCTCATGATGTCATTGTCCTCCACCCAATCCAACAGATGGTTAAGAATGAGGCGCGCAAAGAGCTTTTGGGGTACATCTATTAGGCTAATAGGCCTGTAGTTAGCCGGGAGCAGAGTAGACCCCTTCTTATGAATCGGTACAATCTCTGCCCCCAGCCAAGAGCCGGGGATCGCCATACCTCCTAGAATGGCATTAAAAAGAATAAGGAGGTACGGACCCCAGATGTCCGAATGATGCCTAAAAAGATCCCCTGGTAACTTATCCAGACCCGGCGCCTTCCCCAACGTTAAGTGCTCCAAAACAGCCTCCACCTCCCCTAGGGATAGTACCAGGGCTGAGTCCTGGGTGCCTGTGGGCACAGACAGGGCTCTATCTGGCCAAGTATTAGTGTCTTGATAGAGTGCCCCAAAGTGAGCCTCCCAAAGCACGGGGGCGATGTTGGGTTCAATTGCTTTTTTGAGTTCCCCATCCCATTGTTTACCAAGGCCCAGAATTTCCTGGAGTCTCTGGCTTTTAGGGCATCATGAAGGTCATGCCAGTGGTTCCAGTCCCACTCGGTCCTAGCATTAGCCATCACTGATTTATACTCCTTCCTAAGGTCACGTACCTTGGCCTTATTTGACCCCTCCTTAATTGCGGCGATAAGCTCAGATTTGGCTGCCCTGCAGGAGGAGGTATACCAGGTAGGAACACGGGTCTTTTTGTTTCGGGTTGGCACCACCGGGTAAAATACCTCCGCCAGATCCCTCACTAATTCCTGGTGTATGCTACCCAGTTTCTCATTATATTCTGGGGATCTTGGTTCATTTAAAAGCACATCCACCTCCATAAACCTTGGGAGTGCCAAACCGTATAACTTATTAATGGCATCTTCTGAGCTCAGGAGCTTTCCCCACTTGACCCGACGCCTATTTGTTGTAAGAAGCAACTCCCCCATGTCTTCTCCGCCATTTTCTGCGGGCAGGCCCACTAGGGGCAGGGGCTGCTGGATGTTTAAGCAGAGGGCATTGTGGTCACTATCTGACCTATTTATTACCCTGAAGTCGAGGACTTTTGGCCAAAGGGTGATTTCTATCATAATGTAATCTAGCCTCGACTCATGGCCCCTTCTGTTGAAAGTGCACACTGAGGGGGTATCGGAAGGGGTACGACCATTACAAGCCCTCAGTGCGAAGCTCAAAGTGAGGGACATGAGTTGTATTGCTAGAGGGGACCAGGCTTTAGGGTGGGGCGAGGACGAGGGTGGTACCCCCCAATAGTCATCCTCAGCAGTGAGGGCACCCTCCAGTAGACCTTCCAAGGGTTCGAAGTGACAGTTAAAGTCTCCTCCCAGCACTACCTTATAGTCTCCTGGCAGTTGACCCAGGAAGGAGGACAAATCGTTTAGGGTGGGTGATTCATTTGGCGCCGCAACCGGTCGCGAGTAGACATTAACAATGGCCCACGATGGTTTGCCAGGCCATGTGAGCAGTACACACTGGATGTCCTGCGAAGACGTATGCATCTTTTCCGCCTGGCACCCAGTGTGACTCGCTATCCAGATTGCCAAGCCTCCTGACGGCCTCCCCCTCCCACTCCATTTGGCAGGGATTTCAAATATTTCGAAACCTCTCCTGGTTGAGGGGTTCCCTCGCCCATGTTTCCTGAAAAAGGAGGATATCACTGGTACCTAATAGGTGATCCCACTCTGGTGTGCCTTCCTTATTTGCGATTCCTGCCACATTCCAGGAAAGAATTCTCAGCCCTGGATCTTGTGGTAGTATACCTTGGCCTCCAGTAGGAGGTGGTGCGGTGACTGTGGGGGGATTAGAGTCTTGCGGAGCATTGTTACAAACCGGGATGATGGGTGGACCATCCACCTCCACAGTTTGTAAACTATGACCAGACCCAGTGTTAGATGATGGCCCTTGTTGGCCCAGAATATCACCCAGGGTAACCGTTCGTACTTTAGCGGTATCCTGTGGGCCACACTCAATTACAGGGGCAGCACTCAATCCCACCCAATTTAGGGCCTCATCCACTAGCTTCCCAGGGCTAAGTGGAGTCTCCCCAGTTTGTGGTCAGTCCACTTGGTCTAGGCAGGAAAATCTATTGTGATGTATGATGTTAACCGGGACAGGAGGTAAGTAGTGCTTTGGTCTATAACGTGAGCCATCTACAGCAAAGCCTACTCTAGTCCACCCCTGCTCCCTCCCCACCTCCGTATTGCAGGCATTTGGGTAGAAGTGTGAAAGTGGTAATAATTCAATGTTGGACTTATCAGGCCTTACGAGCCAATTACAAATATAGTTGGCGACATGTGGGCTTTTGAAACTGACAATAATGCAGTCCCCTGCCCTGTTCTTTGGGGTAAGGCCAATCCATGGGATCCTCCTGACCATCAGAACCTCACCTTTCAAGTTTGGGGGCAGAGGCCTGTTAATACTAAGCCAGCTTATGACCTTGTTGCGTAAAGAGTCCCGAGGCTCCCTTGTGTCACCAGTTAGCTCAGGTACTCCCACCATGATTGCCGTGTACGGTACTGCTTCTGGGGGCATATTAACCACCCTACGCCTATCATGAGGGGTAGTAGTGTGGCCAGTGGGACCATTGGTAGAATTCTCCTCTCCCCTTGGTTGAGGAGCAGGAATTGGCTTAGATCTCCTAGGGGCAGGAACAGGGGGCCTTTTTTTTTTTTCTTTCTAGCCCTGCCCCCTCCCCCACTGACCCTGCCTCCACCGGTGCGGCCCTCGCCCACAAACCACACTGTAAATTCGACCCCCTTAGCATAGTGTTGCGCCCGACTGGTATTATCTTATTTCTGTCATTGCATCCAGATACATAATACAGCAAGTATCATTACACCAACAACAAGCCAGGACTATTGGCTTTGTCAATGGTTACTAGTTCCTTAAAATAAAAAAGCTGCAACCATGGCTTTGTTGAATATAATATTGAAAATACTTCAGTTCTAAAATGACAAGACAGAGAAAGAACGATAACCCGTTCTTTTTAACTTGTTTTAAATGCTTCTTTAAATGAAGTGTTCTCTGACGTTGCAGTTTGAGCGTTTTACTTTTTATCTAACAGAATGCCCTTCTGTACACTGAGGCAGGAGGAGGCCGCCACCAGACATCTCATTACCGCGACGCACAGTTTGGGAAACACTGGGTTAATCCATACACAAATCAATATACAAAATGTCCCATGTCTTTCTCTGACACATTTCCCATTCCACTATATTGTTTAAATGCCTGAAGAAGTCTGTCATATTTCTCATTTACTGTCTATTCTAATTATTCTGTGGTTCTGTCAATTTTCACCCAATCAGCTTCCTTTGGAGAGATTTGTCCCTTTAAATAAGTCATGACCTGATTGTATTTTTTCATTACTTCAGGTGACTGTACACCAGTTTTCAAATCCCTTGCAGGTTCTGTTTCTGGCCAATCTACTGCAATTTTACACTTAGTTCATAAGTCACTGGGGACCACAATGTCAAACAAGGTATCTAAATCCTTCAACAAATCCTTTGAAATGTTCACAAATCTAACAACATGTCTTTATATTTCAACTAGTTTTGCTCTTAATTTTGTGAAATCATTTGTAAAGGACAATATATCTGGTCCAGTCCATGGAACATGAACATACACCCCTCCTTGCACTTCTCTCATTGGAACTATTTTTGTTTCTGAGTTGTCTATTTCCCCATCAAGCATTGGAGACATTGGCATAGTTACCTTCTTCATTTCCTTCTTTTTAGCCCATCTGCCTTCCCATCTCTCTAACTCTCCCCAGTGTTGAGGGTAAAGCCTTAATCTGTAACCTTTTTCCTGAAGGGTTTAGACTCTCATTATCTTTATCACTGAAATACAATTGATACAAAAACCTTAATGTTTTCGATTGCTGTATGTACATCCCATATTTCTGTGCAGCCTCAGCCAATAAGAGTGGTCCAGGCCGGTCTCGGAGAAAAGGTGGCTGTTTCGGGACGGAGCGATGGCGGGAATGCTGCTTTGGAGAATCCCATTTCTGGCACGCCAGGACAGACCGGCGTACATCAGAAAGTCCCCCGTCACCAGAACACTCCTACAGGTGTGGGGCGCGGTGGCAGTAGCAAGGGATCTCACGTCCTTTCCGTCGCCAATGACACCCCTACTCGACAACCCAGCACTTATTTGACCTGCAGGGCTTTATGACACTAGACGCGATCAGAGACGAATACAAGATAGATCACCCCTTATAATTTCCAATACTTTCCACTGCGACATTGGCTTACTCACAAATACACACTCCCACATGTGAGCCGTTTCCTCACGCCCTTTGAGAAGTGGCTCCTAACCAAGTCCGAAGAAAAACGGGCAATCACAAAATTGTATAAATTACCGACCCCACCCGGGCCACGAACTAGGTCAGCAGGGCAGCGGCGATGGGAGAGAGAACTGGGCCGTGCGCTCTCCGATAGGGAATGGCAGGACATCTTTTATTGGGCACACCATACGGCTCGTAACGTAGCCAGAAGGGAATCCGCGGTTAAGGTGGCCAGTTACTGGCATCTGACCCCGGAGAGGCTACACCAGAGAAACCCCTGCCGGGACCCCAAGTGCTGGAGGGGTTGCGGACACAGAGGGACCATGATCCACCTGCTCTGGGAATGTCCGGAAGTGCAAGAATATTGGGAGGTGGTACTCCGGGACATAGACCGGGACATAGACCTATATTTCGAAACAGAAACGGAAACTGAAGTACTGGGATTTTAAGAACCCAGCGGTGCCAGGGAACACACCCTAAGACTTCGAGTCCTTCCTGTTTCAGACTACAGAAACACAGAGTCTTCTTGGTGAAGTCAAAGATCGTATTTATTGGTTGCAGCCAGTAACAGGTATCCTAGAAGTACAACACGGTGTATATTCTCAGGAGACTGCTCAATCTTACAAAGCCAGCCTTCTCTTTTTATACAAAATATTATGCTTTAGGCAAACATTCCTTATTTTACAGTTGACCATTCACATATTTTCACTACAATGAAAAAGCAGAGTCATGATGACAAGCCCTCATTTTAGTTTGTCCAGCCCACAATCAATTACCCGGCAAGGCCCAGTATTTTCATCAGATATCGACGGACCCCCAATAAAAACGGGCACCTCCTCCTTGTAAAGCAAGTCATAAAGAAAGAAACAGGGACAGGTGTGTGCAAGATTAGGCATGGTTTGGGTGCGATGAAAGGTTTATAATATGTTGTGCTTTGATACTAATCTCATTCGGCCACTGGGAAAGGAACTGGCCGAACAGGTTTGGCTTCAGGCAGTGGAGTCAGCTTGCCCAGGTCACAGAGGAGTCAGCAAAAGTGTACGTGTCCTTCAGACTCGTTTTTGGCCGTAGTCATTTGGCCTATGTCAGGGCAATCACAAAATTGCTGCCGTTCACAAAGTGGAACCCGAGGGTTCAGGCCGGAAACTCTGATTTCAGGGTGATTTCGTCACCCGAATATGACGAAAATGCTTGTGCATAGTATTCTAATCATTCTCGGTCTGCTGATACCAAAATCGTCATGATACGACGATATTTATAACACGGGTCCAGAATTTTCAGTACCACAGACTCTCCTTTTGCCCTTACATAGGCAATAACCTATACTCACGCTAATCTGAGTCCAGGTCTATATTCATAAAGTCATTGAGATGTTGCTGTAGCTTCATCCTTTTACTTAGCTCGTTTCTTGATACAGGTTTCCTTACACACGATGCAGCACAGAGGCCACATATTGCAGGAGCACACTGTACACACAGACAGAACAGGAAAAGAATGGCTAAGATCATCCCAATGACTATCAGAATCTTCCATCCCCAAGCTGATATCAGTTCCCAGAACCACCCCATCAATGACCAGTCTCCTTTATCCACGTGAATAGATTCAGAGATCTTATGCAGTTTGGAAATGGCCTGGTAGACTGTTGAAGTGTTATCTGGGATGAAAACACAGCAACTTGATTGGATCCCTTTACATACCCGACCTCGGTCTGCAAGAATGACGTCTAATGCGAATTTGTTCTGAAGAGTCATAAGGCGATCCGACTGAAGCTCAGCCGTCAAATTACTAAGGGCACCGGCAGTTTCAACTACAGTGGATTCAACCACCCTTGTCAATTGCCTTATGTTCCTGCTGTTAACCATAGGTCCCCAAAACGGCAGAAAACCCTTTACGAAATCTCCAAATTCTTGTCCTGCAGTGTCTTCTTCACTGATGACACCTCTAACTATCCTTGTCTTATGGTAATCTGCCGCGGCCGTGTAGGTGGGAGGCAACAGGAACGAAACAAAACATGTGCCCAAGAAGTCAGGGGGCAACCATGTATAGGCTCTATCATGGCAGATGAAATAGGTACCTTTAGCTGCTAGAAACGAAGGGGAAATCTGAGACGTAAAAACATATGTTTCAGTGCAGATACTTTTCCCTAACTGAGCTCTGGGATTCTTGCCATTACCTTGCAGACATAGGTGACCCTGATGGGGTACAATTCAAATCGGGGAGGAGCTCTTTGCCCGCTGGTTCTCACTCAGAGTAACTCCATATCCTGTTACATTCCATCTAGCGTAAGCTTGTAACTCATCTCTGGGAATCGTTCTGTACGAGTCAATGTTTCTGCTCATATTTGTGATTCCCACTACCAATGCCTTGTTGCTCGAGTTACTTTTCGTGGAACGTGGGGGATATGGTTTGATGGCATATATGAACATCGTCTGAAACGCCCACAAAGAACCATTGTAACTAAATGGTAAGACCAAGTATGGGATACCCTTATCTGTTGTATGTGGCATAAGACCACACACCCAACAATTAGTTGTGTTCACTACTAATTGGTGTTGGTGTAAGAGCTGAATGAAGGAGTTATTGATAAACTCTAATATTCTAGTTGACTCATGCTCAGGCAGAGGGTGAAAAGAATGCGCGGAAACAGTAGAAGGAGGTATGGGCTGTGTAGTGGGTGCAAAGGTCACTTGAAAAGAGAATAAAACATATCCTATTAAAAACGTCATTACACTAAGCAACATGAGAATACATAATATCAAAAATCGTTTCTTTGTCATCAATATACACATTCTGGCTTGAAAGTCCATCTGTTTGGCAGGTCTCTCCATCTCGAAAAACTCCATCCTCTCTAATTGCTGCCCGTGGCGGTAGGGTGTTCTATGCTAAGGAATGCTTCTGTCAGTCCAGAAAAGGGGGTGATGATGAACAGAGTGTCTGAATTAAGCAGACCACTCTTACCCAGTCCAAAGATCAGGGCTTGACCCATCACCGTTTTTTAGCTCACTGCACCATCCCAGCTCAGAACTTGGCTATATGCAAATTAGTCTGACCCTGGCCCAGTGCATCATGGGAACTGGGCAGACCAAACTACCAAGCCAATTCTTATACTGGGAAGGAAACAAGCTACCGGGGACCGGTTTCTGGCATTTCAGCCGTCTTCGGCCCGGCTTGCTTGAATCCTGATGGTGCAATGAGCTAGGGACTCACATCTGAGTATACCCTTCCACGCTTGTGGTGGACAAAAATGATTCAGAAAAGGGGGTGGTGATGAACAGAGTGTCTGAATTAAGCAGACCACTCTTACCCAGTCCAAAGATCAGGGCTTGACCCATCACCGTTTTTTAGCTCACTGCACCATCCCAGCTCAGAACTTGGCTATATGCAAATTAGTCTGACCCTGGCCCAGTGCATCATGGGAACAGGGCAGACCAAACTACCAAGCCAATTCTTATACTGGGAAGGAAACAAGCTACCGGGGACCGATCTCTGGCATTTCAGCCGTCTTCGGCCCGGCTTGCTTGAATCCTGATGGTGCAATGAGCTAGGGACTCACATCTGAGTATACCCTT
Organism: Lissotriton vulgaris; assembly: GCF_964263255.1. Lineage (NCBI taxonomy): Eukaryota > Metazoa > Chordata > Amphibia > Caudata > Salamandridae > Lissotriton > Lissotriton vulgaris. Next base: position 616,574,430 of record NC_141696.1, read on the forward strand.
CCACGCTTGTGGTGGACAAAAATGATTCAGAAAAGGGGGTGGTGATGAACAGAGTGTCTGACTTAAGCAGACCACTCTTACCCAGTCCAAAGATCAGGGCTTGACCCATCACCGTTTTTTAGCTCACTGCACCATCCCAGCTCAGAACTTGGCTATATGCAAATTAGTCTGACCCTGGCCCAGTGCATCATGGGAACAGGGCAGACCAAACTACCAAGCCAATTCTTATACTGGGAAGGAAACAAGCTACCGGGGATCGGTTTCTGGCATTTCAGCCGTCTTCGGCCCGGCTTGCTTGAATCCTGATGGTGCAATGAGCTAGGGACTCACATCTGAGTATACCCTTCCACGCTTGTGGTGGACAAAAATGATTCAGAAAAAGGGGTGGTGATGAACAGAGTGTCTTAATTAAGCAGACCACTCTTACCCAGTCCAAAGATCAGGGCTTGACCCATCACTGTTTTTTAGCTCACTGCACCATCCCAGCTCAGAACTTGGCTATATGCAAATTAGTCTGACCCTGGCCCAGTGCATCATGGGAACAGGGCAGACCAAACTACCAAGCCAATTCTTATACTGGGAAGGAAACAAGCTACCGGGGACCGGTTTCTGGCATTTCAGCCGGCTTCGGCCCGGCTTGCTTGAATCCTGATGGTGCAATGAGCTAGGGACTCACATCTGAGTATACCCTTCCACGCTTGTGGTGGACAAAAATGATTCAGAAAAGCGGGTGGTGATGAACAGAGTGTATGAATTAAGCAGACCACTCTTACCCAGTCCAAAGATCAGGGCTTGACCCATCACCGGTTTTTAGCTCACTGCACCATCCCAGCTCAGAACTTGGCTATATGCAAATTAGTCTGACCCTGGCTCAGTGCATCATGGGAACAGGGCAGACCAAACTACCAAGCCAATTCTTATACTGGGAAGGAAACAAGCTACCGGGGACCGGTTTCTGGCATTTCAGCCGTCTTCGGCCCGGCTTGCTTGAATCCTGATGGTGCAATGAGCTAGGGACTCACATCTGAGTATACCCTTCCACGCTTGTGGTGGACAAAAATGATTCAGAAAAGGGGGTGGTGATGAACAGAGTGTCTGAATTAAGCAGACCACTCTTACCCAGTCCAAAGATCAGGGCTTGACCCATCACCGTTTTTTAGCTCACTGCACCATCCCAGCTCAGAACTTGGCTATATGCAAATTAGTCTGACCCTGGCCCAGTGCATCATGGGTTTACTATTCCTATGTTGATTTCCTTCATTTATTCTGTATATGCTGTTGAGTCATTTCCTCACATTATCATTCATATTATTTACATGCATTTCCCATCATTGACACGCATTACGCTATGTTTTTATTTCATTCGCTCCTTGACATCGCTTTTGTATTTCCGCGCTATGTGTTTTGAAGCCATCACACTCGTCTCACATGACCGGGGCACCACTACACCATTGGTTGTGGTCGCGGTCACGTGATTGAGCTTGTATCCTATTAGAATCTTTGTAGCTAGCAAGTTGACAATTCTCAGAATCCACGGAAGCGCGGATGCGTGTATTTGCTCGTAAGTTTTCATTGTTGGCTGCTTTAATAATGCGTAAAGGTAAATAACTAGTGGATCATTGGGTTCTTTCAATACATTGGTGGAGTACTTTTCTGCTCATAGATTGATTTCATTTTTGTTTTGAATCTAATTTATAGTGGTAACACTCTTTACTTTCGGTGCTTTGGCAACTTTCAATCAGCACGACTTTTTTCCTTTTCCGTTTCTTAACCGGTGCTTGTGAGTTTATGACACGCAGCTTTTCTTAGTTGCTTATGTTTGAGAGTGACTAACTTTGGTCTTGTTTGATTTCCATTTGTTACAGACCCCTGACGAAGGGTCATGGTTTTTGTGCGACCCGAAATGCATTGGGTGTTGTCACCAAGTGGATTAATGTACTAAACAGAGTTCGACATAAGATGATTATTATGTTGATAAATTGAATAATATAACGTTTGAAGAGATTTATGGATTTAAAACACAGAGGAACTGAATAAATACTTATGAACTTCTAAGAGAAAACATTGTTTTCATTGTGAATTTGGTGCCCAGTCTAGAGGCTAGTTCCTCTATCCTCATCATTCGACTGTTTCATTAAGGCACGTTTGGGCTACGTGCGACGACGAGGGCACCCACCCTTACCTTTTTCAAATTTGGATGAACATACTTATAAAGTGCTCAGGATAACATTGTCTCTTGTTTACAAATCTCCTCAGTATCTGCAACGACTAGCAAATCATTGACGTACTGAATAAGGGTAGCGCCATCAGGAAAAACAATCGTATCAAGCTGTGTTTTTAAAGCCTGACTATATATTGATGGACTTTCACAGTAGCCTTGAGGAGCGCGTTTGAAGCGGAAGCTTCAGCCTCCTAAACTGAAGCCAAAATATCCCTGCTCTCCTCGGCAATCGGGATGCTGAAGAAAGCATTCTTCAAGTCAATCACCGAGAACCAAGTGGCTGAAGCTGGAATCATAGTCAATAGGGCAGTGATATCAGGGACAACGGGAAACTGTGGCACAACTATTTTATTTACCTCTCTAAGATCAATAACAAACCTGTAAACAGGTGGCTGGGAAGGGTTGGTACGCTTCAAAACAGGCAGAACAGGACTATTACAAACGTTGCCTCTTGTCTCTTCAATTACATCTTTTTCGATCAGATCATAAATGATCGCTAACAACGCCTTTTCACCTTCGCTAGAAATCTTGTATTAGGGAATGCGCAGCATTCTAACATTGGCTTTCAATGTTACAATATATTGTGGTATTTCCAAAAGACCCACGTAGTTAGGACCAGTAGCCCAAAGAGCATCCGGAAGAGAAGACAATTCTATCGGAAGTGTATCCTTCGACAAATACATCGGGGAGACCACTCTCTTGCCCAGTGTAAGTCTTACTCCCGAAGGAAAACAATACAACGTTGCATATAGTCTTTTCAACAGATCGAATCCTAGAAGGTTCTCCCCACAACCTGTCGTTAGAATAAGGAGTGCTTCAAATTCATAAGGTCCAACAGAAAGAGACATAGGACTAGAAATCGGGTTCCTAACCGGGGCGCCAGAAAAACCTACTGAAACATTCATTTCGCCAGACAAAGGTGCGCCAGGGAGTTTTGAGTACATAATAGAACTCTTTGTAGCACCAGTATCCAACAGAAAAGGCTCTGACACACCTGATGTAATCACCTCAACATAAGGTCCACTCTGATCTACTGGAACTGAAACAACTCCCTCTCTTTGTCCATGGCTGTCCTAACAATCATTACCATTCATTTCCTCACCTTCAATATAGTAATCGTCTGTATAGTACTGAGCGGTCTTATCAGATGACCCTGGCTGTTGATCAAAACTATTCATTGAGTTCTGTGGAGGCAAAGAAAGTACATTCTGTCCATGACCTCTACCTCTAGGCGCTTGTTGAGCACCTCTACCTCTTACACCAGAGACACCATTCTTATGCTGCAACAAAACCGGACAACTATTTTTGTAATGACCCTCTTCTTTGCAATACGCACACTGATTAGGACCATACGGAAAACACTGTTGAGAAGACTCGTTTGTTTGCGAGTTTCTCAAATACTGCTGATTCTGCTGATAATCACGTTGATTATTAGTACGGGGTGGATAAGCTTGCTGTAGAAGAACTTTAGTTTTCAATTCCTTGGTCTTCTTATCCGCTTTCTCTAATTCATCTTTATGCCTATTTTCATAGTACTGGGCAGTAGCCAAAATTTGTGCTGACGTGGAAACAGCCCAAGCACTTTCAGAATCCTTCAACTTATTGCACAATTCAGGAAGTAAATTATGTACAAATTTGTCAACAAACAATCTCTAACCGCCCTCTGTAGCCATATCCTGACCACTATGGTCGACGAAGGTCTCTTCGAACCTCGTGAAAAAGTCAGACACCGTTTCGTCTTTCTTCTGCTTACATGCAGACAACTTGTCCCAATTGACACGCAATTCGGGCATTAAAGTCTTCATATATGTAATAATCTTATCAGGAAGTTCAGTAATCAAATCCTCAGGCTTAGCACCGCCTACTTGCCTATTGTCGGCATCTCTAAGATTAACCCATGTATCACCCAATTCAACCGCATGATCCGTATGACGAATCTTACTCCAAATAGGTTGTGGAACAACATTGCCAAACAACATGTCGATGTCCGCCAAATTCATAATACACGAACCCACAGTCTGAGTCAACTCTTTATAGTACCCTGCTGGATTTTTGCGTGGATCAGGCAAAGACTGCTTAGTAGCTAAAACTTCAGCACGTTTCCATGGAACATGCACCCAGACACGCTGAAAATGAGCCGGTACAGCTGGCGGATTATTACCTGCACCAGCAACCACTGCTTCTTTCCACACCAGAGGAACCTCTGTCATTGGATATTGTCATGCCTTTCTCCCAACTGAAGAATCAGGCCCGAACAATTGCCGAGAAGGAGACTCACTCCTAAATGACAACAACATCGCGACCGCTTTCCCAACATCAGATGGACTTACAATAGTTCCTTTCGCAAATTCGGAACGTATGCAGTACAACTCGTCAGGAGCTTGCCCCACTTCCTCATCCCATTTTTCAACAAGAAAAGCACACATCGTATCGAAAACGTACAGTTGCTTCGGTGCTTCCCATTGAAGGAAAACATGCATAACACCTTCAAGATCATACTGTGTATCGTACATAATCCATTTACACGCCATGTGGTCCAAAATCGTACGCTCATCCATATTCGCCAACTGACTACGTGACTGTCTACGCTCAGTAACAGGGGACATACCCAATTGTCCCAACAAAGGAGAAAAGAAACCAGTAACTGCAGTAGTCATTCGTTGTCTAGCAGAAGGAGAAGGTGAAAGAATAAGAGAAGACGAACAATAGCAGAAGAAATCGAAGTTGGAATGGAGGGAGCATTAGGACAGGCGTAGGAATAGCAGATGAAGAAGGAGGCAAAGGTGGCGGCCCCTGAGGAGGCTGCGCAAAAGGAATAGTAGCCAACGGAAAGGGAGCTAGCTGTGGTGGAATCACAGGTGGCACAACAACTGGGTGTTGTGCAACCACAGCTGGTGGCGGTGGTGCCGTAGCATTTTGTGCATAAGGGGGTGGCGAACTCAAGAGATGCGACATTAAAGGATCTTTCTTTTCTTCCTGTTCTTTACGAGGCAAAACTGGGTAGCATCTATCTACCGCTAACTTCTTCACCCTAAGCATCTGTTCACTTTCTTGCTCTTCCTCATTATCCCTAAACGCAACAGCAGCTTGTACCATTGACATACCTCGTTCTCGTTTATTTTTCTTCGCTAATTTCATTTCTCTCTGTTTGGCTTCTTTGCGCCATATGCGAAAAGAGTCAAACATTGCCGGCCGGGCTTTCTTCTTAAAAAGTTTAACCTCTAAATTATCCAAGATCTCCTAGTCAAAACTACCAGATTGGGGCCAGTTTAAAACACCATCTTTCCTGGTGTATCGGATCCATACTTCATTATATAAAGTTCATAGGTTGGAGTTCCAATCGGAGGAACTGGACACGAGTCCTCCAATCGGGAATCCCTATTACGACCAAGACAAAACAGATTTCCAAGTCTGCTAAGACCAGGCATCTTCGCTCTCTAGTCTAGCTTCAAACTTCAAAGGATTATCGAATACTATAGTCTCGTGAATACACGAGTCCCTCGGCTTTGGTACTTGCAAGTTCCAAATTGAAGCGATCCCAAGGGGATACCCAAAACTTAAGAACCAAAGTAGGGACTGGGAGACGCTCCACTCATACTTAACTGAGGTATCGATGACTTCACCAGAAGACTCGTCTAACGTTTCGCTCTACCAATCATCAAGGGTCCAAAACAGGGCGATAGTCAGGGCAGCAGTACTTTGTAGCTGTCGGGAAGCGGGGAACCTCGCAGCAAAGACTTTCGGGCCACGTCGACATACAGGGGTCAATGAAGTGGCGGCCTTCCTCCAGAATTTTCACACAAAGCTCCTCACGAACCTCTGGCTTGGACCGGTACCGCTGATACTGCCCCACGTTGGGCGCCAACTGAAGTACTGGGTTTTTAAGAACCCAGCGGTGCCAGGGAACACACCCTAAGACTTCGAGTCCTTCCTGTTTCAGACTACAGAAACGCAGAGTCTTCTTGGTGAAGTCAAAGATCGTATTTATTGGCTGCAGCCAGTAACAGGTATCCTAGAAGTACAACACAGTGTATATTCTCAGGAGACTGCTCAATCTTACAAAGCCAGCTTTCTCTTTTTATACAAAATATTATGCTTTAGGCAAACATTCCTTATTTTACAGTTGACCATTCACATATTTTCACTACAAAGAAAAAGCAGAGTCATGATGACAAGCCCATATTTTAGTTTGTCCAGCCCACAATCAATTACCCGGCAAGGCCCAGTATTTTCATCAGATATCGACGGACCCCCAATAAAAACGGGCACCTCCTCCTCATAAAGCAAGTCATGAAGAAAGAAACAGGGACAGGTGTGTGTAAGATTAGACATGGTTTGTGTGCGATGAAAGGTTTATGATATGTTGTGCTTTGATACTAATCTCATTCGGCCACTGGGAAAGGAACTTGCCGAACAGGTTTGGCTTCAGGCAGTGGAGTCAGCTTGCCCAGGTCACAGAGGAGTCAGCAAAGGTGTACATGTCCTTCAGACTCGTTTTTGGCCTAAGTCATTTGGCCTATGTGAGGGCAATCACAAAATGGCTGCCGTTCACAAAATGGAACACGAGGGTTCAGGACGGAAACTCTGATTTCAGGGTGATTTCGTCACCCGAATATGACGAAAATACTTGTGCATAGTATTCTAATCATTCTCGGTCTGCTGATACCAAAATTGTCATGATACGACGATGATTATAACACGGGTCCAGAATTTTCAGTACCACAAACCCCCCCCCGATTCCCCGCATATGCAATACGCATATGGAATACTGGGCCTGCCTAACAAACTTACCTTCCCGCTCAAGTCAATCCGGGGGAATCAAATGGGGCTGGCAATGGGGGCAGCGATGCAACACATCCTCTCACTCTGGGGCAACACGCGAAAACCCCCACACACGGGATGGCTCCACAAACTATGGTATATAATGGGGATGGAGCGCATCCAAGCCTCCCTTACGCAAACCTCTGACACCTTCAGGGAGATATAGTCGCCTTTGATGGCGCTGATATCCCACGAGTTCCATGAACTTACATGCCCAAAGTACCTTAAAGTCCTCAGATTGGTGGACAAGTTTCACAAACCACAAGGCGACAGAGAAAAGAAAATACGGAAGAGACCTAGGTGATTCACTAGAGTTAACACAACGGAACACACCGGAGGGAAGGTGGAGGGGGGGATGAGGATAGTTCAAAAGGAGGGTTAGTGTGGGTTAGGGTGGGCAGAGGGGGGAGTGGGTACGGGAGTTCTAATGTGCATCGTAGCGATGGAGGCCGCCCTCACCAGCATACATGGACTCAATGCATCTGCCCCTAGAGACCGAGTGTCTCAGGTTGGGTCCAGCGAGGGGGGCATGAGGAGAAACACGAGCTGTAACTGTCCTACCATTGCATTGTTTTGTCTTGATGCCAATAAAATACATTTGATCCAAAAAAAAGTGCAAGCAGGTTTCTTTCAGCTTTTTCCTTGAAACAGTCGTTAAGCAACTCGGGGAGGCCAAATATTCTGAGTGTACAATGTCAGCTAGGAATCTCTTTACATACATGATCCAAGGGATCCTTGAGACAACCTCTAGGTTAAGACAATCCACAATTACATCGCTATTTAGGCCTGTTTCGTCAGTTGACCACACCTTGTGCCACAATAGGATGGGATTCATTTTAATAAGGTCTGAGATATAATGTAGACCTAGTTCTTGATGGCACACCAGAGTAGAAGTGGAGCCCGGGACAGCTAATAAGTAGCGGAGGAATGCATTTTCACAAAGCTGTAAGTTGTGGCTTTCCTTTATCCCCCATATCCCTGCACCATATATCGCCGTGGACACACATTTAGATTTGTATATGTCCACAAGTACTGGGACCGGACGACCTCCCAACTTATTAGCAAAATTTCCAACAGCCCGATTGCCCGTGAGAAGGCCAATTTTCTAGCCCGAGCTGCCGAAAACCAGGTCCCCGTTTTATCAAAATTAATACCCAGGTAAGAAAATGTATCAATTGTTTCTATTTTTGTGTCCAAGAGAAAGATTTTATATGTAGAAGTCTTCCTCGTAGTACAGCACATTGTGAAAGTCTTGCTTATATTTATTTTTAGACCTCTATCACTCTTGTACTGTGAACATTTAGTGAGCGATCTTTGGAGGCCGACTTGGGTCCGTGCCATAATTACTGCATCGTCTGCATATAATAAAATGGGGACTGAGGTGTTACTAATTCGGTGGTGATCCTGCTGATCTTCAGTGAGATGAGAGGCTACACTGTTTATGTATAAGTTAAACAGGAATGGTGCAAGTATGCATCCCTGTCTCACTCCCTTTTTTATATCAAATTTAGAGGTACACTCGCCCTCATTCCGGAACCGTACCTTAGACCCAGCCCCCGATATAATTCCTTTATAAAATTTACCAGGTTCGGTTCTACACCCATTTGCAGTAATATGGTCCAGAGTTTATCATGATTCAAACAGTCAAAGCCCGAACTTAGATCTACGAAGGTTAAAAACAATTTTTCTTTTTTAGCCACTACATACTTGGCTATTATCAACGCTAAGTTCAGTTTTGCTCCGGTGTTACCAAGTCCTGCCCTAAACCCATATTGGAATTGTGAAAGTATCCCTTTATCTTCCACCCAAAGTTGCAATCTATTAAGTATAACCCTCCCAGCAACCTTCCTAAGTGAATCCAATAGGGAAATTGGTCGATAGCATTTTGGTTCACTGCGGACACCTTTCTTAAAAATGGGAACCACAATGGCCTCTTGCCATGTGGGAAAAAACCCATGTTTATTACAGCTGTTTAGGACATTGATTAAAAGTGGGGCCCATAATTCTATGTTAGATTTGTATACATCTACCGGCACCCCATCCGGTCCCTAGGCTTTCCCTGTAGCACTATTATTAATAGCCGTTTGAACTCCTATCAATTAAATTTCAATATTTATAGGGAAAGTTTCAAGAGCCGCGACAACTACTCCATCAATTTGTTCTAATCTCGCGGCCTCATTTGAAACATCTGTCTAATAGAGCTCGCTGAAGTAGGTTACCCATGTATCTTCAGTGATTGCCATTTCTATTTTGTCAGTTTCATTATCTCCACAAAAAAAGGGGCATTTACCGCCTTCCAAAACCTAGTGTTGTCTTTAGTCAGACAGGCTTGGTGTAACGCCCGCCAGGCCTCCTGTTTCAACTCTCTCTCACGATTTTTAACTGCGTGTCGATATGCAGTTCTGGCTGATCTTATTTCAGGCGGATTTCTTGGTTCTCTCTTTAGCATTTCCATCAAGTTTGCATGCATCTTGCTGCACTCTGAGTTAAACCATCTCTGCATCTTAGTTTTGCTATATTTCTTGGATCTCGTAAGAAGCTGTCGGATTTCCTCAGCAATTTTGAGGAAAGCCTCACTGACTGTGGTATGACCATTGTTCATGGTGAGACATGTTTCAAATTCCCTAGTTTTTAATAAGACTTGCAATTGGCTCTACTTTATCTCACTTTATGGCATAGCCATTCTTCCTTGCAAGGCTTAGTTTATAACTATATAAGTTTTTAATTAACTTATTTGCTTTACATTGGGACCCTGCAAAAAAGAGGGATAGGCTAATTGGGAAATGGTCACTCATTGCCTTCTCACATATGTTATAGGTGAGAACGTGACCGGAGTGCCGCTTGGATATTAAAGCAAAGTCTATGACAGATTTACATCCCCTTCCAATATATGTTGGCTCAAAAGGGACTGGAGGAGAGCATAATTCATTTATGAAACCCAGATCTAGTTGAAAAATTAAATCAATAAAAAGATTACCCAGGTTCGTGTGGGAGAAACGTGCGCAGGAATCTCCTCTGCCTGTGCCCAGGCCACAAATATTTAGTTGGCTGTATGGGCATAAGAAACAATTGAAATCGCCCACCCATATACCACACCTATCCCCTGTCTGTTTCTCTTCGATACTCTTAATGGTTTGGGATATATCCTCTACAATCTTGCTTATTTCTGCTTTTGGAATATTATTATAAAAATGTATCAGGACTATTTTTTGGTTTCCCCCAGCCGTCATCTGCAATATCTGATAATATTCAGAGACGGGTTCAAACTTTACTGTTATGCCATTTAAGAGATTTGATACATAAGTGGAAAGACCTCCCTTGTTCCTTCCCCTTGACGTACAAGTAGCGGGAGTGTGAAAAGTGTGATAGCCGTTCATATGAATGGCCTCCGTTACCCAACATTCCTGTAAACAAATTATTGAATATTCTTGCATAATTGACAGGTAAGCAGGAGCCCTTATCCTGATTGATAGCTCTGCGATATTTCAAGACATCAATCTGATGTTCTCTTCTATCTCTATATTAGTAGCTTTTGTCCTACCAGTTATGAGTAGGGGTATGTCTTCTGTTATGCTTCCAGTATTACTTTGGCATATCAGTTGATGCTCACTATTGACCCTGGCCTGTCCATTAGGTACCGGAGGTAATTCACTTTCTGCTGAATTTGTAAATGAATGTGACTCAGATGGAGTGTCGACTTTGTTTTGTGGGTATTGATTAACTTCTATAACAGTGTCAGGGTAAGGCACTCTATATTTTATTGCTCTGGACGGAAGGGACTTCCAGCCACCCAAGACGCTGTTAAGAGATTGTTTTTCAGGGTTATTTCCACTAACTTTAGTTTCTTTAGTCTTTTGCCTAGAGTTATTGGGGATGACAGTGTTCGGAATAAGTCAATCCACCATATCAAGTATGCTGTATCTATTACTAGTTGGAAAACCAATTTCCAGCCCGTAGTCCTCAAAAGCTGTCCTATTTCTGACATGATTCGCTCCTGTGCTCCCCTCCAAGGTTATTCCCCGCGAAGCATAGTTTGATCTATTTATTTTAGGACTATAGAAATAAGTAAGATCAAATGGCTGTATTCTTGTTTTTGTCATGTGGGGCCAGCCATTGCAAATATACTGGGGGACTTGCGTATCTTAGAATTTTATGATGATGCAATCCCCAGGGATGTTTTTCCTACTCCTCCCTACCCAGCTGACTCTCTGTACAAGCAGGATCTTGCTATGAATATGTGGTGGAAGGGGTATTTTAGCATTAAGCCAATGTGTGGTTTTATTTTTCAGTTCTTCAAATGATTCCGAGACACCTTTCCCTAACTCAGGGACCCCTGTCAGAATAATAACATAAGGGATAGATTCCGGGGGCAAGTCTATACCTGGTAGCAAATATCCTTGATCATTATTTGTATCAGTACTATTCCCACCCTCCTGCATGGTTTTAGTTGTTCTCCCACCCACAGTGTGTTTTGAGTCCCTTTTTCCTGGAGCATTTTTAATGTTCTTTGGACACAGTTCACCTTCCGCACTTCTCCGTAGTGATCCTATCATTAAATCAAGTCCAGGTGTCTGAGGTATGGAGGATGACACCAGGGCATTCGTTGTCTCTTTTGATGGGAGAGGTTTCTCTTGGGTCACTGGGTCTTGGGTCGCTGTTGGCATTATCGGATGTATCGGGTGTATCTTTTTATTAAGCTCGAGGTTCGATAAAGTCAATTGCTCGAGTTTCTTAAGTCTTTCGTTCATGAATTTTAATCTGTCTGTGATGGGCCGAATAGAAAATGTTAAGATTTCACCTAGTTTTGCCCAGAAGCCCTAACCCAGAAGCGCTGATGGACAAGCCGGCACATTGGCAGACATAGTACTTGTTCTCAAAGCATGTATGTCAGTGATAGTTTGTACAGCAGATAACAAAGTGTCTTTATTAGCTTCTGCTGCTTGTTGTTGTCTGCCCCTCTTTGAGCCCGCCACCTTCTTCTGTTTAGATATTGCTCCTTGTATATGTCCCAGCAACGGAGAAATACCCCCTTTTTCCACCTGCGTTTGTGTGTTGGTGGATACTCCATCAGGTAAGATGATCACTGTGTCTGTTTTATTTGAAGTCTGTGTGTTGATAGTTCCGTCAGCCATAGTAGTTATAGACTCTGCTGTTAAATTACTATTTAAACTTATGATTGCTGCATCATTGATGGCATTGATGGCATTCTTATTTGCACTTCCTTCTGGGTTAACAGACAGTTCAATATGCCCCAATGAAGACCGTTTGTTGTATACTGGATCTAGGGAGAGGCGGCGTTCAGTTAGATCAATTTCATGGGCTAATACAGCTGCAGCTTCTACAATGAAATTGTCTAATGTTCCTGCCACAGAACCTCCAGATACTGTAGACTTCCCTCTTCCTGAGCGACCAGCCATTATGAGTTTTGTGTGGTTACTGCAATATTGTATTAATGCAATAAAATCCACTTACTGTTTCACTCAGTCTCCGATGTAAGGGGGGTGGCCCAGCCCAGCCTCTCCGGCCTCGAACAGGCTCAAACGGGCCCGCACTTGGCCCGGGCTTCGCCTGGCGCCCGCTTGCGTCCCGCTTCGCGAGAGAGCTCAGCCAGTTATATAGACCTGATGACTGTAGAATGGAGGAGGGGCTGTTGGTCCTCTGACGGCCCCTACTGAATCCTGGGGCTTGAAGTCCTGCAGTGCTGCCTGCCCCCGCTGTTGCGCTGTTTAGCCTCCAACAGCGAGGCGTCTTCGTCCTTAGCAGATATAGCGCTTTGTTTTTAGCACCACCAGTGACAGAGGCGTCTCACTATTTAAAATATCAGGGTCCTGTGCGAAATTGCCACCATTAACAATGCGTCTCCGAATAACATACTCAACTTTCCGCATTAGTCGGGGGACTCATTGTGCTCAACAGATCATAGGGTACTGTAGAAGTAGCTCCCAAATGTCATTAAGCCGAGAGGAAGCGGGGAGTTCCTCAGCATGTAATACTAGGTTCTCCCAGCAATACACTAAATCCTTGAGCCATTGCATTACCGAAGGCCCAGCCGTGCTCTCCCATGTCATTGCCATGCATCTCTTGCCACAAGTAAAGCTACTCTTATAAGTTTACCTGTAGCTCCCTTCAACGATGGAACCAAGCCAGGCAAACATACGTGCGGAGAGCATTGCAGCTCGACTTTGATCATTGTAGATAGTATACGAACCACATAATTCCAGAACTTCGCCACCCTACGGCATACTCAGGCTAAGTGTCAGAAGTCAGCATCCAAGGCACCCCAGCCTTTACATGCATCAGTGTCTCTAAGCCCATATTTGAACAGCTTGAGGGGAGTGTGAAATGCTTGATGGATATATTTAAAATGAATTATTTGGAGATTACTATTGGAAGTCAGGGTACCAGTAAACTGACAGCAGTGCTCCCAGTCTTGCAATTTCAGCAGCGGTGACAAATGTGTATTCCATTTCTCCAGACTTTTGTTACATGGCAGGGGCTTCTCCGCTCTAGTAGAGCGGTAGAGCTTGATAAGGAGTTTACATCATGTCAGGCTGGTGAGCATGCTGTGTAGGGTCTGTAAAACGGGAGATTCTGCGGGAAAGGTGGAATTGTGTGCCTGTTCCACTTTTTTTAACCTTTGGAAGAGGAATATACATAATGGCGTCTTATTCTTCACATAACTAAGATTATAGATTGTCAAAAAAACACCATTAAGGTATAGATCCAGCATTTTATCTACTCCCGCCAACTCTAGAGGGTACATTGAGCCCCCCTCATGTGTCACAAACAAGTTTGAGGTGAACGCAAGTGGCAACAGGGGGGAATATAATGGTAACTTCTCCGCCATGCGGCCCAAAGCCTTCCAGGCCACTATAGTAGTGTCAACAGTGTTGATCTCAGAGCGGGATGTCTGCCGATGAGAGTGAGTCAGCATTGAACATAATGGAACCGGGTGCGCGTCTCCATCCTCCACTGCCACATGTCGGATGAAGTCATGTGAGCCAAACCAGTAGTGGGCATATTGTGTGTGAGCTCACAAATAACGCAGATAAATGTCAGGCACACTGAATCCCCAATTATTATATTCCAAAGTGAGCATCTCCCAGTTGATGCAGGCTTGTGTATCACCCCAAATCAACCAGGGGAGCAAAGTGCGCACATTTTTAAAAAATTGTTCAGTGAGTAGAATTGGTATATTGCTGGACAAGTATAAAAATCGGGGCAGCACTACCATCTTGATAAGGGCTATGCGGTTGGCCAGCGAAAACGTGAGCTTCGCCCATCTGTCCACCTGTTGTTTTAATTTCGTATATGCAGTGCCATAGTTCTTGTGGATAACCCTGTCTGGGTCTCTGTGACCCACACCCCCAAATATTTTACAGGGTCCGTGGACTACATGAGCGGGAACTTGAGGTCATGTGGCAGGGTGGTTTCTGTTAGCTGCAAAATCACCGATTTAGTACAGTTGATATGGAGGCCTGAGAACAACCCAAAGAGAATATATTCCCGTAAAACCAGTGTCATGAAAACGCGTGGCTCCTGTACAAAGAGTAACAAGTCGTCTGTGTACAGCAAAATACTGACAGGATGGTGGGAACATTGGAGAGCTGAGGCTTGGTGCAGCTGTCTAATAAAACGGGCAAGGGGTTCTAGTGTTATTGCAAACAGGAGGGGCGAAAGGGGGGCACCCCTTGCCGTGTCGCCCAGGTGATGCAGATAGGGTTTGACGTACTACCCTCTACCGGGATCCCCGCCACAGGGTCAGTGTACAGCAGATGTATCCAATTAATAAAGATAGGAGGAAAACCCAGTCATCGTAAAATATGAAAAAGGTAGCCCCATTCTATAGAATCGAAGGCCTTGGCGGCATCAAGTATGCATGACAGCCACTGCCTGGAGCTCCGGATCGAGAATATGGAACATAGTAAAGAGCACGTACAGATTATGAGATGTAGACCTGGAGGGAATAAACTCAGACTGGTCCGGAAGGACCAGGCCTTGCATGAGTGGCTGCAGCCTGGTGGCAAAAATGTTGGCCAATATTTTGGCGTCCGTGTTTATGAGCAACAGTGGTTGATAAGAGTCGCAACGAGACGACGTCTTATCGTTTTTTAAGCAACGTGATAATCAAAGCCTCTCAAAGGGCTGGCGGCAGCTGGCCAGTGTCATATGCCTCGGCGTACTTTGCCAAAAGGTGGGGGGTTTATTTTTCTGCGTATTCCTTATAAAATTCACTGGGAAACCCATCAGGGCCAGGAACTTTCTTGTTCAGAAGGGTTTTGATCACCGGACGAATATCTTCTTCTGTATTTGGTGGGCAAAGAAACTCCAGCTGTCCATCCGACAGTCACGCAAGGGCAATGTCTGATAGGTATGCATCTAGATCCTCAGTATCCGTCTCTCCCTGTGTGGTACATAAGGTGCGTCAGTGGCTTGAAACTGAGCTAGAATCTCCTGAGTGGTGTAGTGATCCTGCCCAGCAGTGTAAGTAATCTTAGTAATAGTGTGTTGGTCAATACAAGCTTCAATGTTATTAGCTAGATGCCATCCTGGACGTCCAACCTCACCGTAAGTGCGGGCTACATGACGTTTAGAGAGATACTTGACATCTTTCTCTGCCAGCTCATTACATTCCAATATGGACTATTTAAGGGTCCCAATGTCTGAGTGCAGGGTGCAGTCTCATAGTCACGCTCAATACTTTTCAAAGTGGTTTCCAACTTAGCAAGCTGTCCACACAGGTCTTGCAAGATGGCAGCTGACCTGCCAATACAGGTGCCCAGGAGAGTGGCATGAAAAGCTTCCCTAAGAGTCGTAGCACTGTCAACGGACCCTTTGTTGTGTGCAAAATATTGTACTATAGCCTCGCCAACAGTTTCAGCATAAAGGAAGTCTAGTAAAGCCTCAGGTCGAAAGATCCAGGTTAGTGTTCTGTGATCGATACACAGAATTTGCAAGTGAAGGCAGACTGGGCTATGAGCGGATAGTGTGCGAGGCAAACCCTCAATCTGAGACACCCAACCCCCCCCTAGCTGGGACCAGCTTCCATGTGCAGTGGAAACATGGGTGCCCTCCCGCTTCTCCATGTGGCGCTGGCACTATACAGCAATCAGTCCCAGTTCGGTCATTCCCTCATTAATAACCTGGGCTGCCCCGGGGCACAGACCACCCTTGCCACTCGACTTGTCTCTACGGGGGTCTAAATGTGTATTGAGTTCACCTCACCACTGAATCACAGCATCGGGCCAATCCCGTAAAGTGGAAATTATGAGCTCAAAGAGGGCAGGGTCATCTATATTGGGTCTGTAAGTGTTTAAAATCGTGATTAAAATGCCCACCAACTTTCCATGTACTATGGCATATTGTCCTACATCGTCGACGCAGGATTTGATCATATTGAAGGGGAGTTTTTTCTTAATAAACGTCAATACTCCATGGGAATAGGAGGAGTAGGAGGAGGCCAATCAATAACCGCCCCACTGTGCCCCAACGTGTGTTTCAGACAGGTGAGTTAGGTGCGTTTCCTGCAGAAGGGCAATTGTAACCTCATGCCAATCCAGGTATGCCAAGACCTACCAAATCTTTTTCAGTGAGTTCAGTCCCCATCCATTCCATGTTAAACAGGTGATTCTAGGCCACTTCGGACCTGATAACAACCTCAATACAACAACCCTATTATACACAATACACTAAAACATTTCTCTACCAACTCTCATTAGTAAACATTTGACAACAATATTTGACAACCCTATAGATACTCACACTACTAATCTTGTTGTGTCGTCATCTTTAGAACTGGCATTCGGTCAAAAGGATCACTAAACTTGGGGTTTGGGCAAAATCTGTAATTCTCTTATAACACATCCCCCGTATATCTAACTATTGTCAGACAGTAAACCATCCTACAAGCTACCAGAAAAAACTGTTGTAGCGTTAAGGTGTTGGGCCTCATAAGTTTTTTAAATTAATTTAATATTGGTTTGGTATCCCTAATAACTTCATCTACTGTATCAATCTCATAGGTCCTCAGATGGATCTTGTTCTGTGCTGAAAGGGATTGGAATACTAAGAGGATAAGCAATTATCACATGAGGACCTCGAATAGATAATTGCTAATATTCAATACCAGGAACAGCTCCCTTGTAAACCCTCCAAACCCTTGGATCATTAAATAGATTTGTTTTAGCCACAACCAAATAAATGAAACAGAATCAACTGAGAATTGTTATATATTGTTTAGTTTAAGTATCAAAGGATTAACATACAGACTTAGCTTGAAATTATCAGATTTAATACGCTTTTGCATATATGTGAGATTCAATATTTAAGAGATGTCTTCCTCAGCTGAGGGAGACTTTATCCTAAGGAGACAAATTTAAAGGGACAGCAGTCATATCTCATACCAACCCAGTGGGAAAGAACAGCAATTTTCCAAACAACCAGTTCCAGTTCAGTAGACATATTGTATCTGCCTTTGTCAATGCTGCAGCATCAATGCCACAGTCACTCCATTAAGGACCCTTTCAGCCAAAAAGGTCCTTCTGGACTAAGCCTGAAGACTTATCTCCACAGCTACCACTTAGAGAGCTTTCTATGGCTGTCTAAGACCACTAAAATCCCCATAAGGGTTGTCTGGATTAGTGCAAGGTGCTTCACTTAAATAAGTGTGCACCATATTCTAAGCGAGCCTCCTACAGTAACTATATATAAAAGTATAGGGCATGAAACATGATAACTCCTAGCCATGGAAATCTTTCTTGAGTACAGGATCAGGAAGCTTTTTAAATATTACATTGATTTTGGTTAGGATGCCAGAGTTTATTTTGAATACGAATTTTACTTTATATCAACGAGACCTTTGAACAAAAACAAGGAACGTCAACAAGTTTCAGGTGCACACTACCGTATGCAGGCCTTTTTATGGATTCCTTCAGGAGCCCACTTTTAACAAAATATCAATTGAAAACCAATCAACATTTAATTGTGTTGTCATAGAAATAACACAGTTATAGCCCTCTCTTTGTAAACTTATTCATTCCCAGACGATGTAATATTTGGAGACAAAAAATTGATAATGCAGGTTGAAAGGGTTCGAAGTTCATTTTCAAAGATCCAGTTTGGCTTTTATTTAATTCCAATTCATAAAGTAAATTAAATCAGCTAATTCTTTTTCATTTTAGAATCTCTTCAGCAGGATGTAATTAATTATAAAAATGAAATAATTCAGTAACTAGATATTAGAATGCAAGTCTATAGATATAATTTTATAGCAAGATAAGACAAGTGCATTAATATTTAGTTTTGTTTATATTCATCCATTAAAATTCATTTTCAAATTCTTAGGTTAGTTTTGCGCTTCCTTTTCCACATTTCTCTCCAGCCTTTAATAGACATGATATAAGGTATAAATCGTGGTTTCACACCTGCCCTGACAACATTCACCTTGTCACAGAGTAAAATAAATGTGACAGTTTGTGAAACTTATAGATTGTTTGAGACATCAAAATGATGAGGCATTGTCACTAGGTACAGGTGGGTGGGGTTGTAAGGGGGGCGGGTGGAGGTAATTCTGTTTGGCATGAAAAATTATCACCAAACCAATATATCTACAGATACAGTATATGTAGTATGGCTATTTATAATAAAATTCAAGTATCAAAGTACACAACACAGAGACATATAATGCATTGCCCTATTCCAAATAACATATAATTCCAAATTCACATGATACAGGCTTCAAAATTTGATGTTAACAGCCAACAGGTGTTTTGCTGGAAACCCAGCTTCTCCAGGACCGTAAGTCTAGAGAAAGCTCCTTAACTGCATTTCTCAGAGGTACTGGTGTAATGAAAGTTCTCCCTCATTCATTGGTTCTTCTTTGATATAACTGTCAAACTCTATTACAATGTACATAATAGACGAGCCGAAAAGCACACCTTCCCTTTAGTTACAGGTGAGATACCATTGGTCCAGCTCATATCTTCTGTGCTCACATCAAACCAAATAGGGAACAGAGTTACTCTGTTGAATTTGGGTGTGTGAAGACAGGAAAAACTAGCAGACACAAGTTGACAGAACTGGTTAGAGGCGGGTCTGCCACCTCTAACCAGAACTGGTTAGAGGCGGGTCTGCCACCTCTCGGGTCTGCCGCCTCTAACCATTGTGGCTCACTGGTTAGAGGCGGCAGACCCGAGAGCAGAGGACGGCCCGGGACCAAGGTTCGATTCCCGGCGCGGCAGGTTTCTGGACCAGGGTCAGCGGACTCGATAATTCTCTCGCCTCGGTGCCCACTCTGATCAGCGATCACACTCGGCAACTCTGGGCATTAGCTTGCCTCATCTTCACTAACGGCCCCACCAGACCGCCGGGGATGCCTGGTCTCACCCTGGAGATACCCATTAAGGGACCATCTCACAGGGAAGCCAGGAAGGGTTTTGCAGCGGTCGAAGCGCCTTGGGACCCTACGGGTAAGTAGTGCGCTATATAAATGCCAATACATTTACATTTACATTACATAATTTGTTTCATCAAGTGGTGGTTCTCAGAGATCAAAAACAGGTGCAGAAGTACAATTAAATCTGAAGGATAACGAGGGTTGAGAACTATTTGTATACATTTTTCAGTACTGAAGAATAGCATATTCAATATGCCAGCTACTTGGGACAAAGAATGTCAGCCACTCCACACATAAATGCAGTGGATGGCTGCTTTGAAGGCGGTGTGGGCTTCTGCGTTTTTGTGGTTTCTCCATGCCTTTTCAAATCGTCTGCAGGAGCGTGAGGATTCTGTGTTTTTTCATGCATCCTATTACTCTTGTACAATGCATACTTTGAACTGAGTCGCGCAGGTGTTGATGGCAGATTGTGATTGAGAGCTCTGGCGCTGAGGCTGAAGTCAATGCAGCTTTCTCACAGTGCCTGTCAGTGGATTGGGCTCTCGGCAGAGCATACAGTGCAATGGAACATATTCCAGTTGCAATTGAAACTCTGTGTAAATGTGTGTGAAGGAGTGCATAGTTTTTTTTATAAAAAAGCTTTCTTTAATAATTTTTCTTTCAATCCGCATATCACGTTCATATACAGAAACAATTACAAGACACTTCCATCTCAGCTGAGGTAGTGAACCAGCCCAGCATTAAACTCAGGAATTCAGTCCAATATGCAGTCCTATGGGCGTTGTTCAAGCCTTCACAGACAACTTTATTGTTTGGCATCACTTCACCTTATCTTAACTCTAACCAACCTAACCTTCACCCCTACCAACTCACCCCAACCCTCCCCTCCAAAGTAAACTCCCTCCCCAACCCCTCCCCCGGCCGGGTTTGTCTAAGTGAGGTACTGGGTTTTTCAGAACCGGTACTGATCCGGTAACCCAGCGGTGTCAGGGATAATACCCGTAGACCTCGAGTACTTTCCTGATTCAGACCACAGAAACACGAGTCTTCTAGGTGAAATCAAGGATCAAATTTATTGGCTGCAACCAGGTAACAAGCGTCCTAGAAGTACAACAGCATGTATGTTCTCAGGAGACTGCTCAAATATACAAAGCCTGGTCTCTTCTTTTATACATCTTTTTAGGCTTCAGGCAACATTCTTAAGTTTACGGTGCAAACATTCTAGAATTTACAGTGGGCTATTCACATATTTTCATTACAAGAGAAAAAGCAGAGTCATGGTGACATGTATACATTTAGTGTGTCCAGTTCATGATCAATTACCCGGCCAGGCCCAACATTTCCATCAGATATCGGTGTACCCTCAATAAAACCGGGCTCCTCCTCATCATAAAGAAAAAGGGAAGAATAGAGCAGAGCCAGGTGTGAGCAAGATTTGGGCAGGGTGTGTGTGCGATGTACGCGATTTATGGCCTGTTGTGTGTTGATGCTATCTCGTTTGGCCACTGGGAGAGGAACTGACCAAACAGGTTTGGCTTGGGGCGATGGCTTCAGCTTGACCAGGTCACAGGGAAGTCAATTAAGGTGTACGTGTCCTTGATATCAAATTCAGCTGCAGTTGCAAGCCTATGTAAAGAACAACATATAAGATGGATGCCAAAACGCAAAATGGCGGTCAAGGGTTCAGAAACGAAAATGACAATTTTGTGGTGAAATCGTTACCTGATTGTGACGCAAATGCTTGTGCACAATGTACTAGTCATTATCGGTATTTTGGCATAAAAATCGTCAAAATACGACAAAGTTTATTTCACGGGTTCCAGAAATTTTTCAGGAACTACAAACCCTACTTTTGCCCTAACCTAGGCAATTAAACCTAATCTCATGAGTCCAGGTCGATATTCCTAAAGTCATTGAGATGTTGCTGCAGCATCATTCTGGTGCTTAGTCCGTTTTGTGACACAGGCTTCCTTACACATGATGTAGCACAGAGGCCACACATTGCAGGAGCGCACTGCACACATAGACAGAACAGGAAGAGAATGGCTAGAACAATCCCAACAACCATCAGAATTTTCCATCCCCAGCCAGATATCAGTTCCCAGAACCATCCCATGAGAGACCAATCTCTTTTATCTACATGAATCGATTCGGAAATCTTATGCAGTTTGGAGATGGCCTGGTACACTGTTGGAGCGTTATCTGGAATAAATATACAGCAACTCGATTGGATCAGCTTACATACCCCACCTCGGTCTGCAAGAATGACATCTAATGCGACCCTGTTCTGAAGGGTCATGAGTCGGTCCGACTGAAGCTCAGCAGTCAGATTACTAAGGGCACCAGCCGTTTCCATCACGGTGGATTCAATTACTCTTGTCAGCTGGCGAATGTTCCTACTGTTCACCATGGGCCCCCAAAATGGCAGAAAACCTTTCGCGAAATCACCAAACTCTTGTTCCGCGGTGTCGTCTTTACTCACAACACCCCTAACTATCCTTGTCCTATGGTAATCTGCCGCGGCCGTGTAGGTGGGTGGCAGCAAGAACGAGATGAAACATGTGCCCGAGAAGTCAGGGGGCAGCCATGTGTATGCTCTATCTTGGCAGATGAAATACGTGCCCTCAGCTGCTGAAAATGAGGGGGAGGTCTGAGACGGGTAGACATATGTTTCGGTACAGACACTATTCCCTAGCTGAGCTCTGGGATTTTTGCCATTTCCTTTCAGACATAGGTAACCTTGGTGGGGCACTATCCAGATTGGGGTGGATTTCTTTGCTCGCTGGCTCTCACTTAAGAAAATTCCATACTTTGTTACATTCCATCTACGGTAGGCTTCTAGTTCGTATCTGGGGATAATTCTATATGTGTCGATATTTTGGCTCATATTTCTGATCCCCACTAGTAATGCCCCGTTGACTGAATTGCTCCCTGTGGAACTTGGGGAATATGGTTCGAGGGAGAATAAAAACAACGTTTGAAATGCCCACAAAGATCCGTAGTAACTAAAAGGTAGGACAAAATACGGGATACCCTTATCAGTCGTGTGTGGCATAAGTCCACATACCCAGCAATTTGTCGTGTTTATTACAACCTGGTGCTGGTGAAGAAGTTGAATGAATGAGTTATTAATAAACTCCAATCTCCTAGCTGACTCATGTTCAGGAAGGGGTTGAAAAGAATGTGCAGAAACAGTAGGAGGAGGTATGGGCGATGTAGTCGGGGCAGGGGACACTTGTAAAGAAAACAGTGTGTAACCTATTAAAAACATCATTGTACTCAGTAATAGGAAAATGCATAGTAATAGAAAACTTTTTCTTGTCACCAATCCACATATTTTCGTTTTACAATTTACAGGTTTGGCAGGTCTCTCCATGTTGAAAAACTCCATCCTCTATGTTGCTGCCCGCGGTGGGAGGTTGCTTCTGTCAAGGAGGGCCTCTGTTCAGTCCAGGGTAATTCCCTTAGACCAACCAGAACTGTAGACCTAATCGTCTCCAGCTGCGCTCCAAAGACTGCTTCAACCGCGGCCTTAGCAGCAGAACGCGGATGGCGGTTCGAAAAAACAAAAATGAGCAAGTTTCTCGGGTGGAGAGAGCTGCGTTTTCAAAAATAGTTCTTAAAGGGAAAAAAATGCTTATTAGTTTATTTTTTATTAGTTCGTATTTCTCTGCCTCAGATTATACCGTTGCTTTCCCGGTATTGTATGATCTTGAAACAGAGCTTCAGGTTCTGAGGATCCAATCGAGCTGATGATGGCACAGCTGCTTGTAGCAAATTGTCACTTTCTGTCTCTGTAATTGTTCCTTTTGCACGAGCATCACTGAAAGGGATGAATCTTGGTATGGATTCTGTCTCTGAGTCAGCGATACCCTCCTGGACCCACCGGTCATAAGGCAAAGGCAGCGGGACTCGTTTAGTGTGGGTCCCGTGTATCCAATTTTTCTTTCCCTCCACTCGGACGGCAGATCTCGTCGAGAGAAGGACCAAATGAGGACCGGTCCACCGGGGCTGGTCGTTTCTTGTTCTTTGGAAATTTTTCACGAGGACATATGTTCCAGGATTAATAGGGTGTCCTGGAGTTTCAGAGGCTTGAGGCAGTGAGTCGTGAACCTGTTGGTGTAAAACACGCAATTTAGCCGTCAAATCATACAAGTAGTCAAGCAAAACAGGATATTCTATTTCGCTAAATTTGGTGGGTCTGGGTACTCCCCATATGTTGGCCGGACGGCCAAAGACAATTTCATAAGGGCTAAGTTTTACTCTGGAATGCACTGTCATTCTGGTGGATAGGAGCGCTAAGGGCAGAGCATCAGGCCATTTAAGACCAGTGCTCTCTTGGCGCTTGGCTAATTTTAGTTTTAGGGTGCCGTTGTAGCATTCTACTAATCCAGCTGATTGGGGGTGGTTTGCAGCGTGGAACTTTTGTCGGATGCCTAGCCCTTCACACACTACTTTCATCACTCGTCCCACAAATTCACTCCCGTTGTCACTCCAGACCATTCTAGGCATTCCAAACCTAGGGAAGAATTCTTTCACAAGGGCTTTCACAGTGGACAAGGCAGTGTTGTCCTTTAGGGGATATGCTTCTACCCATCTGGAGAAGGCGCAAACAACAACGAGTACGTATTTTAAGCTGTTGCACCTCTCCATGTGTATGAAATCTAGCTGCAAAACCTCAAAAGGATACGTAGGAGGTGCAAAATGACCAGCTGGAGTTGGGGTTCCCTTGCCAGGATTGTGTTTCAGACATATCATGCAATGTTTAACTACATTCTCCGCACACTTGGGTATTCCAGCATTCTGCCATACCGGGGCCAACAACTTGCAAATTCCTTTCACACTGATATGGGCCATTCCATGGGCCATTGTAACAACTGCAGGCACGTACGCATCTGGTAGCAACCATCTCTGATGCTCTGACAATTCGACCCAACAACCATTTGCATCCATTCTGCCCGTACTTTCTTTCCACATGTTCAACTCTTCCTCTGTAGCCTTAGATTGAATCGATTTCACACTCTCTATTGTGTCCTTACACATTCCAACATCACCTATCCATCTGGCAGGGCCTGCAACATACATTCGGTTCATTACATTTCCTGCCGTTTCTTTCGCGACTTCGTCAGCAAACGCATTTCCACGACCAACATCGTCAGTCACCCTCTTGTGAGCGCTACATTTTACAATCGCCACTTGCAGAGGCAAAGTCAGTGATTCAAGAAGCTCATTCACCAACTGACCATGCTGGATCTTTGTGCCATGTGACGTCAGGAACCCACGTTCACGCCACAATCGTCCAAAACTATGGGCCACACCAAACGCATACTGACTGTCCGTGTACACATTCACTTTCATTCCTTTCAACAACACACATGCTCTTGTAAGTGCAACCAATTCCGCAGCCTGAGCTGAGTTAAATGGAATACGTGCACTTTCAACGACTGTATGCAAGGTGGTGACAGCATATGCTGCAGTCGTGTCACCATTCGGAAGCTTGAAGCATGAACCATCCACCCATAAGGTACCATCACATTCAGCAAGAGGAGTATCTTGGAGGTCTATTCTCCCTTTTGTTTCTTCTTCTGTTCTAAGAAAACAGTCATGCTGTTCCTCAGCATTCTCGGTCTCAACTGGGATTGGCAGTAATGTGGCGGGGTTTAGTGTACCGCATCTTTTGATGTGAACATGGCTCGCTAACAAAGTTAGTTCGTAACCAGACAATCGAGCACTAGTTAAGTGCTGTGTCTTGGTTCTGTTCAATAGCGTGTCCACTGCGTGTGGAACCATAACCACTAACGTGTTATTCATCACCAAACCAGCAGACTGTCAAATAGAAACAGCTGCTGCGGCTGTGGCTCTCAGACAACTCGGCAATGCCCTAGTTACCGGATCCAAAGTCGACGAAAAATATGCACATGGACGCTGCTTATCTCCAAACAACTGTGTCAACACTGATAATGCACAACCCTCTTGCTCATGGACATATAATGTAAAGGGCTTACTGTAGTTGGGGGTACCCAACACAGGAGCCGAACATAATGCTGTGCGCAATTCAGAGAAACTTTTCCGACACTCTTCGGACCAAGGCACGGGATTGGGTGTATCTTTACATGTTAATGCCACCAATGGTTTGGCCAGTAAAGAAAAATTTGGAATCCACTGTCTACAGTACGATGTAATACCCAAGAAAGCACGCACTTCTCTCTGTGTTTTTGGCACACTTAATTTTGCTATTGCCTGGATTCTTTCTGGGGTCAGTTTCCTTCCCTCCTTCGATAAGAGATGACCTAAGTAGGTCACTTCTTGTCGACAATATTGTAATTTAGACAGGGACACCTTGTGATGCAGATCACACAAATGACGCAATAATGACAACGTGGCTTTTTTACATATTTCCTCAGAGTCTGCAGCGATAAGCAAGTCGTCGACATACTGAATGAGGGTAGCACCTTCAGGTAAAACAATCGTATCAAGCTGTGTTTTTAGAGCTTGACTATATATTGATGGACTTTCACAGTAGCCCTGGGGAGCGCACTTAAAGCGGAAACTTCGTCCTCCTAAACTGAAGCCAAAAATATCCCTACTTTCCTCAGCAATTGGGATGCTGAAGAAAGCATTCTTCAAATCAATCACCGAAAACCACGTTGCAGAGGCTGGAATCATAGTCAACAGGGCAGTAATGTCAGGAACAACTGGAAATTGTGGCACTACTATTGTATTCACCTCTCTAAGGTCAATCACAAATCTATACACAGGTGGCTGAGATGGGTCAGTTCGTTTCAAAACAGGCAGAACAGGACTATTGCAAACGTTGCCTCTTGTCTCTTCAATCACATCTTTTTCAATCAAATCGTGAATGATCGCTAATAACGCTTTCTCACCTTCACTGGAGATCTTGTATTGGGGAATGCGAGGCATTCTAACATTGGCTCTCAATGTTACAACATATGGTGGTATTTCCAAGAGACCCACATCGTTAGGACCAGTAGCCCAAAGAATATTAGGTAGAGACAGCAATTCTGCCGGGATTTTATCTTTCGACAAATACATCCGAGAAACCACTTTCTTACCTAGTAAGTTGTACTCCCGAGGGAGAGCAGTACAGAGTCGCATACAATCTTTTTAGCAGGTCTAATCCCAACAAATTTTCACCACAACCTGTTGTCAAAATAAGAGGTGCTTCCAATTCACAAGGACCAACAGACAGGGACATGGAACATGAAATCGGGTTCCTAACCGGGGCGCCAGAAAAACCTACAGAAACATTCATTTCGCCAGACAAAGGTGCGCCAGGGAGTTTTGAGTGCATCATAGAACTCTTTGTAGCACCAGTATCCAACAGAAAAGGTTCAGACACACCTGATGTAATCACCTCAACATATGGCCCACTCTGATCTACTGGAACTGAAACAACTCCCTCTCTTTGTCCATGGCTGTCCTAGCAATCATTACCTCCGGTCCACTCATCTTCTTCATAATAATCTTCAGCATAATACTGAGCTGTCCTACCAGATGTGTTATTCTGCTGGTCAAACTTATTCATAGAATCCTGAGGCGGAAAGGAGCGTGCATTCTGAGGGACGTTTCCACGTCCTCTACCTCTAGGTGTTTGCTGAACACCCCGACCTCTTGTACCAGAAACACCATTCATGCGTTGTAATAAAACGGGACAGTTATTCTTATAATGACCCTCTTCTTTGCAATACGCACACTGATTGGGCCCATATGGTAAACGTTGTTGGGGAAACTCTTTTCTTTGCGAGTTCCCCGAATACTGTTGAGGCTGCTGGACATTATTCTGATAGTTATTTTGACTACCATTATTCTGACCATTACCGCCACGTGGCGGATATGCTTGCTGTAATAAGACCTTCGTTTTCAACTCCTTAGTTTTCTTTTCTGCTCTATCTTTCTCATCTTTGTCTCTATTTTCGTAATATTGCGCAGTAGCCAATATCTGTGCTGAAGAGGAAACTGCCCATGAACTCTCTGAATCTTTCAACTTCTTACACAACTCTGGAAGCAGATTGTGCACGAATTTATCGACGAACAGTCGCTTACCACCTTCTGTGCTCATATCTTGACCACTGTGGTCAACAAACGTTTCTTCAAACCTGGTGAAGAAATCCGACACCGTTTCATCTTTCTTCTGCTTACACGCAGACAACTTATCCCAATTTACACGCAACGCAGGCATCATCGTCTTCATGTAATCGATGATCTTACTAGGGACCTCAGTAATCAAATCTTCAGGCTTGGCGCCGCCTACTTGCCTATTGTCAGCATCTCTAAGGTTAACCCATGTATCACCTAATTCAACCACATGATCTGTATGACGAATCTTACTCCAAATAGGTTGTGGAACAACATTGCCAAACAACATGTCGATGTCTGCCAAAATCATAATACACGAACCCACAGTCTGAGTCAACTCTTTATAGTACCCTGCTGGGTTTTTGCGTGGATCAGGCAAAGACTGCTTAATTGCTAACACTTCTGCACGTTTCCAGGGGACATGCACCCAAACACGTTGGAAGTGAGCCGGTACAGCTGGTGGATTATTGGCCGGACCAGCGGCCACTGCTTCCTTCCATACAGGAGGAACCTCTCTCATTGGGTACTGTCCTTTTCTCTTAACGGATGAATCTTGTTCAAACAACGACTGAGAAACACCCTCATTCCTAAATGACAGTAATGTTGCAACTGCTTTGTCTACATCGGAACCCACAATCGTACCTTTTGCAAACTCAAACCGGACGTGACACAACTCAGACTGAATGGGCTTCAAATCATTTTCCTCCAAATCCTCATAAAGAAAAGTACACATTGTATCAAAGACATACCTCTGCTTCGGTGCTTCCCATTGGGGGAAAACATCCATAACAGACTCTAAGTCTTATCTTGCGGGGTGGTTAATCCATTTACCCGCAAGACGATCTAATATTTCTTTCTCTCTAGAATCAGGTAGTTGACTACGTAACTGTGTGCGTTCCAAATCAGGGGTCGTACTATGTGACCCAAAGAAAGGAGAGAAAAGACTAGCAACAGTGTTTGTCATTCTCTGTCGAACCCAAGGAGAGGACGACAGGACAGGAGATAAAGCAGATTGAGAAGAAGCTAAGGCAGAAGCGATAGCAGAGGAGGTGGCAAGAACAGGTGAATAAGTCGCAGGAGGTAGAGACGGAGCAGGTAGCAAAGTTGGTGGCCCTTGAGGAGGCTGCACCGGAGGAACAGGAGCCAGCTGAAGAGTAGCTGGTGGGTGCTGTGGAGGAACAGGAGGCACAACAACCATGGGTTGTATAACTAGAGGTTGTGGAGGTGCGGTAGCATTTTGCGCATATGGGGGTGGTGAACTCAACAAATGCGACATTAGAGGATCTTTTTCAAGCTCTTTTGCTGCTTCTTGCTGAAGAGGCGGCAAAACTGGATAACATTTATCTATTACCATTTTACGTTGCCTGTGCAACTGCTCGCTCATCTGTTCTTCTTCATTATCTTTATACTGCCTGGCAGCTTGCATTATCGAAATACCCCTTTCTCTCTTAATCCTCTTCTCTAATTTAATTTCTTTTTGTTTGGCCTCCTTACGCCATAGGCGGAAAGAGTCAAACATTGCCGGCCGGGCTTTCCTCTTGAAAAGTTTAACTTCGAGATTATCTAGGATTTCCGTATCAAAACTACCATATTGGGGCCATTTTAAAACACCATCCTTTCTGGTGTATTTGATCCACACTTTATTGTATGTGATGGGGCCTACCCCATGTTTCACATAAAGTTCATATGTTGGAGTTCCAATCGGAGGAACCGGACACGAGTCCTCCAATCGGGAATCCCTATTATTGCAACCAAGGCAAAACAAATTTCCAAGTCTGCTAAGACCAGGCATCTTCGCTCACTAGTCTAGCTCCAAACTTCAAAGGATTATCGATTACGATATTTCTCGTGAATACACGAGTCCTTCGGTTTTGGTGCTTGCAAGTACCAATACAAAACGGTCCAAAAGGGACACCAAACAAACTAAGGACTGGGAGGCGCTCCACTTATACTTAACTGAAATATCGATGACGTCACCAGAAGACTCGTCTATCGTTTCGCTCTACCAAACATCAAGGGTCCAAATCAGGGTGGCAGTCAGGGCAGCAGTCCTTCGTAGCCGTCGGGACGCGGAGAACCTCGCAGCAAAGACCTTCGGAACCACGTCGACATGCAGGGGTCGCTGAAGTGGCTGGCCTTCCTCCGGAATTTTCACACGAAGCTCCCCACCAACCTCTGGCTTGGACCGGTACCGCTGATACCGCCCCACGTTGGGCGCCAACTGAGGTACTGGGTTTTTCAGAACCGGTACTGATCCGGTAACCCATCGGTGTCAGGGATAACACCCGTAGACATCGAGTACTTTCTTGATTCAGACCACAGAAACACGAGTCTTCTAGGTGAAATCAAGGATCAAATTTATTGGCTGCAACCAGGTAACAAGCGTCCTAGAAGTACAACAGCATGTATGTTCTCAGGAGACTGCTCAAATATACAAAGCCTGGTCTCTTCTTTTATACATCTTTTTAGGCTTCAGGCAACATTCTTAAGTTTACGGTGCAAACATTCTAGAATTTACAGTGGGCTATTCACATATTTTCATTACAAGAGAAAAAGCAGAGTCATGGTGACATGTATACATTTAGTGTGTCCAGTTCATGATCAATTACCCGGCCAGGCCCAACATTTCCATCAGATATCGGTGTACCCTCAATAAAACCGGGCTCCTCCTCATCATAAAGGAAAAGGGAAGAATAGAGCAGAGCCAGGTGTGAGCAAGATTTGGGCAGGGTGTGTGTGTGATGTACGCGATTTATGGCCTGTTGTGTGTTGATGCTATCTCGTTCGGCCACTGGGAGAGGAACTGACCAAACAGGTTTGGCTTGGGGCGATGGCTTCAGCTTGACCAGGTCACAGGGAAGTCAATTAAGGTGTACGTGTCCTTGATATCAAATTCAGCTGCAGTTGCAAGCCTATGTGAAGGGCAACATATAAGATCGATGCCATAACGCAAAATGGCGGTCAAGGGTTCAGAAACGAAAATGACGATTTCGTGGTGAAATAGTTACCTGATTGTGACGCAAATGCTTGTGCACAATGTACTAGTCATTATCGGTATTTTGGCATAAAAATCGTCAAAATACGACAAAGTTTATTTCACGGGTTCCAGAAATTTTTCAGGAACTACATAAGTAGAGGTCCATGAAGCTCAATGTTCGGTCGGGGTTTCCACAGTCCTCTCCTCTTGGCTGGGGGCAAGCCCCCCACAGGCAATCCCCACCCCCTTGTGATCCCTGTGTGGATTGCGAGGCCTGACTTGTTATTTCTTGAATCATCACTCCCCACACCAGCAATACCTCCGGTAATTTATCATCCCTTCTAGTGGCCCACATATGTCCCTCTTCGGCAAGAGCCCACTCCCTTAAACAGGTTTTCCATTTCGCCAGTGATGGCCCCTGTTGTGTTAACCAGTGAATCGCGATGCCCCGTCTAGTGATAACAAGCCCCAGAACCAAAAACCACCTACTAGTCTTACGTTTAGGATCCCGGGTTTTCAAACCCAAAAGACAGGGTCGAGGGTCCATGTCAATCCGCCACCCTGTAATCCTAATCAGGTGTTCTAGGACCTCCCCCCAGTACGTCTGAATTATCGAACATGTCCACACCATATGCTGGAAGTCCGCCGGGGCATGGCGACATCTAGGGCAGTGTGAATCTCTAGAGTTGTCAATGACGTGGAGTCGCCTTGGTGAGAGATAGGTACCATGTTATACCGGATTTGATTGAATCGATTGCGTACCACCACCTGCCGCACACTCTCATGTATCTTTTCCCAGTCCCGTGCCGTGATCTCCTGTGGACACACCTGCTGCCATTTCCCTTCTACCTTTAGGGGTCAATCTTTTTATCCTCCCTCAACGCCCTATAGAGGTGGGTGACAAACTTCCGCCGTGAAGGAGTCACTCCCCTGCATTCGTAGGCACTGAATTGCAACTGACTGGTCTGCTGCTCCTGAGCTCCTGCCGACTCTGAAGATTTCTGCAACACAAGAGGTGGGTTTCCGAAGGTCCCTGAGGTCGATCTGCCCTCTCAGCTAGTTTGAGGCCAATATCCCTTGTGGGGACTGCATAACTGTGCACCGCGTCCATTTGCAGTTGCATATGCTTGTTGGCAATTCCCGAGCTTGTGCATTGGACTCCGTGTAGTTCTGATCCTGAGCAGTATTTGCACCAAAGAACTCCAGCCTCCTCACACCGTGCTCCGTAGGTTAGTGCTTTGCATTCTTGCTTGATATCCCCTCGCAACTCCTGGTCATTCGGCCTCTGGGTCCTTTGTCGTGGGCTTTCCTGGTTGCTCCAGACATGCCCTGACTCCCTATTGCTTGGTGAGGCAGTCAGTCAAGCAAAATACTTTTATTCGATTATTAGAAATCAAAAAAAGACATAGATACAAATACATCACAGGGTAAAAACAGCAGCAGAACCTCGAATACAAATACAGAATAAATATAAATTACACAAGAGTTAAAATTAGCATAATTAAAAAACTTTCTCAGTATTTCATTTTAAAAACAGGAATAACCAATGTGCAATTAATTCATGTACTGAAAGGTTTACCCCGTAACCTACATCGCTTCTTGTTAATACGGGCACACGCAACCAAATTGCTTGCTACATGGAAAGTGACACGTGCGCTAGATAGGAGTTGCAGAAACAGGAGAGCGGGCCTCACCTGGAGAAAACCGGCCTCTCTCAGGATCGGCAGCAAATATTTTTTCCTAGTTTCTGCATAATGATCACAAAACATCATGAAGTGTTGCATGTCCTGTATTGAAAAGTTATCACAATCACAAGGTTTGGCCTTTGCTGGTGTGTCCCATGTATTAAAAGAGCCTAACTTAAAATGTATTAAATTAAAACGAAATCTAGTTAGAAGGAACCGATGAAATGGTCTCGTTACCAGGGTAAGGTAGGGTTCAAGCCCCGGGGCAGTTATTAGTGCATAATTTCTTCTAACAAACGGTTTTTCCATCTCCGTTGCCTCCCGCTCAACTGTAAACAGATTTAACAAGGCCATTTTAATCTCCCTCACATCCTCTCTTTTTATACTCCCTGGAGAATGAAAGAGCTCTGGTCTTCCTAGTTTTGTCAACATAGCCTTAATATAGACCAGCCATGGAATCTTATGAGCTCTATCCAGAGCAAGGCAGTCCTTAAGAATCATATGATTTAGGGAGATTTCCTGATTAAGCCTGGTTTTAATCCAACAAATTACAGGAGCGGATTTCAATAAGTCTGTAACAAACCCCAGCCCCAGCTCTGAGTGAGTTGAAAATGTAGGGGTGGACTGTGGTACGGAGAGAAGTGATCTTAAGAATTTATTCTCCACCTTCTGGATGTTATCCTGATTTGTATATCCCCAAATAGCAGAGCCATCAGTGGCTATTGCCAAGCATTTAGCTTTGTAGACTTTAAGTATGGCCTCCATTGGTCTCGCTCCCAACCGTTTGGCGAATCCCAGCAGGGCCGCAGACGACCTGGCTACTGCGTTGCTTTTGGACTTCTGTTGGGGACCCCAAGTTCCTTTTTCATCAAAGATGACACCCAGATAAGTAAAGATAGGCACCCTCTTAACTTCCTCCCCTCTGCTTGGTGAGTCTCCTGGACCCTGCTGACCCACCCTGTAACCTGCTTGACCTTCCTGCGTGGTTTGCTCTTGCCAAGGCTTGTTGGTGCTCCCCCCGGACACCGGCCCCTCAACATCCAACATCCTTTTTGGGACAGCTCATCTCCGGCTCCTGGTCATCCTCAATGTCTCCTGGTCCTCGTGGCTACAGAGTAAAGCATCCCTCCTCACCTGTAGCACCCAACATCGGTGGGCATTCGTCTCCCGAGCCCCTTTTCATTCTGAAGTGACCCAGACTCTATCCCCTCCGCTTTCAGGTTCCTTTCTTCTAGAGTCCAGGCTTGGAATTCACCGGACCTTTTTCACCTTTGCAGCAGTACTTCTTCATAGCCTTCCATTGAGAACAACAAGAGTTTCCAACGGCACTTCAGACCTATGCACCCGGCTCCCCTGGGATAGGTAACTCTAGTACTATGGTATCCAAGGGTGGGGTGGCTCTTCAAACTCTTAAGTTCCCAAATGTTCGCTGGAAATCCTCCTAGAAAGGTCCTTATATTTTTAAAGTGTAACCGCTACTTCCCCATAAAATTCTACTAAGCCCGCGGTCATGTTCCCGCACTGCATCCGGCCTCTGTGGGGTCCCTGTCTACTCACCGTGGGTGGTTCCTTGGGATCCCAGCGATTCTGCATGCTCCAGACATTGTCTTGATCTCAGTCGTGACTGTTATACCACTATTTTAGTATATGGTTGGGTGTCCCCCTGGAGCCCACTTTGTATTGTGCTACTTACAACTGTTCTATTGATCTCGTATTGTGTGGTTTGTGTTCTATCCATGTGCAGAGGATAGTAGAGAGTTTTATATTAATACCTGCATATTTTTATATAACTACTGTGTGGTTCTTCTTCATTTAGTCATTCAGGAGGTGATATTCTGATAAAACAAGCTGCTTTACATTCCTTCAAGATTAAGCCTGAAGGCTGCTCTCCACAGCTACCACTAGGATATCTTTCTAAAGGTTATCTTTGACCTCATACATCATAAGGGTTGTTTGGACTGGTTGCAAGGTACCCACTTTCAGTAGTGGACAGCATGTACAAGGCCAACCTCTCACAGCTATTATACAAAGACATGCTTCAAGTGTATTAAAGGCGGTTTGGAAGATTTGGAGAAAGGTCAGCAAACTGATGAAGGTCCCAAGGTACAATAGATACACACCTATATGGACTCCTTTATCTTCCCGGCTGTATCGCATGATGCAATGGGCAGAAATTGGGAACAGGCCAGAATTGATAGGATAGGAGACTTGAACAACAATGCAGAGATTATTTCATTTGCAGGATCAGTATAAAGTCACGGAATCGACAAAAGACACAATTAATATACATACAGATCAGGGAATGCCTTATGCATTTGTCAACTGGGTCCCTCAAACTGGCTAAAATTCTAATCTTGGAAACAACAAGCAGAAGGGATAGTAGGATTAGGGACTTTTATCAAATGTTAATTGAGACCTCCCTGATGACTTGGAAAAGATTGAGGTAAAATGGGCCGCAAAGCTGGATGCTGGGGAAGTTGACTTGGATTTGAATGAAATGAAATGAAATTGGATTTATAAAGCGCATGGCTGCCCGTAAGCGTCCCAGCGCTACCATGCGAAAATAAGAAGCTCTGAAGGGGGGCAGGGGAATTTAAGAGGCTTTGGGAAAAAGAAGGAATTTAAGACATTTGCTGAATTTGCAAAGGGATGGTTCAGTGCGAATGTGTCTCGGGAGGGCGTTCCAGGTCTTTGCTGCATTTACCGAGAAGCGACGGCCTCCCGAGCGAGCTTTCCTAACTCTGGGGACTATGACCAGGTTTTCAAGGTCCGATCTCAAGGCCCGTGAGGGTCTGTAAGGGCGTATCAGGCTACTTAGGGCCTGGGGACCTTTACCTTGAGGAGCTTTGTGGACGATGCATGATGATTTAAAGGAGATACGTTCACGCACTGGGAGCCAGTGCAAGGTTTTCAGCAATGGTTTTGCTGATGCTCTTCTTGGGGCACCCAGGAGCATCCTGGCAGCAGCGTTTTGTACTCGTTGTAGGATGTTGATAGTGGCTTCCGGGGCTGCCAGGAGCAGAGCATTACTATAATCCAGTCTGGACAGGATCAGTCCCTGAATTAGTAGTTTTCTAGACTGGAAGGGTAGCAGTGGCAGGACTTTCCTCACAGTTCGGAGCAGGCCGAAACATGTGCCTGCCACTTTCTGGGCATGTGCCCTGAAGGTTAGTTCAGGCTCGAACCATACCCCCAGGCTCTTGATTTTGTCTTTTGGTGAGGGCACCTCTCCCATGCAGGGGGGCCAAGATGTATTGGGTAGAGAGGAGAGTTGGTGACCCAGCATTAGAATCTCAGTTTTTGCTCCGTTTAATTTGAGCTTGGAGTTAGACATCCAGGAGAATATTTCCGTGAGGCAGGCTGAAAGGTTTGTCATTTGAAATGGAGATGAAGATCTTTTTATCAGCCAACTTGAAGGCCTAGCATTATAAAACAATGTTCAATCTGTACTATACACCTGTGAAGCTAAATGGTAGGGGAAGAGGGAGAATGACAACTGCTCTAGATGCCAAACAGGTCTTGCTGACAGTGTACATATGTTCTATTCATGCAGTAAGCTGATACCTCTAAAAAACGGCAAAGAGAATTTTGGGCAGCAAATAATCAAGAAGGCAATCCCTATTAGCCCAGCTCTGATGTTATTAGGATATAATGCCTGTGCTAATCTAGCTGTATCACAGAGGGATTTTATATTTATTACAGTAGCTGTGGATCGACTACTGATTGCCACTGCATGAAAAGAGGCTGATCCCCCCACATATCAGCTCTGGCTCCATCATCTGTTAAGCATACATGTACAAGAAACAGCACAATATAGGAGCAAAGGCCTACAGGCCAGGGTGAAGGGGGGAAAGATCTGGGCACCCTTGATGGTATGGCTTTTCAGCAGGGCAGGATAAAGAGGGCAGCTCTAAGCCAAGCTTACCTTAGAATAAGAGACTAGGCATATGATTTGCCGTAGCATTCAGCTCTAATCTCATATCTACACCTGAGATTAGAGAGACTGTGGGCCCTACTCAATAAGGTATTGCAGCTCCCCCACCTTCACAAATTAGAAATGTAGCACTCTCTATGTATCTGTCTCCGACGGATTAAGGAAACCTTGTGGTATTATATGTACCTCTTTATGTATTTATGTAACCAGGTATGAATTGTGAACTATGTAATTTATTTACTGATGAAACTATCACTTTTGTAACTTAATTTGCTTTTTGTATGTTTCTGGTTATAAAACTAAAAAAATAAGTTAAAAAAAAGGATCACATCCTTCAGCCACTTCTCCATATTTAGAGCTCTTTACGTCTTTCAGTCCATATCTATACTTTTTTTTGCCAACACCAAAGCTAAATCAACTAATTTACCTCTCTGTCTATGGGTTTTGGAATGTTTCATGCGTCCTAAGAGACGTTTTACGGGATTGAGTGGCACCATCTACCTACATGCCTCTTTTATAGTGGTCACGCTTTGTCCCAGAAATCCATAATAACATGTGTTGGAAATGAACATCGTTTGCTTGGAGTTCTCCAGGACTTTTGCTTCGACCATTTTTGCTTGCTGGCCATAGAACTCTGAGACCTTTAGCTCCTCTAACCAGTGGTATTGTGACTGTACTCACCCTCTAAACATGATGAAATTGGTATACTCATGACTGGCATATTTAACTTACCTTTAAGACCCTAGAATATGATGCAAACTGCACTCAAGACCTGTATGTTAAATGTCACTAGTAGGCTGCAGCACCTATTGTGCCACCCACTACAATGGCAGAACCAGTATGACTGCGGGCTGTTGGTACAATTGTTCGTTTTGGCTGTTGCAATTTTAAATTGCAAATTAGACCTGTCAAAATAAACTTTTTTTACTGATCAAAACCTTCATTTAAAATATTTATAAGTCACTTATTAGTAGGCCTCATTGCCCATAAGGCATGGTGCATGGTATTGAAAGGTAGAACATGTCGAAATTTAGTGTTACACATTTACTCGAAGAAAAGCACCAAAAGCTATTTTCACCAAAGCAAAAATGTCTACTCCTTAGAAAACTGATTTAAAAACTACAGCTGTAGCTGTCACTCAGTCAGTCAAAATTAACTTTATTTGGTTTGTCATAACCATAAAGTATGTAAAACACATTTCATTTCATACAAGGTTAAAAGAGAAACATTTTCCGCTCAGTTAAAATATTTACAAATACTATTAAGAATGTCTTATCTGGCGCCGGACCTTTAGTCGTTTCCGGCTTTCATAAGTAAATTTTCAACTATTATCATGAATTTTATCCCCCGACATATTAAAATGTTCGATGTGGCGCCCATCCAACTTGTCACCGCATGTCTGCAAGTGCGAATGTTTAAATCAATGAAGGGTATTTTTAGCAAGTTCCGTCTTTCCGCTTTTACTATTTTGCAGACACACAGTAAGTGGCTTAAAGTTTCTATATGGTACCCACATAAACGACATGCCTTTTTTTGATGGTTACTTTTCCAGGAGGGGGGCTAAGTCCTTCGAGCAAAAATCACCAAATCTATATGCCATGAACTTTCTTTTGAGTGACAGTCGGAAATGGACTGCAAGATAGGGTTGTGGTTTTAAGGTTGTGTACGAATTTATTATAACCCAAGCATGGCGGCGTTTTGCTAGTCTTCTTTTGTCTTCTACTAAGGATAATGCTTTTGCCCTGTTTTTGCAGACTTTATTGAAGGACGCCCTTTCGAATGTGCTTTTCCATACTTCCTCAATCTCCAGTTCTTCCAGGGCAATCCGCAAATGATCACCCCACGTGTTTGGATTTCTTTGTTCGTATTGTAGTTTTATTTCTGTCCAACATAAGTTGTCCAAAGTTCCCAATTCCGCTGTTCTAAGTTTCCTGCATAATTTTACCAAGGTTGCTTTCCTTTGAAATTCTTGATTCTGGAGTCCAAATTCCAAACGTATCTGTGCCGGCGAGGAACCTTTAAAGAGATTAAATACTGTTTTGTAGACCTTTATCTGTAATTTGTTTAGGATGTTAATTTCTTGGCCATGCCATGTAGCTGTCATTTTACTGCTCTACCCTATTAGTGGTCAATTGCCATAGAATTTAGTTGCTACATATCTAGGCATCAAATACATCTAATGTTATCATATGACCGGGAGAAGCACTCTAATGTCCAGTGTTCACTTGTTGTCCACTTAGGAGTCATATTTGTAATCTTATTTTCCAAAGTACAGTGGTCCAAACTCATAAAGAAGAGATTCACCAAACATGATTTTATTGTATTCAAAAACCTTTATTCTTTCAATAATCAGTAGATAAAATTCAGACAGCCAAAGAAGAAAGGGCAGAGAACTCAGAACATATAAAAGATAGGCCTGTCCTATCTCTGTGTACAAGGGTGGAGACATCCACACATAAAAATATATGACTGTCCTATCATTTTATGTGTGAAGTTCTCCCCTCAACTGAATAGTGTCTGCACTCGTAAACTTACTATTAAATTCCAAGTTTGTGAATACTGATAAAGAGTAAACTTACTCAAACAAGTTAGTTGACCTTTGTGTATCAGACCTTCAGAGTCTGACACTTTGGGTAGATACACCAATGTGCACAGGATACTTAGCAATAAGCATGTAAATCCAATTAATGTAAACAGCCTAAACATTGAAAACACTGACTTTTTCAACACCCTGTTATATTGTGTTAAGGTACATTGTGTTATATTACGTTACGTTAGATTGTGCTCTGTTAAGCTACAATGATTTATAAAGAGTATAGTTTCTCACGATTACCATAAAAGAACAAAATCATTTCTGCAATGTTTTTGATGAGGTGGCAGATGTCACCCACCTTTTGTGGTAGTGTGTATGTCATAGGTTTGAGGCCCCCAGGGACCGCACCTTGCGGGCAAGGGCCCTCCATATGGCCTTACACTGATGGACCTTGAGCTGTAGGCATGCGATCTAAGAAGAGGAATATTTGTGACAGTGTTGTGTACCACTGTGTAACAGTACAGGATCATATAAACTTATAGCACACCGATACATCAATGAAGAGCAGAGCCCATACACCATGTCACATAGTACACTTGGATCAAGCCATATCATTGTAATGTGTACATCTATGATGATGGACGCACTACATGCCCATCTATACACATGCAGAGTCCGAGCATAGAAAGCATTGTGAAAATGGTCCTAATCTGTGTTAGTTGTCCGAAGTGTGTAGCCCACTACACTTGTCAGGCTTGTGTGGGCTGTGTGGCTACCACAAGTGTGCTCATGTGATGATGTGTAAGTGGATAGAGACATGCACAAATGTGGACTTGGGGAGCAGTGAGTTGGTACAGGTCACACCTGTCCCATGGGTTGTGTTTTTAACAATGATAGAGATGAAAGCATCACTGCAAAACACATTAACCTAATATTGCAGCATGGCATCACATGATGTCATTTCCTGCCACAGTGACAGCAAGTGCACACAGGTGCTGATTGGGTAGATGGTGAGGATTGCTGTGATGCATTGGCTGATTTTTATTTGCCAATTGTGCACATGGCAACATGACTGGTATGGTTAGATTCTGGAATTTAAAGGCAATGTTTCGGAACCTGGCTATTGTGAGATTGTTTTGGCACTAGGGCTTAACACAGTTGAATGTGATCAGTGGGTAGTGCAAATTGTGATGTGACTGAGGTGGTGTACTGTAATTTGCTAGATAAAAAGAAGCAGATGTTACTCAGAGTGTCAGTCCTCCGTATTTGTGCATTGTAGAGCGGTGTCCATGTACATCAGTGCATGGTGAAGTTGTGGCTTATACACACCCGTATTAAGGTACATGTTGATTTTAGTATGCCATCTATCTTTTGTTGAATTCCGCCTCAAACGAGATTTGGAACGACGCGATACACTCCATCTATAGCCTGATGGCATTTGCATTTTATGTTTTCCTTTATCTACAGTG
The DNA here is from genome assembly GCF_964263255.1 of Lissotriton vulgaris. Classification (NCBI taxonomy): domain Eukaryota; kingdom Metazoa; phylum Chordata; class Amphibia; order Caudata; family Salamandridae; genus Lissotriton; species Lissotriton vulgaris. Next base: position 616,614,561 of record NC_141696.1, read on the forward strand.
CAAAATTCTGAAAACCTGACCCACCATCCTGGGCGGAACATAATAGCGAGATCTATTTCTTGCACCCTACCTAACTGGATGTACCATCCTACTTACTAATATATATGGACACAAACATTGAGTGGTAAGAATACGTTCGAATAGTTTTCCTTTACCTTTCCATTTTTCTTTAGTGAACATAGGTGTCCTTGGACATTTTCCCTTTTTTTATGCCTTCCTCATGAGTTCTTTTATTTTATTTTCCCTCCACCCTCTCTCTAATCTACCTACAAAGAAAGCCACTACGAGTCCCAGACTTTTCTCAACTCACTCGCTCGGAGTTGAACTTAAAGGTAATCACTCTACCTTTCAGAGAGAGAGTTCCTTTTTTACCTTATTTCACTTTAGGCACTACCGAAAACTCAAACTGTCTACTTCACTCACACGCCCCAATTGAACTTATCACTATTATTTTGAACACTGGTTGTACTCGAGACTGCTCACACTAGCATGAAATGTCACTTACGCCGTAATCTTCATAGTGCAGGATTACCGTGTGCGTGCTAACACTTGTTATACACAGAATTGGAACCATTACCTCACATCACTCCCAGTGCACTACCACTCAAGGTCTGCCACTCACATCCTTGCAGTGGTACACCCCTAAGATGTTTAACGTCATCACTAATCACACCCACAACGTGTAAAATAAAACGCACGTCACAACTGCATGTGTGATGCACCCTTGTCACGAAATGCAGTATGTTTAAGTGATAAGACGCGCAACTGAATATGCATACGTTATTTTTGTATCACCAGCCCTGAAGAGTCGTGTTGACTCACATGTACACGACAAAACACGTGTCGGCTTACTGTGACTGTTCTTCAAAGTCTGGATACAATAAATCTTCATCTTGCTGTGACAAGAAAAACACCAAAGAATCTGCTTCTGTCCACTGTATTACATTTGTCATTGTACTAAGTTTTGATACCATACTGTAGTTGCGAGAGCTCAGCTGTATTATTGTTGTTAAGTCATTGACTTTTTTAGACGGTTAAGGGTGTTTTCCGTCTGCTCTTCACGCACTACCTTTCGACTCACTTACACCACACACCGTAACGTAGAAATTGAGGCAGAGCGCCCCTAGTATCTGAATTCTCTAAAAACCCCTGAACCGCTGATTTATTATTGGTGTCAGATTGGGTGCCTCCACGTTACTATTTACACTCTCTTTAACACATACCTCTCATACTTGTTCAATACACCATGGACAGAGAAAAAGCAGCGGCAGATCTCTTTGAGAATCTGGCCAAAGGCATGCCTACACACCAGGCATCGGCCACGGCAGGTCCTGCACGCATAGAAGGTTTAAGAGATAAGTTCATCAAACTTGAGAAACTCAAGAAACAGGAGAATATCCGTTGGTGGGATGGAGCCACCCTGAAACACTACCTAAGGCTCAAATTAGTTCCTAGGGGACTGCGATCCCATATTTTCCCAACTTATGACGATCTAGACTTAGATCTCATGACTAAATGGGAAGATTTGCTCAACCAGAATTCCATTACACTTATGGATATTCTCATTGAAAGTGCTGACCGTAAAACCACCAAATTAAAGTTAGAAATCTCCACTGTAGAACAGGAGATTAAGGACTTAAATAAACCTGAGGCCACCGTCAAGAACTACACTATACTAGATGAGATTCTTCTCAAACACCAAGCCGAAATCAAAAATAGAAAAGCACGTCAGATCAAGAGAGATGAGGCAGACTATAAGAATGGCAGAATTTACACCTTTGATCGAAAATATGATTCTCTGATCGCTAAGCCCAAAGCTAGCTCACAGACAGGTAGATCTACCACCACCAGTTCTGTCAATTCCAGCACCACTTCACTGAGCTCTACCGGACTCAGCGATATTGAGAATGAAATTCTAGCCAATACAGAGGCCCATAGCTCAACCTTTTTTTTAGAAATGGAACGTGTCAGGAAGGGCAACAGGACACAGCCACCAAGGGTCGCTGCAGACCCAAACCCCATAGGGGCAAACGCAGGAACAAGCGAGGATTATCGCAGGAAACTGAGATCAGGGACACAGAGGAACCAACCACACTAGTTGACACAGTACAAGTTATCAATCTCTCCTCACATCCTCTGACACCAGACATGATCTCCTTACTTAGTAGAGGCCTGAACTTTAATCCCTATGCTACTGGTGACATGTGCCAGATTAAGATTGATATTTTCAAGTTCATACGCAATCTTAAACTCAAAAAACATTTTGCTGGACAACAGGACACTCAGAGACAATCTAGACACATTCCGAATGTTTTTGATGATGTATCTTTGACCATTAAAGATGTGCAGTCTACACACCTGCTTCTTTCTTTAACAGATAGGGAAGATAGTCCCCTTGAAATGGAAAGATTACTTGAGGAGCTTGATGTTGAAACTGACTACAGTATGGCGAGTGGTTTGAAAAGTAAATCCAAATGGACCCCCACGTTATCAGGGGGCAATGTGATTGACAATTTTCATAGACATGTACTTGAAGATTTGAATAGAACTAATACCAAGAACCTAAACACCAAGTTTAAATACAAGGACAATTTGACCAAAGGGGAACGGCTAGCACTTTCCACCCTTAAGCAATAACCCCAACATCATCATCAGGGAGGCAGACAAAGGGGGTAATGTTGTGGTCATGGATCTGGCCGACTACAACAACGAGATCCATGGCCAACTCAATGATGACTCATGTTATGAGTTACTCACCCATAACCCCATGGGTCCTCTAACACTTCTACTTAATGGACTTCTACTCAACTGGAAACAATCTGGTCTTCTGGATGACAATGAGTACCTTTACCTTAAAGTCTTCAGACCCACGTATCCTGTGGTAAATTTAATTACCCATGCTTAATTTATGCGGTAAAATTCAATAAGAATAACTCAGAAAAATAAGAGGCAAAATCTGTGATATTTGAGGTTTTCAAAAGGGGTTTTTATTCCTTAAAAAGGAATTGGGTATTTGGCTCGAGCCAAAGGTGGCATACCATTCCGTCACCACGTAGGTTCGGGAAGGGACTGACTGACCATACTTTATTGACAATCATTCATATATATAGTCAATGCATTACAGTAAAGGCATATGCAGAAGGCGTAACAGCTGAGAGGAGAGATAAGAATACACATGCGTAATGAAAAGGCGTTACAATAGGCGTGCATGAAGGCGTGTACTAGAAACGTCATTAACATGATGTCACAAGTAGGTGGATCCATAAGAGAATCCTGCAGTGTCAGCAGAAATACATGGCAGGGATGCGCGCGCAGGCAGCATGACGTGTAATTGACGTGTAATTGACGTGTAATTGGAGGGTGAAGGGGACTTGACATTTAGCCCTACATATGGAGACAGAAGTCTGGGATGTCAGATCAACCTAATCCAAAATCGCATCTAATATCTCATGTTTTAGGAACTGTATTATCTGGAAGGAAAGGTCTCTCGGACAGAGGCTATTCTATACTGACTGTGAGTGCGTGTATAAGCGTCTACGTGTCTGCATGAGATGCGAGGGGGCATGGGCCTACCATGGTAACAGGAGCTATGAATTACTTGCACGGAGACAGAGAGGCCGGGCCCTTTGCTCTGCAGCTGGAAGGATGTTTACTTGAACTACTAGACAGGAATGTATTTTTCGAGGAGTGGAGCAGATAATTTGAAGGCTGAATACAGTCTTGGCAGGCAACAGGCTGAGCCAAGCACCGTTAGCCGCGCAGGGAGTAAGGCAGAGGTCACGGGTACAGATGCAGGCCCAGGCTGAGGCATTCAAAGTCAGAAGGCAGGAAAAGGCTCGATGGCAGAATTTAGGGCCTACTTCGCCAGAGCTGAAAAACGTGTAAAGTACACCACATAAAGACGTTGGCAAGGCATACTTAGGAACGGAATATTCGACCCATTCATGGTGGATCTGAAAGAGGACATGTTAACGTTGGACGCAAATGTATTTGCGTCTTCATAACTGGAAGTGGAGGGAACATACATGTACTTGCAGCGCGTACACGGAGTCGTTGGGGTCTAAGATAGGGGACACAATTGATCATAAAAATTCATATTTCCTCATTCCCTCCTTGTCCCCTACGGACCCTTCATGATATATCGATCCTCATGAATCGATCAATCTGTTCACGTAACATCATTTGCTCTTCTTTCTTCTTATGGCGTTTTGAATGGGAACTTGAATGTGGAATACATGATGTGGCACACAGGCCACAAATCGCTGGCACACATTGCAGACATAGGCAGCAACTAAATACTATAAGAAGGGCAATGCCTAGGAAGGATAGGATCTTCCATCCCCAGGCGGTCAACGTTGTCCAGAACCAACCGGACCAAGTCCAGGTGCCTGGATTCTGATGTATCAAACTTGCAATCTTATGAAGACGTGTTATAGCTTTATATACTGTTGGCGCGTTTTCTGGAATGAAAGCACAACAGCTCGACCCGATGACCTTACAGGCTCCGCCCCTATCTGCTAGGATGACGTCAATGACAAGACGATTTTGAAGAACAACAACCCGCATAGCAGACTGCTCCTCTGTCAAGTTGCCTAGGGCAGAAGTAGTTTCATTCACTACTGCTTCGAGGGTTCTAGTTAATTTGCGTATCAGTTTACTATTAAAGACAGCACCTAAGTAGGGAAAGAAACCTTTATTGAAGTCTGTGTATTGCTCCCATGCCGTTTCAGTGTAGTCGACAATCGGGAGATCTCTTCGAAGTCTATTGTTTACTAGATTGGTATTTCTGTGATAATCAGGAGGGGCTAGGAAAACAGGTGGCAGAAGGAATGCAATATAACAGGTACCATCCCAATCTAAAGGTAAGCGTATGTATGCGGTATGACCACAAACGAAGTAGGAATGACGAGTAGCTCTGAATGTAGACTTGCCTTGATCACTGAATTCGACCACAGTAGTACATTTACTATGACCTAAGTGTACTGAACCATTCTTTCTGATACATAATTCACCTGTGACTGGTAATACACATAGCAGGCAATACTGGTGCAGCTTCGGATTCAACCGTTAAAATCATGAGGTTAATTGTATAATTACCTAATCCATATACTTCATTTTCTAGATCAGTTCCTGTCCTGGTGGGAAGTCCCTTCTTGTCAGGGTAACAGGCTTTAAGCAGAACTAAGTTCAGGTTTCCCCAATCCCAATTTTCTGCATAAACTATAGTATCAGAATCTAAAGAATTAATCAGTCTAAACCAGGCACCACATGAGCCATTGTGAGTGAACGGATACGGAAAGAGGGGCAGAACTCCCTTGTATTTCTGGTAGGGAGGGAGTCGGCCACATATCCAACAATTTGTAGCGTTGTTGGTCTGATGGGAGTGATGTAACATACTAATGAATGTGTTGTTGCGCAGCGCAAGTCTGTAAGACAATTCGTGTGGAGGTAGTTCGCTAAAAGAATGTTCGGCAGTGACGTTGTAAGCAGATGGTGCACGCTTGAAAATAGGGTAATAGATATGTAGTATTATACTGGCAGTAATAATCAGAAGACTTAGGAAAAACATAATCAATAATGTCACTATACAGTGACTACGAAGTGATTTACAATATGCACGTTTCTTGAGTTATTTCTGTCTATCTCTCTCTCTATCTCGGTCTAGGGGATACATGTCAGAAACTAATTTAACCGATTCACCTAGGGGAGGACTTAAACAATTAAACTGTCTGACTTGCTAGACCGTAGTTTCAGTCTATATTCTTCTGAGGCGGTTTTCTCAACCAGGGGGAGTTTTGAATCAGTCTGTGGAGGAGGGCAGGGCTTAGAGTCCAAGTCCGAAGGGAGTCCGTGAAACTTCTTAACGTGGCTTGAGTGCAGCCACCCTTTTCTGCCCTCAACCTTCACGGCGGTCCTCGTCGTCAGAAGAACCAATTTCGGGGTTTGCCAGCGTGGCTCCAGCGGACTTCTCCGGTCGAAATTACGAACAAAAACAAAATCACCAGGAACCACTTCATGGGGCTTCACCTCGGTGTTGTCGGGAAAGGCTGCAGCTACCTGTGAACGACAAGATTGTAGTGCAGACATCAAGGAGGCAAGGTAATCTGTCAGCATAGTACAGTCAACATCTGTGATTTTACGAGGTATAGGCGTCCCCCACATATTTGGTGGCCTACCAAAGACCACCTCATACGGGGATAGCCCGGTTCGAGAATGCGCTACCATCCTCATATAAAAAAGGGCAACTGGCAAAGCTACTATCCAGTCAACGCCTTTCTCTCTACAGATTTTTGAAAGTCGGATTTTCAGAGTCTGATTATGGCGCTCCACGAGACCTGCTGCCTCGGGATGCCGGACACAGTGGAACTTCCACTGATAGCCTAACAGGAGTGTAATATGTTTCACAAGCTCGGATGAGAATGGCTGACCGTTATCTGAGTACACGATACGGGGCAAACCATACCGTGGGAAGAATTCACGAACCAGTTGCTTGGCAGTGGTCGGAGCAGTGTAATCTGGGACTGGATATGCTTCTGTCCATCGGGAAAGTGCACATACGACTACGAGGACATATTTGAAACCTCGACAACGTTCCATCTGGATATAATCCATCTGGAGGACTTCAAAAGGGTGATCGGGAGGCTGAAATCCACCTTGCTCTACGGGAATGCTTTTACCTGGGTTGAACTGACAACATATCATGCAAGTACGCACTTTATGTTTGGCTGCTGCTCGTAAGTTTTTATTGAACCATATATGTTGAATACTGTCTAGCATGGCTTTTTCTCCTAGGTGTGCTGGGCTATGTATTGTGTTAATGATGACTTGAACCATAGAGTCGGGGAGAAACCATGTAGATTTTCCCTTCGTCATCCATCCCTGATCTGTTTGGATCCCTCCTAGTTCAGTCCATTTCTTGATTTCATCTGGTGTAGCATGTGTCTGTATGTCGATTACATCATGTACGGGATCCCTAACTGTCATGCAATGTGTCGGTGTTGGAACTATTGTCTTTGTCACGTCGGTTACCTGAGTTTGATTTTGTGCAGTTTGCTTAGCTGTTCGGTCTGCCAGGTCGTTACCCTGGGAGATGGTATCGGTGACTTTTGTATGTGCCTTACACTTCATGATAGATATTGCAGTAGGTAGATGTATTGCATCTAACAGCGCTTGAATGAGGGGACCGTGTTGAATGTTGGCACCGTGAGAAGTTAAGTAACCTCTCTCTCGCCAGAGGACTCCGAAGTCGTGAACAACTCCGAATGCATAACGTGAATCAGTGTATATGTTAACTTTCTTATTTTTGGCTTGAATACAGGCTTGTGTCAGAGCGATGAGCTCTGCTGCTTGAGCTGACAAGGTGTCGATACAATTGGTTTCAATAACTTCGGTGTCTGTCGTGACTGCGTAGGCGGCCACTAATTCACCTGTACCTGTTCTCATACATGAACCATCCACATAAAGTGTCAGGTCTGGGTCTGGTAATGGAACGTCTGTCAAGTCTTGTCTGGGTTTGGTCGTAATAGTAATGACTTCAATGCAATCATGTGCCAATGGGTCTACGCCACTTAATGGCAAAAGTGTGGCAGGATTCAATGTACTACAGCGTCTGATTTCTATGTGTGGCTGAAACAATGTCAATTCATAACCTGTTAGTCTTGCTATAGTCAAGTGTTGGGTCTGTGTACGATTTAAAAGAACTTCCACGGAATGTGGAACTTGTACTGTCAATTGATGTCCTAGTACTATGGAATCGCTTTGTCTGATTGCTAAAGCTGTCGCTGCAACTGATTTCAGGCACGCAGGCAGAGCCTGGGCTACTGGATCTAATGTGCTAGAAAAGTAAGCACACGGTTTGTGTGAACCTGCTTGTTCCTGAGTGAGTACTGACAAGGCAGTACCTTCACGTTCTGTGACAAAAAGTGTAAAAGGCTTACTGTAACATGGTGTTGCTAAAACTGGTGCTTGACATAAGGCTTTCTTTAAGTCTTCAAAAGCTTGTGTATGTTCTTGAGTCCAAGGGAGGACAGTCGATGTCGCTGCCTCCTGTGTTGTCAACTGAATGAGTGGTTTTGCTAGAAATGCATATTGGGGAATCCATTGTCTGCAGTACGAAGTGAGGCCTATAAAGGCCCGCACCTCCTTTTGTGTCTTGGGTGGTGACATATTTACAATTAACTGGATGCAATCAGGTGTGAGCTGTCTCCCCACTTTGGACAGCAAGTGACCAAGGTACACAACTTGCTGAACACAGAATTGCAGCTTCGAAGGGGATACCTTGTGCCCCTTGTCGGCCAGAAAATTTAAAACCGTCTGTGATGCTTTCTCACATTCGGGTTCGCTTCGGGCGGTGATCAACAGATCATCGACATACTGAAGTAGGGCGGTGTTAACAGGCATGTGGATACTGTCAAGTTGTCTTTTCAGTGCTTGGCTATAGATGCTGGGGCTTTCTGTGAATCCTTGAGGTGCGCGTGCAAATTTGAAACTTCGTCCATTTAAACAGAATCCGAACAAGTATTGGCTTTCCGGATCGATTGGGACGCTAAAGAAGGCGTTCTTGAGGTCAATTACAGTAAAGAACGCTGCTTCTGGATCAATAGCTGTCAGTAATGAAGAGATATCTGGAACCACGGGATACTGTGGTACAATGCATTTATTCAATTCGCGCAGATCAATAACTAATCGATAAACTGGTGGTGCATTTTGATCAGTACGTTTAAGGACTGGAATGATAGGAGAATTACATACATTGGAGTCGGTTTCCACAACCACTCCTTGTGCAATGAGCTCGTCAATGATTTTCAGCAAAGCCACCACAGCATCTGGGGGTAACTTGTATTGTCTAATTTGTGGTAATACTACTCCTGCTTTGAGCGTGACTCGATATGGTGTAATGTGCATACAACCTACATCAGTGGGGCCTTGTGCCCACAAATGTGCAGGGACATCCTGTAATCGGTGATCCATGTCTCTCAATACATAGTGACCTTTAAAATCTCGCAAGAATAATCGTACTCCTTCCGGGGAACAGCATATTATAGCTCCTAGAGCTTTCAGTGTCTTTATACCTAGTAAGTTTTCTGGGCATGACTTTGTAAGCAATAAATCTGTAGTCCGTGTCAGAGGACCGACTGCAAGAGGAAGAGGTTGTGATACTTCGTTAATAATAGGTTTTCCTGAAAAACCAAGGGAAACATTCTGTGAGCCTGAGAGGGGTGCCCCTGGAACCTCATCATGACTAATCGTTGTACGGCTTGCCCCTGTATCAATTAGAAACTTTCTGTCTTTCCCTAATACTTGACTGTGTACATAAGGACCCTCTTGATCTACAGGAACCTCAATAAGAGGCAAGCCAACCTCCCTCTCTAGGCTGTTTCATGTGTATCACTGGTAATCGGGGTAGTCGTTTTGTGCATACTGGTACATCTGTTGTGTGGTGTTTTGTGTTGCGGCAATAGGCTGTGGCTGTGGTACTGCTACGGTCTGTTGTGAAGCTGGCATAGGTGGTATATGCTGTATATTCTGGGGTACTTGCTGTTGGGCTTGATCTTGTCTAGGTGGACGTGGTCTCTCCTTGGTCTTACCCGTGGAGATGTGTTTCAGAACTGCACAATCGTTTATATAATGACCTGGCTGTTTACAATAGTTACATACCCCTTTAACAGGAGCCGTTGAATTACTGGGCTGGGTCGTACCCTTTTTATGACCGTCAGCTGGAACTGACTGAGCAACTAACATTTTCATTTTCGTGTCTTTCATACGTCTTTGTTCGTGTTCTTGTTCTTCTCTAATTCTATTCTGGTGGTACTGTAACATTTGTAACATTTGTGAAGGAGTATTAGCTTGCCAAGTGCTTTCGACTTTCAGTACTCTGTTCTTAACCTGGGGCAGGGAATTCTCGACTAATTTCGTTACAAAAAGATGTGGGTACGACTCGCTACTTGCTTTCAGGCCGCTATTAATACCAAAACATTTTTCAAATCGGGAATAAAAATCACTGGTGTCTTCATCGGGTTTCTGTTTACAGGCTGAGATTGCACCCCAATCTTCCTTTTTTGTACTTAATAAACGTGGCAATACTTGTACTAACAATCCTGGTAACGCTTTAACTTTGTCTCCAAGCCCTAGGCCTGGAACTCGAGTATTTTCTTCGTTTTCTAATGCAGTCCAATCAATCTTTGCATTTCCCACTTCCCATTCTTTTTCTTTGAGTTTCTCGTAAATACCAGCAGGCAGTAGTACTTTCAATATTTTCATAAGGTCTGGATAAGTGTAATCACCCATGAGTAACATGTCTTTTATTTCACGGTGAAAACCTGCGGGATCTTTGTCATGGCTAGGTACTAATTTTTTCATTTCCAATAATTCTATTTTAGTTATGGGCGTGTACACAAACACACGTCTAAGCGTATTGTCGGTATTCTGAACTGGGTGCACTTCTCGTAACGGATTCTGTCTGTCTATGTAATACATTTTTCTTTCCAAGGAGTGTGCTGAATCAGATTGTGGACATAGGAAGGCACTATATCTGTGCCGATGTTCTAGAATTACTTTAATTAGATCGGTACCTAGACCTCTCCATTTATTCATGAGTAGTTCTGCTAATATATCAGGCAGGGGACCTGGATCAGAGTGTTGGCTTCTATATAATAAGGGCAGGTGTTGTATCATGTATGTACCAGCTAAACGCTGTTCGCTTGGTGTCATATTCAAAAATGTGTGTGCTAACGCATCATCACTATATTTCTCAGGGTTGTCAGCCCATTGTACTGCTGACCTAGCTAATTCCTGTTCATCCATAGAATCGAGTACATGGTACCCCATTCGTTCTCGAAGTCTGTTATCAGTGGCTTGGAATAGGTGTTCAGGCGTTCTCGGATTAGACATGAAAAATTCTTTTACTTTCTGGACGTACTGGACGCATTGAATTATTATAGGGTCTTCCTTTACCTACATAAGCTATCGTTTCTCTAACTGGTAATTGTGTTTGTCCTGTCGCCGTTTCTGGTGGGTCCTCCTCCCCTGAGGATTCAAACTTGTCTGATTCTATTTCTGGTTCTAACTGTCTTTTTTCATGTATTTTTATTACTGCGCTTCTGATTCTTTGATACAGGTTTTTTATACAACTCTGTTTATCGTGGTTCCCGTCTGCTATATTCTGACCCCATCTATTAAGTGCTCTCATTTCCTCTGGGTCTACACCCGGCCTATCTTGTTCTCTTATTAGGCAGTTTATAAAAAACCGTAATATCTTGGCTTGAGTGTCAACTTTCTGGTGAGCCATGGCCTGGCCAATACTTTCAGGGCCTTCCCCTGTTTGAACAAAATGATATATTCTGTCTAGATGATCAACCATTCCAGGTAGTGTCAATAAAAAGTTGGTAACCCGTCTTAGTCGCACTGATGCGAGTATTAATCTGTCGTCATTTTTACCGGGTACTGGATCATATCTACAGTCAGCAAGACGTTCTTTATATATGTCAAAATCGGCTGCTTGAGGTGTACGTTGTAGTGCTAAATCCCTATAAGTCCACCTATGTGTTGGTGGTGGGGTCTGAAAACCTACCGCCCCTCCGGACGCACCTCCTGAGGTGCTGGGTCCGAAGGGATTCGTTGGGTGCAAAGTAGGAAGAATAGTTGCAGGAAGAGGTGGAAGAACGGCTGGAAGGGTTGGGACGGGAGGAGGAGTAGCTTGTCGCGGAGGTGGGGGCTGACTATCTCGGGGTCGAGCGCCGCCAGTAGGGGGTGTGTGCGGCGGTACGGGGCCTGCAGTATTAACATATTCGGGGGCTACATCGTCTAGATAGGAAGAAAGGAAAATGTCCTTTGCGGTTTTCTGGTGCATTTTAGTCGGGAGCGATGGAGGTGGCAGATCTTTTGGTACTTCCGGGGTGGCCTTAGGTAAACCCTCGGCCAGAAGAGGATACATACCATTCATAAGGGTGTTTCGTTGCCTATCTACTTGTTCTATTTTTACTCGAATACCTTCCTCAACTAATACGTTTTCCCGGGCCTTTTCTGAATCCCCTCTACTTTTCTCTTCTTTTCTATGTGCTTTTTCTGTACGCCTATGCGATTCTTTACGTCATAATTCAATGGCATCTTTCTGTGACTGTCTGGCTTTCTTTTTCCATAATGCTTCTTCTACTCTCATGATGCAATCTGCATCCCATGTCCCAGCTACGGGCCATCTCTGATTCTCTGCTAGATCCTTGGTGTAGTCCACCCATAAATCGAGATATAAAACGGCATCTAGGCCGTGTTTGTGGTACATAAAGTACCCTGGAGTGTCCCTAGGTGGAATGGGAACAGCTTCCTCGAGTATCCCTTTTCTAGTTTTTATCTGTCTTAATTTGGAGAATAAAGGCATCTTAAAATCAGGCTACTTGGTCCTTACTTTAGATATGAACACAATGAACACAATAATCACATCAAGATCGAACAATCACTCATACCACGACATTTTGAAAACACATTAAAACATTTTAAAACGAACAACAATGATTAGAATAAAACTAGCTAACTGCATGATACTGGATGTACTGCTAAACAGTACAGATACACTGCTAAACAGTGCAAACCGGATATACTGCTAAACAGTACAGATACACTGCTAAAACAGTGCAGACCAGGTCTGTGTACCCAAACCCGTCTTGACCGGCACAAATTAATGCGCACGTCTAGATGCGTCCCCAGCAATGGTACTCACCGGGAAGCACGGAAACGGAAGGCCTCTGAAACTCTGGACCGGACTCGACTGGACTGGACTCGACTCGACTCGTGACGCCGATATTGGAGGGTGAAGGGGACTTGACATTTAGCCCTACATATGGAGACAGAAGTCTGGGATGTCAGATCAACCTAATCCAAAATCGCATCTAATATCTCATGTTTAAGGAACTGTATTATCTGGAAGGAAAGGTCTCTCGAACAGAGGCTATTCTATACTGACTGTGAGTGCGTGTATAAGCGTCTACGTGTCTGCATGAGATGCGAGGGGGCATGGGCCTACCATGGTAACAGGAGCTATGAATTACTTGCACGGAGACAGTGAGGCCGGGCCCTTTGCTCTGCAGCTGGAAGGATGTTTACTTGAACTACTAGACAGGAATGTATTTTTCGAGGAGTGGAGCAGATAATTTGAAGGCTGAATACAGTCTTGGCAGGCAACAGGCTGAGCCAAGCACCGTTAGCCGCGCAGGGAGTAAGGCAGAGGTCACGAGTACAGATGCAGGCCCAGGCTGAGGCATTCAAAGTCAGAAGGCAGGAAAAGGCTCGATGGCAGAATTCAGGGCCTACTTCGCCAGAGCTGAAAAACGTGTAAAGTACACGACATAAAGACGTTGGCAAGGCATACTTAGGAACGGAATATTCGACCCATTCATGGTGGATCTGAAAGAGGACATGTTAACGTTGGACGCAAATGTATTTGCGTCTTCATAACTGGAAGTGGAGGGAACATACATGTACTTGCAGCGCGTACACGGAGTCGTTGGGGTCTAAGATAGGGGACACAATTGATCATAAAAATTCATATTTCCTCAATCCCTGGCTGTACACTCTGCCGAAAGTTCATAAGAATTTACCGTTTCCTCCTGGGAGACCGATAGTATCGGGAATTGGGGGTCCCACCGAAAGAATCGCAGAATATGTGAATCTTTTTCTGGGACCTCTAGTTAAGAACCTACCATCTTATATACAAGATTCCAAACACATACTAAGCATCATGTCAGACATAGAGTGGCAACGAGACACCATACTGGTAACCATGGATGTGGTGTCTTTGTACACCAGTATTAATCCTGAACTGGGTATATCAGCCATTACCAAATTATTATCCAACAGACCGGCCTCACTCTGGGCACATACCAACATGCTACTACATATGATGACCGTTATCCTGGATAACAATTTCTTTATCTTTGATCGAAAGTGGTATCGACAGAAAAAGGGAGTAGCCATGGGCTCCAAGTTTTCACCCTCCTTCGCTAATCTCTTCATGGGGGCTTTGGAGGCTGATTTGATTTGGGGCACCAAAGGAATTAAATTCGTCGACTCCATAGTTTTTTGGGGACGATACATCGACGATTGTTTTCTTTTATGGTCAGGTTCTGAGGAATTACTTTTTTCCTTCTTTGAACATCTGAACAATAATACGTGGGAAATTAGCTTCACCATGCGACACAGCCTCACAAATATGGAGTTTCTAGATCTTGAATTTTATGTGAATGACAACCTACTACACTCTAAATTGTTCAGGAAACCCACCTCCTGTAACTCTATACTCCATGCATCTAGTTTCCACCCTGAACACCAGTTACGGTCCATCCCATATGGAGAATTTCTAAGAGCCAGACGTAACTGTAGCGAACCTACTGAATTTGAAAACTGCATTTCCAACATGAAAGACAGATTTCGAAAGAGAGGATACTCTAATGCATCCCTCAAGAAAGAAGAGCAAAAGACCAGACTCATCCCGAGACCAGATTGTTTAAAGACACGCGCGGAGCAAGAATCCTCCGGCCAGCAAATCAGACTAATAACAGAATTTAACGCACTCAACCACACCACTAGAAAGAGTTTTAATAAACATTGGAAACTCCTAACAGAAGATCCTGTTCTGAAAGAATTTCTTCCAGACAGACCTTCTATTACATACAGAAAGGGGTTTACTCTGAGAAACAAATTGAGCCCCACAGTTCCCCCAAATACTACTGCTCGGAACTGGCTGACCACACGAGGCCTAGGATTCCACAAATGTGGGTTTTGATCCATGTGTATTTGGGGTAAACATGCCACAAAAACGTTCAAGGGCCCGGAAGGTACAATATATAAAATTAAAAACAACATCACGTGCCTAACGAAATTCGTAGTTTACATAATTGAATGCCATTGTGGCAAGATTTATGTAGGCAGTACAATCAGGGCTCTTAAAGAAAGAATTGCTGAACATATGAGAGCCATCCAGAAAAGAGACCCCAGATACCCAGTAGCGTTACACATAGCTGAATGTCAACCATTGGAGGATGACTTCAAAGTGCGTGTCTTTGGGATTTACATGATCCCCCTCAATATCAGGGGGGGTAACCGAGAACTGACACTCAGACGTAGAGAAGCAACATGGATCATGCGCTTACAAAGCGTGGAACATGGGCTAAACTATGACCCTGAGCTTCAATATTTCCTGGGTGACTAGATGTTACCCTTTGGGATCTACGAATTGAGACATTTATCCTGCAATCCTAATAGTAACTACTCACAGATTTACATCACCATATATAAACTTTTTTTACAGATAACTATGCCTTGTGGAATGAAGTTTAAGCTTAATAGTATGTACTGTCACATGCACACTCTATGATATACTGTATTGTTTTACATTGTACTTGTTTATGGTCTCACACGTGGGACCAACCACACCTTTTGCCAGATACCGCAGAATGTAGTACTGTTGATAATAGGAGGAGCGAGGTCACAAATGTGTTCGGTGATATGGCACTTTCACCCCCCAAATAGACGTCTATAACATTGTGTTTCTATCACTATTACAATACCGATGGGCACCGGTTCACACCTGTCGTTGGCCACTACCATAGCTCCTCACTGACCGATCCAATACAGACTCATCCACAGGATACTCAGACCTATACTTGGATGTACGGTTTTGACAGACTAAATACTGTGGCCTTTACAACCTTGTTTTCGACGGACCACCATCCAGGCTGAGGTATTTCTCATATTCTGCCATGATACTCGCTTATAATTCCTTTCATCAGGTATGGTACTTCTGTACACTACCATTCGTCTAATATTCACAAAATAACTCGAATACTAAGCATCTCGCCTTAACAGCTCCCCTTTTAAAGATGGCGGCTCTGTTTTACAGCACGCAATTGACGTCTTCTACTGCCAAACTTCTATAATTAGCCATCTCCCTTCCGGTCACGTGTCCGTTTACGAAAGACGGCGACCGGGAAACAACGGAGGAGGGATACCGCACTACTGTTAAGCTTTTACACTCTCCCTATGATAACCGAATCCCCTCTGTAGGTGTCTAAAGAACTTACACAACCTGGGCTTAACCACCTTTGATAACCAAACCGGCAATGACCGTGTTTATCCTTGCCCTTGTCTTTCCTTTTTCTAGAATTCCCATGTAACTCTTCGCATTTCTAATGCGTGCGCACACATTTTTGTTTCCCTCCACAGCGCACCGCGATAGAAAAAACGTACCCGTTTTTCATAAGTGCCTCAACAGATGGATCCCCTCCCGGTACTGCCTTATACACACCCGTATTAAGGTACATGTTGATTTTAGTATGCCATCTATCTTTTGTTGAATTCCGCCTCAAACGAGATTTGGAACGACGCGATACACTCCATCTATAGCCTGATGGCATTTGCATTTTATGTTTTCTTTTATCTACAGTGCAAAATTCTGAAAACCTGACCCACCATCCTGGGCGGAACATAATAGCGAGATCTATTTCTTGCACCCTACCTAACTGGATGTACCATCCTACTTACTAATATATATGGACACAAACATTGAGTGGTAAGAATACGTTCGAATAGTTTTACTTTACCTTTCCATTTTTCTTTAGTGAACATAGGTGTCCTTGGACATTTTCCCTTTTTTTATGCCTTCCTCATGAGTTCTTTTATTTTATTTTCCCTCCACCCTCTCTCTAATCTACCTACAAAGAAAGCCACTACGAGTCCCAGACTTTTCTCAACTCACTCGCTCGGAGTTGAACTTAAAGGTAATCACTCTACCTTTCAGAGAGAGAGTTCCTTTTTTACCTTATTTCACTTTAGGCACTACCGAAAACTCAAACTGTCTACTTCACTCACACGCCCCAATTGAACTTATCACTATTATTTTGAACACTGGTTGTACTCGAGACTGCTCACACTAGCATGAAAGGTCACTTACGCCGTAATCTTCATAGTGCAGGATTACCGTGTGTGTGCTAACACTTGTTATACACAGAATTGGAACCATTACCTCACATCACTCCCAGTGCACTACCACTCAAGGTCTGCCACTCACATCCTTGCAGTGGTACACCCCTAAGATGTTTAACGTCATCACTAATCACACCCACAACGTGTAAAATAAAACGCACGTCACAACTGCATGTGTGATGCACCCTTGTCACGAAATGCAGTATGTTTAAGTGATAAGACGCGCAACTGAATATGCATACGTTATTTTTGTATCACCAGCCCTGAAGAGTCGTGTTGACTCACATGTACACGACGAAACACGTGTCGGCTTACTGTGACTGTTCTTCAAAGTCTGGATACAATAAATCTTCATCTTGCTGTGACAAGAAAAACACCAAAGAATCTGCTTATGTCCACTGTATTACATTTGTCATTGTACTAAGTTTTGATACCATACTGTAGTTGCGAGAGCTCAGCCGTATTATTGTTGTTAAGTCATTGACTTTTTTAGACGGTTAAGGGTGTTTTCCGTCTGCTCTTCACGCACTACCTTTCGACTCACTTACACCACACACCGTAACGTAGAAATTGAGGCAGAGCGCCCCTAGTATCTGAATTCTCTAAAAAAACCCTGAACCGCTGATTTATTATTGGTGTCAGATTGGGTGCCTCCACGTTACTATTTACACTCTCTTTAACACATACCTCTCATACTTGTTCAATACACCATGGACAGAGAAAAAGCAGCGGCAGATCTCTTTGAGAATCTGGCCAAAGGCATGCCTACACACCAGGCATCGGCCACGGCAGGTCCTGCACGCATAGAAGGTTTAAGAGATAAGTTCATCAAACTTGAGAAACTCAAGAAACAGGAAAATTCCCGTTGGTGGGATGGAGCCACCCTGAAACACTACCTAAGGCTCAAATTAGTTCCTAGGGGACTGCGATCCCATATTTTCCCAACTTATGACGATCTAGACTTAGATCTCATGACTAAATGGGAAGATTTGCTCAACCAGAATTCCATTACACTTATGGATATTCTCATTGAAAGTGCTGACCGTAAAACCACCAAATTAAATTTAGAAATCTCCACTGTAGAACAGGAGATTAAGGACTTAAATAAACCTGAGGCCACCGTCAAGAACTACACTATACTAGATGAGATTCTTCTCAAACACCAAGCCGAAATCAAAAATAGAAAAGCACGTCAGATCAAGAGAGATGAGGCAGACTATAAGAATGGCAGAATTTACACCTTTGATCGAAAATATGATTCTCTGATCGCTAAGCCCAAAGCTAGCTCACAGACAGGTAGATCTACCACCACCAGTTCTGTCAATTCCAGCACCACTTCACTGAGCTCTACCGGACTCAGCGATATTGAGAATGAAATTCTAGCCAATACAGAGGCCCATAGCTCAACCTTTTTTTTAGAAATGGAACGTGTCAGGAAGGGCAACAGGACACAGCCACCAAGGGTCGCTGCAGACCCAAACCCCATAGGGGCAAACGCAGGAACAAGCGAGGATTATCGCAGGAAACTGAGATCAGGGACACAGAGGAACCAACCACACTAGTTGACACAGTACAAGTTATCAATCTCTCCTCACATCCTCTGACACCAGACATGACCTCCTTACTTAGTAGAGGCCTGAACTTTAATCCCTATGCTACTGGTGACATGTGCCAGATTAAGATTGATATTTTCAAGTTCATACGCAATCTTAAACTCAAAAAACATTTTGCTGGACAACAGGACACTCAGAGACAATCTAGACACATTCCGAATGTTTTTGATGATGTATCTTTGACCATTAAAGATGTGCAGTCTACACACCTGCTTCTTTCTTTAACAGATAGGGAAGATAGTCCCCTTGAAATGGAAAGATTACTTGAGGAGCTTGATGTTGAAACTGACTACAGTATGGCGAGTAGTTTGAAAAGTAAATCCAAATGGACCCCCACGTTATCAGGGGGCAATGTGATTGACAATTTTCATAGACATGTACTTGAAGATTTGAATAGAACTAATACCAAGAACCTAAACACCAAGTTTAAATACAAGGACAATTTGATCAAAGGGGAACGGCTAGCACTTTCCACCCTTAAGCAATAACCCCAACATCATCATCAGGGAGGCAGACAAAGGGGGTAATGTTGTGGTCATGGATCTGGCCGACTACAACAACGAGATCCATGGCCAACTCAATGATGACTCATGTTATGAGTTACTCACCCATAACCCCATGGGTCCTCTAACACTTCGACTTAATGGACTTCTACTCAACTGGAAACAATCTGGTCTTCTGGATGACAATGAGTACCTTTACCTTAAAGTCTTCAGACCCACGTATCCCTGGCTGTACACTCTGCCGAAAGTTCATAAGAATTTACCGTTTCCTCCTGGGAGACCGATAGTATCGGGAATTGGGGGTCCCACCGAAAGAATCGCAGAATATGTGAATCTTTTTCTGGGACCTCTAGTTAAGAACCTACCATCTTATATACAAGATTCCAAACACATACTAAGCATCATGTCAGACATAGAGTGGCAACGAGACACCATACTGGTAACCATGGATGTGGTGTCTTTGTACACCAGTATTAATCCTGAACTGGGTATATCAGCCATTACCAAATTATTATCCAACAGACCGGCCTCACTCTGGGCACATACCAACATGCTACTACATATGATGACCGTTATCCTGGATAACAATTTCTTTATCTTTGATCGAAAGTGGTATCGACAGAAAAAGGGAGTAGCCATGGGCTCCAAGTTTTCACCCTCCTTCGCTAATCTCTTCATGGGGGCTTTGGAGGCTGATTTGATTTGGGGCACCAAAGGAATTAAATTCGTCGACTCCATAGTTTTTTGGGGACGATACATCGACGATTGTTTTCTTTTATGGTCAGGTTCTGAGAAATTACTTTTTTCCTTCTTTGAACATCTGAACAATAATACGTGGGAAATTAGCTTCACCATGCGACACAGCCTCACAAATATGGAGTTTCTAGATCTTGAATTTTATGTGAAGGACAACCTACTACACTCTAAATTGTTCAGGAAACCCACCTCCTGTAACTCTATACTCCACGCATCTAGTTTCCACCCTGAACACCAGTTACGGTCCATCCCATATGGAGAATTTCTAAGAGCCAGACGTAACTGTAGCGAACCTACTGAATTTGAAAACTGCATTTCCAACATGAAAGACAGATTTCGAAAGAGAGGATACTCTAATGCATCCCTCAAGAAAGAAGAGCAAAAGACCAGACTCATCCCGAGACCAGATTGTTTAAAGACACGCGCGGAGCAAGAATCCTCCGGCCAGCAAATCAGACTAATAACAGAATTTAACGCACTCAATCACACCACTAGAAAGAGTTTTAATAAACATTGGAAACTCCTAACAGAAGATCCTGTTCTGAAAGAATTTCTTCCAGACAGACCTTCTATTACATACAGAAAGGGGTTTACTCTGAGAAACAAATTGAGCCCCACAGTTCCCCCAAATACTACTGCTCGGGACTGGCTGACCACACGAGGCCTAGGATTCCACAAATGTGGGTTTTGTTTCATGTGTATTTGGGGTAAACATGCCACAAAAACGTTCAAGGGCCCGGAAGGTACAATATATAAAATTAAACACAACATCACATGCCTAACGAAATTCGTAGTTTACATAATTGAATGCCATTGTGGCAAGATTTATGTAGGCAGTACAATCAGGGCTCTTAAAGAAAGAATTGCTGAACATATGAGAGCCACCCAGAAAAGAGACCCCAGATACCCAGTAGCCTTACACATAGCTGAATGTCAACCATTGGAGGATGACATAAAGTGCGTGTCTTTGGGATTTACATGATCCCCCTCAATATCAGGGGGGGTAACCGAGAACTGACACTCAGACGTAGAGAAGCAACATGGATCATGCGCTTACAAAGCGTGGAACATGGGCTAAACTATGACCCTGAGCTTCAATATTTCCTGGGTGACTAGATGTTACCCTTTGGGATCCACGAATTGAGACATTTATCCTGCAATCCTAATAGTAACTACTCACAGATTTACATCACCATATATAAACTTTTTTACAGATAACTATGCCTTGTGGAATGAAGTTTAAGCTTAATAGTATGTACTGTCACATGCACACTCTATGATATACTGTATTGTTTTACATTGTACTTGTTTATGGTCTCTCACGTGGGACCAACCACACCTTTTGCCAGATACCGCAGAATGAAGTACTGTTGATAATAGGAGGAGCGAGGTCACAAATGTGTTCGGTGATATGGCACTTTCACCCCCCCAAATAGACGTCTATAACATTGTGTTTCTATCACTATCACAATACCGATGGGCACCGGTTCACACCTGTCGTTGGCCACTACCATAGCTCCTCACTGACCGATCCAATACAGACTCATCCACAGGATACTCAGACCGATACTTGGATGTACGGTTTTGACAGACTAAATACTGTGGCCTTTACAACCTTGTTTTCGACGGACCACCATCCAGGCTGAGGTATTTCTCATATTCTGCCATGATACTCGCTTATAATTCCTTTCATCAGGTATGGTACTTCTGTACACTACCCTTCGTCTAATATTCACAAAATAACTCGAATACTAAGCATCTCGCCTTAACAGCTCCCCTTTTAAAGATGGCGGCTCTGTTTTACAGCACGCAATTGACGTCTTCTACTGCCAAACTTCTATAATTAGCCATCTCCCTTCCGGTCACGTGTCCGTTTACGAAAGACGGCGACCGGGAAACAACGGAGGAGGGATACCGCACTACTGGTAAGCTTTTACACTCTCCCTATGGTAACCGAATCCCCTCTGTAGGTGTCTAAAGAACTTACACGACCTGGGCTTAACCACCTTTGATAACCAAACCGTCAATGACCGTGTTTATCCTTGCCCTTGTCTTTCCTTTTTCTAGAATTCCCATGTAACTCTTCGCATTTCTAATGCGTGCGCACACATTTTTGTTTCCCTCCACAGCGCACCGCGATAGAAAAAACGTACCCGTTTTTCATAAGTGCCTCAACAGATGGATCCCCTCCCGGTACTGCCTTATACACACCCGTATTAAGGTACATGTTGATTTTAGTATGCCATCTATCTTTTGTTGAATTCCGCCTCAAACGAGATTTGGAACGACGCGATACACTCCATCTATAGCCTGATGGCATTTGCATTTTATGTTTTCTTTTATCTACAGTGCAAAATTCTGAAAACCTGACCCACCATCCTGGGCGGAACATAATAGCGAGATCTATTTCTTGCACCCTACCTAACTGGATGTACCATCCTACTTACTAATATATATGGACACAAACATTGAGTGGTAAGAATACGTTCGAATAGTTTTACTTTACCTTTCCATTTTTCTTTAGTGAACATAGGTGTCCTTGGACATTTTCCCTTTTTTTATGCCTTCCTCATGAGTTCTTTTATTTTATTTTCCCTCCACCCTCTCTCTAATCTACCTACAAAGAAAGCCACTACGAGTCCCAGACTTTTCTCAACTCACTCGCTCCGAGTTGAACTTAAAGGTAATCACTCTACCTTTCAGAGAGAGAGTTCCTTTTTTACCTTATTTCACTTTAGGCACTACCGAAAACTCAAACTGTCTACTTCACTCACATGCCCCAATTGAACTTATCACTATTATTTCGAACACTGGTTGTACTCGAGACTGCTCACACTAGCATGAAATGTCACTTACGCCGTAATCTTCATAGTGCAGGATTACCGTGTGCGTGCTAACACTTGTTATACACAGAATTGGAACCATTACCTCACATCACTCCCAGTGCACTACCACTCAAGGTCTGCCACTCACATCCTTGCAGTGGTACACCCCTAAGATGTTTAATGTCATCACTAATCACACCCACAACGTGTAAAATAAAACGCATGTCACAACTGCATGTGTGATGCACCCTTGTCACGAAATGCAGTATGTTTAAGTGATAAGACGCGCAACTGAATATGCATACGTTATTTTTGTATCACCAGCCCTGAAGAGTCGTGTTGACTCACATGTACACGACGAAACACGTGTCGGCTTACTGTGACTGTTCTTCAAAGTCTGGATACAATAAATCTTCATCTTGCTGTGACAAGAAAAACACCAAAGAATCTGCTTCTGTCCACTGTATTACATTTGTCATTGTACTAAGTTTTGATACCATACTGTAGTTGCGAGAGCTCAGCTGTATTATTGTTGTTAAGTCATTGACTTTTTTAGACGGTTAAGGGTGTTTTCCGTCTGCTCTTCACGCACTACCTTTCGACTCACTTACACCACACACCGTAACGTAGAAATTGAGGCAGAGCGCCCCTAGTATCTGAATTCTCTAAAAACCCCTGAACCGCTGATGTACTTCTTCATAGCCTTCCATTGAGAACAACAAGAGTTTCCAACGGCACTTCAGACCTATGCACCCGGCTCCCCTGGGATAGGTAACTCTAGTACTATGGTATCCAAGGGTGGGGTGGCTCTTCAAACTCTTAAGTTCCCAAATGTTCGCTGGAAATCCTCCTAGAAAGGTCCTTATATTTTTAAAGTGTAACCGCTACTTCCCCATAGAATTCTACTAAGCCCGCGGTCATGTTCCCGCACTGCATCCGGCCTCTGTGGGGTCCTTGTCTACTCACCGTGGGTGGTTCCTTGGGATCCCAGCGATTCTGCATGCTCCAGACATTGTCTTGATCTCAGTCGTGACTGTTATACCACTATTTTAGTATATGGTTGGGTGTCCCCTGGAGCCCACTGACTGAACCGTTTACATCATGGACAGACGGTTGGTCTTTATCTGACGCATGGCATACACTTCATCATACACAGAAGGAATACTCCTTTTATTCCCCTATACACAGTCTCCACACCAGAATTGATTGCTTTCTCTGTTCCAGGGTCATTATTACGAACGTAGGTGAGTCGGAATACCTGGCCAAGACCTTCTCTGATCATAGGCCCCTCACGCTTGCTCTGTCCTGGGGTAGAGTATCGACCCCGGTACCCACCTGGAAGATGAACCCACGGTTACTGGAGGGCGCCCCCTTCCGTTCTTCTTTGTCCACTGTAGTCTCGGAATACCTTAGGAAGAATTGGGATATGGCCTCATCGAACTTGATAGTATGGGATGCTCTCAAAGTTGTGGTGAGGAGAGCGGCAATAGGTCAAGTGCAGGAGGCTAGACAAGAGGTACACCAAAAACTGAAGGACGTAGAGAATCACCTGCAGACACTGGAAAGGGATTCAGCTTTAGATCCCGGGAAACGGGCAGAGTTGCGAACGGCTCACATTGATCATGCCAAAACGTTGGAGACCCTTAGAGGGATAGACTACAGGGGATACATATCTCGAAAACATGCTGAGACCGATAGACCGTACTTGGTCACTTGCTGGCCTGACTGGTCAGGGACCAGCCTGATCCACCACACATTACTAGCATACGTGACCGGGCAGGTGTCCTGATTCAAACAGAAGAAGAGATAAATACTGCTTTCCGTTCGCATCTTCAGGCGCTCTATTCACTTCCTGCGGTACAAAAAGGGGTGGTGATGGACAGATCATCTGAATCAATCAAACACTCACACCAAGTCAAAAGACCTGGGTTTAATCCATCACCGTTCTTTAGCCCACTCTGCCACCCCAGTTCAGACACGGCTATATGCAAATCAGTCTGACCCTGTGCCTCATGGGAACAGTCCAGCGGAACTGCCAAGTCATGTCTTCCCTGGACCGGAAACAAGCTTCCGAGGACCAGTTTCTGGCATTCCAGCCGTCTTCAGCCCGGCTTGCTTGAATCCAGTGGCAAAGTGAGCAAGGGACTCACGTCTGAGTATACCCTGCCACACTTATGGCGGCCTAAAGCGGTACAAAAAGGGGTGGTGATGGACGGAGCATCTGAATCAATCAAACACCCACACCTAGTCAAAAGATCTGGATTTAATCCATCACCGTTCTTTAGCCCACTCTGCCACCCCAGTTCAGACACGGCTATATGCAAATCAGTCTGACCCTGTGTGTTAGATCCCCAACCGGCCCAAACACTGCAGGGACGTAGCATGCACCAGTCCCCTTCTCCTGCCCACCGGACACCCACAGGAAACAACACTGTGGGTGCACCTATGGACTAGAAAAGAGGGTGGTTATGTGAAAAAGACACCAAGTCTGCCACCCTTGAAAGCACCAGGACACTGCTCCCTCGTTCTTTACGCTTCTGCACCTGCAGCACAAGTAGGGAAAAACAACACGTTGTACATACACTGGGCACCACTACAATCAACCCCCAATGACCATGCCTTGTCCACCAGTTAGCCCCTCTCACCTGTGTCTTAGGCAGGCTTGGCCTCGTAAAGATGCTGGGTAACGTGAAAAAACAAACGTTGTAAGTTTCAGTCTGCTGAATTGACTATAGCAGTATCAATGAGGGAGCATGGGGCATGACACTGGCACTGTAATAAGTAGAAACGGGGAAAAAGGTCAGGGAAGGCAAGCAGCCACTACCAAAAAACCCCGTTAGAGGAATTCATGAATCCGAAGGGGCAGTGAACAGGGAACCCTCCGTTGCGCTTTCCAAGCAGCGCAAGTGTAAAATCGGAACCGCAGCGGAGTGACCCGAAACGTCACTTCCGCAAACAAAGAGGCGGATAGCACTGAGTTCGGGATGCGCTAAAGTGTAGCGGCGGTTCTCAGCACTACCGCGTTAAGCTGGCAAGCTCGCTGGAGTGACCGGGAGCCCCCGGTTCACTCAAAAAACGGTAAACGAAACTAAACCCCCAGTGACAAGAAGAAAAGAAAGAGAAAAAGGGAGGGATACCAGGATACCGCTAATTACCTAACACAGGAAAGAAAAGACGGGGAAGGGACGGGAACGAGGTAAAAAACAGGAATAACCCTCCTCACGAGCCCGTGAGAGGGTACAGATCAGCAACAAGGGAAAGGACCACAGAGAGGAAAAATCAGCTCTGCGGCCTCCAGCAACCAACAACCAGGAAGGGAATCCAAACACTGGCAATATCGAGCAATGAGCTAAAGGTAGGACTGGCTATTTATCTCCCTAACCCTGGTCACATGATAGCAAGGCATGGCCATTGAGATAGGACTAGCTCGATTCCTAACACTGTGCCTCATGGGAACAGTCCAGCCCGAACTGCCAAGCCATGTCTTCCCTGGACCTGAAACAAGCTTCAGAGGACCTTGGCAGTTTCAGCTGGACTGTTCCCATGAGGCACAGGGTCAGACTGATTTGCATATAGCCATGTCCGAACTGGGGTGGCAGAGTGGGCTAAAGAATGGTGATTGATTAAACCCAGATCTTTTGACTGGGTGTGAGTGTTTGATTGATTCAGATGCTCCGTCCATCACCACCCCCTTTTGTACCGCTTTTGGCCACCATATGTGTGGCAGGGTATGCTCAGACGTGAGTCCCTTGCTCACTTTGCCACTGGATTCCAGCAAGCCGGGCTGAAGACGGCTGGAATGCCAGAAACCGGTCCTCGGAAGCTTGTTTCCGGTCCAGGGAAGACATGGCTTGGCAGTTCGGGCTGGACTGTTCCCATGAGGCACATGGTCAGACTGATATACATATAGCCATGTCTAAACTGGGGTGGCAGAGTGGGCTAAAGAACAGTGATGGATTAAACCCAGATCTTTTGACTGGGTGTGAGTGTTTGATTGATTCAGATGCTCCGTCCATCACAACCCCCTTTTATTCACTTCCTGAGCTGGTAGAGGCGGACAGGATTACTTATTTCCTGCGGGACCTGCCATTCCCGACACTTTCGGATGATGTAAAAAAAGACATTGGCGGCCTCATCATCCATGCTGAGATCCGTGCATCGATTAAAGGATTAAAATGAAATAAGATGCCTGGCATGGATGGTATTCTGGTGGAGTTCTATGCCGCGTATGTGGACCTCTTGATCCCGGTGCTGGCAGCGATCTTTTAAATGGCGTTCAATACGGGCCGCCTGCCCGATTCCACTATGCAGGCGCTACTCGCGTCAATCCCTAAACTCGGAAGAGATTAATTGGATATGACAAATTATAGACCTCTTTCCCTGCTCTCGACGGAATACAAGATACTGAGTAAGGCCCTTGCGAACCGGATACAATCGCATCTCCCCACCCTAATTCATCGGGACCAATACGGGTTCCTCCTGAGTCGTAGTACCTCCCTGAACACCCGCCGTCTACATCCCATAATTTTGGCGACTACCGATGCCTTTCCACGAGCTGGCTGTATAGCACTGGACCTTAGACAAGCATTCGACTCCCTGTCCTGGGACTTCATGTTTGAGTTCCTGAAACATTTTGGGTTCCCGGACAACTTCCTAGGGTGGGTTCGTTTACTGTATACAGGTCCCTCAGCCAGAGCTTGCACTGGCAGGTACATTTCGGATAGCTATTTAACACAACAAGGAAGGGGATTAAGGCTTTAAGTGCCGCACCACAAGTCAGGTTCCTAACAGTTACTCAAAGCGAGGGTGCGAATGGTCTGGGATACAACCCCCTAGAACCCAATTTAGAACAAATAAATTTGTTCCATATATCTATTTTCACAAGTTGACCTCGCACACCAAAGGCTGTATAACAAACACAATATAATTATTCAATCAACATTCATTTTGTAACCAAAGTAAAGTCAAACTGTTCTCCCAAGAAATTAGTGCAAGCCAATTTTTCTTCGTTTTGTTCTCTTTATTGGTCGAAACACTCGCAGATAAAAAATAGCCAACGCGTTTCGTCCGAAACCGGACTTCTTCAGGGCTTTGCGTAGTGTAATCCTATATTAAAGGTCTTATCCGTCCTGGCCGGTGTACCAATAGTGAAATTTTATGGTTAAAGAGTAGGCAGATTTAGTTAGACATCCTTTCGTTTAGGGATCCAGTGAAAGTTAGCAAGAGATTAAAGGTAAATGCCTTGAATTCGGCGAGTACGTCGTGTGCGCGTGTGGTCGTCTGGTCTCCCGTAGGAACCGGGAGACCAGACGACCACACGCGCACACGACGTACTCGCCGAATTCAAGGCATTTACCTTTAATCTCTTGCTAACTTTCACTGGATCCCTAAACGAAAGGATGTCTAACTAAATCTGCCTACTCTTTAACCATAAAATTTCACTATTGGTACACCGGCCAGGACGGATAAGACCTTTAATATAGGATTACACTACGCAAAGCCCTGAAGAAGTCCGGTTTCGGACGAAACGCGTTGGCTATTTTTTATCTGCGAGTGTTTCGACCAATAAAGAGAACAAAACGAAGAAAAATTGGCTTGCACTAATTTCTTGGGAGAACAGTTTGACTTTACTTTGGTTACAAAATGAATGTTGATTGAATAATTATATTGTGTTTGTTATACAGCCTTTGGTGTGCGAGGTCAACTTGTGAAAATACATTTCGGATAGCTATGAAGTGCACAGAGGTACGAGGCAGGGTTGCTCCCGGTCCCCGTTGTTATTCGTCCTTGCCCTCGAACCCCTTGCACTATCCCTGCGGAGTGTGGCTGACCGCCTGGGTATACTACCATATATGTGGATGATATTTTACTGTATGTCTGGGACCTCATAGCTAACCATGACCCGATGCCGGAGATGTTTGATAAATTCGAAAAGATTTCGGGGCTGGCGATAAACCCATTAAAATCTGTAGGATTCTTCTTTCGAGAGACTCCCTCCCACACCCACATACAGTTCGGCGCACATCACATGCCGGTGCCCTTGATACGTTTAAGTATCTAGGAACCCAGGTGTACAGATCGTCTGCAGATCAGATCGACGGGAACATCCAGAGAGCGATAACTAAACTTCGGGGCAGTATAGGGTTCTGGAACACCTTGCCCCTGTCAGCGATGGGCCGCATAGCCATTTCCAAGATGGTGATGCTCCGCCGCATATTAATGTAAATATACCGGTGACCTTGCCCCAATCAATCTTTAAAGTTTTGAACACTCTACTGGTTAAGCTTATATGGGTACAGGCACGAAACGTCTGAGTCTCCGGAAACTTCAGTTGGGTACGAGGGCAGGTGGTCTAGGAGCCCCGGATTTTCAGGGGTACTACTATGCTAGCCAGCTCCAGTGGCTCTCCTACTGGACTGCGGGCCAAAACCTACACAAGTTTGGCTTTACGCCTGAGAGGTTTGGACGAGTAGAGCTCCACTCCCTACTATTGCCTAAAGCTAGGATCCCCCTGGACTGCCCTCCCCTGTACACGATGTTCACTGACTTGCTTGAAGAAGGCCCTTGCCTATACGTCAGTGACTCCACCTTATGCGGCGAAAACCCCTTGTTGGGAATAAATATGACTCAGGGCCGGCTCACACGTATCAGACTCCAGGAGTGGGCGGATTGCTGGATAGAGACTGTTGGTTCTTTCTTTGGGGATGAGAGGCTCCTAGACCATGATACATTCCTGCAGATCACGGGTGCTCCACCTCGCTTATACCTCTTACATGCCATGGTAGCACATTTCATTCGGACCACCTGGGCACCACAACGAATTACACCCACACAGCACGAAATAGTGCACCTACTGTACAACATGGGACCGGGTGGGCCCCTGGTCCATTGGCTCTATAATGGGATACGGACACATGCTGTGATCCCGCTTGAGGCTTTGAGAGCTAGATAGGCAGATGACACGAATGTGGAAATTACGGATAGAGCATGGCAGACTATACTGAAACATCCCAAAAAGGTGTCCCGTAATGTCAGGTTTAAATTTATTCAAACAATGATCCTTCATAGAGCATACCTTACCCCTAAGAGGATACATCCTATGTTCCGGGACTCCCCCACTGCTGCCCTCGTTGTGGGGACGACGAAGCAGACTTTATACACATGTTATGGTTTTGCCCACGATTACGTGTTTATTGGAGTGAGATTTGTCGAGTTCTTACTACCCTAACGCATTTGCCGGCCCTTACGGAGGCCCTATCCTGTTTATTAGGGCTACGACACCGATTAGGGAAGCAGAAAGTCGGCTTAAAATTTACAGATCTGTCATATGTTTTTGATATCAGGGCTATAACCATGAAGTGGAAGTCCCCTAGACCCCCTCAATATCAGTGTGGCAGGCTGACTTGTTGCGGTGGGGTAGGGTGGAAGGAGCGACCCTTCGTAGGGAGGAAGAGAGGGGGCTACGTAAACATCCAATAGCTCTGGAGTGGGAGGCTTTGCTGATTGCCCTAGAGGAGATGGACCTCTCCCTGGACCTTATGGTTGGATCCCAGTGAGACACATACCTCCCCCTACATCTCAGGGTTTCTAGCCTCACTGATGTATAATGAATGTACCGTTCCCTTTTTAGTATTCTATACCCTGTACTCTACGAGATGCCGAGAATACCTGCGGAGAGCGCAGATAGGAGCAGAAATAACCAGGAGAGGGTGGGGGGTGGGAGGGGTTTAGGTGGTTTTAAGTTAAATGAGTAGCTTTGTTTACTAGAAAATGGACATGGATACACATTTTTGGATTCTATACTGCATGATACAGCACTACCTGGTTGGGGGGCAGCTATGATATGCAATGTACATAGACCATGGTTAAGTGATTCTGTATAGTTATAAGGATTGTAATTTGTTACATTCGACCGATATATGATTGGGGAAGAAAAGTGAAAAAGACTGGTGATGATTACCATTGTTTTGTACCTTTCTCCTACTCCTGTTGCAGTCGATAATAATGTGTTTTAAAAAGGTATCCCCTCTACCGGCTGGTTCCGGTAGAGGGGATACCTAAATAGGTTTAGGTATATTAAAAAATGTATTTCTTCCTTGGTGACTGAGCACACCATGGAACTAAATATGTGCATAAAAAGGATCCTGATCTGTGCACTTAGTAACATTCTTAACTGGTGATATGCAGAGCACTTTTTGAGTGGTCTGCCAGCCAAACTGGCAAATTTGGTGTATTTTAGCTTCCTGAATATGGAACAGTCTTTGGGCTGTTTTTGTACAGACTTTTGGACTACTTTTAAGAGGAACAGTCTTTGGGCTGTTTTTATGCAGTCTTTTAGACTACTTTTGAGAGCTTTTCTTATAAATATGACTTACAATTAGTATTTACAAATTGTTTTGTTTCGGTACAGTCTGTGGGCTGTCTCTTTGTTCTGTCCTAAGTGTTGATTTGTGGGTTGATTGTGTGTTTGAATGTCTATGTGGTTTGTGGTTTGACATCGGTGGTACTTGTGTGAGTAAGTAGCAATTGTGCTCTTTGTGTATGAATGGCTAGCCTTAAGCGCGCTGTATTGTGTGTTCTGAGTGTATGAACCCCTTCTGAAAATGTCTGAAATGAGCGCAATTTGTTTTTTGTCATCATTCTGTTATGCAAAATGTCATTGAATGAATTACATTTAACAACAAAAAAATCCAGAAATGAATTATGTAACATGTGCTAAATAGCTGCAGGCTACCATTAAAATTGACAAAGTAAGACACTATGGATATGTGCAAATTGCCACAATGATAAAGATAAATTAGAATTCACAATCAATAGGAATAAAATAGGCCTCATAGAAAGGAAGAACAAACGAAATTGTGTGCTTTGCAATAACTAGGACTAAAATACAAAATGTTACAGTATTCTCCTTAGATGCATTGTATTAGATATTAAAAGGCATTCCCATCCTCTGAGTGCATTGGTTGTTGCTGAAATAAAGAACACATTATAAAATGTTAGATTTTGATTGGCTTGAAATGCCTGACTTTTAAATAGACTGTGACCCTGCTTTCATTTCAACACTGAAAAAAAGCTTTCAAACAGCTGTCTCACTGAGAAGAAGCTATCTGAAACAACAAACGGAGATTACACTTTTTCAAGACATTACAATACAGCAAAAAGGGGTTTTCTCCTTAACAAGGTGTGGAATATGATGCCTGCTGGAAAAGGAAGTAATACAGGGTTGTGTTCCTGCCCCGTTCTTTTTTTCAATCTATACGAACGGGGTAGAGTGCCCCCTGTCTGCTCTACCGGTGGATGTGCCTAAATTTGATTGTATCCCCCTTCCGATTCTGGCGTACGCCGACGACGCGGTATTGATGGCCAGATTTATAATCGTATCTGGAGCCACAAGAGGTGAGAAACATCCCCATTTCCAGTTGGCAGGCAAGAAAATCGAGACAGTCGACTCCTTTTCATACCTTGGAGTGCTTTTTGATAAAGACCACTCATGGTCTAATTTAGTGGCAGCAAGAGCCCAGGGCATGCAAAGGAGTGTTAACGCTGTCAAAAGATTTGCTACGAAGTTGGGAGGCAGCCCACTGTATGCAATTAAGAATATATATTCAGCTAAACAAAGTCTGCTGCACTATATGGGGCAGGAGTGTGGGGTCTGGCTGATATTGCACTGCTACAACAAATAGCAGACTCCTTTTTTAAAAACTGTGTGTCTTAACAGCAATAAGCCCCAAATCATATTTTACACTGTGAAGTGGGGCTTCCTTATTTGAGCGACAACATAAGACTGGCTCTAGTCTTGTTGTGGCTATCAGTATGGTGGAGGTCCTCAGTGGATTTGACACAAACTATTATCAAGGACTGTTGTAAATAAGATTAATATAAAAGAATT
The DNA here is from genome assembly GCF_964263255.1 of Lissotriton vulgaris. Taxonomy (NCBI): domain Eukaryota; kingdom Metazoa; phylum Chordata; class Amphibia; order Caudata; family Salamandridae; genus Lissotriton; species Lissotriton vulgaris. The sequence continues at coordinate 616,647,118 of NC_141696.1, forward strand.
GGATGGTTAAAGTACGTAGAGTTCCATATGAAAGCGTTAGGGATGAGAGAATTATTTCAGGACCATGAGTCCTGCAAAAGGGTTTCAAAGGAAAGAATAACTGATTTATTCATTAAGAGATCAAAGTATGCCCGAAGAGAAAAGAAACTTATTCATCATTCCTCCAATCTTTACGATGTGGCACCACCAAGATCGGGGGAAGGTTTTCAGTATTTATCACGCATAAATAATGCACAACACAGATTTATCCTTTTGTGATTCCGCATGAACATGATCCCACTACTCCTGGTATACCCCCAAAATAAATATTAATTAGCAGACCTCTTACCCTGTCCCTGTAATAACTATGCAATACAGTCATATCTACACAATGTATTATTATGCCAGACCTATACAGAGGAAAGGAAAACATTCATACTCCAAATCCTGAGGTACCACAATTTTAGGCAGTGCCGGGTGGCCACATACTTTTTAAAAACTCTTGGGATCAATTTGTATGCTTTTCTGTGGCCTCATTTCTGTGGGCTTGTGTTAGAAAGAGGAAAAAAGTGGGACAACTTTTTAGTAATAACAACTAATTAAATAATTTTAAATTCTGAACTACTTTTTTTTTATAAACGTTTTCTTAGGAATTTACCCGGATCACTGCAACTGTTTAATTCTTATTTTAAATGTTATATATGTGTATATATTGTGTTGGAATTTTTAGATAACTTGTGCTTTTATGATCTGTTTTAAAAAGATCGAATAAAGCTGTGTGACTGACTGGCGCCTGCTGGTCAGGCGCACAGCTGAGTCAATAACACATGGCTATTCTTGGTCCCAAGCCACAAGGAAAATGCTGGGTCAACTAGATCTTAAGTTAATACAAGCCAGGTATAGAGGTGTGCATTAAAGCCTGCTGATTTTAAAAGTTAGAAAAGACAGTTTCATTATTTTGGATAACGGAGAAACAGATTAAAAGTAGGAATTTTCTTTCTTAATGCCTTTTTACATAAGCACATCTGTGGTTCTGATGTTAAATTATTACCACCCTTCAGTGCTTAGTGTTATAAATGAATTCATTTAAAGGCAAAGGAAAGGAATTAGGCGTGATTTTCATATGTGGAACTATCTAAAGGGTTTGTGATCATTAATAATTAAAATAAATAAAAATTGCTATATGAGGACATTTTTTTTAAAGTAATTGCACTAAAAATCGTGTTTGATCCGTATAATATCTAATAATCCTACTGTGAATAATATATGACTCCTAGCATCAAAGTTGAAATTCTAGCAGCATTTTACTACAATGTGAGGAATAAAATGTGAAATTCACTTTACCCAGGCTGACAAAACTCATTTTATAAGGGTGTACCTTATGCATTTCTGACCTCCATCCCTGGGATATCTAGAGGAGACCCTGGGGGTCCCTAATATGACAAAACATGGTAGGTTATCCTGTTTTAAGTGCCCCTACCACCAAAGTTGAAATTGGGCAAATTGTACTTTTTGAAAGCAGTTCTGCCACTCAGGGCAGTTTCCAAACTGATCTCAAGCTTCAGTAATGCACACATCTAAGTGTGGGACAAGCAGCTGACCTCTATACTGCTAGAAAAGTACACCACACACTGCATACAAATGAAAATAAGTATAAAGAAACCAGCAGAAGTTATTATCCTACCTTTAAATTATTGTCAAACTGGTACGGAATAGGACTGACCAGAGGAGTAAACTTGTGTACCTGATTGCCAAGGACCACGAGAGCATTGCTGTGTCGCCGCTGGAGGCGGAGCCCCTGTGGGTGTACCGCGCCGGTCTTTCAGCAGACCGAGAGGGTTAGTGAACTACCCTTCCCAGCTGCCCTGCAACCAGAAAGAGGAGGCGGGACCCGAGAGCGCGCTGCAGGCGCTTAAATTCGACGAGCCCCACCGGCAGAGCGGGGGACTGACCAGAGGAGTAAACTTGTGTACCTGATTGCCAAGGACCACGAGAGCATTGCTGTGTCGCCGCTGGAGGTGGAGCCCTTGTGGGTGTACCGCGCCGGTCTTTCAGCAGACCGAGAGGGTTAGTGAACTACCCTTCCCAGCTGCCCTGCAACCAGGAAGAGGAGGCGGGACCCGAGAGCGCGCTGCAGGCGCTTAAATTCGACGAGCCCCACCGGCAGAGCGGGGGACTGACCAGAGGAGTAAACTTGTGTACCTGATTGCCAAGGACCACGAGAGCGTTGCTGTGTCGCCGCTGGAGGCGGAGCCCCTGTGGGTGTACCGCGCCGGTCTTTCAGCAGACCGAGAGGGTTAGTGAACTACCCTTCCCAGCTGCCCTGCAACCAGGAAGAGGAGGCGGGATCCGAGAGCGCGCTGCAGGCGCTTAAATTCGACGAGCCCCACCCGCGTCATGGGAGCGCGCGGGAGCGCCGGGCGAAGCCCGGGCAAAGGGCGGGCCCTCTACGGCCCTCCAAGGCCAGACAAGGCTGGGCTGGGCCACGTTATTAACATCTGCGGGACTGTATAAATACGCCACTTACAAGGTACAGTCGGGTCCTTTTGGGAGGCTTTGGAACGGTTGTCTATACTTTATCCTCCCCAGCCCTAATATCAAGAATCATAACTCGACGTATAGCATAAAGAGGCAGTCAAGTTAAACATGAGGAGAGGCTCCAAATTGTCTAAAATAAGCAAAATGCCCACCCTAAGATCTAACACCAGACAGAAAGGTGATAACTCGCAGTCGCAGCCACTACCAACCTTAACAGCGATTGACAAAATGCTGCAACAAACAATTGGGGTAGTGGCCACAGCCATCGAGAATACGGAAAGGCGACTTTCGCTCCTACCCACTGTAGCTGTTCACAACACAGAGGAGGGTCAGTTGATATCTTTATTAGATATCCCAGACGCTAGTCTTTCCCTAACCTCCTCGTATGTTGATCTTCCCTGTGTCCAACCAACCCCAAATATTCCGAAAAATATGCGCAGAGCAACAGATTCTATAAATGTAGAGCAGTCACCCACAGTAACAACACAATTGAGCAATGTAGGGAAGCCTGCTCAAAAGTCTAGGAAAAAGAGTGCTAGCAAACCTTATAACAAAAATAAGAGTAAAGAGAACTCTAAGGCCAATCATAACTTGACAACTCCGATGGCCAGCTCCACACTTGGCATCCCCTGTTGGGTGGCAAATATGGTGGCAGACCTCAAGGCGGAACTAGAAGAGTCCATGCGGACTCAGCTTAAACCCCTAATGGCCAAACTGGACAGGCTAACATCCGTCATAAACAACAAGGTGGCAGGACCAACCAGGCAGGCATCCCAAACATCATCCATAGCCTCAGATAATGCTAATAAAATGGGAGTGGGGGTCAAAGAGAACATAAGCAAGGGTACATCATCCATTTCCTCAAATACTGGCAAATCAATAAATAATACAGTCCCACAAAATGATATGCCGGCTAAAACAAATCCATGCCCAACGACTAGCACAAAGAGTATAGCGCCACAGGAAGATAAAAATCAGGGGGAAAGTACCACATCAGTAGCTAAAGTAAGTCAGAGGCAAGATAACGTTGGTAATATCACCCAACCCAAAACTAACAACCCTTTGGGCACTCCCAGAGAAACAACGGGAGGGCGGTTCCACGCCATCAATTTACCACCAGAAGCACTACCATACGTAGTGGTCTTAACAGGCGCCCCCCCCCTAAAGGAGGGAAAAAGAGAACAGGAAGGGGACCTAAGGAATAAATGCATTCAATGGCTGAGGTCCAATAAACCTTTGCCCCTACATATGTCTGGAGAAATTCTATCTGTTAGAAGGGGCCAGTGGATTGGAAAGGGCGCAAAAACAATAGCAGGGGATGTAATTGCAATTAACTTTAGAGATACTTCGGCAGTTACCCATATATGCAATTCCCCCTCGATGTCTTTACAAACCAACATATTTCCCCTACCCCTATCATATTTCTATCCCTTGTATGGTAATCATGGAATCCCATACACGTATACAAACAGGGCACGAGTAAATATGGCCCCACCCCCCATGCAGCATCATAGGGTAGAAAACTGGCAGGCAAACTGGCAGGCACCTTGGCACGCACCATCGTTCTACGACCCAATAGCTCAAATGCATGCACATTGGAATAGGTTCTCCACTCTGGAAGATGTCGATTGACTCCAACAAAAAAGGGAACTTAACTCAAGCATAGGGAATGTTAGTCCCATGGAAAGCAGGCAAAAACCAGCCTACCTGCCCTCCACCATTACAACAGACCTAGGTAGTGTACCTATCGTATATATGGATGAACACCCACTAGGGAAGAGTAATGACTATATAAATCCCGGTCAGTTGACCGTGTATGGGGAAGATTCTGCCCCAAATGAAATGGGCTCCACAGTGACATTGGGAGAGATTCCAGTCAGCAACTCCATGATAGCCAGCAACCAAAAAGAGGAGGTTGATCAAGGCATAAAAATCCTATCATGGAACATAGCGGGGATTGCATCCAAATATAACGTGAAGGAGTGGAGAGAGTTCATAACCAATTTCCACATCATCTGTCTACAGGAAACCTGGACTGTTGACCACAGTCAATTTCCACTAGACGGGTTTAAAAGTTTCGGAGTCCCTGCAACAAATGCATCATCTGGGAGAGCTATGGGTGGACTACTCATATATGTGGACCTTCACATCCAGGGGCGCTGGTCAGATCTAAAATGTGCCTCTAGAAACATACAAGCAATCGGCTTTTCACATAAAGGACTAAAAATTACCCTGATAAACTGGTATAACTCGGTGGGCTCACAGAATAAAAATAAAGCTCTGAAAGAATTGGATGAATACCTTAAAAATCTATCTTCATCTAATCCTGCTAAGGGTGTACCATACACGATTCTAGTAGGGGACTTCAATTGTCACCTTTGTGAAAAACTAAGACCCATAAACAAGGATTGGTCAAGGTGCACGGAGGAAAAGGGGCCTCATTTTGCCCACACTGTTGAAGGAAAGGAGATGGAAAACTTCACTAAGAGGTATGATCTAGTGCCCACAATGGACCTGATTAAGATAAATAACACGAAGGAACCCAATCCAACATTTAAAGGAAGAGGTTGTCACTCCTATATAGACTTCATTTTGGTGTCCCCAACTCTCAAAAAATGGATTACAAATTGTGACATCATTTTGAGTCCCTTCAGCGACCATAATCCACTGAAGTTGAACATTACATGCATGAATCTCAGCCTAAGAGTGGGTGGACCGGAAGCCCTGGAACAGGTAACCGCACAGGGGAGAAGGCTCAAATGGGCAAAGATAGATGGGGACAAATTCTATTGGGATCTAGTGAGGAAGGGACAAGCACATTTAAAGATTTGTCTAGATGAAAATGTGACAGGCCCAACTGTAGTAAGTGCTTTTGAAGAAATTGCCAAACTTATAAACAAGCTATTGAAAACCTCACCACGAACAGGACCCAAACAGCCGCTAATACTACGCTGGTTTGACCATGACTGCACCAAGGCACTAAAAGAGCTAAAAAAAGCCTTACGGAACAACCGAAAGACAAAGTCAAGATTGCGGGGAAGAGAGCTATTTATAAAAAAGCCCTGAAAACTCGTAAAAACTCTCTACAATATCGAGCATGGGAGGATTTAAGGGAAGCGGCAGAGCGTAGAGATATGTCGGCTTTCTGGAAAATTAATAATGAACCTTGTTTTAAAGACCCGAGAGGGCCGGACATAATAAATACCATACTTCCTGAACAATGGCGGAATCATTTCTGTGGTCTTTACAACCATATGGGGGCCACACTGCAAGAAAAAGGGTCAAAACCACCAACAACCACATGTTTATCGTTCACACTAAAAGAAATAAAATCAGCCATTCAAGGGCTTTCCAAGAATAAAGCCCCTGGTCCCGATGGCATTCCCCCTGACCTCTACCTGAGCAACATAGAGTTGTGGGCTCCCGTCCTTACCAGGGTATTGAACGAGGCAGTTGTGGCAGGACTGCCCCGCTCATGGTCCTCTGCAACCATTGTCCCCATCTATAAAAAAGGCAGTCGGGATGACCCCCAATGTTATCGTCCCATTTCATTGATAGACGTTACGGCAAAAATCATGGGACGCGCCATTTTAAATCGTCTGCAAGTTTGGGCAGAGGATCATCACATTTTAACTGATGTACAGTATGGATTCAGGGAAGGGAGATCCACAACAGACCAATGCTTAAATCTATATTTACTTACCGCTAAATATAACATTGCAGCCAACGGAACCATATATATGGGTTTTATGGATCTCTCAGCTGCCTTCGATCGTGTAAATAGACAGAAATTATGGGCCCTGATGATCTTGATGGGGGTGGATTATGAAATAGTAGACATTTTAAAGGCTCTGCACTGGGAGACCACGGCCACAGTCCGTAACAGTAACGAAGGGATGAAGACCGAACCGTTCCCTTGCACAAGTGGAGTGCGGCAGGGCTGCATTTTAGCGCCGTTTTTATTTTCTTTATACATAAACAATCTGGACAAAAGCCTCATGGAACTAGAAGTGGACTGCCCTAAGATCGGCCAGCGCTCAGTACCAGTCCTCCTTTATGCGGACGACGCTGTGTTGCTAGCCCGAACGCCACTGGGACTCCAAAAACTTATTAATGGGTTCGTAAATTTTATGAATTCTTTGGACCTTTCAGCCAACCTGGATAAATCTTTCATCATGACCACAGGCCGGAATGCAAAAAATAACTTCTCGTACAGTATAGGTAGTCATAAGATGGGAGTAGTTAAGACATTTTCCTACCTTGGCGTCCTCTTCGACGAGAAACTAGAATTTAGAAATCTGGCCGAAAAGCATGCATCCAAGTTGGTGGCCTCTACGGGTGCTATAATGGCATATGGAAGGAGGCTTGGTAGGTGGTCACCGGAACAGATACTAAACTTATACAAAGCTGTATCCTGCGCAAAAGTGTTATATGGAGCAGAAGTGTGGGGCTGCAAAATTAATCACATACAACAAATACAAACGGAGGAAAATAAATTTTTCAAAAGACTACTTAAGGTCCCCCAGAGTACCCCGGCACATATAACCCATCTGGAACTGGGAGAACCCTATATCAAGGATAAAATCAAGATTCGACCTCTCATGGCCTGGATCAGGATATGGACAAACCCAGAAGCCAGCTTTAGTAGACAGATAATTATGGACTGTCTAAACCGGGACAAATGGGAACAAATCACGTGGTTAAAATACGTTAGGGATACCCTGGTCCGCATTGGCTGCAAAAACATGTTCACTGACCCAGAGCAGCTGACCACACAGAACAAAACATTGCTTAAAAATTCATTTGAAGCATGGTCAACTGATAGGAGGGCGCTCACTGAAAACAAAAAACCCTCGGTAGCGGCTCATGGACCAGTGGTAACCACAAATTTTAAAATGGAACCATATTTGGCTGTACTGTACAATGCGCAGGAAAGATTTTACATGACCAGGTTTCGTTTGAATTTATTACATCATTTATTGGCAAGTCCTGCTGGTTACACATCTACGGTAGAGGCGAAGGGCACCTGCGGCTGCGACTCTAGGTCTCCGCAGGACACCCTTCACTTTGTTTTATTATGCCCCCGCTTTTCAGAACCTAGAAAGAAGTTTTTAGTAAGGATCTTGAAAAACCGAAAATTTAAGCACGCCAAAGATGCCATTTTATTTTTGCAAAAGGCACCAGATCCTCATACTTTGTTAAGTGTTATTAGTTTTATTAAATCTGCTATAAAATTGAGGAAAATGAGGGAAATATCTGTAGACTCCACTTGAACGCAGACTGAAACCCCCATTACCTGAAAATGACAAACTGTACTTCTTTGTAGATATATATGAAATTTTTAATAATCTTTTAACTGTTTTTATATAAATTGTATGTATGTATTTGCTATGCACTTTAATGGTATCTTTTTAAGTACCGAATAAAGGAATTTGAATTTGAATTTGAATTTGAATTCATTTAAAGGCAAAGGAAAGGAATTAGGCGTGATTTTCATACGTGGAACTATCTAAAGGGTTTTTGATCATTAATAATTAAAATAAATAAAAATTGCTATATGGGGACATTTTTTTTAAAGTAATTGCACTAAAAATCGTGTTTGATCCGTATAATATCTAATAATCCTACTGTGAATAACATATGACTCCTAGCATCAAAGTTGAAATTCTAGCAGCATTTTACTACAATGTGAGGAATAAAATGTGAAATTCACTTTACCCAGGCTGACAAAACTCATTTTATAAGGGTGTACCTTATACATTTCTGACCTCCATCCCTGGGATATCTAGAGGAGACCCTGGGGGTCCCTAATATGACAAAACATGGTAGGTTATCCTGTTTTAAGTGCCCCTACCACCAAAGTTGAAATTGGGCAAATTGTACTTTTTGAAAGCAGTTCTGCCACTCAGGGCAGTTTCCAAACTGATCTCAAGCTTCAGTAATGCACACATCCAAGTGTGGGACAAGCAGCTGACCTCTATACTGCTAGAAAAGTACACCACACACTGCATACAAATGAAAATAAGTATAAAGAAACCAGCAGAAGTTATTATCCTACCTTTAAATTATTGTCAAACTGGTACGGAATAGGACTGCCTTTCAGCTGTGAGTCTTCAGAGTTGCTTTGAATTGGAAAGACCGCATGGTATAGCCTTTTCTCAGACAGGGGACAACAGGTTCAATGGTCAAAAGCCAAAGACTGTTTTTAGAACTAACCAACCCAACTGGACGTGCAATTTCCACGTAGAGAACCACTGTGACAGAATGTAATTTAAACATAACACAATGGAAGCTTGTAATATTGAAGAGTAGTTTAATTAACTGATTTCTTTGTATTAATTAAATATCCTGATTCTCACACTGTAGGGTAAAGCACTATAAGTAATGTTTTAGGTAACATTAGCTAAAGGAAATATTGCATATTCTGTTAGGCGTACATGAGGATATCACTGTTTTCTTGAGATATAATACAAGTGTAGGAAATGTGCAGGCGGGGTTTATCCTATTGAGTAACATTATCAAGGGATATCAGTGTTTGTAGGTCATATGCAGAGAATAACTCTGCCATGCGTATAGCACTAATGGTTTTAGCTTAAAGATTACTGTGCAAGATCTAATATAAGGAGGAAATGGAATTCAGTATGCATTCATGTGCCCTCATGTTACACTAGTACAATTGCTAAAGGAATTGGTAGTTGGTTATTAATGTTTTCTAACTAGCTCAATGTGCTATTTACCTCCTACAAGTTTGTTTGTGCCCAGCTGCCAAAAATAGGGGTAGATAGTGTTGACAGAAGATAAACCTGTTTCAGGTTTCCACTGTCGAAATGGGGGAAGGAGGTTAGCGCCTCTGTAAATTAAGGCTAGGCAAATTAATGTTTTCTCTCTCTTTTTCTCACTCTCTTTTGAGCCTGTCTAAGCTATCTAGGAAATGGCCATGAGACATTTAATTGGCTATTCAGTAATACTGTTTTAAAATGGATAGCATTAATAAAATGAATAAATAAATATGTAATTTTACTGCCCATCCTGTCTGATGAAATTGTGAAAGGATGAGCAGTCTTGATTGCTGTTCCCTTATTTATTCTTTAAAGGGAACTAGATGTGGGTAGTTTTTGTTCTAAAAATCTTAGGTGACAACACCATTATTGTTTATGTTAATGTCATGCTACATACAGTTTTGCAAGGACATTGCTAGTCTTTTTATTAGCTAGTCGGTGTAAATAAGCTGACAGCCCTTGTTAGAGCTGGTGAATAGGGTTTTTTCTTTACAAATTATGTTGCATAGCCTGGATCTGAAAAGTAGAATGCAGGAAAGTCGCCCATGTGATCATCAGCAAACATTTTTTAAGGAAAATAATGTTTGATAGGAGTTTGTTTGCCACAACATGTTCTGCTGGAGAAATGTATGTACCCACTATCTTGAAGTTTTTTTTAGTTCTATATGTAATAAGAATCCCTGTTAAAGTAGCAGTTTTAGATTTTCCTGCTACGCCTATAACATTAGAGCATGGTCCTATGCATACAATGTAGGTGTCTTTATGAAAGAAAAATCATTTTAGAGGTGTCTGCAATCCTGTACACGTAGTGAAAGGTTAGGACTTATGAAACACAAGCTTGTTAAGACAAGAAACACAAAAGAATGCTTGTTCTAAGAATTCCCTTTCTTGAGGTTCTTCAGATAAATAATATAGGAATATACAAATGTAAGGATTTAGAGTATGTCTGTATTGTTTTTCTCTTTTCCTCAGAATTTAGTAAATGAACACAGATTTTCTTAGCTGTTTCAAATAGTTTAATAGGTCCAGTTTTTTTTACTCTCAAATAAAACAAAGTGGTTCTTAGGTGCCTTGCTAATATATGGGGTGCCCCAAGACCAGGAAGTATTCTGGGACTATGCTCTCTGTTGATAGATTATTGGTATGCCTTGTCTAAAGTCCTTTTGTTCTGTCCACCAATAGATATTTGCTGCCTTACAACAATTGCCAGAGGGGCCCGGACATCAGATCCAGGCTGGGGAGTCATCACCAGTCCAGCTTGAAGCCAAGATGAAGGTAACCAGCACAGGCGTTGCTGGCAACTAGGACCTCAGTGAAGGCGGAAGCACTGGGATGTGAAGTGTGTACCCCTGCCACTGTCTTGGGCAAAATACAGGGTCACAAATCAGAAAGGAGATGTGGTGGATCAAGTTTTTGATGCCCAGCTGAGAGAGTCACAGACCGACAAGGACGACACAGAGGCTTTTGCTTGAGTCGACCCCGTTTGAAACAAGGGTTGCTTCAGGCCTCTGAGTCCTGGTCCCAAAGTGAATGCAAGTCTGCGCCTTTGTTTGTTGATCAAGGAATGCCTGGGCATACTGGGTACAATCATTGGCCCCACCAAAAGAGCAGTACGCTAGCGGAGCAATACAGGAGTTAGGGAAGGACTTGAGTTTAGGGTACAGGTGCTGGGTCTCTGGTGCCTGTTAGATCAAAGTGAAGAAAACTGGTGCACGGCCTGAGACACTAGACAGGATCATTGAGGGTACTTACCCCAGAAGGTGATTTCCCTATCCTGAAAGAAAGACTTTTTCTTCTGAAACTGAGCCATGATTTTTTCCTTGAGTTACGAGTTGTGCAGCTCCACCGTGGGAAGAACAAGAGCCTGCCTGTGAGGCTCAAATGGACACAGGGAGAAGACTCCCCTCAGGCTGGTTGTACAGCGGCTTCAATTTCCCAAGGACTTCTTTTTGTTAGTAACGTACCCTTTCAATCGTCCCATTTTTGAGGAGGAGCAGCCCTTTGCGGCTCCTCGTCCTAATTCTCATGGCCCTGTGTAATCCTCCTGGTCCCCTGCAACCAGGATTGTTTTTGTAATAATATGTCTGACTGCTTTAAAATTTGCATTAGGAATAATGCTTATTCTGCAGGAGAAACCTTCTGCTGAGCAGTTGACAAATGTTATTTTGCCCTTTCCTTGAGTATAATAATGCATACTCTAGCCCTCATAAGAGGAACAATGGAAAAGTCAATTTGAAAATGTTTTTATTAGATATGTGCTGTTGGCTATTCTGAAATTGAAATAGATGGTCACTGAAATACATAGAAGCCCTGAAAATGTTTTTTTACATAGAAATGGACTAGATGGCTCTAGGATTTGCTTTCTGCTTAGGGTTGAAAACTATTGATTGTTCTGTTTGTAATAATAGTCATTACTCTACTGCTATCTGTATGTTAATTATGACCCAATGCTCTGTTCCCTTTGTACTCCTGTTTATACTTTATATATACCAGCTTAATGAAATGTTTAGAATGTAAATGACTAGCAATGGATTAGGATATTGATGAATTCATGAGAATAAATGTGCAAAATATTTCCTATGTTCCTACTAGATCATAGGAATGTCTTTAGCTCATGCTAAAAGGACTATCTGGTAAAGATTGCAGAAATAGCAGTTAGCATGAGCTAAAATCCATTTTGTTCTTGGGAGCCATTTTAGTTAGCCATGTGCTCACCATGTGCTATCTCCCTCTTCCAGAGCCTTGCTCATGCTCAGAAAGGCCTAGCTGGTAGAATGTACCTGCTCCTAGTGTAGAACTGTGGGGCTATTCTTACTGAAATAAGCAGTTTAGTCTCTCCTCCCACTCTGTTGACTAAGTAATTCTTATGCATCCATATATGTATTATGTGCACATTTGTACTGCTCCTTTTCTGAGTCTTCATGCTAACTCAGCAATAAACTGGCCATAAAAGGCCCCTGTTCTCTGTACTCCTTAGATTGCCTCCTACAGTGGCCTTAGGGTACTGTATGACGCAGTCTCCCTCATCTGAGGTTTATAAATATGTTTTCTTGATATTTCAGCTTCTGTGCCAATCTCTTCCTTGTTGGTTTTAAGGATCAGATGTATCAGTGAACCCCTAGGAAGGTTTTTATTTCTTCAATGTGACATGTCACATTACAAGATGGCTTTCCATTACAGTACCCTTATCATGCTATTTTGCATCATATACATTGTTACATGGGGCTCATTTGCACTTCGTCACCAAACCAGATGTGTCTATGTGACACATGCATCAGTGTGAGTCTCAGAGACATCAACTGGAAGTGAACTGTAGTGAGCATCATGTTAGTGTGCATTTAGACATGTGTGCCCGGCACTTCGAGTAAATTGATACATCTACAAAGTTGACACCAAAGCGCAACTGTAGTTGTGTTTCAGTGCCAAACATAGTGGAATTAAGGAGGTAATATCATTTGAAAATGGATAGGTTGTACTTTGTATAGAGGGTGTTCAGTGAAATATACTTCAAATGTGACTGAGACAACATATTTTGATGTGTAGCTATCTTACCTACAGGCACGTAGGTATGCCTACAGATAATTGTGTTGTTGAAATGTAAGTACATGCACAGCAATTTGGCTGTGTCAATGCAACATGGAGCATGACTACCGACTAAGCATGTTTCCATGCATCAACTGATGATTGCACAAATTTGGAATATGCTGACAGTACATGGTGAAGTTAAATGTGGGCGTTTCAGTCAAAGAATTTGTGTTTGTATTGCATATAATGTTTGTGAGTATGCCACTTTGCTGAACCTATGTCTCTGTCTCTTGCAGCATCTACAGAGGGCGGGAAAGGAGAGGGGCCCGACACCGTTGGGGAAGCTACTGGCACAACTGGTACACAGGAGTTCAGTGACACTGAGGGGGCAAGCACCTCGGAGGGGAACAGGAGTGCACTGGAGGATTACCGCCCAGAAACACTAACCTCCACATCTTCCCACTCCAGCGATGACCCTTCTGTGTTAGCGGGCACAGGAAGTTCAAGATCTGCATCTTTTTCCGCCACACCTCATCCTGTGCCCACCCTCCAAGATGTTCCCCAAAGTGCTATCCGTGCCCACAGCTCTAAGAAGGGTAGAGTCTCCCTTCCCCAAGGCACCCCTTCCCCAAGGCACCGCTGCTTCTGCCCCTGTCTCCCCAGCTGCCCTCAGTGTGGAGGCCATAGAAATATTGTGGCAGCTGTGTGTGGGTCTGACTGTGCTCCTGAATGCCCTCTAGGATCATGGCAACAAGTTGTGTCAGGTTTTTGAGTTCATGGAGGGCATTCATTCTGACTTGGGTGGCCAACACCAAATTGTCCAGCATTCAGCAGTCCCAAGCTCCCAGTTCAGCTCCTGTCCCTTCCGTACCCACACTCTCAGTGCCCCCTCCTGACCAGAGCACACACACCCCAGAGCACTCAGGCACCAAGCCATCCACATGCAGCACGCAACAACAGCACTCCAAGCCAACACGAACCATACACCATCACCACAGAATAACAAAGAGCACACATGACCGCACCACAAAAAGCTCATCACAGGACACTCAGAGAAATAAGGACAAAAACATGCATCCACATTGCATTCAGATTCCTCACCCTCCAAGAGCACTACCATTTCTACACCTGATCTGAAACCCACATAAGCACTTTTCCTGTCTGTCGTAAACCTGGTGCCTACCACAACTGCCCCAAAATACCTTCAGAAGGCTATTTGTACAAACTTTGACTTCCACCCACACCCCTGTGAAGTGTGGACAAGAGAGCAAAGTGGGCAGTGTATCCCTCACACAGCAAAAGGCAACCCCCACCCCCGCGTACCAACAGGTCTGGCAAATTCCCACAGGAAGATAAACCACCACCACCTACTACAGTTTTGGGAAAGAGGGAGGCTGTTGACCCACCTCACTTCTCACTTGTGGCAAGACACTTGGGGGATATCGGATCCCCAAAACAATTGAGACCCAGCCCTCCTCATTCACCATCAGCCACTGTCCTTCCACACAGCATGTCTCCGCCTCCCTGTGCCACAACTCCAACTGGTCCAACCAGCCCTCAAGCTCCCACGTCCATGGATCCCTCTACCTCAGCAGTTCTCACCCTCCCAGGTCCGGTCTTCTGACTAGTCCAGACAATCAGCCCCTCCCAGTTCAACTCCCACACAATTCTGAGGCCAAGTCCCCCTTCCCATCCCATTCCTCCCTGAGCAGTGTCAGGATTTCAGCTCCTAGCCGCGGTATGCGGAGTGGATATGTGTCGAAGAGAAGTGGTAAGTCTCAGTTATCTTGGAGACAGTTGGTGGCTTACCGTTTCTTGAAGACCTGTTAGATCGGGTTGCAGTTGTCTTTTACTATATCCAACATGGCGGCTACACGATCAAGCCGTTAGCGTTCTAGTGTTTTTTCCATTCCTCAGGCGAAGGTAGTTCGTGCGCGAGCGCCTATGCTCTGCGCACTTCAACTGTCATTTTCCCGGGAGCAGCTGCGTATCTCCAGTGCTCCGAACTTTTCCTGTCAGAACTTCGCGAGGGAATTATTTCTGCTCGCCATTTGCCCCGTACCTGTTTCCGAAGAGTTGGTGTAAGGTCGGAAGCAGTTTTTTCTCAGTCTTCGTGGGAGAACCCAGGTATTGCGGTGGCTGGTCGTAGGAGAGCATCTCTCTTCTCCCAGCGTGCCGCGGACTTTGATTATTTATTTCTTGCTTACCTTGAGACTGTTTGGTCCAGTCTACATTTGTTATCTTTCCTGAGGGAGAACTTTGAGTTACATCAGATTCCAGTATCCATTATAGTAGCGTGTTAAGTGTCCAGTGGATTACTACGATACTAGAAACTTTCTGAAGTATATCTCCAGTGATAGAGCTTTATTTACACGTAGGTGAAAATATATATATATATTTGTGCTTACCAACTTACCAGCTAATCATCATCGCTCTACACAGCATTCACGAAGAAAAGGAAACAGAAGGACAGTTGCATATACTTTATCAGCTAAATAAGACTACAAGAGAGAGGCAATTACCACTGTTAGTTCAGGTGTGGGAGTTCCTCTCGGAAGTAACCTTCCAGCAAGACTCCGCAGTGGCAGTCTCTCTTTCTCTCCACTTCCCCTTTCCCCTTCTTTACTGCTAGCTAAAAGAGATTTTGACTGCAGTGGAGTTAGGGAGTTGGGAGCTATCTTTTGATCCTGTGGAAGCCTGGTTCTGGAGTTCGGCGCTCGACAAGCAGTGCCTGGACTGTCCATTCGAGGCCCCTAACCTTGGGTGATTCCTATGGCAGTGGATTACATTACATATTTTTTGCACACTTGTGCAGACTTTAAATTTGGACTGGCCTTTGGTCTTAACGTTTTGCACGTCTTGCAATGTATGTGTATATGTTCATCTGTTACATGCTCCGTATGCCACATTCACATTTGCATCCACAGGATTTTCTTTTGCAGAGGTTGCCAAAGGTTACAGCAACTTTTATGCTTCTTGAGTCGGAGGCTTGAGATTGCAATGATGGTTGTCTGTGATATACTCTAATCCTAATCATTCTGTTGTCAGCTCTTCAATTTTGTACACATGTAATATTTGGATGCTGTTCCAGAAGAGAATTCTATTCGCATGGTGACTTGAGGGGTGGACAGGGTCCGTCTTATCTGTGGAATCTATCTTGATGTGTACATACCAGTGTAGATGTGTAGTCATCTTTTATAGGTCTGGCTTCATAGTCACATGGGTACATTTGAATGTGTGCACTTAAGTGCTCATACAGTGTGATTGTCCTGTTATTAGCTCAATTATGGATGTGTATGTGCCCTTGAGCATGACTCTTACAAACATGTATGATCCGGTTGATGAGTACCTGTTTGTTTACATGATCAGACACCTTCTCTAGATTGTGGGCACATGTATGATTTTTTTCCGGTGTAATGTGCAGTGTGTCGGTGTGACCTTGCAGTCCAGGGCACACCTACTTGTTGTCCACATCATTTGTGAGTATGCAGAGTGTGTCACTGCAATGTCTGTGTTGTGAGTTTTGGGATAGCCATAGCTCTTGCTTACCTTTGTTCTCACTGTGCTGACTGGCTCAGGCAAACAAACATTATATGTGACTTTTCACATACATTGATGTCACTTTACGCCTAATTTTCTCTACTATGTGGTATTTAGAGTCTTACCAGGCCCATGAAGATCCTTGGATGTTGACACATTCTGAGGAACTCCTCTATGTGTTTTTGCTCTGTACACTTCTCACCTGTACAATACTAATGTACACAACTTCTGTCTAATATGTTTCACTACATGCCTTGGCAGTGCTTGGCCTTCCCCACCACTCCATGGTGTGACACTACACTGTGAAGGATGATCTGTGTCCAAAACCATTGTGCAGCTCAGCACTGATTCACAATTTGTTATGTGCTATTTTATTTACTTGATTTCAGTCACGATTGCTTATGTACAGTACAGATGGGTTTCCAGGACAGTCCTCTAGTCAGGTCCATACATACGTGTTAGCCTGAGTTGCCCAGCATCAGTTGATAGCTAAAGTGTGTATCTGTTTCTTGAGGTACTGATACCCATTCTGAGTGTGAAGTGATCTGTGTGATGTGATGATTTGTGATGTTAAATTTCATGGTGGTGTAATCAGATATGTGTGATACTGGTTTTAGTAGTGTTCACACACTGCTTACTGTGCATGCACTTCTGTCAGTGGATGTTGCATTGTCCTTGCCAGGAGTGAGTCCCCCTAATGTCCAGCTGAGATTGCTATGTGTTGTGTTTGGAAGCTCATATGTTATGAATTTGTGGCTGAGGGATGCAGTCTTTTTCCTGTGTTGCCTCTTTCTACTGACAGGTCCATGTGTGTGTAATGTCTTTCTAGCATGACATTGTGTGAGGAGTTTTAGTATTTGAATGCATTCTGTGTGTTGAATGTGTACTGTGATCTAATTGTGTGCATGTCACATGCATCATGTGGACTCTTGTTTATTTGCTTATTTTGTGTGAACTATTGTGCTAAGCCCTCCCATATTTGAAGTCACTTGTCAGGACTGTGCATGTGAATGCTTTTGCTGCATATTGACACTATGCTCACTTTGTAACTGGTGGAGTGTCTATGTCAGTGTTTGCAGATTTGTCTGGTTACACACAGTTTGTGTTTATATTTGACATTTGTTCATGTATTTTTGGATTAGTTTGGATGATGCTGTCTCTGCAGTTGGCCGGAGGAATGACGTAAATAATTAATTTACTCTCTTAATTTCTATGCAGGTAAGTACTTAATCAATAATAACTCAGATCGGAATGAAAAAAGACAGAGTCCGTGGTGTTAGAGTTTCTAAGGGTTTTATTCCTCATAAAGGAATGGTCTGGACCAGGATATCATGTTCTGACCACCACAGGGGTGTCAGAAGGGATAGAGCGCTACCGTTTATTAACAATACATAGCTTATATACTTGATTTATACCATAAGAAGTAATGTAAGAGGCGTAACAGCTGAGAGAAGACAAGATAACAGTATACACGTGGTACTAGTACGTAATCAAGAGGCGTGAACTAGAGGTGTGTGCTAGAAACGTCACTGACAGGTGACGCAAGTGGGTGGCACCAAGGGGTGGTGCTAACAGAATTGTTGCAATGTCAGCAGAAATCGGAAGCTTGGATGCGCGCGCAGCTGCATGACGTGTGATTGACGGGGTGCAGGGGACTTGACATTTACACTGACGGAAAGAGACAGAAGTCTGGCATGTCAGATCA
Organism: Lissotriton vulgaris; assembly: GCF_964263255.1. NCBI lineage: Eukaryota > Metazoa > Chordata > Amphibia > Caudata > Salamandridae > Lissotriton > Lissotriton vulgaris. The sequence continues at coordinate 616,665,184 of NC_141696.1, forward strand.
ACTTGTACTTCTATCATATCTGATATCTGATGTTTAGGAACTATACTATCTGGGCGAAAAGGTCTCTAGGGCAGAAGCTATTCTATGCTAACTGTGGATGCGTGTATAAGCGCCTAAGTGTCTGCATGTGAAGCGTGGGGCACGGGGCCTTCCGTGGAAGCATGGCAACAGAGGCTATGAATTACTTGCATTGAGACAGGTCGGCCCTTTGGCTCTGCAGCTGGGGAGGATGTTTACAGGATCTAGTAGGCAAGAATGTATTCTCGGGGAGCGGAACAGATAACTCGAAGGTTATAGTCAGTCTTGGCAGAAAGCAGGCTGAGCTGAGCGCGAGGGGCCGCGCTGAAAGTAAGTCAGAGTTCACGGGTACAGAGGTAGCCTGGGCAGAGGCTGCCAGAGTCAGGAGCCACAAAAGAGGTTCGATGGCAGAAATTCAGGGCCTACTCTGCTAGAGCAGGAAAAACATGTAAAGTGTACTACAAAAAGACGGTGGCATAGCATACCTAAGAACGGATTATATAATCCATTCAGGGTGGATCTGAAAGAGGACATGTTAACGGTGGACGCAAATGTATTTGCGTCTTCATAGCTGGCACAGGAGGGAAGTTACATGCATTTTAAGCTGGTACACGGAATCGGTGGGGTACGCGCTAGGGAACATAACATGACCAAAAATTTAATTTTCCTCATTCCCTCCTTGTTCCCTACGGACCCTTCATGAAATATCGATCCTCATGAATCGATCAGTCTGTTCTTGTAACATCATTTGTTCTTCTTTCTTTCGGTTACGTTTTGAGAGAAAACTGGAGTGTTCAATACAAGAAGTGGCACACAGTCCACAAATCGCTGGCCCACACTGTAGGCACAGGCAGCAACTGAATACTAGGACTAGGCCAATACCTAGGAAGGATAGGATCTTCCATCCCCAAGCTGTTAACGTTGTCCAGAACCAACCGGACCAAGTCCAGGTGCCTGGATTCTGATGTATCTGATTTGCAATTTTATGGAGACGGGTGATAGCTTGATATACAGATGGTGCGTTTTGTGGTATGAAAACACAGCAACTTGACCCGATGACCTTACAGGCTCCACCTCTATCTGCCAAGATGACGTCAATAACAAGACGATTCTGAAGGACAACAACCCGCATGGCGGACTGCTCTTCGGTTAAGTTACCTAAGGCGGAGGCAGTTTCATTTACTACTGCTTCAAGTGTTCTAGTTAATCTGCGTATTAATTTACTATTCTGAACAGGTCCTAAGAAGAAAAAGAATCCTTTATTAAAGTCGGTGTACTGTTCCCATGCCGTTTCTGTGTAGTCGACAAGTGGGATATCTCTTCTGTGTCTATTCTTTACTAGATTAGTATTTCTGTGGTAATCAGGAGGAGCTAGAAAAACAGGTGGCAGAAGGAATGCAAGGTAACAGGTACCATCCCAATCTGGAGGTAGACGAATGTATGCGGTATGACCACAAACAAAGTAAGAGTGACTGATGGCTTTGAAGGATGATTTTCCATGATCACTGAATTCGACCACAGTAGTGCATTTACTATGACCTAAGTGTACTGAACCTTTCTTCTTGATACATAATTCACCAGTGACTGGCAGTACTGACATAATTGGTAGAACTGGTGCAGCTTCGGATTCGACAGTGAGAATCATAAGGCTAATTGTATAATTACCTAGTCCATATACTTCATTTTCTAGATCAGTTCCTATTCTAGTGGGGAGTCCCTCCTTATCTGGGTAACAGACGTCGAGCAGGACCAAGTTCAGATTTCCCCAAACCCAACCCCCATCGAAAACAGCAATATCAGGATCTAAGGAATTAATTATTTTAAACCATGCTCCGCAGGAGCCATTATGAGTGAATGGGTACGGGAAGAGGGGCAGAGCTCCCTTGTAATTCTGGTAGGGAGGGAGTCGGCCACATATCCAGCAGTCTGTAGCATTGTTAGTTTGATGGGAATGGTGTAGCATACTAATGAATGTATTGTTGCGCAGCGCAAGTCTGTAGGAAAGCTCGTGTGGAGGTAACTTGCTAAAAGTGTGTTCAGCAGAAACATTGTAAGCAGATTGTTCACGCTTGAAAATAGGGTAATAGATAGGCAATAGGATGCTAGTAATGATAATTAAAACACTGAGAATAAACATGATTATTAGTGTCACTATGCAGTGACTACGAAGTGATTTGCAATATGTACGTTTCTTTGCTTCTCTCTCTCTCTCTCTATCTCGATCTAGGGGATACATGTCAGAAACTATTTAACCGATTCACCTAGGGGAGGACTTAAACAATTAAACTGTCTGACTTGCTAGATCGTAATTTCATGCGATAATTTTCTTGAGGAGTCTTTTCTCGTCCAGATTCTGTAAAGTCTTTCTGTTTGACACAGTCTTTGGTGGGGGTGGACGAGTCTCGGTCAGGTTTCAGTCCAGAAATTTTTTTTATATGACTCGTGTGGACCCACCCCTTTCTTCCTTCGATTTTCACGGCCGTCCTTGTTGTAAGCAGTACGGTCTTCGGAGACTTCCAGCGGGGCTCCAGCGGACCTTTCCTGTCGAAGTTGCGGACGAACACAAGGTCACCAGGACGGACGTCGTGTGGCTTTACATCAGTGTTGTCAGGGAAGGCTGCGGCAACCTGTGAATGACATGATTGGAGTGCAGACATCAAGGAGGCAAGGTAATCTGTCAACATGTTAGAATCAACATCAGTAATCTTTTTTGGAATGGGCGTCCCCCACATATTCGGTGGTCTTCCAAAGACCACCTCGTACGGGGATAGCCCTGATCTCGAATGGGCAACCATTCTCATGTAGAATAGTGCCACTGGCAGGGCGACTATCCAGTCGACCCCTTTCTCCTGACATATTTTGGCAAGGCGGATCTTTAGTGTCTGGTTATGCCTCTCAACAAGGCCTGCGGCTTCTGGATGTCGGACACAATGGAACTTCCACTGGTATCCCAGTAATAAAGAAACTTCTTTCATTAAGGCAGATGAGAATGGCTGACCGTTATCTGAGTACACGACACGAGGCAAGCCGTATCGTGGGAAGAATTCACGAACCAGCTGCTTGGCAGTGGTCGGAGCAGTGTAATCTGGGACTGGGTATGCTTCGGTCCAGCGGGACAAAGCACAAACAATTACGAGAACATATTTAAATCCCCGACAACGGTCCATCTGGATATAATCCATCTGGAGGACTTCAAAAGGGTGGTCGGGAGGATGAAATCCACCTTGCTCTACAGGGACGCTTTTTCCTGGATTGAACTGACAACAGATCATGCAAGTACGCACTTTCTGTTTTGCTGCTGTTCGTAGGTGTTTATTGTTCCAGAGATTTTGCAAACTGTCTAACATTGCTTTCTCTCCTAGATGTGCAGGACTATGTGCTGTATTTATCATGACTTGAACCATAGAGTCAGGGAGAAACCATGTAGATTTTCCCTTCGTCATCCAACCTTGATCTGTCTGGATCCCTCCTAGTTCGATCCATTTCTTTATTTCTTCTGGAGTAGCATGTGTCTGAATGTCGATAACATCTAGTGTGGGATCCCTGACTGTCATACAGTTTGTCGGATCTGTTGTCATTGTCGTATCAGTTATCTGAGTGTCGGTCAGTGCTGTATGTTTTGCTGTCTGGTCTGCCAGGTCGTTACCCTGGGAAACAGAATCTGTGACTTTAGTATGTGCTTTACACTTCATGACGGATATGGCTGAAGGCAGATGTATTGCTTCTAACAGTGCTTGAATGAGAGGACCGTGTTGTATCTTGGCACCATGAGAGGTCAGAAAACCTCGTTCTTGCCACAGCATGCCGAAGTCGTGTACGACTCCGAACGCATAACGGGAATCAGTGTATATGTTGACATTTCTGTTCTTGGCTAGAATACAGGCTCGGGTCAGAGCGATGAGCTCTGCCGCTTGAGCAGACAGTGTATCAATACGATGTGTGTCTTTAACTTCAGTTTCAGTGGTCACGGCATACGCGGCCACTAACTTTCCTGTACTTGTTCTCATGCATGAACCGTCCACATAAAGTGTCAGGTCTGGGTTTGTCAATGGAATATCTGTTAAATCTCGTCGGGGCTTTGTTACTGCATTAATGATCTCTATGCAATCATGCGGAGCTGGATCTGTCATAACTGTAGGTAACAGTGTTGCTGGGTTCAAGATACTGCAACGTCTGATTTCTATGTGTGGCTGGAATAGTGTTAATTCATAACCTGTCAGTCGTGCTATAGTCAAGTGTTGAGTTTGGGTTCTGTTTAAAAGAACCTCTACTGAATGTGGAACTTGTACTGTTAACTGATGACCTAGAACAATTGAATCGCTCTGTCTGATTGCTAACGCTGTTGCTGCTACTGACTTTAAGCACGCAGGGAGTGCCTGGGCTACTGAGTCCAATGTACTTGAAAAATAAGCGCAAGGCTTATGTGAACCTGCTTGATCTTGAGTGAGGACAGACAATGCTGTACCGTCACGTTCTGTAACAAAAAGTGTAAACGGTTTGCTGTAACATGGTGTCGCTAAAACTGGTGCTTGGCATAATGCTTTCTTTAATTCCTCAAAGGCTTGTGTGTGTTCCCGAGTCCAAGGGAGGGCAGGCGAAGTTGCTGCCTCCTGCGTCGTTAACTGGATGAGTGGTTTAGCTAGAAATGCATATTGAGGAATCCATTGTCTGCAGTACGAGGTGAGGCCTATAAAGGCCCGCACTTCCTTTTGCGTCTGGGGTCGTGGCATTTTTACAATTAACTGAATGCGATCGGGAGTGAGCTGTCTCCCTACTTTGGACAGCAAGTGACCCAAGTACACAACTTGCTGAACACAGAATTGTAGCTTCGAAGGAGACACCTTGTGTCCCTTGTCGGCCAGGAAATGTAAAACTGTCAATGATGCTTGCTCACATTCGGGCTCACTTCGTGCGGTGATCAGTAGATCATCGACGTATTGCAGTAAAGCGGTGTTAACTGGCATTTGAACACAATCTAGTTGTCTTTTCAGTGCTTGACTATAGATGCTGGGGCTTTCTGTGAATCCTTGAGGTGCGCGGGAAAATTTGAAACTTCGTCCATTTAAACTGAATCCGAAGAGGTATTGGCTCTCCGGGTCAATAGGTACACTGAAGAAAGCGTTCTTGAGGTCAATTACAGTAAAGAACGTTGCTTCTGAATCAATAGCAGTCAACAGGGAGGAGATATCGGGGACCACAGGGTACTGTGGTACAATGCATTTGTTCAGCTCTCGAAGATCAATCACCAGCCGATATACTGGCGGTGCATTGCGGTCTGTACGTTTAAGAATCGGAATGATGGGTGAATTACAGATATTGGAGTTGGTCTCTACGACCACTCCCTGGGCAATAAGCTCTTCAATGATTTTCAGTAAAGCCACTACAGCATCGGGTGGTAACTTGTATTGTCTGATTCTGGGTAGGACAACTCCTGCCTTGAGTGTAACACGATATGGAGTGATATGCATACAACCTACATCAGCTGGGCCTTTTGCCCATAAGTGATCTGGTACATTTTTCAACCTGACATCAAAATCACGTAAAACATAATGACCCTTGAAATCCCGTAGAAAGAGTCTGACTCCCTCCGGGGAACAGCATATTATAGCTCCTAGAGCCTTCAGTGTTTTAATTCCTAACAGATTTTCTGGACATGATTTCGTAAGTAACAAATCTGTAACTCGGGATAATGGACCTACAGCTAATGGTACTGGTTCCGATACTTCATTTACAATAGGCTGTCCTGAAAAACCAAGGGAAACATTCTGTGAGCCTGAGAGGGGTGCCCCTGGGACTTCATTGTGACTTATTGTAGTGCGACTTGCCCCTGTGTCTATTAAAAACTTTCTGTCTTTTCCCAATACGTGACTGTGTACATAAGGACCTTCTTGATCTACAGGAATTTCAATAAGAGGCAAACCACCTTCCCTCTCTAGGCTGTTTCATGTGTATCGGGGGTAATCTGGATATGCAGATTGGGCATACTGGTACATCTGTTGTGAAACTTGCTGAGTCGCGGCAATGGGCTGTGGCTGTGGTACTGCTACTGTCTGTGCTGTATGAGATGAAGCATGCGTAGGCTGTGTATTCTGCATTGGCTGTACATTTTGTGAGGTCTGTTGCTGACCATGTTCATGTCTAGGCGGATGCGGTCTTTCTTTAGTTTTACCTGTTGAGATGTTATGTTTCAGGACTGGGCATTCATGTACATAGTGACCTGGCTGCTTGCAGTAATTACATGTCCCTTTAACGGGAGCTGTAGCGTTATTGGTCTGGGCCCCACCTTTTCTCTGACTGTCGGCTGGGACCGTCTGAGCTACTAACATTTTCATTTTCGTGTCTTTCATACGCTTCTGTTCCTGATCATGTTCTTCTCTAATTCTGTTCTGATGATATTGTAACATTTGTAACATCTGGGATGGCGTATTTGCCTGCCAAGTACTTTCAACCTTATACACTCTATTTTTAACTAATGGTAGGGAATTCTCGACTAACTTTGATACGAAAAGGTGTGGATATGACTCGCTGCTGGGTTGTAGGCCACTATTTATAATGAAACATTTCTCGAATCTTGAATAGAAGTCACTAGTATCTTCATCTTGTTTCTGTTTACAGGACGAGATTGCGTCCCAATCTTCCTTTCTAGTTGTCAATAATCTTGGTAAAACCTGTACTATTAATCCGGGCAATGCTTTAGTCCTATCCCCAAGGCCTACCCCTGGGATTCGTTTGCTTTCTTCGTCTTCTATTTCTGCCCATGCTATCTTAGACTCTCCCACCTCCCAATCCTTTTCCTTTAATTTCTCGTAAATGCCCGTGGGCAACAGTACTTTTAACATTTTCATAATATCATCATACGTGTAATCCCCCATCAACAACATGTCTTTAAGCTCTCTGTGAAAACCTGCAGGGTCTTTATCATGACACGGGACTAATTTCTTCATTTCTAACAGTTCTAACTTAGTCAGTGGTGTGTGGACATACACACGCCTCAAAACTTGATCCGCACCCATAACTGGGTGTACTTCTCGTAAGGGGTTCTGACTTTCAATGCCACTCAGGCATTGCATGTGATACGTTTTTCTTTCTGGAGGCGGCGGGGGAACATATTCAGAACTTATGAAGGTGTTATATTTACGTCGTTGTTCTAGAATTATTTGTATTAACTTGGTACTGAAACCTCTCCATCTATCCATGAGTAGGGCTTCTAATGTTTCGTGTAAGGGACCTGGATCGGAATGGTTGTTTCTGTACTTGATGAGGAGGTGCTGAATCATGTATACACCTGCTAATTTCTGCTCGTCTGGGGAGAGGTTCAAGAATGTCTGTGCTAACGTATCGTCATTATATATGTCTGGGTTTTCGGCCCATAACACGGCTGACCGGGCTAATTCCTGTTCATCCATAGAATTGAGTACATGGTACCCCATTCGGTCTCGAAGCCTTTTATCAGTTTCCTGGAACTGATGTTCAGAAGAATTCGGGTTTGTTAGAGCAGAGAGAAAAACTCTCTTGTTTTCCGGACGGATGCCTTTCCTAAGGTAGTTTCCCTTACCTACATACGCTATAGTATCTGTAGACCTTCCTTTTTCTGTAAGTTCTTCTTCCTCCTCGGAGGAGGCTTTATCATTCCCTTCCTGGTGTGCAATTAATACTGCCTTTCTAATTTTCTGGGACATACTGGCTATGCAAGCCCCCTTGTCATGTTTTCCTTCGGCTATATTTTGACCCCACTTTGTTAGTCCATCTAATTCGCTTTGATCTGTCTCGGGCCTGTCTCGTTCTCTTATTAGACAATTTATGAAAAATCGTAATATCTGGGCTTGAATGTCAACTTTCTGTTTATGCATGGCATCTTTGACACTGTCAGGGTCTTTCCCTGTCTGTATAAACTCGTATATTCTATCGAGACGCTCCTTCATTCCTACATAGCATAGCAAGATATCAGTGGCAGATCTTAACCGTAAGGATGCCAATATCATTGGATCGTTTCTTCCGGGTACTGGATCATATCTACAAACTGACATGTTTTCCTTTAATGCGTCAAGGCGGGGGGACTGGAACGTGAAAGGATTCTGCGTGTCCCTTAAATTGAATCTGTGAGTCAATGGCGGGGTCTGAGGACCCGCGGTCGCACCTCCTGAGGCGGATGCTTGGGCATTATCTCTCCGTGGAGTCTGTATCTGAACTTGAATTTGTCGTTTAGTAAGATCAGGTAGGACCTGTTTCGGTAAGTCAATCTTGAGTGCGGGAAGTGGCGGAGCTGGCGGAACAGGGGAAGTCTGTCGCGGTACTGGCGGAACATGATCTGGGGGCGTAGTGCCACCCCCATCCCTGTCAGTAGGCAGGGCACGAACAGGCAGATTGGTGTAAGCTGGTGCTACATCCTCTAGATAAGCATTTAAGAATATGTCTTTAGTAGTTTTATGCATTACTTTAGTTGGAACTAATGGTGTCGGTAAGTTTTTCGGTATTTCTGATAGGGCTTCAGATGTGCCATCTGCTGCAAGATACATACCGTTTACAAGATTATTTCGGGCACGGTCTATTTGTTCTGTTTTTACTCGGATCCCTTCAGTAACTAATTCGTTTTCTTGGTCTTTCTCTGATTCTTTAAGTCTGTCTTCTCTACGGAGTGCTTTGTCAGCACGCTTACGTGATTCCTTACGCCAAAATTCTATGGCGTCCTTCTGAGATTGTCTAGCTTTCTTTTTCCATAATGCTTCTTCTACCCTCATGATGCACTCGGCATCCCATGTTCCGGTGACAGGCCATCTGTGTCTTTCGTCTAGGTGTTTGGTGTAATCGGCCCATAAATCTAGATATAATATGGCATCTATGCCATGCTTGTTGTACATAAAATTGCCGGGAGTGTCCCTAGGGGGAATAGGAATTTCTTCCTCCAGTATCCCTTTCCTAGTTCCTATCTGCTTTAACTTGTTGAAAAACGGCATTTTGCTTACTTATTACTGAATGCTCGATCCTTATTCCTTAATACTCTTTGACAGCTACGTTATACGAGAAACACAATAATACACGTTAAACAGTCACATTCATACCACAACATTAATCACATAAGAACATTGAAGACATAGATGACTACCCCCCTATACTGGATGTACTGCTCAACAGTACAGATACACTGGTGTAACAGTGCAGAAATTCGGAATACTAGATATACTGCTAAACAGTACAGATACACTGCCTAAAAACAGTGCAGACCGGACTTGCGTACCCAAACCCGTCTAGATACGACCCAGCAATGGTACTCACCGGGAAGCACGGAAACAGAAGGCCTCGGAAAACTTCGACTGGACTCGACTCGGTACTTCGGAATACTTCGGAAAACTTCGGAAAACTTCGGAAAACTTCGGAAACCTGGTGGGCCTCTTAACACCTCGGACCTTGCTTCTTTCGGCTAGGCTCTGGTCGGGATCCTCCGCACTCCTCACCGCCTCGTCTGGGCACTGATCGCAGTCTTCGTCACCTCCGTGGGTCAGAGGGAGATGCAGGAAATCCTGCCAGTACGCGTAGGTTCCTTCTAACTGATGGCAGGGGACATAGCTTGCAACGCACCAACCGGCGCGTGAGGTGGGGGAGGGGTCCCTGTTCGGGCGCCAAAATGACGTAAATAATTAATTTACTCTCTTAATTTCTATGCAGGTAAGTACTTAATCAATAATAACTCAGATCGGAATGAAAAAAGACAGAGTCCGTGGTGTTAGAGTTTCTAAGGGTTTTATTCCTCATAAAGGAATGGTCTGGACCAGGATATCATGTTCTGACCACCACAGGGGTGTCAGAAGGGATAGAGCGCTACCGTTTATTAACAATACATAGCTTATATACTTGATTTATACCATAAGAAGTAATGTAAGAGGCGTAACAGCTGAGAGAAGACAAGATAACAGTATACACGTGGTACTAGTACGTAATCAAGAGGCGTGAACTAGAGGTGTGTGCTAGAAACGTCACTGATAGGTGACGCAAGTGGGTGGCACCAAGGGGTGGTGCTAACAGAATTGTTGCAATGTCAGCAGAAATCGGAAGCTTGGATGCGCGCGCAGCTGCATGACGTGTGATTGACGGGGTGCAGGGGACTTGACATTTACACTGACGGAAAGAGACAGAAGTCTGGCATGTCAGATCAACTTGTACTTCTATCATATCTGATATCTGATGTTTAGGAACTATACTATCTGGGCGAAAAGGTCTCTAGGGCAGAAGCTATTCTATGCTAACTGTGGATGCGTGTATAAGCGCCTAAGTGTCTGCATGTGAAGCGTGGGGCACGGGGCCTTCCGTGGAAGCATGGCAACAGAGGCTATGAATTACTTGCATTGAGACAGGTCGGCCCTTTGGCTCTGCAGCTGGGGAGGATGTTTACAGGATCTAGTAGGCAAGAATGTATTCTCGGGGAGCGGAACAGATAACTCGAAGGTTATAGTCAGTCTTGGCAGAAAGCAGGCTGAGCTGAGCGCGAGGGGCCGCGCTGAAAGTAAGTCAGAGTTCACGGGTACAGAGGTAGCCTGGGCAGAGGCTGCCAGAGTCAGGAGCCACAAAAGAGGTTCGATGGCAGAAATTCAGGGCCTACTCTGCTAGAGCAGGAAAAACATGTAAAGTGTACTACAAAAAGACGGTGGCATAGCATACCTAAGAACGGATTATATAATCCATTCAGGGTGGATCTGAAAGAGGACATGTTAACGGTGGACGCAAATGTATTTGCGTCTTCATAGCTGGCACAGGAGTGAAGTTACATGCATTTTAAGCTGGTACACGGAATCGGTGGGGTACGCGCTAGGGAACATAACATGACCAAAAATTTAATTTTCCTCAGGAAAAATATTATCCTTTCCAGAGTTGTCTAGGATCAGATTGCCTAACCATTCTTTTGCTGAACATGTCCATGCTATTTGGACTTTTTTTGGTGTGATTTGTGATACATGTATTTGGCAATTGGTTTGAGTTCAGCATTGGATCAGACATCCTTGAGTGGAACTCAGACATTTGTAGCTACACACTAGGTTGCACCATTGGGTATCGGGGAACTCATAGGAAATTATTTTGACCTTTATCAGAGCTTATCCCAGGTATAGAGCAGTGAAGGTGGAAGATGGGCAGATGAGGGGTATGTGTGAAGGTCATAGTTGAGTGTGAGAGCCAGGGAACATCACTGTGAGCCATGAGCATTGTGCTCGTGGCATATACTTGTCAAGATAGTTGATGAAGGTGAGGGGCTGGTCACTGTATGGCTTATAACAGTTCATCTGATTCAGGTCAGATGCATTACTAGCACTTTATAATAGTTTACTTGTTATCATACAGTGCTGCTGACTTGTGTTCTGTGCATGAGGCAGAGGCAGAGTTAAAGTGTGTGAGCTGTATCAAGGACTTAACATGTAGAGAGAACATTTCCAATGTTGTTAATGTGCACAGTGACTCTTCATTTCTTCAATTGCTTACTTTAATTCATGTGAGTGGAAGGCAGGTGTGAGGAAGAGGAGGAAGTGTCCTGAGTCTCAGGTCAGGGTTTCCTGCTGTCAAGATGGAATCTTCCTGACACTTTGGCATTCATTCAATACGTTAGAGTTGGTGCTACCTTTATGAGGTGGAGTAATGGTGTATAGGTGTTCTGGGAGTTACCAATGTAGTCATTGTTGTTGATGTACTTGGCCTACTCACATGGTGTCATTTATTGTAGAAATACACAAGTGAATCAAATGCACACTGGCGCTCACTTTGAGTTTGCTGTTTGAGTCAGAAATGTTGTACTGTGTTGCATGGTATGGGCTGTCATTATGTGGTATGGTCTGCCATTGTATGTAACAAGCCTACCAATGTCTACTTGGGGGGTGTGCTGATCTGTGATTATGTGGCAGTGGGGTCTCAAATAATGTGTCATTTACCTTGGCTCACTGACTCAGTACGACACGTTTTGGACTACTGTGAAATACACATACAAACCCTGCTTGCTCTGCCCTCCACTGTGTTGTATGTGGACTGACCCTTGTTTGGCTGCAATGATGACTTTTGTCTTTTTGAAGGAACCCCATGCCTCATCCCTCACTCATGTTGCTATACAATTGCTGATGATCCTAATAAGATGTCACTACAGACAGTGTCCCTGCACATGACTTCTTGCTGCAGATATGTTGTTCCCAGTTGTGCTTCTTTTATGATACATGTGGATGTTGTGATGATGGTATTGCTTGCCAGGGACAATGTGCTGGACTCCTTCTACATTGTGGGCAGGTTTTACAGCGGTTTCACCGCTGCAGTGACGTGACAAGCACGACTGAACTAGTTGCAATCATTTCTATGGAGATGGGTGCCCCCGATGCTGAGGTGACAATTTACTTACGTGCAAGACATGTGTATTTAGAATATGGGATATGTTCTTGCCTCCACCATGGTGTATGTTGTAGACAAGATAGGTATATCCCAGTGACACTTTTGTATTGTTGTTGTTGTTGTTGTTGTACAGGGGTTGCATGCGGGGATCTGTTTTTGACATACCTGCGGTGTTTTCCGCAATGGCGTCTTATCTGCTGGTAGTGGATCAGGCATAACAGCAGAAGGGCTTGCAGAGCTGAATCCATGGTGGCTAGGAACGTGTGGAGGTGTCTCAAACTCATGTTTCTATCTTCGCAGTTGTGCTTGCACCATGTCTAAATAGCTGGTTTCTCCCCTGTGTTCTGATGGGCTGGCTGACGCATCGTGATCTGTCCGGCAAACGGAAATTCATTCCACATGGCGGTCTTTCTCTATTAGCCCTCGCTGGCACCATTGCGGAAAGAAAAATCTGGCAGATCAGGAAACTCTGCGACGGACGGAAAAAGGGCTATCTTTGCCCATTGTAATCTGGCGGTCCCGTGGACCACCGCTGGAGTGACTAAATGGACGTTTTCCGCCAGCACCGCGGAGGTGACTACGGCTGCTATCGTAATCGGCGCCTACGTTCTCATTATACAAGCATAGAAGACATTTATGGAGGTGCAGATGCACTATATTCCTTATTTGTTGGCGTTCCAACAGAGTAATGACTTTGTACATGAAGCTCAACAGTTTAACCTTGATGTACATATCAATAGTAAGTCAATAGATGTTCAAAAGCTGGATTGAGTTTGAGACATGCCTTGGAGCATGACAGAGAAGCTGAGCCACTGCATTCTGAATAATCTGAAACATCTTAAAGACTTAGAGGCCTCGAAATAGAGCACACTGCCATAATGTAGGCAGGAGTTGATAAGTGCAAAGATACCTGTACTCTGGTGGAAGTGAGGAGAAGTAAAATATTCTTCCTCAGGCATTACAGAAGGCTGAAACAGCTATCAGAGACCTTATTAATGTGATAGTCCATTGAGAAATTGCTGCCAGGCCAGATTCTAAGAACCATGAGAGCCTGTCTCAGAATATGAAATGGCTCCAGCTCATCAGGCCCCAGAGGTGTGTCTGATTTCTCATAACCAGAACTTCAGTTTTTTCTGCTGGTTAGAAAGGAGGTTTATGGTTGGCAGAGGTATGCAACCCTTTTTGACTCCCTCCCATCATGGGTAGCCATGGATCGTGTGGTAGTACAGATCCAGTCAGGTAACCCAAACATTTCCACAGAGTCTTGAGCTCCATTCCCCTACAGGTAGTCTGCTGGAGGTCATTACCAAGCAAACAGTCCACAGGCATGACAGGGTTCATATCAGCCTATATAAAACCGACCCTCCCCCCCCACACTCAAATGGAGCAAGAACTATTGTAAGTCACCACAACTTGGTGGAATGCATTGGGAATCACCTGCTCTGGGGACCATAGTCATGCTGGTACCTGTATTGCTCAGAGGCTCAACACCATGCCCAGTGATGGTGACCCATTGCTTATACTTTGTAGTATTGGAGGGCACATGAAACTTAGGAACCATCTCACTGTCATCCAGGGGCGCTAGGGTAATTCCGCTATACCCTCCTCCATTAAGTGGAACAAACTCCTCCCCCAGCACACTAGCATCCCATGGAATCATTTCTTCAGTGGAAGGTGGTACTCTTTTTGGAAACTTGGGATCTTTTCTGTAGTTTCCATATTTAAAGCACTTGGGTGTCTTGGGCTTGTGACTCTTATCAACCTAGATGTTATTCTAGTGGCCAGATTAGGAATGAGAACCAGACCCCTTTCCTTTTTAGTTGTTTTGAGGGTTTTTAGAGAACTCTGACTTTTTATCTCCCCCTCCTTCTTCTGCTGGGAACTCTGACCACACTCTTGGCAGTGCTCTGGGTGCTTTCTTGGACACTCTGGTACTTACCCAGATGTCCACCTCCTCAGCAAGTTTCCTGGGGTCAGTTACCTTGCTATCAACCAGATGTTGACACAGCTCTGGAAAACAAATATCAATGGTGTGCTTCTTCAAATTTAAGTTGTACAGCCCTGAATGGCAATACACCTTTCTGTCCCTCACCCAGCCATTCAGTGCCTTGCTGGCATAATCCAAGAAATCCACCCATGCTTGTAATGAGATCTTGTGGCTGCCCTAAATCTGAGCCTATGCCCCTTAGAGGTCAATCCAAACCTATTGAAAATGATGGCCTTCATAGCAGTCTGGAATGTCTGGTCCTCTACATCTAGTGTAAGGAGTGTTTCCTTCAAACTATGGGCATCTATCTCCATAACCTACCACCCCAGAACATTTCTGGGACCTTGTGCACTCTTAACGACACTTCATTGGCTGCACACCATTTTCTATGTCATCCCCACCACATAAATGGGCGCCAAACTTTCGTTATCCAGACCCTGGATACACCAATGGGCAATGCAGGTATGCTGCCACCATTGCTGTCGCTGGACCTCACTTGCTGTGATCTTATTTTCAGCTCTCTCATTCTGAGCTCATGGGCTATTTTTCGCCCTTCAATGGCCAGCTTTTCTCCTCTAGAGCTTGTTCTTTCTTCTTTTTAGCAAGGACTAGCTCCTTCTCCAGCTTGTTAAGGGCCTGCTCCTTCTCCAGTTTCAATTTTGCAAGCTCTAGCGTCAGCTTTCTCACCTCCCTCCTCCCCTCCAGCTCTTCTGGGGACAGGTTTCTTGAGGACACACTGCTGCCTCTCTGTTACACCCAACGTCAGTAGGCTACATGACAAGTCCTCCAGACTGGTCCTGCTCCAACTCCTTTTCAGACTCTGTTCCCTCCTCCACATCATCTGTTTTGGTCTGGTTGTCTACGGCCAATGCTTTTAAGGCTTTTTGAATCTCTGCCTTCTTCGCATTTCCCTTAGTGAACACACTCCTTTCATGGCAGAATCCCTTGAGCTGGGCCACTGTGTAGTTCTCCAGATTGGCCAGCTTGAATTCCATGCTGCCAGATAAGGCCACAGACATCGCAGGAAAAAAAGCTTGGACAAAAAACGTTTGGAAAAATCAAAGATACCAACATAATTGATAAAGGTTTGTATTGGTGTGAGCATAGAGTTATAGTGAACAATGTGTTACTATATGGTATTGCATGAACACAAGTTCTATTCTCCCTGCTGATCACCAATGTTAGAAATTGGGTTTCTGGTTGCCAGAAGAATGTACCCTGTCCAAGCTGGAACCACCACTCTAGTCAGGGTACGCTATATACACACTAAAAGATACCCTGTACACACCATTTGGTAACTTGGCACAGAGTCGTCAGGCTTATCTAAAGAGGCACATTCATAAAGTATTTGTGCAACACACACATAATCACACATACACACATTTCTAAGATAAACACACTCTCATCCACAAGCATACACCCAACATATATTTAAAAACATTTTTTACATACCTCAGCTGCAAGGAAAGGTCTTATTCAAGCTTATTCACTCAATTTTTCCCTGCACTAATTGTGAATAATGTAATGATATTTCCTAATAATGTAATAACAAATTGGAAGACTAAGAGTAGGGTGAGGGCCACCCATGAGGGAAAAATGTACCCCTTGTTCCTGGATCTGATTTTTCCATCTATGAAGCCAAGGCTCGCAAAGGAAGTGACTGGGTTTGCAGGGAGTAAGTCACGGTTGCAGCTGCAACCCCTAGTGACCCTTAAATGATATCGATTCATGCATCTCTGTTAGACCTAGCATCCTATGCATGGTTTCCCCTGACTGTTTTCGCCTTCTGAACTCCTCTTTTGTTGACTTTATTTTTGCTGCTCTTAGTGTTCTGGGCACTTTGCCACTGGTAATCAGTGCTAAAGTGCATATGCTCTTTCCCTAAAGCACAGCTACATTGGCATATCTACAATTGGAATATCTAATTTACTTATATGTCTCAAGTAAAGTGCACTACATGTGCCTAGCACCAGTAAATTAAATGCTACTAGGGGGCCTGCATCTCTGATTGTGTCACCCACTTCAGTAGCCCTTTAAACCTGTCTCAGGCCTGCCAGTGCAGAGCCTTTGTGGGCAGTTTTAAATTGCCATTTCGACCGGGCAAGTTAACTCTCTTAGCAAACACAAGGAGATGATGGGCGGAGTGCTGACACTTTTCAGACACTCACCTTCAGTCACAGATCTGGGTTGAATCTATCATCGTTCTTTAGCTCACCTCGCGCCTTAAGTTCAGACACAGGTATATGTAGATCAATCTTGACCCTGTGCCTCATGGGAACAGTCCAGCCTGAACTGCCAAGTCATGTCTTCCTTGGACTGGAACCAAGCATCCTGGGCCGGTTTCGGGGTAACATCCCTCATCAGCCAGGCGAGCTTGAATCCTGTGGCAAGGTGAGCAAAGGACCCACTTCTGGGCATACCCTCCCAACTTAGGGCAAACAGATCAAACACAAGGAGATGATGGACAGAGTTCTGAAACTTTTCAAACACTCACCCCAGTCACAGATCTGAGTTGAATCCATCATCATTCTTTAGCTCACTTCATCACCTCAGTTCCGACCCAGCTATATGCAAATCAGTCTAGACCCTGTGCCTCATGGGAACATCCAGCCTGAACTGCCAAGCCAAGTCTTCCCCGGACCAGAAGCAAGCATCCTGGGTCTGGTTTCTGGGTAACACTACTCATCAACCAGGCTATCATGAATTTCAATGGCAATGTGAGTAAGGGACCCACGTCTGGGTTCGGGCTGGACTGTTTCCATGAGGCACAAGGTCAAGAACGGAGGTGGTGAAGTGAGCTAAAGAATGATGATGGATTCAACCCAGATAAGAATAATAATAATAACCCAAATTTGTAATTGCAAAACATCACCCGTTAGGGTCTCTAGGCCCTGGGGGCTGTCGGAAAGATTAAGCGAGCTATTGCCCAGAGTCACATGGCACTGGGCTAATCTGCCGCCGGCCCCGGGCATCGAACCGTGATCCCCAAATTCCAGAGTCAGTCACCCTGGCCGCAGCACCACACCTCTCCCTTCTGTGACTGCTGGTGAGTGTCTGAAAGGTTTAATCTCCTTGTGTTTGCTAAGTTAACCCTCTTGCCAGGACTAAACCTTTCATACATATAAGCCCGCCATAAGGTAGGCCATGGACAGCGCCAATGGCAAGCTGCCGTTTATTTAAAATGTTGGACATGTACATTTAAGTTTTACACGCCCTAGTAGTAAAAAAACTATTATTTCACATTTCCCACAACCATTTGTGTTTATGTTTTTATAGTAAAAAAAAAGCAAATGCCCCTTACACACTATAGCTGCACAACTGTACCAAATGGAAAGCTCACAGGAAGCCAGTGTTGGAGCTCAGGGTATGATCATAAAACATTGTGATTTTCATGACTTCAATATGATTTTTCTGCATGCGCAAACAAGCAATCCTTTTGTGACCTTAAAAAAATAATTTGTATTGGATTTTTCTTTTTAAATAGCAAGAGAGTAGCCAGTTCCCAGAGCACCGGTGTAAGAATAAATTATCCTATCCAGCCTATATGAATTGAGAAATAGCATACATAATAATTACATGAATATAGATAAGCAACATACAACCAAGAAGAAATAGAGCACTATGGAAAACAAAATAGGGCCCAAAACTCTAGCCTAGTCGGAACAGCTTGGGAAGCAGCCAACTCGGCCAACCAGCCCTGAACAGGATCCCAGATTCAACCTAACCTTTTATTCCAATGGGCATTCTCAAATAGCACCATCTCCTGCCTGCTCATATGCAAGAATTCCTACAACCAGATCCATGGATCGAGTGGCACATTGGCAAGTGAGACTCACACCAGACCCAGCCCATCTAATGTTATAGAGAAGAAATATACGCTCAATAGATAGGGGGATAGCCGGTGAATGCTCCAGTATGATTAGCGTCATATCAGCAGAAACCACCATATTGGATATACCACCAAATTTCACAAAGACAAATTGCCAATACACATGTAGCCCAAGGCAAGATTCAAAAATATGAACCGCATTAGCTTCTGCCATGCCACAATGAAAGGACTGGTAATCAGACCGTAGCTTCATGATAAAAAGAAGATACAGGTATAATAACAGTTATTAATACATTTAAGATGGTGTACCTTGATATGACTATTTTCAGAACTGAATAAGAGAGCACATTGCTACGCTGGAGCTCAGCCTCAGTAACTTCTGTGCTAAGCCAGGAGCTCCACTTACTAGCCCTTTGATGGAAGATAAGTCATCAACTTGATTATGTGAACCCATATAGATTGAATTGTAAACCGACCCAATATTTCTCTTAAATTGTGTTTTCCTAATAAAATCAAAGCAGGAATTATTAGTGCAATTCGAATCCTCTGCCTTAAGGCTGAAGATAAACTGCTGCAAGCGTAAATATCTGAAACAAAATAGATGAAAGGTAAGCCAACTGCTGTAGGCTACCAAATAAGGAAAATGCATCAACATCAAAAAGATGTCCTAAGGTCAAGAGATGAAACCTTCCCAATATTACCCAGAAACCATCTGGGACACCATTAGGAAAGTTAGGATTATAACCCAAGTACGTGAGCCTATTAAATGGGGTGATACCTGCAAATGATCTCTTAAAGGAGCACCAAACATGAAAGACTTTTGACATCCTAAAGTGAGTATGCCTAAAGTACATTATGTTAACAATACTGGAACTGGGAACAATCGCTTCACCCAGAGGAAGAAATACTGTGAACAAGCCAACCAGTGGCCACTATGTCCACCCCAACACTGACCGGAGGTGTGTGAAAAATGAAGTCAGAAAGTAAAACCTAAGATTAGGAAGCAATACACCCATTCCATCTTCCGTACACTTCTGCAAAAACTGAATCTTAAATCGAGCTTTGCGGTAGGACAAGACACATTTCTGCCATAGTGCGTCAACTCTTGCAATAAAGGCTGCTAGAAGAAAAGTGTGATACTGCGGAAAAAGTAAAAGATACTGAGGGAGAATGGTCATCTAAATGAGATTACAGCAGCCTATGAGCCCCAGATGCAGATAATCCCACTTGAGAAAAACATCCGATGAATGTTGATACAATTTATGGAGTTGTGCTCTAGAATATCAGTGAGGTTAATTGTTAAGATGACCCTAAGATAAACCAGGGACTACTCCCACTTCCAATCCTGGGCAGGCGAGCCACATTGGCTAAAAGTCTGGGTCTTGTGATAATTCAGCTTGTACCCAGCGACCTCCCCAAATGATTGGGCTGCTGCCACCGCTGCCCTTAGCCCGCGAATCGGGAAAGGTGTCAAGGCAGCGATGTCGGCCATATTGGTGTAGCCTCAAAGGTTGTATCTCATCATTCTGTTTAAGAGATTGAATGAACAGTTCAATATAGAGCGCGAACAACTGAGGGGAGAGAGTGCATCCCTGCAGCGTACCACAAAGAAACGCAATAGGGTCTGATAATGGGCCTGCACTCATACCTTAAGGCCTGAGTAAAGGCGCCTAACCCTGAAAACAAATATGGAACTCAAACCAGGAACCTCCATCACCCGCCAAGGAAGGGCCAGGAGACCCTATTAAAGGCCTTCTCAGCATCCAAAAACATCATTCCTACTCGGCTCCCTACCATTGTGGCCACCTCCAATGCTCGAATTGCTTTGTTTAGATGCGTTGTCATATCACAACCAGGGATGATACCATGCTAGGATGCGTCCACTAATTCTGAGATAATTACTGACAACTGATTAGCGAAAAGACACGTAAAGATGTTAGAATCAGCATTGATTAGGGAAATTGCATTGTATGACCCGCAGCAAGTAGGATTATCCAATTTCTTTGAAAGATGACATTATTTGACTATCTCAAAGACTCAGAGACGCTATCTGAAAGATCAAACCAATTAAAACGATCCCTTAGCCCTGGGCCAAAATCTAAGAGTAGGTGACGTAAAACTTTGACGTTATCTGGTCGGGGTGAGGCCTTCCAGCAGACCAGGGAGCTTACAGCTTCTTATGCTGTGACAAGAGTAATAGGTGCCTCTAGCTTACCCTGCTGGGTAGGAGTTGCCCTGCAGTCTAGATCCCAATAGATTAATCAGAAGATATTCTCGGTGGAAGAAAGACAGGCCTTCCTATAGAGATCTTAATAAAACTGACGAAAGACCTCACATACAGAAATGGGATCATCAACTAGGAGCCCGTTCTCATCCCTGATTTGCTGAACGTCATTCATGCTAGATCTGTCTCTTACCCTGAATGATTGGATCCACCTTATTTCCTCACTATTCTCTAAATATGTCATCTGTTGAGCCCAGCCATTTTTAATTGCCTCTCCCAGATTATTTTCCTAAGGGAGTCTTGGAGGATGGTGGACTGTTCTAGAAGAGAATTAAAAAAAAGAGAGGGTTCTGAAGGCTGATAGGGAGTGAGGACCAGAGGAAACAATATAGAGAAATGAAGACAAACCCTAACCCCCTTACAGGTATTGGTAGGTATAACTCCACTTAGTCATAACATCATTGAATGTATCGTGGAGCCATAAACATACAGGATATTTACATATTATTTTTCACTCTTTTTCTATTTTCAAAATTGTAGTTATCATAAAAACGTTTTTAGTTTTTTTCCTTTTTGAAAAACAACTTAAAAAAAAACTAACAGTGAATTTCTTTAATAAGAGAGAACATTTTCATCTATACAATAACCTCTCATTCAACATCCACGGATGTACCATGTTACTCCGCATACTTTTACTCCGCATACCGTTACAACGCGGTATTTACAACGCATACCATTACAACGCATAGCGCTTTGGGGTGCTGGATGGTGGTAAGTATAATTTACTATTCTAACTCCAGTCCCCGTGGACCCTAGGGAAGGTGTTGGATAGTAAATTATACTTATTCCCTATCCTAGAGCGCCCCCCAGCGCAATGCGTTGTAATGGTATGCGGAGTAAAAGTCGCGTTGTAATGGTAGTGCGGAGTAAAAGAGGCGTTGTAACGGGTGTATACCAACATCCACATCACACCCTTTATACCACGCATACAGGTAAAAGCCAAAAATACATGGGCAGCAATGCCTCTATATGTTCATAGGCGCTTATACATGCAATTTCATATGTACAGAATTGTTGTATAATATTATCCAGGATCACAAATTATAAGCAGATTCACATAACCATAAAAGAAAGATTTCATAATGTAAGCATAATCTAATTGGAATCACAAGTTTCTTTTTGATCCTTCTAGTCAGCACACAATGAGCCTACACGCATTCGGTGAGACATTATGATAGTGGTAACACCTTCTGTTAAATTCTAGATTGCGACGTAAACATTATGGGCGCCATCTTGTCCCTTTTCAGGCTAATATGTGTGCGTAAGTGGCAGCCATTTTGAATGCCACGGCCTCTCTGCCCACTGCCAATAGCTAGCGCGTCTCTCTCTCTCCCTCTGACCTCGCAAGCATCCCCCGTGCACTGACAGCCCCTGCTCTTACATGCTTGGGCCAAAAACCACCCTTTCAGTGCAGCCCTGCCTCGGAGCCACATCCCGTACCCGGCTAAAACCTCCCTCCATCTCTTTCATGACCACACATCCTTTGATGAACCCCCTTCCTCTGTGCCCGATTGTCCAGCTCGATCCCAGGCCATCACCTGGCCCTGCGGATGCAGTTTATTGCCCCCTACAGTAGGAAGCTGCCCTCTTCAAAGGATCTACAACTGATCAAAGCCCCCCACCCCATGAGATCCGATCAGCCGCACACATTCCGGGAACCGGCGCAATGTCCAGCTGCGCGACAGTCATCACCTACTGAGATCGGGGTGGGGACTTCTACTGTAAATGTGTTTGGGAACAGGCTTGAAGCGGGGATTCCGAGGATGTTTTCCGTACATCAAAGTATTGACAAAGATGTGTTTCATGCAATAAAGACATACACCTGTGTATAAGAGGCCAGGCCTCAGAGATGCGGTTAGAGCACCTCGAGAAGATACCCTGTTGTCTGATTTGATGTGTTCTGCTCCGTCGGAATAAACTTCTGTTTCCTGCCTTCCAGTCTCCAGCGCCTGCCTCTTTGGTTGATAATTTCGAGTTGTATGAGAGGCGACTAACGCCGGGCAATACTTAAAGGTTATCGGTTCAAATCTGCCTACCTTTTACAATTGGCGCCCCGAACGTGGGGCCCATCAGCGACACGTGGATCCAGGGGGAGAGGTCCTGACGACAGAGTGAACGACTGCAATGATCGGGAGTGCACTTGCCCGATGGACCCTCGTCTGGCAGCCGATCATCCGAACTTCACCGATTCCGAGCAGACCTCTCTCGAGTGATCTACGGTCCTGACTGGGAACCATCAGGAGTGCCGCGGCAATTATGGAGAATAGAGGACGATCGGGCGCTGGAAGTGGAAGATGAGAAACTGTCCATGCGGTCCGGGTAAGGTCGTGTAACACGACAAATTACGAAACGATTGTTTGATTGTTTGAAAAATACTAGTATTGCTCATTGATTGTTTTCGAGATATTCTCCGCCTGCAAACGGGGAAGAATAGGAATATTACCTCTTCCTTTGCAGATAGTGAAGGGTAGGTAATGCAGACTTTTGTCCCCCTTTGTAATCTGTTGTGCCTATTTTTCTCCTCACTGATTGATTGATTGTCCGAACATTGATTGTTCGAAGTTGGTTCTTTGAGGTATTCTCTGTTTGCAAATAATGTAGAATAGAAATATTCTGTCTAGTCTTTGCAAGTAGTGAAGGATAGGTAGTGCGGACCTTTGTCCCCCTTTGTAATCTGTCATGCCTATCTTCTCCCCACTGATTGGTAGTTGGTTCAGCCCGGACTGCTTATTAGAAATGAACCATCCAGCTCCACTGGAAGGCACCCCTAATAAGGACATGTTCACTAAATATGGATTAGTCGCCGTAGCTTATAGCAAGCTATGGCACAAATATACAAGAAAGGATCAGGAAAGTCAGTGGCCACTGATAGGATCCTTCGATGACGATAAAATAAACGTGCTGGAAACAGCCCTTCGTAACAATAAGACAACTCCCACTATGCTTGATAGTCTCGGCATGTGGCGCAAAGAAGCAGAACAACGGAAAAAGAGAAACAAAGTTAGATTAGAGAAAGAGCTACGAAAAGCAGCTCACCTAGCTGCCAAAAAGTTATAGGAAGAGATAAAGGAGAGAGAGGAAGCCAAGCAAAAGCAA
The DNA here is from genome assembly GCF_964263255.1 of Lissotriton vulgaris. Taxonomy (NCBI): domain Eukaryota; kingdom Metazoa; phylum Chordata; class Amphibia; order Caudata; family Salamandridae; genus Lissotriton; species Lissotriton vulgaris. The sequence continues at coordinate 616,688,752 of NC_141696.1, forward strand.
GAGTCCGAAACATCGGGCCAGTGTCCCGTTAGAACACCCTCCACGCTCTACCCTGAGTTACCCTCGAAACAATGAGCAAACGACGATTTATTACTGGGTCCCCCAATCATCTACATGCCCCCTCTATACGCCCCTTCCCAACCCTTAGTTCAGCACCCGCAGCCCCCAAGCACAGGTGAGAATAGTGCCAGGGCCTCGGTACTCACGGCCTCCGCGCCGGCCGAGCTCCTCGTACTCAACGCAGCGCAAGCAGTAACATTAGACAACCCTGAGACCCGAAGGGAAAGATTCCACTAGAATGAACCGGTTGAGCAAGGATGAACGAGCAGGGATCGGTAAGATAGTAAGGACACTGGTGGAACGGAAGGAGAGCGAGGAATACGTAACGGATATGTACAATTCATATGCCGATAGCCACAGACGACACTTTGTTGTGAGATTTTGTTATCACACCCTCAATGCCTATGAGGACCGATACCAAGACAAAGGTCCTGAAAGCCTAACGACTCTGTATAGGAAGGTCGACATAGGGGATGATGGCGAGTGTGATGTGACGGATCTCTTCACGCGTACGCTTGAAGTTTTCTGCCACCTCACTGAACAGAGGTTAGAAGCTAAAACTACGACTCCTGTAGCGACCAAATCCCGAAAAGAAAAAACTGACACAATGATGCCTATAAAGGAGGCCGCTCCCTACTGGGTTCCCCCACGAGGACATGGAACGCATGATGACATTAACCACCAAGATGCAAGAGGGAGGGTAGTTTATAACTGGGTCTACCAACCATGGGATCGACAAGACATCCTGACTTTCCGAAAATCCCTTCCCGATTTACGAAAGAACCCCACTGCCTTTTATACTGAACTAGGCACAGCCTTGGGTTCGACGATTATGACTCTAGAGGACATTGATTTGTTTTTCGGGCTATGTCAGCCAGCTGATGTGTGGAAGCAAATCCGGAAAGTCGACCACCTTGAGCTGTTCGGACATACCTGGTCACAACTCGATGGCATAGACAGACAACGAGAGCCTGGACAGAAACCTTTAAAATCCATTTTAGACCTCCATGACAAGATTGTCCAGAAATTGAAAACCCTGATCCCAGAAAAGAAGGTGGACTGGTCGATAGTAATGGCCTGCCGCCAGAAACCCCAGGAAGACGTATCAGAATACTTCTCCCGGTTTGAGACGGTGTTTTCCGATTACAGTGGCCAGGACAGGAACACTGCAACCGGACATCATCTGTTTGTCCAGAATTATGTCAAAGGTCTGTCGCAGGAGGTCTCCCAGAAACTACAGACTAGCGAGAGTAGTTGGGCGGCCTCCAAACCTGCGGCCATCCTTCAGATGGCCCAGTATTGGTTTTTTTTTTTGTTAAATTTGTACTTTATTACACCTTCAAGTCGAAAACACAGCCATCATCGCCTACAACCCGGAGGCCGGCGGCAGCAGAAGGTCATTCTCAAATCCCTGGGTAAAGGTAAAGCACACAGCCATGATACCAACAGCCCGGAGGCCTGGCGGCGTAACTGCAGGTGTAAAGGAAGCGTGCGATAGTACCAGTCCATGAAAGCAGCGGATGATTGGCTTCAATATGTCTAAGGAAAGGCCACCCGGCGGCGCCGGCGGTGTCAATCCCAAGCGCAGTACGGTGTGCCAGGATGGTATGTCCAGTGTATACATATAATAGCAACTGCATAAAGACCCAGGGATGGAGTCTCTCAAGAAGGAAACCTGGAAAAGGTGTAGAAAGGAACCAAACCCCCATTCAAACATAAGCTCACCCACCCCAGAAACTAGCCAGACTACCTAAGACCGTGTCCACTCGCCCACTCCCACCATCCACCACTTCCACAACCCCCATATAGGGCCATGGGTGTCGACTCACGGGCCCACGAGGGCGAAGTAAAGTTCAGTGGGGGTAACGTCTATCTCCATCCAGGACAGCCGTCCCAATCACCCCTCCAATACATAGCACAGTGAAGACCAGACATGATCCATCACTCACTCACAAGACTTAAGCCTTCAACTACCATTCTCCTCAGCCTCCGCTACCGCAACCCCATTCTCCTGCAACACATCCAACTCCCCCCTTCAGGATCTGACTCACCATCCCCTTGCGTGTTCTGAAACGCCCTAAACAACCCCCAGAAGTTCTTGGAGCGACTCTTCGGAGGAAGTAGTTCACTGTACACCTCTGATTGCGTGCAACAGTAAAGCAAGTCCGCCTCCCAGCGTTTCTTCGTGGGAACTGGCCCCCGCATCCAGCACAAGGCAACCAGACGCTTTGCCATCAGCAACGCCATGTCCGCCAGCCTCCGCACTGCCACCTGCAGCGGTTTGGGGAAACCGAGCAATGCGAGCGCCCGGCAGGGTAAAATCTCTTCACCTAAAATTGAGCTGAGATCCGCAAAGACCTCTACCCAATACTTATGGATATTAGGACAAGTCCAGGCCATATGGAGAAAATCTGCCGTGTGAAAGTGGCAACGCTCACACTCCGCCGACTCCCTCAGCCCATAACTATGCAGCCTTTCGGGCGTGTAGTAGACACGCTGTAGAAATTTAAAGTGTATCAGGCGGTGTCGACTGTTGAGCGAGATCTTTCTAGTGTTGGCAGAGCAATAACACCACATCTCGTCTGAGATAGGAGTTTGAAGGTCAGCTTGCCAGGCCAATCAGGCCTTGGAGGGGGGGCACTGCCGATGTCTATCACCCAGTGCCCTGAGAGCCGTGATCAGTTTACGAGAAGATGGGGTCTTGATCACATAAGTGAGCTCCGGCACTTCCTGCGGTTCCGCCAGTTCCGGACCTAACGTGGCCAGCGCCGCTCTACGAACCCTATGATACTGAAAGCTATGTAACAGTGTTGCCCCAGGGCAGGACTGAAGGACCTGCTGCAACGTCTTCAGGGTGCCATTTAAAAAGAGGTCCCCCACCGTGACAATACTCAATTCACGTAACGCCTTCAGGACGCTTTTCTCTGTCAGCGGGGTCAACCAGACTGCCCACTCCACGCGGAGCAAGGGTGAGTACAGCAGCACACTCTCTCTGGAGCTTACCAGTGCATGCCAAGCATGGTTCGTGGCTGCGATAGAGTCCAGATTGCCGACCCTTCGATCGACTGGATGGCAGACAGTGGCCGGGAGGGGGATGGGGTCCGCAAAGAGTCGTTCCAGTTTCACATGAGGGATATCAGGGTCCCCATGAATCCATGTGTGAAGATGTACTCCCTGAGCGATCCTATAGTACCGCTCCAGGTCCGGAGCCCCAAGGCCTCCTTGCTCATACGGAAGCATGAGCGTTTGCCACTGCACCCTCGGCTGCTTTCCCCCCCACGCAAGGCGGATTAGCGTCTGAGTAAGTTGCCGGAAAAAAGCTTTGGAGAGGACCACCGGTATATTCGTAAATAGAAAAAGAAATCTGGGGAGCACCACCATCTTCATGAGCGCTATCCTGCCCATAAGAGAAAGCGGGAGTCTGCACCACACTTTGACATCATCCACCAGTTTGGAATATGCGACCCCATAGTTCTCTCGTATCAGGACCTCCGGGTCAGTATGAATGCGAATCCCCAGATAACGGATTGAGTCCGTGGTCCACTGCAATGGGTACTCCGAGTCGAATGGGAGTGTCACCGGAGTCAAGGGCAACGCCACCGATTTGTCCCAGTTGACCCGAAGGCCCGATAAAGCCCCGAATCTCACCACTTCCCGCAGCACCGCCGAGAGGTTTGTCTCCGGGTCACGGACATATAGCAGAGTGTCATCCGCGTATGTTGAGATACCGATCTGGTACGTCGGAAAGTTTATCCCTTCGAACCTATGATACTCTTGTATGGCACAAGCGAGGGGTTCCGCTACCATGGCGTACAACAGCGGAGAGAGGGGACAGCCCTGACGGGTGCCCCTTCCAATCTCGATTGGAGCAGTGACTAAGTTCCCTATCTTTAAACGCGCAGTGGGCTTGTAATATAGAGCTCCCAACATTTGTAGAAACGGTTCGCCGAGCCCATACTTACGAAGGACTCTGAGCATGAACGACCACTCAACAGAGTCGAAGGCCTTTTCCATGTCTAAGAAGATGGCTACAGCCTTATTCTCCTGTTTGACATGTTGTATCGTGCCCAATACCGTGCGGATATTATAAGTGAGGTTGCGTGAAGGGACGAACCCAGCCTGCTCTGGGGCCACCAGTTCCGGGACCAGAAGCGCCAAACGAGTCGCGAGCACTTTTGCATACAGTTTCGCGTCCACATTTATCAGCGACAGTGGTCGGTAAGAGCTACATTGATCATGGGGTTTACCTGGCTTCGGGATGGTAATAAGTAGCGCCTCTCTCATAGACTTCGACATGCTTCCCTGTTGACAAATATCATCAAACAGGAGCATCAGGTACGGGACAAGTTTTTCTTGAAAGGCCTTGTAAAACGCCACCGTGAGGCCATCCGCACCAGGAGCGCTACCAGACTTCATGCCCTCCAGTGCCTCCGTTATCTCCTCCTTTTGGATTGGGGCCATAAGAAACTCTCTCTGCCAGTCGGCCAAGAAGGGCATTTGGATGTAACTTAAATAGTCGTCGATTTCCTCCTCAAGGTGGCTAGACCTCGAAGAGTAGAGTGCCGTATAATATGAGTGGAATTCCGCTAGGATATCTTGCTCCTCTGCCACCACTTCCCCAGCAGCAGTCACTAATTCCTCAATAACTAATGGGGGCCTGTTGTTGCGCATCAGTTTGGCTAGGAGAGCACCTGGTCGCTCCCGTTCCCCGTACGCGCGCGCCGTGGCATATTTACCCATATGTTTAATTTCCCTATCCGCCTCCTCTTGAAATTCCTCCAGCAAAGACTTAAGTTTGTCTGCGTCTGTGGCAGTACCCGAGTCTCCCGCCTGCCGCTCCAGCTCAGTGAGTTGAGTTTCAAGCAGTTGCAGCCGGCGCCTAATAGCCTTGAGCACCCCAGAGTGTTTAGCCATCGTCATCCCTCTGATGTACACCTTAAACGCATCCCAAAGCACCTGAATACTATCCACCGATCCCACATTAGTCGAGAAGTAGGTCTCTATATCCTCGGCCAATTCCCCTCTGAAAACTTCATCCAGGAGGGAATACGGGGGGAACCTCCAGGTGAACGGGGGAATCCTCCTAGCAGGAGCAACCAGCAGCAAGAGTAGCGGCGAGTGGTCAGACAGCGTGCGAGGCTGCACCGTACACCTCTTCACCGCATCAAGTAGGGAGCGGGAAACAAACCAGTAATCTATACGTGTATGGAGGTTATGATAGGCCGAGTAATGGGTGAACCCACCCCGCCCCGAGTGCCTATGGAGCCACACATCCAGCAAGTCAAGCTTCACACATTCCGACAATAGAAGCAGTGCCGAAGCAGCCGGGGATCTAGGGGGGCCCGCCGATCTGTCCAATTCTGGGTTCAACACTAAATTGAAGTCCCCCCCCATAGCATTCTAGAGCCCACAAACTGCCTACAGCCGTCTGCCAGCAAAGTATAGAAATCTGGGGAATCGTAGTTGGGGCCATACACATTCACCAACAACAAATCATGACCCTTCCCAACACACCGTGCAATCACATACCGCCCCTCTGGGTCTACCGCCACCCTCCTTAGCGACAATTGGGATTTGGGATTAGCCCAGGTGATCACCCCCCTAGCATGCGTGGTGAACCCAGCAGCAACACAAGCGGTACCAAGACCCCTCGACTGCAACATAGGACTGGACAGTGGGAGGTGTGTTTCCTGCAGCAAAGCGAGGTCAATCTGATGGCGCTGCAAATACGCCAGGACCTTCCTGAGTTTACAGAAATCGTTGAGCCCTGACCATCCAAAGACGCAGCCTCCTCCTCGTCTGTACGTCGACCCCTCGGGCTATTGCGCTGTTCCTTGGCCCATTCCTTAAGTGATTTTTTCAGGTCCGCCGAGTCGGTGAAAAAATGCGAGTGCCCCTGTTTGTTGATCCGGAGTCTCGCCGGGTACAACATGGCGTAGTCCAGCCCCATGTCTCTCATCTGCTTCTTATAAGGGGCGAAGCGCTTCCGTTCCTCCTGTACTCTCGCCGTGAAGTCAGGATAGAGGGAGATGTTCATGCCCTCAAACTGTAGTTCCCCTTTCTCCCTCGCCAGCCGCAGTGCCACATCGCGGTCCCTGTAATTCAACAATTTGGCAATGATTGGCCGCGGTGAGAGGCCAGGCTGAGGTTTCGGACCCAGAGTGCGGTGGGCCCTTTCGACGATAAACATGGGGGAGAAGACGTCCTCCCCCAGCAGCGTGCGAAGCAACTTTTCAACAAACAGTTTCATCTTGCCAGTGTTGGTTGATTCCGCCACATCTGTGATGCGGACGTTGGAACGCCGCGAGCGTGCCTCCAAGTCCTCCGTTTTGTCCTGTATGACCTGGAGCAGGCGACCGAACTGCTTACGGTCCTTATCCCACTCCGTCTGGGCCTCCTCCGCCTCCGTCAGCCTACGCTCCGCAAGCCCTTCTCCATGGTACAGAGCATTTCACGAATGTCCGCGCAAAGCGAGCTATCAGCCGCCTGCGACGAGGTTTCCGGAGGAGCCCCCTCCGCGCCCCTTGGTTTCCGCTGTTCGAATGTGAGCTTCGGTTGGTTTCTGTCGCCCTTTCCCATAGCGTTGCACACAGGACGTTGATGCGACAGAGCTCAAGAGCCGGCACAGTGCAGGGGGGGCGCCGGAGAAGCGAACTCCGTTAAGTAGTCTGTTGCGTAGCAAAGAATGGAGGTTAAAATGGCGGCCGCGGGCCGCGAGGTCCGAGCGAGACCAGGGAAACGATCTCAGCCCCCAGGCACACACCACAGTGCAGGTATCACCACAGACTGTTGAAAAGTGCCAGCACACTCCAAACCACGTCCCGGCACCAGTGCCCTGCCAGTCCCCAAGTAGGCCGAGGTAGAAATGTCACCCGCCAACTGGCGTCCGTAGGATGCAGTTTCCCGCCGCCGGGCTCCCGGGCCTCTCCGGAGAGCCCCAGGCCACCGCAGTTAAGACACAGTGGACACACCTGTAGGAGCTGTGCGACAGAGTCCAATGACCAAAGCACCGGTGCAAACCAGTCCGGGAGAATCACAGGATAGAAGGCAGTCCGGAAGCCTGGGACCTCACAGGCACTCCACGCCGCACGTAGCGTTACGTAGGTCGGGCTGCCCCAAGGATAGTCCGTGGATTGCGGCCTGGTCCGCTACGCCAGACTCCGCCGGTCCGCTGATCGATGCCACCACCGATTTCGATCCGGGAAGGTGCCCCCGCCAGCACTGGGGATCGTAGAAGCGAAATCTGCCCCCGCTAGGGTCGGCAAGGCGCCAAGAAGGATGTCTTTGTCGAATATTAAAGGGGCTCAGGCGAGGAGCTCAGCTCTCACACGTCTTTCATGGACGCCAGCAAGCTCCGCCCCCCCCCAGATGGCCCAGTATTATGAGCATCAGAAGAACGAGAATGATAGGGCGACTGAGAAAAAGAAAAAGGACCTGAAGGAAAGGGTGATGATCGCACAGTTGCAGGGGGTGACTATAGGAAGGGAGCAGTACAAAGGAAATTAGCAGTCGAATGCTCCTAGAAATCCACCCCCTAAAGACCGTACACCCGCACCCTACGCTGGACGTGAAGACATCGACGAGAATCAGTGTTCATTTTGCAAAGGATTTGGTCATTGGAAGTCCCAGCGTCCGGTCCTGTTAGAAATGAACAAAAATAGAGACACAAGAGAAGTAGCGGGTGGGCCAAAAAATAGAGGACAGGGACGAGGGTACACGAACGACACCAACAACGACAGGCCAGGCAGACTGAACACGTTTGACCATCCCCGACAGAACCAGTACCAACAGTCTGACTGCAACGACACCCACGACTTCGCATAGGACTGCCAAGGGCAAGGGAGGGATCCAGTCGAGCTCTATGTTGACCAGCAAGGTCCTTATGTCATCGCTAAGGTCCTGGGTACGAAGTCTCCATTTTTGGTAGACACTGGCGCAACACGTAGTGCGTTATCTAAACGACTGATTCCAAGGGCACCCTTGTCTGGCTCACACGTAACATCAATAGGTTTTGATGGATGCCTCCACTAATCCCTTGTCCACACCAATCTCCTTTGACTTGGAAAATAACACCACTGACACAACGTTTTTGCTCTCATCCAACACCCCCGATGCCATTATGGGACTTGACTTATTGAAGCATTTCCGAGCTACTATTAGGTGTTCGCAAGACGGAGTTCCAGTCTTTTTGTACGACAACACGACTCTGCTCAGTCTTTGTCCCACCCGACGCATGTTTTCCATCACTGATGCCGACTTGTCCCTGCTCGACACTCTACCTCTATATCTGTGGGCCAAAACTGACTCGGACGTAGAGCGCATTATGATCGACCCAGTGCACATAACTGTTCAACAGGACGCAATACTCCCAAAACTTCCACAATATCGGATATCGCCCGAGGGCGAGAAGGCATTGGTAAAGATTATCCAGCTCCTTGATAGATGCAGGAGTGGTAGAGGAAGTAGTTAGCAATGTTTGCAACAGCCCTATCCTACCCATTGTAAAGAAGCAGGGTGAGGTAGATGAGAAAGCGTACAGCTTCATCATCGACCTACGAGAGGTCAACAAAGTAGTTGTACCTCAGTACCCCGTAGTCTCAGACATCACCACTATTCTGACTCTGATTCCTTCCACTGTCACCACCTTCACTGTAATCGACCTCAAGGACGCATTCTTCTCTATCCCCATCCACCCAGACAGCCGATACCTTTTCGGCTTCACCTTAAAAGCCCGCTCATATAGATTCTGTAGAGCACCCCAAGGCTATACTGAAAGTCCCAGCATCTATGGCCAGGCCCTCAAGAGACAACTGGACACAGTCCAGTTACCCGATGGAGTGGTGTTTATACAGTACATCGATGATATCCTTTTGGTGGCCGACACCACTCCACTTGCAGTCAGAGCCACCATCCAACTCCTGCACTTCCTTGCGGAAAATGGCCACAAGGTCTCCAACAAGAAGTTGCAATTCTGCCAACCCCAGGTCCCTTACCTAGGCCACCTCTTGTCCAAAGACGGGAGAAAGCTTACACCCGATCAAATTCAGGCCATTCTAGAAACCCCTGTCCCTAAGACCCAGAAACAAGTCCGCTCCCTGGTAGGCCTCACCTCCTTCTGTCGACAGTGGTTGCCAAATTATAGCCTCATTGTAAAACCACTACTTTCCCTGCTGGCTAAAGATGTCCCCTTCCCGCTCCCTTGGAACCCTGAATGCCAATCCTCCTTCACAGAACTAGGAGATGCCCTTTGTTCAGCCCCCGTCCTAGGAACCCCCGATTACACAAAGCCCTTCTCCCTCTACACTCACGAAAGGTAGGGGTGCGCTTTGTCTGTCCTGACTCAGTCCATTGGCCTCAAGCAACGCCCATGTGCCTACTTCTCTCCCACTCTTGACCCCGTAGCCAGAGCTTTGCCTGCCTGCCTTCGAGCTGTAGCTGCCACTGCGGTCTCTATCCGACAAAGTGAGGGGATCGTGCTCTCGAACTCCCTCACAGTGTTAGTGCCCCATGCGGTTGACACCCTCCTGAACCAGACTAAGACGCAACATCTGACTAGTGCACAACTGACTGGGTACAAACTGACTCTGCTTGCACCCGACATCACACTGAAAAGATGCACCACGCTGAATCCAGCCACTCTGTTGCCCCTACCTGAGAACGACCCCAATGTGTCCCCTATACATGACTGTGTGACCCTCACGGACGAACAGACTAGGAGTAGGGTTGACCTCCGACACACTGCCTTCCCAGACCCTGACGGAGAGCTGTGGGTGGACGGCTCTTGCATCCAACTCCCCACGGCACCACCTCAGCTGCTTATGCAGTTACCACAGCCCGAACTGTAGTAGAGACAGCCCGTATCACACAACTATCTGCACAGGCAGCAGAACTGATTGCCCTCACACAAGCGTGTATCCTTGCAGCAGGAACAACAGCAAATATTTACACCGACAGCCAGTATGCCTTCGGGGTGGTTCATCATTTCGGGCTCTTGTGGAAGGAGAGGGGATTCCTGACCTCACACGGCACACCCATCCTGCACGGAGACCTAGTCTCCGCTCTGACTGAAGCCGTCCCCCTTCCCAAACAACTTGCTGTAATCAAATGCGAGGCACACAAAAAGGTGACTGACATCATTGGCAGGGGAATGCACTGGCCGACATCACTGCCCGGACCACAGCCGAGAATAAGACAACGACATGCATGCATGTGACCAGGTCAGAAGCAGAAAAATGGACGGACGCTAGGGAAACTATTAGGGACATCCAGATGGCCAGCTCACTACACAAATTGACTTAATGGGCACGGGTGGGATTGAAAGACGATGAAGGCTGCTGGCGGACAAAAGACACAAACAAATGGTTGCTACCCAATTCGTACCTGATCCCCATACTGGCCATGGCACACTCCCCTGCACACATAGGATCTGCCCCCATGGCCGAACATGTCTCCAAAGTTTGGCACAATGACAAGATTACAAATTCAGCTAAACGTCTGGTCCAACAATGTCTGATATGCCTGCAACACAACCCTGGGAAAGGAACTGTAGTACCCCGGGGAGGGTTTGGGGTCCCCAATCATCCATTTGAAGTCTTACAGATGGACTACATCCAGCTAGAAAGATGCCAAGGTCTGAAGTATGTACTTGTCGTCGTGTGCGCATTCAGCAAGTGGGTGGAAGCCTATCCAACTCGGGACAACACTGCCATTGCCACTGCAAAGGTATTACTGAAAGAATTCTTCCCTCGCTACGGCCTTTGTCGAATTTTGTGGAGCGACAATGGCCCCCACTTCGTAGCCGAGGTTATCCAACTCATCTTGAAGAGGTTGGGTGTAAAACAGAAATTTCACGCAGTCTTCCATCCCCAATCTGCTGGACTGGTTGAGCGACATAATGCCACGCTGAAGCTCAAACTAGCTAAGATAGTGGCTACCACAGGACTGAAATGGCCAGACGCTCTCCCACTGGCATTGCTATCAATGCGTTCCACCCCCACCAAACACCATTTGACCCCTTACGAGGTCGTTTTCGGCCGACCTATGAGCATTTGGTCCGCACCGAATCCGACATCTATTCACGACGTCCCAGACGTCCTAATGTCTGACTATTTGTACAATCTGACTAAGACACTGTCTGTTATCCATCAACAGGTGCTGCAGGCCATCCCTGATGCTTCCAGGGGCCCCGGACACGACATCCCACCCGGTGACTACATATTAGTCCGAAACTTCCAGCGTGCAAAGAGTCTGGAACCCCGGTGGACGGGCCCCTGGCAAGCTTTGATCACCACCCGAACAGCTCTTCGAGTGGAAGGGCAGCGAAATTGGCTGCATGCACACCACTGCAAGAAGATTTCCTCCACCCTGACGACGACCGAAGATGTGGCCACCCAAGAAGAGCTCCTGAACAAAGACCGGCCATCCCTGAGCTGTTACCCTGATACAGAGACACTTGAACTGGCAGATTTCCCCGACCCCACTGTGCCATCCAGAGAAGGGTATAACCTGCGACGAAAGGAGGGAGCTTCAGCTAAGCAGACCACTGACTAAGTTACAATTCTCAGAGCGGTGGTCTAACAATACTAAGGCTGCCAGGAGAGAAGCCAAACGAAGTTTGTGGTTCTTGCCGCTACCGAGCCCCATGAAGATGATGGAAGCGACAGATACGAAGATGATGGAAGCGACAGATACGAAGATGATGTAATATGTGACATCATCAGCAGTGGATTGCGGGTGCGCGATATATAGTTAGTGCAACTAACTATATATGGAATTTCAATGGTTTTGTGTGAGTAAAATAAGGTTTGGTAAATGCGAATTCCTAACTATATATGGTCTATAACCTATGGTTTTTTCAGTGAATATATATATATATATATATATATATATATATATATATATATATATATATATATATATATATGGGCACTAATATAACAGGACAGATATCACCTGATTATTATGAAGTCTTGTTCGCACTCTTGGACACACATCTGCGCCGATCACTCTGCACTGGATTCCTCTCTCCCACAAACTGTCTTCACCTTCCAACTTCAGTCTAATGATATAGTTTCTGCCGCTCTGATAATCGTTCGCTCCACTAGCTTCTTCACTCTGTCTGATTATTCCAGCTCCATTGTCCAACTCACTCCAGCTGCTCCCACAGACTAATCCACGATATAACTTCAGTCTCTTCCAAAAGGTATCACTTCAAACTCCAGCTGTTAACTGCCTGCTTCAACTTATCACAACTCCTTCTGACAAGTAACTGCTTCTGACGGCTTTCTTCAGCTCCAAAAACCATCTGCCTTCTACCATTCCAAGATTCATCTGACCGCTCTCTTCAGCTCCAAAGACCATCTGACCGCTCTCTTCAGCTCCAAACACCATCTGACTGTTCTCTTCAGCTCCAAACACCATCTGACCCCTCTGCCTCTCTGCACTTTGCTAATATGGAATGCTCTCCCCTAGTGGAAAGTTCCAGTCAGCAGCCTGCCGCGCATCAGATCCCTGCACCACTCCGCGCCAAGGACACACACCCAGCCGGCTGGCCTTTTGTGGTGTCTTCGACACAAAGAAAAATACAGTCTACTGATAAGGGCCGGCCCAGGCCAGTTCTCTCCAAGTGAACAACACCTCATAACTAAAGCATCACACTTGACCTACATGCATCTCAGTCTGCAGAGGCAGAAAGCAAAATGGAGTCTCTTTGGTTCTGGGCCTTGTAGGCCCGAAAAGGATGAAATAGACACTTAGCTCTATACACAAACCCTACCAATAGATAATATAAAGTCAAAACTACAGGATACACCCTCTAATATAGGTAGAATGATGAAAGGACACATAATTATGTCAAAGCCAATAAGTAATAGATGTATTAGAGTCAGAAATAAGGGATCTATCATCATATAAAGCGTCTATCCTCTAGTTTATGCTTCTAGGTCTGAAAAGAGGCCTGAAAAGGACCAAAACAAGCTAAGAATAGGAATCTAGGATGGTAGCAAGCTAAAGTCACCATCACTCAGAAATAGAACCAAAAACCCGGTCACTACAGTGGCGAACTAGAGATGTCAATTGCTGAAGAAGTAGGTGCTAGGAAATGTAATAAAGTTGTTTCTTGTGAAAGTGAATGCTTGGAAATTTATATTTTCATGCTTTCTGTTATTCATAATTGTTAGAATTGGGGGTCTCTAATTGGCACAGGTAGGTACTTGTAACAAATAGGGACCCTCTCCTCTAGTCAGGGTAAGGGGGTACACTCCCAAAATAACCCCTGCTCACCCCCTTGGTGGCTTGACACGAGCAGTCAGGCTTATCTCAGCGGCAGGGTGTAAAGCATTTGTGAACACATACAGTAACCAAGTGACAACACTACAAATGGACACGACACAAGGTTTTATATCTAAAATAAGTATTCTTTTATATAGAGTTTCCACAAGACCATACACGACAAAAATAATCCACAATACTATTAGAATTCAAGAGTTCTGGTTAAAAAGGCTTAAATCCAGGTTCTGTGTGAGTCGGTAGCCCTGTCCGGCTACAGCGTTGTTGAAATAACACAGAGTCTAACAAATCCAGCGGACCGCGTCAATTCGGGCCCAATCAAAGGTTGACAGACTCGGTCACAGTACCTTTTACTTGATGCGGCCGGCACGGACGTGCGAGCCGGGTCCGGTGCGAGCCGCAGTGCAGAAAGTGGGCGTTGCAGGTCACGTTGTCCCTTGATGTGGTATAGGCAATGGCCCGTTGACGGGGTCGGTGGGTCCGAGAAGTGCATTGCAGGGCGAGACATTGTTCGCTGCGGTGCTTGCAGCTTGCGGTGTGGCGACAGAGCCGGAGTTCGGGAGCTGGTGTTGATCAGTCCGGACAGCAGTGCGAGTCGCGCGGTGCATCGCGAAGCGTGCGAGGCGGTACCCAACTCCAATGCGTTCACAGGACTCGAAGTCAGCAGCAGTGACGCATTGGTCAGACTAGTATGAGTCGGTATAGCGAGGCATTGCACTTCATGGCATCCACCAGTCGCGGTGCAGGCAATGGCTCGGTGACGGCGTCAGGAAGGAGTCGGTTTGCTCAGAGCTTGGGTTGTTCGAGACGAACGTTGTTCGATGCGGTACCTACAGGACACCGGGCCGGTCGTGAGAGTCGGTCACAGCTCCCTGCCTCTGTAGCCACTGAAACAATGTTTCCAGCTGAATCCACAAAGGCTGGTGAAGTCTACTGGTCCTGAGACTTCAGTCAGGGGGCAAGCTCTCTCCCAAGCCCTTGGAGATTCTTCACAAGTTGAAAATAAAGTACACAAAGGTCTTTCTCATTTCTTTGGCAGTCAGGCAACCACTGCAGGCCAATCCCCCAAGCAAGACTTCAGCTTAGGGATAGTCTCTCCCCAGTTTTTTTTCAGGTTCCTCTCCTCAGCAAAGGTTTCTACTTGTAGTCCAAAAGTGATCTAATTTCTTGGGATCAGGGTCCCAATATTTATACCCCAAAATCCTTTGTTCTCTGAGGGGAGAGGGGCCTTCGCCTAGTCCAAACCAGTTCTGGAGCACTCTGTTTAAAATACTCCTTCTTTCCTTTCACAGTGCAGGGCAGAAACATCAGACGTCCCACAGAAGGTGGAGCCAGCATTGTGGAGGAAAAGCACAGCCCTGGAGCATTCTGCAGACAGGATTCCTTCTCTTCTTTCAGTGTGCAGGGCAGAGTCATCAGCCACACTCCAGGGGGTGGAGACAGCATTGTGGAAGGCAGGCCCAGTCCTATTCAAGGTTCAGGTGCAACTCCTCGCTCCCATCTAGATGCAGATCTCTCTATTCACCACTGGGATGACCCATCCTGTCTCCTGGAATCCCCCAGCCCTGTCACTCACAAACTCCAGACAAGGAATACACAACCTGGCAGAGGCAGGCTTGAAAGGTTAGGCAAGAAAATACCTACTTTCTTAAAGTGGTATTTTCAAACACAGAATGTTAAAACCAACTTCACTAAAAGATGTATTTTATCATTCTGTGTTCAGGCATACTAAACTCGAATTTCTACCGTGTTCCCTGAGTCGGTTAGGATTATAAGATGTAATAATTCTAACAGCTCATTCTGGCCTATGGGCAACAGGTAGCCTTGCAATAGTGAAAAACGAAAATGGCTGTAACTCACTATTAGGACATGCCACACACATCAGGGCTTGTCCTACCTTATACTTACAATGCACCCTGCCCTTGGGCCTACCATAGGGTTGTCTGATATGAAGAAAAGGGAAGGTTCAGGGACTGGCAAGTGGGTGAACTTGCCCAGTCAGCATGACAGTGCCAGACTGCACGCAGGCTCTGCAATGGCAGACCTTAGACACATTTTACAAGGCCACTTCTGTGGGTGGCATAACCAGTGCTGCAAGCCCACTAGCAGCATTTGGATTTACACGCCCTGGGAACACTCAGTGCACTGTACTAGGGTCTGACAAGTGAACCAAATAGTCAATCATGGAATCACCAATTAATACATTCATTTACAGTAGGGAGCACTTGCACTGTGGCACTGGACAGCAGTGGCACAGTGCCCAAAGCATCTAACACCAGCAAAAATACATGAGGCAACAGAAAAAATGGAAGGGAGACCCGCCCCAATGGTGCCAGGTCTAGCAATAATTGACCATGATTCTATTATTTAGTTAAATATAATAATACTACTGCTAAGAATAGTTTTGAAACCGCGTTGGGGCAGGAATTGTGTACGAATTTTTATTATATGAAACCAAAAGGAACAGTCTAGGTCCTCCAAACCTCCTTTTTCATCAAGTGTCTACTTTCATGATTTGAAATGTGTGAATATATTTCTGCATTTATTAAAGCATCTAAATGTTAGGTCTTAACAGTTTTACGAATACGTTTTCAAATATTTCCAGTACCCCGATCTTGCATCAGGGGGTAATCCCGTTAGTTCATGCTGTTGGATTGAAGAGGGGACTCTGGAACTGCAAGTGAATAGTGAGCAATTAATCCATGAAACTTCTCTATAATGGAGTGGTCATTTTTAAACTCCACGTCTAGACCATGAAACAAAGAAATTAACACCCGAAAACCTCACCTCTTTAATTTCGTACCAATGCTTGAGTATTTAGTATCCATGTTATTCTTAATTTCTTGACCCGGGATCTTTAATTTAGGTTGACCAATAAGTAGCTGAACTTGCTTCAGACCTCTACCTAAGACTGAGATTAATTTATCATCCTCTGACTATAAAATAGAAGTGAACAGACAAGCAATTGAGCTTACTTCAACTTGTCCATCTAACATTGTTCCTCACTGTGTATTTTTAACAGAAGGACGAATCAGGGGCTGCATTTGCTTCAAGTAGTCTAAGTCCATTACCCTGCCCCTGTTCAGAAATCTGCAATTTTATTGCTTTTATAGTGACATCATATACAATGAAACAACCAAAGCATCCAGTACAATTACCAGTTTTGTTGCAATACATATTCTCATAAACCATTCTCATTCCCCCAACCCAGTGTATAACTCATTCTAAACAATATAGAGGTCTGGAGAGCTGATGGGTCACTCTAGAATACACATCTATCTGACCTGCACTGTCACCCAGAGACTTACTCTTTTGAATACACAGCTGTGTGCCTAATCCCAACTTCTCTAGTAATGCTTCAGGACTCTATTGCCCTTGATCTGCAATACTACCTTCATGGAACAAAATCCTGGCACTGGCGCTCTACCTTCAAAGTAAGGCCAACACAATTGAGTTCATGGGTGACTTCGATTTGATAGGTGATTGGCTTTTTAGTTTTTTAAATCTGACCTAAGAACATACAAGCACTCGGTTTCCAACAGAAAATGGTCAGACACACCCCACAAAAGGCCTGCCTTGCTAAAAAGATTACTAAAGCACCAAACAAGTTAAAGATCTTTAACATTTCGCACAACTTCCTGACCCACTGCAATACTCTGAATAGTAGCCCATGTTCATCACAACACCACCGAAAATGCTAACTTGAGTTCTTTGACTCAAAAATCTTCAAAATGTGCAAGTCAATCACGAGCACATTAAGCTCCACTCCACACCTTCTCACCCCACCACCTGTACTGCATCCTGTACTTACTTCCTTGAGACCTTTAGAGGCTGACTGGCAAAATAAGAGCATCCAACTCACAAAGAGACATATTCTCCATGGCATGCCTTAAACAACTTTCAAATGCATTTTATCTGGGCTTTACTCACATGATGAATGTCTCCTCTCTAATTAAAAGTTATGAAGAACTCTCTAAACCATATTAGTATCACGACAAATCTGAAAAATGCTGAGTTGAACACCCTGGCTAATTACAGGCCTAAGTATGGTCTCATTTCTTGAGCAAGAGCCTGAAAAGAAGGTGACAAAACCGCTCAAAGGGAATATGAACCCAATCCTCTCATACATGTTCGGCCGAAATCGGCCGTTACCGACCGGTATTTGCCTTCCTACATCTGGCCCTAAATCTGGGAAGTAACCTGAGCCTCAGGGTCAACAAATCAATTGCGGACCAAAAGGTGAATACAACTACTGCAAATAGTCTGTCACACATTAGCCACAAGGACACAGGTGATAACGTGATTGATTCCCCAAATTCAGGAATTTCTGGGGCAAAAAGGAAAAAGGTAGACAGTTAAGCCTATCTGCCCTAAGAGGAAACACCCACCTTGTTTAGAACCACAGACTACCGCCCTAAGCACATGGATTCAAGGACCAGCAGCTACAGCTGATATAGTGACTGAAACATTAACTGTCGAGGCCCCTGTTGTTTTAAAGTCGACATCCATGTCTAATCAGTTAACTCATACCCAAACTCAGACAGAGTCTACACTATCACTTTTTAATAATTTCACTTTGGGAGACACTGCTATTGACATTATTGTAGACACTTTGTCTGAGCGTGTTAAGGAACTTGTTGACAGGAATTTTTCCTTACTTTGGAAGCACCTGGATCGCTTAGAATCACTTGTTAACAAGTTTAGCTTGCATATTAATGTACCCAAATTGTCCATTAAATCACAGGCTCAGAAGGGACCATTTATTATTATTCCTAACACGCAACAACACATTTTAACCGCTGTGCTGCCTATGTGAACTGGTCCTCATGAGATTTGTACTTTTTCTGAGTTTTCTGCCCATCATGGTAATAACTCACATCCAGGTACTTCTAATATACCACAGCCGCCTAGCCGACGAGCTGCCCCTATTCCCAGTACAGCCCCTGTAAATAATAACAGGCAAATACAAAAGCCCCAGAATATGGTCACTGCCCCGAGCAAAAATTATAGCAGGCCTGTTGACCCAAGAAAAGATGTTTGACACGTATCACCTGAGGCCTGGCCTTATGTTTTGGTTTTAGCAGGGGTGCCCCATTTAAGGCAAAATCAGCCGGAGTCCTGGATCAACTATGCAACAAGATTGTTAACTGGCTGGTAAAACATAAGGGGTTTAGTATACAAAACATCAGTGATATTCTGATGGTGCGCATTGTTGGCTGGGTTGGCCCCTCAAAAAAGATTATAGAAGGAGACTGTGTCGTTGTTAATTTCCGTCGGCCGACCGGCTCTGGTAAAATCTATACTAAGTGTAAGAGAGCATAATAACTCCGTACCTACTGACATTTGGTCATTGCCTCATCGCTATTTTTATAAACCTAATAATTTTGACAATCTACCAGTCACCTTTCCATTTTCGTCACAAAACAGGTGTACCCCCCTTTCTGACCTAGACACACTGGATTGACTGCCCCCATATCCTCGCCCACTAAACTGGCTCTCACTACATTAGTATCAGCCCCCTTGGTAAGTTATGTCTCTAAGCTCTTCAATCATAACCTGCAGGTACTAAGCTGGAATGTCCACTAAAGTAAACAATGAGGACTGGGTTAATCTGGTAAACACATTTGGCATCTTTATGTTCCAGGAGACCTGGGCTACAGGGGATCTATACCTTGAGGGTTTTCAGTGTTTTAACGTTTGTGCATCAGTTCCTGCATATGGGCGACCCTCGGGTGGCGTATCTTTTTGGGTCAACACTTTATCAGGCGGGAGTATCAAAAATATTTCTACTAATAGTTCAAACCTCCAATCCTTGATATATACATGGGGGTATCCATTCGTTTTATACATTTTTATAATAATGATTTCATAAGTGTACCAAATGCGATTATTGCCAATTTTTTAATTTTGTGACGGACATACAAATCCCACCCTAGCTAGAATTGGTCTGGGAGGAGATTTTAATGTTAAGATTTCAGGGGAGAATATATTATATACCCTTCATGCACCACACATAAATTTGTGCAAAAGGGGGACGGAATTATCTGATTATTTGTTAAATCCTGATTTATTAAATGTAATGGACATTGCAGCCATAAACCAAAATGATAACCATCTAATACTAATGTTTAGAGGTCGTGGCTGTGCTTCAATAATCGATTGTGTCTTTATATCAGCCACGTTGGAAGATATTTTAGTTAGAGCGGAGGTCAAAGCCACTGTATTTGGGGATCATAATTCAATCTTGGTCACGTTCAGGGTCATTCCTAGAGCCAACTTCACTGTAGAACCAGGAGCATGTAATTATATACCGTCGACCGACAATTTAAGAAATATCTGGAAAGGTATCGACAATAGCACAGTGTTCATTAACATGGTAACATCTTATCGATCACTTGTTGACACCTGCTTGCCGCCTATTGATGTTAAACCTGAGGTAGTAGTAACCTAAAGTGGTTAAACAGAGGAAAGATGAGGTCCTAAAAGATCAATGGGATCATTTGGCCAGTGCAGCGAATATAATTAACACAAATGGTTTTTGGCAATCTGTCAAAAATATGAGCTCTATGGGCCACAATCTAACTCCCCTGACCTGTCATATAACAAGTGAAGCCTGGAAGCTAATTTTTACAAAATATATACAGCTCCTGCACAGGATGAGTTTAGTATAGATCTTCAAGCTGCTACACAAATCCAGATATCCTTAACTGAAGTTGAGGAAGCTATTGACCAAAGTTTAGGCAATAAGGCCCCTGGCCCAGATGGGCTCTACATCGATCTTATTAAGTACAAACGAGAATACTGGGCTCCGCTATTGATTAATGTTTTTAATAATTTAACAAACTCCCATATCCCCAGCACATGGTCATCTAGCATTATAGTCCACATTTTTTAAAAAGGAGATAGGTACAATCCTAGTTGTTACAGACCGATCTTCTTGATCGACAACACTTGAGAATACTCGGGCTAGTTTTATTTAATAAGATCAGGAGCTGGGCTGAAGACGAATGCATTTTAGATAAATGTCAGCTGGGGTTCAGAAGTAAACTGAGAACTGTAAAGCAATGCCTTAACTTAAATCTGATAATCGGTAAATATGCCATATCTCGTCAGTCCCCAGTTTACCTGGCCTTTATGGATCTTACCTCAGCATTCGATTTTGTAAATAGATAACGTCTTTGGCAACGTCTTTTAAAGAATGGGCTGGACGAGGCTTTAGTATATTTTTTGGCCTAATTTCATAGTGACTTGGGAGCTAGGGTAAGGATTAGTAGGGACGGGGCAGTATCCGGGAATATCTTGATGGGCAGAGGGGTTAGGCATGGATGCGTACTGGCCCCTCTGCTTTTCATTTTAAACATTAACGAGCTGAATAATGATCTGTCCAAATTGACTAAGGACGTCCCAATGATTAATGGCAATGTGTTACCAGCTTTGTTGTACGCAGACGACACCCAATGCACTGCGCACTTTAGTTTGGAGCTTTGTGGGTTTTATGGACAAGCTGGACCTTTGCTCAAATTAAAAAAAATTTTTTAATGAGTTGCGACCCAAAAAACACTCTATAAATGTAATCCATTCTGGCTCTGAAAAATTGATATGACCATGCACTTTCGCATGTTTGGGCTAGGTAATTTCAGATAATGGCTCTGGGCTGCCCATCTGGCTCATAGCAGGACAACATTTTTAAAAGCTACCAACTCGATTTTGTGTCTACCACAACCAAGAAGAACTGAGGTAGTGCTACCCCTGTGAAAATTATATAAAACTCAGTGCCTACCTACCATCAACATATGGAGCGGAAATCTGGGGTCAACAACATTCAGGTAGAGGAAAAAAGATTACGTCGAAGAGTTTTGGGGGTACCAATAAGTTCTTCCTCTTTTGTTTGCCATCATGAGTTAAAATGATCATTTATTGAGGATTATATTAGGACCCACCCAGAGATCTTCTGGATGAGAGCATGGCAAAATCCAGCAGCAACGCTAACCAGGGATATCATAGTTGATTGTCTTAACTGCAATAAGGGTGTATTGTAAATCTGTCACATATTTTTACCCATCCAGGAAATATGGCAGGCATTAATAAAAAGCCTATTCAGGGGGTCTTGTACTCTTACTATGGCAACCTGAGACGTGAGTGTGAAATTTTGAAACCCTCAGTTGCCCAGTATATAAGTATGCTAGGTGTAGATGCCCCCCACCCCACAAAATTTCCAGCTAGATATCTCTTAAAGGCTATTAATCACTGGGAACGAAGCCTGCTCTTTCGCCTTATGGCTGGCACCCTAAAATATTTACTTTGCTTACCCTTAGGTTTTAACTCTAATCTTGAGCAAATGATTTGCCCTTGTGGTAACAGTGGCAGTCAATCTATGTTACACTTCTTATTTGTCTGTGATTTTATCAAGTATATTGTAAGCAGCTGTTGATTCCCTATTTTAAGGCCCACAATATTACCAATTCTAGGGAAGCATACTGGGAGATTGTCATGCTCAATGGGGACAATTTAATATTCTGTGTCAGTACTTTCTTGAGACTGGCTGTTCTCTCCTGTGCCTCTACGAATACAGCGTAGATAGTTTTGGTTGTATGCTTGGCATTTGAATCAATTTATATGTGGGCCGCATAATTTTATTGTTCTTTATATTATGTGCCAAAGTGTCCGCTTATAATGTTTTTTGCTGCTAAACCTGAAATACTGCACTTTTATTATCACTGAACCTATAGCTAAATTGTAGGCTTATGACTGATGTAATCTTGTGTATTCATATTATTTTGTTCATTGCACTTATTGACTTTTAATCTCTTTTTTATGTATGTACTGTCTTGGTTTTATTCTGTACTTTTATGGATATTCCTTTGTATCCGAATAAAGAAATGTAACTTGCTTCAGAAACCACTCCTTCCACCCTTAAGACCACCACTCATCAAGAAAAAGAACCCTGGACCATCAGATCCAGCTTACCAATACCCAATAGCTATGGAATAGATTCAATGACCTACATTTAGTTACAACTATGACTTCATAGAACAGGAAAAAAATACTCTTCAATCATCAACATACGAAGGAAGTATCCAAGATATTCATGTTGGATTATCTGACAACTACAGTGGATGTAAATGGAGTCACAGTACTGACCTACTTAGCTAGGTCCTCTGGATTGAAAAGCTAGTGCTAGATTAACTACACTTTTCACCTGGGTGAGTCTTCTTAATGTCAGTTTTGTCTCTGTGGATTCTATCTAAACTATAGCTGTGACTGCTACAATTGCAAATCTAGGTGGGCTTCATAGGTCTACTACTGCATGTTCATTGGATTCAAAAGCTATCACGAATGTAGGTACAATTCCACATGTGGATTGTCCCCTTAAACCATACTCTAGTAAGCTCTGTGGCTTCTAGAGCTATCCCTTGACTACCTCTACTCTCCCTTCTTTGTGAGACTGACACGCTTACTACTGTATTCTCTGTGGATTCTAAAGCTACCACTAGAGTTGCTACATTTCCCAGGACACAATCCACATACAGGTAGGGACCTCAACCTAAGTAAACAGGATACCTATGAAATGTCAAACAAAATAGGAGAGAGGGCCCCACACAGCAAGGGGACAAGGCACTGTTTTAAACAATAAAATTAAGATTTCCCCTTGGGGGATACAGTACCATGAATGTGTACACCTTTCAATCAAATACCCGATCAGGTCCTATCGCTCATCTACTATGTGTATCCAAACCTCAGTACCATTGCAGTATAGAAAAGACACTAGGTTCCAATAGGGTTTTTTAGAGCTTTTCTACGATTGTATTGAAAGTCATGAGCATAGTTTTGACATCATTCTAGTTTTATTCAAAGAGCATAGTGTGCTTGTCTGGCATTAGCATCAGTTACATGCTTTAGTTTTGCATAGTTTACAAGATGTCATGCAATAGTGATAATATGCCCAACCCACTTCTCACATTGTTCTCTAACAACCCCCTCCCTGTTTCCCCACCTTTCCCTGCCTCTTGAGTTTCCCTTACATCATGATAACAGTTATATCCTGTTTTGCTAGTATCAGGGCAAGGTCCATGAACTTAGCAATCATTTTATTTTTTAGTAGTTCTGGAAATCTGCCCAGGAGACATGCCAGGGGGTTGCAGGGGATTGTTCTTTCTGAGACTTTATCTATGCATGTCACTACTCCATCCCAGTGATCCTGTAAGGGTGGGCATGCCCAGACCATGTGAATCATCTCCACTCCCTGCTCCCCACATCTGGTAAATGCTGCATCCTGTGCTCCAAATGACTTTTTAATCCTCCTCTGGGTTAAATATGCCCTTTGTAGGAAATAAAAGTTGATCAGTGTAAACTGTGCTCTACGGAAGACCTTGGGTATAGTAGCCAGTATATTAGTCCAAATTGAGTCTGTAATCGGGAGGTCCACACCCTTCTCCAATTGTCGCTCCAATTCCTTAAGGGGCTTGTTGAAATCTGCCTCAGCGCTTGGTACAGGAGAGTGATGGCCCTGCTCCTATCAGTGGTCGTACAGAGGACCCAGCTGCTTTGGATGGCTGGTGTTTCTGTCAGGCCAGTCCGCCAATGTCCTCTAATGGCCAATGTCACCACTTGGTGCAACAGGAACTGTCCGAGGGGAAGGTCATAGAGCTCTTCAAACAACCCTTAAAAAGATGCCTACACGGGTCACTCCTAGTTCCACCCAGTCTTTCACCTCTCCAAGTGCTCCTTCATTGCTCAGTGCTGTTAAGCATTGTAAAGGTAAGTCAGGCATCTAAGGCAGGAGGGATCAGGTGCCACACAGGCAGCACCACTAGGCTTGTTGCACAACCCTTAGTTTCCCCAGGCACTCAAGTATAGGGTCAGAGACCAGAAGGGTCCGGTAAAGCAAATGGAGCCAGGTATCAGCATCGGACCTCCTGCACAGAGTGCAGGCGGTTGTGCAGTCACTGGTTGAATCATTGAATTTGGGGTCCCAGGCAATGGGCCTCAACATCTGGTGATGCCAGTCCCCTAGCTGATGTGGGCAGTGCAGTTTGGCCAAGGACACCCTGCGCTGTCCTCTCTTTAATATTATTTCTAGTAAGAGTGAGTCCACTTCTGAAAATGTTTTGCGGGCAATATTAGGTACAATGTCGAGAAGTAATAATGCATGCGAGGAAGTGCCACCATCTTTGCAACTGCCACTCATTGGGCTACAGACAGAGGGAGAGTCCCCCAATAGTTCACTCTGGCAAGGACTCTAACCGCTGCTCTGATGTTGCCATCCAGGATATCACGCTTGTCATGGTATATGTTAACCCCTAGGTACTTTATACATAAACTTTCCCAGGTTAATCTGCGCAGATCAGGTGGGATAAGCTTAGTATCAGTTAGATGAAATATACATTTTTTCTGCCCGTTCATACAGAGACCGGAATTGGTCCCGAAAAGCACCAACAGTGATATCGTCCCCGGTAGGTTCTCCCTCACATTGTTGAGGAAGAGGAACATGTCATCTGCATAAAGTGCTATTTCATGGGAAACTCTATGTCACTCCAAGCCCTGATAATAATTCCCTCTGTGGGCTCCATTGGCCAGGGGTTCAACTGCAGTAGCAAATAATAATTGGGAGTGATGACATCCCTGCCTGGTGCCCCTCCCAAGACATAGGAGTGGGAGATTACTCCTCCTGTGTGGACCCACGCCGTTGGGTTAGCATAGCGAAGCCTTGTCCACAGGGTGAAGCCTCTGCCTAACCCCATCTTATCCAGCTCATGATATAGGTAATCCCAACTGATGCTATTGAATGCTTTCTTGTTATTGATGGAGATGATCGCCACATTCTCCTCTCCAGGTCCATCCGCTCCATAATAGATAGGAGCTATACAATATTTAAAGCTGTTTTCTGTCCTGTTACAAACCCACTCTGATCTTCGTAGATTAGCCTGGACATATGAGGGAGGAGGCAAGATGCTAATATATATGAATTAAGATTTTATAATCCATATTCAACATTCAATCAATCATAGCATTTGTATAGCACACTACTCACCCGGAGGGGTCTCAAGGCGCTGGGGGGGGGGTCTGCTACTGCTCAAAGAGCCAGGTCTTAAGTTGCTTCCTGAAGGATAAGTGGTCCTTGGTCAGCCGGAGGTGGATGGGGAGGGAGTTCCATGTCTTGGCTGCCAGGTAGGAGAAGGATCTTCCTCCGGTGGTGGCTCTGCGGTTGCGTGAAACGGCGGCGAGAGCAAGGCTGTGGATCGCAGCTGGCGGGTGGGAGTGTAGAAGGTCAGGCCGTTGTTGAGGTATCTGGGGCCCAGGTCGTGGAGCGCCTTGTGTGCGTGGGTGAGGAGTCTGAACGTGATCCTCTTGCTGACGGGGAACCAGTGCAGGTCTCTCAGGAGTCCGGAGATGTGGCTGCGTTGGGGGATGTTCAGGATGAGTCGTGCAGAGGCGTTCTGGATGCGTTGGAGTCTTTTCTTAAGTTTGGCTGTTGTTCCGGCGTAGAGGGTGTTTCCGTAGTCCAGTCGGCTGGTGACGAGTACCTGGGTGACCGTCTTCCTGGTTTCGGTGGGGATCCATCGGAAGATCTTTCGAAGCATACGCAGGGTGTTGAAGCACGACAACGAGACAGCGTTGACATGTCTGGTCATCAAGAGGGAGGTGTCCAGGATGAAGCCCAGGTTCCGTGCGTGGTCCGTTGGCTTGGGAGCGGTGCCCAGGGCAGGGGGCCACTAGGAGTCGTCCCAGGCGGAGGGCGATGATCCCAGGATGAGGACTTCCGTCTTGTCTGAGTTCAGTTTCAGGCAGCTGTTCTTCATCCATTCGGCGACGTCTTTCATCCCTTCGTGTAGGCTGGTTCTGGTGGTGGTGGGGTCGGTGGTGAGGGAGAGGATTAGCTGGGTGTCGTCGGCGTAGGAGATGATGTTGAGGTTGTGTTGGCGTGCGATGGCTGCGAGGGGGCTCATGTAGACATTGAAGAGGGTCGGGCTAAGTGATGATCCTTGTGGTACGCCGCAGATGACTTCGGTGGCCTCGGATCTGAACGGGGGGAGGCGGACCCTCTGGATTCTTCTGGTGAGGAACGAGATGATCCAATCCAGTGCCTTCTCCTGGATTCCGATGTTGTTGAGGCGTTGAACTGGGGTGCAGTGGCAGACCGTATCGGACGCTGCGGAGAGGTCCAGGAGGATGAGGGCCGCTGTTTCCCCGTTGTTGAGCAGGGATCTGATGTCGTCTGTGGCTGCGATGAGGGCGGTCTCGGTGCTGTGGTTGGCATGGAAGCCGGACTGCGAGTGGTCGAGGGATCCATTTGTCTCGAGGAAGGTGGCAAGCTGTTTGTTGACGGTCTTCTCGATGACCTTGGCAGGAAAAGGGAGGAGCGAGATGGGGCGGTAGTTCTTGAGGTCGGAGGGGTCCGCTGTTGGGTTCTTCAGGAGGGAGCTGATCTCTGCGTGCTTCCTGCTTTCCGGGAAGGTGGCGGTGTTGAAAGAGGTGTTGATGATGTCCCGGAGTTGTGGTGCGATGGTGGAGTCGGCTTTGTTGAAGACGTGGTGGGGGCA
The DNA here is from genome assembly GCF_964263255.1 of Lissotriton vulgaris. Taxonomy (NCBI): domain Eukaryota; kingdom Metazoa; phylum Chordata; class Amphibia; order Caudata; family Salamandridae; genus Lissotriton; species Lissotriton vulgaris. Next base: position 616,715,640 of record NC_141696.1, read on the forward strand.
GGGGTCGGTTGGTGATCCGGAGTGGATGGTGTTCATCACGCGTGTGGTGTATTTGGTGCTGATCGATGTGCAGGCACGGAGGGTAGTGGTGGGGGCGTTGGCTCGGTGGTTGGGTGCGTGGTCTGTGCGCCAAAGCTGTTGTGTATGTCGGCTATCTTGCTGTGAAAGAATGAGGCGAGTGAGTCGCAGAGGTTTTGCAAGGGAGTGATGTTGTTGTTTCCGGCGCTGGGGTTGGAGAGCTCTTTGACGATGCTGAAGAGTTCCTTGCTGTTGTGGGCGTTGTTGTCCAGTCGCCTTGAATGCTGATTTCTTGGTGGTGCGGATTAGCTGGTGGTGCTTACAGGTGGCGTGCTTGAGGGCAGTCATGTTGTCTTTGGTCTGGTTGTTGCTCCAGGCTTTTTCGAGGGTACGGCAGGTCTTCTTGGAGTTCTTGAGTTTGTTGGTGAACCAGGAGGCTTTCTTGCTGCCGGGTCTGTTGGGGGGGGGGTCTTCAGTGGTGCGAGAATGTCTGTGCAGTTGGTGATCTACCGTGTGACGTTGTTGGCAGCTTCGTTGGGGTCCGTTGTGCTGGCTGGAGGGTTCTGGCTGAGGGAGGTGGTGATCTGGTCAGTGGTGATCTTGTTCCAGCTCCTGCAAGGGGCCTGTTGCGGGTGGTGGTGGGTCGTTGTTTTTCTGAAGCTGAAGTGGACGCTGCTGTGGTCCGTCCAATGGAGTCCGGTGGAGTGGATGAAGGAGATGTGCTTGCTGGAGGAGAAGACGGGGTCGAGAGTGTGGCCGGCGTAGTGGGTGGGGGTGTTCACCAGTTGCTTGAGTCCGAGGTTGGCGAGGTTGTCTAGCAGAGTGGTGGTGTTGGTGTTGTTGTTGTTCTCCAGGTGGAAGTTGAAGTCCCCTAGGAGGATGTAGTCAGCTGAGGGGAGGGCTTGCGGGCTGATGAAGTCTGCGATGTCTTCGCTGAATTGTGTTCATGGTCCCGGGGGTCTGTAGATGAGGGTGCCTCTGAGGGTGGTCTTGGGATCGGTGTGTATCTGGAAGTGGAGGTATTCGGAGACGGTGAGGGTATCTTCGGAGTTGGTCGTGATGCGGATGGTGTTCTTATGTACAATGGTGATGCCTCCACCGGTCTGGTTGGCGCGGTCCCTCCTGGTGATCTTGAATCCGTCCGGGATGGCGATGGCGATGTCGGGGGCTGAGGAGGCGTTCATCCAGGTTTCCGTGAGGAAGGCGCCGTCTGGTTAAGTTGTGTCGAGGAGGTTCCAGAGTTCCACGGCGTGTCTGTGGACGGAGCGGGTGTTGAGCAGGATGCACTTGAGGTGGTTGCTGCTGGTGCTCGGCTCAGCGGGTGCGGTGCAGGTTCGCAGGCAGGTGTACCGGCAGGCTTTGCAGGTGAAGGGTCCGTGGGTGCGTTTCGGGGTGGCTCGGAAGCAGGCGGGGTTCCGGCCGGCATTGAGTGCATTGAGGATGGCGGCGTCGTGGGTCCTTCGGGTTCCTGGCGCTGGGCGCGGTCCAGGCGCGGACGGGCACAGACGGGCTTGCCTTTGGTGCGCCTTTGGCGCACAATCGGCATGCCCGCTGCGCGCGTCCACTGCGCGGTCGCTCTGAGGGCATCATAAGTAAGGAGCCGAGAGGGAGGAGCAGGTGGGTGGTGGGAGCGGGGCGGCGAATGGGCTGGAGGGGGTCGGGCCACAGGGAGGCAGCGGCGGGAAAAGTAGTCGGAGGGCGGCTCAGCGGGGGCTGGGTCGTCCGGTGTCTGGAAGCGGCAAAAAGCAAGGCAAGGCGAAGCAGTGGTGCGTGGGGGCGACCACGCCTGGTTACAGGCTCAGCGGTCGCTCCCTGTGCCACTACCCGGTCCCCTTAAGTAAGGAGCCAGAAGGGAGGAGCAGCTGGGTGGCGGGAGCGGGGCGGCGAATGGGCTGGAGGGGGGCGTGGCCGCAGGGAGGCAGCGGCGGGAAAAGTAGTCGGAGGGCGGCTCAGCGGCAGCGGCTGGGTCGTCCGGCGTCTGGAAGCGGCAAAAAGCGAGGCAGGAAGCAGTGGTGCGTGGGGGCGACCTGGCCTGGTGGCCTACCAGCATTGGCTTTACCAGTGCCTCACTAGTTGTTGGCAGGAGGCTACCAGTTTCCCGAGCAGTGTCATAGAGTTTCACAAGTTTTGGAGGACAGCTCCCCCACATATGCAGCATAGAATTCCATTGAGAATCTGTTGGTTCCTAGTGTCCTCCCTCTCACCTTGGCCTTGATTTCCGTCCGGATCTCCTGAAGGGCTACCAGGCACCCCAACTCATCGGCAGTCTCTCCATCAAGGCTTGGTAGTTCAATGGGGTCCAGAAACTCTGTCAGGTGATGATGTGGAGGGAGCATACATGGTCATGTAATAGTTCTTAAGTCTATGGTTGATATCCCTTTGTCCATGCTGTCTGTCCTTATTTTCGTAGTCTATTTCAAGTTTCAGGGATCTCCTGGGCAATGGGCTGGCAAACACGGGTCCAGCTTTGTCCCGCTATGCATGTGCCTAGGTAATTTATTGGTGATAATGGAAGCATCAGAGTTTCTCTGTGCAGTCCCCAAGCACTCCTTTGCTTCTAGTAGCTGGTGCTGCTGGTCTGGTCACCCAGGGCATGCCTTTTTCAAGTCATGCACCCTAGCCTCCTGGGCATCCACCTCAATTATAAGGGTAGGTCTGACTTCCACTACTTCAGAGATGTATCTACCCTGGATTACTGACTTAAAGGCTTCCCATTCAGTCAGAATAGAGGCCCTTGTATGGGCATTACCTGCAAAATAGTCATGAATAGTGTCTCCTATTGTCTGCCAGAATACTGGTTTCTCCAAGGACTCTTCTTTCAGGCTCCAGTCAGGAATTACCAGTCTCTTTCTGTGGCAATCAAGTATAAGCATGATCGGATTATTGCCACTATAGCCAAGACACGCCACTCCAGCCTGCCCGATATCAAAAGTTACAAAAAGGGGTAAAACCCGGAATCACTGGGACCTGGGTACAAGACAGTAAATATAATGGTGGTCCCAGTGTTGTACACACTTTGAGCGGGGCAGTGAAAGCTTAGGAAGACAATAATTATAAAAACACAAATCATGGATGAAGGAAGACTATCACCAATGTTATTTAATCACATTGGGGAAACACAATACATTAGAACCAAAGAGCATATCGGTAGAACAATTTCACAAAAAAACCTTGAAATTGGTAACACATTTGAGTATATGGTGAGTGGAGCAGTGTGGCTCAATGGTCAGAGTGGCAGACCCTGATGCAGAGGTCTAGCCCGGGACCAGGGTTCAATTCCCCGCCTTGGTGGGTCTTGGGCTCAAAAATTCCACGGACCTGATAATTCTCGCCTTGGTGCCTATTCCAATCATGGAGTCCTACTCTGCAACTCTGAGCAATAGCTTGCTTAATCTCCGCAATGGCCCCCACAACGCTAAGGATGCCTGGCCTCCACCTTGGGGGTGCCCAGGAGTGGACGCCTCACAGGGAAAGCCAAGATGGGTTCCACAGCGGTATTCTTACAAGCGCCTTGAGACCCTTGTGGGTGAGTAGTGTGCTATACAAGTATCAATTTACATTTTATGGTGCCGAGGAAGAGGGGGGGGCGAAAGAAAGTTGAGTAGTGAAATAGAAAGGGAAGGTTAAGTGGAAGTGACAGAAAATCACATACAATTTTTTCCTATATCAGATAGTACAAATCCACAGTTTATATACATATATGTGCCATATAAGCATAATGAACACAGTTAATTAATCACTGTCAATTCAGTATTGGCGAATGTTGTGAAGTCGACTATTCGACCCCTATATCCGTAGGTATCTTGAACCTTACTGCTGGGGTCTTCTTCAGGACTGGTGTTGTGTGGGGGAGGGGGGCATGTGGCCCCTAGGAAAAAGAAGGAGCGGCGTGGGTAAGTGCCTGTCTAGTGTTTAAAAAGAGGGGTAAGAAATCCGGGAGTTAAAATGGAATTTAAGGAAAAATTACCAGAAGGACAAGCAAATTGCGCGGGAAGGGAAGGACGTATTTCACAGTTCAGTTGTGAAGAGGGGGAGTTCCTTAGTGCTCCAGAATTTTCAAAAGTAGGCAGGAGTGAGCAGTCACCTTAAAAATAAAGATGACAGTTAACCTCAAGTTGAATAGGTGGTATCGATTGAAAACAAGTAACGGGGCTACACGCTTACTGCTTGATTATTGCGTAGTGTTTGTGGTCCCTGGTTGCCAAAGTAGATCCTTGTTAATTGGACGTTAAACACAAAATGTTGTCTGCCCGAATTGATCAGGAGCAGGAAAAAAAGGGAATCAATCTAAAAGTGACGGAGGAGAAAGCAAACCAGCTATGAGGCCGCGTGCAGGGGGAGCATATCTGAATCGTAAAATCATGTCCATGCAGAAGAATGCTGTACAATTAACGAACGAGACTATGTGAATTTGAGTGGAAATGTTCATGGTAGTTTGAACTAGAAGACGCAGAGTGCTCATAAATTCGAACGTGCGTCGGAGTTGTATTATTAAATATTGAAAATCCGTGAGGTTCTCACAATGTTAAAGGATCAGGCCTTTGCGAAAAACCAGGTGAAGTGCGGCGGCAAAAGGCTAGTTGTGGTATTAGATCCCATGTGGCATATGACTGGGGCGCAGTATTCTCCCAAGTGCAGCCAGATAATCTTATCTAGGAAAAACCTGGGAAGTGCTGTGGCAAAAGGCTAGTTGTGGTGTTAGTTATTCCATGAAGCATATGGCTGAGAGTCGGTAATCTCACAAAAGTAATAGATCAAAATATGTCTGAGTGATATCCAAAAAAACAAAAAATGATGGCAGCGGGCTGTTCGCTCATTAATCATGCAAACTCAACCCGTACAGGTAAAGAGGGCCTTCCAACGCAGCTCAAGCATAAAATACGGCTGAGGCAGAGAGACACATAATACTGGTAACAAAGCATGTGCTAAGTTCAAAACGTGCGACGGGCCGACAAAAGGGCTACACGGTGCTTTACAACCGGGTGGGTGAGCCTAAAGCAGCAGCTCGAGGCGTATCAAATATCGGGGGTCAAGCAATCCAAACGTAATCAGTGATCGTAAACATTGGAACAGGGGCTGGCCAGGGTCTTACCGGTGAATGTCAAGGCGATATTCTCTCTGGGAACAACCTGCACGTAGCGCGCTCTCCTTATTTAAACGCGGTCTACGCCCAAAGCGGGCACGCTGGTCGTAGTGCATGACGAGTCATGATGGACATAGTAAAGAGGCTACAAGAATGTTGGTGCTCTAATTCAAAAAGGAGTGTCAGTTTATATTTTGTGTATTAACGGATGGGGCACGATAAAAATTACATTTAGACGGACTCTTCTGCGGTGGGGCATACAGTTGATACAGTCTATTAAAAACATAGGAGGAAGGCTAGAGGATGCTAGCGTTACATTGAAGATAATGCCCTTACGTGGAGGGTATAATTTGGGATTTTATAGCATTACAGGTTATGGCAGAATAGAATTTAACAATGTATGACATTAAACTGAATCATTAGGAACTTTGGAAAATAGAAGATGTATAGAGCAGCATATTAATTGCACAATAATATTAGCCACGTGGTAACAAGGCATTGTATGAACGAAAAAAGACGTTTACACGTAAAATGTCAAAGTAAAGTAAAATCACACCTCATTCAGAGGGAGAAATCCTGCATAATATATTGCATACAGTGATCTTATGGCCATACCTAATTAAAAAGGAGATGATAATTGCCACAGCACAGTTAGGATCACCATTTGAAACAAATAGGTATTACGCATTACTTCTATTAGAATATAACCGTCACCACCGTCATTAATAGTGTAAGCGACCCTACTTGATTATGCATAAGGGTGAGCGCAAAATCCGTTCCGCTCGCGGATTTCGCGGATTTCCGGTAAATCCGCAATCCAAGAACTCCCGCAAATTTACCGGAAATCCGCAAAATCCGCGAGCGGCGGATTTGGGGGGCAAAAGTTCAAGCCTTTTGAACTTGTAACTATTTTAGGATGGCGCCGGCAAGCTGCCAGCGCCATCCTAATATAGTTACTAAATTAGCTTCATCAGGAAGCACCAATAGATAAAATTAAGCAGGTGCTCGAGCACCTGCTTTATTTTATCTATTAGTGCTTCCTGTTACAGGATGATGGGCACTGGCAGGCAGCTCACTCAAGGGACCCATGCGCTCTTTGGTGTGATGGCAAAGTTAATCAGCCTCCCCAAAAATGTGAGTTTTGTCGAGGCTGGGCAGGTGTGCGTTCTCCCCATATCTATCGTTGAAAATTAGCTTTGATGCTTGATGGAGGCCTTTGCATTATTGACTTTCACGAGCTCAATCCCTGTGCAGTTCCCGTGACCACGAGCTTCTTTGATCCGTGCCTGTCCTTTTATGCACACACGAGGCATGTAAACTCGCATATAAGCCCCGTCCGTTTGGCCCCTCCCCACACACTAATGGTGTGCACCGTCTTCGCGCCCTTTACCCACTTGATGGACAGCTGACTCGAGGGACCCCGGCGCTCTTTGGTGTGATGCCAAAGTTAATCAGCCCCCCCAAAAATGTGTGTTTTGTCGAGGCTGGGTAGGTGTGCGTTCTCCCCATATCTATAGTCGAAAATTAGCTTTGATGCTTGATGGAGGCCTTTGCATTATTGACTTTCACGAGGTCAATCCCTGTGCAGTTCCTGTGACCACGAGCTTCTCTGATCCGTGCCTGTCCTTTTATGCACACAAGAGGCATGTGAACCCGCATATAAGCCTCGCCCGTTTGGCCCTGCCCCTCACACTAGCGATGTGTACCGTTTTCCCACCCGGCCTTTACCCACACAATCCGCAAAATCCGCAAATCTGCAAATCTGCAAATTATCGGATTTTGCGGATCGCAAATTCGCAAATTTGCAAATTCGCGAATTGCGAATTCGCAAAATTCGCCCATGCTTAATTATGCATGATGTAAATACAAACTGAGACGTAGTTATACATTCAGGATGTTTTAACAGAATTGAGTGTGAGGCCTACTGGGCACATTCTATTGGTACACCACAGGGAAACAGTTTTAGAAAAACATAGCCACATTGGGGTAAGTCTCAGTACTAACAGTGTAAATGGTACTCTCAATTATCTTATACTAAGGCACGCCAGTTGTGCATTGCTTGTGTAAAGTTTGTTCAACCCATTGGCGATTGAATCCAGTTTTTGCATCCATTTAGATTCTCGCAAATTGAGTATGGAGCAGATGTTTCAGGACATACCTTTAATTGGGGTCAATGAGTTCACCTGTCTTTTGAAACGGGCCCCAGGGCAGACCCAGGTTAAGACACCCTGGGCAAATGCAGAATATGTAGTGGTGAATAATTGCCCCTTCCACCTCTTGCGCAACGCATCTCTCTCAGGGCCAGTCAGGTGCATTTCTTGGAACAGGGCAACTTGCGCTCCTCTCCGTTTTAGAAAGGCATGTATTTTATATCTCTTGGACGTAATATTGAGGCCTCTGACGTTCAAGCTAATGAACTTGTGTGTTAAGGGGGATGCTGAAGCAGTACAAAAAAATAGTGTCACAGGTCAGGCATCTTCTGGTGCTCACCATGCTTGGTGACAGTAGTTATCCACGACCTGCCAAGGAGATGTGCATCAGAGGCAATAAAAGCACAATAAAACGGTCCCAGAAACGTAACTGTAACAACCCAACCCCCGAGCTCCAGGACTAGAAGTGAAGCCACCCCAATTCAAACTAGCAAACAAATCAGCGAATTACGTGCTATCTCATTCTCACAATCCGAGAGAAGTGGAGGGTGCCTTCAATCCGACGCCTCCCAGCTTCGCTCGACACCATCCAAATATGACACAGCAAGGTTTTGCAACAAGCCTATCCCACCCCCCTAAATGGCAGCTATCAATGCAGGGCCCTCACCCCATGCATGGTAAAAAAGTTTCCCCCATGGAGTAGGCACACCTCACCAAGTTTGTTGTCTTCGAACCAGTTCATCTGCTTGTCCTGGTGTGACATGTGGGAGCGAGGTGTTGGTTGTGTGGGAAGAGAGCAAGCCATTGTCTGAATCTGAGGCCCCTTGTCCCCCTCGCCCTGTTCAAATAGAGGGTTCGATCTAAATCCACTCATGACCGCTACTGCTTTGACTGCTTTTTGGCACTCCTGCAATGCCTGAGCCTGGGATGGTACCACTGCAGCTCTGTGTTTCACTTTCTTCCTTGGTGGTCCATGATGTCTAGGCGCTTTCTTCATATCGGTGTTCATGCTCTTCTGGGGCAGATGATCTAGCCAATTCAACACCTGAGTTGGTGCTGTAAAAAAAGTGTGTTGGGCCCTCATAAATGGTTCTGAGTCATGCTGGAAACAGTATTGTGTAGCTAATGCCCATCTTTCGGAGCCGCTTCTTAGCCTCAATGAAGATGCCTGGTGTCACAGTACCTCCCTTGTGTGGTCAGGAAATGTCATCATTTTCAGAGGTAGTGCCGCTCTCTGTCAAATTTCTATGGTCATCTCTCAGCAGGCTGTGGTCCGTCTCTAATCAGTCGAATCTAAGTTTGAGCACTTCGCAAGATGCGCCAATAGCTTGTAAAATAGTGTCCAATGTTGCACATGTGTGTTCAGCTTGTGAAGAATGTCCCGGTATGGCCTCTACAATGGATGCAGGAGGGTGTGACTCCGGGGCTAGGAATGGTTACCTAGTATCTTTATCACTTGAGTATTTGTGCATTGTCACTGATAAGAGAGACTGGGACTCCAATTATCAAGACTGCGTTGCAGCCCTCAGCCACACAGTGACTTAGGGCCCCGCAGGAAGACCTCAAGAGTTTGTCCGTGCTGGCATTCACCTTTCCTGGCAAAGTGGTGTAATAAATATCCAAGGCTACTCCGTACAACGGTGTGTGCCTGGCTTGGACCCAGGTCCGGCAGTCCCCGGGGTAGGGCACGTGGGAGGGGGTCCTCCAAACCCCAGGTTGTCTGTTGGCGAGGCAACCAGCAACCCCTCAGGTGAATGCACATCCAGTGTGCAAGTACTGGCAGATGATGGGCAGAAAATTGGGGGCATATTGCTACTGTCTTTTCCTTCTGTGTTTTAGCTGGGAGGTTGGGCCAACCTTGGAGGTGATATTCATTTGTGGCATTAAGCACTGCTGCACCGGGGGGAACCTTCACAGAGCGAACTGTGTACCTTTGGGGCCCGTGAGTCCATTTTTCTCTTCCTGACACTTCGACCCCTGCCCAACGGAGTCACCACGCCAGCCTGCCTGCCTCCCGCTGCCGCACACTCTCGCCATCAGAGTGCGTCCACCGAGCAGAGAGCGGGACAAGGTGTTCCAGGGGACTTCAACCCCAGCAGCCCACGCGGAAGCCGCAGACCATCCAACCACGCCGGGAGGTGCATAAAGAGCAACGTCATCCCCTGCTGAGTGGGGAACCTTCACGGAGCAAACTGTGTACCTTTGGGGCCCGTGAGTCCATTTTTCTCTTCCTGACACTTCGACCCCTGCCCAACGGAGTCACCACGCCAGCCTGCCTGCCTCCCGCTGCCGCACACTCTCCCCATCAGAGTGCGGCCGCCGAGCGGAGAGCGGGACAAGATGTTCCAGGGGACTTCAAACCCCAGCAGCCCACGAGGAAGCCGCGCACCATCCAACCACGCCGGGAGGCGCATAAAGAGCAGCGTCATCCTCGCCTCGCGGGACCGCGTGCGGTACTAGCCGGCCGAAACCCGAGCAAAGGGCGGGTCGTATGTGGCCGTCTGGGGCTGTCCGGAGATGGGCTCGGCCCCCCCCTTTCGTTTTGTTATCTGCCAACTCCACTTCGGACTTAGAAGTAAGAACTACTGTGAAGATTTTTGCTTAAAATCTTGCTATAACACTGTATGTTCCTTATCTGACAATGACCACGAAATCTAGCTTGGGTGGGAAATTGCCAGCGGGGGGCTCATCCACCTCCTTTAAAGGGACCCTAGATAACTATATCACTAGAGTCGTTTCAGTCATTGAACATGAAATAGAGCAGATAGAACGGCGTATATCCTCAGAGTGACTCAACAAACGCTCCTCCCTAGGCCCAATCCAGAAAGCCTTGTCTCCATCTCTGCCTCATTTTGGGTCTGCTTTATTTATGGACATTGGTATCCCGGACCAACTTCAAGATCTACCTGAATGTCCGGCTAGTTTGGGGGTTTGTAATTCTACCAGTATCACAATCGATTCCCCTACTGATAGCTCGCTTGAAGAGCAACTCCCCGCAAAACTTACTAGTGCTGGAACACCAGTGCCATCCATCCCCATAAAAAGAAAACGAGGACTTAATAAACAAAAAGGTTCCAGAGCAAAAAAGGTAAAAAATCCAAAACCTTCAATATCCATCAAAACTTCTAGCACCGACCCGCAAAGTAAAACTGAACAAAATCCCCCACACACGCTCCTGCCTGACGATCTCATGAGAAATATAGAACATCTGATGAAATCCCTACTGTTGCCCCTTGTAGAGAGGGTTAAGCGAATAGCAGACCAACTTGAGTCAGTTCAAGCAACAGGGATCTTGAACATGAATTTACTCAGAGAACTGTCTACAACCAGGTATCCACTAAACACCTCAGAACCTGCAGAAAAACTCAAACTTAGTGACGGTCCTTCTAGAGTAAGTCCCAATCAACTACTCAAGTTATCCTTCCTGCTATTCAACCTATTTACCTAGCTCCCCCCTCCTCCACACCCAGAGAATCTCGAGAACCAGACCAATCTAATAAAAGGGGACAGGCACCTGATAATTCAGAGGGGAGGCGAATGGTGATCAAAAACCCCAGAAGGAACGTGCAACACGTAAACCTCCCGCCTGAAGCAGAACCTTACGCAATAGTACTAACTGGGGTTCCAGAGCTGAAGCCAGGATAATTTGAAAACTACCAGACCCTGAAAAACAAGGTCACGTACTGGTTATGTGTTAACAGGCCACTACCGGTAAGTATCGATGGTAACATTCTAAATGTTAGGAGGCTACCATGGTTGGGACAAAGACCCACGGATGTACAAGGGGACAGTGTAATTATACATTTTAAAGATTATAGGGCTACAAACTTCATCAGAGACTGGTATAGCGATAGCTATGAGGGAGGCATATCTACTAGATCACTAAGCTATTTCTACCCAAGACCCCTGGTTGAAATTCAAAAGCCCATGAACCCCAAGAGCAACTCGGGCCCAAACTTTAATATAGCTACCTCCAATCGCTTTGTGGCTCTTTCCAGCCTAGAGGGGGTAGACTGACTCGCAAATAAGTCCAACACGATCCAAAAGGATCATGTAGCCGGAATGAATTCAGGTATTGAGAACGTAGATGTTCCCTTTTTGGAAGTTCCTACTTATGATCCTTCCCCAGAGAGCATCCCTAAAACACAGAATCGGGACCGATGCCCAGCGGCGGATGGTTCCCGCAATCCATCGCACAATCCTTTCCTTCCTGACCTGCCCCTCTTAACTGAAATCTTTCAAACCCCTTCCTCTCCCTCTATAGAATCAATCTGTTCCTTAAACCTGTCCATGATCTATTGGAACGTAGCAGGGTTACGCAAAAAAATCGACCAAGATTTCTGGCTCGAAACAATTCGTAAACACAACATACTATGTTTCCAGGAGACTTGGTTGATTTCTCCTATTCATTTACAGGGTTATAAGACGTTCCACTGAAGTGCTCGTTCTTCTCCCTCAGGTAGACCTAAAGGAGGTCTAATCATCTATTTATCCAACAACCTTCCACTCAAGGAAATATCTGAACTGAAGACAGCCGAGAATTACCAAATTCTTAGAATAACGGTGACGAAAGGGTCCTCTTATTTTTTGGTTAACTTCTACAATAACTTGTCTCTACCTGAATCCGTAACTGTGTTAAATGAAATATCCGTTTTTTTAATAGAGCAACGGTCAAGATACTCAGTATCTTCTTTTAATTTGATTTTAATATACCTTTGTGTGTTAATTACGAAAACGCTAAGTGTGGCATTACAGACGAATGTGGGTCCCCTTTAGCCCATTATACTCATTCTAACCCCGGGAATTGTTTAAATGAACATCTTTTCTCTTTAGATTTGGGCTTTGCAAATGACCTGGTAGCCCCTCCTATAGCTATTTCCCCAACACTCCATGGGAGGGGTCACTCGAGTGTTATAGATTTCATATTATGCTCACATAACACCCGAGTACATTTGTCCAACTTTGCAACGGGAGTGGATATCAGTAGTGATCACTATCCTAACAGCCTTACTGTTACAGTTCAGTGCACCTCTCAACAACCTAGGATTCCTAGTCTGCTTAACCAACAAGCCCTGTCCATAGCCAAGTTGAACAGCTATTCAGTTAAATGGTCGAAAGCAGACCCGAATGTACTGTCAGCTAATATAATATAAAGAGCACTCCCCTTTTTGGAAATTTGCTTAGACCTAGAGTCCCCTAAGGATCTGATTTTAACCAGTTTTGCTGAGATCACTACAATTATTAGAGAGGAATTATTCCGTAAACAAAATTCTAATAAATCCCAAGTGAATGGCTGGTTTAATTCTCAGTGTCGTAGTGCCCTCTCATCTTTAAAGGAGGCCCTTCGCAACCCAATAAGAGACCCACTTGAAGTCAGAAAACTAAGGAAAGAATATAATCTGGCCATTAAGAACTGTAGACAGGAAATTAAGAAGGACCTTTGCGAACAGCTGCATGAGAGCTGTCGTACAAGGACTGCTCAGCTTTCTGGCGAGTAATCAAATCCCCTTTTCTTTCAGAGTCAAGCTCTGCTCCCAGGTTAGAAGTGGTAGTAACTGCAGAGAGCTGGGTTAACCATTTCTTTAAAATTTTCTCTGCAGATAATTTAACCCATAATTTAACCCAAAAATAACAATGGGAAAGGTAGGGCAGGAGTCCCCCACACCACCTCCATCTACCCCATCCAGTTATCATTTGGGCATAATGAAATCATTACCGCCCTGTCAGCCTCTAAATCTGGCAAGGCGCCCTGCCCTGATGGGGTAACGTTAGATATTTTTACCCATCATCAGGAACTATGGTCACCGATCTTGACCCGTGTTCTCGAAGCTACTACCTCACTGGGGTTAATTGACTCATGGTCTACCTCAACCTTGTTCCCCATTTTTAAAAAGGGAGATCGTAATGACTCTGCATGCTATAGGCCCATATCCCTCCAGGATTCCCTTGGCAAAGTGGCCGGTCGGCTGGTCCTTGAGCGCCTACAGGACTGGGCCACTGTTAATGATATCATGACCGATTTGCAATATGGGTTCCGGGAGGGAATGGGTACCGTAGAGTAGGCGTTAAACCTCTCCCTTTTTATTGGTAAATACGCTGGGGCAAAGAATGGCAGTCTGCACCTAGTGTATGTAGATCTGTCTGCAGCATTTGACTGCGTGTCTCACTCCAAATTGTGGTCAATTCTTGCTGAACTGGGTGTTGACCCGTCTTTGGTCACATTTCTACGAGAACTCTACTCAGACGCCTCAGCGAGAGTGAGATGCGGAGTGCACGGTGAACTTACTCCATCATTTGCCGTCACCAGGGGAGTTAGACAGGGCTGTGTCCGGGCTCCCTTCCTTTTTAACCTTTACAATAATGGCCTTGAGTTAGCCATGTTGGAAGGGAGCCAGGACCTACCAACAATTGACCATCGCCCCATTCCCGCATTACTGCATGCAGACGATTCGGTGATCATGGCAAGAACCCCAAACCAGCTGCATCATCTTCTTAATAATTACTGTAACTTTATGTCATCTTTGGACCTGATGGTCAACATTAAAAAGACCTTCGTAATGCATATTGGTAAGCAAGTAAAGAAGCCTAAACCGATATTTATTACTAAAGACAAGTTGGAAAGTACTAATACGTACCTTTATCTAGGTATTTTATTTGACAACAAAATGTCCTGGAGGCAGGCCATGTGCAGTAGGAAATTAATGTTTCTACGCGCAACAACTGCCCTGGTTGCTTTTGCACGTAAGCTTGGAAAGTCTCCTCCCGAAGAACTTCTGAAAATATACTATGCCAAATGCCACAGTTTGGCAGTCTATGGTGCGGGGGTGTGGGGCTACGCTGCCGTAGAAGTTCTTCAGGTGGTAGAGAACGGTTTTATTATGTACATGCTGGCAACCCCAAAAGGTGCTCCAACCTACGGTAGCCATATTGAGCTGGGTATGGATTACATCGTGGACAATATCAAAATCCAGCCCATTCTCTTATGGCACCGAGTTTGGACCACGGAGCAGTGTAACTTGACCCGCTCACTCCTTACGGACTGCCTGGGCCTGGCCAATTGGTTAAAAATCCCCTGGCTGGCCTATGTGAGTAACTTTTTTAAGGATATAAACATGACCATGTATTTCTTTGAGCCCTCAACCTTGTTATGCATTTCAAGGAAAAACTTAAAAACTTTATGCTTATCACATTTGGGGGAGCTACGTTTATCCAAAGAAATTACCAAAATTTCTAATATCCAGATCCTAAGTATCCAATCTGCCTTAGGCATTCAACCTTACTTGAAATATCATCTAAATGCATATGAAAAATACTTGTTGACCCGGTTCCGTTTTAATATTTTCTTTTGTATTGTTTCTTTTCAGAAAAAGCGAGATTGGTCTTAATCTATTACTAAGTGCCCATGTGATGATATTTCGGATCAATCCACAATCCATGTTACGCTATTTTTCAGATTTTATGTATTACCTCGAAAGCGTTGGATTATCCCTCTACTGTCATCTATGGGTTTGAGATCCTGTCGTCCTGCTTTTCTTACTTTACAATACCTAGACTCTGAATTTATTGCCAAATGCGTAGCTGGTTTTCTTAAAGCATGTATAAAATATCGGTGTAAATATGACTACATTTTTTTTATTGCACTCGCACTTTACCAACAGTCTGTATAATAACCCCGTATGATTTTAAAATGTATCTCTTTTTTCATGAAAACTATGTATTTTGGTACAACTCTCTCCGCCATCCAACTTTTATACAGTGTTTGTTGTAATGTACTTTTTATGGTTCCTAAAAAATTATGGAAACTGAATAAAAGATATATGACTGACTGACACTGCTGCATCAACCCAAGCAAGTTCAGGCACACAAGCTGTAGTGTTCCCAGCACGCCAGGTTCCCACCACCAGCCCTCTCCTCACCAGGCCCGCTTTGCATATTTTCTGCCGCCATGCTCCGGTGCCAAATGCCAGGTCACTTTTTTTTCCCCTGGGACGGCGGGAGCATATGGTCCCCCGCTCAGCAGCTTCTTTTCCTTAACATTATTGGGCCCTGTAGTATAGCAGCTGGGCTTGAGCTGCACGCTCGGCCATGGAAGGTTCGGCCACACGCCAGGCCCTCAGTATGCACCTGAGATCCCCGGTACAGCTACTAACTCTGGGCCCTGAAGGCTACTTCTATGAAGGGACCTCAGGCTCCAAGCACCCTCCAGTTTCCCGACGATGTATTTATTGTCCCTCTCACACCCACTTTCCCCGATCATGGGGAGGACGCTAGCCACCACGGTACAGCAGCCTCTGTCTCCTCACCTTGTAGATGTTCTCTGCAGCAGCTTGGGGTGGGGGGGATCAGGTCCCGTGAATGCCACTGTAGTCACCCAGCTGCATTACCAGAGTATTCCTGTGGCCCACACATGCTCTTGAAGCTTGCCGCCGCATGCTTTCTTCTTCCCCGTCTGATCACCTCCACCCTCACCAGATATCATTCGGCGACAGGCCGCCACTGATGTCATGCCCTTGCAGTTCCGGTGCGCACAGCTAGTGATGGAGCTATTCATCCCCTGCCACCTGCAAGCTGTCTGGACTCTCATCAAGCTGCCATATGCTGAGACTATGGGACACAGCTAGCTATCCCCCAGTTGCCCTTCTGGGGCAAGACCAGCCAGGGTGTCTCAGGATGCTGTTGGATGGTGGTGCTCGGCCGGACACACTGCAGTTACACATCTACTTCCTTTGGCATCATGCAATACCCCCCCCCCACCCAAGGTACAACCTTAACGTACTTCTGCTTCCCTTCCTAAATGTTCTACCATTGCAACTTCTTAGGCTCAATCTGCCTCTAATGTTGCAGCAGGTCTAGCATTCTCTCCATAACCCAGTTCACAATGGTTCCTCTCACTACTATCTCTGGAGTACTTTGAGGCTCGGTCTTCTCACTACTTCTGTTCAACTTCCACTTCATCATGGTGCTCGATCGCATCTTGCTGTTCAATCTAACCCACTACAGCCATGCAAATGTCATTCAGATTATCTGGTAAACACAAAGTAGTTAGACCATTCAGGACTTTCTGAGGCCATTAATGAATGAATACTGCTTAACCACCTTAACATTAACTTCTTTGAAACTAAGATCTTTATCTACAGACAAAGGAGGAACTCCAAAACTCCATTTATATGGCCCTATAAACCCTTCCCTCAGTAGTGACATTAAATTAAATAGGGAATCTACTGGTGATCATGGTCTTCAACTTCTACCTGATGCCTCAAGTGACTATACTCACAAGGAGCACCTTTTAAACTGTGCAAACCTCTCAACGCATCTTCCCAGAGCTAGATTTCCCTCGGAATATGCATGTCATTATCACCCTTGTACTGTCTTGATTAAAGTTGACAAACAGTGCTTAGCAAATAGCTGCAATGGTGCCCTAAACCTTTGCTCATGGAAACATGTCACAACAATGCTACAAGTACTTCATTGACTTTCTTCAGCAAGACACTCCACTTTCTAGGAACTGTGCATTACCCACAAAGCCATCCAGCAGCATGGGCCAATGATCCACC
Source organism: Lissotriton vulgaris (assembly GCF_964263255.1). Lineage (NCBI taxonomy): Eukaryota > Metazoa > Chordata > Amphibia > Caudata > Salamandridae > Lissotriton > Lissotriton vulgaris. The sequence continues at coordinate 616,732,445 of NC_141696.1, forward strand.
CAAGCAAAGTTTCAAAGGCACAGAACAAAACGTCTCATTCCGAAGCATCACCTGCCCTCCACTAAAAAACACATTGGAATAAATGTCTCCTTCATACATGTTGCAAAAATATGAAATTTCCTCCCCACAAAACAAACTCTTTTTTTATTTATTTTATTTTATTTTTGCAATTTTTAAAGCGCGCAAATACCCGTACGGGTGTCTCGGCGCTAGTGTTTACAGAGCTCACTGATGGTGTGACGGGGGAGTTAGGACGATGAGAACAGCCATGTTTTAAGGCTCTTTCTGAATTTGAGGAGCGTGGGGGCAGTTTTGATATGAAGTGGTAGGGTGTTCCACAGTTTGGCCGTGGCGGTTGTGAAACATCTGTCTCCCCAGCTGGCCTTTCTTGTCCTAGGGACGTTCAGCAGGTAGGCAGAGGAAGATCGAAGGGTCCTGCGTTGTTCCAGTGGGCGGAGAGCTCTTTTTAGAAACTGTGGTCCTGCATTATTCAAAGTTTTATAGGCTATGCACAGAGCCTTAAATTTGATTCGGCTCCTAACCGGAAGCCAATGTTGTAGCAGGGTTTCCGTTCTCCCACAGAACTGTGCATAGAGATCTAGAACCTCAGTGAGTTAGGATGATCCAAAACTCATCTCAGTGTCAGAAATCCCCTTACCTAGCTAGCTACAGTGTCTCATGGCTCATTATGGAATGATCCATGTCTTAGACAAACCAGAACATGAACTTTAGAATACCTCAGGAATCGTGGAACACATGAACACTCTTTCGTTATATAATCATTTCAAACCAAAACTGAGAGTCAAAGAACACAAGTGCAAGTTTGAAATATTTATTATTCAATGCAAAGTTCTCAAACGCAGTATCTTGTATAATACCAAAATGCAGATTATAAAAATCAGAGTCAGCAGCATAGTCACTAATCCATAGTAAGCAAAAGGTGATAGCATGTTACAATGCAAAATCTATAGAAATCTATATCACCTATATTTCGCGCACCCTATTTAGCATATTATTTTATATCTAAGAAGGTCTCATTCGGGCTTTAGCAGGGCGGCCCCATACCTCTAAATGTCAGTAGGAGTAGATCACATCAACAGCTACCAGCTCTCTTCATGCGCAGCACCAAGTGTCTACGTTCATTCCGTGTAACTCTATCTTAAACCCGCGTAGAGCCCAAAATGTTGGCATCAACATTATTAGTGTTATATCTAATGTGGTGCGAGGATCAGGCTTCCCAACAACCTTGTGTTAGGTTTATTCTTAGAGTGTGCAGCTCTCAGTGTGCAGACAGTTGTACCAAGTGTACTAGGCAAAGCTGATAGCATAGTGATAACATATTATTCTCAAATAAATCACATCACCGCTTCTAGGTTGAAAGCGACAACAACAAGTAGGTGTCGTGTGCAAAACTGAAGCCGAAGGAAAAACGGCTGTTTAAACATGTAATACACTCATGCTAACTTAACGCAATATATGTAACGAAGTATCCATATGACACCCCCCCATTGATCCGAGCACCGTCAAACATAAGGGAAAAGGCAATACTAAATCAGATACATAAAATGAAAGCAAAGTTCAATAATCTTGAGCTAAAATAAGCTAAAAAATATGTATGAATGAATATGTATGAATGCCTACAGTGGCCTCAAATCTAAAATTAAAAAATAAAACTTTCGAACCAAAAGTCATCCACCAGGTCTCAAAATTATAAAATGTAGGACCAGGTCGCATTAATTCAAATGTCTGTAAGAGAAAAAACAAGGCACTTATCCGATATCCAAAGTCATGTGCCACATTGACGTTATTTTCAGCGACATCACATGATTGAACTCTCCATCATTTGAGTACAGTTCATCCCTCCAATCCAGCAAGGGGAAAGTCATATTCCATAACAAAGCAATCCTCCCAGGCATCTCACGATTGGACAGTATATGCAAAGTAAGTTGCAACAGCCTCCAGTATGAAATCACTGCCATCATCCGAAAATAGTTCAGCAATCCAATTCAGCAATGGGAAAGAACATACGTGCTCCTCCAGCATCGGATCCTCCTGTAACGTCAGAGGACAACTCGGTGGGTTCACCAGAACGCTGTGTGTCAGAAAGGCATGCGCCGCTGCAGAGATCTCCCATTGGCCCAGCACTCCATTTATCGCTGCCAAGGCCATAACTCTGTCGCCAGAACAAATCAGCTCGTGAGCCACCACGGGACGCATTAGCTGATCAAAATCGACGTCAGGAGCAGTCCTCAAGCATAGGCACAAATCAATGGCCCAATCGAACTCGCAGCTCAGGCAGTGAAACACAGGTTGGACACACGTGAAGTCGGTGAACCGAAATGACAATCTATAAGCCGTGCTTAATGCTGCAAGCGGCAATGTTCCATAGTAATGGCATCCGATTACGGCACTGTGTCAGGAGGCGTTGAACGGCTTCTTGCGCAGGATGGGCATCCATGTTTTATGAAGAAAAACACCAACAAAATGCCAGCGGCTACAGCCAGTAACACAGGTAGTCCACCAAACAAACTCGAAAAAATAGAGTGGAAAAACGTGGGAATGATACCAAAAACTTTTTCAAATGTAGTCACGAGGCCACTGCTAACCAATTTAAAAAAATGTGCAAGCCCAGACGTGGAAGATGCATTAAAGATCTGATGCACCAGCTCACAGAAATGAAACGGCAAATCAGTATTTAAAAGCGCCTGCACCTCTGTGCGTGTGTTAGCTATGTGAAGGACATAATTTTCCCGGGCCGAACTCAGGGTCACTTGTTTTTGAGACAAAAGGGCCCTTATTCTGCTTAAACCATTGAACTTCGCTTCCAAGGTTGGAATCCGTGGCCAGATGGAGACATCTGAAGACCCATGCGTGGGTGGGTATAGAACATTCTTGCAACACACCACACGCTCTGATACAGTTACCACATAAGCCACACCAATTAATAACCCACAACATAACTCGTTGTTTAAAAGCAAATAACTACCATTAGTCAATAATGTAAACGTGGGAACTACTGCTGGAACTGGCGTGCCTTTTAAAACACATGCTAAATTTGGACGGTCCTGATTACAAGAACCGTGTAACTGAATGTGTCTGCATATTAATGAATGGTCAGGCGACTGTGTGCATTCCTCACCATTAAGATTCACTTCTTTTCCATCCTTCAGACATCTGTACGTGTATGGTAATGACCATGCCTCATGTAGGAATGCATTGCCTAGTGGTTCATATCGTCCTATAGCAATATACCGCATACAATTAGTAAACTTGTATAAGTGAAATGGTAATGTAATTAATCCATGAATAAGCCATGTGGCAGTAGTGGTTTCAGCAACAGAGAAAGGTAAGGATTCTAGCTTTTCAATATGTAACATAGAAAATGACGCATCACGCATAGAAAGCATGCGTTGCTTTTCAGTCAGATTAAAAGGGGCGAAAAGGGATGAAACGTTCAACGAGTTCCAGGGAACTCGACCAGCCTTAAGTGTCTGTAGGGTCCATGCAAACTGCATTACAGAACGTAACTGATTTTGACCATGATATAACGTGGACACTTCATCATGTACAATATCAACAACAGAAGAAACAATATTATCCAACGTGTAAATCCTGGAAGAAAGCATGTTAATACTGTTATCGACCACTGCAAGCACTTTTTCCAAATTTGCTTGATCAATAGCTCTCAGGCGTTTAGCAGCCTCAATCTGTGAAAATTTCCAAATTTCATTGTACACAGCATAAAGCCAGCGTTTAGATCTACCCCTAGCTGGGCCTTTTATAAAATCATTTAGCTCTATGTTTTCATTCAACTGGGACAGATGCAGTTTAACTGCAGCCAAAGTGGAATGTTGTAACCAGTTCTGACACAATTTGCCTACTGAATAAGTAGTAACAGTGTGATCTGTTTCAAACCTGGGATCTGGCCTGATGTGTGTAAAACCTTCAGACAAACCCAAAAAACGACGTTGGCAAGAATCAGAGCTTCTTTGCCACAAAAGCCACCCCTCTGGATCAAAACTGGAAATATTAAAGGAGGAATTGTGCAAAAGTGCTCGTATCCCACTGATGGACAATGTAGTGAAATTACTCCAACCTGAATATTCTTCCAAATCAGGGATAGTAGGTGTATTTAATTTTTTAGATGTAGCCAATCCAAAGCATGTTGTTTGGGAAATAGTAGAATTTAAAAACAACATGTGATTCGGGATGAGACATGCACGATGCAAAGCCTCAGTGCCTTGTACCTGCCAATCTTTGGTACCCCAAACCGATTTAAGGTCAATAGCCTCCTTCCATAACTCATAGCCATCTATAGCTAACTTGTCTAGAAAGGACTTCGAATACAACAACTTTGTATCGGTAAGTCTAACTTTGGACATGAAGTTCTGTTTCACTTTAAAATAAAACGACTCAGGATTTGATTGATTAAAATCTGTAAAATAAGAGAATTTCCTCAGAGATGTACTTGAGCTCCCCTGTAAAGGAGAAGGACAATGTTCCCACTGTGTGTAGTTCACAGGAACCCTCCTGGAACTTGTTTTGTGTAAGAAGTGATTCCCATAATGTTGATAACAAAACAAATCACCATAATTGACAGAATCTAAGTACAACTCCTCAGCATCAAAGGCCGCATAATATTTCAAATCAGAGAACAATTCTTCTACGGCCTGAAGATCCCAATCATCAGAACGAATATCTTGCTTCATCACATCTCCCATGTTTACTCTAAGCACATTAGGAACATTAATAACTTCTGTGGGACCATGTATCTGAAACCTAACCGCATCCCACACAATCCCATCAAGGACAGGCCAAGCAGTAATCTCTACTGTATTTAAGTCTCTTTTTAGTCTGTGTGCTGAATGTGAGGAGGAAAGAGGGGCCAATGTTCCATTAAGGTACCGAATTCCTGTTCTTTCTTTCACATAATGGCCATCGATCAGGCGGAAAAAATAAAACACAAAACCAATTGACATACAAAGATAAAATGAAAATAGTATCAGCCAAACGTATGTCCAAGGTGGAATTAGAAAATGTTTTTTAAACAACGTGGCATATTTTGCAATAGTCGATGGTTTCTTTGAAAGTTCCGAATCAGAGTCAAAAGAGAATCTGGACTGGTTAGCCAAACGGGCTTGTAAATCGGACATAGACAAATCAGCAGGATCTGCATAGGTCAATTCATCAATGTTAGTAACAGGAATAGTATTTAATAAAGGACTGGATATGGCAGGCATCTCGAGGGACACCTCCTGTTCTGCACCAGATGTAATAGCCAGCACAGAGTGTCTCACCATGGAAGGACAGGATACAGCCGGTGTCATGCTATGAAGAATCGGCCACCCTGTGTGTCTTGACATTGTCAATAGAAATAAATCTGTTTTCTTTACGACCTGGAAGTGGTGGTAAAAACGACTGTTCTTGTGCCCTTCACTCCAAGAACTCGAACCGGTGCTCGATATGAGGGACCAAACTCTTTCTTGTTATCGATCTTCTCTCGAACCAGTTCTCCAACTTGGGGTAGCCAGCCAACTACCGGGATCTGCAACGCATCATCCGACGTGGAGGGCAAGTGTTCCTTAGCAAGACTGTCTCTGGTCTTTTGTAGATTCTGTAAAACATTGCAATGTTCATCTACGTCAAAGGCCGCGGCCTGGGCCTGGCAGTCTGCACCATCGAGGTCAGGGACGTACATCTTGATACCAAAGAGCATTTCGTATGGGGTCCGCCCACCCAGAGACCTTCTAGGGAGATTATTAAGCGCACGCTGCACGCCATAGAGGTGGGTCAGCCAGTTTCTACCAGTGCCTATAACTCGGGCTGTCAAAGATTGCTTTAAGTCGCGGTTCATTCGTTCTACTACACTATTGCCCTCAGGCCTGTAGGGACTTGAAAACTTGACTTGGACTCCCAACGAAACCATAGCATCCTTATACGCCTTAGAGGCGAAAGCCGGACCCTGGTCCGAATGGAAAGCACCACAGGCAAAGATTCCCACAAAGACACGCAAATCCTTAATGACAGTCCGCGAATCAGCGCTTCGATGCGGCCATACCCACACAAAGCGTGTGCATGAGTCAACTGCTACTAAGATGTATTTATACGCAGTATCAGAGGAAAAAGGACCGCAGTGATCCAAATAAACGCAACCAAGCGGTTTATTAGAGATGTACAACTGTGTCTGAGGCGGACGCGCAGCAGTAGAAGGCTTAATCTGCTGACAAATGTCACACATAAGGACATAATCGCGCGTCTGTTTGTACAGTCCCCGCCACCAGAACCTTTGTTGTAGCTGAGTTACAGTGGCTGAGACGCCCGCATGCGCAGACGCCACACCTTCATGAGCCGCTGTAATCAGAGAAGCTCTGCGATCCGAGTTGGGAACTAGACGTTCGCCAACTTCAGGAATTTTCACATAAGGAACCTTATCGGGACTTAAGTGGTATGTGTACTTCGAAGGGAACCCCGCAGGATATTTACCTCCTTTCTCCGTGGCAGCAACAGCCGCCAAGATGTCATCATCTATTTTGCTTTTGGACCTCGTGACTGCTGCAACTAAGTATTTTGATACCGCAGACTTCGCTGCCTCATCAGCAAGCGAATTACCAACAGCGTGGACCCCCACGCGCTGATGGCCGAGAGTATGAATCACAAACACGAGCGGCATCATTTTATGTTTTATTGTGCTACCTTTGGAATCACGAAAATCATTCTGAATCCAAAAGAACAAGTTCTCATTGTAAGACTGGACACAGTAGTAAGAATCACTTACGATTAAAGTCGTCACACAAGGATCAGCGTACTCCAATGCGAGCATAAGAGCACGAAGCTCTGCCAATTGTGCGGTGCAGTCCCCTAGTGTTTGCGTGTGCACGACACTGGACTTGAACTCATCGTTCACCATGGCACCGACCACAATGGCGCAAGCGGAAACGTAGGCATGTTTAGAGCCATGCGCAACCTGCGCCGAACCATCAGTGTAAATGATACAATGGAAATCCTCCAACGGCCGCATCGCTAAAGGAGCAGGATGAACAAATTCATACTGTAAATACTCATGCGACCGTAAAGCGGCGTCAAAAATAAACGTGACATCCTGGGATGTCAAGGATGTAGCCCACTGAATCCACCGAGGGTGCAAAGCTTTAGAATTCGGTACACTGGCTTTCGTGACCGCCTCCAAGGCAGGACACGGGGTAACAACCAACATGCGCTTTCCCTGCGACAGGGCACGTTCCTTAAGAATTGCCATTTGCACAGCCGTTAAAACTTTCTCCACAGTGGAAAAACGCAGTTCAGCCGAAGTGTACAAGTGTGACTTGTAAGCAATAGGTACAGTATCCCCTTCATTAAAAGTCAGGTACGTGAAACCCACCGTCCCAGGGATAATTCTTATCACCAGGTTGGTTTGGTTATCACGAGTCTGTAAGTAGTCAGAAGCGAGCAAATCAGCCTGCAAAGACTGCAGGATGGCTGAATGCTCAGGCAGCCAGTATGATTTGGAAAAAGATGGTTGTATCAGCGCATACAAAGGCTTGATACGCTGGGCATATTCCGGAATGTATGTTCTACCGAAATTCAAAAAACCCAGTAAAGACTGTAATTTTTTCAGCGTTGTCGGAGAGCGCAATTGTGCGCACTTCTCCAGGAAGTGAGGAGCCAACCCCTTTCCTTCGTGGTTAAGTTCATAACCCAGAAACAACACTGTGTACTCCGCAATGTGTGATTTTGCAAAGTTAAACTTGTAACCCATGTCTGCAAAGTAACAAACTATGCTGTTTACTCGACACAGATCCTCCCAAAGTTCGTCGTCTGTGAGATAAATGTCATCCACATAAGAACAAGCAACTGGATCGAAGCTCTCCAAAAGAGAGACTATGCGGGCGGAAAACACTCCAGGACTATTCTTATAGCCCATTGGGAGTCGTTTAAACATTTTTTGTACGCCGCCGCACGTAAAACTGGTCTATTGGGAACTTAGACCATCCAATCTATGGGCATAAAAACCATTGGAAATGTCAAGCATGGTTTTGAACCGTTTACGCTCAAGACTATTCACTAGGGCAGAGCCGTGAGTATTCTGTACTGCACAGTTACGGCAATGCGAGTTCAAATGCCGGTAATCCAAAACCAGACGATATGAGCCGTCCGGCTTGTTCACAGTAAAAAGGGGATTATTCATAGGTGACACACACGTTTCAATTACACCTTGATATTCCAATTGTTCAAGGATAGCCGCGACTGAAGCTTTAGCTTCACGCCGTATGGGATACTGAGGTTGTGGCTGCGGCTGTGACCGTAAAGGAATCTCATGGCTAGGGGACAATTTATCCCAGCCACACTGATTTCGGTACACAGCCGGCGCAAGCGCCAGAGCCCACTCTTCTGCAAAATGCAGCGCTTCCACTCTCGATACAGTGTGCGCGAAACTGGGGAGGATCACCTCCTCCCCTCGCGGAGGATCACCTCCTCCCCTCGCGGAGCTGCGAGAACAAAAGGTGGGGGCCAGTCAGCCTCCGAAAGCAAAATGTCATACGTAGACGAAAGATTTTCCCAAAATACCCCTTTTACAGTTCGCAGCATGTCACCTTCAATTAACAGGACAATTTCAAAAAGTCGTTCAGGGGGAGCAACATGTGTATCAGCCGTTTCAATCACAACATAAGTGTCAGTCGCTGTCACCTTCAACAGTGGACGGAGGGCCTCTCTCACTATGGTAATCTCCGCCGCGCTGTCCAGCAAGGTCAAAGCCCACGTCAGATTCCGAAGCCGCGTTCTCACTATCTGGGGCATATCGATGCGCCGTTAAGGCTGCGACCTTCTTCTTGGCAAACTGCGGTGTCTTTGGCGTAGAGTCGTCCCGCTGATCCCCTTCACTTCGCGTGCGGGGCTGGCCACGTCCTTGCTGGCCACCCCTGCCCCTGCCGCCCCCTCCACCACCGGTTGACGGAGCCGATGAGTCCTGAAAGGAACGAGGAGAGCGTTGGTCAGAAGCCTGAAATCTTTCAGGCGATTTAATCGCGCAAATCATAAACTCGATCTGACTGCGCAGGTTGTGAAGGCGCAGGACTAGAAACCTGTGTCTGTTGTTGTTGTTGCTTACCCTGATTCTGCTTTTTAGGCCAATTTTGTTTTTTGGACTTCGGTTGTCCACCCGTTTCCGAAGACTGTCCCTGGGGCTGCTTCTTCTCTTTTTCAGAAAAAGCCTTTACACCCTTAGAAGAGCGGCCAACCGTTTTATAAGCCGCCACAATAATCCTTGCTAGCTGACGAGGTTTCTCGGCATCGGGAATCAACGCCAGAGCATTGGCCACCTGAAAGTTCACTGCATCCCCCTTGACATTTGCAAGGATAAGACCGCAAACTGTCTCAAACGAGCCGCTCAGGCGCATGCCCAATTCAACCGCCGACTCCGGTCCGTGATCATCCTGAACACGTTTAAGGACCGCAGAAAGGTTCGACACAGACAGGGTGCCAAAGCACCTCGAGTAGACCGCTGCAAAAGTCTTACCCCATGTTTCACAGTCAGCAAGTTCAGGGGCTAAATCTTTCGGTAAACTAAGCGTAAGAATCCGGTGTTTTTCACCCGGAGTCGTATTAGGAAACACAGCCTCCAGCTGGTCGAATTTCTCGGCAAGCCAGTAAGGAAAATCATCCTTATCCTGGGGCTTCTTGCCCATAACGGAATTCACCAAGACAGGACTGATTTTCAAACCAGCCTGTTCTGCTCGAAGCTGCGCACCTGCGGATGCTGCGCCATGAACATTACGACCAATGTAATGAACAAGCGCCCTAATCACTGCAACCGCGACATCATGAAGACGCCGCAGGTCAGCTACACTACAAGTAGCGCGATTAGGGTGAGGAGTAAATCCACCCAAAGCGGGCCAATTTGTGCCCGGAATGGACAAAGGACCTAACCTCGGAGCCGTTAAAGAATGGGGTAGGGCACCACCAAACCAAACTCCGTGCTGCCAAGCATCAATAGGTACTTCCAGTGCCCTGTACGGAGCATAAGCCGCTGGTACAGCCGAGGCAGTGTATGAATGGAAGACACCCGAATTAGCGTCCACTGCCGGAAATGTCACCCAGGAATAAAACAATTCGTACGGGTACGCATGTTCCGCACTCACCACTAGAACCACAGCCAAGCCTTCCACAGGGACATTATATGCCCGCAAGTGGTCGCGAACCGCGACGCGGCTATGCTGCGGTATGTCCACGGCCATGGTAGCACAGGAAGATAAAAAAGACAAAGAACACTTTGTAGCACAACTGGGTAGTAAGTCAAAGAAACCGTTTTTAAAAGAATTCAAGCTTGAAAAGACCTATTTAAAAAATAGGTAGGTTTTTCCGACACCACCGTTTACCGGAAACGGGAATGAAGGTGTCAAGGTTTTAATGATATACTACTCGAGTGTCATGATATAAGGCCAACAACGTACGGGCGCCATGTAGCAGGGTTTCCGTTCTCCCACAGAACTGTGCATAGAGATCTAGAACCTCAGTGAGTTAGGATGATCCAAAACTCATCTCAGTGTCAGAAATCCCCTTACCTAGCTAGCTACAGTGTCTCATGGCTCATTATGGAATGATCCATGTCTTAGACAAACCAGAACATGAACTTTAGAATACCTCAGGAATCGTGGAACACATGAACACTCTTTCGTTATATAATCATTTCAAACCAAAACTGAGAGTCAAAGAACACAAGTGCAAGTTTGAAATATTTATTATTCAATGCAAAGTTCTCAAACGCAGTATCTTGTATAATACCAAAATGCAGATTATAAAAATCAGAGTCAGCAGCATAGTCACTAATCCATAGTAAGCAAAAGGTGATAGCATGTTACAATGCAAAATCTATAGAAATCTATATCACCTATATTTCGCGCACCCTATTTAGCATATTATTTTATATCTAAGAAGGTCTCATTCGGGCTTTAGCAGGGCGGCCCCATACCTCTAAATGTCAGTAGGAGTAGATCACATCAACAGCTACCAGCTCTCTTCATGCGCAGCACCAAGTGTCTACGTTCATTCCGTGTAACTCTATCTTAAACCCGCGTAGAGCCCAAAATGTTGGCATCAACATTATTAGTGTTATGTCTAATGTGGTGCGAGGATCAGGCTTCCCAACAACCTTGTGTTAGGTTTATTCTTAGAGTGTGCAGCTCTCAGTGTGCAGACAGTTGTACCAAGTGTACTAGGCAAAGCTGATAGCATAGTGATAACATATTATTCTCAAATAAATCACATCACCGCTTCTAGGTTGAAAGCGACAACAACAAGTAGGTGTCGTGTGCAAAACTGAAGCCGAAGGAAAAACGGCTGTTTAAACATGTAATACACTCATGCTAACTTAACGCAATATATGTAACGAAGTATCCATATGACAATGTAGTTCCTTGATATGAGCTGAGGTTGAAGTGAACTTAGGAATGGATAGTAGGGTTCTGGCCGCCATTGATAAACAAATGTTTTTTTTGTTTTATATAGGCACGTCATATTGAACTGACACAAAACCTCGATTGTGGTAGACATTGGAGAATTCCAGTGGTAAAAATTGGCATCATCGCAACATATGCATAGCATTAACATTGGTCACATAGCTCTTGTTCACAGCATGTTTACTAGCAGCTCTCAATACCATTTCCCCCCATATTTCTGCATGCTTGACCGCCCATCCCTGTGCCCCACAGCGTGGCCTCTCCGGTTGAGCACACCAGTCTACCCCGTGGAATCCACTGGGCCAGCGTCGGGGGCCTGGAATTCTTCCAGCAGGCAGCGAAGTCACGTTTGGCTACTAGCAGAGCCATCCCTCCCGCACCCTCAAGTACCCCTAAAAGTATTGAAAATGGGTGAGGTAAATATCGAGGTTTAGGACATCAGAGAGATCAGACACCACCCTGTCCCAGTAGTATTCGATCACTGGACAGGACCACACCATATGAAAGATATCAGCCAGAGTCTGGGAGTAGGAGAAACGTGACAGGCTGGCTGGGAAGTAATCCAGCTCAATGTGGCCTGTTCAGGGAGAGATAAGTGGTAGGTTGGAAATATGTTTACACTAGACATAATCATGAAGATATGGTAAGTAGCTTGGAGGTCATCAATGCATCCTGCCAGTCTGAGTCTTCCAATGGGCCAAGCCATCCCTCCCAACATAATTTGAGTGCCGTCATTGTGTCTGGGGTGTTAATAATTACAGTTCTACAAATGTGGGTGATCCCACTCCCACCCAATGTCCCCATCATGACCTTCACCTCCATCGGACTGAGCTCTGGTATTGAGGTGTCCAAGGAGATGTGCACTCGCAGTGCATGCTGTAATTGTACGTATTTGTGAAATTGTTTGCTGGACAAGGAATACATCTGTTGGCGCTCCTAAAAGGAAGACATATGGGCACCCCTTTAGAAATTTCCCAGCAATGTGATGCTGATGGCGTCCTATTGGCTGAACCAAGAATGCCACCTCTTTTAAGTAGATATCATGCCACGGGGGTCTGATGCATCAAATTGGACCACCACACAGTTTGTCTTTTGGGTGCTCTCCATCCGAGAAATATCAAGCGAGTCACTTCAGGGATCGAGATGGGTATTGTGGCAGCACATCATGACTCGGGGAAAGCCCAGTATGTGAAGTTCCAACTTAAATGCTGGGTTAGACCAGCCACCAGTGAGGTAGTCATTAATAATCAAAAGTTGGGATTCTAAGTGGTACAGGTAATGGTTGGACATGCCCAGCCCATCATCATAGGGTTCATGTTGACAAGTTCAAATCGCCACACAGGGCCTGTAATTATATCAAATGAAGGACCTTGCCACAGAATCCATCTCTCGGAACCAGTGACTAGAAATTGTAAGCGGGACATTCTGATGGAGGTAAAGAAAATGTGGTAAGACCATCATCTTATACAGGGCTATCATCATCATCAAACCACTTTATTTGATTAATACAAATCATAAAAGTACGAATACAAAACACTGGGTGATACAATACATTTAAACAATGAGACTGTAAACCATTAGTACACAAATATATATAAATAATTTAAAGCTAAAAAGATAAGTCAATTAAAACAAATTCTCTGTATTTTAAAAATCAGGAGGAATACACGGTTCAATCATCAGTGGGAATCTTATGGGTAGATGCATCAACGTTTTATTTTGCGATTCCTTATTTGCGAGAAATAAGGAATCGCAAATGGCTATGCATCATTTTTTTCGCAAATTTATTGCGTTTCGGTAAAATTCGCATTTTCCACAGAATCGCATTAAATTTGCGATTCCTTAATTGCGAAATCGCATTTTGTTATATCGCAAAATGCGATTTCACACACATGATGCATCTCATTGACTCAACTACCTAAAAGCCAGTACAGCAATCAGGCGCAGCTGCTCCCTAGTTTGAAGGTGTGGTTCGGCAGTTTGCAGTGTGAGCTTTTCCTGGAGATTGCTGTTGCAGTCTGTGCCTTTCTTCTGCCTTTGAAAATGGAAAATGAGAATCCCGTTGAAGAGGGGCCAGCTCGAAAACGAAAAATTACGTTTTCAGATCAAGAATTGGAAATGCTCATAGAGGAGGTGACTGCAAGACAGGAGCAGCTTTTTGGTAAGCTGTCTCTTAAGGTCCCTGAGGCTGTGAAAAGGAACCTATGGATTGCCATACAATCCAAAGTAAATGCAGTCGGAGTGGCACATCGTGATATTAATAATCTCCAAAAAAGGTGGTATGACCTGCGCAGCCGTGCAAAAGAGAAGCTTGCCAAGAGAATGAAATCTGCTAAGCTTACTGGAGGCGGAACACCCAGGGATACACCAAACACTCCCCTGGAAGAAATGGTGGAAGCCACACTTTTGACGGAGGCTGTAGTTGGAGTTACAAACATCGATACATCAGAGATTCCAACTCCTACTGAAGGTAAGTGATTTGTATGTGGTTTAAAAAGTGTGAATGGAGTCCGTCAATTTGAAAGTGCTGATGTGTGTTCAACATTTTGGATAACAAATGATGTGACTGACTCACAATCTTCCTCCTAGTAATGTCAATGAACTTGAAGCAGTGCATTGTGGTAGTTGTAGGTCTTTAGACTTAGTACACAAAGGATAACATTTGCATTATACAAAAACATTGTTACAAGCAAATAGTAAAAATGACACTACATTTTTTAAAGTGAAATTATTTTAAAACTTTAATACATTTTGTAAGGGTAGTGCAAACCAAAAGTAACAAATGCCTTTCAATTTTTTTAAATCATAGAGCAACTTCAAGAACTAATTGAGCATGACTTAAGGGATTTGCACAACCAAGATGTACATGAAAATCAAATTGAAGATGCTCCCAGTACTTCTACTGCAAATTCACAGCCAAGTGAGAGACAGAGAGTGCGACAACTGCTCCAGACAGATTCCGAAACAGAGCAGAATGTTAATGTAACACCAAGCCAGCCTCAAAGTACTCCTGCAGTCACTAATACAACGATGAGCAGGCGTAGGAGACTGCAGCACTTTAGAATGCGTCGAAGTGCTGTGCATGAAAGTGGACAGGATGGAGATGGTAGCTTCACTGGCAATCTTGCGGAGGACAAAATTTTAAAGGTGCAGCGTCTGCAAGGAAAAGACATTTGGATTATAAAAGGCAAAATGGGGCATATCAGCAAACAAATGGGCACTTTGGCAAGCAGTATGAATACAATGATCAATGTGATGAAAACTGGCCATGAATCAACAGCAATGAAGCTTGACCGTATTGCAAACTCTTTGGAGACAATGTGCACATTGATGCACAAACATCAAAAGATCAGTGCTAAAAGGCAGAACAAACTCCTGAACAACATGCAGGCCCATAACAGGGAGATGACTTCCCTTACTAATTGTACCTGTGCCCTCTGCAAGTAAACCCTATCAACACAGTTACTCCTGATGAAAACTTTTAAACACATTCAAATAGGTGTGGGGGCAACCTTAGAGACATCTGCCAAAACACAGTCCAAGGCTTCCACAGAAAATGTAATGGAAAAGGAGGAGCGGTGTAACAACAGTGCTGAAAGTGGCACATCTCAGCATAGCTTGAGTGGCACACGGAGAAGTATTAGGAAGCAGAATGATGCCACTAATGCCAACATGCACACTGGGAAAAGTCCTGGAAAGGCATTAGGAGTGCGTGGCCCAAAAAAAAGACTTTTCAAAGCATCTTGCAGGGTATTCATGTGTCTAATTTGTTTGAAACTCACAGCTTTTCATTTGTACATGCCTGATTTTAAAGGCCTCAATTAAGTTTTTATTACATGTTAAGTTCAAAAAATCTAGCTATTCCTTTTGTTTTTCAATTAAATTTCACATTGCTTCCAAATAATATACTTTTCCTGAGTTTTTCTTACCTCATTTAGAAGTAATGCTGTGTGATCTCTGCCCTTCTCCTTCTGCCCTCTGCTGCCTCTGGTCCATGTGCTCTTGGTTGTGGTTGTGGAGGCTGAATTATATTTGGAGGTAAAACATCGTCCTCATCAAGTTCGATTCCTCTTTCAGTTGCTAGATTATGTAGCATTGCACATGCTGTGACAATTTTACAACAAATGTCTGGTTGGTACTGCAATGCTCCTCCAGTTTTATGAAGAATCCTGAAGCGTGATTTCATGACTCCAAAGGTCCGCTCTATGACATTCCTTGTTGATATGTGCGCCTGGTTGTAGTGCTGCTCTTTCCTTGTAGTTGGGTTTAGGTATGGAGTTAAGATGTAAGACCTCACTGCATAGGCACTATCTCCTGCAATGGAAAGCAATGTAAATGTAATGTAAGTATACATGTGTGCAGTTCAAATATAAGTTTGTAGAGTTGAATGAAACATTTACCTAGTAGGTATCCATCTCCAAATTCGCCAGCAAGCAGTCTAGCATGAATGGCACTATGTCTAAATATGAAGGAGTCATGGGCACTTCCTGGGTAACGAGCAACTAGGTCTGTAATTATGGTTTTTGCATTACAGACAGCTTGAATATTAAGTGAATGGAAGCATTTCCTATTGCGATAAATATATTCATTTTCTGAGGGAGGACAGATGGGGACGTGTACCATCTATACAGCCAATTACATGAGGAAATTGAGCCATGTTGTAGAAATCCAGTTTGGTCTTCATTAAATCCTGTTGTGTGCTTGGGAATTGGATATGAAACCTTATTCTTTGTAACATGGCATTTAAAAAGGCATTAAAAAATCTGGAAAGGGAACTCTGGGACACACCACCAGCAATGGCCACTACCCCCTGAAATGACCCAGATGCAAGGAGGTGCAATGAACACAATACCTGCACATGGGTAGGTATGGCTTGTGTCCTGCGTGTTTGCCTCTGCAGGATTGGGTCCAATTCCTGGATTAAATCTAATATTAAAGTGGCATTCAGCCTATATTTCTTAAATATCTCAGCCTCAGTCTGCCCCAATAAAGTTATGCGCACTCTGAAGATTCTCTCCTCTATGAGCCTTCTCCTCCAACCTGCAGCTGCTCTCAGCCTCTGCCTGCGTGCCAAAAAGTAAAGTGCAGCCATCTTGAAAGGCTGGGTCAGGGTCTGAGAGGTCCTTATATGCTGTACAGGTGATTGACAGATCCAGTTATGCCACTTACTGAAATTAGCACCAGGTTCAAGTTCTTCTAATTTTTGGAATTCCTAATAGCAATTTTTGACAAAATCGCTAATTGCTAATTTTGATGCATTACATTTTTTCGCAATTTTACAAGGAATCGCAATTTTAGCGATTTTTTTAGAGAATCGCAAATGAAATAGCGATTCCAAAATATGCGAAAAACTGTCAAAAAATGATGCATTCCAAAAACATGCATTGCATTCGCAAACGGCTGTATATAGCGAATCGCACCGTTTGCGAATGCAATTTTCTTTGATGCATCTGGGCATTTGTTTCCTAAGGCGAACAGCAGCAACAAAGAAAACTAGCAATGTTAAAAATGTTCCAAGAGTTATCTAACAATTGTAAGTACATTAGGGCTGTTCTGACCTGGAGGAATCCCTTACCCCTCAAAAGCGGAGTTAAAAACTTCTTCCTAATTTCAGTATAAAAATCACAGAACATTATAAAGTGCATACAGGCACATGCATCAAGCGATTTGGGAATCGCAAATGGTGCGAATCGCAAAATTCGGCCGTTTGCGATTCCCAAATCACTATTTGGGATGCATCAACTTAAAAGTGAATAAATCGCTATTTTAGCGATTTTTTCAAGTGCGATTGCTTTTAAGGAATCGCAAATTTGCGTTTCCTCAAAAGCAATGCATGAAACTAAAACAAATTGCGAATTCGCAATTAGAGAGAAAAATTACCATGAGGTTGGACCTCATGGTAATTTTGCGAAATGTTAGAAAAATGCAATTTTTTGCATTTTTTTAACTTTCATGTTGTGCACACACATGCCCTTAGGTGCACTGTTTGATTTCAGGGGTGCAACAGGGTGTCCTTTGGACACCCCTGCACCCTTGAAATCGCAATCTCAATTTGCGATTAGCTAATTGCGAATCGCATATTGAGATTGTCTTCCCATTCATTCCTATGGGCCTCTAGGCCCATAGGAATGAATGGGAAGGGATTCCTTAATTGCGATTCGCAAAATGCTAATCGCAATTAAGGAATTCTAAGAAATCGCAATTTATTTAGCGATTTCTTGATGCATAGGCATTTGCAATTCCTTAATTGCGATTCCTTAAAAATCGCAATTAAGGAATCGCAAATGCCGAGTTTGATGCATGTACCTGATAGTGCCTTGGTTTGAAAAGCTATCACAGTTACACTGGGCTGAATCTTCAGGTTTACACAATCCTGTAAAATTTCCCAACGAGAAGTGTATCAGGTTAAAGCAAAACCTGGTCAAAAGCCAACGATGGAGGGGCTTTTTCAAGATTCTTTAATAGGGCTCTAGTAATGGCGATAAAATTAACAAATAATGAGCCCTATCCCGTGGTTTTTTCATTTCCTCAGCCTCCCCTTCCAGCCCCAGTAAACTGTGGAACTGTGATTTAATCCATTTTAGGTCAGTTTTCTTAATTCCTTCTGGAGCTAGATAAATATCTGGGCGCCCAAGTTTAAAAAACATATTCTTGACATATGACACATTCAATTTTGCTAGCTTTGTTTAAGGCCACACAGTCCCTTATGAGCTGGTGGTTCAATGTGAGTTCAGGGTTAAGCCACGTTTTTATCCAGCAAACCAAGGGGGGCAAACTCACCAGGTCGGCCACATATCCCATCCCTACTTCCTGATGGATAGCGAAAGTAGGAGTCGATTGAGGGATGGACAAAAGGTTACGGAGAAATGTATTTTCTGCCATTTGGACCCCTACCACTTGTTTGTATCCTCAAATGGCTATCTTTTACATAACATTCAGCTTGAGCATTTTTTAAGGTCCTCCTTTACGGGTGAGGGGTGTGATATTAAGGGAACATGTCATTGCTGGGTCTAGGGTGACTTGGAGTCGAAAGTTAAGACAACATATAGGGATGAACACCTGCCAGTCCACACAGTCTTGTGAGAGAGCCAAGGACACCAACACAGATTTCCTGGGAGTAACGTATAATCCCGAGGCATCCACAAAAAGCCTCGATCTGGAGGCATCACAGGCCGCTTACTGCCGGATTAGCCAGGTACAGGAGAGCATCGTCTGCGTATAGCGCTATATGGTCCTTTTGTCCTGGGGATCGTTCCCACCCCTATACCTGGGAATCACAATGGATAAGTCTTGCAAGGGGTTCAATGGTTAGTGCAAAGAGGAGGGGGTACAAGAGACAACCCTGACAGGTTCCACGCCATATAGGGAACTCATTGTATACTGCTACATTGACCTGAACTCTGGCCATCTAATTTGAATAAAGGAGTGTTATTAGGCTGCAGAACTGGGGTGCGTATCCTGCTTTCTGCAGCACAGATGCTAGGTATCTCCAGCCCACTATATTAAAAGCCTTTTTCAAAGTTGATCAATAGCAGTGCCAAGGGAGGAGAGAGGAGATGACGATGTGCCACTGCTACATGGAGGTTTTCTCAAACAATGCCTTGTACACCTTGCAGGCATATAACCGCATTGGTCTGGGTCAATTAGGGGCTATAGAAACCTGCATAAACAGGATGCAAGAACAGTGGCAAAAAATGTTACTTCACAATTTATAAGAGATATGGAGTGGTAATCTATGCATGAGGAAGATGGAAGAGGCGTTTTGGGTCTACCAACAATCTTGGCTTGGTCAATCACTCTGTAGAAGGAGCCCACTTTTGCTGCCCCTTTGTAGAGAGGCAAAAGTAAAGGGACAAGGAGATCCCAAAATTTGACAGGAAATTCTTTGGGGTATTTGTCCGGTTTATTGATTTTCCCAGGTCCCATTGAGGTAATGGTCTCAGTTACCTTCTCAGCTCTGAGAGGCTCCTCCAGCTCCAAGAACTTGGTGGTTGACAGAAAGCACCTTATGGAGAATGGAAGCAGCCAAATCCTGTGCAGGGCATGGGGAAGCCACCTATAGTGATGCATAGTAGTTGACGAAGTCTTGGGCAATGGAACACATCAGTTAGCTAGGGGCCTAGAAGCCAGCCGATACAATAGATTTAAATTTTTATCCCCCCACCAGTACACCCGTGCCGTAGATGCATGCCAGATTTGCTTTGCTGCCTCAAAGGAGGAAAGTTAAATTTCCTCTCGAACTAGCCCCAGTTGTCTGGGGATGTCTCCTTGTGGAATATTGGTAAGCTGCGACTCAAAATAAATTGTCTGAGATTCTAGTTGTAAAACATGTTGGTCCCGTGCCCTCTCTTTTCATCTGAGGATACCTTTGGCGTGTACACATACATTTGCTTTACATGCAGCGCAAAGGATGCCCAGGAATTGGACTGACCCACCGTTCTCTTGGAAGTAGCATGTGATCGCTTGCCTCACCATGTCTCTGTAGGTCTTGTCTTGAAGATGCCAAGCGTTAAGGCCCACATGGGGCATTAGGAAGTGCTGACCTCCCCAATACAAATCAGGACCAGAACATGATCGGAGATCTCCTGTGAGAGAATCTGAGCATTATACACCAGTAATGCATCAGGTGTGGGCATAAAGAGATAGTCAATGTGAGCATGAGTGAGGTGCGCAGCGTATGTGTGTGTATAACTGTCAGAACTATCTTGCATTGTACCAATAAAATAGCTGTTTGTGTTACCGGAGAAACCTTGTCTGGTTTGCAGAAATTTCCAAGGAGCAACGAGAGGACAATGTTGATAAGAAGACGGAATTCCAACATGGCCGCCATCATGAAGCAAGAGGATGCGCTCTAGCATTTGAACATTTCACAGGTGTTCTGTATTCAGGTGAAGTGCGCGGGCGAAATTAGCTGCGCACTTCACTGAAGACAAATCCCTGGCAGGTCGTGTTTTCCTGAGTTCGAGACCCAGCAACTTTAGTAGCTGTTATTTGCCGCGTATGAAGCAAATACGTGTGCGGAGCTTAATCAGAGTATTCCGAAGCACGCGTCAGAAGAGAAATGCGCTTCAGGTTTTAACTCATTTTCCTCATCAAGTCGCGCATGAAGGAATGCGCATGAGGAGATTCTAGAGTGTCAAATCGACGGAGAAACACGAACATTTGTGAGAAGTCTCATCTTTGCCAGCAGAACTCACGGTCATTCCTACAAGTCAAGAGAAGAGATAAGTGACTATTTAAAACTCGCAATGTAATGACTAGTAGAGAATATCGTTGTATGCAGATATACAGGAGTTATGAAATGCCATGAACAGTTCATCGATTGATACTGAGTTGTTTCTGTACCGAAATACCAAAGAAGTGAGAAGACTGAAAACTAGTACTTAGAATATATAATCTTAGTTAAGAGCTCTTATAGGTAGAGTAGTATAGGTAGAGCAAGTGAGAAGTTATATTGGAATTTATGTCACAGTGAAGAAAGATTTAATACAGCCTGTCCAAAGACTTAACTAGGTAAGATTCACAAAGGGTATTTATAGTATACTACTAAGAAAAGTGAAAACATTTAGTAAGGAATTTGGTTTCTTTGGTTATCTACTGTTAAGAAATAAGGACACAATAGCAACTAAAAGAAGAGAAGCTCGACACTGGACAAAAATAGGTAAAGACCAAGTAATACAAAATCAGAGTTGGAAGCTAGTGTAGTTAGGTTATGTGTTAATGTTTCCAATTCTCTTGTGTGCATAACAGGTTCCTCTGAAATCGGTCTGCAGGCAGACTTAACAAGAGGAGCAGTAGAACAGGTCCAGTGCAGTCTCTTCTGTGCATTCTTCTTTATTATTTTATCCACTCCCCTTTCCCTTTGTGGGGTTTTCCGGAGTCAAGTTCCTACGACTGACTCTGTGGAATCCTGCAGGGGGCATAGGGAACTGTCGTCTTCTGTTCCTGTGCAAGGCCCAAGGAGAAGGTACGTTCTGACAGTATACTGGCACTGCCGAGGGTTCGAAATCCTCCATATATCGCCTAGACCCAGGGAACTAATCCAGTGTCGAAGAGATGTGGCTCTAGTATTACGGACGTCGGAAGCCATGGAAGCTGTCAAGTCCATGGACGGGTCAGGGACCATGTTGAAGTCACCCCCAATAACAGTAAGTTCCGGACTTAGTCATGACACCACATCAAGAAGAGATGTCAGTGAGGTTTTCAGCGCCACAGAGGGTGCATAAATACATACCAGGTTCAATGGATGACCTTTCTCCAGGCCAGTTGTCTGGGGATGTCTCCTTGTGGAATATTGGTAAGCTGCGACTCAAAATAAATTGTCTGAGATTTTAGTTGTATAACATGTTGGTCCCATGCCCTCTCTTTTCATCTGAGGATACCTTTGGCGTGTACACATACATTTGCTTTACATGCAGCGCTTAGGATGCCCAGGAATTGGACTGACCCACCGTTCTCTTGGAAGTAGCATGTGATCGCTTGCCTCACCATGTCTCTGTAGGTCTTGTCTTGAAGATGCCAAGCGTTAAGGCCCACATGGGGCAGCAGGAAGTGCTGGCCTTCCCAATACAAATCAGGACCAGAACATGATCGGAGATCTCCTGTGAGAGAATCTGAGCATTATACACCAGTGATGCATCAGGTGTGGGCATAAAGAGATAGTCAATGTGAGCATGAGTGAGGTGCGCAGCGTATGTGTGTGTATAACTGTCAGAACTATCTTGCATTGTACCAATAAAATAGCTGTTTGTGTTACCGGAGAAACCTTGTCTGGTTTGCAGAAATTTCCAAGGAGCAACGAGAGGACAATGTTGATAAGAAGACGGAATTCCAACATGGCCGCCGTCATGAAACAAGAGGATGCGCTCTAGCATTTGAACAGTTAACAGGTGTTCTGTATTCAGGTGAAGCGCGCGGGCGAAATTAGCTGCGCACTTCACTGAAGACAAATCCCTGGCAGGTCGTGTTTTCCTGAGTTCGAGACCCAGCAACTTTAGTAGCTGTTATTCACCGTGTATGAAGCAAATACGTGTGCGGAGCTTAATCAGAGTATTCCGAAGCACGCGTCAGTAGAGAAACGCGCTTCAGGTTTGAACTCATTTTCCTCATCAAGTCGCGCATGAAGGAATGCGCATGAGGAGATTCTAGAGTGTTAAATCGACAGAGAAACACGAACATTTGTGAGAAGTCTCATCTTTGCCAGCAGAACTCACGGTCATTCCTACAAGTCAAGAGAAGAGATAAGTGACTATTTAAAACTCGCAATGTAATGACTAGTAGAGAATATCGTTGTATGCAGATATGCAGGAGTTATGAAATGCCATGAACAGTTCATCGATTGATACTGAGTTGTTTCTGTACCGAAATACCAAAGAAGTGAGAAGACTGAAAACTAGTGCTTAGAATATATAATCTTAGTTAAGAGCTCTTATAGGTAGAGTAGTATAGGTAGAGCAAGTGAGAAGTTATATTGGAATTTATGTCACAGTGAAGAAAGATTTAATACAGCCTGTCCAAAGACTTAACTAGGTAAGATTCACAAAGGGTATTTATAGTATACTACTAAGAAAAGTGAAAACATTTAGTAAGGAATTTGTTTTCTTTGGTTATCTACTGTTAAGAAATAAGGACACAATAGCAACTAAAAGAAGAGAAGCTCGACACTGGACAAAAATAGGTAAAGACCAGGTAATACAAAATCAGAGTTGGAAGCTAGTGTAGTTAGGTTATGTGTTAATGTTTCCAATTCTCTTGTGTGCATAACAGGTTCCTCTGAAATCGGTCTGCAGGCAGACTTAACAAGAGGAGCAGTAGAACAGGTCCAGTGCAGTCTCTTCTGTGCATTCTTCTTTATTATTTTATCCACTCCCCTTTCCCTTTGTGGGGTTTTCCGGAGTCAAGTTCCTACGACTGACTCTGTGGAATCCTGCAGGGGGCATTGGGAACTGCCGTCTTCTGTTCCTGTGCAAGGCCCAAGGAGAAGGTACGTTCTGACAGTATACTGGCACTGCCGAGGGTTCCAAATCCTCCATATATCGCCAAGACCCAGGGAACTAATCCAGTGTCGAAGAGATGTGGCTCTAGCATTACGGACGTCGGAAGCCATGGAAGCAGTCAAGTCCATGGACGGGTCGGGGACCATGTTGAAGTCACCCCCAAGGTTAGGAGATGGGTCCCTGCAGAATTAGGAAGGAACATTGAAAATTTGGGCATATCGTAACACTGGAGCGTTTGATTTTGTCTAGAAGTAAATTTACATTCCAGGACATGATACTATAGGTTTTTTGGCGGGCGTATGAGGACAGTACATTCAGGAGCATGGAATTCTAAGATTCCATGAGGATCCTCAAAGAAGAGACCTTATCCAGGGACATGTGAAGGTAAGGTGCCTGTTGTCATTGATACAGTATGCATCAAGAAAGATGGACAAGGCTGCTCCTGGTAAGGGTTAGTGTCAGTATGCTGGTCACAAGGAAGTGGGGACGTGGTGGTTAACGTATACAAGCCTACCACTGGGTATCCATTGTGTTGGATATAGTTGCCTCACACACCTTTGCAGGTGTCATGCTTCATCATAGGCAGTGCTCCTCGTCGGGTAGGTGGTGCAATCCCCGACGGGCACACCTCAAAGAGGGGCTCTTTGGCAGAGATCTTTTTGTCCAACTGCCTGTGGGTGAAGTGCGGGTGAGGGGCCAAGAGGTTGTAGACAGAACAGTGAAATAAAATGAAGCAAAGGGTACCAGAAACAACTTTATTCGGGCAGTCCCTTGCTTCAATTAAAACTGAAAGTTAGTCTGGGTTTGCTGGAAATTAATGTTTCCTGGCACTAGACTAGACTAAGAAGTGTAAAGATCGGTCAACATGTTTCTCACTTTGGTACTTTGACACTCGATTCATCAGGACCTAAATGGGGGAGTCTACAAAGAATCAAGCCTATGTCAACATCATATGCTCATTACCAGTTATGGGAATGTAGTACCTCTGTTGAACTGTTCCTTGCCTTGAGTGGGGAACAAAAGAGGCTGGTTAAAGGGCATATGTGGCATAGTACCCACAATTCAAGTGACCAAGTGCACACAAAGTGACATGCTATAATGTGAGTTGAACTAGCATGTGAGAGGGAACAGGTGAGTGCTCACCACAATGAGTAGAAGGAGTAACATGCTCTTGTGGAATCGCAAGCTTAAAATCATAGCGAGTAGTGAAAACATATGTACATATCTATGGAAGTAATTAAAAACAAATAAAAACAATGTAGAAGCATTCCAGTTGTTCCCAATTGGGGACCCCAACTCACCTAAGGGTCAAAGTTTATATGCAACATCAATGCCCGGCGGGTCGTACATCAGAGATGAGGCCTCCGTGTCTAAGGCTAAACATTTGGGAGATAAAGTGGGGTTGAGGTAGAAAACAAGGCACGTAATAAATCGTATTCTCCTCCCCTCTGTAATGTTTCCTAGCTCTTGTTCTGGTAGGGTATAGGTTAAGAAGGTCTAATTAGTGCCCGTTGGATGTATTTTGGACCTCTTCCCCTTCTCAAGTGTTCCATATTTGTTAGTCTCATAGTGGGTGCGTGGGGGAGAGAGGGTAGGCAATAATGCCGAACATGTGCCGAAGTTTGGTTTCCTCTTAATGTAGTTAGAGCTCGATGTGCGAGTGAGAGGGAGAGTGACCGCACACCTGGTGCCCAGGTGTGTTGTACAATTTGGATAGCATTAATTATTATTAAAAATGATCGACAGTTGGTCGTTAATAGTTACAGACCGGGGTGCGCTAGTTATGTGCCCGTCATTGTTAGCGGGTCCCTGACAATAGTTAACCCAGGTGCGACCAAAGGTGCTGACCAAATGTGCCAAATCCTAAGTTTAGATCATAGTATAGCCCATTAATGCTCTGTTTCTCATTGTCCGCGTCTCCACAACCCGGCGCCTTGGCCAGTTAATTATGGCAGCCATGAGGTTAGCGGATACCAGGGACAGAGGGCGCCGTGCTTACCATCGTCCAAGGTGGGAGCACTCACCTCAAGTCTCCTGTGTCTGTGACTTTAGTCCTACCCCTCTGCGCTGGGTTCGGGTAGATGGGGTCAGACCTACTCAGCCTCCAATATATTGTGTACCTGGCGCGTATATATCGGTGAAAGTCACGGGGCTTGCAGGTCATGAGGTTATTATTGAAAGACTGGCGGCCATCTTGTGATGGTCTATTGGAACACGGTAGGGATTAGCGTCACAAATGAGGAAGGTAGATCGATCTCATCCTAATGATGCCAAATCGTGTGAGATTAATAATTATGAATCAAATTAAATATAGTGAAGGCTTCTTGTCAGTGGATTGCAACGCTTGGTTAGAGCTTAGTAAAGTACCTTATAATAGAGGTCCCTCTTTATGGAATATGTGCCCTCCCCAAGTGAAAGAGGTGGATGTCTACAACTAAGGGTCGAGGGTGGTAACCAAGTCAACCCCTAAAATCTTACTAGTGCTGCAGGTCGTGGTCAGGCAGGTTACGTGGTTTGGGTGGTGCGAGTGGTGGCCATTTTATAGTGATTATGGGGTTGGTGTTAGAAAAGGTGTACACAGAGTAGGATGCTTTATTCAGAAGGCCCAGTTTGGGTTGTGGTATGTTTGATGATTGCATATGACCCAACCTCCAGGAGGTCTCTGTGAGGCGGTGGGTGTGTAAGGGGACCAGAACTATGTTGGTGGTTATAGGGAACTCAGGAGAATATCTTCATTCAAACCTCTTGTGTCTGTGGCCAATCGGTGTATCCACCATTGTTCCTTCAAGAATAGGTTCTGTTTGGGGCACTTTGGGCTGGCCTCCAGTATTAACCACTTGAGTGAGTCAGCAGTTTGGTTATTATCAAGGAAATGCCTACACATTTTGGTGTTGCTCCTTTTGCAGCGAAAGTTGATGCGATGTTCAGTAATGCGCGTTTTAATGGGACGTGAGGTCATTCCCACATATTGTAGTCCACATGGGCATAGTAGTAGATATATGCAGTGGGATGTGTTACAATTAGTGTGCCCCCTTAACTCACACTTGAAGGACTCTGTCAGCTGTACAGTCTTGTGTATAGAAGTGTATGGGCATGCGCTGCAGGAACCACAGGGGTAGTGCCCTTTCACCGGTGGTAATTGCCATAGGGTGGACTGGGAGGTTTTGTTCAGTATCCTTGGTCTGGTCTTGATCAGAATGTCTTTCACATTCTTAGATCTTTTGAATGCGAACCTGGGGAGTTCGAGGGAGAGATCACCGGTGTTCAGAATTTGCCAGTGGCGTTTGATGATGCTATTGACTTTTGAAGATGCTGGCGTGAATGTGGTTAGACATGTCATGGGTTTGTTTTCCTTAGGGGTTTTCACCCTGTGTTCCAGTAGTGCCTATATGTGATTGTTCTTAGCTCTTTTCGGGCTTTTGCTATATCCCTGCATGGATACCCCCTATCAGATAGGTTCCTTGATAAGATGGCGGATTGGTTCCTGTATTCGGAGAGGCTAATGCAATTCCACCTTACTCTCAGGAATTGTCCAAATGGAAGGTTGGTGCGTAGGGCTTTAGGGTGGTGGCTGGTGAAGTGGAGCAGGCTATTGCGGTCAGTAGGTTTCCTGGACATGGTGGTACTGAGTTGACCTTCCGTGAGCTTGATGGTCAGGTCAAGGGAGGGGATCTGTGTATCAGAAACTGACATCGTGAAATGCAAGTAGGGAATGAGTGCATTGACCTAATGAAAGACGGCCTTGTAGGAGTCGGTGGTGCCTGTCCAAAAGATCAAGATGTCGTCGATGAACCTCTTCCACAACTTAATGTTGTTGTGGTAAGGGTTTGTCTGGTGGTGTATAAATTTACCCTCGAAATCAGCCATGTACAAACAGGCCACCGATGGGGCAAATGTGCTGCCCATCGAGGTGCCCTGTGTTTAATGGTAATATCTCCCCTTGAACTCGCAGTTCTCTGTCAATGCTAAGGTAACGCATTCCATTATGAATGAGGGCGGGGTATTTGAACCCCAGACCTCGTGATTGAGAATTTCTTCTATCACCCCATATGTGGTAATGTGGCCCTCGGTGGGATGTTAGTGTAGAGGGCCTCCACATCCAGGGTGATGAGAAAGTCGATCTGGGTACTGTCCTGGAAGGTGTCGAGAAGACGTAGGACATCAGTCGTGTCCTGTATGTAGGAGGGTATGCGTTTGACCAAAGGTTGGAAGAAGTGGTCACAGAATTGTGAGAGCGGTTCAAGTACTGAATCTGTACCAAAACTATCGGGCATCCAGGTACCGGGGTGATCTCTTTAAAAAATCTTAGGGAGTATGTAGAAATAGGGGACCCTGGGGTCCTTCTTTATCAGAAATTCCGCTTCTTTTCTACTGATCCACTCCTCGCATTCTGCAGATTGGATCAGGCCTGTGATCGTGCATTTCAGGCGCTCAGTGGGGTCGGAGGGAATAGGTGTATAGTAACGCCCATCCCCCAGTTGTCTGAAGCACTCTGTGTCATAGTCATTGGTTTTCATGAGGACAGTAGCACCTCCCTTGTCAGCCGGTTTGATGGTGATCGTCGGGTCATTGGCTAGGGACTCTAATATCTTCATCTCAGTTTTTGAGATGTTCTGATGACTGTGCTGATAGTTCAGGGTCTTAATTTCTTTGAGCACAGCCTGTTCATATGTGAGGATCTCATTGGGGACCATCCTGCTGTAGGGGGTGAAAGTAGAGGGATTGTGTATGCCAGAGTCCTCAATTGTCTCATTAGGCCTCCCTTAAAAGAAGGCCCTGAGTCTTACTTTGCGGAAGAACTTCTGTAACTCACACATTTGTTGGAAATGGTCTATCTTAGGGGTTGTTACAAAACTGAGGCCCTTCTGAAAGACTTGTTACTCTTCCTTGGTCAGTTGGCGGGCCGAGAGGTTAACCACCAAGCTCCTTTGCGTGCCGTCCTGCTCCTGGTGTCCATCCCCTGTTGGGGTGTTTCTTCCCACTGTACTCTTTTCTCTGGCATGTTTCCTCGCTTGTGCCTGTGCCCTCTGCCCTCTGCCCCAACCTCTGCCTAAAAAAGGTTGGTTACCACCTTGTGGGGCAAATTGGGGTGGATACTGTGGGGCGTATGGAGGTAGGGCATGTGGGAATTGAGGGTATTGCCAGAATGGTGGCCCCTGAAAGGGGAAGTGCAAGTAGACCTTATGTCCACGTCTGCCGCCTCGTTTGCCCCTACGTTGTTGTTGTGGTTGCCAGTCTTCTCCGCTGGAGTCACTCCCAGTGTTGGAACCCCTTCTGGATGAGGTAGCACTAGAGTCAGAATTATAGCTTGTACCTAGTGGGATATAGTCTTCTTTTAAGTATGGGTAAACCTTCTCTTTGGAGAAGCGTTTTATGTCTTTTTGTAGTTTGGTTATCTTCTGGTTCATAAGATAGTCCTTATGTTCAGCCAGCTCTTTGTTCAGCTCAAAAAGTTTGGTTTTGAAACCCGGGTTGGGGACGGCCGTTTTGAGGGCACTCTCAGCGGCTTGAATCCGGCTCAGTAGTTCGTCTGCTAGGCGTTTAGCCGTGTTCACAATTAGGATAAGGAGGTCATGGGTACATTTCATAGAAATCTGGGACCATTCAATGTTGAATTGTTCAACCTCCCAGAAATTCCTAGGAAAGATCTTCACAATAAGGCCATTAGGTGCAATTTTGGCCTTGAAATCCTCGGCCATTAGTGCGCCATGTAGAGTAATTCTTACCCATTCCCTTTTCAAATTGGAAAGGGCTTGCCAACCAGCTGTATTGCTTCCTGTAGCCATATCTACCTCTATGCCAAGGATTGCCAGTGTTCTCAGAATGGCTGCTGCATCTTCTTCCCCGAAACTCAACCCCTGGCCATCCATCTGGTGGTGGTTTGAGGGGAGTCGCGAGGAAGGGCGTGTTCTCAAGAAAGAACAAGGAAAAACTAAAAAGATGGTGCAGGGGTGGAACCAACGAATTTGAGTGGTGTATGAACCTTCTCCAGGTTGGTAGAAGGATCAGTGTGGGGGATACAACCGGTCTTACCCACCGAAAAACTACTCCCACGTTGGTTAGCCGTGCTAGGAATGTATACAAAAAGAGGGAAGGTGATCCAATTAGATCAGGAGGGCAGAAGTACCACTCAAGGGGAGTGGAAGGTCCAGCCACAGTCCGTGCCCTAAGAGAGAATGTATCAAGAAAGATGGACAAGGCTGTTCCTGGTAAGGGTTAGTGTAAGTGTGCTGGTCACAAGGAAGTGGGGACGTGGTGGTTAACGTAAGCAAGCCTACCACTGGGTATCCATTGTGTTGGATATAGTTGCCTCACACACCTTTGCAGGTGTAATGCTTCATCTTAATTATTCAGAAAAGGGGGTGGTGATGGAGAGAGTATCTGAATTAAGCAGAACACTCCTACACAGTCAACAGATCAGGGCTTGATCCATCACAGTTTTTTAGCTCACTGCACCATCCCAGCTCAGAACCTGGCTACATGCAAATTAGTCTGTCCCTGGCCCAGTGCATCATGGGAACAGGGCAGACCAAACTACCAAGCCAATTCTTTTACTGGAAAGGAAACAAGCTTCCGGGGACCGGTTTCTGGCATTACAGCCGTCTTCGGCCCGGCTTGCTTGAATCCTGATGGTGCAATGAGCTAGGGACTCACATCTGAGTATACCCTTACACGCTTGTGGTGGACAAAAATGATTCAGAAAAGGGGGTGGTGATGAACAGAGTGTCTGAATTAAGCAGACCACTCTTACCCAGTCCAAAGATCAGGGCTTGATCCATCACCGTTATTTAGCTCACTGCACCATCCCAGCTCAGAACCTGGCTACATGCAAATTAGTCTGTCCCTGGCCCAGTGCATCATGGGAACAGGGCAGACCAACTACCAAGCCAATTCTTTTACTGGAAAGGAAACAAGCTTACGGGGACCAGTTTCTGGCATTACAGCCGTCTTCGGCCCGGCTTGCTTGAATCCTGATGGTGCAGTGAGCAAGGGACTCATGTCAGAGCATAACCTTCGAAGACGGCTGTAATGCCAGAAACCGGTCCCCGTAAGCTTGTTTCCTTTCCAGTATAAGAATTGGCTTGGTAGTTTGGTCTGCACTGTTCCCATGATGCATTGGGCCAGGGACAGACTAATTTGCATGTAGCCAGGTTCTGAGCTGGGATGGTGCAGTGAGCTAAACAACGGTGATGGATCAAGCCCTGATCTGTTGACTGGGTATGAGTGTTCTGTTTAATTCAGATACTCTGTCCATCACCACCCCCTTTTCTGAATCGTTTTGTCCACCATAAGCGTGGAAGGGTATACTCAGATGTGAGTCCCTTGCTCACTGCATTATCAGGATTCAAGCAAGCCGGGCCGAAGACAGCTGTAATGCCAGAAACCGGTCCCCGGAAGCTTGTTTCCTTTCCAGTATAAGAATTGGCTTGGTAGTTTGGTCTGCACTGTTCCCATGATGCACTGGGCCAGGGACAGACTAATTTGCATGTAGCCAGGTTCTGAGCTGGGATGGTGCAGTGAGCTAAAAAACGGTGATGGATCAAGCCCTGATCTGTTGACTGGGTACGAGTGTTCTGTTTAATTCAGATACTCTGTCCATCACCACCCCCTTTTCTGAATTGTTTTGTCCACCATAAGCGTGGAAGGGTATACTCAGATGTGAGTCCCTTGCTCACTGCATCATCAGGATTCAAGCAAGCCGGGCCGAAGACAGCTGTAATGCTAGAAACCAGTCCCCGGAAGCTTGTTTCCTTTCCAGTATAAGAATTGGCTTGGTAGTTTGGTCTGCACTGCTCCCATGATGCACTGGGCCAGGGACGGACTAATTTGCATGTCGCCAGGTTCTGAGCTGGGATGGTGCAGTGAGCTAAAAAACGGTGCTGGATCAAGCCCTGATCTGTTGACTGGGTACGAGTGTTCTGTTTAATTCAGATACTCTGTCCATCACCACCCCCTTTTCTGAATCGTTTTGTCCACCATAAGCATGGAAGGGTATACTCAGATGTGAGTCCCTTGCTCACTGCACCATCAGGATTCAAGCAAGCCGGGCTGAAGACGGCTGTAATGCCAGAAACCGGTCCCCGGAAGCTTGTTTCCTTTCCAGTATAAGAATTGGCTTGGTAGTTTGGTCTGCCCTGTTCCCATGATGCACTGGGCTAGGGACAGTCTAATTTGCATGTAGCCAGGTTTTGAGCTGGGATGGTGCAGTGAGCTAAAAAACGGTGATGGATCAAGCCCTGATCTGTTGACTGGGTACGAGTGTTCTGTTTAATTCAGATACTCTGTCCATCACCACCCCCTTTTCTGAATCGTTTTGTCCACCATAAGCGTGGAAGGGTATACTCAGATGTGAGTCCCTTGCTCACTGCACCATCAGGATTCAAGCAAGCCAGGCCGAAGACGGCTGTAATGCCAGAAACCGGTCCCTGGAAGCTTGTTTCCTTTCCAGTATGAGAATTGGCTTGGTAGTTTGGTCTGCCCTGTTCCCATGATGCACTGGGCCAGGGACAGACTAATTTTCATGTAGCCAGGTTCTGAGCTGGGATGGTGCAGTGAGCTAAAAAACGGTGATGGATCAAGCCCTGATCTGTTGACTGGGTACAAGTGTTCTGTTTAATTCAGATACTCTGTCCATCACCACACCCTTTTCTGAATCATGCTTCATCATAGGCAGTGCTCCTCGTCGGGGAGGTGGTGCAATCCCCGACGGACACACCTCAAAGAGGGGCTCTTTGGCGGAGACCTTTTTGTCCAACTGCCTGTGGGTGAAGTGCGGGTGTGGGGCCAAGGGGTTGTAGACAGAACAGTGAGTTAAAATGAAGCAAAGGGTACCAAAAAAAAGTTTATTCATGAGGTCCCTTGCTTCAATTAAAACTGGAAGTTAGTCTGGGTTTGCTGGAAATTAATGTTTCCTGGCTCTAGACTAGACTAAGAAGGGTAAAAATCGGTCAACATGTTTCTCGCTTTGGTACATTGACACGCAATTCATCAGGACCTAAATGGGGGAGCATACAAACAATCGAGCCTATGTCAATATCATATGCTCATCACCAGTTATGGGAATTTAGTACCTCTGTTGCACTGTTCCTTGCCTAGAGTGGGGAACAAAAGAGGCTGGCTAAAGGGCATATGTGGCATAGTTCCCACAATTCTAGTGACCAAGTGCGCACAAAGTGACATGCTATAATGTGAGTTGCACTAGCATATGTGAGGGAAGAGGTGAGTGCTCACCACAATGAGTAGAAGGAGTAACATGCTCTTGTGGAATCGCACGCTTAAAATCATAGCGAGTAGTGAAAACATATGTACATATCTATGGAAGTAATTAAAAACAAATAAAAACAATGTAGCAGCATTCCGGTTGTTTCCAATTGGGGACCCCAATTCACCTAAGGGTCAAAATGTATATGCAACATCAATGCCCGATGGGTCGTACATCAGGGATGAGGCCTCTGTGTCTAAGGCTAAACATATGGGAGATAAAGTGGGGTTGAGGTAGAAAACAAGGCACATATTAAATGGTTATCTCCTCCCCTCTGAATGTTTCCTAGCTCTTGTTCTGATAGGGTATGGGTTAAGAAGGTCTAATTTGTGCCAGGTGGATGTATTTTGGACCTCTTCCCCTTCTCAAGTGTTCCATATTTGTTAGTATCATAGCAGGTGCGTAAGGGAGAGAGAGTAGGCAATAATGCCGAACATGTGCAGATGTTTGGTTTCCTCTTAATGTAGTTAGCGCTCGATGTGCGAGTGAGCTTGGTGGTTAACCTCTCAGCCCGCCAACTGACCAAGGAAGAGGAACAAGTCTTACAGAAGGGCCTCGGTTTTGTACCAACCCCTAAGATAGACCATATCCAACAAATGTGCGAGTTACAGAAGTTCTTCCGCAAAATAAGACTCAGGGCCTTTTTTGAAGGGAGGCCAAATGAGACAATTGAGGACTCTGGCATACACAATCCCTCTACTTTCACCCCCCACAGCGGGATAGTCCCCAATGAGATCCTCACATATGAACAGGCTGTGCTTAAAGAAATTAAGACCCTGAACTATCAGCACAGTCATCAGAACATCTCAAAAACTTAGATGCAGATACTAGAGTCCCTAGCTAATGACCCGACAATCACCATCAGACAGGCTGACAAGGGAGGTGCTACTGTCCTCATGAACACCAATGACTATGACACAGAGTGCCTCTGACACCTGGGGGATGGGCGTTACTATACACCTATTCCCTCCGACCCCACTGAGCGCCTGAAATGCACGATCACAGGCCTGATCGAATCTGTGGAATGCGAGGAGTGGATCAGTAGGAAAAGAAGTGGAATTCCTGATAAAGAAGGACCCCAGGGTCCCTTATTTCTACATACTCCATAAGATCCACAAAGAGATCACCCCAGTACCCGGACGCCCAATAGTTTTGGGTATAGATTCAGTACTTGAACCGCTCTCACAATTCTATGACCACTTCTTCCAACTATTGGTCAAACGCATACCCTCCTACATACAGGACATGAGTGATGTCCTACGTCTTCTCGACACCATCCAGGACAGTACCCAGATCGACTTTCTCATCACCCTGGATGTGAAGGCCCTCTACACTAACATCCCACAGAGGGCCACCCTAGGGGTGATAGAAGAAATTATCAAACACGAGGTCTGGGGTTCAAATACACCGCCCTCATTCATAATGGAATGCACTACCTTAGCAGTAACAGAGAACTACTTTGAGTTCAAGGGGAGATATTACCATCAAACACAGGGCACCTCGATAGGCAGCACATTTGCCCCATCGGTGGCCTGTTCGTACATGGCTGATTTCGAAGGTAAATGTATACTCCACCAGACGAGCCCTTACCACAAAAACATTAAGTTGTGGAAGAGGTTCATCGACGACATCTTGATCTTTTGGACAGCACCACCGACTCCTACAAAGCCTTCTTTGATTGGGTCAATACACTCAATCCCTACTTGCATTTCACGATGTCAGTTTCTGATACACAGATCCCCTTCCATGACCTGACCATCAAGCTAACGGAAGGTCATCTCAGTACCACCATGTTCAGGAAGCCTACTGACCGCAATAGCCTGCTCCACTTCACCAGACACCACCCTAAAGCCCTAAGCACCAACCTTCCATTTGGACAATTCCTGAGAGTAAGGCTGAATTGTAGTAGCCTCTCCAAGTTCAGGAACCAATCCACCATATTATCAAGCAACCTATCTGATAGGGGGTATCCATGCAGGGATAAAGCAAAAGCCCAGAAATTATCTAAGAACAATCACAGAGAGCCACTCCTGGAACACAGGGTGAAAACCCCTAGGGAAAACGAACCCATGACATGTGTAACCACTTTCACGCCAGCATCTTCAAAAGTCAAGAGCATCATCAAACGCCACTGGCAAATTCTGAACACCGGTGATCGCTCCCTCGAACTCACTAGGTTCGCATTCAAGAGATCTAAGAATGTGAAAGACATTCTGATCAAGACCAGACCAAGGATACTGAACAAAACCTCCCAGTTCACCCTATGGCAATTACCACCGGTGAAAGGGCACTACCCCTGTAGTTCCTGCAGTGCATGCCCATACACTTCTATACACAAGACTGTACAGCTGACAGAGTCCTTCAAGTGGCAGTTAAGGGGGCACACTAATTGTAACACATCCAACTGCATATATCCACTACTATGCCCATGTGGACTACAATATTTGGGAATGACCTCACGTCCCATTAAAACTTGCATTACTGAACATCACAGCAACTTTCGCTGCAAGAAGAGCAACACCAAAATGTGTAGGCATTTCCTTGATAATAACCACGCTGCTGACTCACTCAAGTGGTTAATACTGGAGGCCAGCCCGAATTGCCCCAAACAGAACCTATTCTTGAAGGAACAACTGTGGATACACCGATTGGCCACAGGCACAAGAGGTTTGAACGAAGATGTTACCTGGAGTTCCCTATATCCACCAACATAGTTCTGGTCCCCTTACACACCCACCGCCTCACAGAGACCTCCTGGAGGTTGGGTCATATGCAATCATCAAACATACCACAACCCAAACTGGGCCTTCTGAATAAAGCATCCTACGCTGTGTACACCTTTTCTAACACCAACCCCATAATCACTATAAATGGCCACCACTCGCACCACCCAAACCACGTGACCTGCCTGACCACGACCTGCAGCACTAGTGAGATTTTAGGTGTTGACTTGGTTACCACCCTCGACCCTTAGTTGTAGACATCCACCTCTTTCACTTGGGGAGGGCGCATATTCCATAAAGAGGGACCTCTATTATAAGGTAATTTATTAAGCGCCAACCAAGCATTGCAATCCACTGACAAGAAGCCTTCACTATATTTAATTTGATTAATAATTATTAATCTCGCACGATTTGGCATCATTAGAATGAGATCGATCTACCTTCCTCATTTGTTACGCTAATCCCTGCCTGTTCCAATAGACCATCACAAGATGGCCACCACTCTTACAATAATAACCACGTGACCTGCAGGCCCCGTGACTTTCACCGATATTGCCGCTCCAGGTACACAATATAATGGAGGCTGAGTAGGTCTGACCCCATTTACCCGATCCCGGCGGAGAGGGGTAGGACTAAAGTCATGGACACAGGAGACTTAAGGTGAGTGCTCCCACCTTGGATTTGGCACATTTGGCCGGCACCTTTGGTCGCACCCAGGTTAACTATTGACGGGAACCCGCTAACAATGACGGGCACATAACTAGCGCACCCCGGTCCGTAACTATTAACGACCAACTGTTGATCATTTTTAATCATAATTATTGCTACCCAAATTGTACAACACACCTGGGCACCAGGTGTGCGGTCACTCCCCCTCTCACTCGCACATCAAGCGCTAACTACATTAAGAGGAAACCAAACCTCTGCACATGTTCGGCATTATTGCCTACTCTCTCTCCCCCACGCACCCGCTATGAGAATAACAAATATGGAACACTTGAGAAGGGGAAGAGGTCCAAAATACATCCAACGGGCACTAATTAGACCTTCTTAAACCATACCCTACCAGAACAAGAGCTAGGAAACATTACAGAGGGGAGGAGGTTACGATTTATAACGTGCCTTGTTTTCTACCTCAACCCCACTTTATATTCCATATGTTTAGCCTTAGACACAGAGGCCTCATCCCTGATGTACGACCAGCCAGGCATTGATGTTGCATATAAATTTTGACCCTTGGGTGAGTTGGGGTCCCCAATTGGAAACAACCGGAATGCTGCTTCATTGTTTTTATTTGTTTTTATTTACTTCCATAGATATGTACATATGTTTTCACTCCTCGCTATGATTTTAAGCGTGCGATTTCACAAGAACATGTTACTCTTTCTACTCATTGTGGTGAGCACTCACCTCTTCCCTCACACATGCTAGTGCAACTCACATTATAGCATGTCACTTTGTGTGCACTTGGTCACTAGAATTGTGGGTACTATGCCACATATGCCCTTTAACCAGCCTCTTTTGTTCCCCACTCTAGGCAAGGAACAGTGCAACAGAGGTACTACATTCCCATAACTGGTAATTAGCATATGATGTTGACATAGGCTTGATTCTTTGTAGACTCCCCCATTTAGATCCTGATGAATCACGTGTCAATGTACCAAAGCGAGAAACATGTTGACCGATCTTTACACTTCTTAGTCTAGTCTAGAGCTAGGAAACATTAATTTCCAGCAAACCCAGACTAACTTCCAGTTTTATTTGAAGCAAGGGACCGCCCGAATAAAGTTGTTTCTGGTACCTTTTGCTTCATTTTAATTCACTGTTCTGTTTACAACCGCTTGGCCCCACACCCGCACTTCACCCACAGGCAGTTGGACAAAAATATCTCCGCCAAAGAGCCCATCTTTGAGGTTTGCCCGTCGGGGATCGCACCGCCTACCCGACGAGGAGCCCTGCCTATGATGAAGCATGACACCTGCAAAGGAGTATGAGGCAACTGTATCCAACACAGTGGATACCAAGTGGTAGGCTTGCATACATTAACCACCACGTCCCCACTTCCTTGTGACCAGCACACTGACACTAACCCTTACCAGGAACAACCTTGTCCATCTTTCTTGATATACTCTCCTAGGGCACGGACTGTGGCTGGACCTTCCACTCCCCTTGAGTGGAACTTATGCCCTCCTGATCTAATTCGATCACCCTCCCTTTTTTTATAAGCACGTCATTGATACAGTGTCAGATAGGTAAGACCACCTAGGGAAAAAAGGACATGAGCACATAGAAAACAGGAACAATAGCATTTTACATGCATCTGAACATTTAACTTCCCCCCTCAACTTACCCCACCCCATATTTCCCCCGAGAAACATTTGTCACCCTCATAACAAATACCCAAATACAAGAACATGTTTCCATAGTTAGACGTGGAGTGGTGGACCCCTCCTATGAGATATGATCAATGTAGAGCAGCCCCTAAGCCTGCACAGGCAGCCATACGTCAGTCATGGAGGATTAAGAATGATGTGTGCTAGTGGCAGAGGCCTGTCTAGTTATGTTACATTCAAATAGGTGGAAGGGTTTGACTCAGTTGCTCATCCAGCTGTGCCGGTGCCTGGACGTCCTCTCTATTAGTGGAGTGTGAATGCAATCCACGTGGTAACAAAGAGGCCAGAGATCCCAAGCTCAGGGAGGGTGACACAGTTTTACTTCTACTCCTGTTAGCTCGAGAACTGGTGCAGATCCTCCTACAGCACCAGGATGGCTGTGAACACCGGGCCGAGGTCTGCCTCGTAGAAGAGAGAAGGGAATGAGTCATGCCACGCAGCTGTTTTATGTATGTGATCCACTCCCTGGCCGACTCTGGAGTCTCAAAAAATATATGATTTGCCATCAAACATAATTTTAAATCATGCATGGAAAAGAAGCATGTAGGGCAGTTCAAGAGCTCTAAGCTTCAGTTTGACTGATTCCTAGGAATGTCTTTTGGCCTGTACCTCTCAAGTGTAGTGCGGAAAGATTAAGATTTTCAAATGTTGATACAAGAGGTCAGGTGGGCCCTTGTTTCTCACAAGATACGGTCTCTGCCTCTGAAATGAAAGAACCTCACAATCATAGGCCTACGGTATGCCCCCGGGAGGTTTGGGGGTGAGTACACGTGTGCCCTTTGTAAACCAGGGAGAGAGCTTATTCTGTGGCATTCAGGATTTGAGCCACTTCTCCAGGAAAGTGGCAGATTGAGCACCCTGAACATCCTCCAGCAATCTGATAAAATGTAGATTATTGCACCTAGATCGATTTTCGGCATCTTCTGCACGATGATGAGGTTCTTTTGTAAAGAAAAAAGAGACAGACTACTTTGGTTTTGAGGTATGCAACCTCATCTTCCACACTTGTGTTTCACCCCTCCGCTTTGGTAAGGTGGCCTGCAGCGTTATGGAGATGGTGTCTGAGGAGTGACACATCTACATGTATTTCCCCTATCTTTGTCTCAACCATTACCTGGGAGAAGTGTATGGCCTGAACTATTTTGTTCAAGTTGTCAGAGGATACAAGTGCGTTGTCGGATACCTCCCCCCGCCGGCCCAGCAGGAGTGGTATACTGATCAATACGTGGCTGAGAGTGGGGTGGCTTTGAGGATTTGTCTTTCTCCGTCACTCCCAGTAAAGGAGCAGTGAGAACAGCAATGGACCCGGGCCCATACTGTGATGCTCATCATCACAGGGGAGTCCAAGCACAGAATTAGTCCTGGGTGTCCACAGATGGGAGGCGACAGTGGGGAATGCAAGAACAGGCTGGATTGAAGGTGTAGGTATGACAAATTGGGCAGCTCTTCACTCCAGCTTGGTCGCAACAGGAAGACTCAAAAAGGCACACTGTATCACACAGACACATCAACTGCCAAATTGCAGTCAGCGGGATCCCAGGCGGAATAGAGAAGCCAGGACTCACCACCTCCACAGCTGAAAGTGGGGAAGGGGTCAGGGCCACCCTGTGGGAGGAAGACCCACGCAACAATATTTCCTCAAAGCCAAGGGAGGACCACAAGGACATCAAAAACATTGATACATCCATATGGTACATTAATACATCCATATGGATTAGTTTGTCACCCCAGAAGGTATAATAACCCCAGCAGCAACCTAGCTTCAACTTGGCCCCATACTTGTTTGCATGGCAGATAGGTAGGCCTCAGCACCAATGGGGAGAGTCAGGCCCCAAGATGAGATCAGCTGGGCAATTCAAATAAGTATCAGGCCTTCCAGGGCAGCTCTGTAATCTGGTCAATAGGGAGAAAGGGGAGCCACTGGACAGGCCTCCAGGCCTCCAGGACTCGCGGTCCTGCACAACAGGTGTGCAGCTTACCTGCCCACAAGGAGCACACAGATGCTGCAGCACCCCCAGCACCACTCCTCTATGGGACAAGGGAGGCCTCACCCTCTATTGGACTGCCCCCCTGCACCTCACCTGAACTCACTCTCAACTAGCGCAGGGGCCCAATGTTCAGTAGAGGTGCCCAGCAAAACTTCAAGGCCTCCACGTAGACCGAGCTCAAGGTCAGCTCTAGTTGCTTCACACCGCACTGCCAAATCCACAGCAGAAGGCATCAAGAGTTTTCAAGGGCTCAGCTCCGGAGTACACCGGTGGACGGGAGTCCCCTTTCTGTGGGATTCAGGTGAAGGGGAGAGTTGGGCTAGGCAATCCTCTCCACGCATACAGGCCCCAGGGGGGTTGATCACAGCCACGGGTTAGCTGCTAGGTGTGTGCAGTCACCTCACAGGACGTTGCCCCTCAGTCAGGTGCTGCTACAGGACCTCAGTGACACCCAATACTGTCATGCTATCTGAGGAAGTAGGGGTTTAGGCTGCCATGTTGTGCTTAACTCCAGTTGTGGTTTGCGTTGTCGAAATCTCAGTCTCTAGACAGAGACCAAGCCTGTGCAGTTACAGCCAGGCACCACAGCTTAGGGTAGAGGATGATGGAGGGGTCTGGAGCACTCTCAGAGTGTGACCACCATCCTAATGTCCCAAGCCATGCCCCAACAAATTCTTAAACACTTGGATCACTTGGAATTCTGGGTGGACCTGAAGACATGGCTTTGTCTATTCACGGCCGGTATGACTCACAGGTGAGGGTCCGGGGGGGTCGCGCTGGGAGGGGCTCAGGCAGGGGGTAGGTTTAATTTCTTAAAAAATGTAAAAATAAAAGTTTACTTACCTTCACTGGCCCGGTCCTGCATCGTCGGTCTGCGTCATCCTCTCTGCAACAGGAAGCAGCCACAGGCAGCCTCCCTCCACACCCCTAAGCCAATCACAATGCTGCAATGTCAGCATTGTGATTGGCTGGGAAGCTGACCACACAGGCGTCTATGGGAAGGCCATTTTCTCCATGTAGGCTGCATGCAGCCTACATGGATAAAAGGCAGGATGCGTATGACTGGTTTAGTCAGCCCTGGGGCCGGCCAGACAGTCAGATCACCCAGAGTGGGCCAGATACTTCTCCCCTACCCACCAGAAGGACCCTCCACACACCCACCCCAACCAAACCCTTCTGGTTTCTTGCAGTGCGAGAAGCAGAAACGTAAAATGGTATTTGCAATACCATTTAATGTTTCTGCTTCTCGCATTGCGTGGAAGCAGAGGGGCAACGCTCCTCCGCCCACATGGAGAAACCCCCCTTGGCTTTGTCAAAAACATGATGCCGAATTACACCAACAAGAATTCAGAAAAGTATGAACCTCAGATGATTTGTGACCATTACCACTCAAGAACCAAAACTTACTACCCTTTCTGGATTATAGACATGACCACTTAGACAACTATCTTGCACTGCACTTCTACTTCAGTCCACTCTAGTCTAAAGGACAGCCATATGATCACACAAGTGCATTAATCTGTTTTGGTTACATGCCAAAACACTTCCCCCATAGACCACACTCATAACCCACACCATTCCAACTAGACCTACAAGTAAACTGATATAAAGTTCATGCATTTTGTCTTTCATTCATCTTCTCCCTAATACTCTCTTAATCACAGGGATAGAGGGGGGGGGGGGGCACTAGAGGGCACCAAGCAAGATGGCCGCACTTGCGTGTGGCTCTTGCGGTTTGGGTACTAAATACGACATTTATCCTGATTAATGCGCTTCAGAACATGCTACATGCATGGCATTAGCCGTCGGAACACTTGAGGAGTGATATCTGCCAAAATAATTGCTCCCATGCAACTGCTGCCCCGAGAAAACAGAAAAGACACCAACGCCTGGGGAGTGCGGCAAGGGGGAGGCGGAGCTCCGGGAGGAATAGTGCGGCTTGGACGGAGACTTGATGATACCGAACTGGGCCTCGTACGCCCTGTCGCTAGAACCTACTGCGTTGAGGAGCCCAACACCTGGACGCCGGAGGGCAGTTTCCCCCCCACTCGCTATTGCGGTGCTTGGGAGTTGGGCGAGCGCCTGGCCGCCATCCCAGGCTGTGACGAGGGGAGAGTCATCTGCGGGGCGGGGCCTGGACCCTCCAACACATAACATGGCTGGGGGCCGAGGTGAGACGCAGAGCTGCAGCTATCGCCTGCGCCCGGCCCGTCCAGCCCTGCCTGGGGGGGCGCGAGGAGAGGAGGAGGCACTGCGCGTGGTTGGAGGACACCGCCCGCATTGACTGCCAGAACTGCATCTGCAGCAGCGACATAGGAGGCTGGACAGAGAAGCCTGCTTTGATAATGTTGGGAGCGTAGGCGGGGGTGATCCGGCGCGGAATGTCTCGGAGGGACGGGGGCTCCCTTCCAGCGGTCTCCTGGATGGCCGGGATTGGCCCCTCTGCTCTCCGCTGCAGTGCTACCTACCTGCCTGGGCCGGCCGCTGAGAGGAGGGGAAGCGGCGTAGGGGGCTGTAACTGCGCTGGCCCCATTATTTGCCACATGCACTACCCCGCGTGAGGGGTGCACAGATTTATCGCCTCCCCTCTCCGATTGACTACAGGACCTCACCCACTCTGGCAGACATCTAACGGTGACAGGCGAGCCTGCTGCCCCTCGGGTGGCCCATTTTATTGCCCTCGCCTAAGCATGGGCGGAAAATCCGTTTCGCTCGCGGATTTTGCGGATTTTCGGTAAATTCGCAATCCGCGAGATTCGCGAATCTCCCGCAAAATCCGCAAATCCGCGAGCAGCAGATTTTGCTCGCACTGCTCGCACTGTTCGCGTGAGTTCGCGGCGTCCCAGTACAACTTCGCGCCCCGCGAATAAGTGCAAAATTGCAGAAATACGATCTTAGCAAAACTGAAACTACTTACCAGGTTCAAAA
Organism: Lissotriton vulgaris; assembly: GCF_964263255.1. Taxonomy (NCBI): domain Eukaryota; kingdom Metazoa; phylum Chordata; class Amphibia; order Caudata; family Salamandridae; genus Lissotriton; species Lissotriton vulgaris. Next base: position 616,775,188 of record NC_141696.1, read on the forward strand.
GTTCAGGCTCATCATTAGTAGCCATTTCCTGTAGTGCTTCCTGAGGGGCCCCTCCAGAGTTCAGTTGCCAGTTGCAACTATTATGTGACCCTGCTCTGAACCTCAGAATAGTTACACATATGCCACAAAGGTCCTGAATTACAGCTAAGGGAGACAAGCAGGAGCCAGGCTGGAAGTTCAAATCCATTAATCAGCCCCTAATTCATTATTGTCAGTTGGGGCAGGGCAGGTGTTGTAACTAATTTTGCAACAATGAAAGCACTTAGCAAGTGCAAAAGATCACTAATCAGGAAGCACTAAGGAAGCAGGTGCCAGCTAAAAAAATATTCTGTGACACATTAATCAGCCCCAAATTAATTCAGGTCACTTGAGGCAGGGAAGGTGTGCTTGCGTTGCCACAATAATGTACACTGACTGGACAACCAGAGGGTGCTGTGATGAAACAGAGGGTGGCATGGGTGGGCCAGAGGGTGGCATGAGTAGTCAGAGAGTGGCAGTGGTGACAGAGAGTGGCAGTGATGAAGAAGAGTGTCCCAAACAGGCTGGACACGTAGAAACAACAAGTTCGCGAAACTTGCGACCCGACAGGTAAGTTCGCAATTTGCGAAAGTGTACAAAACCCTCGCGAACTGGCAGAAACCCGCGCAAACACAAAAAAAAAATCCGCAAATTCGCGAGAATTCGCGGATTTTGCGGATTGCGAGTTCGCAAATCCGCAAAATTCGCGAACGCAAGATTCGCAAAATTCGCCCATGCTTACCCTCGCCGTGCGCTGCATCTATACAAGTCCCGTGGTGGATTATAAGACACACACCGACAAGTTCCACTGGGCCTCGCGGATCCCCCTGGGGGGATTGTTTCCCTTGTTCGGCGGGACTCTCTGGTCCACCAGCGTCTCCTTGCGCTGCAGGCTCCTGTTTCCATTTGTGGCTCCCCACCATAGACACTGCACTGCACCGGCGAGGGGCCGCCTTCCTGGCCTTCCACACTTTGCCTGCCACTCCGCCGAAGTCCGTGTGGGTAACTCGGCCCCCTTGCACCTACGTGGCCGCCGGGCGCAATGGGGAAGCTGGACGGACGCCAACCCAAACTGACCTTTGAGTCTCGCAGAGGCAACAACTCCCAGACAGACCCCGGAACAGACGGATGCCCAGGCGCCTTCAACCGCAGATCTCAAAGACTTATTGCTCGCCATGCAATCCTGTTTGACCTCCATAGAAACATAAAATGGACTCGATGGCCGCACACCTGGATGGGGTTTCCCACAGAGTAGATAAGCACGAGGAGCGACTGACTAAAACGGAGCGCCGCATTTCTGATCTGGAAGACACCTCCGCTGCAACAACGACCCGTACGCTGGAAATGGAAAGGGTCCTGAAAGTAATAGCAGCCAAGAACGAAGATTTAGAATCCCGTTCTCGGAGAAACAACCTCCGCATCCTTGGCGTATCGGAATCCACTGCCGCTTGGAAAATGGAGGACTATGTGGAACGCCTCCTCATTGCGCTCTTTGGAAGAGAGGCCTTCTTCCCGGTCTTGGTGATCGAGAGGGCTCACCGCTCACTGGCAGCGCGTCCGTTGCCTGGGGCATCACCTCGCCCAATCATTGCTCGCTTGCTCAACTACCGAGACCAAGACACAGCCCTGAGGCAATCCCGGGAACAAGGACAACTCCGCCACGAAGGGATGGATATCTCCATATGTCTGGACTTCACAATGGTCGTCCAGGAACAGCGGCGAACATATCTTCCGGTAAAAAAGAAGCTCCAACAGCTAAACATCCCTTATGCAATGCTCTTTCCGGCCAAACTAAAAGTTACTACCAAAGTAAACAACATTTCTTTAATACCCCGCAGCTGGCACAGGACTTCCTTAAAACATTGCCGGATGGGCGGGAGGTCGCGACTCCCCGCCTCGCCGTCTGGCTGAGGGAGGCGGCACATCAGTCGGCTACACCTGAGAAGATTGTGCTGGAATGGTGCTGCATGACCCTTCATCTCTTGCTGGGACGGCGCGGCAGCTGCTCAACTTGAGGATGGGAGGGCTTGGGGGCTGCCTTGTCCCAACTGGTCGTGGAGGTGACACTGGCCTCCGTATCTGCACTGCTGGCCGCTCTGACTACAAAGCTGGCAGCCCAGAGACTCTGTTCTGGGCTGGCTTCCCCCCCTGCCATTCCTTGCCCATAGGATGATATGTTACTTAACACGCCTTATCCCCCATCTGCAAAGCCGGCACCTTCTCCTACATGACAATTGCTGCATAACTAGAAGCTGCAGAGACATCACATATGGACACCTGAACACCCCTACTTCGGCTGGGTTGACTCCTGGTTGCCCTCTGGTCTCTACCTCTCAGGTCAACCCTTACTAGTATGACTGTTATTGTTTTGTTACTGGCTCTGAACCAAACCAGATCGTGCTCCTTAGTTGGGACCACGTTGTTTGGGGGGAGGGGAGGGAGGGTGGGATGCTGACTCAAGACAGGATTGGGCTGCTGATGTGGGAGAGGGGGTACGGGGAAGGGGGGAGTTACGGACATTTTGAAAGGGTGAGACTCCTTTACTTAGCAACTGGCACTGTTCTTTTGGGAGGAGATGGGATCAAAAGTTGCATTGTTATGATTTTGTTGTTCAATATATGGCACCTGCATTACATGTTCCACACCTCTGTAGTCATACACAACCTTATATGCTATGCTTGCCTTTTACGTACCCATGACAGACACCAGGTGTGCTGAACTAAGCTACAACTTTCTGTCTTGGAATGTCAGCGGTTTGGGAGATCCCTGGAAACGGCGCCACATCCGGGCTAAGGTGATCGTAGTATGCATAGTGGGGCTACACGAAGCTACGTAAAGTGGGCATGAAACGACACCCACCCATGCACTTCTCGTGAGAAATGGTCATGCGCGGGCAGCCGCGCATGCTCATTGGGATGGAAGACAGCAGCGCGAAAGAGAAGAGGGAGCCCCGGGATGCCGGGGACCAGGTAAGTGCCTTTAATTCACTTTTGTAGTATATTTCGATTTAATTAGGTATTTCGGAGAGGGCGGGAGATAGGCGGGTGGGGGGCAACTTCGCTCCGTCCACGGAGCGTGCGTAGTGTTGCCTACTATGCCTACTTGCAAAATGCAAAGTAGGCAACACTACGTACACTCCGTGGGCGGAGCGTAGTTTTGCGCCCAGGGTTAATCCTGGCGTACCTTGATCGCCATGGCGTCCACTGCGCTATGCTGCAAGAAACACACCTAGCTCCTGACTCCTCCTCCACATTTGCTTCCCGCTGGGCAGCGTACAGGGGCCTCCCCAGTTATTCCTCATATGCCCGAGGGACCGCTATCCAGGTACGCCGGACACTCCCGTACACCTCCATAGGGACCTACGCAGACCCTCTGGGACTATATAGTGTAATGTGGGGCAGGCTGTGGGGACAGTCCATCACTATGGTGCCGTGTTACAGCCCAAATTCAGATGACCCAGAATTTTTCAGGGTACTATGGGGTAAAATACAAGACCTAGACACCACACACTTACTTTGGGGGGGAGACTTTAATCTCACGCTCAACCCTACGTTAGACAGGTTGCATCCACAATAACACCATTACACAACAGCACAACGCGCCCTAAAAGATATGGTGGGGAAACACTGCCTCATCGACCCGTGGCCATCCCATCACCCTGCAACGCGACAGAGCTCTTTCTACTCCTCGGTACATGCCTAATCGTCACGCATAGAGTACTGGCTGGTAGACAGAGATTTGGCGACATGGACATCCCGCACCACCTATCTAGCACGCACCTACTCCGATCATTCCCTTGTCCTGCTTACGCTTACCCCACCGCAGGACGAGCCCCCATACTTACAGTGGCGCCCACAATCCTTACTTGACCCCGTTTTTAGGGACGAGATTGATCGACAGATTTCGGAATTCTTTGAACGCAACACTGGCTCGCTCCCTTTATACTCCACCATATGGGAGGCCTTTAAAGTCACTATTCGCGGACTCTGCATGGCAATGAGCGGTGGGATTTTAAGAGACATCAGAAACACACTCCACAAACTGGAACTGGAACTTAGAAAAACTGAATCTGAGTTTCAGACTACACCCTCCCCCACGCTGTAGGCGAACATACGAGAGCTTCTTAATGAATACCAGGAAACCGCAGACCGTGAATGTAATTTTCGGGGGCAGTATAATAAAGCTCAATGCTATGGTGAGGGTGACAGGCCCGGCAAAGCCCTAGCATCCACCATCCAGCCCCCTCGATTCACTAATACAGTTTTAGAGATCGAAGATGAAGATGGCATTACTCAAAGAAACTCCTCTGCCATTCTAGCATAATTTAGAGGCTTCTATAAAAGTCTATAGTCCACCCATCCCGACTCCCCTGTAGACTTCAAAGCTTTTTTTTAAGACACTGCCATAGCCTGGCTAGGCAATGGCCAGAGAGAGTTCCTACTGGCCCATCACGAAGATGACGAAATCATTACGGCCATCGAGGAACTGCAATCGGGTAAAACCCCTGAGCCAGACGGCCTTTCCGTCGAATTCTATAAAACCTATAAGCACCTCCTCATCCCAATATTGCGCCATGTGTTCGCAGGATCTCGCAAATCTGGCATCCTACCCCGCACAATGAGAGAGGCCCTTATTATCTCATTGCCCAAGCTGAACAAATCCCCCACGCAATTAGACTCGTATCGACCCCTCTCCCTCATAAACGTTGACGTTAAAATCCTTGCCAAACTCATCGCTAGGCGCATTAGACCCCTCATGCCACTATTGGTTCTTCCAGACCAATCAGGATTTGTCCCAACCAGAAGCCCTGCGCATAATCTGAGGACACTATTTGCCTTACTGCAGGATGTTGACCCGGGGGAAAGCGCGGCTGCTATTTTTTTAGACGCCACTAAGGCATTTGACTCCCTCGAGTGGGACTACTTGTCCTTTGAACTGGTGCGTATTGGCTTCCCTCCCCCTTTCCTGGCTTGGATCAATGTATTGTATACCGGACTGCGTGCTACCGTGATGGTGAATGGCCTACGCTCCTCCTCGTTCCTGCTGGTGAGAGGAACGAGACAAGGCTGCCCTCTCTCACCATTATTGTTCATCACCGAGAACACGCTATTGTCTACTTGGAGCGGCAAATCCTCATATCATTATACGGTGATGATATTACCCTATACCTACAGAACCATGAAATAAGCTTGAATCCCATGCTACGACTTTTCATTCTGTTTGGCCAGCTATCAGGAGTTGATATCACTGGTCCAAGTTCCAAACATACCCACTCACTGACTCTACCACGAACTTTACTCCAGATTTCCCTCTCAAATGGTGTGAGGATACACTTACATACTTGGGCATCACCGTGTCCCGCTCGCGGGACGAGCTCATGACTGCTAACTATGGGCGCGCTCTGGATGACATGACAGACAAAAGTGCGCGATGGATTGCGCTTCCATTATCTATGGCTGGCAGGGCTTCGTTAATTAAGATGGTCATCCTACCTAAATTATTATACTTATTTGTTAACATTCCCTATGCCTCCAGCCCCCATTTTTTTTCAGCCATAAGGACCCAACTAATTCGATTAGTATGGGGAGGGAAACAGGCCAGACTCAAGTAGAACACACTCACCGCCCCTATAAACAGGAAGGGTTCTCTATACCGACTTAGATTTGCGCGCAGTCACACTTTGCTGAGTATTGGATGCAGCCTCCCCCGTATATGTCCCACCTGGCAATTGTCAAGTTCCGGTCGCGCCTCACTAAATGAGATATGTTACGGAATGAGATGAAACTACGTTTCCCAGAATGCCAAGCTTTTCAGGAGGCGGGGTATATAAGGAAGACACTTCCTCCAACTGGTGTCGGATATTTTGGATCTTGACCGCCAATGCCAGTTGACGTCTCTACGTTCTGCGCTGGTTGCAAGGGACGGAGAGTTTGCTGTATGGTTGTGTTCTTGGGTCCTCCGTTGGCTAGCCTTCTTGCATCGGCTCTTGCGGAGGACACGACTCGTGGTCCTTGGATCATAGTTTTGCTGTTTCCTTTTTCCTCCGTTGGCGAGCCTTTTTTCATCGGCTATTGCGGAGGAAATACCTTTGTTTGTTTTGTTAAATCAATCCAGCAATCCTCCGTTGGCGAGCCTTTTTTCATCGGCTATTGCGGAGGATTATTGGTATAGGTCCCAGGCTTGGGACGAAGGAGCTCGTCTCCAGAAGTTACCGTGCAACAATACAGGTAGCTCTTTTCATACTTTACTTTTGGGTGACGTAACCCTCATGTTTGTTTTTGGGAGAGATTGTGTCGCACTATCTTCAGATTGCAAAGTCTACTCCTCTTCACCACCTACGGTAAGGGAGAACAGGGTATGTGTTTCATTTTCTTTCCGGTCATAGAGTTGGTAGAAACAAGATACCTTGGGTTGTTACAGGAGTGTTTCTTTGTGTGTTACAGGGGAAGTCAGATGCATGCCGAAAGTATATGTTCTCAGTAGAAGAGAAGTATCTCCTGAGTTACAGCAGGCCACTTTCGAGTCACAGGTAGAGAGCTGTTCGTGTCCTGCCATCAGATATTGGTATGGTGTGATTGTCTTAGAACCTGTACCGATCATTGTGTTATCTGTCTTCACAGCTCTCCCTCCCCGCAGTCCCCTTCCTTTCCTTCCCGTTTTGCCCTCATCTGATCCTTCCTTAGCCCACGGCTATTACAGCAATCGGGGCTTGGATAGATCTGGAGATGGCCTATTAAGCAACACGCTGATCCTGAGGACGGAGAGGACAACAGAATATCCGACCCACGATTTACTATCCTCCTGATCAGTGGGGTTGTTATGGCTACTCTGGATGATGTGTTGGCGGCCCTGGTGCTGGTTCAATCAGAATTGATTGCATCCAGGCAAGAAAACACAGAGTTAAGGAATAGGTTAGATAACATCCAGAGAAGCCCTTTTAGTGCAGGGACTTCGGGGTCTGTTACTCCCAGTCCAGTAGTAGTGAAAATACCACCCAGCATCCCACTAGCGAATATGGAACGATTTAAAGGGGATGCAGGGTCAGTGCAAGTGTTCTTAACGCAAGTAATGATGCATTTCTCTTGCAAACCCCGATCGTTTCCCACCAACCAGGCAAAGGTAGCGTTTGTCATTTCATATTTAGTAGGGGACGCGGCTCATTGGGCTGTCCCGTTCATTCAAAGAAACGACCCATTGTTACATGATTGGGATGCTTTTCAGATCGAGTTTACGAAAGTGTTCGACAGAAGGGCAGACACATATACCGCGGACAAAGAGTTGCTAGAATTACGTCAAGGGAATCAGGACATTTTGACTTATCTGAATACCTTTAGATGGTTAGTCACTGAGACGAAGTGGCCTGAGGCTAAGCAAACGTCTTTGTTCCATCAGGGATTAACCAAAGAGATGAAAGATATCATAGCTCAAATCAATCCACAGCCGGTTTCATGCGAAGACCTAATAAACTTGGTCTTACGCTTGGATCATAGGATCAGGAATCGAAAAGGGGATTCTAGATCCAAAAATAGAACCATTCCATCCTCTGGCCCTGTCAAAACCAATGACAGTCCTGTACCCCCAGGCCCTGAACCCATGGAGATTGGGGCTGTCCGTGCAGCCTTAACCGCTTCAGAGAAAGAACAGAGGCGCAAAAATGGACTCTGTCTTTATTGCGGCAAAAAAGGCCATTTTGTTGGGGAATGCCCTGTCAAACCTAAGTTTTCCAAGTTCCGTTAGTATCCCTTCTATGTTGAATACTGTAGTGGGAGCACAGCATTTATTCATCAACATCGTATTCATGATCAATATGGTGGAGGTGAATACACAAGCCATGGTGGATTCGGGGGCTACTGGCTTTTTCATGGACATGGCGGAGGCTGAGAGATTAGGCATACCTCTGGTCCCTAGAGAGACTTGTAACGATGTCTTTGCGGTGGATGGCAGGAAATTGGATATAGGGCCCATAGGCTATCAAACGGCCAAGACAGAGATGAGGTTTGGGTGTCACAGAGAATGGGTCACCTTTAGCATAATCAAGGCTCCTCAATATGGGGTGATTCTAGGCATACCATGGCTGAAACAACACAATCCCGACATAAATTGGGAGACAGACACAATTGTAATGAATTCCAGACATTGTGAGGAGCATTGTTTTAGATACGCTCAGAGTCCTTCGTTTGCTTTGGCATGTGGGGAGTGCGTGGCCACGGCAGCAGAGAAGGAAGTAACACTAACAAAGATATACGTTGAATATGAAGGGGTGTTTGATGAGGTATTAGCAGAAGGGCTACCGCCACATAGGCCGTATGATTGCCAGATCGAATTGGTTCCTGGGGCAGTGATTCCCAAGGGTAGACTGTATGCTTTGACTGAACCAGAAAACGTCCATCTGAGAACGTACCTGGATAAACTGTTGGAATTGGGGTTTATACGCCCTTCGGGATCACCTGCGGCATCCCCTTTATTCTTCATTCCCAAGGCTAATGGGGAATTGAGAGCCTGTGTAGACTTTAGAGCCCTCAACGCGGTAACGGTAAAGAATAGATACCCCTTGCCCTTGATTAACGTATTGCTAGAACAGGTGAAAAAGGCCACGATCTTCACTAAATTAGATTTGAAGGGAGCATACCATCTAGTAAGAATGAGAACTGGAGACGAATGGAAGACCGCCTTCAAGACCAGGTATGGGCTATTCGAATACCTGGTCATGCCGTTCGGGCTGTGTAACGCCCCTGCGGCGTTCCAGTTCTTCTTAAACGATGTGTTAAGAGAAATCCTGGATCATCATGCAATAGTGTACATTGATGACATCCTTATTTATTCTGAGTCTGAAGAGCTGCATGTACAACATGTCAAATCAGTACTGAGCATTCTACAACAAACTATCCAAGTGCGACTTCCATGTCACCACAGTGGAGTTCTTGGGTGTCATGCTCACCCCCTATGGGCAAGAAATGGCTGAACGCAAGATCCAGGCTGTTCGTGATTGGCCAATTCCTCGAAACATCAAGGATGTTCAATGTTTTCTTGGATTCGCCAATTTTTATCGGCGTTTTATCAACCAGTTCTCGAATGTGGTGGCTCCCATAACATGACTGTTGAAAAAGGATCAGTGTTTTGTGTGGGATGAGAAGGCACAGGAAGCATTTGTGACTCTGAAAGGGGCGTTTGTAACTGCACCAGTATTGACTCATCCTAATCCGGACATACCATTCATAGTAGAGGCCGACGCCTCAGAGGTTGCTATAGGAGCCATACTATCACAACGTCACGAGCTCACAGGGCAATTGCATCCAGTGGCCTTTATGTCTAGGAAGCTTACTGGGGCGGAACTAAATTACTGCATAGCGGAAAAGGAACTCCTGGCGAGCAAGATCGCCTTCACAGAATGGAGACATTTCCTCATGGGTGCCACGCACATGGTGATGGTTTATAGTGATCACAGAAACCTTCAATTCATGTCTGCTGCTAGACATCTCACCCCTAGACAACTCCGTTGGATGCTTTTCTTTTCAGAATTCCATTTCACCATCACTTTCCGTCCGGGAGCGGACAATCGAAAGGCGGATACCTTGACCCGGCAATCTTCCACGAAGACTCCTGATAAGGGGATGGACGCTCCTATAGTGGACCCCACCAATGTAGTCTGTGTCATCCAACCTGATACCTTTTTGCAGGGAATACGGAATGGGGTGAGGTTTGGTTCTTGGAAGAGATGGTTGCAGGCACATCCCGAATGGCAGATGAGACACGGTTTTCCGGTGAACAAAGGGCGCTTGTTGATTCCTACAGAACCCCTGCAGAAGCAGATGTACCAATGGTGTCACTCTTCTCCAAGCGCTGGACATGTGGGAGTGGAAAAAACGTTAGAACTGATCAAACGCAGATGTTGGTGGCCATCGCTAGGAGTTGATGTCAGGAGGTGAGTTGCAGGCTGTGACATTTGTGCCCGAGTCAAGTCAGACCATCGTCGCCCTGCGGGGCTGCTTCAGCCCATGCCTACCCCGTCTATTCCTTGGGAACGTATCTCATTGGACTTTGTGGTAGGACTGCCTAGAGATCAGGGGTGTACAGCTGTGTTGGTAGTCACTGACTATTTGACTAAGATGGGGCATTTCATTGCTCGTCCACAGGTGCCCACGGCAGGACAACTGGCAGAACTACTCATGGTTCATATTGTGCGTCTGCATGGTTTACCAGCTGTCATTGTGTCGGACAGGGGCTCGCAATTCACTGCAAGGTTTTGGAAGGCGTGGTGCTCCTCCCTTCATATCGAGATGGCCCTGTCCACGAGCTTCCATCCCCAAACTGATGGACAGACTGAGCGTCTCAACCAGACATAGAAACAGTTCCTGAGGTGTTATGTGTCCCAGGGTAAGAACAACTGGGTGGAGTATCTGTGGCTGGCGGAGGTTGCATACAATAATGCAACTCATTCGGCCACGAAAGTCTCTCCTTTCTATTGCACCTATGGTCGTCATCCCCGGTTTCTTCCTTTTTTGCAACCCTTCAGAGAAGACAAGGTGCCTGAAGCGGCTAGGAGAGTTTCTCAACTCAAGGACATATTGGAACAGGCTCAGGGCAACCTGAGGGCTTCGAAGGTGGCATACAAAGCCTCTGCGGACAAACGGCGACGCCCGGGCCCTTTGTATCAAGTAGGGGACTGGGTGTGGTTGTCCACCAGGAACTTCAGGTTCAGAAAATACAGCGTCTTCAACCTTCGCTACATCGGTGTCTTGACAGGGTTTTTGGCTCTATTTAGCAGTGATATAGACTTTAATCTTGCTCACATCTAGGATATGTATTCTTAGCTTGTGTTGGCCCTTTTAAGCCCTTTCTTCCAGAGCTAGAAGAGGCCATCTATTGCCTATTGGCTTTGGCCTGTCATTATTTCTTATAGTAGAGGTTGGATCCTGTGGTCCTGACTTTATATTACACATTGGTATGGTTTATGTAGGTACTCTGACAGAGCTAAGGGTTATTTCATCCTTCTCAGGCGTATAGGCCCAGAACTAGAGGGACTCCATCTTGATGGAGCTGAGAGGCTTCAAGGGTAAAGGTAAAGTTTATAGTTAAAGCTGTTGTTCGCCCTAAGCGAACCGGAGAGAACCGGCCAGAGCTGAATCTAATCAGGAAGTGTTCGTGGGCTCAGGTCTCTAGACGAAACAAGCAGCTGGTCACTGTGGGAGCGTCTAGCGCAAGGAGCCTGGTGCATGGGATTGATGGGAGGAAGCTGCTGGCTGGAACTTTCCATGAGGAAACAGCATTCTATATCAGTGAAGTGCAGAGGCGGAGTCAGGGAGTTGAGCTGGAGTGGTAGAAGAGAGAGGAGTTGTTGGAAGAGCAGAGAGAGAGAGAGCTGAGCTGAAGTTGCAGTTAGTTGAATTGGAGGAGCAGAGAGTGTTGGTAGAGTTGGAGGAGTGGAATTGCAGGAGGAGAAGAGACAGAAAATGCTTGGAACAGAGAGAAGACAAACAGACAGTCAGTGAGCTGGAACTGAAGGAAGCAGTCAGAAGCAGTTACTTATCAGGAGGAGTTGTGAATAGCTGGAGTCTGAAGTAATGCCTTTTAGAAGAGACTGAAGTTATATCGTGGATTAACCTGTGGGAGCAGCTGGAGTTAATTGGACATTGGCACAGAGATCGTACCCAGAATGAACAAGCTAGTGGAATGAAAGGTGATCAGAGCGGCAGAAACCATTAGATTGAAGTTGGAAGGTGGAGAGAGTCCGTGGGGGAGAGAAATCCAGTGCAAAGTGATCAGCGCAGACGTGTATCCAAGAGTGCAGGAGAGAGAGAGAGTCTGAGATGAGCCAAGACACAGATGAGAGAGGAGCCCAGATGACAGCTAGAGCAAGACTTCACACTCCCAAGGTGATTTCGTTCCTTAATCTTGTTCTTATTCCCTAGGCTATTGTATGTCTAATCTTTTCTTTTTCAGCGGTGTGTTAAAAGTTCCTGTTACCCCGCAGATAAATTGTATGTCTAATCCTTTTCTTTCAGCGGTGTGTTAAAGTTACTGCTAGTTATAGAGACCCCATAGATTTATATATGTGTATTGTATCATTGTTAAAATAAAACACCACAGTTCTTAGTGAACTGACATGTGCCTTGTATTCTTGTTCAATCAGGGTAACCTCTTCTTCTAGTTAGACATTGTTTGCATGAACGGATGCGGTTCCCGATCAGGTAAGGAGTGACTGAGCAAGTAGGAAGTGAGGAAACGTTTGATGCCAAGAGCAGAAGGTACATATATATTGCAATTTGAAAAGCCATACTAATTAATATTATTGTAGTAGCGAGCCCTTAGTGAAGAGAGAGAGAGACTTCCCAACATAGAGAGACAGAGAGCTGAAGGTATTCATAGGAAAGTGGTCGTCATTGGTAAGTGGCGTTAATGAGAACACCAGGGAGGACACTGGTGTCTAATGAGATCGCCTCTAGGGAAAGTGGCGTTAATGAGAACACCAGGGAGGACACTGGTGTGTAATTAGATCGCCTCTAGGGAAAGTGGCGTTAATGAGAGCACTGGGGCTGCAGACCCATGTGTGTAGACATGCTGCATTGCGTGTCGAGTGAGCACTGATGATCAGTGTGTAATGGTAGATAATCAGAACTGCCCCAGGGTAGATTAGTCTGGACCCATGTGGTCGCGAGACTATAAGGTATGAGTGTGGTGTAGGGCATGGATATCCTCAGTAATCAGTGAGTATTTTTAGTATCCCTATAGATTTAGTGGTGTTTCTGATAATATGAGCTTGTATATTGCGAGTTCCCCATCCTCAGGTAGGTACCCAGGTGCCTGGATAGATGGTCCTGGGGAGGGATGTGGTTACGTTCCGACTGGGTTAGAGGGGCTCTCAGGAGCTGATCCCATCTGGTCCAAAAATCCTGTCGGTACAATCGGTCCCTATCAAGTGGTGAAGTGTGTCAATCCTGTGGCTGTTAAACTGAAGCTGCCTCTGCATCTGCGTATTCATCCTGTTTTCCATGTGTCTCTACTCAAGCCATCGGCATCGGTTGTGCAACGCCTTCCTCCTCCTCTGGTGGTTCCTGATGGTTTGGAGTACGGGGTGGAAGGTATCCTGGATTCTCGGTGGCGAGGGAGAGGACTTCGGTATCTGGTGGCCTGGAAGGGCTACGGACCCGAGGAAAACTCGTGGGAACCAGCGTCTGGGGTCCATGCACCCCGTTTGGTGGCTGATTATCATCTGAAGTATCCTTTGCGTCCTGGCCCCCTTCGGCGCTCTAGGTGAGGGGGGATGTACTGTCAAGTTCCTGTCGCGCCTCACTAAATGAGATGGGTTACGGAATGAGATGAAACTACGTTTCCCAGAATGCCAAGCTTTTCAGGAGGCAGGGTATATAAGGAAGACACTTCCTCCACCTGGTGTCGGATATTTTGGATCTTGACCACCAATGCCAGTTGACGTCTCTACGTTCTGCGCTGGTTGCAAGGGGCGGAGAGTTTGCTGTATCGTTGTGTTCTTGGGTCCTCCGTTGGCGAGCCTTCTTGCATCGGCTCTTGCGGAGGAAATCTATTGTTGACTTAGTTCACGTTTTGCTTTTGTTATGTGTCTCCGTTGGCGAGCCTTCTTGCATCGGCTCTTGCGGAGGACACGACTCGTGGTCCTTTGATCATAGTTTCGTTGTTTCCTTTTTCCTCCATTGGCGAGCCTTTTTTCATCGGCTATTGCGGAGGAAATACCTTTGTTTGTTTTTTTAAAACAATCCAGCAATCCTCCGTTGGCGAGCCTTTTTTCATCGGCTATTGTGGAGGATTATTGGTATAGGTCCCAGGCTTGGGACGAAGGAGCTCGTCTCCAGAAGTTACCGTGCAACAATACAGGTAGCTCTTTTCATACTTTACTTTTGGGTGACGTAACCCTCACGTTTGTTTTAGGGAGAGATTGTGTTGCATTATCTTCAGATTGCAAAGTCTACTCCTCTTCACCACCTACGGGAAGGGAGAACAGGGTATGTGTTTCATTTTCTTTCCGGTCATAGAGTTGGTAGAAACAAGATACCTTGGGTTGTTACAGGAGTGTTTCTTTGTGTGTTACAGGGGAAGTCAGATGCATGCCGAAAGTATATGTTCTCAGTAGAAGAGAAGTATCTCCTGAGTTACAGCAGGCCACTTTCGAGTCACAGGTAGAGAGCTGTTCGTGTCCTGCCATCAGATATTGGTATGGTGTGATTGTCTTAGAACCTGTACCAATCATTGTGTTATCTGTCTTCACAGCTCTCCCTCCCCGCAGTCCCCTTCCTTTCCTTCCCGTTTTGCCCTCATCTGATCCTTCCTTAGCCCACGGCTATTACAGCAATTGGGGCTTGGATAGATCTGGAGATGGCCTATTAAGCAACACGCTGATCCTGAGGACGGAGAGGACAACAGCAATTGAGGATGGGTATATGCACCCTACTCCAAGCACAGCTTATATCAGTACCCCTCCGGTCCCCAGACACAACATACAGACCACTGTCCAGTGCACTGTCAGAGCTTGGCATGATCTTTCTCACATAACCAACTGCACACCAATATACTCTCCCCTCCTTCCCCTGCGGGGCGACATGATCTCCCGGTCACCCAAGAGGGCGGCTGCCGAAACCTTTTCCGTAAACTCTCGTTACACACATTCAAAACTAGCGAGGACTTCTTTAAAGACACTATACCCACTGCCTTAGACCACTTTTATTATATTAGACTACGGCAGGACATGAGGATGACCACACCCTCCTTCCCCCTAGAGCCCCCAACTATGTTTCCTTTGCATGTCCTACTGTCCACTCTATACCTCACGACTCAATCGGACAGAGAGTATTGTTCGTCGCTGTCCTGAGGCGGATGGGAGGGGGAGCTGGGCCACCCTCTGACTGATAAACAGTGGACATTTTGCTGCAACCATACGACCGAGATCTCCTCCATTAGCAGGTTCCGGATGATCCACTTACATTTTTACATCGCCTCTATTACACACCAGCTGAAACTCCGAGAACACACGCGCTGTGATCGCTGTGGGAGGGAGGGGGCCGACTTCCTCCACTTGGCCTGGGATTGCCCGCTGGTGCAGGGCTATTGGGAGGAAGTGCTCACTGCATTGGACGCAATGACGGGCCTACACATTCCCACTGACCCACTTACTGCCCTCCTAGGATATAATGAGCCCGGTGCTCATGACGAGTAACCATGGGCGTAGTATGTGTAGTCGTGCTACGCGAAGCTACGCGAAGATGTTCTTGTACTACGCGAGCTTCGCGTAGCTTTGCAAGCGTGCGTATTAGCTTGCTGAACTCGTTCGCAAGCCGTTTTTCTTGCTCGGGAGCGTGTTGTGCGTGTTTGGGCGCTGTCTGCGGGCGTGGGGGATTGTAGCGTGCAACCTTACCCATGAGGTGGGCTATGGGTGCGGCCATCTTGTTTTTTCAATTGTCCCGCCTGCTCGCGTCCCCTATTTCCCCTTCCGGGTCGCGTATAACGTGTTCGCGTTGTGCATGTCTTGTTCGGGAACACAATTACTTGTTCACGCTGACAAAGTGCGTGTTCGTGTGAAATCGCGCGCGAACTTACCCACGTGGTCGCGATGGGCGCGGCCATTTTGTATTTCACACTCTATGCTATGGTTCTGGGCCTAGTTTTCTATCCACCTTTTATCTTTGCAATCTTCACATATTTTCACAGTTTTTCTTACTTTTTTTACTTATCATCTATCTCTCTCTGTCCCTAAGTTTATATTTTGCATTTTATTTCTACTTTTCCACCTTTTTTAAAACTTTTCTACTGTTTTATTTTACTTCTTTATTTAAGCTCGTACTTCTTCCCCCTAACTTTTTTTCCTTTTGTTCTAACTTTTCTTTTCCACCTCCACCCCAGAACCATGGCAAAGGGGAGCAGCAGAACCGGCTCGAAGGGCAAGGCGCCTGCGCCCAAGAGCCGGCTGCCTTGCGGCAGAATGCGACCTGCAAGGGTGCAGGCCTGGAAACTTTTCGGGGAGGCGGAGGTGGCTGCCCTGTTTTTTTTCATCCAGCGAAGCCTCCCCTTGACCTTGGCAGCAGGTGGCAGGCCAGGCTCTGGTTACCTTCCAGAGGAGCGTCACCGCCGGTGGGCGAAGGTGCGCCGGGCAGTCTACCGCCGCTCGGATATCCGGCGCACCCACCAGCAGCTGGCCCACCAGTGGGCAGACATTCTGAACAGGGAGCAGGACCTGTTGGACCTGCTAGGTGCTGAGGTCGTGGGGCTTGGTGAGTAGCTAGTAATATTAATATATATATATAGTAGTATAAGTATTGTGTATAATTCTTGGACGAATAAGTAACACGATTACTGGTGCGCTTAGTTAAATTGCAGATCAATTCCGTCTCAAAATCTTCTGTTATTGTATGACACGGGTGCTGCTCGCCACTTCTCTTACTGGTTTGTAACTTTGCGCTAGCTTGGGCTGGTGATTATTCATGTTAGAGTTTTTAGAGAACTGAAGTTATTTTATGCTATTGTTGGAGTCTAGTCCTTACATTGTCCTTTAGTGAAATAGTGGTGGATGGATAGTATTAGTTCATATTTTTTTAACGGTCTGCATGACGCCTCCTCTGTCACTGAATGCTTAGTTAGTTCTTATTCATCCCACCCCTCCATAGAACCGGTTTGAAGTTTGTTTACTGAGTGGTAGGCTTAGCAGCAATAGCATGGTCACGTCAGTCAGTAGCAGTTCATATGACGCAAGCAACCAACAATTCTGTGTATGCACAAATTTATGCATGTGTCCTCCAGCTCATCTATGCATGTTTGCGGGCAAAAATAAAATGGAAATGCCGACTTACTGAACAATTGACCCATCTGGATTCTGGAATAGGTGGTGTAGGTCAGGTGGTACTGGCTTCGTTAGTATATTCAGCAATCAGAATGTTTATGGAACATTTGATTAGTGTTCTAAAAGTAGACGGTGTGTGAATCCTGCAAGCCAGTAGTCATTTAGACTTCGAAGTCAATTTTATTGGAATTGTTGTTTTCTAAAATGTTTGAGAGGATTTTTGAATGATGTATTTGTTTCACAGCACTCAATGTTTCTCTTCTTTATTATTTTACATGATCAGCACCACCCAGGTCAAGAAG
This sequence comes from Lissotriton vulgaris, assembly GCF_964263255.1. NCBI lineage: Eukaryota > Metazoa > Chordata > Amphibia > Caudata > Salamandridae > Lissotriton > Lissotriton vulgaris. Next base: position 616,792,309 of record NC_141696.1, read on the forward strand.
ACGGGGTCCGAGTCGGCAGGACAACCACGAGAGGAGCGCTCCTCTACCGAGGATCCTGCTGCTGGCCCCAGTAAGTCCTACAGTGCTTATATTATTAACAATGATATTTCCCTAACTTTTTAACGCACCTTATTTTTTCCAACCTATTAAGCCATCTTCCTAATTCAATGTTAGCAAACCTTCTTTGGTCTTCAATTTGTTTACCAAATTTTGGGTATCCAATGCCATCCATGACTTTCATTTCCTTCAAACTGCCTCTGCCCTCTGACTCTCTGTGCTACTACTATTAGACTGTCTGTAGCTAAGCTTGCCCTGTTGGCCACTCTTTAGTTAAGGTATTCTTTTGAATAAAGCTGTGATAGAATAGCTGTAGCCACTGGGTCCACTCACTCCTGTCTTTTGCGTTGTCCTCTGTAATCTCTAGTCTTCGTCAATTCCCACCAACAAAATGCGCAACCAGATGTTTGCCTACTAATTTTTGTTCGGTTAGTATACTACTACTACTGTTGTGGTTATTATTCTCTGCACATCCACATTGTGAAATATGCACAAGAAAATAGGATGTTGGGGATAGGGAGGTTGGACCTTACTTACACCTTACACCCTAGTCACAGAACTCAGTCAGAAGAACCCACAATCCAATGACCGTCTACCTACCTAAGTGTCTCAGTCATAGTCATTTGTCCCACTCCCGACCCCCACACAAAGATAGTTAGATATATATACCCAATGATTTTATTACACAACCCAGAACAGAAGAACACCCTTTCGCTCACTCACTCATTTCAGTCCACAACACCCCAGACACTCACAATATACCACAGAGTCTATGTGCAAGTTCAAAAACTTTATTTTTTTAATAACAAGCTTTGTATTGATGTAACTTGTAAGTATTTCCATGAAAAACATCCAGCTCCACCATGCAAAATGAAGAAGATTAAATACTACACATTTTGTACATCTAGTGCACGATAGAGAACTGTGGGAATTGTGGGAGACACCTCACCGTTGAACGTATACTGGTTACACATGCATCTTTCAAAAGCTCTGCAAATCTCTGGTTCGTAGAAGGCAATTTTCTCATCTGCCTATGAGAAAAATGTGGCACGTTAGACAGTGAATACAACTATGCCAGTTTTTAGCAGTCATGGCAAAAAGTGTAACATTATGGATAAGCTGGGCAAAGGCAGTTTTTACTTAGCGTTTATAGATCTAAAGACTGCCTTTGACCTATTGCCCCGGGAGGGGCTGTGGGAGGTCCTGTCCGGACTGGGGTTGCCCCCGTCTATCTTGTCCCTATTGGTGAGGCTCCATGCTGACAATTTTGCTCAGGTGCGGTGGGGCCCGCACGGCCAAAATACAGATAGGATCTCAGTGAATAGGGGTGTCCGCCAGGGATGTGTGCTCGCTCCCACTCTATTTTCACTTTATGTAAATGGAGTGGTTGAACACTTACTAAAAAATCCATCAGATGCACCCTCCCTGGCGGGCAAGTGTATACCAACCCTGATATTTGCTGATGACACTCTCCTTATCTCGAAGTCCCCCATGGGTCTGCAGAGCCTCTTGGACAGCTTTCAGGCCTTCTGTACACAAAGGGAATTGATTATTAACACTAACAAAACCAAGTATTTGGTCCTGAACCCACCCAAAAAAATGGGACGACCCCCAGTATTGAATTCTGTACACCTGAAGAGGGTTGCGGAATTCGACTATTTAGGCATTCGGCTAACAGATACCATGCAGTGGAACTCGCATATTCAAAAGATGCTTCTAAATCATAAAAAGGTAGGGGGGGCTCTTCTCAGAAAAACAGCGCTCCTCATCAATTAAACCCATCGCCCCGGTTATCAAGATTTATAAAGCAAGAGGGATTAGTGTGGCCCTGTATGGGGCAGAGCTGTGGGGTTTATGTAATACCGAGGTACTAGTCAGATCTGAAAATAGATTCTTGAAGGATCTGATGGAACTTCCCCAGAGAACCCTGAGCTTTCCTTTGTTATTAGAAACAGGGTGCCGATCGATTAAAGATCAAGCATAAATCCGCCAGTTATTACTATGGGCCCGGTTATGGCGAGTGCCTGAGTTGGCTTCTTATGCTGAAGGTTTGACGGAGGTTATGCCAATGCATGGCTGGTCCAAAATCAAACGGCTGAAAGGTGTAACATTTCTGCTTGGGGAGTTAGGGTTTGGAGATGCTTGGGAATCTAGATCTGCTCCACCTAAAGCTGTCCTCAAGAAGCTGTATTGGAATTGGATCACTAACAAAAATGGCTCTGTGTCGATGCATTGCAGAACCACCGTTGAATTTTTGAGTGTTAAGGATGTGGCTGCTTACGAACCTTATCTGGATACCATTATGAACCATGTAGATCGGGCCTTGTATTTTAAATTTAGAGTGGGGTCTCTACCAGTAGGCGAATTGACTGCGCGTTGGAAACCTCCTCAACAGACCTCACTTTTTTGTCCGACTTGTATGACACGGGTAGAGTCTGTTGCCCACTTGTTATTTGAATGCCCGGCCTATGAAGTCCCTAGGCGCTGTTGGTTAAAACCAATATGCAGAGAACCTTGGCACTCGGCATCATAGTGTGGCGCTACGTATTTTGATGTCAGACACTCGGACTTTGTTTTCATGTGCTGTGTCCAAATTTTTAGGATGGTCATGGTCCATCCGATCCAAAGGCTTTCTTTAACTATTTAATGATTGTTTTTTAACATATATATATATTGGTGTTTTTAAGTCAGTATGTATAGTACTAAGTACGTTGCATATATTGTGGTTTTTAAATGTGTTGTAAAATGCTTTTAAGATATATTTTTATCAAAATCAAGACTTCAAACTGGAACTGGATAAGCAAAAGGGACTAACAATACTGGTTTGTCAACCTCTTTAGTTGTATGCAACACTCATGTGGCCTCAAAGGTGCCTTTCTTACTGTGCAACAAGCTGCGAGGTAACATGGGAAAAACAGTAGACCCGGATCTAAAATGGTTACATGGCTCAGGCTAACTTTCCAAAGACTAGAGTAGGAGTAGAGATTAGATGACCCTAGGGACCATCTAATAAATTAAAACTAAACTCTATCTAATGTGACTGCAGTACAGTAGGACGCAATTTGGACTAGTTACGATTTATGTTGTACGTAACTGTTTTTTCAATCTTCCTTCCCGGTGAAAAAAGTGCAACTAGTAAAATAGGGGGAGGTGTGCAGGCATCTAAAAAGGTGTACTTGCCCTCGTCTTCAGTGATCTCAGCCTCCAAAAAGTTGCTCTGGCTTATTGATAGTCATCAAGAAAGGACAAGGGGAACCCATTAGATCGCTCGGGACCATGGGTGACAAGTATTTACCAAAACAACAAGCGGTCCTGAGCATTCAAGAATGAGAGAAAACAATTGGTATTTATAGATCACAATGGAGTTCTATAAGGTTCAGTATTCCTAGACCAGCCGGCCAGGGAATGTTTAATAGTTTAATAAGTTTAAGATCTCCAGAGTACAGCAATTAACCCTAAAGTAAGAGTTAAATTGGGACACAATCCTGTGCCATGCAAAGAGGAAAAAGTGAGAGAATAAAGGTAAGAGAAGGAAAAAATTATCAGGCAAACAGAGTGAGCTTACAGGTCACTGGTATTAATTATAATTATACATTAGCAGTGTATCCTGGAGTCATTCATACAAACAATAATATTAGGGAGCTGCTCACACTGGAACTGTTCCAGTGTGAGCAGCAGTGACCGGCGCCTGCGGAGACTTGTCAGATCCTAACGCGGACCAGTTATCCGTCTGGCCGCAACCCTCCCACACGGCGATCTTCTAAGACGCTGGAGGACGGCGATCCTGCCTCACAGGCTACCGAGATTAGCGGGAACTTGTACTCGGAGTATATTGCAGTCATAGTTACTGAAACGGACTTCTAGAAATCCTCCTAACCATTGATGCTAGAAACGCGCATAAGATCAGATGCCCTTTACTGACCATTTGCAAGATTCGCTGACTTCGGGCTTCATTATCTCGCAACCCCAATAAATCATCGCTTCCTTTGTGCTGCAATATCTCGCAACCCAAAAGGCTGGGCTTCACTCTTATTTCAAAATCAGCGCCCAAACTGAATTCTCAACCCGACCGCACCCAAAGGAGCGGCCTACACGCTGAGAACGAATCGCGTGTGGCATCCAGAAAGGACCTTCCCCCCTGAAGTTTATCTCTCTTCACACAACCAACTGGGTGTTATAAATAACTTTGTTCAGGCAAAATTAATTTTCTTGTCCTGATGATGATCCCGTGATACCCGAGCTGGGGATCAAAACGACGACCATAGAGTAATTCATACGTGTACTTCCCTAATATTATTGTTTGTATGAATGACTCCAGGATACACTGCTAATGTATAATTAATACCAGTGACCTGTAAGCTCACTCTGTTTGCCTGATAATTTTTTCCTTCTCTTACCTTTATTCTCTCACTTTTTCCTTTTTGCATGGCACAGGATTGTGTCCCAATTTAACCCTTACTTTAGGGTTAATTGCTGTAGTCTGGAGATCTTAAACTTATTAAACTATTAAACATTCCCTGGCCGGCTGGTCTAGGAATACTGAACCTTATAGAACTCCATTGTGATCTATAAATACCAATTGTTTTCTCTCATTCTTGAATGCTCAGGACCGCTTGTTGTTTTGGTAAATACTGGCTTATTGATAGAGCCGGGAGGTTTATGGCTTCTAGCCAACTATCCCTTGCTTGCTGATCGTTAGGGAGATTTTCTTTATAAATCTCCTCAAAAAAATCGAAGAAGGCTCTTCCTATCTCTGAGCTAGTGGATCTTGTTTCTGCTTCTCCAGGTATCTTAATTTCTCTGATGTAATTGAGATTTTTTTCAGCTCTTATTTTCCACGCTAGTACCTTCCCTGCAGCTTCTCCGAATTCAAATTGAGAGGATTTACTTGCTTCCCATCTTTTATTTATTCTTTCCTGTAAAGTAATTTCTAATTGGGATTTCAATTCAGCCATTTTTTCATGATCATCAGAAGTTGTTAGAGACGGATCGATCTTAGGCTCCAAAAGTTTCATTTCCTGTTCTATGTTTTTTATTTTTTGAATATATATTTTCCGCCTATAGGAGGCTCTGTTAGTGATCTGCCCCCTTAGAAAGGCTTTAAAGGTTTCCCAAACAGCTGTTGGACCTGCGGAGTCTTTATTAGAAGACTAAAGATTCAATTGAGAGAAAATTGACTTCTTCATCCTCTAACAGCAATGTCCGATCAAAAGACCAAGACGGGTGGTTAGCCAGTTTACTAGATTTTAAAGCGAATTTTATTGCAGAATGATCTGAGAGGAGGCTGAGATCACTGAAGACGAGGTCAAGAAAGCAATTCGCCATTCAAAAAAAGAAAAGGCAGCCGGTCCAGATGGACTGCCGGGAGAAATTTATAGAACTCTTGAAGATGTAGTAGCCCCAGTGCTTACATCACTTTTCAATGGCATATTGATACAAGGGAAGCAGCCCCCAAAAACCTGGGGAGAAGCAACAATCGTGCTTATCCCGAAACCAGGGAAATCAACACTGGACTGTGGGTCATACAGACCAATATCATTACTAAACAATGACTACAAACTCTTCACAACTATAATAGCTACAAGACTGGCTAGTGTCATTGGAAAAATCGTTCATCCTGACCAAAAAGGTTTTATCAAGGGCAGACAACTAGCGGAGCTTACACATGAAGCTGTGGGAGCTATAGATATGTATGTATAGGCATTTATATAGCGCACTACTTACCCGGAGGGTCCCAAGGCGCTTCGACCGCTGAAAAACCCTTCCTGGCTTCCCTGAGAGATGGTCCCTTAATGGGTATCTCCAGGGTGAGACCAGGCATCCCCGGCGGTCTGGTGGGGCCGTTAGTGAAGATGAGGCAAGCTAATGCCCAGAGTTGCCGAGTGTGATCGCTGATCAGAGTGGGCACCGAGGCGAGAGAATTATCGAGTCCGCTGACCCTGGTCCAGAAACCTGCCGCGCCGGGAATCGAACCCTGGTCCCGGGCCGTCCTCTGCTCTCGGGTCTGCCGCCTCTAACCAGTGAGCCACACTACTTCACAGATATTGCTACGGCTTTCTCGCTACCATTAGCCACATTAACCCTAGATGCTACTAAAGCATTTGACAGGGTTAACTGGTTATACCTTAACGCTGTCTCGAAAAAATTCAACTTCGGGGAGAACTTTCGTAGGATAATTAAACAGCTATACAGTACTGCTTCTGCCAGGTTACTGGTTAACGGATCCCTAACCGAACCATTTGAAATAACTAGAGGCACAAGACAGGGCTGCCCGCTTTCCCCTCTCCTATTTAATCTTTATATTGAACCATTCGCTCAGCTTTTAAGGGACGAGAATAACATTCCATCTTTTAGCTTTGGAGAGTGGGAAAGGCGGGTAGCAATGTATGCTGATGATATCATGATTTTTACATCAGACCCAGTTAGAGCATATCCAGTAGTTATCCACCGGGCAGAAGAATTTGGAAGAATATCGGTATACGACATCACTTCCAGCAAAAGTGAGATAATGGTTTGGAACATACCCAATATCCAGCTGGGGGCAAAAATATCCACTTCGATGCGCTATTTGGGAATTAGAATAACTCAAGACGTGGCGAGAATTGGGCATATTAATTTGGAAAAGATACACACTGAGACCAAAATACTTTTAAAATCTTGGTCACATCTTCCACTCTCTACCATTGGTAGGGTGAACCTGGTTAAAATGTTTATCCTCCCAAAATTCACCTTTATGTTTAATTTTATTCCTACTGCCTTTAACGCAAAAATGATTGAAATTTCACAAAAAGAAATTAATTCCTTCATATGGAACTACAAAACTACAAGAATTGCGTGGAAAAAGCTAAGGAGAAGGAGAGAGAAAGGAGGCCTAGCACTGCCAGATCTATTGTACTATTCATGGGCATTCCAACTATCACACACAAGAATGCTTTTAAAGATGCCATCTAATCTTGCAACTGACTCCATGTATAAGGCTATGCTAATCGGGGCTAATCTAACACCGGATAGTTTTATGTTTAAATTTGGATGTCAGAAATACTTCAAAAACATCAAATTAAAAATCGTACAATCATGGGCAGAAATATGGTATAACATCAGAAAGAAACTGGGTCTCTCGTACTATTCCAACTATGCCCCCATTTGGGATTCACCAGGATTGCCACTTTGTCTGAGGGATAGTCTTTCCACCATAATTGAGCAATCAGGTATTATAAGATGGGGTCAACTACTCAAAGAAGGCAGCCTTATAACCTGGGACGAGTTATACGAATTGGTTGGTGTAGGACTGTCAAGATTTAAATATATTCAACTAAATAGTTGGGTGAGATCTCAGATTCGTACTGATGCGAACCTAGGGAAAATGAGCTTAACAGAACAAAACTTGGTGAAAAGAGCTATGGGGGGAAAGGAAGTAACAACCTGGTACTGGCAGTTGTTAGAGGAAATTGACGGGGAATTTCAACTCCCAGACGATCTATGGAGAACGGCAATTGGTACCTCATGAGAGGAGAGATGGCAAAATTCTTTTTCTCTACTATACAAAACAGTAAAGCCTTCATGGCTAAGACGGAACCATCTATTCTCTACACATCGTGCATACATAACCCCACTAAAACTATCTAAATTCTTACCAAACAAAAAATGCAATAAATGCAACTGGCCAGGTGCCTGTGACATACCCATGTTTTTTGAATGTCCAGACATCCAGAATTTTTGGATCAATGTGAAGGAAACTCTAAACTCTATCTTAAATACTTCTCTAGAAATAACTCTTTCTCTCGTAATTTTTGGATTGGAAGATAACATCAAAGGATTGGCAAGGTCCTTTCTCTTCTACGCAATTTTGCTGGCGAGAAGACAAATCTGTATAAATTGGATAGAGAAAACACCTCCATTACACTCTCGGTGGCTTTCCTCCTTATATGAAACATCTAAAATGGACCTTAAAAGAACAACTAGTAAGAGGCATATGGCTTTTTGGAACCTATTCATTAACTGGAGATAAACCCGGGTTTTATTTTTTCCCCGGGTCCAATGATTATGCCTTTTATACTCTTGGACCAGGGTCAGGCAAGTTGTGTTAAAGGTCCTACAGGTTGAAAGACACCTAGATTGAGTAAAACATCTCCAATTCTTCTTAAGGGACATCTCTACTACCAATATATCAAATCACGTCTACAAGTCGTGCAAGGTGATTGGTATGCTCCTTATTGAAGAAAAAGCAAATGAGGACACAAAAAAAAAAAAAAGGTGTACTTGCTTTTATAGGTGCACAATCACTACCAACCACCAGTGCTGACGGAGCCAACAGCGATGCTAATGCCATCCAGGAGGGGACAGTAGCTGCGACACCTGCAGGAGCATCAGTGGGGGAGGAAACTTCAGCGGTGGGCGGTGGTAAGTTATATTCATTACTTATTTGCATTACTAGGTGGAAGGGGAACATTTCCCTCACTGTGCTATGAGACTTATTAAGAAAGTATGAATTTGAAGTTGTTCTGGACAACATACAATGGTTTAAGAAGACACCCTTTGCAGCATTACCAGCGTGAGTTGAGTAAACAAGGCCTCTTCTATCAGACTCCAACTCAGTTGTGAAAGTTATGGAGAAGACTAAAAGTCAGATCAGATGACCTTGAGGGATGTTTTGAACATAAAGAGAAAGAAGTGACCGAGGTTGGAAGGTGGAAGGACTAAAGAGATGTAATAATAAGACTACCATAGAAGGATACTTTGGAAGGTTCATGCATGTGGCTGATATGAATCCGATGTATGGGTTGTTGAAGGATGGGTAGAACTGGAAGGGGAAAGAAAATGCATGCCTGGTTGGGCAAAACAATATGGGTGCATGGATATAGTGGATAGCAAGAGTCGTGAGCGGAGTTTGTGTCAATGAAACCCAAGGCAAGGAAGGAGTGGACGCATGGGGGGTTGCTGGTGATAGTGAAACCAGTTAGGGTAATAATAAAGAATGGTAGACATTTACTTTTAATGGGTGGATGCCCCCTAAATGTATTGTATTCATCATAGGTGGACACTGTCACTGGAAGCAGAGTCTTACTTCGAAAATATAAAAGGAGATACAAAAAAGACTGGTGTTCTTCTGTGTACTCAAGTCCACCCATAGTACTAGGGCAAGTATAATGCCGGAAAAAACTTTAACAAATGCTACAGGCAGGAGAAGCAGGAGGATAGATTAGATAGATACTAAAAGTTGCCACCAATTGTATGTACTGCGCTTGGTAGTGCTACTATGCCACAATGTGTTGAATTAATTTAGAAGAGTTTCAGTTACAATTCTGTTTCTTTTTTTATAGATACTCATACTCCTTCCCAAAAACCATCATGGAAGGAGTTGGCAGTTAGGGCCCAGCAAAGGAAACTGCAGGCCATTGTGGAGGAGTACCGCCAGCTGGTCAGAGGTAGAAGAGGCGACAACAGCAGCTGCTGCCTCTTCCAATTCATCAGGCCCCAACAAGGCCCCACCTGCAGGAGTACGGCGCCGCGGTCAGGCAGCCGCTGACCGCCGGCATTTAACATCTGCCGCCCCCCCACAGCATGGATGCAAATGTAGGTGCCGTGCATTTTGGCAACAACTTCTCCTCCGGGTGGTCTAGCTGGAGGACCAATTAGAGGAGCGCGTCAAAATAATAGTGGACAAACACCTTAAAGCCCGCCAGTTGTAATGGACCCTGCTCATTTGCCCCTTTTTTAATACTTTTGTTGGTGGGCGAGAATTGGGTGTTGGGGTTATTATTTTTGTGGGACATTCTTTGGACTTGGACATTGGTTGTGGTTAGGGTGGGGATAGGGGTGGGATAGGACTAGGAGGATTTTTTTTATGTACATGAATACATGTTATTTATTTTCAACGTACACATATGATGTTATTTTGTGGTGGGGTTACTGTTGTACGTCACAAGGTTTACGCTAGATGCAGGGCAGTGGCCAGTGTTTGATTGAAATAATTTATTAATTGACCACATGTGTAACATGCAAAACAGATAGATGCAGTACCCCTCACTCATATTTGTCCTATTAGTACTACCAGCCTCTCCTCCATTATACCTCCCAGCAAACTTCTCTTCTGTGATTGATCATGATTAAGTTTGGCACCGCCAGGGCTGCATGGTTTCCCAAGACAACGGAGAATATGCTGTGGTTGTGTGATGGTAGTAGTAGACTAGACACTGACACTAGCATTGGCAAACAAAAATAAAGAGGCAGTCATTTGCCTGAGAGAGATTGTGGGAGAAGTAGAAAAATACAGTACAAAAGACTGACAAAAAAATACAAACAATATAGCAACTGCTCAACGAACTCAAAGAAATCAATGGTGTCGTGGACTGCCAAGTACAAGAAGATAACTGTAGTTGTGTTGTAGTCAGTAAAACACAATCCAATTCGTAAACTTAAATGCTCTAAAATTAAATGTAAATAATGCCAGCAATTATTTAGATTTATTCGTTGGGTCACTTTGGGAAATTATTTGCCTTGTACACTAGTACATAAAGTGAGCTTGGGTGGGCAAGCAGAAGAAGACCCTCGCCCTGCCTCGTTGACATTTGATTTCATTAGTGTTGCTTTCACCACATCTGCCCCAGCAAGCGTGTGATCAATTGTTGGTGTAGATTTAATGTAGTAACATCACACCTCAATATAAAACCACACAGCCCGGGGGAAGAGGGTTAGGGTTTGATGAATGGATGGGAACGGGGGTTTGGGAAAAGGTTTGACAAAGAAAAACAGTATGCATGGAGACAACAAAAGCAAAACAATGAAGACGATGATTGATGATCCACTACTACCCAATAAATCTAAAGTTTAGAAAAACGAAATGCATGCATGATGAAGATAAGTTATAACTTGATGATTACTAATAAGTGGTACTTAACTACTACTACACAATTCAAAGGAATTATTTCTAATATATGATATGAATATGACTTTTGCCTAGGCTGTATGCCTTCTGAGAAACCGTAATACCTGCTGTAGCGGGCTAAAAGCTAGCAAAGAAATGTAAGCAATAGTTTAAGTGGACAATCAATTACCAAACACAAGTGTAAAATAAATGAAGAGGAAAAAGGAATAAAAAAAATTACGAAAATGATACTAAAGTTAATGTATTATCCAGGTCCAAATGTGTAGTTATATCTCATCATTCATCTTTGTCATCCCTTCCATGGACACTGTGACTGAATATCATTCTTTGGCGCCTCTGGCTGGATGATGAGGAGGATTGGTGAAAGGCCGGCCTGTAAGTGTTGATGAAAAAAGAAATGGGGTATTCCAAAATAAGCTAACTGAATGAAAACATTTTAAAAAATCAATTACGGTGTAGTGCAAAAAAGAAAAGACAGGACTTGTGAGCGAGAAGATTTTCAGACTGAGGCGGCTTGGATACATTGATTAACTCTACACTTCTAGTTGAACAGCAGTCATCGAAAAGAACAACAAGATAGGAGCCAGCACAGAACAGTTACATCACCACACCACAACACCGGGCCGTGAGTCTGCGGCCCAAACTCCATTTACCTAAATTTTTCACAGTTCCAGACAAAAGGCATATACAGCAACCTAGCATTTTGCAAATCAAGTGATTAAATCAATGCACCATTGTCAGTCAATCCTACCACTATTCTATTCCACCACTGCACACACTTGTAGCCTAGGTCTGCTGTGGTTCTTGCTGATTGGTTGTGTTTACCTTGTACTCCACTTCCTGAACATATTCCATCAATCATCACAGATCAAACTGACTGACTGCATGCAAAGACGGTATGGTGGCAATCACTATCCGGTGTGGCACGTGTACGTGTTGTCCAACAGACCACCAACAGCAACTCAGTCTGTAGTGAGTGACTACGATTAAGTCCAGACTGCACCTGCAGCAGTAGGAGTACAATTGGATACATATTATTAAACAACATGGAAACATTGACCATCACTTGAGACACAAGTACTTTGTTATTATATTAAACTACTAGTATAGTTCTACTTCATGCACATTTGCTCTGAGTCAGCAAGCATCCAATCGAATGTATGGCATCATTCATTTCATTTACCTGTCTTGCTCTTCTGTGTGGCTGTCATATCACAGATGCAGCAGAGCCTTCTGAAAGTGATGACGATTTTACTTTAATTTTGGAGCCCTGCTCAAGTTCTGACATTGAAGAGTTGTGTATGCCAGTGCAGACAGAGGTGGTAGCCTTAAGACAGTGATGCGTTTCAGATTGGAAACAAAACAGAAGATGGCTATAGTCACCTACGTTTCAATTGTTATTTAGGGACTGTTAGACGCTACATTATTGTACTATTCTCCATCTCCATCCAATGTATGGCAAGATGGAAATGTATTTAGGGTGAGTCAGGAAGATGGAGCAGGACTGTGAGGAGTAGAGTGCACAGTTAAATGCACAGAAGTGCAACTCCAATAGGTAATTAAAAAAGTAAGAGAAAGGATGGTGTTGGTTTTGAAGTTTGAACCAGAAAGACAGATACACACAAATAAAGGAAGAAAGAATGTAACAATTTAAATGCCTAGTTGTCAGGGAAGAGGAGCTCATCCTCAAACCCTGGTGGTTCTTCTGACAGAAGTAGGTCATGTAACCCAGTAGTTATGTCTTCCGACTCCCTCTCCTCTTCCAGCTGTGATTCACGTATTTTGTAGTCTGATGGTATGAAGTGCTGATTCATTTTGATCATGGTTTACCTCTCCACTCTTTTGGGTGAAAGACTGGTCCTTTTCACGGTTACAATGGCACCAGCAGCACTGAAAACACGCTCAGAAGAGACACTTGCAACAGGGCAAGCCAGATACTTTATCGCCAGCCTGCTGAGCACTGGCCAGTCGCTTCTTTTCCTATACCAATTCACCAATGGGCTTTGCTCCATGAACACCTCTGTTGTGTCATCCAGATAGGCCTGCACCATCCGCTCAATGTTCAGTGGTGCTCATTTTTGCTTGTCCTCTTTTTGCTTTGTGACAGCAACTGACTTACCCATCCCTTTCTGTAGAAACCAAGCAGCTATTTTTTTGATTGTGTCTGAGGAATCAGATCCTGTTGGTGCTGTTGTTGTTATTGGTAGTGTTGGTGACTGCTGGGAAGCAAACGCACTGCTCTCATGCTGTGAAGAAGAACTTGACTCTGTAGGAAGCTCAGTAGTACTTGCACTATCCTGGGCTGGCACTGGCAGGCCTCTAATTTCTAAATCAGTGGCTTCCTCATCTATTACAGTTTTGTACTTGGCAACATCCCCTTCTGAAAAAGGAATTACTGCATTACTGTTCACAAATAATTTGTACTGTGGATCCAAAATTGTGGCAGTAATGTAATGTTGATGTGACACACTCTTATTTTGAATCCTTGTATTCTCAGATAAGCGGCCGGCTAAGGCCTTCGCCAAATAACATGCTTCAAGTTTTCCGTCAACACCTTCGTATGTTTCAGACACCTCCTTTAGCTCTTGCTCTAGCATGTACAACAATGGGATAGCTTGGCCCATAGTACAGTTCTTCCTGCTGACTGCACCTGTGAAGACCTCAAAAGGAAGTAGCATCTCTGTCAGGCATTTAATGAGGTCCCATTGCCACATCTCAACGGTCATGGCTTTAACACCTTGCCTGCGGCGCCGATTCTCCCCCGGTGCTGAACATTCCATTCGCGGGTGTGGTCATGACGGAACGGTTCCGTCATGAGCACAGCGCGACCGATGCTCATGACGGAACCGTTCCGTCATGCACATCGAAGGGGTTAACAGTAGGATCCCCTGATCTTCTTGTCATAACATAAGCATTAAGTGGTATGTACTGCTCAAACAGCCGATCAAACATGTATTAAGTAGAGTTCCAACGTGTTGGGACGTCCTGGATGAGTGGTTTGACTGGCATTTTATAGTCACATTGAATGACCCGTAGCTGCTTCCGGGCTTTAAAAGAATGGTTGAAATGCGTGCAGATTCTTCTGCAAATGGTCAGTAAGTTGCTGAATTTGCTTTCATTTTTCAGAAAGTCTTGAACAACAATGTTAATGCAGTGTGACAAACACGGGACCCTGAAATAGCGACCATCTTGCATGGCCTTAACTACATTACTGCCATTGTCGGTGGCAACAAAACCAATGTTAAGGCCTCTTGGTCGCAGCCATTCAAAGACCTTTCTGTTAAACTCAGCCAAAATGTTTGCAGCAGTATGCGATTTCTCCATAGCAACCATGGCTACAGTTGCATGTCTGCGAGTATCTTTAAAAATCTCAGCAGTGTCAATGCCTGCAGATACCTTTTCTCTAACACCTGAAAAAGAGATCCAGCGTGCAGTGATGCACGTGTAATCAGTGGCTTGGCAACTGGTAAACATGTCTGTTGTCAGGTGGATACTATGAACAGCACTCTGCTGCAAGGCTTTTCCAAACAATTCCAGCACGTCGTGGTGTAGTCCTGGAACAGCAACTCTGGCAAAATAGTAGCGTCTGGGAACATTCCATTTTGAGTAGAGGGTTGTCACAAATTCCAGGAAACCCACCCCTTCAACAAAAGAAAAAGAGAGAAGGTCCAGTGCTAACATTTTAGCAAGCTTAGCATTGTACAAACGTGCTATTGGGTGGTTGCGCTTGTACTTTCCCTCCTGCCTAAACATGCTAAGAATGGTACGCTGCTTGGTATTGCCTTCAGTTATGCTTGATGCAGTACTTTGCGTTGCAGACTTCGCACCCGTACTCCTTGGTGTCTCCGGGTTACTCTTACTGTGGTGCCACTGAGATGTTGCTGATGCGAGGATGTGGGCTCTACCACTGCAGTGATGGGGACAGGGGTACTTTGTGTACCACTACCAGATAGAATGTCTCCCTCTTCTTCCTGTTCGACTGTGAGTGGACCTTTTACTACTTCCCCACCAACATTAATGGTTCCTGCTTTCATGCGACGTAGGTGGTCCTCCCACTGGATTGCGTGGAGTTTTTTCAAGTGGGTCATTTGGCCTCTGGTACCATAGTTTGTACCAAGCTTACCACGACTAACAGAGGAATGACAAATGGAGCATATAGCAATGTTGTCCTCATTTGCGCTAACTGTAAAGAAGTCCCACACTGGAGAGCTCAACTTTTGTCTCCTGCTAGAGGTGCCACTTCTAATGCCGGATGAACTGGAGGTTGTGTGTTGAATTTCACTATGTGGCTGCGCAGTACTACCACTACCTACTTCTGCTGAGGTGGAACTTGTGCTGGATGTAGGACACTGCCGGCCCTGTGCAAATGTAAAAATGGAAGCTGGAGGTAGTTTTGGTGTGGCCTGTGTTGGAGGTATGCGTGCTACATCCCTACTAGTCGCAGCCATTCTCACTAGGGTTAAAATGTTGGTCTCCATGTTCTCAGGCCCAGGAGTAATGCTTGTGATGACTGGGTCTGACTCATCATCACCATCATTATCCGGCTGTTCAACATCGCACTCCATAAGTGTAAGGCTTCCTGGAACCTTCCTTTTCCCTATCCTGGTCTTCTTGGGATGTCTCTCGCTCTCATGCTCAGATTGTTGTGGCTCCCAATTGAGATCAAGATCATCTGAAGGGATGCTTGGCGAAGAACTCGATGGACTAACCCTCCTTTTCCTTGGTGGGTATTTGGAAAACAATAGATCTCCTGCATCAAGTGCTTCCTCTTTTTCTTGCTCTGCTTCAGGCTCAATTTCCTGAACTGCCCCGACTTCGGGAGGAACAACAACTACTATTGCGGGTGGTGGTTGTGTTTGTTGTTTTCGAGGAACATCTACTATTGAGGGCGGGGGTTGTGGAACAGCTACTATTGCAGGCGGTAGTTGTGGTTGTTCTTTTCGTTGAGCATCTACTATTGCGGGCGGTGGTTGTTGAACAACTACTATTTCGGGCGGTGGCTCAGGTTGAACATCTACTATTGCGGCCGGTGGTTGTGGATGCTGTTTTGGAACATCTACTATTGTGGGCGGTGGTTGATGTTCACCACTTTCCTGCTGTGTTCCCTCTTGCATGGATTGTGTACTACTTTGAGACAGCGCTAAGTTTAGGTCAGGCTCAGTATCACTGTTTTCCACCATTAGGCTGGCTACCTCTTCCCTACTCATCTGCTTGGGCCTGGGTTGGTGGCTTGGGCCCACTGATGCGGAGGTGCTGACCCCAGCTTGGACCCCGGTCACCACTGCTGCAGGTGTACTTTTTTTCCCAAAAAACGTTTTCGGGTCAACACCAGACTTAAGTGTCACTTTGTTCTTCTGTTCTTCCTTCTTCTCAGCAACTTTCTTGGTCTTGGAGGACCTGGTACCTGCTTTCTTTGGGCCCATCTTCTTCAGATGTTAGCAGCAGCACTCAATTCAATTTCAAAATGCTTTATTCGGTTTGTACAAGTACAACCATATAGCAACACATAAATACAGTTTCAGATTCATATTTACGTGAATTAAATAATAAAACATTTAAAATAACAACAATATCCATACCACACTTTTTTGGTTCAATTGTAGTACAACGGTATCACATTAGGGAGCTAAGTTAGGATTAATTACTCTATATATTCCAGCAGCAAATATTATACAGTTGGTAAATGTAAGAGAAATGCAGATGTAAAGTACAAAAATTCAAAGAACCTATTATATACATAAAGTGCTATTGCTATTAACATGTCAATAACTATAAATATAAAGTGCAAAGGATTATTTTGTCAATATAGTCATTATAGCAGCAATTTTGTTTACAATAGATATCTGTGCAAAAACGCTTGTGCAAAAACTCTAGTGCAAAAAGGCAAATTCCACTTTAAAATGTAACATTTAAATTTAATCACTCTAGCGACAATTATTATACAATAGGTAAGTAAAAAAAAAAAAAAAAAAAAAAAGGATGCAGATGTAAAGTGCTAAAATTTGGAAGACCTACTGTATACAAAGTGCTATTGGCATATCAAATAAATATAAAGTGCAGTAGAATATTTTATCACTATAGACGTTATAGCAGCAGTTAGTTTGCAACAGGGATATGTGCAAAAACGCTAGTGCAAAAACGCTAGTGAAAAAGACCACATACTTCTTGAAATATAACGGACAGGAGGATATACGGGGGTAGGAAAAAAGTCATATTATTATAGATTTTCTTTGCCACATACATTTTAGGATATAAGTGGCCACACGATAACACACATCCGGGGAACCCAAATAAAACATCAGTTGCATTGCGGCTCTTGTATTGCACATGTTATAATTTAAAAATAATTGTTTCAAGTAAAACTTCCTAAAACCAGTATAAAAATTACAAAAGAGTAGAAAATGGCAGGTGCTCTGTTTGGATTTCCCATCGCATGGGCACAGGCATGTTCCAGGTTTTTTTACAGTGGGAAATGCCACTAGATGGTGAACTATTCCCAGCCTAAAACGGGCTAGAACAAAGCGATGGGAATTGATACTGACAAATGTGAGATAGGGGGGAAAACCTACGCTAAGATTGTATTCCATGTATAATTTGAACGTACTTTGTGTGGCATACTTCGCCACTCTAATCCCTTTTACGTGGTCCAGATAAATGGATTTAAGATCGCGCTTTGTTAAAATTGATTCTGTTAATAAGTCTTTAAAAATATCCTGGCCAAAAAGGATCTTATACCAAGATTGAATATGTTTTAGCCAGGGGATTTTCGAGTGACAATCTAGTTTAATACAATCCATGATTACTTCCTGGGTAAACCTGGTTTCTTCTTTGGCCCATATGGACCGCCACAGGGACAGGGGGCGCAATGCAATCAAATCTATAACATGATTTATGCCTAACTCTCTATGTGTAATCTCATTTGAAGCCGAAGCAGGGAGGCATAATAGTCGTTTTAGGTACTTGTTTTCCTCCTGCTGAATAGACAGGGCAATCTGGGGGTTGTATCCCCATATCCCTGCTCCATACAGAGCAGAGGACATACACCTGGAATTGTAAATGGAGATCATCTCTCGGATTCTACGACCCCCTAATTTTGAGGCAAATCTGAAAATACAGTTTACATTTCTGGTCATTTTTAAATCAACATTAGATTGTTCATTTACCCATCTCCCATCTCCGGAGAATATGATACCTAGGTAATAGAAATATTGCACAGCCTCGAGTTTATCCCCATCTAAAAAAAATATTTTATTTTTCTTCGTTTTCTTCCCACAAGTCATAGTCATTGTTTTCCCCTTGTTAATTTTAAGCATCCTGCCATGAATAAAAATATAAAATTTGTCGATTAGCTTTTGTAACCCATTCGCGGTCCTAGAAATCAGGACCGCGTCGTCCGCGTATAAAAG
This sequence comes from Lissotriton vulgaris, assembly GCF_964263255.1. Classification (NCBI taxonomy): domain Eukaryota; kingdom Metazoa; phylum Chordata; class Amphibia; order Caudata; family Salamandridae; genus Lissotriton; species Lissotriton vulgaris. The sequence continues at coordinate 616,810,657 of NC_141696.1, forward strand.
GATGGGTATTTGCTTTCCATTAATAATAGGGGCATCAGCGTGGGATTCTTGTAAAAATTGGTCAACCTGATTAATAAAAAGGGAAAATAAAAGAGGGGCTAGCACGCACCCTTGTCGTATCCCTCTGCCAATTTTAAAAAAGGGGGTACATTCACCATCTGTTCCAAATCTAACCTTACTTGAGAGGCTACTATACATTCTAGCCAAGAGGTGAATGATTTCTAGCGGGGCGCCCATGGCCAATAGTGTGGGCCAGAGCAGTGCGTGTTCCACCAAGTCAAATGCGGAACTTAAATCGGCAAAGCACATAAACAAATTCCCTTCCTTGGCCTTCGTGTACTTGCCGATAATAAGTTCCAGGTTCACGCACTGCTCCATAGTCCCTAGACCCCTTCGGAACCCGTATTGAATAGGTGAGAGAATGTTATTATCTTCAACCCAGGACTCTAGTCTTGCCAGGAGTACACGACTCAAAATTTTTAAAGACGAGTCCAAAAGTGATATTGGGCGGTAGTTACGTGCTTCTGCCCTAGAACCCTTTTTAAAAAGTGGCACAATAATTGATTGACCCCATGAAATTGGCAACTCATCTTCAATAGCAGCATTAAAATAGCGAGTCAGGATGGGGGCCCATAGGTTAATCTCAGATTTATAAAAGTCCACAGGGACCCCGTCCGGTCCCGGGGCTTTCCCCCCCTTACTCTTCTCAATTGCCTCAATCACCTCGCTTAATGTCACAGAAAACAATATTTTCTCCCATTTAAAATAGGTTAAAGTATCAATGAAAACATTAGGATTAAAATCAGAAATAAAACCAGGGGTAATTTCGGAATTAAAAATCCCTGTAAAGTGTGCTATCCAGGCCCGACAACTGACATGTGAAGTTAACTCGGGAATGTTATCATTCTTCAGGAATGGGCTGTTTACAGTGTCCCAAAAAAGTTTGTGGTCTTTAGTGTCAGCAGCCAGGTCTAATTCAGCCCATGCCTCGTCCTGTAATTCCTTCTTCCTAGTGGAGAGTGCGATTTTATAATAGTGACGCTCTTCCCTGATCTTGCTGACATCTCTTGGGATAGCATCAAGTGAAATTTTCAGCCTTTTTAGTGATTGTGCACAGTTGTCGTCAAACCACACCGCCTTGACCTTCCTTACTTTTCGGGCTTTGTGTGTCAAGGATTTCTCAATCTCTTTTGTTATATTTAGGAAGTTGGATAGCAAGGTTCGTGGGCATGGATTAAAGGAGCAGCACTCAGTTGCACAAGTTGCTGAGAATGATGTCTGGTCAGGTGAGTCACACCCCACGTGACGTAGTACAGAAGGACGCCCATCTGGTAGTAGAACAGGCGATGAATGATGACAGACACCTCCTCTCAGTCTTCAGTCTTTTGTGCACCTTAAAGCAAAGAATGCAGAATAACATCAGTCGAATGTGGATTTTTTTTTGCTTTAATTTTAATTACTACTAGAAGTATTAGTACACTCAGTAAGAGTAAGAATAGCAAATATTTAAAATGCAAATGTAGTGGAAGTGGAACTTGTTTATCCTTAATTTGTGCATCCTTTCGGATGGATGCGGCATTAGTGACCTGCAGCAGATAGCAATGGGGATGTGAACAGTAGTAATGACAAATGACAACCTGAGGAGTTTCTTTAGCAAAATGAACAGCATCAACATTTTCGAGAAGGTTTTATGCAACTCAAGACATATTGCTCGCGAAATTGCAAAATCAGCGTGCTCGGCAGCGCAAATTGTACAAAACGTCGTTATTACGTGCTCGAGCACGCACATTGAGCGTGTGAAGAAGACAAAAACTGTAAGGTCGCGTTGTTGCACTGTGCAAAGTTACCAAAACTACGCGAGCTGAATTCTAGGGTTACCTAGTGCGCAGAAAAAGCCATATTATTCAACACACACCAAAAACCTGCAATTCAACACCAAAAACACAGTTTGCTAATCAATCCAAAGCCATCCATGACCTACATGATGTTACACTTACAATTTAAACACCACAGTAACAGTTGAACAACTTTCATGCACCCATGATGATGACTCTAGTAGTACCCTTGGGCCTACTGGCAGAGTAGGCCACAAGCTTGGAGGCCTATGGCAAAAACACAGTGGCTTAAAACACAAAATGGCCGCCAACACCTGGCCAAGCTACCCACAGAAAGTAAATGAACTCAAGCAGGCCTACACTAACTACATGAACTACTAGGGTTCCCTAATTTTACAAAAAAATTAAATTCCACTACAACAGAGTTTGCAATTGAATCCAATGCCACCCATGATGTTTTACAGACACCAGAGAAACATGGTTGGACCCGTGGGTACCTCTAGGCCTAATGGATGAAATTTCAAAGACATACAACTTGGCCTCTCATGAAAGTACAGGCCTCCCTCAATAATAATTTTTATGAAAGATTGAGAAGCACAGAAAACTGTAGTTAAAAAAACCCAAACCAAACAAACATTTACAGTACACCAATTCTCAAACTTACTTGTAAAAGAAAAGTTCAAATCCCAAATTCCTCAATAAATCTAATCAAATGCTATGATGCAGCAGACATTCACAAAGAGTGATCCTTCCAGCTCCAAATCCAAATGAAAGTGAACACCACATGGACAAAGCACTGGGAGTAGCCTGGTGGACAGGAAGAGGAAATTGGAGACTCGGGGGCACTTCCTTTCTCTTGAAAAAAAAAGCAAAATGATCATTTTTGAGAAGGTTTCAAAATGCTCAAGAGATATTCTGCGCCAGATTGCAGTTTCTGTGAGTTCGGAAACGCGATCTTACCTACATGGCGCTGCAAGGAAGATCGCGCGTCCTAATGACGTGTTTGTGCGTCCGAATGACGTTATCTCGTTCTCACAGTCGCATGGGATTGTGCGGCCAGATTCCAAACATCGTAGTGAACGCAACCAGGAGAGAAAAGCGAGAAAGCAAACGCAGAACCACGGTAAGTCATTACCGCTCACGCAAGAATGCTATTGAGCGTGCGAGGAAGAAAAACTACTTCGCTACGCTGTAGATTGCGAAGTAGTCGACAACTTCGCGCTCGCCGCGAAGTTGCCGAAAATTTGCAAACTCCGCCAGCAGAGCGTAGTTCTCCGCCCAGGGTCATGACCGTGCCCATTTAGTGGAACGCTCACATGCTGGGCTGATTCCCCTGCTGTGCTGAGCGTTTCATTAAACGGGCGTGGTCATGAAGAGCTGACCTCGTCATTAGCACCGGAGCGTCTTGGCTAATGCGAGCTGAGCTCGTCATGACACCGGGGCGCTGTGCGCGCCCCCAGTCCCCCAGCACAACTGGGGGAAACAGCCCCGCAGCGAAGGGGTTAAAGGCTCCATGTCTCCACTGCCTATTAAAATCTTTCTTGTGGCTGTAGTCACAAACAGGCTATTAGGTGTGAAGAAATCTGACGTTCTCCAAAAATATTTGAAATTTGAACATAAATTCAATTCAACACTGTTTTACTGGCCTTGCTATTTGGAAAACATCACAGGAATATATGGGGGCATCTCACAAAACATTCCTGACTGGTGCTAATATATGTCCTTGCTAGTTAAGGCAGTGCTTCGTTCAAATGCCCTTTAGCATCATATTACGAAAGTAGAATTGTGAAGCTGGTAATCTGTGTGAAATGTATATTTAAGCGCATGTGGTCTGTTGCATTTTTATTGTTCTGGTGATATGTTTTGTTTGTTTTATTGCTGTCCTTTTTTGCATTGTCATGTATTGCACTGTGGTTGTTTTGTTATCTTCCGTGACTATATCTTCCGTGACTATTTGCTGTGTTGTGCCTTGTTCTGTTTTTTGTTGTGTTCTTATTTTTTTTTCTGCTGTACAATTGTTTTGCTTTCTGCTTTTATCTGTAATTTCTTTAGCTATTGTTAAGACACCAATCAACCCGAAACTGTGGTAGAGACCATGCCTTAAATTAGCACTTCCTTTGCATGCTTTACGTGATATGGCCTTTGATATTGAGCAATCCCAATAGGAAAAAGCCCACTCCCACCTCCTAGTGCCTTTGTCCTATTCTGCCTCTGGATTGCAACACTAACAATTTTCTTCTGCCACTAAACATACAAAGGTAAACTATTTTAACAGTATGAGGCACTAGATTTGGGTTTACTTGGTGCTTATGTTGCCCTCAAAGAAACCTGTTTACCTTAGTGGGCATTCCTGTTATGGCAATGTGGGAGTTGTGTCACAGCCCACATGTAGACAGTGACCTCTATCCTATATAGTTTACCATCTTGATTCCCAAAACCAAGTATCATCAGTTTATTTATTGAGATCTGTGATAAGAAGGGTTGTTATTAGGAGCTAGAACCTTTCAGTTCCAAAATTTGAGGCCACTCTATCAAAAGTTAGAATGTAAGTAAAGGGTAGCCTTGAACCCAACCATTACACAATTTCAGAAAATATATTTTCTTTCAAATTGTTTTAGAAAAATGCATTCTGTTCATTTTTAAATTCAGTCCCAAAATGTGTTAATAGAGGAAAAGTTTTGACAAAGTCAATTGGTTTGGCTTTTCTTTGTGATATTAAAAAGTAACTTTATACCTTTGTAGAAAAAATATTTTGCAATCCTCCCCCACAGACATTTAGTGGGATTTATAGCACATATAACATTTATCTTCTGGTGTGTCTTCAATTCCTGTTATGTCACTTCTGACAATTATGATACTTTATAGCAGCAAGATTGCTCTGTGAGTTAAAAGTGCATGGCAGACGTAGCCCTTAAACTGCACATCAGCAAGGCTGACTCATGGCCCAATAAACTGAGAAAAGTTACAGTTGGTAATAGTAACACGTTACTTGCTGTACCTGTACATGATAGATGTAGGGTATTAAACGCTATTTAAAAACAAGTTATTGTTCTCATTTTCTTGCATTTATCCAAGTGAGTAAGACTGTCCTCAACCCCCTGGAGTCTACCCTGATAACTACTTTACCTGAGGATCCTGAGGTAGAAATACATTCTTATTAATAAAACCGACGTCAACCACTCTGTCACATTTTAAATCTTGAGTATATGCTTCTCCTGACCAAGCACTCTTACACTCTTAAAAATGTAATGCCTACCAGTACGGATCACAAGTGACTCCTACAGGTTTAGTCCTTATTGTCTTATGTAACATTTCCTATACATTGATTTTAATTACACATTATCCCTGTAAAATATGTGTGATGTAAAGTGCTCTGATGCCCTACATTGGTATGAGCAATGCTATAAAAATTCTTAAATACATGTGAGAGAATGGCTATGGAGAGATGAAGTGCTTCATTGGAGTGTGGTAGTGAGGAAATCTCTGAAGAAGGAAATCACTGGAGGACACCGACAAAGATTGTCACACCAGGCACCATCAGCATTGAGCTGGCCTGCTTACATGAGAGAAGTTTTCTTCTCAGAAAAATTTCATAAACTAAAATAGATTACTCTCACATACTCCTAAATATACTGATCACACACTATAGTTAATATAGGCAACACTAACGAACTGAAATGATCCCTAATCTTTAGGTGAAAATTTGTTTTTCAATGCCCTTTGAATATAAGAAATATACTGCATAAAACTGCAGGCTTCTGATGGCTGAATGCCCACCCTGAGAGCGGGACGACAATTCCTCCCTATCAGTCTGTCCTCCATCAAAGATAGAAAGAAAGAACATATGAGATTTCTCCCTCACCACAATCCTTCTTTTCCATTAATGTACATGGTTTGAAAATGTCAATAGCATTTGCCACAAAGCCGGATCGGGGGGGGTAGGTTAGTCATCTGGTTGATTCTCATGTTGATAATAGCTTAGATATTCTCTCTGATAAGAGAGTATATTAATATTGTGTTTTTATGTTTCAGAACAATGCCCTTCAAGCTGAGTGGCTCCCAACTTCTGAACCATCAATAAGCAACAGCCTGCTAGAAGACATAACTGAAATAACTGTTGCTCCAGAACATCAGCCATCTGCTGGCCATTTGAAATATGAAATCCTATCAGAAAGGCTGTTTACTGAAAACAGTGACCCAAGTCCAGAGCCTGAATATTCTTTGAATTCAGAGGTGGATTTCACCTTGGCTCCTGGAGTCTCTACCCTTGAAGAAAGCACCATTCCTTCTTTGGCCACCCCAGGAAAAATACATACAGATTCTTCTGTTGACTCTGAAAAATGGCTTCCTAATCCTACCTCTTTTGAAAATGGTAAGTGTTTCTATTTTTTTTAACTTATTATGAGACATTGTAGATAATTTAATAGTTAGGCTATGGATACGAAATGCCACAGCCTGATGTGAGCAATACATGGGCTCAACAAAGGCTCAAACAATCTGACACACGAAGAAAACTGATTTCTGTGGCCTTCTTTATTCAATTTTATTTTATTTTATTTTGGGTACTTTAAGTCAGCTGAGTGGTTTACTAAATACAGTGGCAGATGTGAGCCAGCATAGGTTAGCACAAACAGCAAAAGCATGAAGTGTTAGTTAAGACCTACATATTTAGTCCAATGTAGTTATATAGACAAAACCAGAGTATGAAAAATGTAACAAAAATTCTAAGTTGTGAATGTTGTTATTTGCTGTTAACACTGGTCAATAGATCATCAAAACAGCACATCAGAGAGAAGCTATAAAATGAATTTCTAACAAAGCTCACATAGCTCATATCGTCGGCTATCATGGGGTTCCTAACAACGTTTACTACTTATCACTTACAAGCCAACAGAGTATCTCAGAATGACTTTTGTAGATCATAATAAAAATCTCTTAACTCTATTAGAAGACTTAAAAGGAAGGTCAGAATACACTCTTGTATGGTCATCTCCAAATAAGGTATTAGAAAGCCAATAAACACGAGCCAAGTAGGACTAGGCATAGCAACCTTATTAATTAAATGCCAAGGGGCAGATTAAGGCCTAAGCCAGTAATCACCTAAGTACTTAAGAACATAATAAAAATGCACAATACAACATCAACAACGTACCTCTCAACATAGTAGTAAGAACTAGCTTTATAGAAGTTTACAGTGCCGCACATTTAAGTGTCTAAGTACAGTCTGCACTTGTTCCATTGGATTAAAATAACTAGACCCCAGCCGGCTTAGATAAAGTAGAATCCACTTTGGTCACCAGAGTAGCGTCGTCCCCAGCCTGGAAGCATGTAAATCAACCTGGCACACATGGAGCTCTGAAACAGACGTCTTTATTCATCAGCATACAACCACACCCTTCACAGAGTGTCTCATAACTTTTATAACCACACCTTAACACCTCCCAGCAGATTATGTGATTTGATTTGGAGTCCTCTCAGAACCCCAAGGTTCACATCCCATTTTACCACAGAAAACTGACCCGTTTCTTGCAATGTAGGTAGCTGTAGATTTTGGGCCCTAGCTCGGTGGGCACCTAGGGAAACCTAGCACAACTGCACATTTATAAAAACTAGACACCTAGGGGAATTCAAGGAGGGTGACGTGTGTCTCTCTCCTGCTTTTCCTACCCAGAAGCCTTTTCAAACCTCAAACTTTGACTAAGGTCACACATCTACCTCACATTTCTGTGACTAAAAACTTCTGGATTCTGTGAAGAGCCACAACTGTCCTACCACCCAGCATTCTTCAAAGTTTCCCAATGAAAATGGTACATCACTTGTGTGGGTAGGCCTAGTGCCTGTAACAGTAAATGGGTCAAAATGCAACATGGACACATAAGATTTGTACACTGAAAAAGGACCCTTTCTTTGCGCAGTCGGTAGCTGTGGATGTTGTGCCCTACTTTCGTTGGTACCTAAGGAAACCTAGCAAATCTGTAAATTTTTGTAAACTAGACACCTAGCCAAGGAAATTTCTGGGGTGACTTGTGTGGCTTTCACCAGGTTTTCTTACCCATAAGATTTTTTGCATGTCCAGCCATTTTGTGTTAATGCCATCGGTGCCCGTGAACTGGGTCCTCCATCTTGGCTGCTTCAATCTGATTCACATACCGCTGGACTATGCCCTGTGTGGCCTGACTGACTTTTGCCCCGAGTTAACTCCGCCTTGGGTCTCATACACCCCTCACATCTTGCTCAGTCACCGCGACACCCGATGTTATGATTGCTCATCTCCTAACCGATTTGTATTGACTTTTTGACTCCCCTGGAGTACTTTCTCCTTTGCCGGTTCTATCTGGCCCGATTTTCTTTCCACGCCTTTTTTACTCTCCCCCCTCTACCTTCTATTCCCCATAGGACGTGTGTATATTGTATTCTATGCTACAGTAATTCTTGTTATTGTATAACACTGTTTTTTCCTATGTGAAACTAGGCTCCTGTAACTGATGTAATTTTGTAACTCGCTAATCCTCATGTAAAGCACTCTGATAACTCCGGGTCTAGCCAGCGCTATATAAAACTCTGCAAATAAAACTCTGCAAATAAATGTTTGCAAACACCGAATTGTGGCTAAAAACACACATTTTCTGTGAGCAAAACTATAATCTGTGGGAAGCTGCAAATGCCCTACCACTCAGCATTCTCCTCAAGTGTCCAGATAAAAATAGTACCTCACTTATTTAGTTAGGCCTAGTGTCCCTGACAGGAAAAGGCCCAAAATTCAGAATTGTCACATCACATTTTCCATTGAAAACTGGCCTTTTTTGCAATGTGGGTAGCTGTGGATTTTAGGCCTAGCTCAGCTGGTAACTAAGGAAGCCTAGCAAACCTGCACATTTTTTAGAACTAGGGAAATCAATGGTGAAGTGACCTAGGTGGATCTGCCAGATTTGCTCACCCAGAAACCCTTGCAAACCTCAAACTTTGCCTAAAAATACACATTTTCCTCATATTTCTGTGAGGAAAACTTCTGACAACCACGGGGAGCCACACATTTCCTACCTACCAGCATTCCAGGAATTCTCCTGCTAAAAATGCTACGTCATTTGTGTGAATAGGCCTATTGCCCACGACAGGAAGTAAAGAGCCCAAAAAGTTACATGAATGCATCACATTTTTCCACTGAAACCGGACTTTTTTTGCAATGTGGATAGTTGTGGATTTTGGTCCCTAGCTTCGCTGACACTAAACACAACCAAACAAATCTGCACATTTGTGAAAACTAGACAACAAGGGGAGTCCAGAGGTATGTAATTTGCATAAAGCACATCAGGCAATTTTACCCCGAAGCCTTTGCACACTCTCTAACTTTGATTAAAAACACACATGGACTCACCTAGTTGAAGAGCGAAGTCTTCAGCATTGTGTGTTGTGCAATAATTTTAATTGCGGCACAGATGTGTAGAGGCATGTCATTCTAGCCTTTCGGAGTCAGGGAACAGAAGTGACTGCTGCCTATTTTGGTGCTGCTTATGTATGGAATTTGTATGAGTACGAGTCCAGCTGAGCAAAGGTGCCTGGAAGGTTCCTGAATTTTGAGGCGGTTTTGAATTATGCTGAGCCAGTGTTGTGTAAGGATTTTTATGTGTATGTCAGGAGTTTAAAGAAAGTTGTGGATGGTAACCAGTGAAGTTCTTTGAGGTGCAGGATGTGTGCTTGGTGGGAGGTTGAGAGGGAGGCTGGCTGCTGTGGTATCTATAATTTGGAGTCTCTGCTTAGTTGAGTGAGGGACTGAGTATCAGGGTGTGTGCAATGTCGTTGAGGTTGAGTCCTTTGGTGAAGATGAAGTGAGAACTTGTGTATCTCTACTTCCTTGACTATCTGCTTTCTATCTATGTGATATCCTTGGTTAAAGTGTTCCTGGTGTGGACACATGGCCGAGCCACACAAGTCTCACAGAGTTTTTATCTTCACAGGTGGGTCAAAACTGGGTGGTAGGAATTTTGCGGTCCGTGGCAGAGGTATTTGAAATAGGGTTTTCCCTTGCCTAAAAATTCCAAGGCTTCCCATACAGTCTATAAATAAGACCCTTTGTATCATCATGGATCACTTCAATAGGATTTGGGAAGAATATAGAAACCCCTGTGGCTCCATTCCCAGCTGAAATTAGTGGATTCTGTTTTGCTGGGGCTCCAAGTATCAACCCATACTTGCAACCTTTGGTCTTATTTGGGGTTTTGTACGGTGCAAGATTTTTTATCACAATGGAGAATTTTCCCAGTGGTCTAGGCTGATGAACCTTATTCCTAATCTTAGTCCATCCCATTTTTTGGGCCAGCTCCAGTCAATACTCTTCAGGATGTAAAGTAGACAGGTTTCAGTGGCAGTTTTACAACCAAATAAACAAAAGATGAAATGAGCTTCCAACCTGTGAAGAAGCGCTTTCTTCTGAAAATAGATGCTGTATTATACTGCTGCCAAAATTAAAAAAATGTATTCAGTGGCAGAATCTAGATGATTTAGATGCAAGCAGGCAAGCTGGGACTAGCTCCATAGGATAATTACTTGTATTCATCTCAGGGAATGTTTGTTGAAGTGAGCTGTAGGAGAGTAGGGTCTGCTATCCTATGGTCACCCCAATTTTTGCTTTTTGCTTCACTGGTTTTCGACTTAATGTGGCTGTGGGCCTGCTAATCAGACCCACAGCCTGCTGTTCTCTCTCTAAATTCACATACATGTACCATAGGTACATAACCAATTTGGTGCTGGACACCTTGTCAGCCCCTATACAGTGCACTATAGGTGCCCAGGGCAGAGGTGCATCCAAGGCCTTCCAGGGGCTGCAGCATATATTTTGCCAACCCTGACTGGTCCTTAAATTGACACAACTGGCTGATCACTCAGCTGGAGCAAGGTGGTGTATTCACCCCTTGCTTAGATATAGTATACCTATATCTAAACCTATATCTGGACACATATAAACTTATGAGTCACTCCTATTGCAGGCCTTATCAATCCTGGTGGCAGAGTGCTTGATTTTATGTGAGATGGTGCTCTAGCATGAGCTGAGCCTGTCTGCAGCTGTCGGGACCAACTCCCTTAGCTGTTCCGGGATAATGCCATAGTGGAGAAGTGTGGCTCAATGGTTAGAGCAGCAGACCCTGATGCAGAGGTCTGGCCCGGGACCAGGGTTCAATGCCCGCCTCGGCTGGTATCGGCGGATCTTGGGCTCATAATTCCTCGGACCTGATTTCTAGCCTCGTGCCTATTCTAATCATGGGTCCCACGCTGCAACTCTGGGCAATAGCTTGCTTAGTCTCCACAACGGCCCCCAACAGCGCTAGGGATGCCTGGTTGCACCCTGGGGATGCCCAGGAGTTGACATTTCACAGGGAAAAACCAGGAAGGGTTCCCTAGCGGTATGAGTACAGTGCCAGGACACTCTGGAGTTTCAGTGCGCTTTACAAGTACACCTACATTTACATTTACATATACTCTTAAGTGCATAATAATCCATTGCGGTTATGTGCTAACTTTGGTCATACGATTTGGAATACTATCCCCTCGACAGTCCTGTCGACGGGGATAGCATTCCACCCTTCTAGAGGGAGAAGACATGTTACTTTGCTAAAACGCAGTTGATTTCTGAAAGAGCCTCAGCATCACAAAATGGATGTTGCTGCCACCGACACGAGTCTGACCTCCTGCTGCTGACCAAAACTTGGCAGAGGAGGCCTGGACAAAGGGTTTCCTGTCGCAGGGAGGTGCTACACCTCCCCAGACAGGAGATAGTGTATTGGGGCAGGGTGGGTTGCATAATCCGGTCAAACTGGTTTTGGGGCACTCCAGCCCTAGTCCCAGCATGACCCTGGACAAAGGGAAAGGGGTGTAACCACCCCCTTCCTGGGTCCCACCCATAGCATAGGAGGGACCTAGCAGGAGATCCAGCCCACTAGATTAGTATAAGAGTGGGAGCAGTGCCAAAGCACTCAGATTATCCTGACTGAAACTTATGAAATGAAACTCTGGACCCTTCGACATCCTACTCGACGTAGAAGACTGAAGAATCTCCCTTGTGGTCAAGGAGTGACCACCCTGTGCAAACAGGCACCATCCAGCGCCTCACTGTTTACTTTGTTGCAGTTCCTGCCAGAACTCGAGCAACAGAGATCAACAAGACCCAGCTATCCTGCCTTCCAACAGCCAGATCCACAGTCCCAGCAAATCTGAGACCCGTGGAGGCGACCTGAAGCGTGGGACCGGCCATCTTGGAAAAACCATGAAGTGCTGACCGTGCAGCTCCCGAGGCTCCCTCGATGCTGTGCATTGGGGTTTGAGAAGCCCCAGCGTTGAGCAGCTTTTGCACCAAAGCTACCTCCACCACACTCTCCGAGTGCTGCGTGGGGCTCTTCTGCATTTTGCTGCTCAACGCGTTGGTCCGGTCGCTTGCCCGTTGGCTAGCGGCCCCAGTACCGACGAACCTTTGAATTTGCTCTGCCAGTCCGGTTGCTCTGGACTGGCCTTTGCTCCCCTAAAAAGGAGCACCCGCTCTGACCTTGCTGGTCCGAGTAAGAAGCAATCTTCGAATCCTGCGTGGGTTGCGCTTGCCCAGGTTTGTTTGCTCCAAACCGGAAGCCGACACCGCCGACAGTGAGAGCCTTCGTGGGACAGCTCATGGTCCACTCCTAGACATCCTCGGTGCCCCAGAGTCCACGTGGCAGTGGAGACAAGCTTCTTGACAACCACCTGATTGCGCCCGACATTGCCTGGTTCCTTCCTGGTTCCACCCTGATCCCTGCTGAGTCCCCTCTGCTTTCAGGTTCCCTTCAGCTTCGATCCGCCCTTGGATCGCACCGGAGACTTCTCTTCTGGCCGCCTGCAGCATCTTCATCTCCAGTCTCCATAGATCCACACGACGAAAGCCGACACGACTTTGCACCTGTGCACCCGCTTCCTTTGGGTGAGGTAACTCTTGAACGCCAGTGCTCCTGTATTGGTATACACCTCTAGTGTCTAGGTCTAAAGTTATGTCCTTCTAGGTCAGTCGGAAGACTCTTAAAACAGTAACTCGATAACTTTTACGCACCATTGACTTTGCATTGGTGCATGTATGTGCTTTCAGCGCTGCACCCGAATCCCGCTGGCTTTTCCCGACTTCAGCATTGCTAGTCCCGATTGCCCCCAGCGATTCCCCAGGCCCTAGGCCTGACCCCTGTTCAATTAGTGATACTTATACCACTTTTTTAATATATGGTTTGAGTGGCCCCTGGGCCTCATCCATAATTGTGCAACTTTTATATGTTTAACTGTGCTTTTGTTTAAACACTTGTGCTTCTATACTCATAAAGAGTATAGAGGATTATTCTGGTAATAAATACATATATTTTTATAATATATAACTTGTGTGGTGTCCTTTCATTTGATATTACAGGATTGTGATTGGTAAAACAGCTTGCTTCACATGCCCTCTTGAGTTAAGCCTTTAAGGCTGCTTAGTCCATGCTACCCTCAGGATAGCTTGTCTATTAGGTTGACTTTCAACCATCACCATAAGGGATTGTTTGGACTGATACAAGGTGCCTCCAGAATTGGAGACATCATATATCAGGCCAACTTCTCCCATTGGTGCGCAGCGGTGAGGATTTGAGCTTGCTGTTGTTTTACCATTGCAATCTTTTTATCAAATTCAAAGATCACATCAAGTACCTTAGGTACATATAAACAAAGCTTAGCATATTTAAGTTCTACTGAACTTAGAAGTTGTAGATCAAAGGGCTTAGCACACCCTGCCTACAACTCACTAGCAAGGTACAGTAGGAAAACACTTAGTGTAGGTAAGTGCACCACTTACACCTCACTAGCAGTCATGTCTGGCACAGAGGGAGCTTCAGGCTCTCAGCATGTGATGGTTGACCTTACCAAGGCATGACAACCTCAGCCATAGAGACTTGAGTGCCTTGTGCACTTCAAGGGGGCTGAAAAAGGGTCACAACCCTACCATTCCCATCCTGATAGCCATCCTGGAGAAGGATGATCTAGAGAAAGCTAGTGTAGCTCCCTTAGGGTCAGGAGATGGAGTGAATCCCCGAGAGATATAGAACCCCACCCCACAGGTAGGAGATTGGGAGGTGTACCCTGAATCAGATGGTGAAGAGTCAAATCATGATCAAGGGGATATCCAGGTACAAGTGGGGAGGCTTAACCAAGCCAACTTGCACCTACTTGGAAATGGAGAGGGCCAGCACCTCCCCAGAGTACATACCAGAATTGTCCCAGGCTATAGAAGATTGAGATCTCCCTCAAGGGATTCTCATATTTCTAGTGCCTCAAGGGAATCTCAGAGGGGAATGACTTCCCCCCAGAGAAGAGAGCATAAGGCAAGAATTAGGGCTGTCCAACTACAGATAGGGAGGGAATAGGTAGCCCTGGCCCAAGCTAAACTGGCTTTGGCAAGGGAACAAAAATTGAGTGGATTAGATTCCACTGGTGGCAGCATTATTCCTAGAGAGAAAGACAGGTCCCATGATAATAGAAACCTGACAAAAATGGTGCCCCCCCTACAAGGAAGGGGATGACATCCACAAATGGATGACTGCTCTTGAGAGAGCCTGCATGGTACAGCAGGTTCCTCAAGACCAGTGGGCTGCAATGTTATGGTACTCCTTTTCTGAGAAAGGGAGGGATAGGCTCCTCACAGTTAGACCTGAGGATGCCAAAAACTACTCTGTCCTGAAGAGTGCTCTTATTGAGGGGTTTGGCCTAACCACTGAGCAATACAGGTTGTTGTTCAGAGATACCCAAAAAGCTCAGACTCAGGACTGCGCTGATTTTATTGATTGTGCCACTAAGGCTCTGGAGGGTTGGCTGCAGGGAAGTAAAGTCTCAGATTATGCAGGATTGTACAATCTTATAATGAGAGAACAGATCCTTAATAACTGTCAGAACCAGCTATTGCATCAATACCTTATTGACTCAGATCTGACCTCTCCCCAAGAATTGGGAAAGAAGGCACAGAAGTGGGTCAGAACAAGGATTAAGTAGAAACCCCAGAACCATGGAGGGATCAGAAGAAAGCAGACTAGAAGGGTGGGGATAAGAAAGAAAAAGGAAAAGGCCAGAAGTCTTCAGGCCCCCAAAATAATTCTAATAAGGAGGGTGGTTCCCAGAACTGAAACAAGAAAAAGAAGAATGATGGCCCAAAGAAACCTTGGTGCAATACTTGTAAGTACACTTCCCACTGGGGGAGTGAATGCACCAAGAAAAATCCAGTTCCCACCACTGCAGCCCCTAACCACCTGCAACCCCTAGTACAGTTAGCAGTGGTGGTACACAACCCAAGGGTTTAGTAGGCTTGGCCCTGGGTACTGAGATGTAGTCTGGCCTAGTCAGAATCCCTACTCAGGCAGTTCTGCTCTATGATGTGGACATATCCATGCCCACTACTGTGAGTCCCATTAATCTGGGCAAGTATAGACAGACGCCTTTAATTAATGAGAAACTGGCTCAGGCCTACAGGGACACATGTGCCAGTGTCACTATGGTGACACCTAACTTTGTGGACCTTGGACAAATTGTACCTAGTGACCAATGCAAGCAATGCCACTACTACACATAGAGTGGCTGTTGTTAACTTCTCCTGGGGAGGGGTAACTGACCTCAAGAAAGTTGTTTTGAGTGCAGACCTCCCAGTAGACTGTCTGTTGGGCAATGATCTAGAGAACTCAGTATGGTCAGAAGTGGAGTACAGGACTCATGCAGAAATGCTAGGGATTTCAACACATGTCCTTGCTGTAACCAGGTCCCAGGCCAAGAAGTGCCTACCTGAACCTGTGGTGGATCTTGAAACAATAGGCCAACCACAATCCAAGAGGAAGAGTAAGAGGGTTAAGGTAGTGCCTTCCCACTTGCCCCAGGTTGAGGATCAGCTCTCACAGGAGACTGATTCTGAGATCCAAGAGGAGACTGTCTTTAAATAACTTGAACCTGATCAGGTTGAGTTTCTCGGGACAAGGGGACCCTCAAGGGCAGACCTGGAGCATGCTCAGTTAACTTGCCCTTCCCTTGAACCCCTCAGACAGCAGGCTGCTGCTGAGGCTGCTGGGAATGCTCAAGGTACCCATAAAGTGTATTGGGATGATGGGCTCCTTTATTCAGAGGCTAGAGACCCCAAGCCTGGTGCTACCAGGAGGTTGGTTATAACTCTGCAATTTAGGGGCTTCCTTCTTACCTTGGCCCATGATATTCCCCTTGCAGGAAACTTAGGCCAAAACAAGACTTGGGACAGCCTTACCCACACTTTCACTGGCCTCATATGTCAGAAGATACCAAGGAGTTTGTCGCTCCTGTGTCACTTGCCAAGCCAGTGGTAAGTCAGGTGGCACAACAAAGGCCCCCCTGATACCACTACCTGTGGTGGGGGTGCCCTTTGAGAGAGTTGGAATTGACATTGTGGGTCCCATGGATCCACAAACAGCATCTGGGCAAAGATTTATATTGGTGGTAGTAGATCATGCCACCAGGTATCCAGAGGCAATTCCCCTGAGGACCACAACAGCACCTGTTGTGGCAAGGGCCCTCCTGGCAGTTTTCTCCAGAGTGGGCTTTCCAAAGGAGGTTCTTTCAGACAGAGGTACCAACTTCATGTCTGGATACATAAAAGCAATGTGGAAAGAGTGTGGAGTGAACTATAAGTTTACCACACCCTATCATCCTCAGTGCAATGGGCTTGTTGAAAGGTTCAGCAAGACCCTAAAGGGAATGATAAAAGGGTTACCTGAAAAGCTTAGGCGAAGATGGGACATCCTTTTACCCTGCTTGATCTTTGCTTACAGAGAGGTCCCACAGAAGGGGGTTGGCTACAGCCCTTTTGAACTTTTGTTTGGCCACCCTTGAGGGGTCCATTGTGTCTGGTGAAGGAAGGATGGGAGTTACCTCTCAAAAAGCCTATGTGGTTGACTTTGGCACCCCTAGGAGCCCCCACAGGGTGCTCCATGTAAACAGATTGAAAGCATTTGTTGACAGGGAAGACATGAGTTTACTCATGGCCACATATGGGGAACAGGAGGAAGAGAGTGACCCTCTCCCAGACTTGTTGTCCCAGAACCCTGAGGATGGTTCAGTTGATGGAGTAGCCTTGGCAGGCAGCCTCACTGACTAGCAACAGATGGACTGCAGACAGGTGTTGCAGGCCCATAGACAAATGTTTTCTCTCACACCCAGTCAAACTAACTGGTGCACCCATGAGGTGGACACTGGTGACAGTCTGCCTGTGAAGAATAAAATCTACAGGCAACCTGACCATGTCAGGGGTTGTATAAAGGCTGAGGTGCAGAAAATGCTTGAACTTGGAGTGATTGAGCCATCAGAAAGCCCATGGGCCAGCCCAGTAGTCCTTGTGCCAAAACCCCATACCAAAGATGGAAAGAGAGAAATGAGGTTTTGTGTGGACTACAGAGGTCTCAATGCTGTCACTAGGGCAGATGCTCATCCCATTCAAAGGGCAGATGAGCTCATTGATAAGTTGGCTTCTGCCAAATTTCTGAGCACATTCATTTGACAGCTGGCTATTGGCAAATCAGGTTAGCTGAAGAGTCTAAAGCCAAAACAGCATTCTCTACCTCCAGTGGGCATTATCAGTTTGTGGTGATGCCCTTTGGTTTGAGGAATGCACCTGCCACCTTCCAAAGGTTGGTGAATCAAGTCCGTGCTGGGTAGGATCACTTTTGTGCAGCATATCTAGATGATATTGCTGTCTTCAGCTCCACTTGGGAGGATCACCTGATCCACCTGAAGAAGGTTCTGGAGGCCCTGCAAACGGCAGGCCTGACTATCAAGGCTACCAAGTGCCAGATAGGGCAGAGCAGAGTAAGGTTGTGTACCTGGGCAACCTAGTAGGTGGGGGTCTGGTTCAACCACTGGAGAGTAATATCCAGACCATCAAGGACTGGGCTCCTCCAACTACCCAGACACAAGTCAGAGCCTTCTTGGGCCTGACTGGGTATTATAGGAAGTTTGTAAAGAACTATGGGTCCATTGTGACACCATTAAATGACTAGACATCCAAGAAGATGCCAAAAAAGTTTCAGTGGACAGTTAGCTGTCAAAAGGCATTTGATGACCTGAAGAAGGCCATGTGCTCTGCACCTATCCTGAAGAGTCCTGACTACTCCAAACAGTTCATTGTTCAAACAGATGCTTCTGAGTTGGGGGTGGGAGCTCTGCTTTCACAACTTAATGTAGATGGCCAAGACCAGCCCATTGCTTTTATTAGCAGAAGGCTGACCCCCAGGGAGAAACGTTGGTCAGCTATTGAGAGGGAGGCCTTTGCTGTGGTTTGGGCCCTGAAGAAGTTGAGACCATACTTGTTTGGCACTCACTTCCTAATTCAGACAGACCATAAGCCCCTCTTGTGGCTAAATCAGATGAAGGGTGAAAATCCCAAACTACTCAGGTGGTCCATTTCCCTACAGGGGATGGACTTTACAGTGGAACATCGACCAGGGACTGACCATGGTACTGACCATGGTAATGCAGATGGTCTCTCCAGGTATTTCCACTTAGAACATGAAGACTTATCTAGTCAAGGTTAAGTTTAATGTCCCTGCATTTGGGGGGGGGGGTTGTGTAGGAGAGTAGGGTCTGCTATCCTATGCTCACCCCAATGTTTGCTTTTTGCTTCACTGGTTTTCGACTTAATATGAATGAATGAATGAATGAATGAATGAATGAATGAATGAATGAAAATAGATTTGTATTGCGCAGAACTTTGCCCAGGGGCATCAAGGCACATAGAATGGAAAAGCTGGAAACGATGCACAGGACGGAAGACGGAACTACTGGTAAGCTTTAGTGAAGAGCCAGTTCTTTAAGGCTTTGCAAAATTGATCAAGTGATGCGAGGCCCTTGAGCTTATCCGGGAGGAGGTTCCAGAGCTTTGGGGGAAGAGCAGGGAAGGCCTTCCCTCCCCATCTGGCCTTCTTCATCCGGGGAGTGGACAGGAGGTTCCTGTTGGCAGAGCGCAGGACCCTACCAGGGGTATAGAAAGATACAAGGGACCTAATGTCCTCTGCACCGGATTCATGAAGGGCACCGTGAGTTAGACATAAAACCTTGAAATCTATCCCGGACAACATCGGGAGCCAATGGAGATGTTTTCTTATGGCCGAACCGGAAGAGCGTCTAGGGGCATTGACAACAAACCTGGCAGCAGCACTCTGCACGACTTGCAGGCTTTGAATCAGACTCTTGTTTATGCCCAGATAGAGGGCATTACAATAATCTAAGACAAGACAACTGAAAGGGTCTTGACTCAAAAACTCAGCAAGGCTGAGCCAAATTTAACTAAAGAAACAACACAATTGCCAGTGCTGAGATCCTTACTTACAAATTCTTAGTCAGAGAAATGGTTATCATGAACATAACTTGGAAACCTGCTTTATAAATTGCAACATATAATTTTTAATTGCTTCTTTTTTAAAAGGTTATTCAATTTTTTACCACATATTTGTTTTTTGCATGGGAATACAAACACACTGTATACATTTATGTACAACAGTGCAAGATAAAGATAAATATATACAACAAATTACACACACTCTCAAATTCAAACATTCTTGGCCATACATTCACTCCGCTACTCAAACATACTAGTCCCGGTGTCAATAAACCTGTACAAAATGCAAAAAAGGACCCCTGTTTTTTGGGACAATTGGTAGTTCTTTGTAAAGTTCAAAGAAAAGGAAACACTCCTCGTGCTGTTTCTAATTATAATTGTGAATCGAGTGTTTTTCAAAAAATGACCCGAGACCGGGTCGGTCGACGCATTTCAAATCCTGTGATTGCCAGGGTTCTCCTCAGGACCAATATTAGCTAAAAAAAAAAGAAAGCATCGCTTTAGAATTCTAATCTGTACTAAGAGACTTATGCCACCCCTATTCACCATCTTACTCCCCTCAGCCTACCTCAATGCTTGGGTCAAGGCTCCAAACCGAAAGGTCAGTAACTTGTATTCCAATGCAGAGAAGAGGGAGGAGCTAGAGAGAGAGACACAAATATGTACACCGTTTTATCAACACAGAAAGTGCAACTCACATTGGATCATCAAACACTCATTGCATACGCTGTTAGTGGACTTACCCGTGAAATCCGCAAGTTAAATGCACACTTGTTTCAGCTTCCTATTGTCAGCAGTCACACTGATTTTAGAGCCATGTCATTCGTGCTACGTTTGGATCATACGCTGTTGAGGAAAGAGAAACAGCGCGTGTTACCGCTCGTGTTCGGCTCGTTCCTAGGGTTGAGGGGACTGAGCTAAACTGTGCCTTGCGTTCTTACCATTAATGCTCGCGGTGACACTCCTCACAGTCAAATCGCTCTGGCTCCTTCAGTCCTTCTACTCCTTCAATCGCCCAAATGTTGAAGTGGGAAGCGCACTCACTTCCTGTAGGCGCGGCTCCACCCGTTTGAATTGTGGGAGCTGTAGTCTTGTCGGTACCATGTTAGCAACGCAATGGTACTTGGAATTCAATTGAAACGTGTGTTGAGTATTTATGAATTTGGTTTGTATATTTCAGAAATCTCGTTCAGCCCCTTGACTGCTGTGTTGAATTTCATTATTAACAGCGCTTCTCGCTTACTCAGTCTTGCATCCAGATGCCCATCTCGTGGATCCCTCTCGATTTTAGATAAAACTGTCCATTTTAATTTAGTTTTATCATGATTTTTGGCCACCCAATGGTTCACTAGTGGGGCATTTTCCACTTCTCTGCGAATTCTTGACTTATGCTGCGTTATTCGTTGTCTCGCTTCCTGAGTTGTTTTCCCTATGTATAACATGGGACAGGGGCAGACAATAGCATACACCACGTTCCTTGACTTACAGTTAGTAAAGATTTTGTGTTTCCAATTGATATTATCAAAGGAAAAGACTGTATTTTCAATTGTTTCGTCACAACATGTGCACGTGCCACATTTATGGTGTCCTGATGTTGGGGGGAACCCAAACAGACTTCTCAAAGTGGGAGCTTTTTCAATTGGCAGAGCTGCTCTAACAATGTGGTTTGCCACACTTCTCTCCTTTTTTGTAACCAAATAGAGGGTGTGATGCAAAGTCCTCTTGTAAATGTTTGAGTAAATGCCAATTAGATGTTATTAGTTTTCTGTGCTGATTTGCCCCTGGGCAAAAAGTGGAGACACATACCAATCTTTTTAGGTCAGATTTGACTTTCCTCTCCAACAATGTTTCACGTGGCGTCCACCAGGCTCTTTTAAGAGAGTTTTTTAGTAGTTTTTTTGGGTATCCTCTTAGGAGAAGCCGTTCCTTGAGTTGGTTTGCATGTTCAAAATAATCCTCTTTTCTCGAGCAATTCCTACGAATCCTTAGGAATTGTCCGAACGGTAGATTCTGTCTCAGACACCGTGGATGATTACTCGAAAAGTGTAAGGCTTTATTTCGATCCGTCGTTCTGCGGAATAGGGTGGTACATAGGCCTCCTTCATGTGGTTCAACTTTGACATCCAAAAATGTGATGGATTTATTTGATGCCGTACAGCTGAATTTGATATCATTTGTTCGTGAGTTCAGCCAGCCGACAAAATTGTCAAGGTCTTCACGTCCTCCAGTCCAGATAAGAAACACATCATCTATATATCGCATATAGTTAGATATGCAATCAATATAAGGGTTATCATTATACAAGATTTTTTCTTCGTATAGTCCTATAAACATGACGGCCAATTCAGGGGCAAATGGACATCCCATCGCTACTCCCTTTATCTGGTAAAAGAATTCAGAGTCGAAGGTGAAAAAGTTTTTTTGCAAAGCAAATTTTGCCAGTTCCAGAATAAACTCAGTGGGTACTCTCATTGGCCTTTGTCTTGTTTCCAGAAATATTGCCAGCGTTTCAAGAGCCTGTTCTTGGGGGATCTGGGTATAAAGCGAGACAGCGTATGATCCAAACGTAGCGCAAACGACATGGCTCTAAAATTAGTGTGACTACTGACAATAGGAAGCTGAAACAAGTGTGCATTTAACTTGCGGATTTCACGGGTAAGCCAACTAACAGCGTATGCAATGAGTGTTTGATGATCCAATGTGAGTTGCACTTTCTGTGTTGATAAAACGGTGTACATATGTGTGTCTCTCTCTCTAGCTCCTCCCTCTTCTCTGCATTGGAATACAAGTTACTGACCTTTCGGTTTGGAGCCTTGACCCAAGCATTGAGGTAGGCTGAGGGGAGTAAGATGGTGAATAGGGGTGGCATAAGTCTCTTAGTACAGATTAGAATTCTAAAGCGATGCTTTCTTTCTTTTTAGCTAATATTGGTCCTGAGGAGAACCCTGGCAATCACTGGGTTTGAAACGCGTCGACCGACCCGGTCCCGGGTAATTTTTTGAAAAACACTCGATTCACAATTATAATTAGAAACAGCACGAGGAGTGTTTCCTTTTCTTTGAACTTTACAAAGAACTATAAATTGTGCCCAAAAAACAGGGGTCTTTTTTTGCATTTTGTACAGGTTTATTGACACCAGGACTAGTATGTGAGTAGCGGAGTGAATGTATGGCCAAGAATGTTTGAATTTGTGAGCGTGTGTAATTTGTTGTATATATGTTTCTTTATCTTGCACTGTTGTACATAAATGTATATAGTTTGTTTGTATTCCCATGCACAAAACAAATATGTGGTAAAAAATTGAATAACCTTTGAAAAAAGAAGCAATTAAAAATTATATGTTGCAATTTATAAAGCAGGTTTCCATGTTATGTTCATGATAACCATTTCTTTGACTAAGAATTTGTAAGTAAGGATCTCAGCACTGGCAATTGTGTTGTTTCTTTAATTACAATAATCTAGGCGTGAGGAGATAAGGGCCACCGCAAGTTGTTTCCTGGAGTCCAAGGAAAGATAGTCTGAAAGTTTACGGAGGATCCTTAGCACCCCGCAGCAGGTGGAGACAGTTCTATTAACTTGTCTATCAAGGGAAAGTGTGGTGTCTAGTATAACTCCTAGATTGCGCGCTGCGAGGGTGGGCGTGGGACATACTCCGAGGGCCGATGGCCACCAGTCAGCCGACCAGATCTCGTGTTTGCCTCCGAAGACCAGAACCTCCGTCTTTTCCCCATTTATTTTAAAAAAATGTTCGTCATCCAACCTGCTACAGCTCCCATACAGTTCTTGAAATTGGATGCCTCGGTCTCCACAGATTGATTGAGGGAGACCATAATCTGGGTGTCGTCGGCATACGACAGTACTTCCAAGCCAAATGATCTTACAAGCCTGGCAATGGGGGCCACGTAAATGTTAAAAAGGGTGGGGCTAAAGGAAGAGCCCTGCGGGACCCCACATTGCACAGGCTTGGCTGGGGAGAGGAAGTCACCCAGTTTAACCCTCTGCATGCGTTGGTTGAAGAACAAGGCCATGAGACTCAGAGCAGAACCTTCCACTCCCATCTCGCTGAGGCGGGCAATCAGAATGGCCGGAGACAGGGTGTCGAATGCAGCTGTAAGGTCGAGCAGGATCAGAAGGGTAGTCTGACCACTGTCGACCTTAGTGCGGATGTTGTTTACCACCACGGTGAGAGCTGACTCTGTGCTGTGCGCCTTTCGGAAGCCATGCTGAGAAGAATCTATCAGGCAGGATTTATCCAGGAAGGCGCTGAGGTGAGAGTTGAGGTGGGCCTCTAATAGCTTGGCGGGGGCAGGTAGCAGGAATATCGGATGGAGGTTCTTTAAGATGGTAGGGTCTAGGGAGGCTTTTTTGAGTAGTGGTTTGACAGTGGCCATTGTCCAGGATGCAGGGAAAACGCCCTTGGAGATGGCTTGGTTCATGATGTCAAGAAGAGGGGGAAGAGAACCTCTTTGCACTCCTTCAGGATTTTTAAGGGACAGGGGTCAAGGGGAGAGCCAGATTGAGTTTATCAAGGAGTTGGAAGAGAAGTTCCAGGGTCAGAGGGGGAAAATTTGTCATACTGCTGCGAGGTAAGTCAATCGAGTCTTGAGGGGAGGGAGTTATCAGAAGGAGAGCAATATTGGTGTTAAGATTGCAGTCTTCTAGAGCAGTGTGTATGTCCTTGATTTTAGTGTGGAAAAATGTGGAAATCTGGTTACATAGCTCTTGGGAAGGTACAATGGGGTCAGGGAGGGGGACCATGGATAGAGTATCCACGTTTTTAAATAGCTCTCTAGGTGACCTGAGAGTGGTGGTAAGATTGGAGAAGTAGGACATTTTTTCGGTTAGAACTGCAGCCTTATAACTTTTGAGCATGTCCTTATGCTTAGTTCTTTCCTGAGGATCTAGATGGGACCTCCAAAGCCTTTCTTGCTTCCTACAGTCCTGTCTAGACAGTCTGAGGGCATCGGTGTACCAGGGGGCCGAGGGGCGCTTTCTGGAAGAGTAGTAAGATTTAACTGGAGCCAGAGTGTTGATGGCCTTTGCAATGGAATTGGAAAGTTCAAGCGAGGCCGTATCAATATCTGACCTAGATGAGATGTTAAGGCTGGCGATAAACGGGGCTAGGATTTCATTATTGAGGCCCTTGTAGTTCCTTTTGGAGACCTGATGACTGGTGGGTCTATCAGAAAAGGTTGAGGAGCAGGGGGTGAACTCAAGAGGGACTGCCATGTGGTCAGTCCAGGATAGTGGGAGGGGAGGGCCTATGAGTAGCCTGGAGTCATTCGTAAATACTCCATCCAAGGTATGCCCTGCGGAGTGAGTGGAGCCCCTTACTTTCTGCAAAAAGCCATAGGATGCCAGAGAGTCGAGCAGGGGGGTGGTTTCTGCAGAATAAAGGTTTTCTAGGTGGAAATTAAAATCACCTAGAATGGTAAAGTTAATTTTATCAATATAAGGCTCCATTAATTCCAGGAGATCACAAGTAAGGGTAGCTCTGGGACCAGGTGGTCTATAAAGAGGGATGCCAGTAAAGGAGGCCGAGGAGGTGAATTTTAGCATAAAGTGCTGAGCCTGAAAAGAGTCCAGCGAGGAGGAGAGGGGCTCAATCCTGCAGATTGTAGAGCATTCATGTAAGATGGCAATACCTCCTCCTTTCCGCCTTTCTCTGTCCTGTCTCGCAAGGGCGTAGCCATCAGGGACAGCATTTACTAGTTCAGGCCCCGAGGAGTCAGTGGCCCAGGTTTCGGTTATAAAGACCCATGAGGGCCTTCTTTCCGAAACAAAATCGTTAAAAGTGATGTTATTTTTAACCAGTGATCGGGAGTTAATAAGAAAACCAGATTCCTTATGCAGAGGCAGGGATGATTTTGGAGCATTTTTAACGAGGCGCACGGGCGGAATGTGATTGATTGGTCCTTCGGCGGAACAGCAATTGAGAGATTTGCATAGTATTAGGGGGGTGGACTGTGATGGCAGGGCTTCCAGGGGGGTTTTAGGGATAGGAGAGTATCCTGAGAGTAGAAATGAATATCTAAGTCAGGAGTAGTTTTTCCAGAGTCCTTACCGGCCCCCGGCGCCTCCTTGGTGCGGACGGGTGCAGACGGGCTGGACTCAGGCGTGACTCCGGCTCTGATACGGCGCGTCCACTTAACACGTCCGCTGCGCGGAGAGATAACCGCCTCTTTAAGTAAGGAGGACTAGTCCGCTAAAGGTCCTGGTGCCTCCCACTCAAGATGTCCGCTGAGGTTGCACTCCGCCCAGGTCTTGGTAGTCAGCCCGGAAATTGGCTAAAATTGACCAGGGAGCGGAGGAAGGGGGGGCGAAAACGGCAGAGGGGAGCACAGGGAGACAAGTGAGTGAGGGAAGGGAGTAAAAATAAAATTTTTAAAATACGGCGATTTCGAGGTGTGCGTCGTGCTAGAAATCAGCGCTACACACGGTAGTTAATTTTTGAGTTTGCTAGTAATCAGCGCAAATTCACAGGGTTAAAAGTAGTAGTCTACCTCCCGGCTTCCGCCTCAGGAGGGGTCCAGTCTTATATGTGCAAGGCAGCAGAATCTCGCGGCTGCCTCCGGTTTGCTCCTTAAGTAAGGAGGACTAGACCGCTAAAGGTCCTGGTGCCTTCCACTCAAGATGTCCGCTGAGGTTGCACTCCGCCCAGGTCTTCGTAGTCAGCCCGGAAATCGGCTGAAATCGACCAGGTAGCGGAGGAAGGGCGGCGAAAACGGCAGAGGGAAGCACAGGGAGACAAGTGAGTGAGGGGGGGGAGTGAAAATAAATTTTTTCAATACGGCGATTTCGAGGTGCGCGTTGCGCTAGAAATCAGCGCTACACACGGTAGTTCATTTTTGAGTTTGCTAGTAATCAGCGCAAATTCACAGGATTAAAAGCAGTAGTCTACCTCCCGGCTTCTGCCTCAGGAGGGGTCCAGTCGTATATGTGCAAGGCAGCAGAATCTTGCGACTGCCTCCGGTTTGCTCCTTAAGTAAGGAGGACTAGACCGCTAAGGGTCCTCGTGCCTCCCACTCAAGATGTCCTCTGAGGTTGCGCTCTGCCCAGGTCTCGGTAGTCAGCCCGGAAATCGGCTGAAATCGACCAAGGAGCGGAGGAAGTCGGGCGAAAACGGCAGAGGGGAGCACAGGGAGACAAGTGAGTGAGGGGGGTGAGTCAAAATACATTTTTTTAAATACAGTGATTTCGAAGTGCGCGTTGCACTAGAAATCAGCGCTACACACGGTAGTTAATTTTTGAGTTTGCTAGTAATCAGCGCAAATTCACAGGGTTAAAAGCAGTTGTCTACCTCCCGGCTTCCGCCTTAGGAGGGGTCCAGTCTTATATGTGCAAGGCAGCAGAATCTCGTGACTGCCTCCGGTTTGCTCCTTAAGTAAGGAGGACTAGACCGCTAAAGGTCCTGGTGCCTCCCACTCAAGATGTCCGCTGAGGTTGCACTCCGCCCAGATCTCGGTAGTCAGCCCAGAAATCGGCTGAAATCGACCAGGGAGCGGAGGAAGGGGGGCGAAAACGGCATAGGGGAGCACAGGGAGACAAGTGAGTGAGGGGAGGGAGTGAAAATAAAATTTAAAAAATACGGCGATTTCGAGGTGCGCGTCATGCTAGAAATCAGCGCTACACATGGTAGTTAATTTTTGAGTTTGCTAGTAATCAGCGCAAATTCACAGGGTTAAAAGCAGTAGTCTACCTCCCGGCTTCCGCCTCAGGAGGGGTCCAGTCTTATATGTGCAAGGCAGCAGAATCTCTGTGGCTGTGGGCCTGCTAATCAGACCCACATCCTGCTGTTCTCTCTCTAAATTCACATACATGTACTATAGGTACATAACCAATTTGGTACTGGACACCTTGTCCGCCCCTATACAATGCACTATAGGTGCCCAGGGCATAGGTGCATCCAAGGTCTACCAGGGGCTGCAGCATATCTTTTGCCACCCCTGACTGGTCCTTAAATTGACACAACTGGCTGATCACTCACCTGGGGCAAGGTGGTGTAATCACCCCTTGCTTAGATATAGTATACCTATATCTAAACCTATATCTGGACACATATGAAATGAAATGAAAATGTGATTTATAAAGCGCTACAGTTGCCCTGAGGCGTCCATATAAACCTATGAGTCACTCCTATGGCAGGCCTTATCAATCCTGGAGGCAGAGTGCTTGGTTTTATGTTCGATGGTGCTCTAGCATGAGCTGAGCCTGTCTGCAGCTGTCTGGACCAAATCCATTAGCTGTTCCGGGATAATGCCATACCATATACTCTTAGGTGCATTATAATCCATCGCGGTTGTGTGCTAACTTTGGTTTGGCTTTATCGAAACATGTTGTGTAAGGTGTCATACGATTTGAAATACTACCCCCTCACCAGTCCTGGTGACAGGGGTAGCATTCCACCCTTCTAGAGGGAGAAGACATGTTACTTTACTAAAACGCGGTTAATCCTAACCAGAGCCTCAGCATCACAAAATGGATGCTGCTGCCACTGACACAAGTCTGACCTCCTGCTGCTGACCGAAACTTGGCAGAGGAGGCCCGGACAAAGGGTTTCCTGTCGCAGGGAGGTGCTACACCTCCCCAGACAGGAGATAGTGTATTTGGGCATGGAGGGCTGAAAGAAACTAGACACTGCCTGGGGAGCACAAGGCTTCCCCTTGCATAATCCGGTCAAACTGGTTCTGGGGCACACCAGCCCCAGTCCCAGCGCGACCCTGGACAAAGGAAAAGGGGTGTAACCACCCCCTTCCTGGGTCCCACCCATAGGAGGGACCTAGCAGGTAATCCAGCCCACTAGATTGGTATAAGAGTGGGAGCAGTGCCAACGCACATCAGATTATCCTGACTGAAACTTATGAAATGAAACTCTGGACCCTTCAACATCCTACTCGACGTAAAAGACTGAAGAATCTCCCTTGTGGTGAAGGAGTGACCACCCTGTGCAAACAGGCACCATCTAACACCTCACCCTTTGCTTTGTTGCAGTTCCCGCCGGAACTCAAGCAACAGAGATCAACAAGACCCAGCTACCCTGCCTTCCAACAGCCCGATCCACAGTCCCAGCGAATCTGAGACCCGTGGAATCGACCTGAAGCGTGGGGCCGGACATCTTGGAAAAACCACGAAGTGTTGACCGTGCAGTTCCCAAGGCTTCCTCGATGCTGTGCATTGGGGTTTGAGAAGCCCCAGCCCTGAGCAGCCTTTTCACTAAAGCTAACTCCTCCACACTCTCCGAGTGCTGCGTGCGGCCCTTCTGCATTTTTCTGCTCAACACGTTGGTCCGGTCGCTTGCCCATTGGCTAGCGGCCCCAGTACCGACGAACCTTTGAATTTGCACTGCCAGTCCGGTTATTCTGGACTGGCCCTCATTCCCCTGAAAAGGAGCACCCGCTCTGACCTTGCTGGTCCAAGTAAGAAGCGATCTTTGAATCCTGCGTGGGTTGCGCTTGCCAAGGTTTATTTGCTCCAATCCGGAAGCCGACACCACGACAGCAAGAGCCTTCGTGGAACAGCTCATGGTCCACTCCTGGACATCCTCGGTGCCCCAGAGTCCACGTGGCAGTGGAGACAAGCTTCTTGACATCGACCTGATTGCGCCCGACATTGCCTGGTTCCTTCCTGGTTCAACCCTGGTCACTGCTGAGTGACCCAGACTCTGTCCCCTCTGCTTTCAGGTTCCCTTCAGCTTCGATCCACCCTTGGATGGCACCGGACACCTCTCTTCTGGCCGCCTGCAGCATCTTCATCTCAAGGCTCCATAGATCCACACGACGAAAGCCGACACGAGTTTGCACCTGTGCACCCGCTTCCTGTGGGTGAGGTGATTCTTGAACACCGGTGCTCTGTATTGGTATACACCTCTAGTGTCTAGGTCTTTTGTCCTTCTAGGTCAGTCGGAAGACTCTTAAAACAGTAACTCGATAACTTTTACGCACCATTGACTTTGCATTGGTGCATGTGTGTGCTTTCAGCGCTGCACCCGAATCCCGCAGGCTTTTCCCGACTTCAGCATTGCTAGTCCCGATTGCTCCCAGCGATTCCCCAGGCCCTAGGCCTGACCCCTTTTCGATTAGTGATACTTATACCACTTTTTTAATATATGGTTTGAGTGGCCCCTGGGCCTCATCCATAATTGTGCAACTTTTATATGTTTAACTGTGTTTTTGTTTAAACGCTTGTGCTTCTAGACTCATAAAGAGTATAGAGGATTATTCTAGTAATAAATACATATATTTTTATAATATATAACTTGTGTGGTGTCCTTTCATTTGATATTACAGGATTGTGATTGGCAAAACAGCTTGCTTCACATGCCCTCTTGAGTTAAGCCTTTAAGGCTGCTTAGTCCATGCTACCCTTAGGGTAGCTTGTCTATAAGGTTGACTTACAACCATCACCATACGGGATTGTTTGGACTGATACAAGGTGCCCCCAGAATTGGAGACATCATATATCAGGCCAACTTCTCACATGAGCCAAAGACTAAAGCTTAAGCTTAAGTTTGCTTTAGATGGTAGGAGGCTTTATTTGGCATTATGGTATCCTCCTTTGAAAGGACACTAGGGCAACGTCAATTCGTTTGAACTTCCTCCTTAGTTGCAAGATCATTAGCTTTACCGTAAGCTCTAGATCAGAGGTCTTCAAACATTTGGTGACTGAGCCCCCCAGCTGACCCTCTTTACATGTCGAGCCCACCCCCCCACCACTACATTCTGGAAGTTGGTACTCTGCATCATTGTTAGCCATTCCATCCTGCAGAGCCCACGTCGTATAGTGAAAATCATATTAAATTAAGTAAGAGTGTTTAGTAAACTGAAGTTTTTGTAGTGTTTGTGCTTCTTATAAAGTTCAATTGAAAAGTCTCCAAGAAAACATTAGCCCCAAAAAACTTATATTGGTGCTTTATTTTTCACATACAACAAAATTTAGGATAGATTAGTAAAAGCACTCCCAAAACAGAGGTGAGGGGTGCGCTTGTTTTTCTCCATGGAGACAGTCAATGTGTGGATGTATTCTTGCTTCTGCCATCCTTAGGTTGTGCTCCACTTCCAGTCCTGAGCAGTACCCAGATACGGGAGTACTCACAACATTTTTAAATATATTTTTGCTGTTTTATATAGTGCATACATGACTTAAAGGTATTGGAGCTCCTTACAGAAGCATCTTTTACAATACACAAGCACACATTCATTTTTTGTAGGCACAGGGAGATGAAATGATTTGCCCAGAATCACAGGATGTTGAGCAGACACAAAAAATGTAACCTGGTTCCCCAGCTCCACAGTCTTTAGCTCTGGCTGTTGCGCCACATCCTTGCCCCTATACAAGATATCAGAAAAAGAGTTTCCACAAAACATGCTTTCTGGCACAATTAAATAATCTGTGATTTTGTGAAGTATGGCCAGATGCCGTGCCAGTAGGAGGCCAGCCACAGTTTTCCAAGAAGGTCTAGGGGATATTTACATCATACACATGTGATATAAGTGATTCAAGAGGATATATACATCTTTATTCTCTCACCGCATCAAGAGTCAATTTGTTTGCATATTTGGCTTAGAAAGAAGATCACCTTTGAAAATTTCAGAAATAACTGCACAAGAAAGCATTTAAATTTGGTCTATGAAAGAAGTGATGACAGATGGTAGGCATACTTCACAATATTTGTTATACTAGGCTTGTGTACTCAGCTCTAGGGATTGGAAGATTTTTGTACAGTCTGGGACATCAATATAATGAGCTGGCAACCCTAATTACAAGACTGGAAGTTTGTTGCAGGATAAGCACAATATTTATTTCCTCCACCCTCAAGCACAAGTGACTTTCTTCAAGGTCAAATTCATTTTTCGTAAGTCACTTGTAAATTAAGTGATTTTGCCCAGGATCACATGATGTTGAGCCGATGCTAGGACTCGAACCGGGGTCCCCAGAACCAAAGTCAGCATCTATGGCATTCTCTCCAAATCCGCTCCTCCTTGAAGCCTCCAACGTTCCCACTAGTAGTGGGATGAAGGAGAAAGGAGAGAAGCTTTAAAATAATAAAACAAAAAGCTCTTCACTCTGACCTGCCCGAGAATGGAATCTTCGGGAAAGATACAACCATTGTAAATTCCTTGCAGTAAAATGCAGTAGATGCCAGGGTACAAACTAGGATAACAGTGAGGGGGAAGTGTTCAAGAGCGAGGCGTACAGCAGCAACCAGATTTCAAATTTAGTAACCACAAGGCAAAAGGCAACAGTGAAGAAGTGCTATTTCATTAGCAAAGTTGAAGTATTTTGCAACTTTATATATACAAAATTTGCGGCACTCCCTGGCATCTCTCCTGCTGTCCCGTTCATTGGAGGAACGTGAGTGCTGATGTCAAAGCAGCGCACTGCTACAGTAACTACATGCTGATTGGCAGTTCTGGATGACTACTCCAATCAGAGAGCCCTAACTCAAGGGGGGGGGGGTAGGAAAACAGGCAGCAAATATACTTCTGACATTGGAAGCAACCAGGGGTGCAACTAGACCCGAACTTCGGGGGAAGGAGTGGGGGGGCTAAGACTCACAGCCAGGGCTGTCCCTAACACTGGTCGCCCATGGTGCAACAGAATTTTTAAGCGCCCCTTTCCTATTTCCTCCTTCTCCATGAATTCCCTAACTACCACTCGCCAACAATGCACCTCATCACTCTATAGCCCCTTTCTGACCAACATTTCACTTTTTTATAGGGCTACCGTAGTTCACTAACACTCAGTTCTGTGATCTGCATGGTACACATTTTTTGTGGCAGGCACATTAGCCCTCAGTGCTGTGTGGGTGACAGGAGTGCCCATGTGAGTTTATGGTGAACGATGCGACAGTGTGAGAGTATTGGCTGCTGGGTGAGTGAGGTGATCATTTGGGTGCAGATGTAAGTGCTGAGTGGGACAAATGAATGTATGGTTAGTGATGGGCTTGTTTGAGTGAGATTGCAGAGTGAGCAGTGAGGGGGGCAGGTGAGTGAAGTTTCATATGAGCAGGGTGAGTAGTGTGCTTGTGTGACAGCAGGGTGAGGTATAGGGTGGACAGCGCAAGAGCATTTGAGTGCAGAGTGATCACTGTGAGTGCAGAGTGAGCAGTGCGTTCATGTGACCGCAGGGTAAGTGGAGGGAGAACGATGTCAGTTCATGGTGAGTGGCATAGTGCAGTGTGGTCAGTGAGTGCAGAGTGAGCAGGTGGTGTGAGTGCATGGTGATCAGTGTGAGTACAATGTGATCCAGTGAGTGCAGGATGAGTGTGAAAGTGAAGGGCGAGAATGATGAGCGAGTTGTCTGAATGCAGCTTGCATTCCCAGACACAGTTGAAATTATTCAGCATGTTATTGAGGGCTGGCAAGGGTTTCAGATATAAGTTACACTAGTGCTTTTATGGCATTATTCAGGGTCCAGGGATCGAGGGTGGAGGAAATAAATATTGTGCTTATCCTGCAACAAACTTCCAGTCTTGTAATTAGGGTTGCCAGCTCATTATACTGATGTACCAGACAGTACAAAAATAAGCTGTCCCCTAAAGCCTATTTTCAGCACGTATCTGTGCATTCTTTGAACAGAAAGCATTTTTACTTGTGTTCTAGAGTTGCCTGATTGATCCATGACTGATAATTAAAGGGAACAAAGATTGAAAAGTCACATTACAAATGAGTTGTTACTATTTTATTTACAACTCTATTTAGTGACAAGGCCTTTGCAGGCTTTTTAAACCACAGATTGCTGACATTTTTCTTTTGGTAACCCAACTTTATATTCCTTTTAATGAAATGCATTTTCACACTAAGGCAGTAAAAAGTAAAATCCAAATTTAAGAAATAGGCAGAGTGGGGGCCCAGGGGGTACTGGAACTAGAAAACAAACAGCCTCTGTAACCAGTTTCAAAGGTGTGTAAATATTGTAAATATTGTAATTGCATTTATATAGCACTTACTACCCCTGATGAGGCGCCAAAGCGCTTTTTTGGCGAGTAGAACGCTTCTCCGGAACCCATAAAGAATTAGTGTTGAATTAGTATATTGAAATATGAAAGTGATGTAAGTGGTGGATAGGTTAGTTAATTATTTGGATTCAGAAAGATAGCTGGAGGATGGAAGAGGGGAAAAAAGGTGTGCATTTATATAGCACTTGTTACCCCTGATGGGGTGTTGAAGCGCCTTTTTGGGGGGGCGAGTAGCACTCTACTCTGGAAATCCATAAAGCATTAGTGGTGAATTAGTATAGTGAAATATGAAAGTAATTTGAGTGGTGGATATATGTAACCCACCCCCAAAAATGTATCCAGTTCAGCAGTGTTCAACTCCTGTCTGGCAGGTCAATTACACAAGGTATAATAGGAAATCAGCACCCATCCAGAAAGTATTGTCTTTATAGTCTCAGATGTCCACAGTACATATTGAAATGCACAATCTTGTGAAAAAAGGTCCAAATTCTTGCAGAGTTTCTTGTTCATGTTCTTTATTATAATATTTCAGCACAAGAAAAATCCAAGAACACAAATGGATTTACTTCTTAGCCAGCCAACGTGTTTCGTCTCTACAATTCTATATGTACTGTGGACATTTGAGACTATAAAGACAATACTTTCTGGATGGGCGCTGATTTCTTATTATACATTTCAATTTTGGGCTTTGCCCTTGAAGGACCAAATGGGGTTGTGTTCCTTGGAATCACAAGCACCATCAATTCGAATTACAAGCCACAGGTGAAAGCAGGTGCAATTTGTTTTACCTCAACCCTTGTTGTCTTTTTACATAAACAATTACACAAGGTGTATAGCTGGCTACACA
This sequence comes from Lissotriton vulgaris, assembly GCF_964263255.1. Taxonomy (NCBI): domain Eukaryota; kingdom Metazoa; phylum Chordata; class Amphibia; order Caudata; family Salamandridae; genus Lissotriton; species Lissotriton vulgaris. The sequence goes on from NC_141696.1 coordinate 616,844,667, forward strand.
TAGGAACATGGGAGAAATATGAATGTTCAGAGTTGATTAAAGGAATCACCAGGCTCACCTCAGTTTTAAAGCTGGGTCAAGTCCATTCACTGAGGTAGTGGAGCCTGGGTAAAGCGCTAAACATGTATCCCTGCCCCTTTACATGGACATCGAAACAGTAGTAAAGGCAAACAAAAGCCTGAACAAAAAACACTACATAAAAAGAAAAAAAATACTTTATTTTCGGTTTTCTCTAAAGGGATTCCTCTTCTGTTAAGCCTACAATCATGCCTTTTATGACCGGAGCGTAGGAAGTTATGAATGCCATTCAAATGTAACAGGAAAGTTTCAAAGGTTCGCTATCAATATGTCAGTTTTTGGTTCAGCTACCCCCAAGCATATATAAAATAACCTGAACAGTTTAGCAGCCAATAACCATTCTGAAATTCCCTATCAAGGCAGCATAAAACAGGTCGCACTCTGGATGTGCATTTTGTGCTCCTTTCTTTTTCCTTTTTGCTATTTTCTGCTTTGTTGTGCCCTTTTGTGTTATTTGTACCCTTCTTTTAGTTTTTTCTACTAGTTTGTGCTCTTTTGTGCTCGCTTTGAGCTCTTGTTTGGCTCTTTGTGCTCCGTTTCCAAGATATGCACGGGTTGCACATGGTCTTTAAAGACCTGTGAAAAACTTGGGGTGCCGGAGATAAGGCTCCAGACACTGCCCGGACGGGTCCCCTGCATCCCGAGCTGCAGCAGCTGCTCGAATTGAGACACAGGAAGCCTAATGGGCCTGGAAGGAACAAAGGAAGGTTATGTGGTGGCGTGGAGTGCGCGCCCCCTAGAGGGGATGCTGGGCCCCGCCAGGGAGGCGCGCCCCACAGTTTGAAGACCTAAGCTCTAGATAAAAATTCCAGTCACTTGAAAAGGCAGAGGAGGACCTGGTCAACCAATCAAGAAGTGCAGCCTTATAATACATCTTTACAGTAGGAAGCGCCAGGCCTCCCTCTTCAGGGTCCAGCTGCAACACCTAAATTTTTCGTCTGGGCTTCTTACCCTGCCATATAAACTTTCTAATTTTGATGTTCACTCATTCGAAAAAAAACTGAGGGATTTTTATCATGATGTTCATTAACAGAAAAAGTTAAAGCAGAATAATACTTATTTTAACTAAAGCAACCTGACCCATAATAAATAAGGGGAGGTCTTGCCATAATTTCACTGTGTTTATAATTCACAATGAAAAAATCAGACAAAGTTATCTCCTCATAGCCAATAACACCTAATCAATGAATACAAAAATGACATATCATCGCATTCTGTACATGGACCCAAAATCTACAAAGAAAAACAAAGTAACCCTAAAGAATAATACATTTTTGATAGAGGCTTCCATAAACATCTGGACAGACCACTAGGAGGTAGTCATAAACACACACGTATGAGTCAAACAACTGCTTCAATTTGTTTGCAGTGGGACACCCTATAATTTAGAAACACACTATATTTCCATTGACTCCAGTGTCGTCTACATGACCACGATTCAGCCTGTCATCTTCTTAGGCCTCCTCAGGACAAGGTTAAGACATTATTTTGACACCCATATATATAAGGCAGAATCGTCAATTCCTTTAGCCAAGGTTTAAATCCTTTTCAGGGGGGAAACATCCTTTACAACGCAACTTTTACCACGCAGTGCCTTTACCACACAACTTTTACAACGCAAACAATTACAACGCATTGCGCTGGGGGGGCGCTCTAGGATAGGGAATACGTTTAATTTACCATTCAACACCTTCCCTAATGTCCACGGGGACTGGAGTTGGAATAGTAAATTAAACTATTCACTATCCAGCACCCCAAAGCGCTATGCGTTGTAAAGGTTTTCATTGTAAATACTGCGTTGTAAAGGCATACGTGGTAAAAGCATGCGTTGTAATGTCATACATCCTTTTCAGGGTGATGGAACATCCATGCCCCACGATCTCCCTATGTTAATTGGTCCAAGGTCGAACACCCAGGGGAGCACTCCGCCCGAGGCGTCCCCCTACTCCTTTGGTAAGCGATTGCCTCACTATCACATGTTGCTCTGCAAATCCGTTTTGCTTCCTAAGTACTAAGGAGGTAGCTTGTGGAGTGTGTAGCTGTAGTATGTCCTATATGGGGAAAGTTCAGCGTGCTGCAGCAAGCCCTACCATTTGATCTGGTCATTGTGCTACAAACCTAGGGCTGCTGTTTTTGCATGCATTTTTAATGGGTGCGTGAGAAGGTGCTGAGTGCACTTCATACCCTATAATTTCAGTCTACGGTGTCTGTGTAGAGTATTTGGGTAGCTTTGTCGTCTTATTATTTTTTTTACAACAAATTTTATTAGCATTCGTATTTTGGGGATCCAGAGGATCCGGGGTATATGAGACATACATTTCAAATGTAGGATATGACAATGATACCACTTGTCCCATCTGTTGTACATGAGGTGTTTAAATAAAAATACAGTAACAAAGATAACAAAACTATACAAAATAATGCGCCATTCAGCATTACATTCTGTGTTGTGGTCTCCCGCATCCCCAACATTATTTACAAGTCTTGGTTGAATTATGCTATTCATGCCCATATGCCATTATTTCTTAATCTAATCAACGATCTACTGTAGTGTGTGACTCCAGTGGTAGATTTCTGAGATAGCCCATCTTTGCCATATTTTAGTCTGTTTCTGTGGGAGCTTTTCATCTTTAAGGAATTCAGCTGGAACTCCTATCTATGTGCTATGGTTCTATGGCTTTGTAAACAAGAAATTAGCCAACCCTTCAGTTATTTAGTTCCTGCAATTACTAAAGGCAAAATGGATAAACACGTTCCTTCTGTTTACCATAGAAATTTAATTTTCAATCCATTCATTATTTAATTTTTTTGAAAGTATAATCATATGTGGAAAAAGGGTAAAACATTGTCATTTCAACATCAACCAACATAACATAATCCTGTGGTCAATTGTGCAAATATTAACAATAAAATTGATGTGCTACAAGGCTTGTGCCGACGCGTTTCGAATCCAGGTAATGAATCCCCGGACTCTCTTCAGGGCTTTGCTATTCTATATAACAAATAATGTTGAAGATGATTTTTTTCATTTTATGTCTTTGAATTACTTCTGATTAACGATTAGGTGTTTCTTGACAAATACCAATTGACTTTTGTATATGAATTGTTCATTATTATGATTTATGTTTTTTTGTTGATATAATTTATTGTTAATATTTGAATTGATCACAGAATTATGTTATGTTGGTTGATGTTGAAATGACAATGTTTTACCCTTTTTCCACGTATGATTATACTTAAAAAAAATGAAATAATGAATGGATTGAAAATTAAATTTCTATGGTAAACAGAAGGAACGTGTTTAGCCATTTTGCCTTTAGTAATTGCAGGAACTAAATAATTGAAGGGTTGGTTAATTTCTTGTTTACAAGTTCATTTGGCCCAGCCCACCCTTCGTCCCTTGGGCCAAACTCCCTTTTTTTGCTATGGTTCTATGGTTGGCCTGGCGTATTGTACAGAATGGTTGCTGAGTTTCTAGTGTTGATTGGCTTGGCCTTAAAGAGATATGAAAGATCCCTCAGAGGTCTGCAGCTTGGAATGTCAAATTTGTATGTTCTTCTGAGAGGTGAGTTAGTTGTGTCATTTTCTTCAGTGGATTGGAAAGGTGTTCTAAAGTTTGCTGGCTTGGACTGAGAAAGAGCAGCCTTTCAGTTAGAAGGCCCTGGGTTCAGGGCTTGGGGCTTCAATGGTCTTGTTGAGTTGCATGCATTTCATTAATCTTCTAACTAAATCATGGTTTGGAAACACAGTGCTGGTCATTGTACTAGTGGAGAATCAAGATATACCGCTAACAATCAGTTACAGTATGAGGGCCTTTGAACAACATTCGTAGACCCTGGCATCACATGATACGTGATTCATTCCCCTTTTTAATTCAAAACATTTTGCAAGATCTCCAGTTTGTGTATCCATTAAAACCACCCTGGAGAAACCATCGGGTCTCCCTGTTACCTCCCCCCACCACCTCACCCCTGAGGCAGCTCTACCCCTTTGGAATTTCGCAGATCAGATTGGTAAGTGAGGCGGGGTTGAGGTTCAAAGGTGCACATTTATCACAGTGCTGATATGCAAATGTCACAATGAGGAGTAAATGCCTACGAAATCCCGCCAGTCTAACTTATGCTGAGCTTCAAATCTAAAATTGAGCGCAACGCTGGTTCTTTATTTCAGTTGAGAAGCTCAGAGTAAAAGCAAAGCACAAATGATCACAAATTGTGATTTATTTAAATTCAATAATAAATACATACGTTCACAGAACTGATGTCTACTGGCAGTCACTCCCTGCGAAAAGTAATTTTGAGATTACTGCAGGTGTAGGCTATCCTTTTCATGTTCCAGGCTGAAACAGGCTTGAGTATTAGAATTGTCGATCGAAAAGGAAATAGGAACACAGATTTATGGATAGGACATCATTCATTCTTGCTCGATTTATTGCTTAGAAAACATTTTTAACTCCATTATACGCTGATAATGTCTGCTGTAATTGTGTTATGAATCTTTCTTAAAGAATAAATGCAGCGAGTATTTTGTATTGTCTATTAAGCTATGTGCCAATTTTTTTCGAGTGATAACAGGATAGAGAGCTCTTGCACGATGATAAATATGTGTTTTCTATTAACTATGATAGAGCGCGCGGGTCACCCGGGTCACTTAGATTACCAAATTTTCCACGCACTGGGCCCTGGCGTGCATATGATGACAGTGTTTTGCAATGAACCGGGTGAAACCTCTGCCACGCTACTATGAGTAATCGAGTGGGTGACTCTTACACCACTTACTATTCATGTACCTGACTTACCACAGGCACATTACTCCTGACGGATCAGGAGCTAGCAGTGGACAGGTGATAAGGGTTTTCCTAAAAGGGAGAAAATTCTACTTTACACATTTAATACCTTTAGTATCGCTTTAATGTATAATGACCACAGACACCTTGATGGTTTTAAGGGTTTTATATAGTATAAGTTTTAGAACGAAAATGCCATTACAAGTAGGCAAATGCAAAGTAATACATCAATGATTAGTATCAGTACCAGGATATAACTATGGATTAAAGTGAGTATCATAGAGTAAAAGGGAACACTATAGGGCATGAATCCCAATAAACATATTAACTAATATGGTTTAAACTAGGGCAAAACGTGAGGAGGACCTAATGTGTGACCTGATAATTTTATACTACTTCCTAAACCTTATGCTATCTTTCTAACTTCACGGCAACCATACTAAGGGAAAGGGAATAAGTGGAACAATCTGAATAAACAGTTGGGTTCAACAATGTCCTAAAGGAAGGGTAAAAGTGGAACATTTACTAATAATCAATTGCATGAAATTACATTCAAAGGAGATATGGAGAATATCACAGGCAAGATTGCTTTAATCAGAGGAGGAAAAGTTGAGGGTTTAGTATAGACAGACACCTATGCCAATATTTACCTAGGTGAGAATGAGGACTAACCCTGGCCACGGGTCAGTTGGGAAAGAACGGGACAAGGACCCTCAAGGATTCAGGAAATACCAGAAGGTGAGCAGGTACGGCTCATGGACAGTCAGGACAGGATACCCCTCAGGTCTGGGTCAGGACTGGGTTCACCAAGGCACGACCAACCCCTCACAGCTTCGGATGCAACGCCAGCGTTACCCCCTCTTCTGCACGGAATCTGCCAAAACCCCGATTGGGTTTTCGAATCTCCCAGCAAAGTGCTTCGCTTTAGCACTTAGGACTAATTTCCACCCCTTGGAGTTTGTGGAAAGTTTCAGGCAGAATGCTCCGCAGCACTCTGTATCAGGCACCTATAGAGTTCGTAGGGTCAGTGACAGGTCTGCTACTCGGACAAGTCGGACAATTTCTCTAAGCTAAGCTAGGCTATATATACTGTTTTGAGTCCCCAAGACCACCCATAAATGTTGCAAAATGACAAAGTCCCATCTTCTGATTGGTCAAGAGAGGTGGTTAGGTCATAGGTACCACCTATATTCTTATTACGTATTTCACGTGACATTACCCTCCCCCTAACATCTGGGTTCCCAGGCATACGTGTGGGAAAGTACAATAGTGAAGAAAAGGTTTGCAACATTGTTGCGCATTTCAGAGTAAAAATAGCAGGTCTTCAAGGGCGAAGGTGCGCCTGGAAAGGACAGTCCCCTTTTCAATGGCCAACTGGCCAGGTTCCATTGCTGCACGTCCCAGATCTTTGATCACGTGATGAGGGATACGTCAGCTTCAAAATGGTTCCCATCCCTACTTCAAGGCCCTCATTTACACGGTACATGAAAAGTAAGCGAAAACAAATTAATAACACAGAATCAAATGAATACACTGTACACCATGACCAACTACTCTTAATCCCTTATTTTATAATACTTATAGCATTAAGAGTTAGTGCAGAAAAGATGCATAGACAAAAGCGGCTTAAGATAGCATGAAGCATGATTAGTGACAAGCGGCCATTTTAACACCACTGCGCATGAGCGAACTTTTCCCTCCAGATTGCGAGTGCGTCACATCACATGGGTATGACCGACGCATGCGCAGACTGGATTTCTGCAAAGCGGCCATTTTATTAATGTGCAAGCTTGATTATGATGAAAACACATAGGCAAGCCTCCTAGGGACACCCGTGTGTTGGGGAAATACAAATAAATGACAAACAATCGGAGTTAGTGCAGTTACGATTTAGGCGAGGTTCATGAAAGAGAGCAAGTCGCGTTACGTGCGAATCCTTGCTCCATCAACTATTCATAAGCAAAGATTGCAGGGAAACTGATCATTGCAAGTATATGATTTTGCCATTAAATAGCATTTAAATCCCTTTTCTTTTTTTTTCTTTTAGGAGTTCCAGACGTCGGAGAAGAAGAGTCAGAAGGCCTTATTTTCAGCAACAAGTTGCCTTTAGAACCAGTGGTGGCTGGTGACATTTCAAAGTGGTGGGCCGTAAAAGATGGGATGAATTTCACATAGTGAGTGAGTCTGTCCAACCTAAGGACGTTCAGCCAATGCGTCATTCACCCAATTAACCCCCAATTTATTCCAAACATGTTTCCATCTTCCTCTGGATTAATCCGTTTATCCTTCCTTCTAGACACTCTCCTCTCCTCCTTCACTCAGTTACCTACCCAACCATCTAGGTATCCACTTACTAGAAAATCATCCATTCATTTGTCCATCATATGGAGTATTCACCCATTCAACCTTGTATACATCCACTCATTCTACTGGACACACTCTCCTGTAACTCTTCTGCCCTCCCACCCATCTATGTATCCTTTCACCACTGGAGAATCACCAGAGCATCCAGAGCATCCAGCCATCCCCAGGCGATCTCCCATCCATCCATGTATCTCTCTATCCATCTATCTTTCCACACACTAAACCAGGTAGCCTCAAGTAATCTACACATGCTCTCCCATCAAAACATCTACTCAGCCTACTAAATAGAAAAGATACAGTCTTCGAATTGTCTTGCCATGCATACTATTCTTATTTTCATGAGGTCACAAATAGTTTGCAGTGCACCAATTAAAACTAGCCCTCTTTATGAGGTACAGAAGGAAAGTGAGAGCCTACATCATTGGTTTACAAATCCCACTGCATACACGCTATTGGTTTCGAATAATTCTAAAAGAGTACTTAAAATACAGCAATCACTGTTATAAATCCTAAATTGTAAATAAGTGCATCAAAAGCAGCCATTATGACCCCATACTAGTGGTCTAGAATAAAAGCAGGACTTTAATCTACACAGCACATTTGCCTGACTTCCAACCAGCAGAGGGGGATTTTAGCACTATAAATGAAATGACATGGTGAAATACATTTAAGTCCCTATTAAATAGCTAATAATGTAATGCCTCGATTTCCCAAAAACACTCTTGATATACACAACTATAGTTTTAAAATGTTCCTTTTTGTATCTACGACAAGCAGACTGAAGCATACAGTACTTTTACTTGCAGCATTTAAAACCTGAGAAGCATTGAACAATTCGCTAAAGATGACATCAGAGAAAACGTCAGGTTTCACATTGCTCATAAAGATCGCAGTTTACTTCCCAAATCTACCATATGGTCTGTAATAAAATGTAAGCCTTAAAATCACAGTATCGTGAATAGCCATATATTACATTGAAAAAAAATAAAAACATCACGTGCGGCATTAAGCACACAAGGAGAAGGTAAACAAACTTTATGCCCCCCTATGTGTGCATGAAAGTTGTAGTTTACAAACACAGTACTTATGTACTTGATGCACAAAATACGTCACTGCAAATTATGTACCACTACAAATTCTGTAAAAAAAAAAACTGGCCAAAACACTAGTACACCAAACCTGCTTAATTAATTAGTGCCACTTAGCGCAGTTTATGTACTCAAATACTTTAAAGAAAATATCCATACACCCACGCATTTCACGGACCAGTCACTGAGTGTGGAAAATGTCTGTGGTGCCATTCAAGTTCCAGTTATCTATATAAAAAAACAGTACGTGTCTGCGGACCGGAGGAGAGAAAGTGCATGCAGCCGCAGTGCTATTTCCCACTCCCAGCATCTCGACTGCTCCGAGTAGAATCAGGAAACCCTTTCCTCAACTCTCCCTCTATGCCTTAATTGATTCCACTTACCCTCTTTTCCTCCTCCCTGAGAGGGTTGAAATTAGTTAACTGTTCAGAGGCTGGCAACGAAATCCTAAAATACACGAAAGAAGGGAAGTGCAGACTTTTAGCACTAATTCCATTTCTAATTTTAGTTTCTTTCCAGGCTCGTCGAGGCACGTTAACACAATAAGGGGGACTTGAGGTGAATTAAATTCAACAGTCACCAGTTAGGCAAACCATTCGTTTTATTTGGCCTTTCGTTGCCATCAGCTATAAAAAACATTGGGAGCCACACGCACAGAAGCAAGCACACAATCGCTGTTTGCTTTGCAATACTGGTGGGGGGTCACGCGGGGAGGGGAGTGGGGGGACCGGGGAATCAGAATAAAGAAAGAAAGAAAACGTACCTGACCGCTGGTAAGCGCCACATCTTCTGGGACCTTGCCGCCTTCACTGGAGCGGCAACCCCGCCCTCCGTCCTCAGCCAATACTGGCGCTGGAGCAGTGCCAAGATTGACACAGGGCACGGTTGCTTTCTGCCCGCCCCCCATTAGGAGAGCGAGGTTTCACTCTTCTAATGGGCATGCGCCAACCAAGCAGGCACAAGTGCGCATAAGTGGGCAAGGCTGAAAAATGGGCCCTCCGTCCCCACTCATGCACACCTGTTCTGCTGCCTGCCCCTGACAATGCCTGTCAGTCAACATGACACAGGACCGCCCACCCCCTTCAGACTCTGAAGGGGGTGGGCCATCCTGCATCATGCTGACTGACAGGCATGGTCCCTCGGCGTCTTTGAACTTAAGTAAACTGAGAGTTTCCTTCAGTTCAGGGACGCCGAGGGAGCTGCGGGTGCGGGCGGGGGGGGCAACGGCCCAAAGCCCCCAATGGACGCACTGCCACTGAGTGTGGGTATATGTGCGTGTGCATGTGCACATGCATTGGTGCCTGCATGTTGTGTGTGTTTGTTTTCTTTACACAAGGACCAGATCTTTTGTCTTTGACCTTGCTTTATTTTTTCAGTTTCTGTGGCTTCCACTGTTTTGTAGACATGTGTTTTCTTTACTTTTGAGATGAAGGGAGGTTGAGCCCAATTAAAATTGCATTGCCTCTGTATACTGGAAGCTGGAACAGTAGGTGAACTACCTTCTACCAGTGCAGTGAGACGATGATAGCAGAGCAATTAAAGACCGCACCACTGGTGGTTTGTAATACGTTATTACAAGTGACCGGGTACATCATTCCTTATTACTGGCTTATTCAGTTGTGCTTTTAATAGGAAAAGTAAAATACAGACTGCTAAAGGAGAGTACAGTTTCTCACATATTAAATACAGAATAATGTATCAGCATTTTAGCATTATAGAGATAAGTGAGAGAGTGGTGTGCCATTGAGGCCTGAAGCAGATTTTTGATGTCATAGGTACAGATCTCCCAGGCCTCTTATAAAATCCTTGAGAAATTTCGTAAAGGGCAAAATGATAATGATGATGAAGATCTGTGGTTATATTGATAAGCAGCAACCTACATTATATTATCATACAAAATCTCTATATTGATGTAATTGCTACACTTTCCAAACTGCTTTATTAACATTCTTGCTTTCTGAACTATCCTTGAAAAAACACCACTTGGCATCTCTTTTTTCAAAATGTCCCCATGGGGACAAGCCCCACGAACCACCCTTGATATGTTTGGGCTCGCTCGCTACAGTGTGCCGCACACAACTTTTACACAGCACCACTTTCAAATTACACCAGCCGCAACTGCCCATTATAATCGGAAAGGATCCCCTCTTTCATCATGGAATGATGGTGAATATGCACCACAGACCTGTACGGCTAGTGGGTGGTCTTGTTAGAACTCTCAAGATGATTAGATATTCCTTTAAAGACTTTGAAATACAAAGGACTTCTTTAACCGCATCGCTGCTGCGGTGATTTTTGCGCTGTGCTGCAAATTACCATTTTGCTGTTGTCATGACGAGCTCAGCTCGTCATCAGCACACGACACCCGTGGGTGATGACGAGCTGAGCTCGTCATCAGCATCGAAAGGGTTAAATGCAGTACTGCTCTGTTTTTTGCAGCTCTATTCACTGCACAATGGGAGTATTTCCAGAAAAGAGAGGAACTTTTTTTAAAGTATAATTGGGAGGAATATACTATTCAGCTTGATAGTTTCGTGTTTTGTTTGGGTAGCTTTTCAATATACTTTTGTATTGGTGACAGCAGCCAGTCACAACAGTGCTACAAAGTGCTTCTGGAGAGGTGAATACATCATATATTTGAAGCGAGGATGTTGATGTCACTTTGAGGTCAGTTATGTCTAATTACCCAGAATGTTTGAGTGCTTCCATGCAAAATCAAGGCATTTTGGAGCGCCAACATCAAAATGTGGTAAAAACAAAAATAATCTGACCAGATGTATGATGAAATTTCATGACAGACTGTGCGGGTAACAGCCTTTACAACGCGGGTATTACCACATGCCACCATTACAACGCTGCTATTACAATGCAAGTCGTTACAACGACTTGGGCAGGAGGGCGCTGTTGGATAGGGAATAGTTTGATTTTCTATTCCAACACCTTCCCTACTGTAACGTGCCACAAGCTAACCGTGGGTTACAACCCTTTATAACTTCAAGGGTTTGCGTGGTGGGGTTGTGAAATTAGACATGTGCTGTCCTTTCCAATCTCTATGGAAGAAGGGCTACTTATCTTTTTTGATTATGCAAATGCAAAAAGAAGCCAATCTTTGTGGAATAGTTAGATGACTGAGAGCATGGGTGGATAAGTGAATTGTTGGATTGATGGGTCGATGAATTACTGAGTCTGGATAGAAGACTGCATCGACAATGAATGGCTGAGTGTGTGCATGGATTGATGAATGAATGAGTACATGGATGGGTGATCAGTAAGTAGAGGAGCAAGTGTATGGATGCAAGGATAGATGGATGTGACTTTTGCATTTGGTTTTCATTGGCCTGACCTGTTTGGGAGCATTTGGAGTCTTCTCAAGCTTTGTTCTAAGATTGAGGGTGCCACAGAGAGTCCTAGCTGGATTATAATTGTGTGGTATGATTCAGCTTCCCATGAATTGCTGCCACAGGTTCTTCATCTTGTATCTGGTTATTACCTTGGGTTGACTTTGGCATGGTAATAACCAAACTGCACTTGCAGGTCACCTATGGGTGCAGCTAGTGCTGGGACTCGCAGTTTCCTAAATCACCGACTTCATAATGTGCTAACAGAAATTGACCTGGTTGAGACTGGGCTCCGACAGCACCTGCTGTGTACCGAAGTTCATGGGCAAAAAGTTGCAGATGCTACCTCCTGCTATAACATGGCACAGGACGAGAAGATCAAACATCAATAAAGGGATGTCCTGAGAAGCAACACAGTTCCACTGATACTGAATATAATGCCTAATAGGTTCTCATTCTTCCATCCTCATTCCTTCCTTCTTCCAGCCTCATTCCTTCCTTCTTTTCATTTGTCTTGGCAGCGACTTAATTTCTCAATCTCTTCTCAAGGCTTGTGTATCTTTTGATATTGTACTTATATGGGGTGAGGCAACATTCTGCACACCTTATAAAATCGACTGTGTACAAAACTTTAGCTATTTGGGTGTTTCCTTGGATTCAAATTTACTATGGAAATCCCAGATAGAAAAAAGTAAAGTAAAAATCACACAAAACTTGTTACCCATTATAAAAAGACTTGGAAATAGTCTAAACAAAGTAGTTTTGCTTGCTCTGGAGATTTTTAAATTTAAAGCACAGGCAGCTGCATTATATGGAGCTGAATTATGGGGACCCATGTGCAAAAAATCTTTCGAACCTGACAAAATATATTTTTTTAGAGCTTTATTAAGACTACCGATTAGTACACCGTTACTACCGCTCATCTTAGATCTTAACTTGAAACGTACTGACTACCATGCAATTCTGAGACCTCTGATGCTCTGGGTCAGAATCTGGTCGACCCCTGAGTTGTCAAACTATAAGGATGGTCTGAAAGAAATAATGGATTTGAATTGTAGTAACACAATTCCACGGTTCAAACACGTCAGATATTGGTTAACAAAAATTGGGTTAGCACATTTCTTGGACGATCCATCTATATTATCCTCAACCTCGAAGAAAATTTTAAAATTATCATTCTGGGCCCATTTAAATCAAAATATATTGATTGGAAGAGTGTATGGATCAATAACGAATAGGTTCCTCACGTTTAAAGATGCGGCATAGTATGAATGCTTTCTAGATGAGGTAGAACCACCGCTAGCCAAGACACTTTATTTGAAATGCAGATATGGCATTTTGCGGATAAATGCATGTGTAGCGAGGTGATCTAACTATAACAGTAACGACCAATGCACTTTATGCCAAGGTGAAGTTAAGGAGGATGAATTTCACATTTTGTTTTTTTGCCCGGCTTATGGGGCCTCTTGAAAAAGATGGATCAAACTCCTTTGCCAAAACATAGGCGTAAGATCATGTAATGAGGCTGGTAGAATCTTAAAAACGGATACCAGCCAGGTTATTGTTTTTGGCATCAGCAGATTTTTGTTAGCCACGAATTTCATTAGAGTTAAATTGGGTTTAAAATTCTCGTATCAATTTCTTGTTTTTTTTTAAAATCGCAAGCTGCTCCATGTTTTATGGTATAAGGAATTGGTAGACCTATCCACTTATTTAACAGACTCCAATTATTATTAAATGTTGGATTGCTGAGGTCTTACTGGTAAATTTTTATATATTTTTACTTGTATATATGCCTTTTTATATTTTTAACTATTTATAGAAGTTTTATACGTAATGATGATCGCCCACGAGACTGTCTCCCCGAATTTTTGTTAATTGTAACATACCTCGCTTGTCATTGTTCAATCGTGCAAATTATGTTTAATGCATCGAGTTAATATGAATACGCATGTGTTTTTTAATGTACCTTTTATGGTAAAATGTACAGAAATAAAGATTTTTGAATTTGAATTTGAATTTACTGCACACCTCTCTGTTAAATGTGTACTGATGATATAGTCTATGGGAAATTACTAAAACTGTCTCTTGTCTGCCCTAAAATGAGTCTTTTGAGTGTAGCACTTGGAAGCCCGTGTTTAAGCTGGTCTCTGGCCGACAATATCCTTACATGAGACTTTCCTGCAATAAAATAGCATTACTCTATTCAACAAAGGGGCATTGCTTAGTGATTTGTTTTTGGGCAAAAAGGTAGCCAAAGGAGAACAACTTCCTGCTTGAGTCAGTTTGAGCTGTATCAATAATCTCCTTGTCAATAGTGTTTGGGGTACAGCAACTGGTTTTGGTGATGATGGATGGGCAGGCATCTGGTTAATATGGCAAAGAACAGACATGCTTCTAATTCAGAGGATGAAGGGCAAGTAGATCCTGGCTCTCATGATTAATTAGTGGGGGTGCCACAGCCAGGAGGTCCAGTCTCTGGTGCTAATGGGTGGTGGAGGCTCATAGCTCTGACTGTAGATTGGCAGCAAAGTCGGGAGTCTGCCTGCCAACTACAAACAGCTTCATGACTCTTACGATGATAGAAATTTCTCAGTCCATCATCATCTGACCCAGATGTCTGTCTACCTAAGTCTGTTGATAGCTGACAAAGCCTCCTGCGCTGATGATTTGGAGATCAGGCTCTTGGCTTGGTGGCAGTCAATGAGAAGTTTCCTAACTTTATCCATGACATCACATGTAACTGATGATGATGTTCAGAGAACGTCTTGCCTCTGACGATGAAGGCATGAATGCTCCTGGCTGCATTTTCATTACCATGATGATGATGACTGATGGGGAGGTCCCTGGTTCTAATGGTATTGTTGGGCAGGCCTCAGCCTGGCAGTTGATTGGGCAGGCTACTGTCTCTGGTGGCAAAAGGTTTGACAGAACTTAGCTCTGATGATAATGATTAAATGGGCAGGTGCTTTGCTCTAGTGGAAGTGAACAGGGTGTCTAATATAATGATGATGATAACAAAGAGGAAGGCTCCTGGTTCAGATGCCTTGTATTCCCTCTAGATGCTGCTGAAGGTGTGTCTAAGTGGAGTGTTTCTCAGTCAAAAATCAATTTTTTCGGTGGATGCAGAGAGGGGGGTAGGTGAGTGGATATTTATAGCCTGCCCATGAGCATGACAGCAACCCTCAGATCCTCGCTCATGGGCGGAGGATGGACACTTTCTGGGAGCGTCTGCAGCACAGTCTTTAAAGAGGGCTCTACTGGGAGCGCAGAGCATGCTTCAGCAGACCCATCATCTTGCTCTACCTACCCACGGTAGTGGGGAAGCTTCCTTGTGGTCTGTTTCCAATCTTTTCCAAACAATTCAACCTTGCAGTTGATTGTGCCTCTTCCCTACTTGATTTTACCCTGCCTGCTTCATCCTCCCTCCCTTTTACGCCCTTTAGCTCCCCTCCTTTGCCTACATAGGCCTTGTTCACCCATCGCCCCTCCCAATGAGCCAGTCATTCCTCCACCATGCTGTAGGTGACTACTGAACATGTTTGTTGGTTGCCTGCCCCATGCTTTCTACTGCACTGTGGCTGTGCTAAAAGTACCTGTCAAGAGTGCAGAGCTGCTGGGAGCATGGCGAGTGTGGAAGATAAAGACAGCAACTCCCTTCAAATGCATAGTCCAAGTGCATGGTGGACCCCAGAGGTGAAACCACAGAAAAAGATCCTGCTGGTGATAGAGAGTGGTTACCTCCCAACACTGAGCTACACTGTTTATCATCATCATCATCAAAATAACTTTATTCGATTCAGAAGAATCATAAAAGTATACAATTTAAAAAATGTCATACATACAAATTCAAAAATGGTATTACATATTCAAAGGTTCAGAGGCAAGAATGAAATACACAGTATATCAAAAGAATAAAGTCAATAAGACATTATATTAATACATAATAATTCCTAAATAAGAACAAGTCTAATGGAACTAAACATGGAACTACATATAGGAACAGTTAATAACAGTCTCAAATGCCCCAAAACTTCCTTATATATTCAAGGTCAAATATCCCTCAGGAGAAGTTTAGTAACTTCTCTTGGAACCATATAGAGCGAGCAGGAGACCGTAAAGTGCACTGTGCGTTGTTAAGCTACGTTATTACATATGCAAGGGGGTACACTGATTATCATTGTGGGGGTGAATCCCCATCTTTGGAAATGACTGAAATGTTGTGTGACTTTGAGTAGGAGATATACTTCACAATGATGAGGCAAAGTCTCTATACTGATAATTACTATGATGTGAGGGAGGCTTGTTTCACCTGAGTTATTGATTTACAAAAGGGTTGGCTAACAATCCTTTCGGTATCCTCTGATTTTCACCTATCAGTTACTCTAGATCTGAAGGCGTGTAAGTGCTTTGGGTGAGTGATGTCTTGCAGCTGTTTGGCCTTGCATACCAGTTACTGTGATTGATTACTCTTCCTTGTGATCACTTGTGTGGAGTCGGCTGAAATGCATTAGAAAGTTTAAAGTTAAAATATTATTTGAATCAATGAGCAGTGATATGATTTTGTACCTTTAAATGACGCCAGTCTATCTCCAATAATTGTTTTGTCTCGTTCCAGAATGGCCACCACACTGTCATTAGAATGTGATTGACTTCCACAGGAGTGTGAGCAACAGTGGTCCCATGCATAGAGGAATTTCAAAGCAAAATTCAATATAGACACAATGGAAGCTATATTATATATTGACTTGCCCAGCCGGGCAGTGGTCCAATGTTTAATTTTCAACAATAATTTCCAGAAAGAATACCTTCAACAATTTCTTAGAGATGGGCACAAGCCTGTACCCAAACATTTACAGATTGCCATAGTTAGCAGAGAGGGCAGAAGGTAGAACAAGATTCTTAGGCAAAAGCTGTAAGTATACCAATAACAGAACTTTCATTCACACCATTACTGATATTACAGTAATTAATACAAAACACAGTATATGGTGTAGCAAGTGTCGACAGCGTTTTGATCCCATTACAAGGTTACAGGGATCATCATCAGGACTGAATAAAGCCTAATTATTCCTAGCCATGATAGCCTAAAGGAGAAGGAAAAATAACAAGAATTGTCCAAGAGAGGACACATGTTAGGGGAAGCTCAAAGCTTAAGGTGTACAATTTCTAGACAGTAGAGCATGAGTGACATTCCGTGTCGCCTTATGGGCCTAAGTAAACAGTTTTGTGCACACGACGTGAGGTGCAGTATATATCCAGTGTAAGGAGAATTACGAACTGTAAGGCATAGAAAGATCTGTTTTTCTTAAAGCGCTTGAAACCAAGAATTACCGGCGAATTTTTCAAAAAAGAAGAAATAAACTGCATACATATAGTTTCCTTATTTACTTAAAATTGCACAAAGTGAAAACATAAGAAATAATACAGTTACATCAATGCCCTCCAAACTTACATGCCCAAGGGCAACCTTACATTCAGCAATTTGAGCATCCAACAGTGATTGTGACATGCCCCATGAATGAGACTGTGGGAAGGGTTGCAACGGAGCAGATTGCAATCGAGACTAGGAGATAAGTGAAGAACGGTGAAGGATACGGCGCGTGAATAGTCCAAAAAGGTGCATAGGCGGTGATTCCGACCGAAGGACGGCGCATCAGGAAACAGTGTGGTGCCTTAACAGAGAAAGCATTCTGCGCGAGTAAAAAACTTACCCCAATATAAATCTTGCACACGGTGGTGCCGACCGGTAAAGGGTAGATGAAGCCGCAATTGCAGTTACGATCTAAAGGGGGACCAAGGTGGTCTGTTAGCATGGTAAACCCTTAATGGGCGGAGAGAAACAAAACGGAATCGCGAGCGCGGGTCTTGCCCGTGGGGAGGCTCGTCGTTCCGTTTAATTCAGGCAAAAGTTACTGTGATTGAGGCGGAGAGCAATATCCTAAATAAAAAGGAGCCCGTCAGTCTCAGTGTAAAGGGAGGGCCAAGCAGTAGGGAAACAATTGGAAACACGCTTACCCCGTTTCCAGAAGAGACGCGCCAGCAGATGGCTTGGTCGTGTCACTGGGAGCCTGGGGGGAAAAAGGAATGAGGCATTTTAAGAATGCGCGTCTAAGCAGACCGGAGTGGTTATTCTATCGTATATGCTGGTGCTTACCTCCACGATCGTCTGCCACAGCTTCCCGGTTCGGTGCAAGGCAGCCAATGAGGAATACAGATAAAGCAAAGCCAAGATTAGCAGAGAGGGACACGTGGTTGGGAGATTCAAATAAAAGAAGGACAGTAAGGGAGACTGACTTTGGGCAAAATCAGGCCAAGCCAAGGTGGGAGACAAGGTAACAGGGTGAATTATAAATAAAAATAAAAATAAAGATAAAAATGATTATAAAAATAAAAGGGACACGGAGGTAGCCATGTGAGGTGAGCAAAAGTGAGGGTCTCTTGACTAATTGCGACAGTGACTTGGGTGACAAGTTGACGAAGTGATGTCATGCTGTGACAGTATTGCAATTAAAAACAGGTATAATACAAACAAGTAAGCGACCCACACATTTCACTTGATTTTGACTTGATAAGCACAGTATCCATCAATCTATGTTAGGTTGGTCCAATCCTCTTGTTGGTTGAGTCCAGAATTCAGACTGTCAGATCGTAGTATCCATTTTAGTTCTTCCTTATTGAGAAGTTTGGATAGGTCCCCACCCCTGGGGGGTAGAATTATTTGGCTGATCACAGTCCACCTCAAATCGTTTTCAGTATGACCTTGGTTAATGAAATGTTCGACGAGAGGGGCTTTTTTGGTTTTGCATCTAATCCTGCTGCGGCTTCATCTACCCTTTACCGGTCAGCACCACCGTGTGCAAGATTTATATTGCGGTAAGTTTTTTACTCGCGCAGCATGCTTTCTCTGTTAAGGCACCTCACTGTTTCCTGATGCGCTATCCTTTGGTCCGAATCACCGACTATGCACCTTTTTTGACTATTCACATGCCGTATCCTTCACCGTTCTTCACTTATCTCCTAGTCTCGATTGCAATCTGCTCCGTTGCAACCCTTCCCACAGTCTCATTCACGGGGCATGTCACAATCACTGTTGGATAATCAAATTGCTGAATGTAAGGTTGCCCTTGGGCATGTAAGTTTGGAGGGCATTGATGTAACTGTATTATTTCTTATGTTTTCACTTTGTGCAATTTTAAGTAAGTAAGGAAACTATATTATGCAGTTTCTTTCTTCTTTTTTGAAAAATTAGCCGGTAATTCTTGGTTTCAAGCGCTTTAAGAAAAACAGATGTTTCTATGCCTTACAGTTCTTAATTCTCCTTACACTGGATATATACTGCACCTCACGTCGTGTGCACAAAACTGTTTACTTAGGCCCATAAGGCAACACGGAATGTCACTCATGCTCTACTGTCTAGAAATTGTACAGCTTAAGCTTTGAGCTTCCCCTAACATG
Source organism: Lissotriton vulgaris (assembly GCF_964263255.1). Lineage (NCBI taxonomy): Eukaryota > Metazoa > Chordata > Amphibia > Caudata > Salamandridae > Lissotriton > Lissotriton vulgaris. Next base: position 616,863,779 of record NC_141696.1, read on the forward strand.
TGTCCTCTCTTGGACAATTCTTTTTATTTTTCCTTCTCCTTTAGGCTATCATGGCTAGGAATAATTAGGCTTTATTCAGTCCTGATGATGATCCCTGTAACCTTGTAATGGGATCGAAACGCCATCGACACTTGCTACACCATATACTGTGTTTTGTATTAATTACTGTAATTTCAGTAATGGTGTGAATGAAAGTTCTGTTATTGGTATACTTACAGAATATAACAGCTTTTGCCTAAGAATCTTGTTCTACCTTCTGCCCTCTCTGCTAACTATGGCAATCTGTAAATGTTTGGGTACAGGCTTGTGCCAATCTCTAAGAAATTGTTGAAGGTATTCTTTCTGGAAATTATTGTTGAAAATTAAACATTGGACCACTGCCCGGCTGGGCAAGTCAATATATAATATAGCTTCCATTGTGTCTATATTGAATTTTGCTTTGAAATTCCTCTATGCATGGGACCACTGTTGCTCACACTACTATGTTCCCCGAGGTCCTGTACTGACTCGATTGGGTGCCATTGTTGTGTTTCAAAAAATATATTGTGCAATCGCTGGATTGCAAGGGCTTTTGCTTGTCCTTCCACTTCTAGGAGTGGGTTACTTTCCTTTCTACCCTCACGTTGAGCACTTTGTCCCTTATATTTCACTCTCACCTCCCTCCCTCTTTACTTGTGATGTCTGACCCACCTCCACTTTATTCTGACGAATACATTGACAAATTATGTGCTGGACGCTCTCTGTTCAGTGACCAGGACGATATTACAGTCCCAGGTAGCCCTAATCTTCTGGATGACCTAGAAAAACAAAAGAAGAAATTTGTACGCCTTGAGCTTATGACTCTAATTCTAACTGAATATCTAAGATCTAAAACTATACCATTGGGACTACAGGTTGGCAATATCCCAGGGGTGTTCACAGACAACCCCAAGTATATTACAGGGTTCAGTCATATTGGAACCACTTGCTCTAGGCATTGGTTGGTTTTGGGCATAATGAAAGCCGGGGAGGAACTAGAAAAACTAGCCGCTACTATTAAAGACTTGGAGAAACAAATCAATGAAAACGATACTATTACTGATGCAAAAAAACTATTTAAGAAAATTGAGAAAAACGTTGCTGAATTCCACCGTATAGAACAAAATAAAAAATCTGTGAAAGTCGAGAAAGATATCAAATCTTTCACCCAAGAGAGGACATACCCCTATCTTAATAAAGATTTTTATACCAACCGTAACTTCAACAGGAACCCACAGAATCCCAGACCCTGGGGGCGTTTCAACCTAAGAAATACGGTGGTTGGTTTTACAGACTCTTCTGCAGAATCCTCCGACAACTCTGATTCCTGTGAAGGCCCTAGTACCTCAAATCGTAACCCTAACCAACATTTTTTAGGGAGAGGACGAGGGGAGGAACCAAAACGGGGATGGGTAAAACAACAAGCGAGATGGCACAATCCCCCAGGGGAGAGACAAACGAGGAGCAAGTTCTATCAGTGGTAGCTGACATTGCTCCTACTAACATGACTATTCCGATATTTAACTTGTCTCAACACAATCTGTCCTCTCAAGAAATCTCCATCCTGAGTAAAGGACTCTCTTTTGTACCAACTATCTATCCTGACTTTCTAAATCTCCAATCCGAGTTGATGGGGTTCTTCCGTAAGATTAGACCCCGAGCATTCTTTGAACTCAACCCAGCTCAACCCAGAGCTGCTCTGACCCCTTTCAGACTCCCCACTACTTTTTCTCCTACATCAAGTATGATACCTAAAGAGATCACCACTTTTGAAAAAGTCATCCTCAAGGAACCGACTACCTTGGCCAAATCTCATACTTTCATTCCCTACAACATCTCCCTTGAGGAGAAAAATGCCATTTCCTCCCTGCGTGAAAGTAGTGAACTAATCATTAAACCGGCTGATAAAGGGGGTGGGATTGTACTACAAAATATAGCAAGCTATAAGAACGAATTGTCTCGCCGGGGTTCCAACACAGACCACTACTGCAGACTTAACACTAATCCCACGAGGGAACTTCAAACTTTAATCAAAAAGGTCACGACAGAGGCCTTTGAAACCGGATTCCTAACAAAACAGGAACTGAGTTTCCTTAATGTGGACCACCCTAGAATTCCGGTTATTTATACCCTGCCAAAGATCCATAAACGGTTGGAGGATCCTCCCGGCCGCCCTATATTCTCTGGTTGTGGGTCTGTGCTGGAACCTCTTGGCCACTATGTGAACTACTTCTTGAAAGATCTTGTGCCCTGTACTGTCTGGTATGTGCGTGACAGCATGTACATGATTAACTTGATCGAGAACCATCCTTTTGATCCAGCCAGTGAAATCCTATGTACTCTTGGTGTTGAATCACTGTATACGAACATTCCCGAAACAGAAGCCCTACTGGTCATGGAAAAATGTCTTAACACCCGGCCATGCCCCCACACTGTACCTACTCTCTTCATTATTCAATTACTTGAAATTTGCTTAACCCAAAATTTCTTTATGTTTGATGGTGAGTACTATCAGCAGGTGAAAGGTACTTCGATTGGTGCAATTTTTGCCCCTACCCTGGCCATTCTCTACATGGATTGGGTTGAATGTGACATCATCTTACCCTCTACAAACCCATTCCATCTAGGACTGGTACAATGGAAACGTTATATTGATGATGTTTTTATGATTTGGAACGGACCTACAGAAGCCTTGCCACTATTTCAGCATTGGCTTAGCAATAATTGTAATGGCTTGACCTTCACCTTATCCCACAGCAAAACTAGCATTGCATTCCTGGACCTCTGCATACAGCACAAGGATGGCCTATTGTATATATCCTTATTCCGTAAGCCTACGGAAAGGAATACTCTACTGAGCTACAGTAGTTGTCACCCACGAGCCCTGAAAGATAGCCTACCCTATTCCCAGTTCGTACGTTTGAGACGGAATTACTTTCTCAAAACGGACTACTTTAGGAAGGCCAACACATTGGCTGATAAACTTAGATCTAGAGGCTACCCTCGACGGCTAGTCAGAAACGCCATGAAAAGGGCCTGTACTGTCCTCGTGAGTCCCTCCTTGAGCCCAAAGACAAAAAGCAATCTGACCAATTGGTCTGTGTCACAACTTTCTCTGCAGTGTCAAACAAAATTTGTAAAAGCATCAAGAAGAATTGGCACATCCTCAATTCTGGAGATCTAAGACTTGAAGCTCCCATGTTTGCCTTCAAGAGAAGTAAAAATCTTAAAGACCATCTGGTAAGGGCCGCTCTTCCACCTCCCAAACCGTCTAAAACTCTCTTAGATCTATGGGAACTTCCCGCACTGAAAGGTCATTCTAAATGTGTTTGTTGTGTGGTGTGTGATTTTTGCATTGAATCGAAAGAATTTGTTTTTGGTGAAGCAAGAAATGTATTACGAACCTTCACAAATTGTAACAGCTGCAATTTGGTGTACGCGATTCTATGCCCGTGCAATTTAATCTACGTGGGACAGACCAAACAGAAAATTAAACTGAGAATCTCTCAACACCGCAGCAGGATTAGATGCAAAACCGAAAAAGCCCCTCTCGTCGAACATTTCATTAACAAAGGCCATACTGAAAACGATTTGCGGTGGACTGTGATCAGCCAAATAATTCTACCCCCCAGGGGTGGGGACCTATCCAAACTTTTCAATAAGGAAGAACTAAAATGGATACTACGAACTGACAGTCTGAATTCTGGACTCAACCAACAAGAGGATTGGATCAACCTAACATAGATTGATGGATACTGTGCCTATCAAGTCAAAATCAAGTGAAATGTGTGGGTCGCTTACTTGTTTGTATTATACCTGTTTTTAATTGCAATACTGTCACAGCATGATATCACTTCGTCAACTTGTCACCCAAGTCACTGTCGCAATTAGTCCAGAGACCTTCACTTTTGCTCACCTCACATGGCTACCTCTGTGTCCCTTTTATTTTTATAATCATTTTTATCTTTATTTTTATTTTTATTTATAATTCACCCTGTTACCTTGTCTCCCACCTTGGCTTTGTCTGATTTTGCCCATAGTCAGTCTCCCTTACTGTCTTTCTTTTATTTTAATCTCCCAACCACGTGTCCCTCTCTGCCAATCTTGGCTTTGCTTTATCTGTATTCCTCATTGGCTGCCTTGCACCGAACCGGGATGGTGTGGCAGACGATCGTGGAGGTAAGCACCTTCATATACGATAGAATAACCACTCCGGTCTGCTTAGACTCGCATTCTTAAAATGCCTCATTCCTTTTTCCCCCCAGACTCCAAGTGACACGACCAAGCCATCTGCTGGCGCGTCTCTTCTGGAAACAGGGTAAGCGTGTTTCCAATTGTTTCCCTTCTGCTTGGCCCTCCCTTTACACTGAGACTGACGGGCTCCTTTTTATTTAGGATATTGCTCTCCGCCTCAATCGCAGTAACGTTTGCCTGATTTAAACGGAACAACGAGCCTCCCCACGGGTAAGACCCGCGCTCGTGATTCTGTTTTGTTTCTCTCCGCCCATTAAGGGTTTACCATGCTAACAGACCACCTTGGTCCCCCTTTAGATCGTAACTGCAATTGCGGCTTCATCTACCCTTTACCGGTCGGCACCACCCTGTGCAAGATTTATATTGGGGTAAGTTTTTTACTCGCACAGCATGCTTTATCTGTTAAGGCACCACACTGTTTCCTGACGCGCCGTCCTTCGGTCGGAATCACTGACTATGCACTTTTTTGGACTATTCACGCGCCGTATCCTTCACCGTTCTTCACTTATCTCCTAGTCTCGAATCTGCTCCGTTGCAACCCTTCCCACAGTCTCATTCACGGGGCATGTCACAATCACTGTTGGATACTCAAATTGCTGAATGTAAAGTTGCCCTTGGGCATGTAAGTTTGGAGGGCATTGATGTAACTGTATTATTTCTTATGTTTTCACTTTGTGCAATTTTAAGTAAGTAAGGAAACTATATGTATGCAGTTTCTTCTTTTTTGAAAAAGTCGCTGGTAATTCTTGGTTTCAAGCGCTTTAAGAAAAACAGATGTTTCTATGCCTTACAGTTCTTAATTCTCCTTACACTGGATATATACTGCACCTCACGTCGTGTGCACAAAACTGTTTACTTAGGCCCATAAGGCGACACAGAATGTCACTCATGTTCTACTGTCTAGAAATTGTACAGCTTAAGCTTTGAGCTTCCCCTAACATGTGTCCTCTCTTGGACAATTCTTTTTATTTTTCCTTCTCCTTTAGGCTATCATGGCTAGGAATAATTAGGCTTTATTCAGTCCTGATGATGATCCCTGTAACCTTGTAATGGGATCGAAATGCCGTCAACACTTGCTACACCATATACTGTGTTGGTGTAGCAATATATACTGTGAAGCAGAGCGCCATGAGCCTTGGAGCAGCTTCTGTCAAACCATATTTCTTCTTGATAAGGTCTTAGTTTAGTTTTAACCTTTAAATCATTTGCAATCTGGCTACATATGGCAACATAAGCACCAATTATCTCCGAGCTAGGAGCAGAACGATCTAAGCACATGGCTAAGTTCACATCAGCCTTAGAGAAAAATTCCTCAAAAAATGTTTCAGGAACCACCTTAGACCACTTGAGCCTCCTCCCCTGGTCTTTTGTAGTCAGGTGACTTACACCCAAAATCCCACTATCCCTAAAACCCAAAGCTACTACTGATTCCACCTCCAGAGTCACCAGAATATGGTCTCTAAACACAGAAAACACAACTTTATAAGACACAACCCTAGATAAAACACAGGAAGACAAAAAAATATAAACAATGACAGTACCTGTGTCATTTCCTTTAAATGTAGGGACCCTCTCCTCACCATCACTAAAACCTGACTCAAAAAGATTCATGTTAGCTAGAAGATCCTCCAGAGCCTCTCCCTGTCTACTATGTTCAAAATGTGCGACCACAGACCAGGGAAGCCCCTGATGATCATCTATATAACAGTCTAAACTACATGGGTGAATATTAAAATCACCCATAAGGATAATATCTAATGCAGTGTTTTGTTTTATTCTATATTCTGACAAAAAACAATCCAGGGAGACCAAATGTTGATTAATACACTCACTCTCTCTGACATTATAAAAATGGATGAATAATATTTTAGACAAATTGGGCGTAGCCCGCTCACCTATTAAAACATTATTAGAGCCTGATTCCAACATCTTTAAGAAACCATTCAGTTTTAAAGAAAAAAGGAGGATTAAACCTCCTTTTGATCTACCAACTGTCCCTGGGATTGCAGGAACAACACAACCTGGCCATCCAGGCAAAAGTTCTTAGTTGTCTCCCATGTTTCCTGCATGGCAATAATGTCATATTGTTTTATAAAGTCTAACCAGATGTCATCATTTCTCTTAGACCTAATTCCTGCAACATTCCAACTTAGAATTTTGCAGGAAGTAGCTAGATGTGGCTCCACTAGTCTCTCCACTGAGTGCTCGGTAGTATTTTCCAGTCAATCATTGTCCTCCAGGTTTGTCAATTGGGTAAAATAATTAGTTAGAGCTATGTCCGAATCCTGTAGTTTTAATTTTTTTTTAAATGATTGTGGGGCTGCTTTAACACTCTCTGTTCTCTGGGGAGCCCCCCCCCCCTGCTACATGGGGCTGGGGAATATCATGCAACATATTTAGGGCCAACAAAGACCTCTTCCGAATAGGCATAGATGAGTATGTAGCATATGCGTTTATGTGTACAGCTGATGGTGCATAAAAATTACCCAATGGTAAAGGTCTAATACCAGAATTTTCTAACTCTGAAACGTCCCAGAACAATCTATCTGCCACGTTATGTCTATTAAAGTTCACTACCACACAATCCCCTTCCACACTCTTAGGGCGACGTTTAATCCATCCGACCCTTCTGGCCATAATAATGCTAATAATGCTAGACGCTATATCTGAACCCCCACTGCTATATTGTATACACCAATTTCTGGACTGCCTTAGGAGATTCAACCACTTCATCACCTAATGGGGGTACTCCTGTAAGAACAGCCACCAAAGGAGCAGCTTCTGGGGGAAGATCAAGATTGATGCCACAAGGATTTACTCGCCTTTTGCTAGTTCTGGGATACCTGTCGATTTTCTCTCCAGCTGTATTGTTGCTGCCCACCCTTTGGGCGTTACAGGGAATAAAACTCCCAATATCGTGTTGTGAAGTATTACCAATGGCACCCAAACTCACATTATTAGATGTTTTAGTAAGTTGATCCTGGATTAAAGTTGAGCTAGTGATACATGTCCAGATTTGGGAATATGATCTTGCTGGCCTGTCTAACCAAGTCTTGCTGACCTCTATACTCCTTTAATAATGAATCAATTAATTCACATTTTTCAAAAGAACTGCAACACAAATATTTAGAGTATCTACAATGTCCTTAGCAAGGCCAGTTAAAGCTGGTTCCAGACGTGAGTTAAACATCTCCTCGACCATATCACCCAGTTTTTTGGGGATATCACAATCAGTATAATGTGAGACAGCTACTTGTTTTAGCCGCTTTATGCACTTCTTGGTTCCTCTTCGTTTCTCCAAGTTACATTGTGCTGTTAATCCAAATCGTTCTCACCCAGGGGACTGACTGTCAGTGAAAACCTCACCAACAGCTTCTACTATACCACTTTGAGTCTCAGTCTCGCTCGTGGAATTAGTTATCACCACAACCGGATCTAAAGGTACCTTGGTCACAGGCACAATAGCAGTCAATTCACATACAGTTGAGGGGCGATCCAATCCCAACTCCTTCTCTGCATTGGCAATCTCCTTACTTAAAACCCCCACAGCTGATGTCAAATAAGAAATGATGGATTCTGACTTCCTCAGCACCTTTGCCTTTTTGCCCCCCTGCTCCCCATTGTTCTGCTGTTTCCGTTTACCCATTTGCAGGTATTAAAGGGGGAGCCCAGCCCGGCCTCCTTGGGCCTCCGACGGCCACAGACGGCCCGCCCTTTGCCCGGGCTTCGCCCGGCGCCAACCGCGCGCGTCCCGCGTTGCGTGGGGGCGGGAGCGCTTTCAAGGCTGGTGCCGGCGCTGATGTGACGTGGCTCCCCTGCGACCCTGGAGGGGCTACTGGGGAATGTAGGCCGTTCCGCTCACAGCGTGGAGATGATGATGAAAAGCCGTTCCCCTCATGGCAAACAGAGCACAAAGGCAGCCGTTCCCCTCACGGCAAACAGGTAAATACAAAAGCGCGTCCCGGAGGTCAGAAGAAATCCAATGGTCCATGGGAGAACCTACAAGTGAAAAATGGTCACAATTTCCACTATTAATGACCTATAGTGAGAAGATAAGTGGCAGCAATTGAAATTATTGGAGACTCCAGTAGTACATTCTAGGTGCCTCGCTGCATTATCTCTGGTTATTTTAATTAAACTATATTATTTCATTACTGCACGGTCGAGTGAGTGCCATTTCCTGCATAAGGAGAGTGATGTTTATTATATGGACATGACTAAGGGTAGTCACATTTATGATGGGCAGGGCAGTCAAAATCTGCCGAACAATGTATAGGTGCATATAAACTTTCAAAAATTGGTGGGCAGAAATAAGTGGATATGGTAGTTCGCCTGGTAACAGAGGTGAATGTAGGCCAAAACTGGTCTCACCCTATCTTCTAGTTGTTAATCAGTGCTCAAAGGTAAAGTAGACTCACTTTGTCTTTAGGTGCATAAGCAACTGTGTCATGCCAGATGCTTGCAGCACTAAGCCTTGCCTAACGCAGGTGACCCAAAGGCTCAAAACATGCTTGTGGCTAAAGCACTGAAAGTAAGCAAGCACATGCACTTGATCCTGATGACATCACAATAATTGATGTCCTAAAGCCTAGTGTTTTAACCCAAAGAGAAAATACATTGATAACTTGAAATAACACTCAAAACAAAGATTTGAAAACACAATGTTGGTCATGCTCACCAGTATTAATCGATATGGATCATATATTGGCCTATGAAGTATCCGCTTGTTATACTCCTTATCATTTGTAACAAATTTTGATTTTTTATCACTTGTAAGGAACTACCACATTTGACAATTTCACAGGTGTTTTGTTCAAACACAACCTAACACCTGCCCTATAAACAGGGGTCGCTGTTGCTGTCCCTTGAGAGCCCCAAATCCTTGGTTGTGAATGGTGTCCACACAGGCAGAAAGTGGACTAGAAGTGGAAGCTTCAAAGTTTTTTCAAAATATTTTTGGGATCAATATTTGTGGGATTTTTAAATGTGTCCAAATATTCCAGAGCGGGGTGCAGAGTCGGGTACAGGTGCTCTAAGTCGGGTATGGTGAGGTCTCTGTCGGATTTCACAAGGAATTTTGACATACACAGACAAAAATGCACACACTCCCTCCCTCCCTGTCTGTTTTGATAATTCTCGAAATTAGCTTTCCTAGCATAGACGCAGCGTGTCCTGCTCTAAGAGGCTTGCAGGAAACACATATATCCTTTCAGATAGCGATAGCGTTTTAAGTAGGTGCTGGAGAGCTAGAGACGCCTTGTAATGACTTCCTTTTTTATGGTACTGAAACTTGTCATTGTTGGGCGCTTGCGGTGTTTTTTGTAACAGCGACACTTGTCATTGTTCCTCATTTGCAAGCTGGAAGTAAACATCACTGGGCCGCCGTCCTGTAGTGGGGGTTTTGATGAAGTCTCTTTTACCGCTGCAGTAGACAGGAGAGGGGCTAGCAGTCTTTCGAAGATAAGCGCTTATAAATTCCATGTATGGTAACTTGAAGGAAGAAACTCGTTTAGTGCACATGTCCGCGCTTGTATCTGAAATCATTCTGCATACGAACTACGCACTCACTCTTGAACCGGGTTGCAGAGCGAGCCCTCCACTGCGGCTTCCGTAGAAAAGCTACGGGAACGGCTTGTTCCACACTCTAGTAAGTATATCACCTGCGTCCGATTTTCTTTATCATTGACTAGTTAGCTGCTCTGCTACGCTCGAATAGTTATGTATGTATAACAAAGACAAGATCTGTATAACAAATGTAAACATGTTTAATCTTCCTGTTCCGTAATAAACATTGTCATAGGGGAAGCAGTCTTGGTAATGGGAAATTGCCTCATGAAAGCTCGACGGCCTCAAATTAGCTCATATTCGGGAGCGAAGCTTGTATTTGTGTGGAAGGGGTAATGCGCGCTAAGAGGTGTATCACCTTGGGCTAGAGGAGGGACAGTCACGGGCGGTTCTAGTATTTTTGGCCTCCCCTGGCAGGAACAGAAGGTCCTAGGCCCCTCTAGTTTGCATGCAATGACATCACAGGATATGGCATCAGAAGACGAGTCATCAATCGAGTGTTAGTCTTTAGGCTTGGAAGCCACTTTGAAGAAGTACTTTTCATGGTGCAGCAGTAAAACAATAAAACATAAAAAAAATAGCACTAAAATAAGGACATATATTTTAAAGTTCCATTAAGTGGAAATACATTATATTAATCCCAGTGGGTGGAAAGGGTTGGTGTTGGTGTCTCCAAAACATATGTCTTTAATTACATTTCAACAAGTTGTTTCCAGATCAGTGCATTTCTATGTATATATGTGGTTTTTTTAAAGTACAAACGTATCGGGAATGAAGCGGATTGCTGTGTAGGGTGAAAACTAAAGTCAGTCAACAAGCAATAGGGGTAACTGGTCTGTGGACTTCCCTGCATTATGATGTAGTGTTCTTTAAAGAGTTGAGTACAAAGCAGTTTCTTAAATTTGAGCCATTGGGGGCTATCCAGATAGATATTGGACTCTCATTCTAGATCCTTGGTGCATAGATGGGGAAAAACTTTTTTCTTTTCTTCATTTTTTGTACTTTTCCAGCATCCGCCTGAAGGTCTCCTTGCAGCAGCTGTGCAGAGAGCCACCGGAGAGGGTGAGTTTGTCATTCACTTAGACAGGTGTGACAGTCGAATCTAGTGGTATTTTTATGATACAAACCTAGCGCAAATGCTGCGGAGATCTGTAACAGGACAAAAACAAGCATAAAAGTCATTGGGTGATGGGAGAAGTAGCTGCTTTGTGAACTGTGTTAATCCATTACGATGGCCAGTCATGATGGCTTTATAGATAATACAGCTGGTTTTGAAGGTGGACCTGGCTGGCAAGGGGAGAGTACAGAGTTTCATCAGGTTGGTGTGATGTGGTCATATTTCTTCTGTCCCTATTGAGATGTGCTGCAGCATATAGGATGCCCTTAAGGGGCGGCAGTGTGAATTAAAATTCCACAATAGTTTCTCAGGTACGTAGTGCAATAGGAGGTGCATAGCACGTAAGATGTTTGAGCAAGAAAGATATTAAAGCAAACAAAATATTTGAAAATAGCTTGACTTCTGTTGAAGTCCTCACTCAAGTCACTTATTGCTAGTTTGTTGAACATTAATGATTAGTTACTTCATCACACCAAGAAAGCAGATCTTTGTTGAAATGGCAAGGCCATGTGCAATCTGAAAAGTCACTGTGCAACAAACTGTTAAACGCATTTTGCACACAGCTGGACTGGGATCTGGGGATATCAACAGCAGGTTGCATACAGGTAAGTAAATGGAAAAATATTCTTCGAACTTTGGAAAGCAACCCTATGCCTTCCTTCTCCAGGCATCACAGTCTTGACCAAAGCGATGAGGTCCAAGGAAGGAAGAGCCCTCCCCTGTGTCACATACCCATTGTCCAGTGCTGCAAGACTATGCTATGCCCCTCCCTGGTGCTTTGCAGCACTTGGCTATGGTTGTGGGCTCAAGGGAGGGAGCACCTTGCCCTAGCATTCAGTCTATGGAATCAATTCTAACTTCTAAAAGTGAAGAACAGGCTCCACCCTAACCCACCCTATCACTAGGGTTCCCGGCTCAGTATCACATGCTAATTGGCCTGCAAAGAGATAATGGAAAATTGGCTGTTTATGGCTTCAGAAAGATGTTTATATGGCGGATCTTTTCAGGGGTTTCATCTCATTACACCCAGTCCTCAATCATCCCCTCTTCTCTTGAACTGATAAAGCATGTGATATTGAGGAAATGTTGTGTCTTGAAACATGCTGTCCTATGTGGCAAACTTGGTTCTCCAACTTGACCAACCTGTTTGATCTCGGGCAAGTCATGTGCTTCCTTGGTCTTTTTATTCTTATCTGCTATTCAGTGGCATCCGCTGCAAAACTCAAGTGGGGGCGCAGGGGGTGGGGCTGGGAGAATATCGAAGACAAAAAAATATCTACATACACAAATATCGATGTAAAAATATCGATAGTTAAAATATGGACATCCTATCTTTAAAATGTAAATAACAAAAATATTAAAAAAAATATAGATGTAAAAAATATCGATGCTCAAAATACCGTTTTTTATATATAAAAATAATGTTAAAACAATTATATTATAAAATGAACTAAAATAATTTACTTAGATATAATATACATTAAAACAATGTAATAAACACATTTAATTTAAAACAATTTAAATTTACATATATAAAATTTGATATATAAATGTATATTTACTTGCAAAATAAAGTAGTTATTAGTTTAATTATTTTCATTATAAATATATAAATATTAACTATATATATATATATACATACACCTATAACATAAAATATAATAATAAAATATTATATTATAAAATAAAATACAAAAATATTTATACATTTCAAACTTACATTTTGCACTCCTTTGAGTGCAACAGTAGGAACATTGTTGAATGGTGAAAAGTTAAACATTTACTATTCCCACTCCAGTGACTGCAACAGTAGCGAAAGTGTTGGATTGCGAAGGGGAAAAACGTACTATTCCCACTCCAGTGAGTACAACAGTAGGGAAAGTGTTGGATAGCGGAGGGATAACATTTACTATTCCCACTCCAGTCAGTGCAATAGTAGAGAAAGTGTTGGATAGCAGAGGGGTAAAAACTACTATTCCCACTCCGATAAATGTAACAGTAGGGAAAGTGTTGGATAGCGGAGGGGTAAAAATTACTTTTACCACTCCAATGAGTGCAACAGAAGGGAAAGTGTTGGATAGCGGAGGGGTAAAAATTACTATTTCCACTCCAGTCAGTGTAAGAGTAGGGAAAGTGTTGGATAGTGGCAAGGTAAAATGTACTATTCTTTCTCCAATCAGTGCAACAGTAGGGAAAGTGTTGGATTGTGAAGGGGTACCAATTAATATTCTCACTCCAGCAAGTTCAAACTGTAAAAACAATCAAAATATTAATAACAAAAATATTTTAAAAACAAAATAAATAAAAAAAATCTGAAATGTTTGTCAAACTCAGAATGCATCAATCATACAAATTGGGCAATCTACGTCAAGCGTTCGAAACCTGGCGCAGAAAAATGAAAATATGATTAATGTTCAACAGCTTAATGCAGGGTTCTTCAATCTGTGGGGCGCGCCTACCTGAGGGGGGCGCGCGCTCCACTCCGATCTTCCCTTTGTCTGGGTGATTCTCCCAGGAGGGGGTTGGTTCATGGAGTTGATGGCTTGGGCTGCGGTGCGAGGCGGGGGGGTCTCCTCTGCTAAAAACGAAAGCAAACAAGTTTGCAGAGGAGACCCCTTGCCTCCCACTGCAGCTGAAGCTGTCGACTCCGTGAATTGGCCCCCTCCTGGGAGAGTTAGCTCTTCCCAGAAGGGAGAGGTTTCCGGAGAGGTTTTGAGGCACTTGAAGTCTGTATTAAAAAAAATATTTTCGAATATGTGGGGAGGCGATTCTGCTCCCTTTCTGCATAAGAGTATGATTGGTGTCTTAAATGTATTCTAACACACTGTAGCCATTATAGGCCTTTTGACAGATATTTTGCACTTCAGTAAATACAGGGCAAATCATTGTGGTGGTATGAATACAGGATGAATCTGTTTGCTCTATTATTTTCCACCTTTGTTTTACGTAATGGACAAAAACGTATGTGCTCCAAACTAAGGGGCTTATTTACAAGGCCCTTGCGCCACTTTTGCGTCATTTTAACATGGGAAAAGTGACGCAAAAGTGGCGCAAGGGGCTTGTAAATCTGCCCCTAAACCTTTATCCTCCAGCACAAAACGGAGCAAACTGGTATGACGCACTTTTTGGTCCATTGACATAACACAAAATACAGAAAACAAATGTTCTCCACTGTTCAAATACAAATGATGTGGTCAAATATGAGGAGAAATCAGTTGGTTTTATTAAAGTAGCACGAAATTAACAAAATCAGTTTGCTTCATGTTTTAAAATAAGAATGTTATTCAGGTTTCAGGACTTATTTTTAAATTGTTTCTCACCCATCTAAAAAAAATTCTTGGCAGGAATGTCTCACGCTTTTATGGGACCTGGGCATACCATTTAGTGTGGCCTCCTGACTATTGGGCACAGCAAGCTTAACAAGGAATCTTAAGTATTTTCCAATACTATTTCTACCTGCAACCTTCACGTAGGTGCACCGTTCCTTTTCTAAGCTAATTTTCTCTCACAATGAACACTCACCTCTTCCCTACACCTCTCTCGCAGTCCCTTTATTTTCCTTACATTTGCACAACACCCTTTCACTTCACTCCGCATTGTTGTCAAGTGTGACACCTTCTATCGGTCCTGGCTTCTTAGCTTATATCTCTGTGCATTGTAATAATTGTATTGTAGTTTGCTTATTAGAAATATAGGTTTAAGAATCTCAGCATTCAATATGTTGTTGGCTAAATAGCCAGGGCTTTAATGAGGGTGTCATAAATGAAATATGACCACGTACACTTCCCTCTTATCTCTTCCATACATCACACACTCACTATGTCTGCAACCTATTTTCCGGCCCTCTCCCATGCACCTATCACATAATACACACTGGACAACTCTCCTCTCTGTGGGTCTGAACAGTACAATAGGTTTGGGCAATAAAAGCATGAGCTCCTTCTCAATTAGCCCCAAGTCAATAGATTCTGTCTTGCTTATCCCTGGTTCAGTATTTCATGACAGAGCATTGCTACAATTGTGCAGGGCTAGAGGTGGGCACAGGTGGGCATTATCATGCCAGGGTTTCCCACAAAATGGCAAGATTTACCATTATTAAGGTAGCAATCCAGGACACAGTCCTCCATATATAGAAATACCGACCATCCTACACACTGACACAGTTGCAGCAGAGCCATTCAAGTCTTTGGCTCTTATTACAAAAATATTAAAGTTAAATAGGGCAACCCAATCTTCCCAAGGAACTGGGTATATTCAATAACACAAAAATATGTTCCTGAAGGAATCATTCAAAATTGACTTCAAAGTTATGTAATTGTCACAATATTGAACGTGAATTGTATAATATTCAAGAGGAATACAATATAACACTTTTCTTTTATTCAGTCATATTCATCTCAAATCATCAGAATATGTATATACATCAAATGATTATCCACTGTTGGCAACAGAAAAGGTACTACTTCCGCAGTTTCTCAAATTATGTAGTACCTTAAGACACTTTTGTAACACATATGGATAGTATTCACATATCTCCCATATATACAATAATTTTGCAAAAGAAAAATAAAAAATTATAGTGCAATCGATGATGATACTATTTACAATAAAGTGTCATTTCGTAGACGTTTCGGTCTCATATAAGGCAGTTCATCGAGACCATCATCAGGGCATGTGTTGCGCCATGGACAACAAGCCAATGAGGGTATCTCTAATCCTTAAGCCTCTTTCCGTTAGGCTCAGGTTGGGGAAGTCTCTCAAGCCAATTAAATCAGCTTCGTTGTATTTATGGAAAAATAAATCACCGACCGGTGACCAGCTCACATCAGGAAACTGCAAACTGAGTTTTTCATTATATGAGACCGAAACGTAGACGAAATGACACTTTATTGTAAATAGTATCATCATCGATTGCACTATAATTTTGTATTTTTCTTTTGCAAAATTATTGTATATATGGGAGTTTTGTGAATACTATCCATATGTGTTACAAAAGTGTCTTAAGGTACTACATAATTTGAGAAACTGCGGAAGTAGTACCTTTTCTGTTGCCAACAGTGGATAATCATTTGATTTATATACATATTCTTATTACAAAGAGCTCTTCCCAGAAGTGAGAGAAGGTTTCCGGAGAGGTTTTGAGGCACGGGCGGGGTGGGCTCTGGCCCAAGGCCCCAGCCTTTCAAGGGATATGGGAGTGAGGGGGGAGGGCGGAGTCCTTCAGTTATTTTGGGAAGGAAGGGAGAGGTTGCAATCCGGGTTTGGGCCATGAATCTGGACAGTGGGCTCTGGTCTGCGGTCCTCAACTCATGAGGATCTTTGTGTGTGCACCGAAGTGTTGGTGTTCAGGGATGTTGCTCTGCAGATTCGAATTTGAATCATCAAATGTGTGAGGGATGTCGGGTGGAGCCGGCCACCAGACATCCGTTTTGTTGCCATGTGGGTGAATAGATGTATGGGTGGAAAGGTGGATGTGTGGGTGACATGGTGGATGTATGGGTGGGGGGTGGATGGATGAGTGAGGAGATGATGGATGGGTGAAGGGGTAAATGGATGGTGAGTGAAGGGGTGAATGGATGGTGGGGAGAGGATGGATGCATGAGTGGAGGGATGGATGGGAGCGGATGGATGTGTGTATGGTTGGAAGGGTAGATGGATGGGTGGAGGGGTGGATGGATCAGTGAAATGGTGGATGGATCGATGGGGTGGATGGTGGACGAGTCAGTGGGTGGATGGATGAGAGAGGTGATTGATGTATTGATGGGTGAAGGGGTGAATGAATGAATGGATGGATGGATGGATGGATGGATGAGTGAAGGGGTTGATGTGGGGGATGGATGAGTGATTGAGGAGGGTGGATGGACGGGGGATGGATGGAGGAGTGAAGGGGTGGATGAGTGTTCAATGGATGGATTCATGAGTGGATGAGTGGATGGATGAGTGGGTGGATGGGTGAAGGGTGGATGGAGGGATGGGTGGCTGGGTGAAGGGGTAATGGAGAGAGAGGGGGAGGATGGATGGATGGATGAGTGAGGACATGGATGAATGATTGGCAGAGTGGATGGGCGGGTGTGTGTATGGATGGGTGAGGAGAGGAGCATAGAGATGGATGGGTCAGAGAGTGCTTGCATGAGTGGGGGGAGAGTGGAGAGCGGGAGGGATGGATGGGTGGATGGATGAGTGGGGGGTTGAGTGGGTGGACGGATAAGTGACTGGGTGGATGGATGAGTGGGTGGGGTGATGGCTGGATGGGTGAGAGGGTGGGTAGTTGGATGGATGAGTGAATGGATGGATGGGTGGAGGAGTGGGTGGATGGGTGGAAGAGTGGATGGATGAGTGGAGGAGTGGATGGATGAGTGGGAGGATAGCTTGGGTGAAGGGGTGAATGGTTGGATGGATGGGTGGAAGAGTGGATGGATTGGTGAGGGGATGGATTGGGTGAAGGGATGGATGGATGATGGATGGATGGGTGAGGGGTGGATGGAGGGATGGATGGGTGAGATGATGGATGGTGGGTGGGTTTGCAAGTGGTTGAAGGAGTTTGGATGTGGATGGGGCACAGATGGAGGGACGGAATGAATGGTATGTATGTATGTCTGTATGTATGTATGTATGTATTTGAGCTTGTAAAGCGCACTGCTACCCGTCCTTAGGTTTCCTGGCGCTGTATAACTCTGGGGAACCCGTCCTGGCTTTCCCTGTGGGATGGTCCCTGCTGGGAGTCCCCAAGGTGGAGCCAGGAATCATTAGTTAGTAGAGTTACAGCTTTTATCATCTCATCTTGGGATGGTATCCCTCCTATTTGTTGTCTAAGTTACAATATAATGCCACTTGCCTGAATGATATCAATCTGCATGTGGCTTTCAGGACAATCAACACCAATTGCTACCATTTTTGGCCGTGTTTAACAACTATTAGGCAGTTTACAAAGATTGAGTAGCAAACTTTCATCTATCTTCTCGTGTGGTTGTTACTAATTTCTTAGATCTATTTTGGGCCTTTCTGAGCCTTTTTCTGGCCATTTTTGTTAATCCTGTTTGTGCATTAGAACACTTTTATGTATTTTGTGCCCGCATTGCCTCACTTGATGACAACTTTTCTAAGAATACTTTTTCAATCACATTAAGCCAAAGGTCTTCAAACTTTTCCAGGTTGAGCCCCCCCAGCTGAATTCCCCCAGATGTTGGCCCCCCCCACCACCCGACAGAAACCTCGGGAATCCGGCACACCACAGGATCGACTGCCACGCGCACACCACGGGCCATATCCGGAAAACAATGCTCAACACAACAAGAGTGCCTAGCAAACTGCAGGCCAGTGAGTGGGTGTGGTGAAATGACAGAGGTGTACCACACAGCTCAAAACACAATCCTCCAAGTCAAAATGTGCGCAAATTCTCCCCACTAGGATGCCCTGCCTTACACAGGACACAGATCAACAACAACACCACCAACATGAATGTGACGGGTGTGCCGGTGCCCAGCCACACCTAGAATCTCAATCTGTCTCAAGCCAGTTGATGGGGCCGTTGTGGAGATTAGGCAAGCTAATGGCCAGAGTTGCCGAGTGAAACCCCTGATTAGAGTAAGCACCGAAGCGAGAATTATCGAGTCCGCTGACTCAAGTCCACGACCCTGCTCAAGTCCACGTCGGGAATTGAACCCTGGTCCCGGGCCGATTTCTGCTCCCGGGTCTGCCGCCTCTAACCAGTGAGCCACACTACTCCACAATGGTGGGGGAGTTGGTGGATGACAAGGTGTACATGATGGATGGGGAGGATTGTGATGACTTTCTTTGCTTTCTTGGTGCCATGGGAGCTGTGGTTCAGAGTGGGAGGTATTTGAATTGTTTGGCTGCTCCCTTGCCTATGTGTTATTGTTCTATATTCTATGTGTGCTCATGTGTGGGATCTATGCATCATGCGTGTGACATTTTGTGTGACGTCCAGCTGCTACTTGAATGCGGGCCCCCATGGGCAAGGTCGAGTTCCATGTTTTGGGTTCCGCTTGGTGAAGCACCCATGGTGTGTTCCCTATAGTGGGTTCATCACTGAGGTCCTCCCTTTGGTTCACTTGTGCATGGTGCTTTACATCTTACAATGTATTTGTTTATTTGTTGGGGAGTTTGTGAGATTGGGTTTTCAGCACTTGCGGTGTTGAAGACTAGGTACCGTTCAGGACTGGATGTGGAGCACAGCCTGAGGATGGCAGTGGCAGGGATCCACCCACATATTGAGAGTCTAGGTGTGGCTGGGCACCGGCACACCCGTCACATTCATGTTGGTGGTGTTGTTGTTGATCTGTGTCCTGTGTAAGGCAGGGCATCCTAGTGGGGAGAATTTGCGCACATTTTGACTTGGAGGATTGTGTTTTGAGCTGTGTGGTACGCCTCTGTCATTTCACCACACCCACTCACAGGCCTGCAGTTTGCTAGGCACTCTTGTTGTGTTGAGCATTGTTTTCCAGATATGGCCCGTGGTGTGCGCGTGGCAGTCGATCATGTGGTGTGCCGGATTCCCAAGGTTTCTGTCGGGTGGTGGGGGGGCCCAACATCTGGGGGAATTCAGGTGGGGGGGCTCAACCTGGAAAAGTTTGAAGACCTTTGGCTTAATGTGATTGAAAAAGTATTCTTAGAAAAGTTGTCATCAAGTGAGGCAATGCGGGCACAAAATACAAAAAAGTGTTCTAATGCACAAACAGGATTAACAAAAATGGCCAGAAAAAGGCTCAGAAAGGCCCAAAATAAATCTAAGAAATTAGTAACAACCACACGAGAAGATAAGATGAAAGTTTGCTACTCAATCTTTGTAAACTCCATAATAGTTGTTAAACACGACCAAAAATGGTAGCAATGGGTGTTGATTGTCCTGAAAGCCACATGCAGATTGATATCATTCAGGCAAGTGGCATTATATTGTAACTTAGACAACAAATAGGAGGGAAACCATCCCAAGATGAGATGATAAAAGCTGTAACTCTACTAACTAATGATGTGGAATGTCAAATAAAAACATCTATGATTTTAATTTAAAATAATGGCCTGGAGAGCTTACAGAATAGCAACTATATCACATTGGCACCTATTCATGTTAACCATCAACAAATGTTATCTGTGGAACGGACCACCTTGTTGACTCCCTGTTTACTGTGAATCAATAGGGAAACCCAAGTAGTATAATGCCAAATGGTTTATTAATAGGTTCATGGCTCATGTCAGTGGACTATATGAAGAAGCAAGATTATCCAATTATTCGACTAATCATCATGCCAAGATAATTGTTATCCCAGTGTACATTCTACAGGTCCTCATGACATTCTTCATCAAAGTGCTCTTTTAAAACTGTTAGCATGTATCCTAACCTTATCTGGTCTTATGGCCGTATATATTAAGGCAATCCAATTTAAGCAAGATCCTTCTAATACCTCTCAGGATATAACCCATGCCATGTGGTCAACCCCTGAAATTGCAAATAAAGTATTTGACAGTTGAGCGCAGTTCGAAGAGTGGTGCATTGAAGACCAGAAATATGCCCTTTCATACTATCCAATTATTTTGAGTCCCTCTATGACTCCTAAGAGGGATGGGCAGCCTATACCTCCCAACATTTCAAAACTGCCTTCTTGCCTCCTAAGTGGTGTTATTTGGCCCTTCTCAATTTGTCAAAAATGTCTTGTTTAACAATAACAAATTCATCCCCTGAATCTCGCATTTGTGAACAATCAGTTAAGAGGAAAATGCTAAAGGATGACTGCACCTGGCTTCTTTCTGCATTATCAGGAACTACAGTCATCAACAATGATTGATGTGAAGCTAACCTTGACAAACCACAATTGCCTGTGAGAATTTGCTCCTGGAATGTTCACAGCCTTACAAGGCTTCTGGAAGTTCCAGAGGCAACATTATTTCTGCAAAGCTTTGAAATAATGATGCTCCAAGAAACATGGAGAGAGCAAGGTGCCCCAATCATCGGATTACAAGAATTTGCCACCAATGCCACACGCACATTTCACAAGGTCGAGCTGAAGAAGGGCTAGCAATAGCTGTAGGAACAGAATTAGAAGTTAAGACCCAAATAATTCCTTTAAACTGACATGGTTGCAATGTGTAAACTTAAAATGTTCCTCTTTGATCTTTCTATTAAACATTTACTTAAACACAATGAGAAATAGTAAGATAGCCCATATGTCCATTTTGTGAGAAATTGTTAAATCATTGACTTTTCAATATCCAAATGCAAACTTAGTTATCTCTGGTGATTTCCATATCTGACTAAACACTGGAAACACTCTAACAACAAAATCATCTGGTAAGTCCAACTTCATCATTACTAAAATTTGCTGTGAACAAATCAAACAATATGGCTTATTGATGCACAATAATTAAGTTCTGAAGGATGTATCACAGTTTCAATATTTAGCTCCACCCATCAGAGTTTTGTTATCAATTATACCAACATTTTAAAGGGCCTGTCTCCCCATGTAGTCGGTTATGCTACAAGGTCCGACTTGAAAGTGACTATAATCTGCAGTCCAATAAACAGGAAGAGATAATGCAGCAATCAACCAATCAATCACATTGGGAATTGTAAGCACACTACTCACCTGTGAGGGTCCCAAGGCGCTGAGGGGGTGGTCCGAACATCTGTTTAGCTGAAGAGCCAGGTCCTGAGGGTCTTCCTGAAGGTGTTCAGGGAGGGGGTGTGTCTGATGTCTGCTGTAGCTCGTTCCAGGTCTTGGCTGCAATGTGAGAGAAGGATCTTCCTCCTGCTCTGGCTCTGTGGATGCGCAGGGTTTCGGCCAGTGCAAGGTTGGTAGATCGGAGGTTTCTTTTGGGTAGGTGGAAGTTGATTCTGTTGTTGAGGTATTTGGGTCCGTTGTTGTATACGCATTTGTAGGTGTGAGTGAGGACTTTGAAAGTGACTTTTTCTCCACGCGGAGCCAGTGGAGACTTCGTAGGTGTTGGCTGATGTGTTCGTGTCGGGGGATGCTGAGGATGAGTCTGGTGGAGGTGTTCTGTATTGTCTGGAGTTTGCGGAGTACGGACTTGTTGATGCTGGCGTAGAGTACAATTCCATAATCCAGTTTGCTGGTGATGAGTGCGTGGGTGACTGTCTTCCTTGACTTATGGGGGGATCCACTTGAAGGTCTTGCGGAGGGTGTTGAAGCAGCTGGAGGTGATGGTGTTGACCTGTCGGTTCATGGTGAGTGATGAGTCGATGCTGAGGTACTTGGTGTGGTCTGAGTGAGTAGATGGGCTTCCGAGGGCGGTTGGCCACCAGATGCTGTCCCATGCAGAAGAGGTGGTACCGAGGACGAGGACTTCTGTCTTCTCGTCGTTCAGCTTCAGGCAGCTGTTGGTCATCCAGACTGCGACATCTTGCATTCCTTTCTGGAAGTTAAGTTTGGTAGTGGTGGGGTCTTTGGTGAGGGAGAGGATGAACTGGCTGTCGTAAGCGTAGGATACGATGTTGAGGCCATGTTGTGGGATGATGGGTGCGAGGGGGGCTATGTAGATTTTGAAGAGGGTGGGGCTCAGGGATGAACCCTGTGGGACTCCGCAGGTGATTTTCGTGGGGTCTGAGAGGAAGGGTTGGAGTCTGATCCTTTGGCTTCTTCCAGTGAGGAATGACCGGATCCAGTCAAGGGCTGTTCCTTGTATGCCTTTATTGTGTAGTCTGGTGACTAGTGTATGATGGGAGACGGTGTCGAAGGCCACTGATAGGTTGAGTAGGATGAGGGCTGCGGAGTGGCCTTGGTCTAGGAGGGTGCGGATGTCGTCTGTGGCGGCGAGTAGGGCGGTCTCTTTGTGTCGTTGCTTAAGAATCTGGATTGGTACGGGACGAGTTCGGGTTCTCTTCAATGAATTGTGTCAGTTTATTGTTGACTGTTTTCTCTGCAACTTTGGCTGTGAAGGGGAGGAGCGAGATGGGCAGATAGTTCTTGAGGTCGGTGGGGTCAGCTGTGGGCATCTTGAGCAGGGGTCTGACTTCTGCGCGCTTCCAGTTGTCTAGGAAGGTGCCTATTTTGAAGGCAGTGTTGATGGTGCATTTTAGTTTGGGTGTGATGCGGGCCGTGGGGCTCTGTGGTAGATGTGAGGGGGCAGGGGTAGGCGGGGCCCCCGAGTGGATGCTTTTCATGGTTGAGGTGGTGTCTTCACCGTGATTGGTGTTTAGTTGGAGATGGTCGGTTGGCTGGTGTTTCTGGGGGGCCGTCTGTGGCGCCTGTTGGATGGTCGATGAAGTTGTCGTAGAGGTTTTTGATCTTGAGGTGGAAATAGGTTCCAAGCTTGTCACAGAGGTCTTGGGATGGGGTAGTGTCTGTGGCTGCGCTGTGTGGGTTGGTGAATTCTTGAATGACACTGAAAAGTTCCTTGGCTATGGTCGAGTTGGCGAGGATTTTGTTGTGGATGAAGTTCCTCTTGGTGGCTCTGATCTGGTTGTGGAAGTCTTTCATGGCGTCCTTGTAGGTGGTGTGGTTTTCGGTTGTCTTGGTGTTTCTCCAGTGCATCTGCAGGTGCGTCTGGCTTTCTGGAGAGCGGTGGTGAACCAGGTGGCTTTCCTTGGGCGCAGTCTGTTGGGGTTGCATAGCGGGCAAGCTCGTCTGCGCAGTTGGAGATCCAGGTGTGGAGTTCTCTGGCTGCGTCATTTGCGTCAGGTGCCCAGGTGTGGTTGTCTCGGCTGAGGGTGGAGTTAAGGTGCCCATCTGTAACCTTGATCAAGTTCCTTTGTGGTGGGCGAGGGGCTAGTTTGGGTGCCTTGGGTTTGTTGACGGCGAAGTGTACGCAGTGGTGGTCGGTCCATGGTGGCTGAGTTGTGTGGCTGAACTGGATGCTGTTTCCTGCCGCGAAGATGGGGTCGAGGGTGTGTCCTGCTCTGTGGGTTGTTGTGTTGATGAGTTGTTTAAGTCTGATGCTGGTGAGGTTGTCACAAAGGATAGTGGAGTTGGGGTCGCTGGGGTTGTCGACCTGAACTGCTCGAAGTTCAGGTCTCCAATGTGTATGTAGTTTGTTGAGGCGATGGCATGGGGTGCGATGAAGTCGGTGATGGTGGTGGCGATGGGTGTTCAGGGGCCGGGGGTCTGTAGTCAAGGGTTCCTCATAGTATGGCTTTGGGGGTGGTCTGAATCTGGAAGTGCAGGTGTTCGGCGGAGGGGAAGGTCTCACTGGAGGTGTTGAGGTGGAGGGTGCTTTTGAGGGCAATAGCGAGGCCCCCTCCAGGTTGGTTGGGGTGGTCTTTCCCCTGGATCTTGTATCCGTCTGGGATGGCGGTGCTGATGTTGGGGGCGGAGTATGCATTGGTCCAGGTCTCTGTGAAGAAGGCAATGTCGGGCGAGAGTCGAGTAGGGTCCTGATTTCCATGGCGTGTTTGTGTACATTGAGGAGGATGCATTTTAGGGTGTCGCTGGTGCTGGCCTCGACGGTGTTGGAGACCGGGGTGGCGGTGAGGGTCTGGCAGCAGTGGAGTCAGGAGAACTGGCCGTGGGTCGTGTTCGGCATGGCCTGTTGGCATTCTCTTAGTCTTCCAGGGTTGAGTGCGAGGAGGGGGTTGGTAGTGTCGTAGCAATGGGTAGTGGGAGGTCCAGGGTTCCTGGCGCAGGCCGGAGTCCAGTCGCAGACAGGCGCCCACAGGCTTGCCGTTGGCACGACACCGCAGCGGCCGCCATTAAGTACGGTAGGTGGAAGGGAGGAGAGGCTGGGAGGCGGTAGCGGGGGAATTCTGGCGGGGAATTCCCGGGGGGAACTCTGGGGGAGGGGCCGCAGAAGTAGGAGCAGCAAGAGGAACAGGCAGGCATGAGAAAATAAAAACAGTGGTGGAATTAGAGCAAGACACAGATGGGCAGAATAACAGTGGCACAACAGGGAAAATTTAAGAAGAAAAAAATGGCTGAGAAAGGTTATTGTGGTTGCAGGCAGTCTGGTCCCAGTTGGAGCGGGCAGCAGGAGCGGACAGCAGCCTCGAACCTCCCAAGTAGGAGATCGGGGTCTGGAGGCAAGAGACAGCACAGCAGAGCTGCGGGGAGAGAGTGGACCTAGACCAAGGGTCGGAGATCTTGCAGAGATATTAATAAGATCTAGCTGCTCTGAGTAAAAGCTCCAAAGTCGACAAATGAAATTCCATAAGCAAATATTTAATCACAAAATTCCCAGCCAAAACACAAGAAAGGCTAATCTTCTAGTAAAATCTAACAATAAATGGTACAGGATGAAATTGTATCAACAACAAAACAAACAAAAGGCCCTGAATAGAGCGACAAGGGCTGTCTTTTGTCAGAAATGCATGTTTACTCAATCTTTACTTAAACAAATGTTGAAAGCTTTGATGAAGTCATACAAGCTAGCTTTATGGACTGGAAAGAACAACTACCACCTGGAATAAACTGTTATCTGCAAGCAAGTAAAATAATACTTACGCATTATAGTTAATAATTAATGGCCTTAAAATGGTGGTAATAGGGCCGGCAGTGCAAACATTACAGGAAACGTCCAGGTGGACTACATTTCCAACTTGTACGGATCACAACTGGTAACTTTGTTTAGTATATATCCTTTTGAAAGATTAAATTGACAGAGAAACGTGGAGGAAAAATAGGAAATATTTCCCACGAAAACCAGGAAAAGTCGAATATGGTCGTTTCACATGGTAGACACATCAACTTCCCTCATAATGGCTCTGCTAGAAAAAGAAGAAACATCAGCATTGCTGAGACGGTTTAGGCCAAATGGGGGACCTGTTCCAAATGGCCTCCCAAAATGCTGTTTTTAGGGCTAATCCAGATCAGTGGGCTGAGATCCGAACTGCCCTTTAAAATCAGGTCTTTCTGACCCTGAAATTGTCCCTGAATCATGGCAAGCAAGCATTTTACAACCTATCTACAAAAGCAGTCCTCTGGCTGTTCGTACAAACTATAAGTTAATAGCTTTGACAGATATTGAGGCAAAAGACTTCACCTCTCGTCTCTTAGGGGAGCTTGAAGAATGGTTAGGATCAGTGCACCTAATTTGCTTGCTCGAATGTTGATGACAATGCAGTACTCAGGAAGCAAAAGCGATATATCTGTTTTGTCGACCTAAAAGCAGCATTTGACACAGTTCCTAGAGTTTTGTTATGGAAAAAGGTAGCTGCATTGGAAGTGCCTCTGATATTGCTAAACCTTATCCTCCTTTATACGAAAGTCTGGGTGCAGGTCAAGTTAGGTGATGGAACCTGCCTTACACCGAGAATTGAAATTTCTAATGGCTTAAAATAAGGGTGTGTGCTTGCCCCGTGTTTATTTAATCTTTTCATGGCGGATTTGAAACAACATCTGGAAGCAAAATTTCCTGTTCTCCCAAATTCTTTAATATACTGATGATACTATTCTACTCAGCCATACACTTATAGGTCTACATCGCTTAATAAATTCCATTGACAAATATATACCTCTTAATCTCCTTGAGTTTAATATTAAGGGAAAAAAATGGAAATCGGGGTATTTCCAACATGATCAAGAACCTAGTATGCGAGAGGACAGCCAATTGAATTAGTTAAATACTTGGTATTTTGTTTGATAATAGGATCTCTTTTACCGGTCATTTTTATCTATTAAGATCCAAAACAGCTCCTCTCCTTTTCACCTTAACCCCTTCCATGCTCATGACGAGCTCAGCTCGTCATGAGGCACAGTTGAGCTGTGCTGATGACGAGCTGAGCTCGTCATGACAGCAGCAAAATGGCAATTTCCAGCACAGGGGAAAAATAACCACAGCAGCGATGTGGTTAAAATTACATTGAGAAAAACTAACGTGCTCGTCTTCTGATCATATTGTAAAAATGACATCTGCTAAATTAATTCCAACATTAGCCTAAGGCTCAGTCTTCTTCCATGGGATAGCAATGCAATAGCAGCCGCAAAAAACATAGCCACAGACAGCCCAGGCAACTATCGCTAATGAGATGTAGAGTGGGCGTTCCCGTGCAAAAAGCCGTGACAACACCACTCCGCAACATTCTTAAGGACCAGCCAGGTCGGTGATACGACCACAAAACATGCGATAAGGCACATTAGCAGCAGGAAACTAACCCAAGCTCTGACCTGGTGCAAAGTCGGTCCACAGCCTGCACCACAAAAGGGAACCCAGCCCACAGCCACACCTGAAGAGCAACAGATGCAATGGAGCCACTGATCGTGCAGCTCGAAGACCCAACACTTACTGCCACCACCCCGGACCAACACTGAGGCAGCGCAGACAAACACAGCGATCCCAGAAAATGCACCAACCTCACAGCCCCAACACCAGAGAATGTCATTGCTGCCTTCAGGCCCAAAGGGACAACCCAGCTCCGCAACCTGACCACCATTGGCAACCGGCTGACGGTACCAACACAGCAGACAACCAACATCCCACCTCAGACAAAGCTGCTGCCTGTGAAGCATCTGTTGGCCTCTGGTTCCCTCCAACCAATAACCGCCTGAGTCAGTGGAGTCACACAGCCAGGCCAATCCAAGTCCCTCACAACCGTCATGGATGACACCATCAGCTTGGTACACCAGTACCAATACTTCCCCCACACTGCGCAGGAACAGCCGGAGACCAAGTAAGGCATCTATGCCAAAGCTGGCTTCCCGCACGTGTCAGGGGGCAATCAACTGCACACATGTCCCACTTGTGCCCCCTGCCAAAACTGCACACAATAGGCACAACAGAAAGTGCACGTATCCCACCAATGTGCACGCACTAGTGGGCCACTGGGGAATCTCTGCCAACGTTGCCGCCAACCACCCTGGCAGTGTGCCTGATGCATAGACCTCATACAGTCCATCATCAACCTGTGCTACTAGGATGGCACCCACGGAAATGCATAGCTTGTTGGCCAATACCAAATGCACACAGCACACACCTCAACCCCACTGTTAGAATTGGGGATCTCTGGTTGGCACAGGTAGGTATTTGTGACAAGTAGGGACCCTCTCCTCTAGTCAGGGCAAGGGAATTACTCTCTCAAAATAACCCCTGCTCACCCTCTAGGCGGCGTGGCGTGAGTAGTCAAGGCTTATTTCAGAGGCGATGTAAGTTAAGCAGTTGTGACCACATACAGTAACCCAGTGACAACTCTATAAATGGACACCACACAAGTTTATATAAAAAATAAGAATACTTTATAGAGTTATCACAAGACCAATAAACAACAAAACGAATCCACAGTACAATTAAGTTTCAAGAGTTCTTGTTAAAAAGGCTTAAATCAAAGTTCTGTGTGTGTCAATAGGCCAGACGGGCTACAGCGTTGTTGAAAATAACAGAGTCTAGCAAATCCAGCAGACCGCGTCGGTACGAGCCCACTCGAATGGTCGACAGTCACAGTACCTTTTTTCCTTGAGGCTACCGGCACGGATCCGGGGTTTGTCGAGGTGTACAAAAAGAAAGCGTTGCAGGTCATGTGTCCTTGCAGTCACGGTGCAGGCTACGGCTCGTTGACGGCGTCGAGAAGGAGTCGGTGAACTCAGAGCTTGCGTTGTTCGAGGCGGACGTTGCTCGTTGCGGTGCTTCCAGCTTTATGGTGCGGCGACAGAGCCGGAGTTCGGGAGCTGGCGCCGATCAGTCCGGACAGCAGTGCGAGTCGGGCGGTGCGTCGCAAAGCGTGCGAGGCGGTGCCCAACTCCGGTGCGGTCCCAGGACTCGAAATCAGCAGCAGTGACCGCGTCGGTCAGACCAGTTTGATTCGGTGTAGCGAGGCATTGCACGTCGCGGTGTCCTTCCAGTCGCAATGCAGGCTACGGCTCGTTGACGGAGACGGTTAGCGCAGAGCTTGAGTTGTTCGAGGCGGACGTTGCTTGGTGCGGTGTCTACAGGACACCGGGTCGGTCATGAGAGTCGGTCACAGCTCCCTGCCTCTGTAGCCACTTGTCTCCAGCAGCAATTTACAAAAGCTGTTGAAGTCCACTGGTCCTGGGACTTCGGTCAGGGGGCAAGATATCTTCCAAGCCCTTGGAGATCTTTGCACAAGTTGAAAAGAAAAATTCCACAAAGTCTTTCTCCCCCTTTGGCAGCAAGGCAACCACTGCTGGCCAATCCCCCAAGCTGCACTTCAGCTTGGGAATAGTCTCTCCTCAGTTTCTTCAGGTTCCTTCTCCTCAGCAGAGGTTTTGTCTTGTAAGTCCAGAAGTGATATAATTTCTTGGGATCAGGGTCCCAATATTTATACCCCTAAATCCTTTGTTCTCTGAGGGGAGAGGGGCCTGTGCCCAGTTCGAGCCAGTTCTGAAGCACTCTGTTTACCAGACTTCTCCTTTCCTTACACAGCGCAGGGCAGGCACCTCAGACGCCCCGCAGGAGATGGAGCCAGCATTGTGGAAGGCAAGTACAGTGTACTGGAGCACTTTGTTGACAGTCTTCCTTCTCTTCTTTCAGTGTGCAGGGCAGAGACATCAGACGCACCACATGGGGTGGAGCCGGCATTGTAGAGGGAAGGCCCAGCCCTATTCAGGTCCCAGGTGCAACTCCTCCCTACCATCTAGATGCAGATCTCCCTATTCACCACTGGGCTGCCCCAGCCTGTCTCCTGGAATTCCCCAGTCCTGTCACACACAAACCCAGACAAGGAATACACAACCTAACAGAGGCGGGCTCAAATGGTAAGGCAAGCAAATACCTCCTTTCTAGAAGTGGCATTTGCAAACCCAGAATATTAAAATAATCTTTACTAAAAGATGTATTTTATTATTCCAGTCCAGGCATACTAAACTCGAATTTCCACCATGTTCTCTGAGTCTGCTAGGATTATAAACATGTAACAATCCAGCAGCCCATTCTAGCCTATGGAGAACAGGGTGCCTTGCAATAGTGAAAAACAAAAATGGCAGAAATTCACTATTAGGACATGCCACACACATCAGGGCTTGTCCTACCTTTTACTTAAAATGCACTTTGCCCTTGGCCCTACCATAGGGGTGACTACTATGAAGAAAAGGGAAGGTTTAGGGACTAGCAAGTGAGTGCACTTGCCCAGTCAGCATGACAGTACCAGACTGCACGCAGGCTCTGCAATGGCAGACCTAGACACATTTTACAAGGCCGCTTCTGTGGGTGGCACAACCAGTCCTGCAAGCTGTCAAGAAGGCCTGAGACATCCACAGGAGTCGACGATGGTCCCAACGCCCCTCCGCCTCAACCGCCACCAGTAGAAGACTAATGGTAGCCCTTAAAGCAGGGGGGAAAGGAGAAGTGGAAGAAAAAAGAGAGACAGCCTCAGGTTGGTAGACTTTGTCTTCTCAATAGACTTCTTTACTGGCGTTCTTAACACCTTAGCTGCTTCGCAAATATCCCTCCCCAGTGCTGCGCTGTCCATTGGAACTAGTGCTGAATGGACGTCCAATGGTCGTGCGCAGCACTGGGGAGGTAGCGCTCGTGACGACCGTTGGCCGTCAGCAGCGCTTAAGAGGTTAATAACAACACCTGCAAAGAGCATTTCATATATTCCAATATCACTACACTGTAAGTTAAATATGCATACACTGTGGAAATCTCTTACCCTGTGAACCTGGGCTATTGCCTCTCTCCCTGGTAATTGGTTTGTTTATTCTTTAACAGCTCCTGCACAGACAGCACAATTAGAATACTGTCCTACTGTGACTAGAACTTCTCTTATCTTTATATGTGTTATTTCTTTTACCTGGTATCATGAAAAGTCCGATAGTAACTCACTCCAGTTTAAACTCAAGAAAATGAAACATGGATGGCGCTCCTGTTAATACGAATTCACCCTAACTATTTGTAAACTAAATTGTGAATAACTAGATAGTTACTTCACTATCTGTAGGGAAACATTGTAGCAGTCCTCAATTCTGTAGCTCCAAGACGTTTCGAGAATGACTATGAATAGACTCAAATTTACAATTTCAAATTGTAAAGTCACAAACAGTTTATAGTAGCTTGACAAGAAATCCCACGTTGCGCATGCGTTTATATCTGCCTCACCAAAGTTTCGCTGACTGGATTACCACTGAGGAAATCAGCTCTCACAGGAGACGCGCTGTTACTCCGGAGGGTTTTCAGTTGAAGTGCACAGTTCTTCAGTCGAACGTGCGCTTCATTACCGCTACTGTCCTCGCGCCCTGAAAGACTTGACCAGCAACTTGATTCTGATCGCGTCTTCCTCTTCACGCCATTTGTCACTGCACGGACTCCCAGAGTGGATAAACATTGTTTAAAAAACAAGGTTGTTACTCGGTGAAGCCTTTTCCAATGCCGATATTTAGATGTAGCTTTCATCTGCTGCCTTTTACTGTTACTCGATCTTACTGTACTAGTGGCGACGGTAGAGCTCTTGACACAAGCCCACTAGCAGCATTTGGATTAACAAGCCCAGGGCACCCGCAGTGCCCTGTAATAGGGTCTGACAGTAAACCAAACATCCAATCATGGAACCACTAATCAATACATCAATTTACAGTAGGGAACACTCGCACTGTGGCACTGGACAGCAGTGGCACAGTGCCCATAGCATCTAACACCAGCAAAAACACAAGAAGCAACAGCAAAAAATGGAAGGGAGACCCACGCCAATGGTGCCAGGTCTAACACCCACAATCATGCAACTCACAACGCAGGCAATGCACACGTCACAAGCTCACAAACAAAATGCACACTCACCAGACACGACAGCACAACTCACTGGCGGAAAGCTGCCCAGCCATGTACATTAGCCATCAACGGCATGGCACCTCAGCCACACAATAGCAGGATGTCGGAAGAGGTGGGGACCAGGCATGTGCCCAGGAGGCAAGTGATCGATGAATGAGAATGTACACACTGTCAAGTGTGGCGTGGATGTGAAGGCCAGACTGAAGAATGCAGACCACAGACAGATCCATGTTGACATATACTGCTGGTGTTTGGAGTGTACTGGACAGTGGACGTAACCATGTCACCCCAGCCAGTGGGGAAGAATGTGGAAATGTAGTTTGTTATGTCCCCCCCCCCCGTAAGCGCTAGCGGAGTGGGCTCACCCGGCGTACGTCAGGCCAACATAGGGGTGTGAATAAAAGGCATGTCACTCTGGACGTGGTCCTCTTGTGGAATGTCCAACGTCTCTGCCAGGGCGGAGTCTCTCACCCTGCCACAAGGCCGATGCCATATGCGGCGGTGCCTGCTATCCTGTGTGCCTGCTGCACCCCGGGCCGCCGGTCCCTTAAGCAGTCTTGCCCAGCCCAGCGCACCCAGACCTCAATTCCCACCTGCCGACACCGGTGTGTGTTGAAGAGGGCCCACCACTTGCCAGTGCAAGCTCCAAGGCCGAGGCACGCGACCTTGGCAGCCTCCTCGGACCATCACAACCTCCTCAACACAGGCCCGCAGTACTCCTTTCTTGTTGACATACTTCACCAGCAGACACAGCGGACAAGTAGGTCACACATTTGGCACTGAGTCTTGATTACACCATGGCAGAGAACATTAATTGTGGCATAGTCCATGTCACTATACTCCCTTCGATTAGTAGTGCCACCAAGACTGTACATGGCATCACAACCACACATGCATGTGGGCCCACGCGGACTACTGGCCTCGGCCTACGCTGCGCTCGAGTAGGTCACACATTTGGAACTGAGTCTTGATTACACAATGGCAGAGAACATTATTTAAGGCAGAGGTTAAATCACTATGCTCTCTTCGATGTGGTGCCACCAAGTCTGTGTATAGCATTCTAACCACATGTGTCTGTGGGCCCATGGAGACTACTGCCTATGGCGTACGCTGCGCTCAAGTAGGCCACAAAATTGGTACTAGACTTCGATTATTCAAAGGCAGAGTACATATCATTGCACAGAAGGAGAGGCATAAGAGGATGATGTGTTGAATGTGGGAGGAAAAAAGAATCATCGTTACAGAGGTGTTCAAACACTACTGACAACTGCCCTGGTGTCACTAACTCTGTGCATCGCAAGCCCACGACACATGGCTGTGGGCCACTGCTGACCTCTGCCTCTGGCCTACACTGCGGTCCAGTAGGTCACAGAGTCTTGATTTAGCAATGGCAGAGTTCATATCAGTATATCAACATCATCTCAGACTGCATCCCCCTCAGCCCCGGTGCCACTAAGTCTGTTCCCCGACAATCATGGACAATCTCTGATTGTACATTGGTGGCATCTGGGTCTCTAGACTAGGGGGTAGTTTTCATCCTCATGTAGCTGATACCAAATTGGTGGTGGCAACAAGGCTGTCTCTTTTCACTCCCTCATTTTCTGTTCTGGATAAGATCAGACCTCTGCATAATTCCCTGGAGGATACCTTCCACCGTCCCCCACAACCCTCTGCCACAATCACCTTGGACGTCGACGAGGACCCGCTCAGTCCAGGTGGCCCTACCTCAGTGGAGCGCAAGTCACCATACTGTGGAAGGGTGCCAGAGCCAGCCGCTGTGCATCTGAGGCCACTGACTCTGTGCTGGTCAGGTCAGGGACCCCTTCTTCTGAGATATTGGATGGCCTCTGAGGCAATCGTCTTGGGGTCACCAACGCCATGTGTCTGTGGCCCTGCGCTGTCCTCTGCCTCCGGCCACAAATGGGGCCCACCAGGGCTAACACATCAAATTGAGTACATACCGGCCCGGACGTGGCATCACCACAGGAGGCACATGCCACCATCGCCAGGACCAGCTCCAACCAGCATCTGCCAGAGTCGAAATGGCGGTACTGCCAGACTGAGGAGTTGCTCACACCTGTCGTGGATGCCATCATCTGCCTGATCCCCTGCTCAGCAATCCAGGCGTTAATAATTCAGTGCACCAAAAATCATCTTCCATTACTGTTTTGGTTATGTGCTGTGGAGATTTCATGCAGCAATGTCACCTCAGGCAGTGTGGGAGACCTGGGATGACGATGGTGAATATGATGCAGGTCTGACACCCCGCCCGACCCCCCCTATAGCTTCATCAGGAATGTCCAGGAGGGACACTATCCTAGACATTTTCTGCCCATGAGCGCGCTCAGCTCTAGTGCCCCAACCTCAGTGCACTGAAACTCACAGACACTTCTGTTTGTATATTGGGTGTCCTCTGTACTTGCTCCAGCTCCCTCCATGTTGCTTAGCAGTTGACTCTGTTATGCAGGTGCTGTCTGTTTCCATTGTACTGGTGTCCACTTTTCAAGTTGTTGCCGGCACCAAGCACTCTGTGTGGGCTGGCTCACACTCACCCCACACACATCCAGAACAGGCATCACTGTACTTGTGGCCCTGCCAATAAAGGGGCCGGACGCACGTTCCCGTCGCCAGTTCAACATAATATCTGCGTGAGTCCCGATGGTCTTGTATGCATGAGGGCCCTGGGCCCTACGACATTACATTGTTCTGTGTACAGCGGACGCAGACATGTC
Source organism: Lissotriton vulgaris (assembly GCF_964263255.1). Classification (NCBI taxonomy): domain Eukaryota; kingdom Metazoa; phylum Chordata; class Amphibia; order Caudata; family Salamandridae; genus Lissotriton; species Lissotriton vulgaris. The sequence continues at coordinate 616,898,084 of NC_141696.1, forward strand.
ACCGCAGGCAGCAGGTTAGTGCTTGGACATGGAGCTTTGTCTTCACCCAATCAATTCATAGGGGGAGTGGACTGGGCCGGCGTACGCAGAGCCAACATGGGTGTGTGACTGATATGTGAGTGCCCCTGGCTCTGTACTGGAAATGTGCATCTGCATGTGTCTCTATGGCAGTGTGGGTCTCCTTTGTGGGGTGCTGGTAGTCCCTGAAGGGTAATGGACACCAACAAATGTAATCTAGTTCGCCTTCCATGGGTTCGGACCACATCCGCACATGTTCAGACACCACCTTTCGGCATTCTAACACCTGGCATTGGGGTGTCATGTGTGGGTCGGTGAAGTGTTTTGGGCCAGCCTTGCTTACGGGTGCTTCATGCTGTGTGGTCTGTTGCAGGGGCTGGGTTCTCCCCTAAGTAGCTTGGCTGCCCTGGTCATGGTGGTGGGTTGCGTAGGATGTCCATGGGCTGTTGTAGGGTGTCGTTGTCAAAGGTGTGGTGGTCCTCTCCGGCACCACTGATGAGTGGTCTGGTCTGGTCTACTGGAGGTGTTGTGTGTCCCTCTACATAGTGAAGGGGAGATGCATCTTTACATTTTGTTGACATGTATGTTGGTGCATTGTTCTTGTTTGTATGCAGACTGTATGACAATGTACATTGTGACTGTTTTGGAGGTGCAGGATTTAGATGCGGTACAGTGTACATTTGTACTACATGACGGATGTGTGGTTGTAGGCGTACATTTGCATTTCACAGTTTTCATCTCTGTCAGATGTAGTAGACCTGTTTCTGCGCGTAGCGGAGCCAGTTGTGTACTCTGTTCTGCAGTGTCGGGGTCGCACATTGTCCTCATTGTTGTCAATGTGGATGTGCTGTTCTTGCTAATTGTGTGCTGCAGTGTGCCGCGGGGATGAGGGACATGATCCAGGGTCATTGTGGGTGTGCAGTGTGCTACACATCATTCTGCATGTGTGCCATTGTGCCCATGACCCCCCCAGTCCCTGGTCGTTACTCACCCTGTTGATATTGTGTCAGGTCCTCCTAAGCTGTGTCCGGACTACCGACTCCTTGCACCGTCTCCACACTGTTGACTGTGGCCTCCGTTTCCTCCAGCTCCTCCTGTGGCGCAGGACTCCCACCTTCTGTCGCCGTTGCTGCTTTCCTGTTGGCAGCACCTTTGTGCCTGGTTTAGATTTTCAAATCACGCCGGCGCCTCTTGACCTCCTCCGTAGGCCTCCTAGACACTCCGACTACATTCCCGGTGTACTGATTGTGGGTCAGTTGATTGTTGTATTCTGTCACCTCAGTGATAATGATCTTGTTTTGCTGCGGACTGCACCCCGTCTTCCTCTCCCTCTTCTCCTTGGCCTTCCCCGACCCCTGTTGTTCCTTGCTGGTGGTCTGTGGGGCTTGTGGGGTTCGCTTCTGCTTCTGTGCTCGGTCAGGGTGCATCCATGTCGCTACGCACTTTGGATTGTGTCTGGTGTGTTGTTTTTGTAGCTGTAGTAGTGCATTTTCCCACCAGACGCGGGGGATTTGCAGGCCTTTTGCATGTTTTCGCTGATTTTTATACCGCTATTGGCTTCTTCGCAGGATTTTTTGCGTTCACGTATCGCATTTTTACGGCGTGGTGTTGGTTTTAACGCGGACATTTGATGTTATCTGGTGACTATCGCATGATACTGCCGTGTTGAGAATGCTTCGTTAACACAGCGTAGTTTTTCCCGTGATAGACTGCGATGTTGGGAGTTGAGTTAAGTTACTTTTGCAGTGGTTATCATACGTTCTTGAGAATATTGCCCTCTGTTTTTATATGAACCTGGTTCCCTTGCAAATATGCACCATGAGTAAATTAGGAAATCTTCATATATTGGCGCATGGTGGTCCTGCTCGCCAGAGTCTTATCAAACGTTTGGAATACAGCCTTCTATGCGTCTAGAGATGAATGCAGTGTATTTTAAATGCTGTTTGAACCAAGCAACAAAACTACTTTTGTCTAATGTAGATAAAAATGCACTGGGCGATTATAAATTCTTATGAGAACTGGGGCATCCAGACTTATATGACTGTCTCTTTTTCATCATGCATGCGGGATGTATTTTTGAAGTTAAGACTTGGAGCTATTTTGGTGTCCCATACTTAGCTGTATTTAGGCCAAGAACGGACAACTAGCAGTGGCAGGCTTTGTGGCTATCCCCAGGAAACAGTTTTACATAAAGTATGTGTCTGCCCAAGAGTGTTATGTGTTGCCGAATTAAAACGTGTGTGTTTAAAAGCGCTGGTACAAATATGCAGTCAAGCACTTATTCTATGTGTATCTGGAAAGTCAACTCAGATTACCGGCTGGTTTGTTAAATTTTTGACTGAAGTGGAATCTTTTTTTTCCCGATGTTATCATGAGCTGGTGGTTTTCTGTGTAACCAATTCTTTATTTTGAAAATAGCTGTTGAGGGTTTTTCACTGCGAGGACATGTACCCTACTTAGGTGTAACTTATTATTATTTAAAAATGAAGGTTTGACTCATTAGAAGGGTTTCTTTTGACTGGTCGAATTCCCAGTTCTCATACATGGCAAAATACCCAGTTCAGGCGTGAGACTTTTTATTTTTAAAGCCAAAAATTACTTTAATGTAGCTTTCCGCAGCGTAAAATTGTCCCCACTACAAAACAAAATCAATGGGGAAAATAGACCCCTCATCTAATTATTTTTAGAAATCTCCCTCTTAATGCTTTTCAAAGGTTGGCATATAGGAGTTGTAAAAAAGCGCAACTAGGCTGCAGTCATAATTGCGCTGTCTCTGGAGTAGGAGGCACAATGGGTGCTGCATCCGACTGGTGGCATTTAACTTACACGTCCTGGGTACACATAGGGACTTAGAGATACGTTACATATACTAATTAAGTATGACGATTTCATCAGGTTGATTGGGGGAACACAGGAACTTCACCACTGGTTAGCAGTGTACAGAGTTCTACAACATGCAAAAATAGTCAAGGTAAAAATCTAGGGGATCACCACAGAAAATGATGGTCATTTTCAACATCATGCTACCTGAAATAAACTAAAATGTTAGTTGTCATTTTCAACATCATGCTACCAGAAATAAACTAAAATGTTAGTTGTCATTTTCAACATCATGCTACCTGAAATAGACTAAAATGCTAGTTGTCATTTTCAACATCATGCTACCTGCAATAAACTAAAATGTTAGTTGTGTGTTATTTAAAGTTAAATCCCTAATCTTTGATTTAATCTGTCATAATACATGTAGAAGCCATTTTATGCCTGTGAATATGACGCTAACAGCAATATATCTAAACCGAGCAGTTTATAACTACCAGTCAAACTGTTTCCTTCACGTTAGTACAATGTACTATATTACATGCAAACTGAATTGAAAATCTTTATAAATACCAATAACTGTTAACCATACCAGGCCTTGTACCCCAGCTTTTTGGTGTCACAATCTAGTGTTCAGAAAACCACCTCATTTAATAACAATTTAACGCTAAATGAACCAATGCCAATTCTCATTGGATTAATTTACAATCATAAACGTATAATGCATATCTTTAACAGGATGAGGGTAGTTGAAAATGATATTACTCCAAAAAGTACTGTAAATTTCAATCCTTGCTTAAACCACAAACGACTATATTTAAATCCTTTTCTTTTCCTCAGAGTGAGCTCTCTGTTTCCGTTAATCCTTACTATTTTGTATGTGGTATACCATTAAATCTGATATGATCAAATTTTGACAGTTTGTGATCTTTCTGATTGATGTCCATATTTTTAGCAATGCTTGTGTGTTGTTTCCACCTTTGTTTCAGAGGACTGAACAAAGTGCCAATTTATAATTTTTTTATTGTATATGTGTTTTTTGCTTGTACATCCAAAATTAATTTAAAAAAATGACTACATGTTTTACTGCTGTAAAATAAACAGATACACAATCTGAATAAAGTTCCTTTCTTTCCTGGCTGTAAAAGAAACTAGGTGCGCTACTCAAGAGTTACCTGCCCAAGGTGCATTTCTTCTCAAAATCTGGTATACAAAGATCATATGCTTTTGGATCTTAGATTTTGCAATTCTCCTGATCTTTCTTCGAATAAATAACATACATTTTGTCTGTTGCAGTTTCGTAGTAATTTTTATTATGGTTGTTGATTTTTCTTTTTTCCTGGGGTGATGTAAAAATGTGTCAATTTGTGCCTTATTGTGTCCTCTCTTGCTACAACTCCTGTGTATATTTAACAAACATGCTGAGAAATATAGCCTTATTAAAACAATGTTAGGTGTCTTTGTAATTGTTTTTGCATCTAAATATTTTATTGTTAGACATTCTTTAGTATCTCTGGACCGCATTAGTTCTAAGCCTACCAGACAGTGCATCTGCCTGGTTTACTAAAGACATCTTCGGAACATTCAGAAAGCTTCCCTGGACACGCATTCTACCAATTGCTTACTACTTCATGCCACTGCACTCTGCTCTGCACCAATTCACTCTACACCACTCCACTCTATACCACTTCATTCTACACCACTTCACTTTGCATCACTTCACTCTACTAGGCACCATTCCAGCCTACCCAAGTGCACTCTACCCCACTTTGTCTATGCCTCTCTACTCTACTGTGAACCTCTGTACTTTATCCCAATGCACTCTATTCCACTCTGCACCAATTCACTCTTCACCACTGAACTCTACAACACTCCAGTTGAGGCCACTACACTCTAATCTGCACCACTCCCCTGTATGCCACTCTACTTTATGCCACTCTACTCTGCGCCACTCTACTCTGCGCCACTCTACTCTGCACCACTCTATTCTACTCTACCATGCATCACTCTATTCAGTGCCACTCCACGCTACTCTAACTGCAACACTGCACTCTGTGCCACTGCACTTAACACCAATACACTCTATGCCAATGTACTCTACGCTGTGCTAATCCACTCTAAGCCACTGTACTCTAGGCCAGTCCACTGTATGCCATTCTAATCTACCTTTCACCACTTCATTCCACGCCACTATACTCTACACTTCTAAACTCTAGGCCACTCTACTCTACACCACTGCACTCTGACTACCACCACTCCACACTACCTTGCAGCATTCCACTCCACCCACTTCTCTCTGCTCTGAAACAATCCCCTCTACCTCTACACCACTGCACTTTACTCCACTCTACTCCACTCTTTGTCACTCCAGTATACATTAGTCCACTCTACCCTGCACCCTCTACTCTGCCACACTGCACTCTATTCCACTCTATTCTAATCTACACCACTCTACTCTATGCCACTGCACTCTACATTACTCTGCTTTTAACCACTGCACTCTATGCCAATGCACGATACACCACTCTACTCAAATCCAATGCACTCTATGCCACCACAGTCTATTGCATTGTACCCTGCTCTCTACAGCACTGCACTCTACATTACTCCAGTCTAGGCCCTCCATTCTACTCTGCACCACTCCACTCTATGCCGCTCTACTCTGGACCACTATATTATATTTGAGGGTCTAAAATCACAAGAGAGTTAATAGTGCTCTAAGGACTCTACTCATCAATTCTGTCAGTAAAGTACTAGAATGGATAGTAAAACAGTCCGTTTACAAAGTTCACAAACCAACGCATATGACCACCAGCAAAGGTAGGTGAGACCCAAGGTCCAGAGATGGATTACCATCAAAATACTTGTTAGTGCTCTAATTTTATCATCTGGCCATCCACAGTACAGGGCTGGATTGTCTCTAGATCATTTGAGACTAATTCCAGTGCCGTCTGGTAGGACTGGGGTCAGACCCACAATCACATGTTGACCATGCGTGGGATCACTAAATGGAATAAGGTGCAGTGCAAAGAGTGAAGGTGTAAAGAAGTGAAATTAAAAAGGAATAGAGGAATCACAGTAAGGAAACTTTAATGTCTGTAAGCCTCTTTCTATTAAAAACCAGAACAGTGCAAGATAGCAGTATAAACAAATGACTGCTTAGGGGCCAACATGTTTCTGCCAGATCGGGGATTCACTCCCTAGGCTTTCTTCAGGGACTCTGTTCTTAAGTACTTTTGCTACTGCTAGTGAGAAGTGCACTCTAAATAACAAAGAAACGAAAAACAGTGACAATATAAAGGATATATATTCTTAGTCCTCCATGTCAGCTGGTGTATCAATCACCTAAAACACAAATGCACAGTGGTATAATTGCATTGGAAATTCAACAGTGTATATCAACGTAGGAAGGACTGCAATAGTTCCTTACTCACCCTTCTTGACAGGGGAAAATACCTCACCTCACCTGGACCAAGCTCAGAGTAAGGGAGGCCACGCTCTGAGAATAAGAAAAAGAAGGGGAAACCCAAAATCAGACCCAGAAAAGGAACTGTACTTTTCTATCCTAGAGGAGTCCCTTATGAACATCTTATCTGAGAGAAAAATTCTCTCCATCCCTTCCCCTTCTTTGCTCACCCATGAGCCCTTAGACTATATACTTGAGGAAACGTATGAAGATTACTGTGGGAACAAGTGCCCATATTACCAAGGAAATGTTTAGTCAGCACGGACTTGTGGACAGACTCACCTCTCCGTCGTTGCCCCGAACTGATTCTGAGGTTGGGGGAGGCGACGCCCTAGAGGAGTGTCCGTTTATTTGTAAAGTTGAAATTGCCTAGTTGCCCTATAAGCGCTCGTTTTAATCACCATGTAAGTGGGAAGGTAGCTTAAGAGTACAAGGAAGTAGTGTGAGCGAGCCGACGCGGTATGTAAACCCGCTTCATGATTGTGTACATCGTGTCTTCTCGCGAGATCTTGCTCGAACTACATGAAATTGGGAATTGTAGTTCGTAGCATGTCAGAGTCAAGTATTTACCAGAAAAAACACACCTATGGGCATCATAGTCCCAATTGAATAGACTAGATTAACGACAAGAAGTAGTGTGAACAAGCCGACGCTGTATGTAAACCCGCTTCATGAGTGTTTACATTGCGTCTTCTCGCGAGATCTTGCTCGAACTACACGAATCTGGGAATTGTAGTTCGTAGCATTTCAGAGTCAAATATTTACTGAAAAACACCTATGGGCATCATAGTCCCGATAGAATAGACTAGATTAACGACAAATATCCATATTTTCTTCTAATTATAGATACATTGTCAGTTCATTTATATTGCGCGTAACCTCGCCACTGCATGCCAGTAACGTGTTACCGGGAGATCTCTAGTAGAACTACAAAAAGATGGGAAATGCAGTCCAATGAGACGTGGCTCAGTTTCATTATAATTCGAATGGATGTTTAAGATGTTTAATATCTCATTGTGTCAGGGGCAGATAGCTTGTTCCAGTGTATGAATAATGTAGTATGGATCTACTCAACGTTTTGTAGACTTTATTGTGAGTCGATTATTTTTATAATTCACTTCTTTATTGCACTGCACCTCATCAGAACCACCTTTGAGTAACCTTTGGCTTGAGTACACCATTGGTATCCACCTCTATACCATCAGCAGATGGTCAGGGCGATGGTTGGTTCCTTTTACTAATCTCATGTGACGACACTCCACCATTAAGAGTGGCCTGATGAGAATTTTTTCAAGCCTTGGTTATAACTCAAAAGGTAGAGCTGTATGACCTGTCTCGTTCTAGTTTCCACTCTGTGACACCACTTACCAGACCCTAGTGTCCCTCTTCTTGTTGTTCTGCAGATACAAAGCCCAGCGCTCCTGGAAGGTAGAAACAGCACTTCTCAGGCGCTACTGGGGAAAGATAAAGCGCTCCCAGGCGTTAGCACAAAAATGAAGGTCCATAAGTCCAGGACATCAGCAGTCCAGGGGCTGGCCAGGGCCCAGGGAGGCAAGCCTTCCCCTGGGCCCCAGCAGCAGTACGCCCCTGGCAGATTCTAGTTGGCAAACGAGAACATTTTGGAAGGGGACACAGCCCCTTTTTATACAGTGAAATCCTTTGTCTAGCAGGGTGCAGGCAATGTGAGAACCAGCTACAAATGGTTATAGGGAACTCCTTTCACTGGCCAGGCTGGGGACATCAGACGCACCACAGGGGGTGGAGCCAGCATTGTGTGGGTAAAGCCAGCCCTATTCAGGCCCAGGTGCACACCTCCCCTCACATCAGCATGCTAATCACTCCATTCACCACCGGTGCAGACCCACCCAGACTCTTGGAGCCAATACCCATTACCCTCGGGCACTCTCGGTGTTCATTTAGTATCACCTTTTCGCCTAAATGTCTTGTCTCCGACATCGGCGATAGCCCTGGTTATCCTGCTGCAATGCGCGTAAAAAGCCTAACAGCACGCATGTTCGCCGATTGAGACACTGACGTGGTTGTCCCGTCATAGTGTTGTTGGGCTAGTGCATGCGCACTCGCTTTGTGTCTGAAAAGTGTATACCAGCTGAGTCCGGAGCATGCGCATTCAACGGGGTTTTGCTGCCCGACGCGGGAGGCTGATCAACGGCCAGCTGCTTCCTGTTACGTAGACGCGGCGCGAATGCGTCTTCATTTGGATTGCTCATTATGAAGCAATTAACCAATTGGGGCACATATAAAAGCGACACGGGGCCCACCTACCGTCACCTCCACTTCCTCTCGGATGCCGGAGAGAGGTACCGACGGATAGGTGAGTCCCGTGTTTGCCCTTATGTTACTTAGTTTAGACTCTCTTTTCCCCTTGAACTTTTAACTTTTCCCTTGGCTTTAACAATAGTTTACCCATTTTGGCAGCCAGTTTTCAAGGAAGAAATAGAGAGTATTACTTATATTAAACAATAACAGAGAGCCTTCAATTTTGGGGAGACATGTTCTCCTTAGCCAGCAAGAGTTTCCAATAATGGTTTGAGCCAAATTGAGGGGTCACTAACTAAGAGAAAACCAGGTTTTATACTTGTGTGCACGATTTAACAGATGTGGTAGTAGCACTATGGAATCAATATGTAGGGTAGCTACAAATTTCCCTTTCTGTTTGTGCATATATCTGCCAGCCCTAACTGTGACACAATAATACACGGTTTCAGAGTTTTTCATGGAGTTTTCAATTACTATCACTATGACATGTGATTACTCTCAATGTTGTTAGACAGCGCAGAGGGCGCATATTAGTAATATATGATTTAATAATTCATGTTCCCTCTTGCCGTGACAACATTGTTAGCTTGTGGGATCTAGTACATCTAGTCCCTTATGCTTACATATGCTTAGGGTGTTTGCCATTGCTGTACCCTCTTGTCACCTGTATGCCTTTATTTTTTATTTTTAACACCTACAACGGGTATAGCTGGTATTATAATTAGTGCTTACAGCTTATCTTTCTGGCTCTATGGTTGTAATTTTGCTTTTTCATACAACCAACTTGAGCACACATAACTGTAGAACCAAGCGGTTACTTGTCCATTATCTGCACTATGTTAATACCCATTACCCTCGGGCACTCTCGGTGTTCATTTAGTATCACCTTTTCGCCTAAATGTCTTGTCTCCGACATCGGCGATAGCCCTGGTTATCCTGCTGCAATGCGCGTAAAAAGCCTAACAGCACGCATGTTCGCCGATTGAGACACTGACGTGGTTGTCCCGTCATAGTGTTGTTGGGCTAGTGCATGCGCACTCGCTTTGTGTCTGAAAAGTGTATACCAGCTGAGTCCGGAGCATGCGCATTCAACTGGGTTTTGCTGCCCGACGCGGGAGGCTGATCAACGGCCAGCTGCTTCCTGTTACGTAGACGCGGCGCGAATGCGTCTTCATTTGGATTGCTCATTATGAAGCAATTAACCAATTGGGGCACATATAAAAGCGACACGGGGCCCACCTACCGTCACCTCCACTTCCTCTCGGATGCCGGAGAGAGGTACCGACGGATAGGTGAGTCCCGTGTTTGCCCTTATGTTACTTAGTTTAGACTCTCTTTTCCCCTTGAACTTTTAACTTTTCCCTTGGCTTTAACAATAGTTTACCCATTTTGGCAGCCAGTTTTCAAGGAAGAAATAGAGAGTATTACTTATATTAAACAATAACAGAGAGCCTTCAATTTTGGGGAGACATGTTCTCCTTAGCCCGCAAGAGTTTCCAATAATGGTTTGAGCCGAATTGAGGGGTCACTAACTAAGAGAAAACCAGGTTTTATACTAGTGTGCACGATTTAACAGATGTGGTAGTAGCACTATGGAATCAATATGTAGGGTAGCTACAAATTTCCCTTTCTGTTTGTGCATACATAGAGCGGGGCCTCACATACCCGAGCGGATGCCGGTAGAGGTGAGGTCTTCACCCACAGAAAGCTGGGTGAGTATATGATATAAGAAACATTCTTTATTTATTTTTGTTCTCATGCCCCTGCGTAAATGTAGTAGGAGTGCTAAGAGAGGTATATCATTAAGAATACATGAGGCTTGGGCCTTAGACAGGACCTGGATTAATAGACTCTTGTAGTGTTTAGAGTGTGTTTTGGGTGATGGGACAGGTTTATAGTTCAATGACGAGTAGTTTGGTAATTTACCCCCTTTTATTCTAGGTGAGAATTCGTGGTCTACTCCGCAAGGACACATTTGGGCTCCAAGGTCCTGGTAGTAAGACTTTTTGAATCTTGGATTACACTATCACACATTTATTATTTATCACGGACCAAACTTGGTTCTTTGCAGTAGCATTCAATCCTATTAGGTCCTGACGAAAGCCGGATAGTAGATCCTCATGGCAGAAACATGTTGACCTTCCTGCACCACGCAATGGGGTAGCCATAAATTCATAACTACCCTGCGTGCTTGTTTTAACCATTGACACTGGAACAATCCCTATTAAACATATTTTTGCTCAATTGCTCAATTTTTATAATTCACTTCTTTATTGCACTGCACCTCATCAGAACCACCTTTGAGTAACCTTTGGCTTGAGTACACCATTGGTATCCACCTCTATACCATCAGCAGATGGTCAGGGCGATGGTTGGTTCCTTTTACTAATCTCATGTGACGACACTCCACCATTAAGAGTGGCCTGATGAGAATTTTTTCAAGCCTTGGTTATAACTCAAAAGGTAGAGCTGTATGACCTGTCTCGTTCTAGTTTCCACTCTGTGACACCACTTACCAGACCCTAGTGTCCCTCTTCTTGTTGTTCTGCAGATACAAAGCCCAGCGCTCCTGGAAGGTAGAAACAGCACTTCTCAGGCGCTACTGGGGAAAGATAAAGCGCTCCCAGGCGTTAGCACAAAAATGAAGGTCCATAAGTCCAGGACATCAGCAGTCCAGGGGCTGGCCAGGGCCCAGGGAGGCAAGCCTTCCCCTGGGCCCCAGCAGCAGTACGCCCCTGGCAGATTCTAGTTGGCAAACGAGAACATTTTGGAAGGGGACACAGCCCCTTTTTATACAGTGAAATCCTTTGTCTAGCAGGGTGCAGGCAATGTGAGAACCAGCTACAACTGGTTATAGGGAACTCCTTTCACTGGCCAGGCTGGGGACATCAGACGCACCACAGGGGGTGGAGCCAGCATTGTGTGGGGAAAGCCAGCCCTATTCAGGCCCAGGTGCACACCTCCCCTCACATCAGCATGCTAATCACTCCATTCACCACCGGGGCAGACCCACCCAGACTCTTGGAGCCAGGCTCACCAGCCAGCTTCAGCCAATCACACAACAGACACAAATTACACAAATATGCCAACTTCTAGAAGTGGCACTTCCACACTAGACACAATCATGCCACATATATCATTACGCAGCATTCAATCTCACAAGTTCACACATACCAAACTCGACCCTGCACTCCCCACACATAAGGAACTACCATGGGCATACATATTCCCCATTCATTCCTATGGGAGGGCAGGTCACTCACCACACATACACAGAGAGCGCACGCACTTTACACTGGACCACAGTGAAAAAGTGCGCAGAGGCCTAAAATCACCAACACCAGGTTACAGAAACAGACTAGGCAAAAGCAAAAAGATTTGGGGTGAACCTGCCAAAAAGGGCCAGGTCCAACAATATGTGAGCATGATACAGGTTGGCTTTGTTTTCTTTTCTCCGACACTTTTTTGTTTTATGGTATTAAAGGTTGACACACAAATTTGAGTGTGGGTGTTTATAGATTTTTTCTGGTTTTGGAGAAATTTTTTATTTCCCTTCTTTCCCACTTTTTCTTCCTTCTCTTTTTTCTTCTCTTTTCCTTTTCACTTGTTCATGGTACATACATTTATGGACCAGAAAGTGTGTGCTGTGCACTGGTGTCTCTATCTGTAATTAATTTCTCTCCCTCCACCCCCTTTTTTCATCTAACATCTTCACCTGCTTTTCTGTTTTGATATCCTATGGTGGAGGTTATCTTCTCTTTTGTGAAAAGATTTTGGTTGGATTCCAGACTAAATTAAAAAATATGTATTTGTTTTAGCCCTGAGGAAGTCCTAGGTTAATCCTGGACGTAAAACGTGTTGGCATGATCTGGGCATATTATGTGGCTATCTGTTCTGTTGCTGAAGAATAGAAGATTCTCAATGTACCAAACACCAAACAAAGTCCCAAGAGGAAAAACATACTGGATTAATTGATTGCATTTTATTACCAATTGACTGTAGCTCAGGAATTTATGTGTCTGTATAAAAATAAAGTACTGGTCACTGTTAACTGTGGGCCAGTGGTGAAAAGACCATCGATTTATCCATTTGCGATGATAGATCCAGCTGAGGGTTCACTGTTGAAATCCCAGCGATTCCCTTCAATCTAAATAATGCATTGGGACTTTTGGTTTTGTCTTGTGGGACTACAGTGCCGCCAATTTATGGATAGATACTTAATCTGCCTAGTGAAAGTTCACTCTGTTTACTTACTAATATATTTCACTTCTATTTATGACTTTTTGTCTGAATCCATCAATATTGTCACCAGCAGTATATATCCTTCTTCTAATCACAAGATATCTATCTGCCTTTGGTTTCTTTTTCTTAAATTGATCTCCTTCTTAGCCGTTAACATAGCTAGTCTATTCTCAAATCTCACTGAATGCAGTGCTGGAAGTAACGTACCAATAGACATTGTTGAAACAAATATATATGAGAATTATTCCCTGAGGGCTAGAATGGAAAATGACCTTGGGACCTCCTGGAAATGGGCATTAGAGGAGTGGAGAAGTCTCTTAGGTATGTGAGGAACAATCCTCGTTCTGAGGTAGAGTGGCCTAATGCCTCTAAAGGCTTTGGGGACCAATGTTAAAGCCTTAAATCAGATCCTCCTATGGACAGAGAGCCAATGTAAAGCCCGAAGAGTCTGCAACCCCGAGCTCCTTCTGTTAATCTTTAATACTGTCCTTGCTGCTGTATTTTGGGTAATCTGGAGGATTGCTGTAATCCAGTCGTAGAGTGATTAGGGCATGCATCACTGTCTTACAGTTAAAGGTTAAAGGTAAGAATGCAAGTCATTTTTCCAAGGTTTTTAGCGGTGCAAAACAAATTGATGAGACATTAAGAAAATGCGGCCTGAATGATAAGTCAAAGTCTAAACAGTTTTTTTCCTGATGTGGTGGGTGGAGGAGTGGGGTTCAACACCCTCAGGCCTACAGTTTGTTGGTGAGAACGCATTGGATTTACCAAATAGGATAATCTCAGTTTTTTCCATGTAGCATTTTAGGGTGTTTTGAATCATCCAGTTTAACACTTTCGCAAGATACTTCTGGAAGTTCAGCTCAGAACTCAACAGCTGTCACTCTAGCGAGAGAATTAACTGGGCATCATAAGCATATGATATAACTGTGATCCCAAAGGATTTGATAAGACGGGCAAAAGGTGTCAATCAATCAATCATAAATCTTTATTCGGATTTATAGATAAATCCATAAAAGCAGGTCAAAAGAAGAACAACCACTGATCACTTTACAAGGCCATGTGCATAAGTTTAAATAAACCATTCAACAGCACATAAGGTTATAAAAATTATAAAAAGGTCTCATAAAGATGTTAAAGACAGTGGGTCTGAGGACGAACTCTGAGGGACCCCATGTCCGAGGGCGATGGCTTCAAATGTAAAAGGTGGCAACATGACCGTCTGAATTCTATCTGAAACGAAAGAACAAAACCACCTGAGGGCAGTTCCCACTATCCCCTCCTCTCTCAGGCATCTCAGCAGGAAAGTGTGGGGGACCATGTCGAATGCCGCAGACAGGACTAAAAGTATCAGGGCAGCATTCTTCCGCTCATCGAACGTGATCTTCATCTTCTCAGAAGTCTCAAACAGTGCAGATTCTGTGCTGTGATGTGGCCTGAAGAGCCAAACTGTGAGGCGTGAAGTAGATTTTCCAAGCTTAGATAGTGTGAAAGCTGTTTAATAACCAATTTCTCTGTGACTTTTGATAGGATGAGCAGCAGTGATATGGGCTTATAGTAGGCCAGGTATTTTAGGTCTGCTGTCGTTTTTTTTAGAAGTGGCTTGATAAAGTGTTGATTGGGGGTTGATGTTGATGTAAAGATTGACTGTTTTAGAGATCTTGTGCAGGAGCAAAGAGGGACATGGGTCCTCAAGGCATCCTTATTTACAGTGTATTAAAGCATGTTTTGAACCCTGCAGAGAAATAGGGGCAAAGGCTTTAACACCTTAGCTGCGTGTAAACATCCCTCCCCAGTGCTGCGCTGTCCATTGGAACCAGTGCTGAATGGACGTCCAATGGTCGTGCGCAGCACTGGGGAGGTAGCGCTGCTGACGACCGTTGGCCGTCAGCAGCACTTAAGGGGTTAAAGGTGCAGGTCACCTGGGCTTTTACTATTGATTCCGAGTCCGAATGCGAGACTTCTTCTATCTTTAATTCTTCCTTAGGGAAGATCGCAGAGCTGTTATTTGTCTTCTTCTCAAAGAAGCTACATAACTCATTACAAAGCTCCTGGAATGGTGGGATGACATTCACGAAGGCTTTACGATTGAAGAGTTATTTTGATATGCTGAATATTTCTTTAGAGAGGAGCTTTTTGCTGATTCGATCTTCTCAAAAGTATACAGTTTTTGCATCTATCATCATTCTATGGTACCTCTTTCGCACACAATTATTTTCATGAGTGTCAGTTTATTTTTCTAATACACGTTCATTCCATATCCTGATATAACATTTCTTTTTACTGTCTAATGATTTTCTTCTTTGACTTTTTTATTAGCTGTTGGTACACTGGAGTTTGAGTGACAGAGGCTGGGGGATTCCAGGAGACAGGGTGAGTCAGCACAGGGCTGAATAGAGAGATATGCATATAGTTGGGTGGGAGGAGTTGTACCTGGGACCTGAATAGGGCTGTGCCTTCCCTCCACAATGCTGGCTCCACCTCCTGTGGTGCATCTGATGTCCCTGGCCTGCACTGTGAAAGGAAATAAGGAGTCTTGTCAACAAAGTGCTCCAGAACTGACCATAACTGGTTTGGACTAGGCAAAGGCCTCTCTGTCTTCAGAGAAAAAAGAGAAAATGAGGATCAAAAGGGGGTCCCTAACCCCAGAACTTTAGATCACTTTTGGGAAACAAGAAGAAACCTTTGCTGAGCAGAAGAACCGGATAGACTGAGGAGAGACTATCCCTAAGCGTGAGGGATTGGCCTGCAGTGGTTGCCTGACTGCCAAAGAGAGGAGAAAGGACTTGTGTGCTACTTTCATTCAACTTATGAAGGTTCTCTAAGGGCTTGAGATAGAGCTTGCCTCCTGCTGAAGTCTCAGGGACAACAGAATTCACCAACCAGCTCTCCAAGAGTTCTTTTGAAGTGCATACTGTGGTATTGGGCCTTCTGAGGGACTGCGTGTCGCAAGGAGCTGGAAGTGCGACTCACAAAGAAGAAGCGTGTCACCGCCTCTGCCGCTTCACAACGCGAAAGTGCCTCGCATCGCAGGAGAAGAAGATCGACGTTGCACCATACGCCGCAGCATCATAGGAGAACCGTGTCGCTGCCACAGCCCCTGTTGTCGCATCACTGAGAAAGGTGTCGCCACCGCAGCTGTCACATCGCATCGCCGAAGCACCTCGCATCGCCTGAGAAGAGGATTGACATCGCATCAGATGCAGCCGCATTATCGGAGAAATGTGTCACGGTCGCAGCCGCTGTTGTCGCATCGCTGAGAAGGGTGTTGTCACTGCAGCTGTCGCATCGCCGAAGCACCTCCCATCGCCGGAGAAGAAGATCGACGTCGCATCAGGCGCCGCCGCATCACCGGGGCCTGTCGCTGCTCAGAAGAATCGTTGAGTCTCTGCACATCCGTCGGGCGTGCATCGCCACGGAAGCGTATTAAGAAACCAATGCATCATCTCCCAAGGCCGAGAAGAGCAGACGCATCCCCTACGCATCAGTAGGGACCCGACGCATCACCATTCTTGTGTGTAAGGAACCAACGCATCACCATCCCTGCAACACGGTTGTTGTATAGCGTTACGCATCCAAAGGTACATTGAACGCAAAGTGCCGCATTTTACATCTTAAGAAAACCAAGCTCATTCTACCATTTTTAAAGTACGGTATTGTGGATTTTTTGTTGTTTGCCCGACTGACTGACTGACTGCCAAAGAGAGGAGAAAGGACTTTTGTGCTACTTTCATTCAAATTGTGAAGGATCTCCATGGGTTTGAGATAGAGCTTGCCTCCTGCTGAAGTCTCAGGGACAACAGACTTCACCAACCAGCTCCCCAAGAGTTATTTTGAAGTGCCTGTTGGTGTGTTGGGCCTTCTGAGGGGCTGCGTGTCACAAGGAGCTGGAAGCGCGACTCACGACGAAGAAGTGTGTCGCTACCGCTGTCACTTCACAACATGAAAGCGCCTTGCATCGCCGGATAAGAGGATAGACGTCGCTCCAGACATCGCCGCATCACCGGAGAAGCGTGTCACTGCCGCTGTTGTCGCATTGCTGAGAAGGGTGTCGCCGCTGCAGCTGTTGCATCGCACCGCCGAAGTACCTCACATTGCCGGAGAAGAGGATCCGTGTCGCATCACATGCCGCCGCATCATTGCATTCATCGCTGCAGCCACTGTTGTTGCATCGCTGAGAAGGGTGTCGCCGCTCCAGCTGTCGCATTGCATCACCGAAGCACCTCGCATCACTGGAGAAGAGGATCGACGTTACATTAGATGGTGCTGCATCACCGGGAAGCGTCCCGCAATGCCTGTCGTGGCTCAGAAGAATCGTTTAGTCGCTGCACAGCTGTCAAGCGTGCATGCATTGTGTCGCATCAGGAAGACTACGCCTTCTTTGTTTCATTGCACCGGATCTTCATCGCATCACGGCGCTGCTGGTCGCATCGCCACAGAAGTGCAGTAAGAAACCGATGCATCACCTCCCCATGCTGAGAAGAACCGATGCATCCCCTACGCATCAGTAAGGACTCGACGTATCACTGTTCTTGCGTGTAACGAAGCGACGCATCACCTTCCGTGCAACACTGTCGTTGTATAGCGTAATGCATTCAAAGGTACATTGAACTCAAAGTGTTGTATTTTACATCTTAAGAGAACTGTGCTAATTCTACCATTTTTAAAGTACAGTATTGTGGATTTTTTGTCGTTTGTTGTCCTGTGCTAAGTCTCTATAAAAAGACTTATTTTTACACTACAACTTGTGCGGTGTCCATCTGTAGTGTTGTCACTGGGTTACTGTATGTGTTCACAAATGCTTTACACACTGCCTCTGAGATAAGCCTTTTCATGCTCGTGCCAAGCTACCAAGGGGGTGAGCAGAGGTTATTTTAGGAGTGTATCCCCTTACCCTGACTAGACGCAAGGGTCCCTATTTGGTCAAAGGTACCTACCTCTGCCAACTAGAGACCCCCAAATCTAACACTTCTATATACATAATAACAATTTCATAACAAGTCTTGTAGCAGCCTATAACATATTTAAGATTTGTCCTAAAATCCAAATGCCAAAAATTATTTTCAATAAAGTGCAAGTGATCAAATTTATTTTTGACTTTTTTCCCCCATTTGTTTAATACAGTAGAATATATATCTGGTGAGCAAGGCGTCTGTGTGCGCCGAAACACGTCCGGCTGTCTTGGTTGCACATGCAATCACCTTAATATGAAGAATTAAATAAAATTACCTTCTGCAACTTTAAATCCTCAAGAGTCTGTTTTCTCTGCTTTTGCCGCTTGTCGGCTCCGTGGAGTGTTTCCTGATATATATATATATATATATATATATATATATATATATATATATATATATATCTATCCTTGCTCGCTGCTCCAAGGTACGGGGCACTCTTACGGCGGGTGCAGGTCCAAGCGCGTCGGAGCCTCGCGCTTCAAATGTGAAAGCTCTACCCCTCCCGGTCCCGGGTGGGAATAAGGACAGCACACACGGGAATTCTCAGTTAGAAGCAACCTTTTACTTGCACAGACGCGTTTCGGAAGCCACGCTTCCTTCCTCAATGTTTGTTACACCGCAATGCGCGTCAAAGCGCCATTTTATTTCAAAATCACACGCAACTCTAGATGATGAGCATAGAGAGAGGACTGACGCGTGAGCGCCATGTTGGTAATGCATGTCATTCTACAGTGGCATAGCTATCCATAAACATTCTCCACATTGTTTACATTGTTGTTAAAAATGTTCAATTTAAGAGTAAACCTCGCAAGTTATAAACGAGAGGAAATTACTCTGAAATATAGCCGTGGATCGGCAAAGAACCTCTCTCACCTATATGGTAGGTCATTGAAATAAAATGGCGCTTTGACGCGCATTGCGGTGTAACAAACATTGAGGAAGGAAGCGTGGCTTCCGAAACGCGTCTGTGCAAGTAAAAGGTTGCTTCTAACTGAGAATTCCCGTGTGTGCTGTCCTTATTCCCACCCGGGACCGGGAGGGGTAGAGCTTTCATATATATATATATATATATATATATATATATATATATATATATATATATATATATATATATTTTTTTTTTGCATTCCACCGTCTCACCTCGCTCTGGAGTAGCAACCAGCCAGGGTAAGCAACACTCGGCAATAAAGTTTCCTTTCTTCTTTATTTGGTTAGTGCAGAAAAAGTCCATGACGTTTCGCCTCCACAAGCCTTGTTCACATGACAATGTTTGTTAGTCGGTGTCCACCTTTTAAAGTGCCAGTGATGATTACATTGACGTCACGTGTGGGTGCTTAAAGCATAGACATAGAAAACAAACTCTGTTGGGGTTTTCGGTCGTCTTAACAATACGGGTAACTCAATTCATATTGTACAAAAATATCAGTAAAATACCAATGATATACAGAACGGGTATATATAAATGGGGGTCTAATACATAGTATTAAAATCTGTATAAAAATAAAGGCAGCTATACAGATATACAAATTAACTGATCCTGCAATGCTTTGGCCTTGTTAAATTCTTGGTAAAATACAAGTTTTGTTCAAGGTTACAGACATTAATCTTAAGTCAATTTGAGAAGACATCACAGGTATCCCCCAATTCAAAATGTATGATGTCAGATACATATGGTCAAGTTAAACATACAATATCATCGCCAGTAGGTAGTTATAGTTAGGATCTACTTTCCATAGGAAATCCGCAACATTCTATTGGGAATAACTTTGGCACCGGTGGACGAATCTTCGCGAATTTCTCAAAGAAGGTGGCCCTCTCTGCTCCGCTCCTTCCCTGAAAATGTTGGGGAGATTCGTCAAGCGGGGGCTGAGATAAAAGGGGGTCCCAAAACATGTTTTCCCCATGTTAATTTCCATAGGGCGGTCGAGCTCACTTTTAGCCCGAACGGCTGAATGGATTTCCACCAAACGTGGCAAAATTGTAGGGACTGGTAGCCCGATGTGCCTTTGCTATGTCTCAAGATATGTGCTCCAGTGGATTTTGAGTAATTTATGTTCAAAAAAATATATATATCTATAAGCACGCCCCGGTACGCGCACCGGGGAGCGCACCGGGCGCGCTACGCGACTTGCGCACGGAAAGCTGATTGGCTCTCGGGTGTCTGTAAACATTCGAAACAGTCTGGAGCGGCCACCATCCTGTGTCTCGGTAGGATCGAGACACAAGAGGTGGCAAAAACAAAGAGGGAAATGACCATACGGGGGCAGGGTAGGCCTCCCCTGACCCCCTAGGTTTAATGTGGGGGGCCATAAAAGGGCCCAGCGGGGCAAAAAAAAAAATGTTTTTGATTTTCGCAGGGGGAGCGCCCGGTACGCGCACCGGTGAGCGTACCGGGGAGCGTACCATGGGGAAAAAGAATGACAGATTTTTAAAAGTAGTAGATGTTTTAAAAAAATGTTCTTTTTGTTGTTTTTTTTAAATTTTATTTAAGTACCTACATGTAGGTACCAATGCAGAGTCTTAAATTTAATGTACACCGTCTCTTCTGTAGATATCTTGCATGTTGTTATAGAAGTTATTGTGGTATATGGAATTCATACCATAGTCTGTCAGGAAATCAGAAACAGATATTTTAAGCAATCCCTGAGAAGTCCTACGGGATCATGGGTAATCTATCCTGTTCTCTTATGATGAAAAAGAGATGTAAAATACACATTGGAGATAATATAGTGGGAGAAAGGTAGTAACTATGAGTAAACTTACTATGTAACACAAAAAAGTTGCATAGTATACTATAAGTCTCACTTTATAATATAAACATTTTGGTACTACTTCATGAAATACATATTAAAATGAATATTGTCTCAAACAATTTTTAATTATTAAATATAAATTTATTCTTCTGATTCTTTTTCAAAATGTAATAAAACTTCTAACATAATATCGTCCGGAATTTCCTCATAATCATTAGTACATGATTCTATTTGTTCCAAAGATTCTAGTAACTGTTGGTCGAAAGAGTCCTCCATAAAATTAAATTCATATTTTTGTTCTTCTGGATTTTCCACCTTTACTTCAAAAGAAATAACAGTTGATTGTTTTTCTCCTTCCATTTTTTTGCTGTAAATTGCATAAAAAATAAATATATCAGTAGAGTTAGGGTACTGTTGGGTTTAAGTTCAGACAGGTACTTTTGAGTTTTTAACAGTGAAGTTATCTTTGGGCAGTGTATGGTTTGAGGCAGAAAGTAGAACTATTAAAAAGTGCATGTGATGAAGCCTAAGTAAATTCATAATTATACCAGAGAAGCCTAACTCAATTCATAATAATAACAGAGAAGTCTATCTCAATCTCTAGCTCTTTCAGAGGGACATAACTATCAAAAAACGTTTTCCCAAATTAACTTAAAGTGCATAACATAGTTCTCCTTTCAAATTAACAACTTACCTTTTTCAAAGTAGTTGAAGTTTTCTGTCAAAATTCTTTCCAAATGTACCTTAGGTAGTATTAGTCAAAATGGCTGTGTTTCCCTCTCATTTTACATATATATTCATGTACTTAACCAATCAAATGTCAGCAAAAAAAAGTACAAAATGTAAGTAACATTTTAATTGGTTGAAAATTCAAACAGTTTCATATGTGTTTTTGTCATGTAATTTACCTCAGGATATTTAGACAGGGCTACAGCCCAAATGGCTCAATGGAATATCACCAAATTTGGGTAAATGGTAGGGACTGCTATGTAGTAGGGCCTATTCTATATTTGGTGTAAGTGTCTCCAGTGTTTTTTATGTAAATTACTTTCCCACATTTTCTTAGGGAGCACTTACCGGTGCGCGCTCCGGTACGAGCACCGGCAGCGTTACGGGAGTCCTCCATTTTGTGTTTCGGTAGAATTGAGACACAAGATGGAGGACAAACAACGTTGGGAATGGGTAGAAGGGGGCACGGTAGACACTTCCTGACCCTCTAGGTTTTCTGAGGGGGGTTTATGAGGCCCATTTATGTCCCCCCCAAAAAAACATTTTTTAATTTTTCACGGGGGGAGCGCCCCTTACGCGCACCAGGGAGCGTACCGGGGAGCGTACTTTGGTGAAAAATAGTGAAAACAGTTAGAAAAAGAAAATCATTATGAGTGATCAGAGGTAGGGTAGCCCTGAAAAGAGCTTTTGGGTTCTGTGGCTGATTTAAGTACCTACAAGTAGGTTCCAATGCACAGTCTTAAATTCAGGAGGAATATTCTATTCCCCTCATCTGAGAAGTGCACACCATCTCCTCTGTAGATGTCTTGCATGTTGTAAGGCACGTTATTGTTGTATATTGAACCCATTCCATAGTCTCTCATGTAAGCAAAAACAGATTTATTCACATGTTTCCGTGCTTTTTCAAATTGTGGACAAAATTGGTTGGACCAGTTCCATTTCTGTCTTTGGCATATATTGGAATATACCAAGGCAGTTTGTGGAAAAAGTGTCATCAATTGATCAAAGGTGTCCTTTAAAAGCATTTCCAGACCAACTCCAGTCAAAGTGCCCAAGTCATTTCCACCACAGTGCACTATTAAGAGGTGAGCGTTTGGCAGATGCAAAAAGGTTTTCACCAATGGTATCAATTGGTGACATCTCAATCCTCTCTGGCCAATCCACTTGATTTCCACATTTGATAAATCAAGGTTATGAAAATTTCTGATAGCTACATACCTTTGAGCCCAATGGATGTAGCTATGTCCAATAATCCACACAGAATACATAGTGAGAGAAGGTTCTGGTGCAGTCAGATGAAGTGTGGGAATGAAATGGCAGTTGGAACAGTAGGAGTTTACAAAAAATTAATTGTAGAGTTTCCCTGCTCTTGAATCACAAGCAATGATTGGTAGATTTAGATAGTTGAAAACTAAAAGTTAAGGTGCATGGTTGTGTTTTGTGAAAGAAGCAATTTGAATGGTTAAGAAAAAGTCAATTAAAGCAATAATGCCCCGGATAAGCTGGTATATTGAGAGGTCAAACATCTTTGCTGACTTAATTTGCAACATTGTAGAATAAACTTTTGAACCTGAGAGTTCAGTTAGAAGGTAGTTGCTATGGTAACAGGTAGAAAGGTCTGAGAGGGGGAAGGGTGTTGGTTTGAAAATAGTGAGGGAAGAGTTTTGATTGGTTGAAATGAGGCATATGTGTGTAGAATTAGAGGTTTTCTGTGCCAGTCTTGGTTTCAGTGTATTGAGTGCATACCTTTGCTCTGCTAAAGAAAAATTGGTGTGTGTGTCTGACACTGTTCTCAATCTCCCAAAGCATTTGTAAAGGTAAGTAATGATTCATTTAATTTAGATAGAGACTTGTTTGCTCTATGGAGAAGATTTGGAAGCAGATAGTGAAGTTTCAGTAGTGAAATTGAATGCTTGTACATAGGACTTGTGCTGTGTTTGTAAAAAGTTATTTAAAAAACGATTTTGGGGTAAAAGAATGGCTTTTATATTTTTGAGAAGCAATTAATAGTGTCTTGCTCTGTAAAGAAATATATTTGAACCTTTTAGAATTATGTCACCTGCGTTACCTCAAATTAGGAAGCAGATTGAGATTCTTTCTTGTTGGTTTGTGGCATGTTTTTTGGAAATGCTTGATATTAAAATATGCAAGATAGAGGAATTGTCTTTTGTGAAATAGTGAAGTTTCAGTAGTGAAATTGAATGCTTGTACATAGGACCTGTGCTGTGTTTTTAAAATGTTATTTAAAAAACGATTTTGGGGTAAATGGATGGCTTTTATATTTTTGAGAAGAAATTAATAGTGTTTGCCTCATTAAATAAATATATTTGAACCTTTTACAATGATGTCACTTGCATTACCTCAGATTTGGAAGCAGATTGAGATTCTTTCTTGTTGGTTTGTGGCATGTTTTTGGGAAATGCTTGATATTAACACATGCAAGATAGAGGAATTGTGTTTTGTGAAATAGTGAGGTTTCAGTAGTGAAATTGAATGCTTGTACATAGGACCTGCGCTGTGTTTCTAAAATGTTATTCAAAAAACGATTTTGGGGGCAAATCAATGGTATTTACATTTGGGCCTTATTTATGATTGCCTTGTGCCGCCGGTGCGTCACTTTTAACATGGGAAAAAAGTGACGCACCGGTGGCGCAAGGCCTTCATAAATAAGGCCCTGAGATTCTTTGCTGTTAGTTTGTGTCTTGCTTTTTGATAATGCTTGCTATTAACATTTGCAAGATAGAGGATTTGTATTTTGTGAAATAGTGAGGTTTCAGTAGTGAAATTGAATGCTTGTACATAGGACCTGCGCTGTGTTTCTAAAATGTTATTCAAAAAATGATTTTAGGGGCAAATCAATGGTATTTACATTAGGGCCTTATTTATGAGTGCCTTGTGCTGCCGGTGCGTCACTTTTAACATGGGAAAAAGTGACGCACCGGTGAAGCAAGGCCTTCATAAATAAGGCCCTGAGTTTCTTTGCTGTTGGTTCTGTCTTGCTTTTTGATAATGCTTGCTATCAACATTTGCAAGATAGAGGATTTGTATTTTGTGAAATAGTGAGGTTTCAGTAGTGAAATTTAATGCTTGCACATAGGACCTGTGCTGTGTTTCTAAAATGTTATTCAAAAAACGATTTTAGGGGCAAATAAATGTTATTTACATTTGGGCCTTATTTATGATTGCCTTGTGCCGCCGGTGCGTCACTTTTAACATGGGAAAAAAGTGACGCACCGGTGGCGCAAGGCCTTCATAAATAAGGCCCTGAGTTTCTTTGCTGTTGGTTTGTGTCTTGCTATCAACATTTGCAAGATAGAGGATTTGTATTTTGTGAAATAGTGAGGTTTCAGTAGTGAAATTGAATGCTTGTACATAGGACCTGTGCTGTGTTTCTAAAATGTTATTCAAAAAACGATTTTGGGGGCAAATCAATGGTACTATCTAATCCTTGTCAATAATGTAAAACCAATTCATGTCCTCAAAATATTTTTTTAGAATAACATTTAAAAAACAGAGATAAGGTCATTATGATAAGCATTATAGTGTTTATATTGTTTACTTATTGTCATTGCTTTGTTGTTTGGTAATAGTGGTCTATAATGTGGTTTTTTGTTTTGTTCACCACAGATTTAAATCAACATTTCAATAGTAAGGAAATATGCCCTCAAGGCAGAGGAGAAGGAAAGATGCTATGCGGAAAAAAACAAAAACAGCAACGGAATTAAAGCAGTGTCCTACAACAAATACTACAAAAAAGCCAAAAAAGCTCCTGGTAAGACAACGAAGTCTTTTTTTCGGAACATATGTAGATCCAAAAAAAATGATAATGTACATGTGAATTTACAGAAGGAGAGACCAAATTTGAAGAGAAAGGAGAGGCCCCCCAAAACCTTACTACTGCAGCAGGAGACAATAATATGTATAGGAATAGAAGGCAAAATGAATTTAGGGACATTCGTAAACGAATGTTTCGCAATAGGGTAGTTTTAAATTTATTAAAAAACATTCAGAAAGGTACACAGAGAGCTGCTTTTTATAAGAAAAAGAAAAATGTAGAGAAGATTGTTGATCAAGCTTTTGAAGTTAAGAACAAATTATTTATTTTAGTAATCAATAGAATTAGGACACTTAACAAGACAATTGATGTTTTCAAATCAAACAGTAGATCCAAAAGAGTAATTAATCGAACTAATTTTTGTAAAGTTTTTTCTGGAGAATGGATGCATAGTTCAAGTTGTGAGCCATTTATTTTTTAATGAGGAGAGTTACTTCCAGGAGAATGATTTGATGCATGCAGTTGACACCAGTGGTCGAGCATATGAGGTGAAAGACGGTTGTCCGATTGAAAAAGAGAAACTTGTGTCTAGAGATGTAGAAGAGGTATTAAGTGATGAAGTTTTAGGAAGACGTACTAAGGGTCCAGTGTACAATTGGAAGTGTAGTAGTATTTGTAGTGTGCGACAGGATTCCATCGATGTGCTTCGTAATTTCTTACGTACATATAGTAAGAAAAGTCTAAAACAGAAAATGAAGATGTTACAAGACTTAGATCCTTGCAGAGTGAGAGAAAACACAGGTTTGCATGGACATTCATTGGCTTGTCTTTCTAGAAAGGTATGTCAGAGTGTTGTTCATCATTTTAGGATGTTAGCAGTGCATCATAACAAAATGAGGAAATTAGTGAGAAGGTTGTATTATGCAAAAAGTCCAGCACTTAAGCTTAAACAGTTAAACAGTGCTCTTTTGCATGGAACTGAATTAGATGTGAAGAAGATTTGTGAAGAAATTGAGATTTGTTATTTTTGTGAAAAAGAGGACAGTGTAGAAATTGACACAGTAATACAAGGTAATGTGGAAGACAATGTACAGATTTCAAGTACAGAAAAGTTTGACCAGGAAATTAGCAAGTTTCAGTTGAAATCAAGTGAAAGGCCTAATTTTACTTGTGTGTGTTGTCGACTGACTCATTATAAGATTCAGACTATGTTAGTTGATTTATATGCAAAAAGTGAAATGTCAAATAATAGTGAATGGAGGAATTTTGCAACTTATTTGTTGGTGGAGAATTCTTTTGATTTGAGTTTTGATCAGCGTATTTGTAAATATTGTTATAATAAATTAAATGAAAACAGAATGCCTGCTAGAGCTGTTTATAATAATCTGGAGTTGGTAGACATTCCTTCTGAATTGATGGATTTAAATACATATGAATCTATTTTGATTCAATGTGTCCATCCTTTTCAGGCAATTGTTCGCATGGAGCCTAAGACAGGGAAATTGCCTCCTTCAGATTTACAGAGAGAATTAAAGGGAAGAGTTGTTTATTTGCCTCCAGATTTCAAGAAAAATATTGATATACTTGGTGTAGAAAAAGTGGAAGAGGAACCTTTAGTTATTCTAGTTAATGGGGTTCCGACAAAGAGTAAGAAAATCTGGCAAGATTTAGTGGATGTTAGGAAAGTCAAAAAGGCAACGTTGTATTGGGTCAAAAACAATGAGTACTACAAACATGTATGTGTTGAAGCAGAGGAAATAGTTGCAGAAGAAGACAGTGATTGTTCAGTCGGCCAAATTGAAAAAGTTGATGTGTCTAGAGGTGAAGAAATATATGAACACTGTTCATCCTTTGCATTCCAAAGAAGTAATGGGGAATGCAATTGACTTGTTTCAAATGAAAGCAGCAAAAGGAAGTCCCATTAGTGTATGGGAAGAAAGTTTGGAAGCTCGTTGTTTTCCACAGCTATTTCCAACAGGTCGAGGTGGACGATATGACGATCGACCAGTTCAAATTCCTGCTTCTGAATTCCGGACTTTAAGATTAGTCCATGTGGAATGCTAACATGGATATTCAGTTTGTTGCTGACAACTCTATTGCTGTGGCTCGATATGTGACATCTTACATCACAAAAAAAGAAAAGACAGAACTAAAGGAAATGTGGGACGACATTTCACATGAAAAGATTCTAATCAAGAAATTATACATTTACAGTCTGAAGATGTTGTCGCATCGAGAAATTGGAGCATATGAATGTTCTGATCGGTTTTCATCAGTAAGTCTCTATGCCAAATCTAGAACAATAATTTGGGTGAGTCTAGGTCTTGCTGCAACACGAAACCGAGCTTTGAAATCTGTACTAGAAATTGAGTATTTGGCGGAGAAAGAACCAAATAGTACAGATATTTTGAAGACAAACATGTTGGATACATACTATCCAAATAGAAGTACTCACCTTGAGAACACTTGTTTGTATGAAGTTCTGCAAAACTATAGTTATAAAAGGAACATCACAGAAGATATCAATAATGGAAAATATTCTGTCATTGAAATTGAAGGATGTCTAGTGAAGCAGAAAAAAGGCCATTTGATTAATCATCGAAAATTGAGTTGTGAATCTCCAGACAAAAGAGAATTTTACTATTTAGCTCTTTTGCAACTCTTTAAGCCATGGCGTACAGAAGAGGAACTACTTGGAGATTTTCTCTGTTACGAATATTCTTTTAATGTAATGTAATGTAATGTAATGTATAGGCATTTATATAGCGCACTACTTACCCGGAGGGTCCCAAGGCGCTTCGACCGCTGCGAAACCCTTCCTGGCTTCCCTGAGAGATGGTCCCTTAATGGGTATCTCCAGGGTGAGACCAGGCATCCCCGGCGGTCTGGTGGGGCCGTTAGTGAAGATGAGGCAAGCTAATGCCCAGAGTTGCCGAGTGTGATCGCTGATCAGAGTGGGCACCGAGGCGAGAGAATTATCGAGTCCGCTGACCCTGGTCCAGAAACCTGCCGTGCCGGGAATCGAACCCTGGTCCCGGCCCGTCCTCTGCTCTCGGGTCTGCCGCCTCTAACCAGTGAGTAACCAATGCAACCAAGGATACCATAGAATGTCCTGTTTTTTCAAATTATCTGCAAATGTTGAACGAAGAAATAGAGCAAGAAGCCACAATTGCTGAAGAGATTGCCAGAGACAGTTCTCAAGACAGTCAAAGTTCTACTTCATTGAGTCAGGATCCACTAGGAGGACCAATTATCCAAAATGAAGCTGCCACTGCCATGGATGAGGTGGAACGAGCTATGGAACAAGCTCAAGAGGATGTAGTTAACTTAGAAGATTTGGTAAAGCAACTAAACGTTGAGCAGAAAAAGATATATGATGAAGTCATAGAACAGATTGAACATGGATTCAGACGGAGAGAAAAAAGAGTGCTCATGTACATCATTTAAGCCTGTCCGACTGTACGTAAGTGGAGAAGCGGGGACAGGAAAAAGTTTTCTGATTAAAGCAATTGCAACTTATCTGCAGAAAAGGACTGAATCACCGCTGTCTTGTGTTGTAACCGCTCCAACTGGACTGGCAGCACATAACATTAAAGGGATTGCTCTACATCGTTTACTGATGCTGCCAGTTGAGCATGATAATAAATTGCATTAGAACAAGTTATCTGGAGATGCGTGTTCTGAAGTTTCTAGAGTCCTGAAGAAAATGAAACTTCTTATCATTGATGAAGTAAGCATGGTCTCAAATCTAATGCTTGCTGTTGTGCATTTGAGAATGCAAGAAATTCTTAGAACAGAGTATGATGTGTTATTTGGAGGAAAACACATTATTGTTTTTGGATATCTATTGCAGTTGACTCCAGTAAAAGGACAACCAGTGTTTAAAATGCTTACACATGAAGATACCAGGAAGTCGCTTGGAAGCATTGGAAACGTTAATATATGGTTACATTTCAAATATGCAGAACTGTTTCAAAATATGCGACAGGCAAATGATGAAGATTATAAAACAATTCTACAAGATATAAGAATCGGAAAAGTAAGCGAGCATGGGAAAGAAGCTTTACATGCACGATTAAATTCAAATTTGTATCCAAATGAAAACATTCTTTCAGAGAATATTTTTAAGAAAATTACTGAGAACAAATCTGGAATATGTTTGATGCCAACTCTGCAAGAATGTTCCATCTTCAACAACAAAATGTTAAAGTTAGAAAATGAAGAGATTGTGAAACTAGAAGCAATAGATAAAATTGAGCATATGGGAGCAACAATTATTTTGTCAGAAAATTTGAAATCAAAATTGGATTCATTAGAGAAGAATATATCTAAAACAGCTGGTTTTAAAAGAACTCTGAATGTGTGTTTTAATTGTCGTATTATTTTGAGAAGGAATTTAAATGTTGAAAGAGGTCTGGTAAATGGAGCAATGGGTCATGTTGTTGATTTTATGAATTATAGAAATAGAGATGGAATTGAATTTTTAAAAATTAAATTTGATGGCATTGAGCAAGTACAACAAATCAGTTGTTGTTCTGCTAGAGTTTTGCTTGTAAAAGACTTATATATTTACCGAAAACAGTTTCCTGTTTGATTGGCATATGCGGTGTCAATTCATAAATCTCAAGGTTTAAGTGTAGATAGTGCTTTGGTGAACATTGGAAGTTCTCTGTTTAAAGAGGGTATGGCATATGTGGCATTATCACGAGTCAGAACTTTATCAGGATTATATTTGATTAAGTGTGATGACACCCAGATTTGTGCAGATCTGGATTGTGTTAAAGAATACAATAGATTAAGAAGAGAGTATGCTCCACATTTGCCACAATATCCTCTTTTTGAAAAACGTGTGGTAGGCCGAAAAAGAAGAAATGAGAGTAATTGTAGTGAGGTAGTAGGAAAAAGACAAAAAGTAGATGAAAATGTAATTGAAAACAGAAAGAAAAAGGATTCTGATGAAAATGTTGTTGGACTTCAATTTGAAAACAGTTCTGGTGTCAACTGCTATGCTAATTTAGTGGTTAATGTTGTTTTTTTTCTTCAAACTTTACAAGAACAGATTGTTGAAAATCGGGATCAAAGATTGTGCGGTTTATTGAATTCTGTGTTTGAGAAATGTAGCAGTGATAGGGCAAAAATAGAAAGTGTAACAGAAATTCGAAATATTTTAGACATGTGTTCTGGTCAAGATAAATGTTCACAGAACATTCAGCAGGATTGTCAGGAATTTTTAGAGTATATGTTTGGTGTTTTGGAAGATGAAGGTGTAGATGTAGAAAATCTTTTTAACCTTTCTTATCAATGGCAGCATGACTGCGACAATTGTAGTTTATCAAGTACTACTAGAATAGACACTGAAAGATTTATATATTTGACTTTACCAGACTGCAAATCAGTGTCATTTAATAATCTAGTTAAAGCAGCTGATCATAATATGGTGTGTACCCAATGTAAGTGTCCAATGCTGTCCACATTATTTATACAAACTTATGGTCAGTATGTCATTTTAGTTTTCCAATGATGTAGACCTGATGGAACTAAATTGACAACTTGTATCAAAAATGTTGTGGCTTCTCAGTTATCAATTTCAGGAAGAACCTTTACAACTGTAGCTATTATTTATCATGACGGTCCTTCGACAACATCAGGACATTATACATGCTACTTAAAATGTCAAAAAGGTTGGAGTTACTGCAATGATTCTCATTTGACTTATAAACAACGTTTGCCTTTTGACTTAAAAAATTCTTACCTAGTGTTTTTAGAGCCACAATTTTAGTAAAGGTAATTGGCCTATGAAGACGGGAGCAGTTAATAAAAGTTAGTTACTTAGTTAGTCTAATGTTTAAAATTATTTATCTCATATAGGTACTGTAAGTGGATCTCATAGTAAGTGATATCAGTATTTTAGGAAATGTTGAACATGAGTGATCAAAAAAGGGAATATGAATTTTTAAACATTGTGAAAATGTTATATGAGCTTTTCTTTGAAAACTTCGGGTAAACGGTAATTTCAGAGTTTAATTAGAGAAATTTCAAAATATACTCATATATCTGACACTATTTGGCCGTAAGGAAAGTTGAAGGTATGAGCAATAAGTTATAACTTAACACAAGGAGGAAAATTAAAACGTTGAGAATTATTTCAGATGTTCTTAGAGCTTTTTTTATAGAAAGTCGATGAAATGGAAGTTTTAGAGAACAGCAGAGTATTTTCCAACGAAAAGGACCTTCACTATCTACTATTTGGCCTCAAGGAAAAGTAAGTGAATCAAAGATTAGTGTACATATATGATTTGTAAGTTTATATGGGTTTTTTAAAACACAATCTTTTAGATTGTGTTTTTTTTCCCGCTGTTATATGATGAAGAGTTTGAACTCACTGTTTTTAGTGAAATTCAATATATTCAGAGAACAGCAAAAATAAACTATCTAACATGTTGTATAAGTTATTCTATAGTTTGCATTGTGTAATTTATATTGTATTCCCATTGTCTCACACTCATTTTCCTTTTTCCACCCTTGTTCAGCTCTCTTTACTCACTTACACTGCCTTTTTTCACTTTGTTTCATCGCTGTTCCTTTACTCCACTTCTTTCACAACCCCTCAATCCAATTTCAACTGTCTGCATTTCTTCTCTCCCTTGCACCACTTTTCAGCTTTCCCTTAGTCTTTCTGTGTACTTACTTCCTCACTCCTTTTTCTTCTATCGTTCTATATTAACCTCATTCCCTTCATCCCTTCACTCTGTGACTCCCCTTCTCTCACTCTCAGTCATCTTCCATTCCTCTTTCTTGTAAATGGATCCTCATTTAGACTCCTTTCCCTTTCACTCATGCTCCTTTTACTTACTTCTCTTTCTTGATTTCGTTTTGGAATCTCACATTCTTTTAGTATCTTACTTACCTTCAGTAATTTACTCTCCTTCTATTTCTTTTTCCCTCTTTTTGTCCTTGTACATTACTTTATTTCCGTTTCTGTATCCTTCACTCTTGCTTTATTTCTTAGTACATTTTTTTTGATTTTTTACCTCTTGACCTGTTTCTTCTATTGTAAAATATATATTTTACTAATTACAACTTTTTTTTCTTTTGTCTTTCACAGATACAAAGTGTAGTTTAAACATGCAATTAAGTTTACATTAATTATATGGTAAGTGTGACTAAAAAATGTAGTTTGTCATCACCCTTTGTTTTAACCTCACTACTTTTCTCTCATCCTACCTCACTCCTGTTTCCTTACTCTGCTTCCCTCACTTATTCTTATCCTCCATGTTTACTTCTCTTTTCCTTACTTTCCTACCACATTCAACTTCTTTTAGTGCCCCAGCTCACCCACACTCCCTCACTTACCTTTTTTTCTGGTTCACTTAGTGCCTTTCCGTCACTCCTTCCTTTACTCTCTCTGTTCTTTCTCTCTGTCACTCCCCATGTCTTACCCTTATTCACTTTTATCCACCCTCTTTACTTACACTCACTGCTCTTTTCTTTCCCTCCGTCACCGCTGTTCCTTTTCTCTGGTTCCATCACTACCCGTCATTCCCCATCCTTTACTTTCCTTCCTTTTACTTTCATCACCCATTCACATTCTCCCAGAACCTCTGCTTTAGTCTTCTTCCTCTTTCTTCTCTTCTTTTGCTCCCTTATTCATTTTCCTTTTCACAGTTACTTCCACTTATACCTTTTCTCTGTTTTACTATCTATTACACAGTCCCTCTGTGTTCTTCCCTCTAGCTCTCTTTCTCTTTACACCACTGTCTCTGTCCCCTTTGCTCATGCTCACTCCTTCATTATTATTTTTTTTTTTTTGCGCTCACCGGTACGCGCACCGGGAGCGCTCCAGGATGAAACATAAAAAAAATAAATGAATATACTTTTTAAAAAAAGTATTATATTAATATACAATATAGGATTCATTTTTAGAAAAAAATACCTTTCTTAGCTATAGACATTTGCTAATAAATAACCTTAGAAATTCAATAAAAAACACATAGGTATGAGGCCCTATATAAAGTTAGGAATTAGCATTTAAAAAACCTATGAAATTCACTGAAAAAACCATAGGTTTCACACCAGTTATAGTTAGGAATTAGCATTTAAAAAACCTAAGAAATTCACTGAAAAAAACATAGGTTTTACACCAGTTATAGTTAAGAATTAGCATTTAAAAAACCTATTAAATTCACAAAAAAACCCATAGGTTTCACACCAGTTATAGTTAACTGGAAATTTTACTGACATAAAACCATTGAAATTCCACGTTATAGTTAGTTGGACTCACTATAACTTGCGCGCCTGCAATGCACTGCTGATGACGTCACATATTACATCACTCATGACATGGTCAGTGACATCACTCATGACATCACTGATGACACCATCCTTGTGACAGACTGACAGACCTCCTTTGGGTGTAATGTAACCCTTGAAACACATATTCAAAAATAGAAACTTACATTTTCAAAAAAATTGAGATACCCATACCAGTTACAACAACAAATTCAGTAATTCCACCATCTATATACACATCCTCTCATTCAACAACAGTTCTATATAGTCACTCATACATATACTCACTCATCATATGTAGTGATACACATATACATCCTGTTACACACCAACAGTCATCCAAAAGTTACTCACACACATACTCACACATACAAATAAACTATGGCCCCATGTGAAAGGATGCATTGCTCGAGTTGCGTCACTTTTGTGAGACACTCCAGCAATGCATCACTTTTGCGCTTACAGATACGTCAGAAATACTGATGTATGCAAAGGGGGCGTATTGACGCAAGAAAGGGCCGTAGAAGTGACGCAGTGAAATCTATGAGATTTCACTGCGTCAATTTTCTTGCGCCTGTCTCACAGCAGGCGTAAGACTGACGCAGGCCCTTTCACATGGGACTAGCCCCATTCGAAAGGATACATTGCTGGAGTTGCATCATTTTTGTGACACACTCCAGCAATGCATCAGTTTCCTCTAAACACTCTACTTTATTTTTTTACTCTATTTTTTTACACTGTTTTTCCCCATTGGTGCGCTCAGGGTGCGCGAACCGGAGAGCGTACCCGGGAACGAACCCAGTGCTTACCCCGCGAAAATTAAAAGAAATAAAGTTTTTTTACCCTTCAGGGTCCTCCTAGGCCTCCCTCAGAAAACCTAGGGGGTCAGGGGGTGTCTACTCTGCCCCCTTTTAATTATTTCCCCCTTTCTTTTTCACCTCTTGCGTCTTGATTCTACAGAGACACAAGATGACGGACTCTCCGGACTGTTTATAATGTTGACAGACACCCGACAGCCAATCAGCTTTCCGCTCGCGCACTCCCGTAGCGCGCCGGGTGCGCTCCCCGGTACGCGCACCGGTGAGCGCTCGGAGCGCGCCTATAGATATATATGTGTTTTTGAAGTTAATTTTCGTAAAAACCATTCAAACAATTTTCACCAAACATAGCAAAGGCACTTCTGCGTACCAGTCCCTACAATTTTGCAAAGTTTGACGTAATTCCGTTCAGCGGTTCGGGCTGTAGACTTGTCAGACCGTCCTATGGAAATTAACATGGAGAAAACACGTTTTGGGGCCCCCCTTTTTTCTCAGCCCCCACTTCACGAATCCCCCCGAAACTTTCAGGGAAGGAGCGCAGCGGAGCTGGCCAATATTTTGGAAAATTACACACAAATTCCTCAACCGGCGCCAGAGTTATTCCCAATAGAATGTTGCGGATTTCCTATGGTAACCAATCCTAACTATAACTACCTACTATATATATATAATATCATCACTGAATTCACATTAAACCCCCTCCAAATGTGTGTTTTGGCATGGCAAGATTTGCGCTAATAACATCAAGCTGGGAGATAGGGTAAATGAAGGTACTGTGTCTTTTCCCATTTTAACTTCCTATGCAATCTTTGCTCTCTGCTACGGACCCAAATCATGAATGGAATTACACCAAAAAGTTTAACTTTAGTCAAGGATGTGTTTGCTTGGTTACGTGTAAAGCCTTTTTCTAGTTTTTGGGAAATGAATGTTTAAAAAATGGTTTGGGTTGGAATTGAAAAGGTATAAAAGAAATATAGTTATCTAGACTGTTGGTCTATTCATTGTTTGTGAGCCCAGGTTGGTGCCGTCCGTCTTTTAGCACCGGGACACTCATGGGAGTAGCTGTGCGCTGTATAAATCGCTATAAAATAACAGGAGTACAGATCTTCCGCAGACTAGCTTGGTGGGTTGCGACAGAGAAAATATGTTGCTGCTGCCTTTACAGAGTGCTAGATTTGGTACCAGTGTCCTGGAATTCTTTTTAAAGGAGCCACATGGAAGCAGGAGTAGCATCCAATAACTCTTCCTATTGCCCCAGATGCCTAAAGTAATCCTTCCAAAACAAATATCTTGCCAACCTGGACAGAAAGGCCACTGTAGCATTCCATTGTGCCATTGTTGGCACATGAAAACAATACATTCCGGCCAATAATGTACTTCAATACCCAACATGATTTCTTGTGTTTACTATGGGCATTTTATATTAGGGCTTTCTTCAGTGTGTCCCCCTAGAGAACCCGACACTTAACAGTTTAATTTTCTCCCAAAAACATTTCATTGTTTCCTTTTTGACAATACTACATATGCTAAACTTGATAAATTTCAATCATCTTAGAGGTGTCATTGAGGACGACACTGGTGATGTCAGATGTGATAGGATCTATTATGACATTTGTGATGCTTTCTGTGATGTCATGTGCGCACAGGTTGTAGAGGTATCACTTCAACTGCAGTTAATTAATATAATTTGCATGTTTAACAAATGCTGATTTCCAATGAGTAACAACAACCACAAACTTGTTAAAAGGATCTTTTATTAAATATATTAATTAATGGGAAACACATTTCTTATTCAACTTCCTAGCCATAGTCATAGTTTCATAGACGTAGGGAATGACATACACTTTTTCATTATAGGACACGCTTGTGCATTGATCACTGAAGATGTAGCTTAGGCTAAATCAATTAATCACCGCTAAACATTAACTACTAAATCACCCACTGAAACCTACATCTTTTTCCAGAAACCCAAAAAAATTATTTAAGGCTTCTTCAAAGAGAATATTTTTTAGCACCCTTACTAGCACATTCTAAAATACACATATGTATCTATAGTATATTGCCTCTACCCACAAACGAATATAGCAATTCTAAAACACAGATTTCTCTCCCTGATCATTTCCAACATTTCTTCTGTTAGTTTACCCATTCAAATTTCAATTTCTGTACGTATGTTAATACCCAGGATAATAATCTGCTTTGGGGAACATTTACATCTCAAACAATCTATCTTCCCCTTGAAAAACCATCAAAAAATGTAAAACAGCAATTTCTCCAATATTTTTTTTTTCTGAGCAACTACTAAATGCATCCATTAAAAAACAAAGATTCAATAGACTCCTGAAAATCAGTCAGGGACAACAACATATCATCTGCATGCAAACATTCCAAGACGTTTCAGTCGGTTAACTCTACTTTTTGTTGACAAATACTTGCAGAAATAACTATAAGGCAAAACCAAACAAAAATGGGAAACATGTACATTGATGCATCCCTCTACTGAAGGTTTAGGGCGTAGGTCAACATCTTTTTGTCATTATCCATGCCATTGCCCCATAATATTAATATTAGCAAGATTACAAATGTCCTTAGGAAATCAAAACATTGATGCAATTCTCCATGGATAATTCCCATTGTACTGAGCCAAAACTTTTACAGTCACTTCCCATTACCAATGACCAATCAGGCTTCATGCCTATCTTTTACAAAACCTCTCTGAGTATTACATAGTAAATTTCCTATGAAACTTTTTTTTAAACTAGTGACAACACTTTAGGAATTTCATTTAAAAAAAAATCAAAGATATTGGCCTACAACGTTTATTTCTACCAAACTGTAGGTATTAACATTGCAAGGCTTAATTCAAAGTGCAATGATTTACTTTTTGAACAGCGCGTTATTAATCAATCTTCAGTGAAGACTGAAGACACTAAATCTGCAACACACTTTTGATAAAACTCAGTCAAAAATCTCTGCAAATCTGGTGACCAACGTGTCAAGGTTATTGCGTTCATCATGTTTTTTTAAGACATTGACACAGCTTATTTAGACATCTCATCTTTATCAAGTTGTGTAAATCCAACTGATATCATAAGACTTCAGTAGTATTGTTACCAGTTTTACGCACCAATCTAGTAAATCCGTGTACTATTTAATAAAATTACCATTTGGAATCTTCTGTCTTCAATTAAATGCCAGCAAATCCGAGATCTTAATGTTTGGGAAGGACCAGGAACTCTGGTCCGAACAGTGGTGGCCTGACCATCTTAAACCCGCCCCGTCACCCAAGGAGGCTGTTAAGAACCTGGGTGTCTGGTTCGATAATGGATTGACATTTGAGAAACAGACAAAAGCTGTTGCCGCTGCATGCTTTGGGCTCTTGAGAGGACTGAGATCCTTGCTTGGTATTTTTCCTCCCAGAGTGCGCCAGACTATCGTGCAGGCTTCCATTCTTGCTAGGCTTGACTATGGAAATTCTCTATATCTAGGTGCCAACAAAGCTAGCATCAAACGCCTGCTGAGGGTTCAGAACGCAGTGGCGCGTCTGTTAGTGGCTCTACCCAGATACTGTTCGGTGGCACAAGTGCTCCCTAAGCTTCATTGGCAGCCCATCGAACAGCGTATTCAATTTAAGGTGCTGTGCATCTCTCATAAAATCTTGATGCACCAAGCCCCTGCTGGGTTATCCTGTTTACTGAAGCCCTATATGCCCAGACGCGCTTTGAGATCTGCCGACCGTTGGCTTGTCCTTGTCCCTCGAGTGTGGAGAGCCAGGGCCGTTTGTTTGGCCTTTTAGCAGCTAAACTCTGGAACTCTCTCCCAGTGCACTTCAGAGGTATCCCCAATCTCTTGATGTTTCCCAAGACCATAAAAACCTGGCTATTTCCATTATCTGATGTTTAGACGCCTGCAGCTCTCCCTGTTCTCTCTCTGGTTTCTGGTTTGCACTGGGACGCCTCGTCGCTGGGGCAGCCATGCGCATTACAAATCCCTAATAATAATAATAATAACTATATTTAATTTTGAGTGACCTAACCCACCCCTAACCCCATAACCAGTTTAGTTTGTTAATCTGCTATAACTACAAGCCACAGCGCCTCTCTCTCACGCCTCTCCTGCTCCAGCTCCTTCTAGGTCCTAGTTAATACTCTTAAATAATTAGGACCTGCTATTGCTTCTAAAGTATCTTTTATAATGTCTCCTGTTTTTATGACCTTTTCCATAGTAAAGCTCCATTCCTGATTTATACCTTAAGTTGGTTCCCATAACACCTTTATACTCTGATGAAGGGTCTGAAATTACAATAGTACCAAAATGCCAAACCCTAAAACAATGCACCAGCTGTTCACCAGTTAACAAAAAGGTGATAGTCTTGAAACAGTTATGCACTGATGAGAAAGGTAACACCTTTCATTTGGAAACATTTCTATGCACATACACTCCAAACCCAAACTTCCCCTAGAGGAGAAGAGGATTCTGACCTGTAAAAAAAGACACCCAGGAGCTTATTTACCAGCTCCTTAAGCTGCTGGTACATCACTTTTTATGACACTCTGGCAGTAAAGAGTGCAGACACATTTCTACTAAGCCACACAAAGCCACTTTATTGGGCATTTCATGGTCACGTAGATATGGTGTAAGGCAACTCAGTGCGAGTCGCTGCGTTGCCTCACACTGCATCAAGGAGGTGTTCCATTGGCATTGTGATGGATGTTTTCACGCACCAACCATTGGTGTTGACGCATTTCCAAATGACAAGGATCTGGAAATTCGGCAAAACTGTATGCCTCACCAGGCCAGGCTTTACTAGTAGAAATATGTTTATTTCTCCTTGTTTTCCCTCTTTCTATGTGCACTGCATTCTGCAGCACACTAGAAAGAAAATAACACCTCCATGGATTTTTTATGTCCAGGAAGGTGCCCCTTCCTGCACTAAAACAATCCTGCCAACAACACAGACACCCTTGTGCATTGTGCAAGGGTGCCAGCATTGGCGCTAGGCACCATTTTGTGCTCCAACACTGGCTGAAAGGACAGGAATGCACTGTATCTTGTAGTTACTTTTCAATCCTGCCCATTTGATTGGGGGGAGGCAGCTCAGCAAAAACACTTGCTGTGCTGCCCTACGTCAAATCATTGTAAATGCTGCCCGCAGTTTTTTTTATTTCAGACCTTCAGGTATTTGGATCTTTGACAAGTGAGCCCCTCAGCCACATTGCATCTCACACACTGGTAAACTTCTGTTAAAATTGGCTTGGGTCCATTTAAAGAGTTTCACTGTCAGCCTATTGAAATAGGGGCTACTGGCGCACATCTGGGCTAGGCGGTCCTAGGCTCGTTAGACATGATTGTTTTCTGACTCTACCTGGTGTCTGTGCATACGTATCTCTCTCACAAAAGGAACCCTGCATAAATTGTATATGGCTTGTATAGACCTTATATTTTAATAAGATTCATAAAAGGAAATGTCTCATTCTCAGTCACTAAAGAGTTAAGGGCTGATTCACAAAGGTTCTATGCACTTGTGGCCAGTTGCAACTGGCATGACTTGCAGGTGTGGGGGGCAGGGGAACAGGAAGCAGGCGGCAAGGCTCCCACCCCTAAACCAA
Organism: Lissotriton vulgaris; assembly: GCF_964263255.1. Classification (NCBI taxonomy): domain Eukaryota; kingdom Metazoa; phylum Chordata; class Amphibia; order Caudata; family Salamandridae; genus Lissotriton; species Lissotriton vulgaris. The sequence continues at coordinate 616,937,832 of NC_141696.1, forward strand.
TCACAATGCTGTAAGCAGTGTTGTGCTTGGTCAGGCTGCCGCCCAGCCAGGGGCTAAAGGTCCAGCCATGTTCTCCATGTAGGCTGCATTGCAGGTTGCACGGAGAAGGGCAGAGTGCGCATGACTGGTTTGGTTGGCCCGCACTCAGGAGTGGGCACACCACTCCTCCCCTGCTCGCAGAGCAGCCCCACCTGTCCGCAACCAAACCCTTCTGCTTTCTCGCAGTGTGAGAAGCAGAAACATAAAATGGTAATGCTTCTCGCACTGCGAGAAAGCAGTGGGGCGATGCTCCTTCACCAAGGCCGGACTAGGAACCAAAACCGGCCCTGGCAAACTGCTCGGCCACCCCCACCTGGGGGGGGAGGGGGTGCGGCCGAGCAGTTTCCCAGGGCAGGTTTTGGCCAATTTTGTTACAGGGGGCCAATATTGCCATCCACCAGTAACAAAAACGGCTCAAAACCGGGCCCCACCGTGGCGTCCCACCAGGGAAACACACGGTGCCTGTCATAGCCAGTCCACCCCTGTCCTCTGCCCTAGTGGAGGAGCTGCTTTTACTCGTGGCGGAGGCCCTGCAGTCATGGGGGTGTCTCCATACTCGGGCGGAAACTCTGCAATGAGAATTCTCATTGAAGAGATTCCACCCTGAGTGCGGATACCACCCTATGATTGCGAGCATCCTCCCCAAGTGTGGAGGGCCTTTGTGAATAAGGTCCTAAGTTTGTAGTTCTGAACTGTATTTAGTTGTTGTGTGAAAACTGGGTAAAATCTAATTTTGGATTGGCTTCAAATGCAAAAGCCATTGCCGGAACTTGTTCACTGTTTTCCTTGCTCCTAAATGGATACAAATATTAATTTTTATTCCTTGATGCATTTGTATTTGTGTGGTATTTGTATGAGCTAGCCCTAATGAGGTTTAGGTTAGGAACTACCCTGCTGGAGCAAGTTAATTATTCTGTTGCCAAGATGGCAGTAAAATAGCTTCTTCTGCACACTAGACTCATTTACGAAGGATTAGCCTTCTCCTGGTAGAGGACAGGGGGTGGAATCTACATAGGGTGATAGCCGACTCGCTGAAAAGCCTATGCTTGTCTTTCTCACAGGGACAAAGGGAAAACAGATGGTCACACCAAGGTTTTCTTTTATAGTCTTGGCAGAAAATATTTCTTGGTTTTGCAAGTACTTCTGGAGTTGGAGATTTTGCTTAGAGACTTCCTGAAAGAAAAGGTTCTTTGTTCTAATATTTTTTAGTGAAGGAAAGTCCTGCTGCAAATTAAAATTATAATCAGTGCATGTTTTCTTCTTTCTTGAAACATTCTATTATAGAACAGCTTATGTTCTACTATTGCATTTTATGGGACCAACCTTCTAAAGCCAGTAGGCTTGTTTTTAGTATTGCACCACCACATATTGGTGGGTATATTTTCTTTAAGTTAGGGCCTTCTGGTATACAAACTGATAAAAGTACCACCAATATAGGATGTCTATCCTTCACATTGGAGCCTATTGGGTAACTGAAACTTTTCCTTCATGTGTGCCTCCCTGTTCATGGTGAGGTGTCTCCATAGGCAGTTCTATCTGCCAGTTTATAGGTTTGCTAATCTGTTTGAAGTGTTTATTTTTATGTCTAATGAAGTATTTTTCTTTTTTTAAATTAAAGCCAATGGCACGGCAGTGATTTATTAAGTGGTGTTTGTTGCGCTGCAAAGTTCGCAGTCTGTACCCCACATCACTTCCCTTGGTATCCTTGCACTGCACTACCTCAATACCTTTAGACTCAAGTTCTAAAAGAGATACTAGGGGCCACATGGAAGAAACTTAGGGCCCGATGTAGGTAATTCTAAATTACCACTTCTAAAATACCGAATCATACCGATTCGGTATTTAAGAAGTGGTAAATTAGAAGGGGGGAAATGTAGGTATTTCAGAATTGGTAAATACCGAATCGTTAAGATTCGGTATTTACCGATTCTGTAAATACCGAATCGGTAAAGCCCATTGATTCCTATGGGCATTGCAGCCCATAGGAATCAATGGTCATTACCGAATCGGTATTTACCGATTCGGTAAATACCGATTTTTGCAAGGGTGCAGGGGGTGTCACTTTGACACCCTCTAGCACCCTGAATTCAGGCACGTGTGCCATTTGGCACACAGACATGCCCTAAGGGCATGTCTGTGTGTCACATGGCACTGGTGTGCATGCACACATGTGCATGCACACCTATATTCGGTATTTTACCACCCAATAGGATTGGGTGGTAAAATACCGATTCGGTAAGGCCTGTGGGACTCAAAAGAGTCCCACCTACATTTCAAAATTACCGAATCGGTAAAAATACCGATTCGGTATTTTACCAATTCGGTAAATTTACCGATTCGTTAAATTTGCCGAATCGGTAATATGTGTCACCTACATCTAGAATAGCCATTTACCGGTCGGTAACGGCCGAATCGGCCGTTACCGGTCGGTAAATGTCTACCTACATCTGGCCCTAAATGTTTTGTGATTTACAAATAGCGAATCTGTAGAAATCGCTATGAGGGTATCGCAACTGAGATGTATGTAACAGAGGTGTCTCAAAATAGCGATTTTTACAGATTCACATTCATAAATTGACAAATTGAAAATCGCTCTTTAGGAAATCACAAAATTGAGATTTCCTAAAATCGCAAATTAGGAGATGTCGAATTTTGAATGCCGAATGATGATGTCAGACCAGGAAGTTTACAAATACAGGGTGTGGCCACAGCCCTGAATCCTAGCAAGGTGCTACTGGCTCACTACCAAAGTGTTTTTGGCAATATCTGTATAACACCATGTCCAAGAAAAATGGGGACAAGGATTCTGGCAGCAGGAAGAGGAAGGTCAACTTTATGAGAAGTTGGAGCTTGTAATAGAAGAATGTGTGGCACACATTGACCAGCTCTCTAGAGTGGCATGTTTTTCAGGCATTCTTGAACAGTAAACAACGATATGGAACAGCATCCTGGAGAAGGTAAACTCCCTTGAGTTGACCCAGAGAACCATACGTGATATCAAGAAATACTGTAATGATCTGAAGTCACATTCAAAAGAGAAGGTGGCCAGCACAATGGCTGAGGGTTGTGGCAAAGGTGGTGGTCCCTCCAAATACCCCTCTCCCCCCGAAAGTGTGGTGATAGTGTCAGACATTGACACCTCCCATCCTGCAGACACCAGCCAGGGTAAGGGAACTCATTTTACTTACTTGACATAACATAATGTTTGCAAATCCCCAATTAAACATCACAACATAAATAACTCAATTGAGATGCTTGCCCTATATTGGCAATGCATCCTGGGGGTTGTAGTACACCAAAGTTGCATGCTGCATTTTGTGCTGATGACTACACCATGCATATCTATACCTCACAAACATGTCACAAACATATAATGCAGTTGTAACAATGTAGTGAACAGACATTAAGCATTTATTCACACTAACTATATACATGCATGTCCACAGATCACACCCAGGATGTGTCAGAAACAATATTGGCTGAAAAAGCTAATGACACACATGTGATAATGGAGGATGACACATTGCCAGCTCCTATTCCCATTACTCCAACACCAACTGCTATGAGAGCAACCGTTACACGACTGCCAGACTTTGTGGATGGTGATGAGGAGCAATCCAAAAACAGGTATACAACAATGTTTGTAGACGGGACACACAGACAGCTTAGAAGCTAACCAGCAACAGTCCAAAAGCCGAATGTGTCACATGACATGGCAGAGATGTTCTGTGTTTGGTGTCCTGGAGAAGTCCATCATCTCCGCACAGCACCTGGAAACCAAATAAATCAGGACTGTCAATAGTCATCTGCTAAGAATGTCAAGCTCCATTTAGCAATTACAGAAAATGCAAGGCCTGTGGATTGCTGCCATGGTGAAGGAGCATAATTTGCAGAGACAGAGGCACAGGAAGTACCTGGCACACTTTGATACCTTCATCAATCTCATAAACCGATTGGCGGTAGCCACAACAACTCTAGCAAGGAGAACTTTGGAAAATACAGACCGACATGGGGCACTGCTGTTAGGATGTTGCGCTTGGGCTACTTCAAGTGATTACTTCCCTTGAAAATATAAAGACCAAAAACCTTTGTGTCCCCAACATTCTCCCCCACCTGAGAGCAAAGAAGGCTCTAGCCTCAGTGGCACATATATGCAGGAGGCATGCAGTACCAGGCGTACACCCCCTTAACACTTCTGGGTCTTGTATGTCCACACTTCCAAAGGGCAATGTTGCTGACAAGGCACCCAATCCCAGAGGCTGAAAAAAGGGAATCCACTGAAGAGTCATAAGTCTACTATTTTGTTGTTTGCAATTACATAGTTTGTTGCCTAGTTGACACAGTGTTACATCCTCAATGGATACTATTGATGTAGGAGAGATACATTATGGTCACAACCTGAATAAAAAGGTGTTCTTTCAGTTGTGCACCATGCATTACCATCATGTGTGATATCTATTTCTTAGGTGTTGTAATGACTCTTACCTCAGAAATAGTTGTTGGTGGTCTGTGTGTGTGTGCTGCATGTGTCCCATCCTGCTGCACCTGTAGTGATGGTAATTCTACATCTGAGCCAGGTTCATCCCCAGTGGAGATGTAGTGCTGGCTCTTCCTCATTGAGATATGGTGCAGTATGGCACATGTGGCAACGATCTTACAGCACATCTTGCGTCTCTACAGTAGTGCTATGCAGGTCTTGTGTAGGCAGCAGAACCTGGAATTCAGTATCCCAATGTTTCTCTCAATGATTGAGCGTTTTGTCTGTGTGTCCTGTTGTTCTGCCTTTCACTTCTTGTATTGGAGTCAGGTATGGTGTGAGTATTTAGGGACGCAAGGCATATGATCTGTTGTACGGTCTGTTGTAAGATCTGTTGTACGGTCCACAAAGGACTTCATGGTTTGGGTCCCTCCTATCTGGCAGACAAGTTTGTGCCGTATGTTCCTTCTCGTGCTCTACGGTCCAGTGACCAAATGCTTCTCACGATTCCTAGGATCAAGCGGGTAAGGCAAGGGGGTAAGGCTCTGTCTGTGAGGGGTCCGAGGATATGGAATGGTCTCCCTCTCCAGCTTAGGCAGCTTGAAAATCATCTGGCCTTCAGGAAAAAGCTGAAGACGTTCTTGTTCCAGGTCTAACCACACAGTTTAAGAACTAGATTGGACCCAGGGAATTCGATCTCCTGCAAGTTTAGCAGTCAGATAGCGCGGAGATACTCCCTTGGGAGTTTATTCAAGCGCTCTACAAACCCGCAAAATAAATAAAATAAATATGCATTGTCTCTTTCAGGTAATGAGAAGGAAAACCATTAGGTCACATTATACAATACAGGTCTGGCCACTGTATTCATTGAGCCAACAAATCTCTTACCTAGTAAAAACACATCGCAAAATTCACCCTGTAACAGTTGTTAATGTGGTGCCACAGTGGAATATAAAACCAAGTCATTGGTGCTTCCTGGGATTCTGGCTACAAGGTCTGTTATGATACTGGTGGCATTCCAAACTACCTGCATATTGAGTGAAATTGAGCATTTCCTGTTTCTGTATATCAATTAATTTCCCAAGGGGGCACATATGACAATACATGTGCCATAAGAACAGCCAATGGCATTAGGAAACTGTGCTACCCAGTAGAACATTAATTTGGTCAATTACAATAATTGAGGGGTATTTGGAAAACATATGTATTGGTTAACTTTGATAACCATGATGTCTAGAAACCTTGAAAAGGCACTTTGTGACCCCTGGCCCCCACCACTGCTTGACCCTCAGGTAACTGCCAAAAGTTAAGAGGTGTGGTCAACACAATACCTGTACATGTGGTGGGATTGCATTGTTTTTTTTTTTAGTATTGGGGTCCGAAGCAGAAGTTGTAATTCAGCCATTAAATCCAGGACTTCTTCACTACGGAGTCTGTACTTCATCAAAAATCTCCTCTGTCTGTTCAAACAGGGTGACGGTGACCCTAAATATCCTCACCTGTCTCCTACTCCTCTGCCTGCCGGCCAAAATCCTTATACTCATTGTCTAAACAAAGAGGGCCACCATTCTGAAAGAGCCAGATGCATTTTGGGTGCCATTTTATAGTTTTCATTTGGTTACCACCTGTCCAGATTGACGTTAATTGCATTTCCTAAATGGCAATTTTGCTACTCTTCACAATTAGGAAATCCTTTGTACATGCAGTTAGTGAGTCGCCATTGGAAAACCCCTATTAGCGATTTCCTGTTTAGCGATTACCTCACTATAAAGTCTGTACTTTCCAAACATTTCCTCCTGTCTGTTCAAACAGGGTGACCTTCATCCTAAATATCGTCACCTGTCTCCTCCTCCTTCTCTGCCTGCCAGGCAAAATCCTTTTCCTCCTTGCCAAAACATAGAGGGATGCCATTCTGAAATAGCCAGATGCATGTTGGGTACCTTTTTATAGTTTTCATCTAGTTACCACCTGATCCGGATTGATGATAATTGCATTACCTGAATGGCAGTTTTGGGACTATTCACAATTAGGAAATCTTTTGTATATGCAGTTAGTGAATCACTATTTATAAATCCCTATTAGCGATTTCCAAAATATGATTTCTACTAGATAGAAATCGAATTTTGTACCACAGCAAATGCCTTTCGTACATACTAAAATACTATTTTGCATTTCCTAACAGCCCAAAATTGCAATTCGCACTATTAGGAAATGCAAAATGCCTTTCTACCTATCTTAGGACCAGTTCAACAAGCAAGATTAGAAACCCCTCACAGCCATTCTCTTTTTTTTTAATCTAGTGAAAGCAAGACTATTTGCCATCTTACAGTTTTGACTGCCATTTAAATATAAAATGAACTGATTAGACATTGAGGCCCAGATTTAAGAAGCCTTTGTGTCACTTAAGGTCGTGCATGGCAACCCAAGGGCTTCAGTGAGATTTACTAAGCCATGCAAAGCCATCTGCTTGGCTTTGCATAGCTTAGTACATCCAGAGTAACGCAGACAGCACAAGATGCTGCCTTGCATTATTCTGCATTGGGAAGGCATTCTGTGGGGGTTCTCACTCACCCACCAATGGATTTTGCCACATTCTTAGATATGCTAATACTATAAAACATGGGAATGCATCAAAATGCTATGCCTTCTCAACAGATATGCAACAAGGAGAAGTACCTTTATTTCTCCTCGTTATTTCTTCTTTCTATACACAAAAACAACCCTGCCTGCTATTCCAGCACCCTTGTACCATAGCACAAGGGTGCCTGCATTGGCACTAGGTTGCACTGTGTGTGCCAACACAGAGAGCAAGCAGGAGTGTGCCACATATTAGTAATTATGGAACATTCCTGCTCTCTCCACAGTGCAGAATTGTCTTGCTGCATTGCGTCGAATAATAGTAAATCTATGCTCACTATACACATGATGTCCCGGTTAGCAACCGATTTGACAGCCTTCAAACATTTGAGAAGGTAGACTGATTAAATATGATCCATCTAACTGTCGTATGTATTAAGGAATGTAGTCAAATCATAACAACAGAGTCACAAACGTGCTTGTCCAACTCCGGCCTAATCCCTTAAGGAGGAATTAACTTAAATACTTTAAAAAAGTTCCCACCTTTCTTCTATCCAGTAGCTGATACCATGTCCCCCACTGATGGTACAATAGCCACCCAAGAATAGTGTTGAAATCTCGTAACACTTCCCATTCCTACAGACCAACCGAATAATGATATTGACATGAACTACACAGGCTAACCTGGATCTTGGTCATTTGTTATTTTGAAACATTGCTGGCATACGCTCAAAGCTTGACAATCTGCTATGGCTGGACTTTATATGGAAATTTAACATAATGTGTTTTCAGGAAACTTGGACAGAGGACATTGTGCACATCAACAGCTATAAAACCTTTCATACCGCCACAATACCATCGGAACATGGGAGACCTAAGGGCGGGCTATCCACATGTGCATCCAGCAACATGAACTTAAGCAAAATTGAACTGAAGAAATCAGAAACAGAAACATTATCGACCTATTATATTTCACATTGAATTGTCCTGTTAGATTTCTATAATAATGTGCCAAAAGATCAGATAGTGGGGGTAATGAGGCTATTAGGTAATGATTTAAAACTAATTCGGAATGATACTGTAAAAGATGTGTTTACAATATGGAGTGGCGACTTTAAATTTGATTTTTTCCCACACAATAGGGTGGGACGTGTGTGTGTTTACGTCTGATGATGAGAACAGTTATAAGCACTTCCGCATACAAACTATGGGGGAACTTCTAAACGAAGTCATGTTTGCTTCAGATTTACGGCTTTCTAACAAGCTATGTACACCGCCAGTCCCCCTCAGCTTCACTTTTACTGGGAGAGGGTCTTACTCAACCATTGACTATACGTTGATGTCAACTAGACATTTAACTAGACTTAAGTATTTTACTACCCATAAAAATGCCTTGAATTACCATTTCCCATTAAGCATATCCTTTATATTATCAAATACGGCATTAAACACCAAGGGTAAATAGCTCCATGTCGTTTACAACATAGTTTTAAGCAAAATGAACGGCTACTCCCTGCAACGGAGCTATGGTGGATCCGTTCGAATTCACAAAGAAAGTAGTGACTAATTGCAAATCTGCCTTGATGGCTTGCCTTGACGAGACAACCCCGCATTGCGACAATTTTAAATCCTTCTCACAGATAACTGGACATATAACAAAGGCGGTATTTGTGGAGAATAACAACTTGTCTATTAGGAATCAAGGCTGGTTTGATGTCAAATACACCCAAGCATATTCTAGACTGAAACACGAGTTACATGAACCAACTAGATATACCCATGATATCAGAACGGATAGGGGAGGGGAACACTAATGCGCACTTAAAGAACACAAAGGTATGCTCAGAGAAGAGGCATGGTCAGCTTTGCATGAAGCCTCCCTAACTAGAGACAACACTGCATTTTGGAAGGCAGTCAATGCCCCTTTCCTGGCTACTCGAGACATACCCACAATAGCAGAAGATCAATGGGTGGAAGATTACTCTAATATGTATAACTGTTCCATGCTCAAGAAACCTAGGGGAAACCAACAGGCCCAATACACAATACTGCCATCCGTTAACTGTCTTATAGATTTCCAGTTTACACTTGAAAAGGTCAACTGCGCTATTATGGCAAGTATGGGTGGGAAAGCCCCTGGACCTGACAGAGCCTCCGTAGATCTGTACAAAACTAATCTGTTGCTGTGGGGCCCACTTTTAACTAAAGTAATAACAGCTTGGGGTAACCATCCAGCTAGCGGCCGCCCCCGCCGAGAGTCACCGGGGGTCATTCCAGTGTGGACAGATGCCGGAGGAGGAGGCGAACTACACCTCCCAGCGTCCTTTGCTCCGCGCACACCGCTGACGACACCCAGAGCGCCAGGAGGTGCCCAAAAGGACGCTTAGGCTCCTGCGGCGCGGAACACTCGCGGGCGGGCCCGTCCGTGCCTGTCGTAGCCCGGAGGAGGCTGGGCTGGGCCACCCCCCGAACATTTCCAGTACTGTAAGGAAATTTAAATCTTTATTTGTGGATTGTTGCTTTGAAATTGACTGGTAACTTACTGTTGGAGAACACTGATCTGTCCATATCAAATTCATGGCGGCACGTACAGTAAAGGGGAGGAGGGTAGCGGTAGCGGGGGGAGGGACAGTAAGTGGGACACTTGATCAATTTATTATCAGGGCAACGTCGGTACTTGAACATGAAATAACCCTGACAGAGCGCCGCCTGTCTCTTGAACCAATGTATGCAAGGCGATCCTAATTAGGGCTTATAATGCTGGCAGCCTTCCCAAACCAAGAAGAAGGACAAACTACTAATATTATGCATAATAATGAGGGAGACAATATCAAAGATGTAGAGGAAAGCTTATTGGATAGATCAAAGTCAAATGGGATGTCCCCTTATGTCCCACCGAGTACCCTAGTTAGGGAGGATGCTACTAACACTGCTGCACCTCGCCCCTCAAAAAGGTCCTGTGTGAAAAATAGTATAAAATCTGAATTGCCAAAACAAATGACAGGACCAAATATCACTACCGGCAAGAGAAAACGGGAACAGGGTGTCCACAAAGGGAGAAGTTCGAAGATAATAAAAACCTCCAAATTGCCCACCAGTATTGTAGAAGAGGCTGCGACTACCCAACCTATTGTAATGCCTATACAGTCACTGCCACTCTCCCCTCTGTTAACACTACCGACCACCAAGGTGGTTGATTTAACTCTCCCTGCACTGCAACCACTTAAAGGCTTTTATGCCTAAAGTGGAACAGTTGATAAAGTCACTTATCTTACCCCTCCTAGAAAGGATGAAAGTAATTAATGAAAGGCTGGAAAGATTCGAGCAGTTCACGGTAGAGAATCTTGACAAGATAAAGAATCTTGTTGAGTGTATACTGAGAGTGGCCACAGGCGAAGTAAATCTGTTGAAGGCATCTGTAGCTGCAGTTACCTCACCACCTTCCTTGATTGGAACTAATGGAACCCCTGTGGTACACACTAAAACTAACCAAGGGGCTATACGCGCTGACACTGGGACAAGTGACTTAACGAGAAGTGGTAGGGGGGAGAGAGGCAGATTGATGTGAACAGTATTGTAAGGCAGGCTAAGGGTAATCAAGTGGCAGCTAAGGAAACGTCCAATACCTTAAATAAAATATCTACCTTAAACTGCATCGATTTACCTCCAGAGTCCTGCCCATATGTTGTTGTACTCGTGGGGTTTCCTGAACTGAAGGATGACAAAGCTGAAACCTACCTAGAGCTGAAAAACAAGGTCACTTTTAGGCTAAATAAGAATAGACCCCTCCCAAGTAGTATCGATGGGAAAATCTTGTATGCACGGAGAGTAAGTTGGGTTGGGCAAAGAGCCAAGGACATAGAGGGGGATTCTGTTTTTGTCAACTTTAGGGATAGGCGGGTAGTTGGTTGTATTTGTGGTCGTTCTTACCCAAGTGATGGGAGTGGCATCCATAATTAGGATTTAAGTTACTTCTACCGCCCAAGCCCTATGTTACCATCTAACCGCAACCCTTTCGGAATGCAACGAGTAGGGACAATGGATAGATCCAAATATAATTTCCTAATCCCTACATTTAATGGTTTTGAGGAGTTATGTGGGCACGAAGGGGTAGACTGACTGATAGACCAAGGATTGAGTAAATCAGCAGTCCTGTATAGAAAATCAGAGGGTGTTGGTAATAAAATGACCATTGAAGAATATCCCAGGAAGCAAGTACGGTCAACTTGTAATATGGCGGACCGTATCTTGCATCTAAACAGTATGGGAGAGGGCTTATATCAGGGCATCAATGTAAACAACAAGGATATGGCCACTGAATTGATTAATGAAACATCTTGTGGAACCAGACATAATGACACAATAACACAAGCAAGTGCACATGATCCCCATTTGGTACAGAAGCTCCAGGGCGACACGACTGAAGGGGCCCCTATAACTCAGAGTTCCCAAAATGCTAACTCCAACACTGAGACTACGCAACTAGTGGTAGCTAATAACATAAGCCCGAATGATAATGCACCTGATATAAATATCATACCTAGTGTCAAACTGAGGTCCTGGAGCATAGCAGGTATTAAAAAAAACCTGAGTGACCCCACATGGCAGGAATACATTGATAGTAGTGATATCATATTATTCCAAGAAACTTAGGCTGTTGAAAAACATTTTAAAGTTGGCTATAGGTCATTAAGTGTACCAGAAATTGCTGCAAATAAAGGCAGATCTTCGGGAGGTTTGGCAATTTGGACCAAGATTATGTTGGCAACCGATTTCAAGCAAATTGATTCCAATAGTTTAGATATCCTAGGAGTGAGGTTCATGGGCCCTAATAAGAGAGACATTTGTATTCTAAATGTTTATAGTAGGCCTTCAGCGGCAAATAAAGAGGCAAAAGTGATCGAGCAACTAGATAATATAATTTCTTCACTTGATGAGGGAATTCTAATAATTATGTGAGGGGACTTCAATCGTAAATTTGAACTGATATTGGGCCTGGAATATATCTTTGAACCAGAGGACAATGCTAATAACATTCCTGAAATTGAGACCAGCCCGCAGTGCCATGTTCAAAGGCTGCAGCACAGTTATTGCGACTGACCTCAGCACATGGTTTACGTGCTTGCAACGGGCGTTTGCCATCGGACAGCCCTAGCCAGCCAAATTTTCATCGGGGCAGTTGTAATAGCCATTTAGACTACCTAATGGTCTCAATACCTCTCTGGCCGATGATAAGAGACCTTGTAGTACAGACCCGCATTGAGAGTGACCACCGCCCACTTAGCTTAACCCTTAGCCCGACTATACTTAATTTGCTATCTAAGGGAAAGGATTCCCTTCAATACACTGATATCGACCCATTGGTTTCAAACAATCGCAGAGCCCTGGGGTGGCCGGTTTTACTGGGGAACGATAGTACTGTTAAGAAAATGTATGAGTTGTATGTAGACTTAGTTTCTCTGTATAATAATCTTTCAGTACAGGAGATCCCAATTATGCTGATTCATGGAAACATGTCTCGGGGTCTTAGAGAAATACTAACCAAAATCATCAAGTCACTAAAAAAAGGTCTGCGAAATCAAGCCAAGGGAGATATATGGTATGATATGGGCTGCCGTATCGCTAAAAAGTAACTTATAGCGGCTGCAAAAAGTAATAACATGTTAGTATTAAGGGAGAAAAGGAGGTGTTATAAGGGGACACATGCTAAGGCTAAGCAATATTGGGACGAGGAAAATTTGGCCTGATCTGCTGGAAGCATGCAAGGCAAATGACCAGACATTGTTCTGGGGCCTGATTACAATGGGCTCCAGAGGCGGAACCCCTAGTAGGGACAAGTTTTTGGAAGCTAAGGTGTAGGGTTCACATTTTTCTGAACTATACTCCCCTACCAATATTGAGACTGTTTATGCTAATGTAGACCTAGGGCCCAACTGGAGTGTGACATTTTTGTCCTTTACTTTGGCAGAAACTATTGCTGCAATTAAAGCAATAAAAACAAGAAAGGCCCCCGGCCCGGACAGGATACCTGGAGATTTATGGAAGCACGAAAATATGTTATGGGCTCCCTATAGTAGTAGTAGTAGTAGATAAGCTTTATTCGATAAAAGGGTATCATAAAAGCATTGCATATTTAAAATCACAGCGATAAGACAGCCACACTTAAAAAAAAATGCCATAATGATCAAATAGATTAAAACCATTAAAAAACCACGATATATACAGATTAAAATAATGATTAAATACATAAATCCATTATCACAAGTACTTAAAAGAATGGAATAGCAGCTAAATATTTTTCTAATAAGGAGATGTTACATCAGGTCTATCGCCCCATGTCTGTCAAATTTAAGGGCCTGTTACATTCTTGTGTGAAGCTTTTGCTCGTATCAACCAAGCACACCCCAAATATTTGGCTACTCCACATACCAATGTCTAAGAGGAGGTGTCTGTTTTCAGGATACGAAAGGCAGCGACATGGCTCATAAAGCCCAGCACTTTGCATACTGGCTTGAGCCATTTTTCTCTAGCATTTTTATAGGCCGGGCATACTAGGAAAAAGTGTGCAATAGACTTGTCAGGATGTGCACAGCTTGGGCAAGGGGCAGGGACTGAATTCGACCCTTTCCATGGTGATATCACGTTGTTAACTTGCAGGGTTCCAAATCTCATCTTCATGTATAGGGTCCTGTCCCTAGGAACCTGAATGAAGTCAAGATAGGGTTCTAGTCTGCAGATGTTTTTATGTTCTAAGAACCCCTCAGTAAGTTTCACTGCATTTTGATTGGATAGATCACGGTTCAGCACCCAATCCCAATAGCCACACTTTAAGTCCTGCTTAGATGGCGGGATCTGGCTAGCCCAAGCCTCACTTAATCCAATAAGGCCAACAAGCTGCCTAAGGTCCGCTAACCATTTTATCCTGTTCCCTGTATCAACTGACAACAATTCATCAAAAGCAGCAGCATATTTGGACAGCTCGGTTGTCCTCCTAAGGCGGGCCCAGAAGAGCAAGGGGCGTAGCCGAGCAATATCTTGAATGGGCCTCCTTCCCATATCGTAAAATAAAGGCTTCAGGGGGGTAGAGGTGGGGAGCGAGGTGAGGTCTCTTAAAAATTTATTTTCAGACCTAACTAATTCTCCGACATTCTCCATACCCCAAAGTTCTGCCCCGTAAAGGGCCGAAGGTAATGCTTTTCCATCATAGATGGCAAGCGCCAGGGCGACCGGCCTGCTCACAGACAGATGTTGCTCTCTGACAGTCGCCCGGACACCCGCTTATGATTTAAAAGCATATTGTCTAGATGAGAAGTCCACCTCATACTTTTCAAGATTCTGATCCCCAGATAGTCAAAGGACTCAACCACATCCAGGGGGACGTCATTTAGGGTGATATTATTCCTAAAGCGTTTGGAGGGGTTGATGGTCATCAACTTCGTTTTACCGGTATTAATAGCTAACCCCTGCTCCTTACAAAATGAATCAAATCTATTCAGAAGTTTCTGGAGACCACCTGGTGACTTGGAAATCAAGAGAGTATCGTCGGCAAACAAGAGGGTAGGTGTCTTCTCTCCTGCCAACACGGGAGCGTCTGTTGGTTCCTCATTGAGGTAACCCACCACCCCAATAATGAATAGTGAAAATAGGGTGGGGGCCAAGACGCATCCTTGGCGTACCCCTCTGTTCACCACGATCCTCTCTGTCACCTCCCCTTGGGATCCCCATCTAATTCTTGCATAATTACCAGTATGTAGTCTTTTTAAAAAGTCAAGAATATAGGATGGCATACCCAAGTGCTGAACCACCTGCCAGAGCTTGTCCCGAGGTACCAGGTTAAAAGCAGTCTTCAGATCTATGAAAGCCAGGTACAAGCTCCCTTTCCCCAAAAGGACTGACTTCCAATAGATCATGAATAATCTAAAGACCTGGTCCATTGTTCCCACCTTCTGCCTGAAACCTGCTTGGAAATGGGACAGGATATTTCCATCCTCTATCCAGGTTCTGATCCTCAAGAGAAGAACCCTGCCAACCACCTTCTGTATCACGTCAATTAAACTAATTGGCCGGTAGTTGGCAGGGTCCTCTCTATTCCCTTTTTTAAATATTGGGACTACCTCCGCTCCTTTCCAGGAGTCTGGGACGGCAAATCCTCTTACTATCAGATTCATATTGAGGAGGATGAATTGGGCCCATGGCTTAGGATCATGCAAGAGCAGGACTCCGGGAAGTCCATCCGGGCCTGCTGCCTTTCCTGGGGCAATGCTATGTATTACTTGCTCCACCTCGTGGAGCTCAAAACTATCCATTGATTCGAGTTCTTCATGAATGACTGCGGCGGTTTCAGTGGTTAAGGGCTCAGAGCAATCTTCCCCTGAGTAAAGATGCGAGAATTGCTCTTGCCATTGTAGGCATGTAATATGATTGGGGATTGGGTCTGATGTTTTCCTGTCCCTACAGTTAATTATATTCCAAAATAGGGTGGAGTCCCTCTGCATCGATGCCTCCTTTAGTTCCTGCCAATGAGCCTCCTCCCAGTTTCGTTTTGCCTCCACCAAAGCCCTCGCATACACTTTCCTGGCTATTTTAGATGCAATTGAGTCCTTCATCCTAATACTGAGTGCTATAGCCGCCCTTTTATTCCTGCAGTTAGCGGAGTACCAAGGATTGTTAGCCTTTGGTTGGTCATATTTTCTAACAGATTTCCCTTCTACAATGAAAAACGAGCTAAACTTATCTATCGAATCTTGATAAAACCTGTTAAAATTAAAATTAGATTGGTTCCCCGTACCACTATAGAGTGTCGTCAGTTCTCTATTCTTGGCAACGACCTCCTCCCTAATACTTAATCATTTTTCTTCTTGGTGGGAGACTTTGTGCCATTTCAGGCGAAGCTTGCAATTGGAAGGGGTTACCTCTCTACTTGACATGATAGGGCAAATACGTGCCTTAAACCCGGACGACTGCCAGATATTATTTAATTGTAGGCAGAGTGGGTTGTGATCCCTATCTAAAGAAGGCACAACTATCATATCAACCAAATCCCCCCATAATCGGACATCTATGAAGATGTAATCTATCCTAGACGGGGAACTTAATCGATTGAAGGTATTTGCGCCATTTGGGTCGGAGCGCGATCTCCCATTGACAGCTTTTAAGCCATATTCCAAACTAAGGGCATTCATTTGGATGGCATGCTGGGACCATTTTTTGATAGGATCTAAGCTGAGAGGCGGGATGTCCATTTATCATCCTCTACAGCAGTTCCTGCTAGGTCGCCCGCACTCAAAGGTTCAAAGGTGACATTAAAATCCCCGGCTAGAATTGTATTGGAGTGGGGCGAGATGGTTGCTAACATACTCTCTAGGGAGGATATGACGGGGGATGTCTGGGCACCTGGAGAGCCTCTAGCATAAATATTAAATAAATCTAGAACTGGGCCGTTAGGTGAGCCTTTAACGGTCAAGTGCAAAATATCACTTGAATGACCGGTGTGAGCAGTGACCGACCAGTTGAGGGCAGTTTTTATCCAGATTTGTAAACCCCCCGATGGATGCCCTTTACCAGAACTAATAGCAGGGATGCAGTAATAAGTATAACCTGATTTGTGGAGGGGAGTTAAACTCCATGTTTCCTGGAAAAGGCATACTTCAAATTTTCCCACAAATCTATGCCATTCAGGAAGCTTAAGCTTCTTCTCTAGCCCTGCTATATTCCATGAGAGAATATTCAGGATAACTGGGTTAGATCTTTTGTTCTGGATTTCCACTGCTACAGAGTTTGAGGCACCAGGTCCTGGCTGGGCGCTATCTACATAAGGACTGTGTCCTGATATGGTTCCTGAGTTTATGATTTGTACTAATGTGTCTGGTTCCCTCGACCTTACTGGGGTTATTATTGTTGTGCTAATCTCAGTGCCCCTGGGTGATAGTCAGTCGACCTTATTCAGCCCCGACCCGCCACCCCTGTTCCCAGATACCTCTCGATCTACAATGCCCGGTGCCATCCAGAGTGGCATTTGTCTAATTTGAATTCTTGAGTGATCAGGAGCAGAGGTGCGAAACTCCAGCGCCAGGAGGTTGTCAGCAAGGACTTGATCTTTAAGCCTTAACTCGATACAGTCTAAATCTGAGTTTCGCGAAGTAATTCTCCTTACTCCCAAAATGTCTTCACGAATTATGGACCTGCAACCTCCTACGTGGCGGAGCCAATGTATTGCCTTGTTGCAAAGGGAATCACTACTTTCGTAACTCTGGCTATCATGGATTTTTGGCACTTTCACCATATAAACTGTCGCCCTAGAGTCCCTGGTTGTGTCCCTAGGTAGATCCTGAATTGGTTGGCTAAGGGGCCTCTGGTTACAAGGAATATGTCGCCCCCCTGATGCTTTAAACTTTGGATTGGTCGGCATAAACTTTTCCCACCCCAGGGTCTGGGGCCGCTGATGGAGTTGCTTCCCTTGTGTCGCGCACCCTCTGAGAGAATGTTTCTCCTCTCCCTGGAGGTTTATTATTTGGTGGATTATTGACTAGGGCACCCTTATAAGAGGGGCATGCTAAGGGGGGAGAATGAGATGATGTGGTAGGGACAACTGGCGGGGGTTTAACCCTACAGTTTAGGGTTGCCACCGTCATCTTTAATTGTTCCACCTCATTTTGTCAAATTTCCACTTTCCGCAGTAGCCCCATATTTGACTCCTTACAACCACATCTGTTTACCAAGGGATCATACCCAGAATAGTTACAACTATGCGCCTCTGGGATATTAGATCCCTCAGACATGTGCTCTAGTACCGCAAATCTATTGGCACAATGGATAGGGGAGACATTATCAGTGCCTTGATTAGCACTCATGGCCCTAAGAGTACCAGGATTTGATAATGGCAGCGGCAGTGGGACCTGTTGAGAGTTTGCACTATTATCTACTGGGGCAGTGTGCACACAATTGGATTTGTAGACAATTGGGCCCGTTTTCTGAACATTGACGGAATTATACGTTGGTGGTTGTTAGCTAGATCATACTTTTGTTGTTCTAAAACAATTTCTGCACCTAAGCTATTGGCCCCTAGGATCTCTTCACATTCTGAGACTATAACCTCTATTCTGTCCATAACACAATTACTTGCCCCATGATTGCTTTTTTTAACCTTTTTCCCTTTCTTATTTGCCACATGCCCTCCACCTTCCATTGTTTTCCTTTTGCCCAGTGAATCCTATGTAGTCACTAGTCCCTAAGCCCTCAAGAATAGGAAGAGGACCAGTTAAAAATTTCCAGATTTTGTTCAATAGTGCAGTGGTGAGTCTCACACACGATTACAGTACCATGTATGGAGCACGAAATGACAGGGGGGTATCCCAGCCCGGCCTCGTCCGGCCCTGGACGGCCACAGACGGCCCGCCCATTGCCCGGGCTTAGCCCGGCTGTCGCCCGCGCGCGTCCCGCGCCGCGGGGGCTCACGCTGGTCTTTATGCGCCTCTGGGCGCGGTCCAAGACATGCGTGACTTCCTGGCGCAGGGGCTGATGGAGGTTGCAGTCCCCCCCTCACTGCGGCCGCGCTGTGCTGGAAAAGGCTGCGGCCGCAAGAGGAGACTATCGGCGGTGGTGCGATGCGGGACAGCTGGAGGATTGGGTCACAGGTCCCGAGACTCCCACAGGCAGCACAGCGGTCAGTTGTTTGTTTATATAAATTATCTTTCCAATAGCATTGCTAAGGGTGCCCCTATTCCTGATACATGGCGGAGTGCCGAGATAGTAACTGTTTTTAAAAAGGGGGATCGTATGAACCTGGCCCATTATAGACCTATCACTCTAATTGAGGTCCTACAGAAGGTATATGCGAAACAAGTTTTAAGTAAGCTGACTGCTTGGATTGGGGAAACTATACCCTAACCAAGTACCAGGCGTGTTTTAGGGAAAAAATTAGCACAACTGATCAGGTGTTTAGATTTTCATGTATCATCTGGAAATATATCAAAATAAAGCTGGCACACATATATGTGGCTTTTGTTGACCTTAGGGCCGCTTTTGACCTTGTCCCTAGAAACGCATTATGGTTAAGACTGAGGGACCAGGGTGTCCCTGGGGAAATCTTGGAACAGATTGTTAGGCTGCACGAGGACAACTACGCCAGGGTGAGATGGGGACCAAACGGCGAACCGACTGATCGTTTTATTATAAAGCGATGTGTTAGGCAAGGATGCATGCTAGCAACTACATTGTTCTCCCTGTACGTTAATGATATACCAGACACCCTCTTGGGCTGCGAGTATGACTCTCCCAAGTTCTGTGGTGACCATGTGCCCGCACTGCTATTCACAGATGATACCATCTTAATATCACAGACACCAAAAGGATTACAAAATTTATTAGATACCTTTCATTCTTACTGTGATATTAAAGGTTTAGAGATTAATTCGTCTAAAACTAAGTACATGGCGATTAATCCCCACAGAGGTTTTAGAAAAACAATGACTGTTAATAATGAAATGATAGTATATGTGCAAAATTTTCATTATTTGGGCATTACTTTAGACTCTAAAATGGATTGGAAAACTCAAATAGATAGAGTAAAACGATCTTGACCCAGAATCTAGTCCCAACAGCGAGACGCCATAAGAGTAGCTACATTAGAGCTGTACCCAGAATTGGAGTTATATAAATACAAAGCTCAATCAGCCTCACTTTATGGGGCCGAATTATGGGGCTATGCTGCTAAATGTGCTTTTACTACACTAGAGAATGTCTTTCTTAGGAAAATATTAGCAATTCCAAGGTGCACACCCTTACTCCCCCTTATAATGGATTTGGATATATATCGTACTGATGACCACGCGGCTTTACGACCTTTGTTGTATTAGATTTGCGTGTGGACAACAGTCGAATTAGTAGACTATCGAGAAGCCCTAAAGGAAATTATTAAAATAAAAAATGGAACAAGGTTGATATGGTTGAACCATATTGGGAATTGGTTTGCAAAGTTGGGGCTAAGTCACTACTGGGCAGACCCGGAGTGCCTCTTCTTGCACTGTAAAAAGCTGCTAAAATAAAGATACTGGGAATTTGTCCTAAATTCAAAATTGCATAATCCGGAATTGGGGACTCTAACTCTCAAGTATCTTGGCTGAAGACAGTGAGCAGATTCGAATCTTTTATGGATTAGATCTTACCAACCTTAGCTAAAACACTGTATTTAAAATTTGGGTATGGCATACTACAAGTCAAAGTAAATACTGCGAAATGGGTGTGCAACGACGATAATGTAGGGAAGGATGATCTGGTTAAATGTGAACTGTGCAGCATTGGTGCCAAGGAAGATGAGGCGCATGTATTATTTTTTTGTTCTGCTTACACACATCTCAGGAAAAAGTGGATAAAACCTATTTGTCGCCTCTTGGGCTTTAGACGGTTCAACGAGGCGGAAAGAATCTTAAGAACTGAAACAAGCCAATCCATTCTTTTCAGTGTAAGCAGATATCTCTTTTCTGTGGAGATAGCAAGAAGAAGAAGGGGTTTTAAGCTTTAATGTTATATGGCTAGACTTTTAGCCGAATCAACATAATAGCTGGAGACGGGATGGGGAACAATGAGTTCGCGTCAGTACTGCCCAAAACGTTTAATACCATTAATATTAAATTTTGCTTTTCAATGAATGGTATAGGTTTTTATATTTGATAATGTATTTATTGTTTTAAAAACGCAAATGCCTCTGATTGATTCTCAATTGTCAATAATGGACTGTGGATAATACGGGTACGGAATTGGAAATTGATTTATGCGGCTTTATTGTTTTTAAACTGTATGTACATCTTTTATGGTTCATGTTTTAACTGAAATAAAAATATTATTGATTGAGTAACAGCATGCAGCTCATCTCATTTGACAACGACCTAGCTCGAATCAATCCTTGTCCCAGTCTTTAAAAAAGGTGACCTCCAGAATTCCGCATGCTATCGGCTTATATCACTGTTGGATTCCCTGGACAAGGTAGTGGGGCATATTATACTCAGTAGATTACACAACTGGGCCGAAGACAACAGAATAATTTCAGAACTACAGTTTGGCTTTCTTCAGGCAGATCCTAAATTTAAACATCCTTCTCCGGAAGTACACTCTAGCCAAGCAAGGTAGACTGTACTTTGTAGATCTTACAGCGGCCTTTGACTGTGTCATGCATGATAAGTTATAGAGGATCTTGGAGGACTTAGGCATGGAAAACCTCACTTATACATTTTTTAAGGCAGTTATATAGTGAAGCACAGGCAAGGGTGGGGTTTGGGGCCAGTGGGGAGTGCATGGCCATGTTCAAATTACCGAGAGGGGTAAGAGAAGGTTGTGTGTTGGCTTCCTTCCTATTTACACTTTATATCAACAAACTGGGTTAATCCATGTGAATGAGTGCCAGGACCTGCCACAAATTGGCAAGTGTCCCATACCTGCCCTATTGTATGCGGTCGATGCTGTATTGATGTCACACAACCAACTGGGGCTTCACAGGGTAGTGACTAATTTTTCCACATTTATGCATAATTTGGGTCTTAGAATGAACACCTTAAAAACTTTTATCATGAAATGCAGGGGTGGTAGTACAAAATGTAGAGACATTTATATAGACAACAAAAAAGTTGAATTAACAAAAAGATTTTCCTACCTAGGTATCCTTTTCGATCAGAAGGGGACATGGTCTCAGGCGGTCCAAGCAAGAAAATTAATGTTCATGAAAGCCACAGCCGCACTTGATAATTTCTCTAGAAAGCTAAGTAGACCGCCGCCTCTAGAGGTATTACATATCTACCAGGCAAAATGTATCTTTACCGCTATGTGCGGTTCAGGCATCTGAGGCTATGTAGATTCACCACTACTACAACTAGTCGAGAAGCAGAAGTTACTACTTGTGTAACGATATATCTGTAAGAGACATTAGTTAGTGATAGATTCCTTACCTTAGAATATTCCCCAGGCGTCAGACTGGATCCAGAAAGTTTTTCTGCTCTGCAGTACACCTGCATGCAGGTAGGTGGCGTCGTGCGGCTCCGCATCCGTCACTGGCGTTGCGAGCGCCGAGATGACGTCACAGAGACTACTTAGGTGCAACCCATGCGTCCTGACCTCATTTCTGTACACGACTTTCTGCGCCGAAACGCAGAGCCATGCAAGAAACTGACAATTGGTGCATAAAACTAGGGCCCTAAAAAGGGGATGACCTTAACCCTAGAAATCAGTTCACAGAATGGGGAGGATGGGGGGGGGCGGTAAGGAATCTATCACTAACTAATGTCTCTTACAGATATATCGTTACACAAGTAGCAACTTGTGCGTCTGAAAGAGACACGTTAGTGATAGATTCCTTACCTTAGAATAGATACCCCAGCAATACCAACCCCGTAGGTGAGTCTGCGATCAGGATTACACCAAAAAGTCACGGAGCACAGAACGGCCAAAGAAGCCGTCTCCCCGGACCGGACTGTCAAGGCAGTAGTGCTTTGTAAACGCGTGCAGCAAGGCCCACGTAGGTGCCGGACAAATGTCCTGCAAGGGAACGCTGCGTCTCAAGGCAGTAGTGGCTGCAGTTGCCCTAGTCGAATGGGCACCAGACCCACAGGAGGCTCCTTCTTGGCCAAGGAGTAACATGCTTTGATGCAAAGAACGACCCACCTGGAAATGGTCCGTTTGTGCACAGCCCGACCTTTCTTGGCGCCCACGTAACCAACAAAGAGTTGATCATCCACCCGGAACTGTTGTGTACGCTGCAGATAGAAAGCAAACACACGTTTTGGGTCCAGATGGTGAAGCCTCTCCTCTTCTCTGGAAGGATGTGGAGGCGGAAAGAAAGTGGGCAAAGTGATGGTCTGCCCGATGTGGAAGGGCGTGACAACCTTCGGCAAGAAAGAAGGACGGGACCTTAAAACCACAAACCATCAAAGGGAGCACACATCAGAAAAGTCAAGACAAGGTTCTAGTCCCACTGAGGCATTATGAAAGGCACAGGAGGAAACGTGTGTGTAATGCCTTTGAGGAAACGGTTAACAACGGGGGACTTGAAAAGAGAAGGCTGATCAGGAAGCCTCAGAAAGGCGGAGATGGCAGAAAGATAGCCTTTATAGTGCCCAGAGTAGAGTCCTGCTGGGCCAAAGACAGAAGAAACAGAAGCACCTCAGAAAGAGGGGCAGAAAGGGGATCCACAGCTTTTGCTGTGCACCATGCCACAAATCTGTTCCATCGGCAGGTGTATACTGTCTTTTTGGAGGGCCGCCTGGCTGCCAGAATGACATTACAGATCTCAGGAGGAAGGTCAAAAGCCATCAACTGTCACCCCTCAATCTCCACGCATGGGGGTGGAGACAGGACACGTTCAGGTGGAGGACCGTCCCCTGCTGCAGGAGATCCCCCCGAAGAGGCAGACAGATCGGGGGATTGATGCTCATACTGAGTAGCTCAGGATACCATACTCTTCGAGCCCAGTCCGGAGCCACAAGAATAACTTGGGCCCGGTCTCGCCTTATCTTCTTCAGTACTCTGGGAAGAAGTGGTATAGGTGGAAAAGCGTACAGTAGACCGCAACTCCACTCAAGACGAAAAGCGTCTCCAAGCCAGTGCCGCCTTGGAAATTCCAACGCGCAGAACGGATGACATTCGCGTTCTCTTCGGTGGCGAATAGATCTAACCAAGGCTCTCCCCAATGTAGAAAGAGATCTTGCGCGACTTCCGAGTTCAGACGCCATTCGTGATCCATCACGCACCAGCAGCTGAGTTTGTCCACTGTGGCGTTCAGAGAACCTACCAGGTGTTGAACCACCAAGGTAATGCCTTGATGTTCCAGCCATATCCAGAGGCGCAGAGCTTCCTGACATAGGGCAGGGTGGGGTCGTGGACCCTGTTTGTTGAAGTACCACATGGCAGTGGTGTTGTCCATGAATACCTGCACTACACTTCCCCTGACAGAGGGAAGGAATGCCTTCAGCGCAAGTCGGATCGCCCGCAGCTAAAAAAAGGTTGATATGGATCCGAGACTCCCCAGGAGACCAGAGGCCTCTGATCTCCACCTCTCCCAAGTGGCCTCCCCATCTCAGGCGGGATGCATCCTTCACCACTGTGTGCTCCGGTTGGGGAAGGGAGAGGAATCTGCCATTGACCCAATCGCGATACGTGAGCCACCACTGCAATTGTTTTGCAGTGCCCTCCAAGACCTGTACATGATCGGACAGGTTGCCCTGATGCTGTGCACACTGGAACTTCAGGTCCCACGGCAGAGCCCGCATATGCCATCCGGCATGTTGCACTAACAGGATGCAGGATGCCATCAGGCCAAGAGCCGGAGGGTCATCCTGACTGAAACCCGGGATAGAGGCTGAAAGATTAGAATCATAGCCTGAACATCCCGGACTCACTGCTCGGGAGGATAAACCCGAAACTGCATCGAATCCAGAATCGCTCCGATGAAGGGGAGCGTCTGAGAGGGACTCAGGTGCGACTTCAATCAATCAATCAATCAATCAAGAAATTTGTATAGCGCGCTACTCACCCGGAAGGTCTCAAGGTGCTTGGGGGGGAGGGGTCCGCTACTGCTCGAACAGCCAGGTCTTGAGTTGCTTCCCGAAGGAGAGGTGGTCTTGGGTCAGACGAAGGTGGATGGGGAGGGAGTTCCAAGTCTTGGCTGCCAGGTAAGAGAAGGATCTTCCTCCCATGGTGGCTCTTTGAATGCGTGGAACGGCGGCGAGGGCGTGGCTGGTCGATCGTAGCTGGCAGGTGGGAGTGTAGCGGGTCAGGCGGTTGTTGAGGTACCTGGGGCCCAGGTCGTGGAGGGCCTTGTGTGCATGGGTGAGGAGTCGGAACGTGATTCTCTTGCTGACGGGGAGCCAGTGCAGGTCTCTCAGGTGTGCGGAGATGTCGCTGTGTTGGGGGATGTCCAGGATGAGTCATGCGGAGGCGTTCTGGATGCGTTGGAGTCTTTTCTGCAGCTTGGCTGTGGTTCCGGTGTAGAGGGTGTTTCCGTAGTCCAGTCGGCTGGTGACGAGTGCCTGGGTGACCGTCTTCCTGGTTTCGGTGGGGATCCATCGGAAGATCTTTCGGAGTATGCGTAGGATGTTAAAACATGATGAGACTGCGTTGACTTGTCTGGTCATCGAGAGGGAGGAGTCCAGGATGAAGCCCAGGTTGCGTGCGTGGTCCGTTGGTTTGGGTGCGCTGCCCAGGGCAGGGGGCCACCAGGAGTCGTCCCAGGCAGAGGGTGATGATCCAAGGATGAGGACTTCCGTCTTGTCTGAGTTCAGTTTCAGGCGGCTGTTCATCATCCACTCGGCTACGTCTTTCATCCCTTCATGTAGGTTGGTTCTGGCGGTGGCTGGGTCATTGGTGAGGGAGAGGATCAGCTGGGTGTTGCTGGCGTAGGAGATGATGTTGAGTTTGTGTTGGCGTGCGATGGCTGCAAGGGGGCTCATGTAGACATTGAAGAGGGTGGGGCTGAGTGATGATCCTTGTGGTACGCCGCAGATGACTTCGGTGGCCTCGGATCTGAACGGGGGAGGCAGACTCTCTGAGTTCTTCCGGCGAGGAACAAGATGATCCACTCTAGTGCCTTCTCTTGGATTCTGATGTTGCTGAGGTGCTGCACTAGGGTGCGGTGGCAGACAGTATCGAACGCTGTGGGGAAGTCCAGGAGGATGAGGGCCGCTGTTTCCCCGTTGTTGAGCAGGGCTCGGATGTCATCAGTGGCTGCGATGAGGGCGGTCTCGGTGCTGTGGTTGGCTCGGAAGCCGGACTGCGAGTGGTTGAGGGATCCATTCCTCTCGAGGAAGGCGGCAAGCTGTCTGTTGATGGTCTTCTCAATGACTTTGGCAGGAAACGTGAGGAGCGAGATGGGGCGGTAGTTCTTGAGGTCGGTGGGGCCTGCTGATGGTTTCTTCAGGAGGGCACTGAGTTCGGCATGCTTCCAGCTCTCCGGGAAGGTGGCGGTGTTGAAGGAGCAGTTGATGATGTCCCAGAGTTGGGGTGCGATGACGGAGTCGGCCTTGTTGAAGACTTGGTGGGGGCATGGGTCGGTTGGTGATCCGGAGTGGATGGTGTTCATCGTGTGGATGGTGTCTCCGGTGCTGACCAAGGTCCAGGCGCGGAGGGGGGTGGTGGGGTGCGTCGGTTCGGTGGTTGGGTGCGTGGTCTGTGCGCCGAAGCTGTTGTGTATGTCTGCGATCTTGCTGTGGAAGAACGAGGCGAGTGAGTCGCAGAGGTCTTGTGAGGGAGTGATGTCGTTGTTTCCGGCGTTTGGGTTGGAGAGCTCTTTGACGATGCTGAAGAGTTCCTTGCTGTTGTGTGCGTTGTTGTCTAGTCGTTCCTTGAATGCTGTCTTCTTGGCGGTGTGGATCAGCTGGTGGTGTTTGCGGGTGGCGTGCTTGAGGGCGGTCATGTTGTCTGTAGTCGGGTTTATTCGCCAGGCTTTCTTGAGGGTACGGCAGTTCTTCTTGGAGTTCTTGAGGTCGTCGTTGAATCAGGAGGCTTTCTTGCTGCCAGGCCTAATGGGGTGGTTTTTCAGAGATGCGAGGTTGTCAGCGCAGTTTGGTGGTCCACTGTGCGAGGTTGTTGGCTGCTTGGTTGGGGTCCGTTGAGCTGGCGGGAGGGTTCTGGTTCAGTGATGTGGTGAGCTGGTCGGTGGTGATGTTGTTCCAGCTCCTGCGGGGAACCTGTTGCGAGTGGTGGTGAGTCGTGGTCCTTCTGAAGCTGAAGTGGACGCAGCTGTGGTCTGTCCAGTGGAGTCCGGTGGAGTGGCTGAAGGAGATGTACTTGCTGGAGGAGAAGACTGGGTCAAGCCTGTGTCCGGCGTAGTGGGTGGGGTTGTTCACCAGTTGCTTGAGTCCGAGGTTGGCGAGGTTGTCCAGCAGGGTGGTGGTGTGTTGTTGTTGTTGTTCTCCAGGTGGAAGTTGAGGTCCCCTAAGAGGATGTAGTCAGCGGAGAGGAGGGCGTGTGGGCTGATGAAATCTGCGATGTCTTTGCTGAATTGTGTGCGGGGTCCTGGGGGTTTGTAGATGAGGGTGCCTCTGAGTGTGGTCTTGGGGTCGGTGTGTATCTGGAAGTGAAGATGTTCGGCGGCTGTGAGGGTGTCGTCGGAGTTGGTCGTGATGCGGATGGTGTTCTTGTGGACGATGGCGATGCCTCCTCCTGTCTGGTTGACGCGGTCCCTCCCGGTGATCTTGTATCCGTCTGAGATGGCGATGGTGATGTCGGGCACTGAGGAGGCGTTCATCCAAGTTTCCGTGAGGAAGGCGACGTCTAGAGATGTGGTGTCGAGCAGGTTCCATAGTTCCACGGCTTGTCTGTGGACGGAGCGGGTGTTGAGCAGGATGCACTTCAGGTGGTTGCTGCTGGTGCTCGACTTCGACACATTGATGGAAAACCCCAGCAAGTGCAGGAGATCGGCTGTAGTCTGAAGGTGGGTGACGACTGCCTGGGGCGAGCACGCCTTCAACAACGAGTAGTCGAGGTAGGGGAAGACTGACACCCCTGACCTGCGTATATGAGCTGTGACCACCGCCATCACTTTCCTGAACACCCGAGGGGCGCTGGTAAGGCCGAAGGGGAGCACGATAAACTGAAAATGCTCCTGGCCTACCATGAACCGCAGGTAACGCCGGAGGAACGACAAGACGGGGATGTGAAAGTATGCGTCCTGCAAGTCAAAAGCTACCATCCAGGGTCGAAGGCAGCCAAGACCTGAGCCAGAGTGAGCATCTTGAATTTCTCCTTCTGGAGGAACTGATTGATGTCCCGAAGGTCTAAGATGGGGTGCAGGCCCTCTTTGTCCTTCTTGGAGACCTGAAAATAGTGGGAATAACAACCACAACCTACTTCTTGCCCAGGAGCGCACTCAATGGCCCCCTTGGCCAGGAGGGTCAAGATTTCCTGACGGAGAAGAGTCAAATGATCGACCCACATGCAGTGGTGCTGAGGCAGCATGGCAGGAGGGGAGGACAGAAAGGGGAGCGAATAACCGTGTCTGATTATCTGCAGCACCCACTTGTCCGACGTGATCCCGCGCCAGTGGTGGAGGTGGAGGCAAACCCTGCCCCCCACTGGCGTGGGGTGGTCCCTGAAGCTCGAGTCGCTTGGGAAAGGACAGCCTGGACCTCCTCAGAGTACAGAGGCAGAACCTCCGCCACCGAATCCTACACTGCATGGGAGTAACGGCCAAAAAAGCAGGCGGTATTTACCAACCTCAACTCCAAACTGGCTGAGAAGAACAACCTCTTGCCATATTGGTCCAGCCTCTTAGAGTCCTTATCCGGCAGAGCGAAGGGAAAGGCACTCTGCGATGTTGAGGCCTGAATAATCAGGCTCTCAGGCGTGGGGCGAGTGGTCAAGAAGGCAGGAACACCAGGCGCCATGCGATGACTCCTAGCGACATTCTTATCCACCGGTGCCCCCGAGGCTGTCCACAACCAAGTACCCAGGACTTCGGTAAGGGCCTCATTGAAAGGGAGCAGTGGCTCCAACGATGTTGACGCCGTCTGGAGCACCTCCGTAAGGAGGTTGGTCTTAAGGGCGACCATAGGGAGGTCGAGATGGAGAGCCTCCGTGGTGCGACGCAGCACCATAGTGTAGGAAGCATCTTCCTCCATAGTACGGGTGTCGGAAGACAAATCAAGTTCACCCCCATCTTGAAGGTCATCCACCCAATCCTGCTCGGAGTCACATTGCCCTGCAAGGGGGTCCTTTGAGCTGTCCCAATCCTCATCCGGCTCTGGAGTATAAGGAGCCGGCCGCTGCGGCAGGGCCGGAGAAGGGGCAAGCGGCGCTGGGGGTGGCACCAGGAGCGGTGCCAGGAATGGCACAGGCCGGGGCCAAACTGGAGCCACATCCCAATGTGGTTCCGAAGTCAGAACAAAATGGTCTGCGAACCCGGGCTGGGCGGGATAAACAGCACCCAGTGCGGCACCTGTTGCAGAGCCAGGGGTGGTGCTGGGGCCGGAGCCAAGGGCAGCGCCAGGGCCGAGCAAGCGGTGCTGCACCTTGTGGTGCCAGGGCCGGAGCCGAGGGAGCTGGATCCAGTGGCTCTGAGGCTGGTGTCAGGGGCAGTGCCGCCAAGCCAGCAGGATCTGGACACGGGACGGCGGGCCCGAGGGTGCACCGGCGGAAGCCCAGAGCCTGTAGGCAGTCCATCTGTTTGGGAGTCGCCAACAGACCCGGGTATAGCGGGTAGGCCACGGGACTCCCAGGCTCCGGAGGAGCCACAGCGGATCCCCTGTCCCCCACGCCTGCCTCCGGGGAGCGACGGGGAGACGTCGGAGAGCGAACACACTTCTTTGACTTCTTCTTATGATGTTGCTTACCGGAATCTGAAGGTGAAGACTTAGTCAGAGGAGCGACGGTTCCGGTCCAGCGAGCGGTACCGCGAAAGGCCCTTAGACCGGGAGCGGCGGTGAGAGGCATGCCGGACCTCCTGCAACTTCCAGCGCTGCTTCTGCAATGCCTTCGGGGCCATGGCACGGTAGTCCCGACAATCCAGGGAGACATGGTTGTTCTCAAGGCAGTAGAGGCAGGTTCATGGGGGTCCACCACCGACATATTACGGTGGCATGATCCACAAGACTTAAAGCCGGGCATCCCTACGTTCACCAGGAGATAAGAAATGGAGACAACATTCTCAAAAAAGTGGTCAAAAAATGACCGAGGTACGGGCTCAATCCGGATCTGCGCTTTCGGCGCTGAAAAAGAAAGAACTGACGTCAGCGCGCATGGGTGGTGCCTAAGTAGTCTCTGTGACATTGTCTCAGCGCTCGTGATGCCAGTGACGGACGCGGAGCCGCACGACGCCACCTACTGACACGCAGGGGTACTGCTAAGCAGAAAAACTTTCCGGATCCAGTCTGACGCCTAGGGAATATTCTAAGGTAAGGAATCTCTCACTAACATGTCTCTTTCAGATTGCCTTTGTACATTTTTTGTTGGCAGTCCCATGCAGTATATTTTCCTACGTATGTCATTCTGAACTAGGGTTACCATTCATTTCTAACCTTATACAAACAGAACTCATCTTACTATTGCACAGGATCTGGATGATCACAAAACTACATTTAATCGGGACATTTTAAACAACAGTCTTAAGCTAGAGCAGGTTTTCACCATTCTATGGCTAAAATAGGTTAAAAATCTCATGAACGACCTTGGTCATCCTGAATATTTTAATGACCCTACTACTATGACTGCTGTCACAAGAAAAATATCTTAAGGAAAACTGTCTGACATTATTGGACTTAATTCGACTTTACACAGAAATAGTGAAGCCAACTGTATTGGCGAACCAAATGATTCTAACCACCCATAGCATCCGGCCTTAGCTTAAAATCATGCACGGCGGATACATGAGATTCCTACTGACCAGATTTAGACTAGGGATTATTCATAGATTAACAATCTTCCCTATTATGAATGATTGGTCCAGAGTCATGAGCAGGTGTCCATGGATGATGTTTCCCAACAATCAACTCTGCATGGCATTCTCTTTTGCAAATGTTACTCTTTACAAAGAAAAAGGTGTATTTTACCAATTTTCAAGTTACTCAGCCTTAGACAATGTCGCCCTGCATTTATAGCCCTGCAATTTTTAGAGAATAATTATTTTACAAGGACATTATCTGTTAAAAAAATATATATATATTAAACTTAGAAAATACATTTTTATATGAATTTTTACAATACTCAACTTCTATTGTATGCATATAGAAAGCCACCTCAACTTTTTGATTGTACTTTTTAAAACAGCTTTTAAATCGGTGTTGATAAAAATGATGCACATTATTATGTGCTTTTATGATTTTCTTTAAAGAAATCAAATAAAGCTTTATTGAATTGAATTGGTAAATCAGTGCTAAATAATGGTAAATCTGGCCTGAATTTGTCCCCATCACACCCTTTATACATGTCAAGAGATAAATCTTGTCTGCATACATTTTGAAATCAGAATTAAGCCTCAAGTGAGTATTTTTGGGGGAGAATGCAAACTCCTTGCAGAAGGATCTTTCATGATTTCCTGTGGAACTTCAGAGGCAAGGAAGTGACACTTGAGTCTCGTGTTGAATCCAAAGAAGGCAACTAGCGCTCACAGATTCACTAGAGAAGAGTGATGATTCTGGATATGTTGGATGGAGGTTTTGTGGTTGACTGAACAATGGTAGGTTGTAGAGTGTAGTGCACAGATTGGACTTTAAATGCTGAAGTTCTTCAGTAAATACAAAATCACTGGGCAATTAAAAGCTTTGTAGACCATTATAGCATATATCTCTTCTTTGGACTAAAATCCAACCTGGCCTGGTGTGATTTAGGGCTGGATTGAAGAGGTTGAACAGAGTGCTTGTGGCAACTTGTTTCTTAACTTTGTACATGAGGGTGAATGCTGTTTGTAAAGAGATGTTTTACAGAATGCTGAATATGCTGAGGAGCTGCAGTAGGGTAGCAACTGAAG
This sequence comes from Lissotriton vulgaris, assembly GCF_964263255.1. Classification (NCBI taxonomy): domain Eukaryota; kingdom Metazoa; phylum Chordata; class Amphibia; order Caudata; family Salamandridae; genus Lissotriton; species Lissotriton vulgaris. The sequence continues at coordinate 616,969,367 of NC_141696.1, forward strand.
TGGAGATAATGAAGGTGGGCAGTGTAATTTGGATTTCAAAGTGTAAACAGATGCCCTAGGGGGAGGGTGTGCCAGTCCCCGGAGATGTGGAAATGTGGCGGCAAAGAAAAAGGAGAACTAGCTACTCACATATTTACTAAAGTTATTACTGTCTAGTAATATCTGTATCCAATTTTTAATACTAGAGTGAGGTTGAAGGTGGAACTACAGAATGTGTTCTGTGTGTCAGCAGTGAAGAGGTGGCATGAGAAACCATCAAAAGATGAAAATGGCTAAACGTCTTGATGTACTTATAGCAGAAGTGAATTGTTAGTCAATAATGGAGAACCAAGAGACAGTAAAGAAGTACTAAAAGAGATCAGAAAAGAATCAAGTCTGGACTTATGTGGCTGAACCAGAGTGGGAAGAGTATCAAGGAATATATAACAGTTTACTGTGTCCGGGAGGAGAATGAGGATAGACACAAGTGGTTGTTATATGGGGGCAATACGGAGATTAAAGGCTTGATTGACAGAGGTTCCAGCAGCATGGTAAGTATGGACAATTGATTAGTTTCAGTGGATTAGGCAATGGGCGGTAATAAAACAGTGTCAGCTGACTGAAGACCAGTAATTCCAAGGTTTTAGATAGGAAGGACACTGGTTAGACTGAGGAGCATATTTACAAGCCCCTATCACTGTGGGAACGTCACTATTCATGACGTTCCTGTGGCAATAGGGGCTTCACCTTATTTACAAGGTAGCATAGAGCCACTTGAAGCAGATAACCCTGCCTTGTGAACAAGGCCCCCGGTCACACAATGCTTAGAGTAAAAGGGGAGGGCAATGGGTGTTGCTGTATGCGTGCCAAGGCAACACCCATTGATTCTGATGCTGCCCACCAATTTACAAGGGAGGCATAAATTGGAGGAAGCGCCAGAATTAAGACCAGGGAAAACCTGGTCTTACCCTGACGCAACATGGAGAAATGTTTAATTTCTCCTCGTTTTTGCTGTTTTCATGTGTGCTGCATTGTGCAGCACACATTAAAACAGCAAAAGACCAATGATTGTTTATGTACAGGAAGGTCCCCCTTCTTGCACACAAACAATAATTTTTAGGTTGAGCATCAGCGCGTATGCGCTGTCTGCAAGATCTACAGTAATCACTCTACGGAGTGTAATTTCACATGCTGCTTGCCATTGGTCAACTTCTACATTGCTTTTATTTCCTGCCTTCTTATTGGCTGGTGCTCCCGATACATCACTTCCGCTTTTAGGCCAGGAGCACCGGACAACTACAGTTTTTCTACACTGTAGGTCTATATGTTTTGCTTTATGGACTACTTATTTTTTTTTATTTATTATGTCGTCCGCTTCACTTGCAGCAATGCACATACATTTTGTGGTGCGAAACTTTGGAGCATGGGCTCTCTGCAGCCCAAGAGAGAAAGGGAAAATCCTTCAGCTGCACTTTATGTTCTTTTCTTTTGCAGGCCATCGTTCTTCTGTCTTTTTTTTTTTTATAACTTACAACTATTCAGCATGGTGCCATTACAGGAGCGCCGTGCTTTCAGCGTCAAAGCTCCATCTCCCCGTTGTGTGCCTTGCCTCCCACCACCAAAAACAGGCTGACCATATATCTCTCCTTTCACCCCCACTACCGGGTTAAGCAGTTCATCATTGGTCGGGCTCAGCCTCTCCCGGGATCAACTCTGCAGCGCAAGAGCCACGATGATCAGCTGCTGAGCCAACCTCAGACCTGCTGCCCTCCCCCTCCTACCCTGCAGCAGCTAATCAGCTGACCAAGAACTCCGGACTCCGTGCAGTAAGTATTGGATTGACTATGTTGGTTTTTTTTATTGCTCACTAATTGCTGAATTAATATTACTATTCAGTAAAGGATTCCACATTTTGCTTCCCCCTTCTGCTTCATCATAAACCCTCCCCACTATCCTCTAAGCACAAATGTACAGTTTCCCTCCATTAGATGGCTCTGCCGCCCCTGAAAACTTAGTCTACAGGAAAGGGTAGGACTGTGCTTACGCGTACAGAGGAAGGACTAGCCTAATGTCTAAACCCTCTCATGTTACCGAAGTGTGGGAGCTGATGCACCTCTGTGCTCGGGCCCGTAACCTACTTAATGTCCGCTTGTTACTGATTTTAAGCCTCACTTTGACTTTCTACAGCATGTGGAATATTATCCTTCACTGTCATACTGTAACCGATTATTCACTTCATCAATAAGAATCTTTTTATTTGTAAAAAGGGCCAAAGGATTACTGGGCAAGCACCTCATGCACGTCCTTCGGGGTCCAAGCTGTCGTTCTTCAGTTCACAAAGGTTAGCAGCAAGTTACTTACCTTCAGTAACAATATATCTGTAAGAAACATAGATTAGTTATAAATTCCTTACCTTAGAATTACCCCCCAGCATCAGACTGGACCCTGAGAATTTTATCATCAGCAGTACCCCAACGCGTCAAAAGTTGGCGTTGGTTGGCTCCGCGCTCGTGGTTGGTGTTGTGGTCGCAAGAATGACATTGCGGGAGCTACTTAGATGCCGCGGAAATCTGTAACTAATCTATGTCTCTTACAGATATATGGTTACTGAAGGTAAGTAACTTGTTCATCTGAAAGAGACAATTAGTTATAGATTCCTTACCTTACAATAGATACCTCAGCAATACCAACCCCGGAGGTGGGTCTGCGAGCCAAGTTCACACCAGAAATTCCTGGAGAACAGAATAGCCGAAGAAGCCGTCTCAAACAAAAAGAGAGAGGGACCCCTTCGCCTCACCAAAGGAGTAGGGTACTCTATACAAGTTAAAAGATAAATTTGTCCTTTTGTACCTATACACTTGCTTCTACATGCATAGTTTGAATATAACCCATATCACTCAAGCCTTTCATTCAAAAGATCATATAGCCCCAAAAGTAAACAAAAAATATTAAAAGTAGAAATTAATACAAAGTTTTTAGTAAAAGAAATGCACAATAATTTCTCAAAATGTCATTCCTTTAAAAATATTAAAACTTAGATAAAATATGTATCTGTCCTAATGACAAAGAAGCCGTCTCTCTGGACTTGGCTGTCCAGGCACAGCAGGGTTTGGTGAACAAGTGCAGAGATGCCCACGTAGTTGCCTGACAGATGTCATTGAGGGGAACTCCGTGTCCCAAAGCAGTGGTAGCCGCCATCGCCCTGGTGGAATGGGCTCACAGTCCCACTGGAGGCTCCTTCTTTGCCACTGTCAAAGCCAAGCTCACCTGAGTTTCTGTTCAGTTCTGATGGAGGTTGAAGACAGTCCGACCCCACCCTGAAACTGCTTGTTCCAGCACACTAGTTTTAAACAGTGCACTAAGAACCAGAAGCTCAAGGGAAGGGGGGAAGTGGATAAAATAAAAAAAGAGAGACAACACCCGTTCTTGCGTTTCCACTGTAGAAGTGCTGCTAAAATCTGCGGCCCTCTCTGACTTCTGTAGAAACTGGTGCCTAATGAAACATAAACAAAGAACAGATAAGTGCAACCGATCCCTAAATGTGTTCCTGACTAACCCTTAATCTATTAGAAATTCTCTTCTAAAAGTACCTCTTGGATCCTTGTCTCTAGCTTCCAGGTTTGGAATGTGTTACTGTTCTGGGATGTGCTTTCTATTACTGTAAAACTTCTGTAAAAATCAAACGAATATAATTATCAGAATTACCACCATCTAACATTCACCTTAATATAACTAAAGCCTAAATTCTTAATAGCAAACTCACTTTTCACACATTTCCAGAATTTTTATAAAACAAATACTGTACTTTTACATCAAAATACAGCAGGTAATTTGTGCAAGTCCTTGATTTACTGTTTGCCTTGCTGTCAATGGTTTCCCCTATTCGATTCTTAAAAAGTTCCATGTAAAAGAATGTTTATTTCACAAAGTTCCACAAAGTATTCTTGTAACAAAGGGTTTGAACCACAAAGTTCATGGGAGATATCTTGTTCGAAATTGTCTTTACATGAATCCAGAAATCGCTAACTAAGTTCTTTCAGGAAATAAAAGTTTTGCACTTACTTGTTGCTGAAAAGGGATACTGATCAGTCTAACCTTGTCCTCTTTCTCTTTTGCAGGTCGATTGCAGTGGACAGAAGAGGGGCTGAGGCAAGAAGGAGCCGGAAACCGGAAGAAGGAAGAGCCAGCAGCTGCGCCCGTTGAAGCAAATGAAGGTCTGGAGAGAGCAGGAGTGCCAGCACCGAAGGATCTGTTCTCAGGTAAGTGGGAGGTAGACGAGCACAAGCACTGGGTGAGGCTCAGGGGCTGCCTTTTATAGACAAAGCTGGGTGTGGTTCGAAGAGCTGGGTGTGGTTCGAAGAACTGGGTGTGGCTCTCACAAGCAGGTGTGCAGAGCTTCAGTTATTATGCTAATGAGTTGAAGTAACACATGGCCTAGGGAGGAGTGCTCTAAATAAGCCTTGGTAAAAGCAAGGTCCAATGTGCAAACAATACAGCAATGTCCAAACTTGTGAATATATTGAGCAACATACACAGAAGTCTTAGGGAGGGGCTGAGATAACAAGAAAGGCTTTCAATAGTATGTTTAAAGAGAGCTATTACAGAGACCACTAGTGCAATGAGAGGGGACATGCTCTTTGCTGTGCACAAACCCTAACAGTCGCCCCCCCTCAAAGGTCCTCCTACTGGACGGGGTTTTCCTGGATTTTTTAGATAAAACTGTCTAAACAACCGTGGGGCATGTACATAGGACGCTGGTTCCCATGAATTCTCAGTTTCGTCATATCCTTTCCATTCTACTAAATAAAACAGACGTCCATGAATTCTTTTTGCGTCTTTTATGCTTTTCACTTCATATTCTAGATTTCCCTTAATTGGTATGGGTGGAGGTGGTGGTTCGTGTCGGGTATTTGGGTTGTACGGCTTAAGCAAGGACACATGGAATGTAGCATGTACTGGGTATTCTTTTGGTAAGTCCAATTTTACTGTTACTGGGTTTACTATGGCAGTTATACTAAAGGGTCCAATGAAACGTGGTTGCAGCTTTCGGGATCCCTCTATATTTAGGTTCTTTGTGGCGAGCCATACTTTGTCACCGATTTTATACATTGGGGCCTCAGATCTGTGTTTGTCTGCTTGTCTTTTCATGCTTTCTTTGTACTTTAATAAATGTTTCCTGGCCTTGTCTTGTATGTCACCTAAGCTCGTTAGTCTATCTGTTACTGTAGGCAACAAGGAATCTTCTAATAAAATGGGTATAGCTCTCGGATGATACCCCTGCATGAAAAAGAATGGTGAGCAAAGTAGAGCTGCATGCTCAGTATTATTATAAACAAACCCGCTACAGGGAGAGCTTCCAACCATTCACTGGAATAATCAGCCAATAAACAACGTAGCGTTTGCAGTAAGGTTTGGTTCAGTCGTTCAGTTTCTCCATCTGTTTCTGGATGGAAAGCAGTGGATAATGCCACATCTATTTTCAGTTTTTCGCATAATTTTTTCCAAAATCTAGAGTTGAACTGGTTACCTCGGTCTGACACCACTTTACTTGGCAAACCATGTAAACGCACAATTTCTCTTATAAAAATTTTCGGCAAATTCTGCAGCAGTTGGCAATTTCCGTAATGGTACAAAATGTGCCATTTTAGACAAAAAATCCACTATCACTAACAATGTTGTGAAGGATTTTACTGGTGGTAAACCTACAATAAAGTCTACACTCACAGTGTGCCAAGGTTGTTTGGGTGATGGCAATGGTATTAACAAACTGTCAGGGGCCTTATGAGAAGAGTTATGTCTTGCCCAAACTGGACAGGTAGTGAAAAATTGCTTAATGCCCTTACTCTTATTATCCCACCAAAAGTGTTTTCGCACATTTTCCAGGGTTTTTACCCAACCAGGATGACCTGCCAACGGCGAGGCGTGATGCCAAATTATCACCTGTGTTTGTAATTCTGTGGTGGGCACTAACAGCATCTTGTCGTGATACAATAATCCTCGTTGTATTGAGTTATGGGAATCCTTTAACCAATCTTGAGGTGCTATTTGCATGTGTGCATTATATATATCTGTGATGAAATCCTTCTGTTGTACTGGTGCCAAAAGTTTTTGGGGAGGAATAATGGGTTCTCCCATTGTGTCTTGTTTCATGTCTGAGGTATGTCCGTATCAAGATAACACATCAGATTGAATTTGTTGTGCATCTGGTCTATAGGTTATAACGAAGTCAAATGTACTAAAAAAATTTAACCAGCGCATCTGACGTGGAGTTAATGCTTTTAGTGATCAAAAAAACTGTAGGTTCTTGTGGTCAGAAAAGATGGTAACAGGGTACTTGGCTCCCATTAAATGGTGCCTCCATTCATAAAAATGCTACTTTGATAGCTAATAGTTCTCTTTCAGCCACAGTGTAATTTTGTTCAGCTGGTAATAACTTTTTGGAATAGAAGGCTATAGGATTTAATTGGCCATCTACTGCATCTCGTTGAGAGAGAACTCCTCCTAAAGCTACTTGTAAAGCATCCGCTTCAACAAAAAATGGCAAGTCAGGATCAGGATGTTTCAGAATTGGGGCTGAAGTGAACTTTTGTTTCAGGAGTTGAAAGGCGTGTGCCGCCTCATCAGACCAAAGAAATCGTTGCCCTTTCCGCAACAAGGTGGGTATTGGGGCCGCAATGTCTGCAAAATAAGAAATAAACCTCCTATAAAAATTGGCGAAACCCAGACATTTCTGAACATCCTTCACAGATGATGGTTCTGGCCAATCAGTAATAGCACTAATTTTCTTTTCATCCATAATTATTCCTTGAGGTGACAGGCAGTATCCTAAAAAGTCCACTTTGCTGACATTAAAAGTACATTTTTCTAGTTTAGCAAAGAGATGATTTTCTTTTAACTTTGATAATACTGCACAAACATGTTGGGTATGTTCTTCCGGGTTCTTATAGTAAATGAGGATGTCGTCTATGTATACTATGACACAAACGTCCAGGAATTCATGTAGGGCCTCATTTATAAAGAATTGAAAGGCCGCAGGGGCATTACACAACCCAAAGGGCATTACTGTGTACTCAAATAGACCAAACGTTGTCTTGAAAGCTGTCTTCCACTCATCCCCCTCTTTTATTCGGACCAGGTGGTAAGCGCCCCGCAGATCTAGTTTAGTGTATACAGTAGAATGTCTTAATTGATCCAACAACACAGGTATTAGAGGAAGAGGATATTTATTTTTTATTGTAGCCTTATTTAGTCCTCTATAGTCGATACACGCGAGCAGAGATTTATCCGGCTTCGGGATCAAAAAAGTGGAGATGACACCGGAGATATGGAATGTCGGATGAACCCAGACTGTAGTAGGTCATCTAGGTAGGTTCTTAAATATTTGGTCTCTTCATCAGTCAAAGCATATGCTCTGTTATTAGGTAAAGGGGCACCTGGGATAAGATCTATATGGCAGTCATATGACCGATGTGGGGGCAACACACTAGCCTTCACTGGATCAAAAACATCTTTAAAGTCAGAATATTCAGGAGGGAGACTTGGTTCGTCTTGTGTAACACTAGCACTGTGTATTACTGTGCTCTGTTCTGTACCTGCTTCTTGATAGCAATTTGTTCTACAGAATGAGTAATCCAAAGTAACTGTTCTGTTCACCCAATCAATTTTTGGGTTATGAGTTGTTAACCAGGGTACCCCGAGAATCAAGCCAAAATTAGGGGTATCTATCAGATCAAAGCTAATCATCTCTGTGTGCCCGTTTTGACAGACCATGACAAGGGGACTTGTTTGTTTTGTATTAATCCAGAGGTCAATTCTGACCCATCCACTGCACATACTGCTTCTGGATAAGGCTTTAGGCAAATAGGAAGACCTAATGTGTTAGCTAACTTATTATCCACAAAATTTCCTGTTGCTCCTGAGTCCAGTAGGACGGGGAGAGAATGTCTAACTTGGGTAGTAACAATTAAAAAGATCTGAATTATGAAATGTCTAGGTATGTGCGGCACCATGAAGGCTGCAGAATTAGAGGTTTGATTAAGATGTTTTCTCGAACAAGTAACCTCCCCCCTTGTCGAGCTTAATCGTTTCTAGACTCAGTTGAGGAGATAGAGGAAACAGTACCCTTTCGTGAAGTTTTAGGTTTTACTGGACATTCTCTGGCAAAATGTCCTGCCTTGTCACAATATAATCAAAAGCACAAGGGTGGCTGGGCCCAAGGGGAAGGAGGGTAGGCAGGGCCACACAATATGAAAATAGAAATATTTGCCTATGCCTCCAAACTACTTCAAGTGCACACTCATTCACATGCAAGTAAACCACAATTTGTTAGTTTACAAAAAACACTTTATGTTTTCAATCTTTTTTCAATTTTTTGCACAGTTTACAAAAGAAAAATTCACAAAAGACAGAGCTCAGACCACTATCAACCTCATGTCTTAGCCATATGTAATTTCAAAACACTTAATACAAATGTGCGATAAACAAATAAATGGTGAACAATTCAAACAACAGTGACTTTTGAACGTGAAAAACATTACCATGAATACATGGACCTCAAAGACTAATGCATTTATGAAACAAGAACTTTTTCAAACAGTTAGAAAAACACGGGGAGACAATAAAACACAACGTTTTCAATAGTTGGACTCCCACGACCTGAACAGGGATTAGTCAATTAAATTACAGGAGTATTGCCCATTTCTGCAAACAACTAACATTGGCCAACTGGTCAAACAAACACCCAAAAAGAAGGGGAATGCCGACGCGTTTCGAATCCTGATTAGTGACTTGCAGGATTCTCGTCAGGGCAGTCTGAATCTAGTCCATGGGAACTTGTATGAATCCTGCCCACAGTCAGTTCTGGTTGAGTGGAAAATGTCGTCTAGGCTTGTTGGCCTGCGCTGCGTTATTCCTGGAAGCTTAGCCACATCTTCGCCACATGGGGTGAAGTTCTTCTATTTTTTTAGACACCAAACCGCGGTGGTCGTAGTGGGGGTTCCGATTACACAGCCGCGTTACTCCGCCCAAAAAGGAGTTTGTTAAGGGTCCGTGAGGGTTCCGATTATCTCCGCACGGAGGGCAGTTGAATGATTGTCGCAATATGTTTTGGAAAGCTTCCGAACAGTATCCTAGCTCCACCACAGCAGACAAAGGGTTGTCAGTGTCACAATATAAACATAATTGAAGTTTTCTCCTTCTTTCTTTTTCCTCTGACGTGAGTGGACCTCTGAGTGTCCCTATTTGCATGGGCTCAGGTTCAGGGAGTTTATTATCTGTGTCTTTCTTCTCATGTCTAATAAAAGTTAACCGCGATTCCAGTTTGGATTTATCTCCCTTTCTTTCTCCTAGTCTGTGTTCCAATTTCACGACTAAATCTACAAAGTCAGAATAGTCTTCTGGCAAATCAACGATATGTGCCAGCACGTCTTTTAAGTCGTCTCTCAAACCTTTATAAAAAAGGGAGACACGCTTTTCTTCTGGCCAACGTGTCTCGGTGAGTAAACGATTAGAACTAGTGAGATAGGTCAATAAATCCTTGTTACCTTGTTTAAGATTTAAAAGCTCATTATCACTTGCCTGCATAAAAGTGTGTTTTGCAAAAAGGCTGGTCATAGTACAATTAAATTGATTCCAATTATGGAGGATGGGATCATCTCTATCCACGAAAGGAATTCACCAATTGGCTGCTGTACCGCCCAAATAAGACAAGACGAATGCCACTTTCGTAGCATCAGTAGGGAACTGTTGTGGTTTACAAACGAAGTGTAATTGACATTGATTGATAAAAACATGGAATTTGTTACTATCACCATGAAAACGTTCTGGTGCTGCTAAAGGCACAACATTAGTAACATTAACAGTAACCTCAACCGGGGCAGGGAAAGTTGTATGTTTTGCTCGCGCACCTGTCTCTGAGGAGGTTTTAAACAAGGGCGTAAAAGCTGTGTTCCACTGAGATTCCCTAGGTTTATACCTGCTTAAATCCTGTTTCAAAAAGGTGTTTTCCAACTTTAATTTCTCTATTTCCTCTTGCATATGTTGCAAAATGCCAGACACTGATTCATTATGGGCCAAGCCCTCGTTTAGGGCCTGTGCCATGTCCGTGGCGTCAATGCCCTCTGTTTCTTCCCCGGCATTCATCGTCCAACAGAACTGAATATTTTAAAGGCTTGTGCTTCTGTCAAAGCCCAGCTCACCTGAGTTTCTGTTCAGTTCTGATGGAGGTTGAAGACAGTCTGACCCCACCCTGAAACTGCTTGTTCCAGCACATTAGTTTTAAACAGTGCACTAAGAACCAGAAGCTCAAGGGAAGGGGGGAAGTGGATAAAATAAAAAAAGAGAGACAACACCCGTTCTTGCGTTTCCACTGTAGAAGTGCTGCTAAAATCTGCGGCCCTCTCTGACTTCTGTAGAAACTGGTGCCCAATGAAACATAAACAAAGAACAGATAAGTGCAACCTATCCCTAAATGTGTTCCTGACTAACCCTTAATCTATCAGAAATTCTCTTCTAAAAGTACCTCTTGGATCCTGGTCTCTAGCTTCCAGGTTTGGAATGTGTTACTGTTCTGGGATGTGCTTTCTATTACTGTAAAACTTCTGTAAAAATCAAACAAATATCATTATCAGAATTACCAACATCTAACATTCACCTTAATATAACTAAAGCCTAAATTCTTAATAGCAAACTCACTTTTCACACATTTCCAGACCTTTTATAAAACAAATACTGTACTTTTACATCAAAATACAGCAGATAATTTGTGCAAGTCCTTGATTTACTGTTTGCCTTGCTGTCAATGGTTTCCTCTGTTCGATTCTTAAAAAGTTCCATGTAAAACAATGTTTATTTCACAAAGTTCCACAAAGTATTCTTGTATCAAAGGGTTTGAACCACAAAGTTCGTGGGAGATAACTTGTTCCAAATTGTCTTTACATGAATCCAGAAATTGCCGACAACGTTCTTTCAGGAAATAAAAGTTTTGCACTTACTTGTTGCTGAAAAGGGATACTGATCAGTCTAACCTTGTCCTCTTTCTCTTTTGCAGGTCGATTGCAGTGGACAGAAGAGTGGCTGAGGCAAGAAGGAGCCGGAAACCGGAAGAAGGAAGAGCCAGCAGCCGCGCCCGTTGAAGCCAATGAAGGTCTGGAGAGAGCAGGAGTGCCAGCGCCGAAGAATCTGTTCTCAGGTAAGTGGGAGGTAGACGAGCACAAGCACTGGGTAAGGCTCAGGGGCTGCCTTTTATAGACAAGGCTGGGTGTGGTTGGAAGAGCTGGATGTTGTTCGAAGAACTGGGTGTGGTTCTCACAAGCAGGTGTGCAGAGCTTCAGTTATTATGCTAATGAGTTGAAGTAACACATGGCCTTGGGAGGAGTGCTTTAAATAAGCCTTGGTAAAATCAAGGTCCAATGTGCAAACAAGACAGCAATGTCCAAACTTGTGAATACATTGAGCAACATACACAGAAGTCTTAGGTAGGGGCTGAGATAACAAGAAAGGCTTTCAATAGTATGTTTAAAGAGAGCTATTACAGAGACCACTAGTGCAATGAGAGGGGACATGCTCTTTGCTGTGCACAAACCCTAACAGCCACATATTAGCAAGATTTAATGCACAAAATGACCCGCCTATACATGGTCCGTTTGTGGACGACCCGACCTTTTTTGGCACCCACGTAGCAAACAAATAGCTTGGTGCAATCCACATAAAAGGGAAGCACATGTTTTGGATCCAGACGGTGGAGCCTCTCTTCCTCTTTAAAAGGATGCGGAGGCAGAAAGAAGGTGGGCAAAGTGATGGTTTGACCAATGTGGAAAGAAGTAACCACCGTGGGAAGAAAGAAAGGTCAGGTTCTGAGGACGACCTTGTCCGTCTGAACAGCCAGAAAAGGAGGCTTGGAAGAAAGTGCTTGGAGCTCACTCACCCTGCGAGCAGAGGTGATGGCAACCAGAAAGACAGTCTTTAAAGTAAGAAGTCTGAGAAAACAGTTATGAAGTGGCTCAAAAGGGAGGACACATAACGTAGGTAAGAACCAGGTTCAAGTCCCACTGAGGCATTACGAAGGTAACAGGAGGAAAAAGATCATCAATGCCCTTAAGGAAGCGATTTACAACAGAGGACATCAAAAGAGAAGGCTGATCAGGAAGCCTAAGAATGGCTGAAATGGCTGAGAGATAACCTTTAAGAATGCCAAGAGCAGAGCCCTGCTGACCCAAAGAAAAGAGGAACAAGAGAACCTCCGAAAGAGGGGCAGAAAGGGGTCCACAGCCTATGCTGTGCACCATGTCACAAATTTGTTCCATCTGCAGGCGTATACCATCTTAGTGTAGGGACGCCTGGCTGGCAAGATAACATCACAGACTTCAGGAGGAAGGTCAAAGGCTGTCAACTGCTGCTGCTCAATCTCCACGCAAGGAGGTGCAGGTTGGACAGGTTCGGGTGGAGGACGGTCCCCTGCTGCTACAACAGAAGATCCTCCCGAAGAGGCAGTCAGATAGGAGGATCGATGGCCATGTGTAATAGCTCGGGATACTAGACTCTTTGTGCCCAATCCGGAGCCACAAGGATGACTTGGGCCCTGTTGCGTTTGATCTTCTTCAGAACTCTGGGCAGAAGTGGTATAGGCGGAAAGGCATATAGAAGACCGCAACTCCACTTGTGTTGAAAAGCGTCGCCTAGCGAGTGCCGCCTTGGATATTCCAACATGCGGAATTGCCGACATTGCGTGTTCTCTTTGGTGGGGAATAAATCTAACTAAAGCTCTCCCCACTGCTAAAAGAGACCTTGCACCACCTCCAAGTGAAGACACCATTTGTGATCCATCATGCACCTGTGGCTGAGTTCGTCTTCCCTGGCATTCAGGGAACCTGCCAGGTGTTGAACCACCAGGGATATGCCCTGATGTTACAGCCATGTCCAGAGATGGAAAGGGTCTTGGCGGATCAATGACCCCACCCCGCCCTGTTTGTTGCAGTACCACATGGCGGTGGTGTTGTCTGTGAACACCTGCACTACTCTTCCCCAGACAGAGGGAAGGAATGTCTTTAGTGCAAGACAGATCGCCCAAAGCTCCAGAGGGTTGGTGTGGAGCCCGGACTCCGCCGGAGACCAGAGGCCTCTGATCTCCGCCTCCCCCATGTGACCGCCCCATCCTAGATGATGCATCGTCACCACTGTGAACTCTGGTTGGGGAAGGAAGAGGGAAATGCTGTTGACCCAATCCTGGTTTGTTAGCCACCACTGCAATTTGTGTGCATTGCCCTCCAAGATCTGGACATAATCTGACAGGTTCCCCTGATGTTGAGCCCACTGGAGCTTCTAGTCCCACTTCAGAGCCCGTATCTGCCATCTGGCATGGTTCACCAGCAGGATGCAGGAGGCCATCAGGCCCAGTAGCCTGAGGGCCATGCTGTCCGAAACCCAGAATAGAGTCTGAAAGATTGGAATCATAGCCCGAATATCCAGGACTCGATGTTCGTGGGGATAGACCCGAAACTGCGTAGCATCCAGAACTACTCCAAAGAAGAGGAGCTTCTGAGAGGCAATCAGGTGCGACTTCGGAACATTGATGGAGAACCCCAGCTAATGCAGAAAGTGGGCTGTAGTCTGGAGGTGAGAGACGATAGCCTGGGGTGAGCCCACCTTCAACAGCCTGTTGTCGAGATAAGGGAAGACTGGACCCCCTGATCTCTGCAGATGAACTGCGACCACTGCCATCACTTTTGTGAACACCCGGGGGGTGCTGGTAAGGCCGAAGTGGAGCACGGACAACTGAAATGCTTGTGGCCCTCCGTGAGCCATAGGTAACACCTGTTGGCCGGCAGAATGGGGATGTGAAAATAGGCGTCCTTCAAGTCTAACGCTACCATCCAGGCTCCTGGGATGAGGGCAGACAGGACCTGGGCGAGCATCAGCATTTTGAACTTCTCCTTCCGGAGGAAGCGGTTGACGTACCTGAGATCCAAGAGAGGAGGCAGGCCTTTGTCCTTCTTGGGCACCAGAAAGTAGTGGGAGTAGCAACCACGACCTACTTCTGGGCTTCCTTGGCTAAGAGAGCCATAACTTCTGTTGGAGAAGGGCCCGATGATCCCACAACATGCGATGGTACTGAGGTGGCATGGATGAAGTGATAGTCGGAAGGGTCTACTCCCTCCCCTTTGAGACTATTTGCAAAACCCACCTGTCCGACGTGATGGTAAGCCAGTGGGGGAGGTGATGGCGAATCCTGCCCCCTACTGGTGATTAGTGGCCCTGAAAGGTCGGACTACGAGGATTTTGGAGCCTGCTGCAGAAGGGGCTGTGGTGGACTGGCCTGCCCGCTGGCAACCAGAACCCCAGCGGTGGTTCATCTTTCACGCAGGGGAAAGTGGGAGGTGCCCTCCTTCGGTGGCCACGAAGGGGCAAAAAAAGCAGACTGCGCAGGGCCTGGTGTTGGAGAGGCCCAGGGACTTGGCCGTAGCCTGAGAGTCTTTAAAGCACTCTAGAGCGTTGTCTGCCTTGTCGCCGAACAGGCGATGGCCATCAAAAGGCATGTCTATAAGAGTGGATTGGACATCCCCCGAAAAACCAGTCGACCTCAGCCAGACGTAGCGTCGAAGGGCTACTGACGTGGAAATTGTCCTGCCTAGCGAGTCGGCGGTATCCAGTCCGGCGGTATCCAGTTCACAGCTGATTGTAAACTTTTCTGCGTCTCTCCCCTCGGCAACTACATGGGAGAGTACAGCCAGGGCCTCCTCCGATGAATTGTTGATGTATTTTATGAATTTTGTTCTACTGTACACGTTGTGATTAAAAACAATGTTGTGATACTCTCCTTTTGAAATTATTGAAGTTAATATCTATCGATAGTACTTGAGACCACTTTGTTTATATCACTCCTCCGGGCACTGGGGCAGCACATTCACCACTGTATCCCACACGGAGTGGGTGTAATGAACCAACAGGCATGCAGTGTTTTCTTCCTCCAGCTTGGGACTGCAGTCAGTAAAAATCTTCTTCCCAAGATGGTCCAGCTTTTTGGATTCCCTATCAGGTGGTGCGTTAGGGAATTGACCTTTGGATGTGGAGGCTTGGACCACCAAGCTCTCAGGGGTGGGGTATTGGGAAAGAAAAATAGGGTTTCCTGGCTGGGAGGTGGCGTCGGACAATCATCCTATCCACAGGAGCCCCTGTGTTGGGCATGGATAATTTGCCCAAAAGGATGTCAGTGAGGGTTTCATTAAACAGTATCAGAGGCTCCGAAGAGCTCGCTGCCAGTTGAAGCACGTCTGTTAGGAGGTTAGTCCTGACTGCCACCATAGGTAGCTCGAGGTTAAGAGCCTCGGCCGACCTACGCAACACCACGGCGTAAGACGCTCCCCCCTCCTAAGCCACGGTAGAAGGAGACAACATGCCAAGGTCTGGTGAGCTATACAAACCATTGGCTTCCTCCAGTTCCTCTCTCCAGTCCGGTTCAAAACCTAGCTGGTCAGTCAAAGGGTCTCCAGACCCCTCCCAGTCCTCCTCACTCTCCTCTGGCTGCCAATCTGGTCTCAAAGAGCCAGGTTAGAACAGAGGCACAAAAGTAACCGTTGAAGCCGGATCCAGTGCCGGCTGACACCAGTCCGGCACCGTGTCTACATCGAGGTAGAGGCTAGGGTTGACGCTGGCCTGGGACACAATCTGCGTCGGCTGCAGAAGTGGTGCTTTGGAGTCAGCACCAAGGGAGGTGTAATCAGGTCGACCAGTGCCGATCCGGATCCAGGTCTGGATCCAAGGGGGCCCTGCGGTGCAGGGGCCGAAGCTGCCGGCGTCGAAGGCCCAGGGACCCCAGCCGAGTGGCGGGGCCCGAAGGTGCATCGGTGGAGTCGGCCTGCCCAAAGATGGCATGCATCACTTTGCAAAAGGTGCGCAGCTGGGCAGGGGTTGCTCTGGGTCCCAGGAAAGGGGGGGAAACTCGGAGTCGACACTTGGGGCTCCGCAGACAGAGCAAAGGGAGGGGCACCACCGGCATCCCTCTTCACGGTGGCCGACCGGGAGAAGTCGCAGAGCGACAGTGCTTTTTTGACTTCTTCTTCTGCTTTGACTTTACTGAGGAGTGCAAAGACTTCCAAGAAGACTGGTGGTGGTGGCTCTGTGACCGGTCTCTCGACCTCCCACTCAACCGGGACCTGGGACGGCGCAAGCCGACTGCTGGGCCTCGAGAAGGTTTCGGTACCACTCCCTCAAAGACTTCGGATTCATGGTCCGGCAGTCGGAGCACGACTTAGGGTTGTGGTGGCGCTCCAGGCAAAACAGGCAAATGTGGTGCAGATCCGTCACCAACATCAGCCGGCTGCAGGAACTGCAGGCCTTGAAATGGGAATCCCTGACGTGCACCAGGAGTCAAAGGCTCAATGTAGACAAAAGTCGGGAAAAAGTCAGTCAAAAAGTGACTGAAGGTACCGCTCTCTCCAGATCTGCGCTAGCTGGCGCGGAAAAAAAAAGAACTGACGTCAGCGCGCAAAGGCGGTGTCTAAGTATCTACCACGACGTCAGGCCGGCGACCAAGACACCAATGACGAACAAGGAGCCAACCGACGCCAGCTTTCATCGCACAGAGGCACTGCTGACAAAAATGTTTTCCAGATCCAGTCTGACACATGGGGGTAATTCTAAGGTAAAGAATCCATAACTAATTGTCTCTTTCAGATTGGTAAATCCATAAGTTGTAGTGTCTCACCTTTGCGACAGCTGTTCACCTAGACTTTGACACTCAAGCAAACAAAGGAAATAACTTGCTTAATCTGTTGCTGTGTCAGTCCTCTGCTTCAGGCGAAAGGTTACTAACAAAGGCCTCACAAGTGTACTATTTATTTAATGAGGAAGCTGGAGGGAAGAACTATAAGAGTGTAGAGGAGGTAACTGGGTAAACATATCCATGTGCATTGTGGCAAATTTATAATTTTACTTGTGTTACTTTATCCATGTTATAGTCCTCAAGAGAGGCTCGAGCTCGTAAGCCAATGGGCCAATAATTAGTGTTACTGACTGAACAATGTAAATGACATAAATTGCAATCGCTCTACATGCCCGTTTACGGATCACACTATTTCCTTAGTCTGTTTTCAGTGCCTCTTAAGTAACAACTTCCACTCACACTGGCTGGGATAATATCTCTTTCAGTCAGTTCGGGTTCAGCACGCCATGCACATGACACACCAGCGTTCACATGACACCACAGGGCACAGATGCCTGTGTACACCAGATTAATCCTACTGTCAAGCCACAGTTGGTCTTTTCAATCGGATACAGAAAATAGTACATAGTACGAGTCTGTGGCCAAAGGTGGAGGATTTTAATATAATCCCCCGCATAGATAGCGATCATAACGCCCTTTCACTCACCTTGCGTTATCTTCCTGAGTCCACTGGACTCTTTTCTCCAGGGTCAGGAGATGAACGGGGAAACTTGGTATTAACCTCTAACAGGCGCAGGGTGAGATGGCAGAAATTCTCCAAGTCGGAAGAAAATATTGGGAAAATTTACAATCTCGTTCTCCCAAGATTTGAGGCTTTGGAAGAAGCAATTAGTCACTCCAGTGCCCAGGACCTATCTAAAATCTTACCTTCTATACACGAGGACTTAGTGGGAACTCTGGGTGAGGTCCTCTATCCTGAGGTACCTAAACCCAAGCATAAAACCAGAACTTCCACTTGGTACAACTCTGACTGCAGAAAGGCCAAATCCGATCTTGTAGCTGCAGTCAAAGAGGGTGCCCCCCGCAATAGGGTGTCTGCTTTGCGGCAACTTTACAAAATCATTATGGCCCGTGCGAGGTCAGACTGGGACTGGGATAGATGGCATGATCTCTCAGCAGCATTAATAGCGAAGGATTCTAGAAGATTTTGGTCCTTAGTCTCTACTGGCTCAGGGGAACCTAAAGCTGCGGTTGAGCCCAACATAGCTGCATATATATGGGAAGACCATTTCGGGAAACTTTATGCAGATGAGCTAGAAAACACCGATGCCACTATTGCGGCACTTCTTTCCCTCCCTGGGGATACTCTGGAGTTCACACTAGGGGAAGTGGTCAGTGCAATAGATGGCTTAGCAATGGGCAAGGCCCCGGGCCTTGATAAATTACCTGGTGACCTTTTTAGGTCCCATCCAGAAATTTGGGCACCGTATCTCCTCATTCTTTTCAACTCAATAGCAGGTGGAATGGCGATCCCCTGCACTTGGTTGGGGGCAGAGATAGTCCCTATCTTCAAGAAGGGCTGTCCTCTGCTCCCATCCAACTACAGGCCGATCAGCCTGATCGATGTCCCCCAGAAGATTTATTCGCGACTTTTACTGGACCAACTCATGGATTGGATGGAGGAAAATGAAATTTTAAGTCCCCTCCAGGCTGGCTTCAGGAAAAATACGTCCACCATGGACCAAATCTTCCGCCTCGTTCTCCTCTATTGGAAAACGGTGACCATCGAGGGCGGGAGATTATACATGGTGTTCGTAGACCTGAGGTCAGCCTTCGACCTTGTACCACGGAAAAAACTTTGGGAGGTCCTGAGGGAGATGGGAGTACCCATTAATCTACTCCAGGCAATCATAAGACTTCATCAGGGTAACTTTGCCCAGGTACGTTGTGGGAGGGGTGGTGTTCTGACACAAAGGTTCCCTGTTTCCCGAGGGGTTCGGCAGGGGTGCGTACTTGCCCCAACTCTTTTTTGTCTCTATGTGAATAGTGTCATCTCGCATTTAGCCAATGTTGGAGACAACGACGCCCCGGTCTTGGCAGGCAGGAGGGTACCGGCAATTATGTTTGCGGACGACACCCTCCTGCTTTCCAAATCGCCCATGGGTATTCAGAGAACTCTGGATGGCTTTGATCTCTTTTGCAGGCAGTTTGGCCTCGAGATCAACGCCGGGAAGACCAAGTATATGATCTTTAACCCCTCTTCCACAACCAGACCCAACCCGTCCCTAAATTCCACAGTTTTGGAGAGGGTAAAAACATTTCAATACCTGGGCGTTACCCTTCAAGAGAATCTGTCATGGTGTCCACAAGTTGCAAATTCTAGGTTAAGGCTATCCCAACTGTCAGGGGCTATCCTGAAGATCACTAACACCTCAACATACAAACCCATAGCCCCCGCAGTTGAGATGTACAAAACCCAAGCAAAACCTGCTGCTTTATATGGCAGCGAACTCTGGGGACACCAAGCTGCAAATGAGTTGGTACGTGTGGAGAACAATTTCATGAGGCGTCTCCTGGCCCTTCCAGTTGCAACCCCATTACTTCCCCTACGTCTTGATTTGGGCTTATCATCTATCAGGGAGGATGCTGAACTAAACCCTATAAGATTTTGGCACAGACTCTGGTCAACTAAGGAGCTTAACCACTACAGGAGTGATCTTGTGCATGTAATGAACTTAAATGTCAACGACAAGATCCCCTGGCTAACTTTTGTTAAAAAAGAATTGTTCCGGCTAGGCCTCAGTGAACTGTGGTTGGCCCCCGAAACTGGTTGTATCAAGGTCCCTCGGAAAAGCCTAGCGAAAGCTTACAAGCAACAAAATCTTGCAACCCAAATGACTGCACCTAGCACTGGCATTTTAACCCATTGTTTTACCCAATCCAAAAATACTTATAAATTTGAAACTTTCCTGGATTTTATTTATCCGGTCGCAGCAAGGAAGCTCTTTTTACAGTGGCGATTTGGAACCCTCCCCCTCAAATCCTTTACGAGTAAATGGTCCAATGGAGGGGATAAATTATGCCCTGGCTGCAATTCCTGTGATGAGGAGGAAATCCATGTCTTATTTTTCTGCTCCACCTATAGGTCCCCAAGGAAGTATTGGCTGGTGCCTTTATGCAGAAACATGGCAATAAGAAACTGTTCCATTTCATATAGAATTTTGAAATCTGATTCCTCCCCTCACATTGTTTTTGCAGTCTCAAAATATCTGTTCGCCATGTGGCGTATTAGGTCCAAGTTGATTAAGGCCCTATCAACATAGGATGATAGCTCCGCCCACTGTCTTAAAATTAAATTTCAGCCCTCTATGGCAAAGTTTTTACATCAATACTATTTTAAATGAACCAATATAATTGTGATGTATCTTTTTATCCATTTTTATCTCACTTAACTTTTACTTCCAATACTTGAATCCTTTGTATTATATGTACCAAATGTTGATGTAAAATGTTGAATGTTGTATGTCTTTCTATGTATCTTTTATGGTCTTAATGGCCGAAATAAAGATTTTTGGATTGGATTGGATTGGATTGGAGTACATACTCCCTGCATTCACAGTGCATTAACTACATTTTATATTCACAATGTGATGAAAACATTAGATAACGCAAACAACAAGGACTTTGCAACTTAATGTTTGCTCATGATATTAATGAGGGCACACAAAGGGCTTGTTTCCCTTTTCATACCATCCTGCTGCATGACAATTTACTTCCTTTTGTTTCTTGGGGATGCCCTGACTGGAATAAGTTGTAGTTAAACACAACGCAACATGAGCATCAACCCCATTCTCCACAACCAACAGCCCATCAATGGAAGCAAAGCAATCCACTGCAGTGTTACTTTACACATTGCAAAGAGATGATAAATGAATTTCTGGCAGGAATACACATTTTACTTCGGGTGCAAAGCTCCCTAAATACAAGTGTCAGTTGGGAGAATAAAATAATTCCTAACTAGATTTTCCATTCATGGCACCTACATACATGTACCTCTGATCGCATTACTGGGATCTGACATGCATTATCCCCAACTCTTTACAGCAACTCCTTCCCCTTTTTTCATTTGTGTCATTTATTTTCTACCTCTCCTCTCTCTTAACCAATTTCCAATTTTCTGGTTCTCCTGCACTGTGAGGTCATACAAATGGCAATAGTGTTTTGCAAATATAATCACTCCACTGCAAACAAAAACAAAAAGTAAAAAACATTGTCATTTACAATGGCAGTGGCTCTAACTTTCACAAATGCGAGACCCATTGCATTGCAAATTCTTGTTTTAAAATGCTATTTTGCAACCTCTATGCATGCTCCGTTAAGCAGCACACATAGAAGTTACAACATGGCGTTTAAAGATTGTTGATGTGCAGGAAGGTGGGCCTTCCTGCATGTAAACAATCTTTCCCTGCTCGCAGACACCCTTGCACTATGGTGCAAGGGTGCCTGTGTTGGCGCTAGGCTGCTACGTGTAGCACAAGCGCAGGGGGAAAGGCAGGGCTGCACCACATTCTTGTAAATATGCTGCAGTCCTGTGTTTCTGAAGTAACGGAGTGAGGCGTTAGCCAGGAAGGCTAACGCCTCACTCCACCACTTCTCTTCTACATATACCTCAAATACAAAAAGCTTGCACCAAAATCAACCTTAGGCTGTCTTGAAGAAGTCACAGTCAGTGCTGGAAATGAGTCATTGGCTGAAATATTTAGTGATTATCATTTTTACCAAGTGTGGTATAGTCTGTAAACAACAAAACTGCGTATTTACTTTATTTCTTATCTTTCTGTTTTGCAGTGCTTCAAATGGCGACTATTTCAAGAACGAACTGTACCAACCTGGAATTGGAGCCATCAGTGAGACTATTTCAACTGATTATTTTCATCCCAACGCTGATCTTTGGATTGGCCTTCAATGGACTGGCCTTGTGGGTCTTTTTTTTCAGGCTTAAGAAATGGACTGAGACCAGGGTGTACATGATCAACCTCATCATTTCTGACTGCAGCCTGCTCTTTACCTTTCCCTTCCGCTTGTACGCCTACAACATCCCTTGGAACTTGGGAAAAAAGATGTGCGGCATCATAAGGTTCATCTATTTTTTGAACGTGTACATGAGCATTCTGATCATTACTGCGGTAGCTGTTGATCGTTATGTAGCTATTAAGCACCCTTTGAAAGCAAAGGTTTTAAGGTCTCCAGTCAAGGCTGCTATTGTGTGCATTTGTTTATGGATTATCGTAATTTCTGTTCACACGTATTTACTAGTGCACGATTCTCAACGAAACTCAACACAAGAAAGTGTTTATTGCTTTCAACAAAGCGTTGATCGTCCTATGAAGCGAATTATCTATTCCTCTGTTTTTGGGTTTTTCCTGCCCTTCTTAATACTGAGCTTTTGCTCCATTCAAGTAATGAGAATTCTCAAGAGGAAGATAACCGAAAGTGAAGATTGTGAGAGATCTGTTCGGAAAGCCATCCAAATAGTGGCTGCCAATCTGTCTGTTTTTATCATCTGTTTTCTGCCAGACAATGTAGGGAAAATGATCATGTTTGGTCTATGGTTCTCCTGGCCTTCCTGCGCCATCAACCAACGAGTCCACACATACATACACATTGCTACTTGCCTGTCTCACTTGAACTGCTGCTTGGATGCCATTTGCTATTACTTTGTGGCTAAAGAATTTTGGGAAGCTTCACATCTTCCTTTCACCTCAAAATATCTGCAAAAGGCAAGAAATCCAACACAAGAAACAGACCCAAAACAAGAAATAAATCTGACACAAGAATTCAGTCCAACACAGAAAGATATCTGTGATTGATATCTGCCACCTTCGCATCTGGGTTCACCTTAAAATCTCTGCAATGATATCTGCCACCTTACCATATGGTGTTTTACTTGGAATCTCTGCACTGGCCAAGAAATCCAAAACAGAAAAAGACCCAACAAAAGAAACAAATCCAACACAAGAAATAAGTCGGCAGTGTCCACCCTTTCAGGGGAAAAATTCAAAAGACGGAGAGAAAAAAAAATAGCGACAATCTTTTTTCAATGTTTTTTCTTACGTATTCTCGAGGCAGGACCCAAAGGCACTGATCAGTTTCACAATCAATCTGTCATGTGTACAAAGAAAATATGGTTCCTTTTCTGGTTGGTTGCTAAAAATAGTATTGAAAGGTGCTTTTTGATTTGTTTTAAAATCGATGGACTTTTTAAAAACACTTGTTCTTGGCTGTATAGCACTTTACAAAAGTATTAACAGCCCCGGGTTTTGAGCTGCACTGTGAATACAAATTGAGCACAGAAACACCCACTCTACCCGCTCTTTTCTTTGACATTGTACCATCTTTCCCCCCCCTTCCCATACTAATAAGACTTGCAAAGCTGGTAGGCCATCTACGGCATTTCTACACAGGTCTTATGCAGATTGAGAAAAACAGAATAAACAGTGGCTTTTTGTTAATCATTTTACACGTAATATGAGACCTGCTGAATAAACTTGTAAATTGCCATCTAATGTGTAAGCCAAGATAAGAGCATCTGGCTTGTCCCTCGTGCTTAGCACTAAAAACTTTCCCACATATAGGCCCACATGCATCAAGCATTTTTGGAGTCGCAAACGGTGCGATTCCTTAAAATCGGCCGTTTGCGATTCCAAAAATGCTTTTTTGGATGCATCAAGCAATTTTAGAAATCGCAACATTTTTGCGATTTCTAAAATTGCGATTGCTTTTAAGAAATCGCAAATTTGCGATTTCTTAAAAGCAATGCATGATTACTTTTTAAATTGCGAATTCGCAATTAGAGGGATAAATTTACCGAGTAGTTGAACTACTCGGTAAATTTGCAAAAAGTGTAAATAACAAAGAAAATGCATTTTTAAAACATTCATGTTACGGACACACATGTCCTTAGGACATGTGTGTGTGCAACATGATGCGAAAACAACATTTCATGGGTGCAGGGGGGGTTCATTTGAACCCCCCTCACCACCCTTGAAATGCAATCAGGATTTGCGATTTTCAAATTGCGAATTCGCAATTCCCATTCATTCCTATGGACTTTTTGGCCCATAGGAATGAATGGGAATTGCGAAATCGCAATTTGAAAATCGCATTTTTTATGCGATTCGGTAAAAATAGCGATTTCTACCGAATTGCATAAAAAATGAAAAAATAATCATGCATAGGCTTTTGCGATTTCTAAATTGCAAATCGCTATTTATCGCAATTTAGAAATCGCAAAAGCCGATATTGATGCATGTGGGCCATAGTCACAGCATATTTAACACCCTGCCTGCCAACCAAACACTTTCCCAAGGGAGTAACTCGCTAGCCTTTGTATGACGAGCCTGAGCCAGCACGCATGCGCTGTGGGACTCATTGCAGAGGAGTAGCGAATAGAAGCCCTACCCACTCTCCACCCATGTTTGCCATTGACTTGTGTCATTGTCTGTCCTAAATGCAGGCTTCTCGTTCATCAATAAGCTTGTTAGTCCCTCCTTAGTACCACCTCTTCTTCATTTGTCACCTCACATGACGACTGTTCCCTTCATTTAGAGTGTTACACGGCTATTTTCTTTAATGAGGTTCTCCTACTGCCTTCTTTACTCCCCTCCCTCCTGTTGTCGTGCCTTCTCTTCCCCCCTCCCGCCCTCCCGTTGTCCGTGTCTTCTCCCCCCGTCCTCCCTCTCGTTGTCCGTGATGATTACCATTTGCATAGCAGTCTGTCTCGTGTAAATGCGAGACGTATTGCATTGCAAAAGCTTGTTGATAATGTGCTCTGGCACCTCACTGAAGGGCACGAATCGCAATATAACTGGTATTACAAATTCCAAGATAAAATACAGCACACTGAAACCACATTTCATGGTGCAACTATGTTAGTAGGTTGGAGCTCTGCTTCCTAAAAAAGCTCTCCGACCAACTGTCTATTGCATCCACGTGAAACACTTTCTTTCATACAAACGTGTCTATCAAACTTCATGCCCAGGACATGGTCTGACACAGAGTACTTCCTCGTTGTACATACACAGTCGCTAAATACTGAAGTGGTTGTCATGCAGAGGGTACTGCCTCTTTCACACACAGCATCCTCCTGGTACAGAGCCGCTCACTGTAAATCTACGTATATCCTGCATGTATGATAATATCGAAGTCAAGGTTATCCATACCAGGAAAATTGAATGATGTTTTGTTTTAAGCTTTTTTAAACTGTTAATGTTACTTTAATTACAGACTTGCTTCAAAAACTAGAAACTAGGAATATAAAGTGTCACACGAAGGGCCACAGTATTGCTCATCTGCTTCATGGCGTCCTCTGCTTCCATAATTCTTCACTTTGATGCTTTATTTGAACTATCAAAGCCAAGGGTGTTTCATTTCAGTTAATATGAAACTGATTTCTAATCTAAGGTCAATAAACTGATTTGAAAAAAAAAATAGAGAAAAGCCTGAATGAGTTTTGTGCCGCTAAGTCTTCAATGGACTCTTGATTTGAAACAGTATACACTATATTTGGGTTAAAACATGTCTAGTTTAATGGATTTTTTGCTTATGTTTGAATGAAAAAATTGCATTGGTCTACATGTATCAGGAATTCCAATTATACTGTTGTGCCCTACCAATAAACACCTACAAATTCAACAAAAGCAACACAATGTTGCTGTGAAATTGTGCAGTGACTTAGGACACATTCAACTTCAAAGCAATCAGTTGCAGCGCAATCGGACCAGCATTTTGAAAGTTAGAGCTATTGGCAATGTAAATTACATTGTTTTTTACTAGTGGAATCTAGAGGACTAAGAATGAGGAATTACCCACTGGGAAGAGCGACACAGCTGAAGCACTACCTAGAGGAATTAGAATGAGGAGTTACTGACTGGACCAGTGAAGCTAAGCTAGCAGCACTGTCTAGAGGACTTAGTGCTGTGGCTGCTTCTCTGGTCCTGCCAGTAATCCCCACATTTTAAGACCTCTAGGCAGTGCTGCAGCTGCTTCTTTGGTCCTGGCAGTAAATCCTTATTCTAAGTCCTCTAGACAATGCTGATACCTTCTGCTCTGCTCTCATTGGTAGTTCCTCATTCTAAGTCCTCTAGACAGTGCTGCGGCTGCTTCCCTGGTCCTGTCCGTAATCCCCGCATTTTAAGACCTCTAGGGAGTGTTAAATCCTCATTCTATCTGGAAAATGTAGAATGAGGATTTACTAATGGGTCCAAAGAAGCAGATGCAGCACAGCCTAGAGGTCTTAAAACGTGGGAATTACTGAATGAACCAGAGAAGCAGCTGCAGCACTGTATAGAGCACTAAGAATGCAGGAATTCCACTAGGAATAGAGAGACAGCTCCAGCACTGCCTAGAGGAATTAAAATGTGGGAATTACCAACAGGACCAGAGAAGCAGCTGCAGCACTGCCTAGGGGTTTTACAATGTGGAAGTATCAACAGGACCAGAGGAGCATCTGCAGCACTGTCTTGAGGACTTAGAAAGAGCAAATATTGATGAGACCATAGAAGCAGCTTGCAGCACTGTCTAGAGGACTTAGAATGAGGAATTATCACTGGGACCAGAGAAGCAGCTAGCAGCACTGTCTAAAAGCCTTAGAATGAGGGATTACCAACGGGACCAGAAAAACAGCTATGAGCACTGTCTAGAGGACTAAGAATGAGAAATTACCACTGGGACCAGAAAACCAGCTAGCAGCAGTATCTAGAGGACCATGAATGAGGAATTACAACTGGGAACAGAGACACAGCAGCGGCACTGCTTAGAGGACTTAGAATATCCTGATTCATTTAGGGAACCATTACCTACCCCAGTATGTACAAATACCAGTGTTTTTGTGACATTATTATAAAGAAGAAATGGTGACTGGAGCTCATTCTGAGTACTTTGTAACTTCGTCAAGTCTGCCTATAAATAAAAGTGCACAAAAAGAAAGAAAAAAATATAAATTCACTCCACTCCTAATTAAAGTATGTAAAATATTGCATCTGGAAATAAGGGTGATGCATACCCGTTAAACAAACCCAAAAGTAAAGGAACATTACGAGATCAAAAAATGGAGTTTGCAACAAAAATAAACATGATGCAAACAGTGGCCATATTTACAAAATGTGAAGAAGTACCAAATAATTTTTTTAATTCGCTAATAAGCTTTGAATTACAGCCAGATTCATGAAGCCGAAATCGGCTCCCAAAGGGCCAGATTCTGAGAATCTGGCCCTTTGCGAGCGCTATTTTTGCATTTGGGATTCATCATCCCAAATGCAAAAATCGCAATTATATAAATCGTTAAATTGCGATGAATTGCATTTAAGGAATCTCAATTTCAGATTCCTTAAATGCAATTCATGAACCATTTAAAAATTGCGAATTCGCAATCTGGGTCCGCTATTTACCGCGAAGTCTGACTACGTGGTAAATAGCGAAAACTTAGAAAAATGCACTTTAGTGCATTTTTCTAAGTTGTATGTTACACACACACATGTCCTTTGGCGTGTGTGTGCACAACACCAGTGTACATTACCTTTTATGGGGTGCAACAGGGTGTCCTTTGGACACCCTGGCACCCTTGAAATTGTGGCACATTTGGGATTAGCTAATCGCTAATCGCAAATAAGGAATGACTCCCCATTCATTCCCATGGGCCTTTAGGCCCATAGGAATGAATGGGAAAGCCATTCCTTATTTGCGATTAGCAATTAGCTAATCGCAAATAAGGAAGCAGTAGAAATCGCTAAAAATAATGCGATTTCTACATGAATCCCGTTTTGCGAGTCTTTAATAGCGATTCCTTAATAATCGCTATTAAGGACTCGCAAAACATGACAATGATGAATCTGGGGGTTAGTGCGTTAAAGTTGTTTTAAATGAAATAGAAATAAGGATTTTATCTACAAAAGTGCATGCTAACAAATAATGTTTGTCATCGGCTAATAGGCTTTGAATTAGCGAGTAAAAGCGGTTTTAAATAAAATGGATTAGTGTACAATACATCACGCACATCGCGCATTGGGTTATATAACTAAAGAGACCAAAAAGGAACACTCTTTAAAAATGCTGCAGCCTGCACAAAAACAAAATAGTGCACAAACACAAAGGTAAAAAGCCTTTAGAGAGGACACACATAATAGGCCAATACTCCAAGGGACGAGCGAGACCTGAAAATGTTGGACAAATAAAGGTCATAAACCCTAATAAATCAAGCCTTTATGAATGACACACATTTGAATAAATCGCCAATGAGGGGCGGAACTAAAGCTATAAATCAATGGGGGAAGGAAGATCGAGATAATTTACAGAGGTCCTACACCCTAGCTCCTCCTGTAGAGTAGTACATTATTTCTCACAATAAGGTTAACTAACCTTATTCGGATAAATAAAGGGCAGAATTAAAGCCCACGTACCAAACAAAGCATGTCTCACAGAGTAGCGTATGCACTGCCTAGACTCAACATAAAAAGCTGTCAGATAACTTTCCTCATTGAAATACATGCCATGGCAATGTTCTTAAAATTGATAGATTTTTAAAGGAATTCAATGCAATTCTCAAAAAAACTGCACCAAAACAATTTTTGAAGACTTTAAATTATCCATTAAACAGTAAAATTTTGCAAAGTAATCCACTGAGCTAAAAGCTGCAAAAGCACAATATTAATGTTAAACTCATAGGAGAGAACAATAAACTAGCCATTTTACTGTTGATCAGAAAGGGAGTCACTAATTTTATTTTTAATGTTCAAAGCACTATTTTTTATATTTGAAAGGACTGAAAATCAAAGATAAAAAAAATCGTGAAACTCAGTTTGCAAAGTTCGACTTTAAACAAGAACAGGGTTCCCTCGTCGAAACTCTGCATGAGAACTTCCAGAATCCTTGAAATGTGTGCATTTCACTAGTTAGGACCAAGGAAGCAGCAGGCTGTAATTAGAGTCTCCAATACCCACGTTTGCAAGCCTGAAAAGCCAGGATAGTAAAGAGTATTTGTAAAAATTAGCAAAATATATTAAAATACATCAGGTTGCTTTGCATGTTAAAAGAAAACTATTGAGTGGAAAAATTATATTTAAGCTTAAGTTACTGATTAAAAAACTAAATTGAAATACGTTTTTTTTTTGATTTTTCAGAAAACCTTTATTGAATAATTCAGCATCAAAACATCGTACATATATGCATCAGTAACATGGCACAACACCAGAGGGAAGAAATCAAACGAATTTAGGCATTATCCTGTACAGTGCTAGAATCACATTGAAAAGCTAAATGGAGCAGGGATACTGTAATAGCGGCACCTCAGAGGAATGAGCAGGACCGACTCCAGAGCACTGGGAATGGAATGGGAGACAGCTACTGACCAGCACCGGCGTCCGCCGCGGGTGTAGTGCCGATTCAGATAAGGGGGGGGTGATGAACAGAGTGTCTGAATTAAGCAGACCACTCTTACCCAGTCCAAAGATCAGGGCTTGATCCATCACCATTATTTATCTCACTGCACCATCCCAGCTCAGAACCTGGCGATATGCAAATCAGTCTGTCCCTGGCCCAGTGCATCATGGGAACAGGGCAGACTAAACTACCAAGCCAATTCTTCACCAGAAAGGAGACAAGCTACCGGGGACCGGTTTCTGGCATTTCAGCCGTCTTCGGCCCGGCTTGCTTGAATCCTGATGGTGCAGTGGGAAAGGGACTCATGTCTGAGTATACCCTGCCACACCTATAGTGGCCAAAAACGATTCAGAAAAGGGGGTGGTGATGAACAGAGTGTCTGAATTAAGCAGACCACTCTTACCCAGTCCAAAGATCAGGGCTTGATCCATCACTGTTATTTATCTCGCTGCACCATCCCAGCTCAGAACCTGGCTATATGCAAATCAGTCTGTCCCTGGCCCAGTGCATCATGGGAACAGGGCAGACTAAACTACCAAGCCAATTCTTCACCAGAAAGGAGACAAGCTACCGGGGACCGGTTTCTGGCATTTCAGCCGTCTTTGGCCCGGCTTGCTTGAATCCTGATGGTGCAGTGAGAAAGGGACTCATGTCTGAGTATACTCTGCCACACCTATAGTGGCCAAAAACGATTCAGAAAAGGGGGTGGTGATGAACAGAGTGTCTGAATTAAGCAGACCACTCTTACCCAGTCCAAAGATCAGGGCTTGATCCATCACCGTTATTTATCTCACTGCACCATCCCAGCTCAGAACCTGGCTATATGCAAACCAGTCTGTCCCTGGCCCAGTGCATCATGGGAACAGGGCAGACTAAACTACCAAGCCAATTCTTCACCAGAAAGGAGACAAGCTACCGGGGACCGGTTTCTGGCATTTCAGCCGTCTTCGGCCCGGCTTGCTTGAATCCTGATGGTGCAGTGAGAAAGGGACTCATGTCTGAGTATACCCTGCCACACCTATAGTGGCCAAAAACGATTCAGAAAAGGGGGTGGTGATGAACAGAGTGTCTGAATTAAGCAGACCACTCTTACCCAGTCCAAAGATCAGGGCTTGATCCATCACCGTTATTTATCTCACTGCACCATCCCAGCTCAGAACCTCGCTATATGCAAATCAGTCTGTCCCTGGCCCAGTGCATCATGGGAACAGGGCAGACTAAACTACCAAGCCAATTCTTCACCAGAAAGGATACAAGCTACCGGGGACCGGTTTCTGGCATTTCAGCCGTCTTCGGCGGGTGTAGTGCCGGCGGGGGCGTGGTAGAGGCAGACTGGCTGGGAGGAGAACGGGAATGAAGGTATGTCACCAAGGGGCCCCATATATCATAAGGACGAGATCTGGCAGGCATAAGGTCCCAGAATTCCGATAGCAGGGTCTGACACCTACAGGCAACCTTGAGCCACTGGGCAAATTTAGGTGCCGGTCTGCGGCCCCAACACATGGCCACCCTACGCCGCGCGTGAGAACAAGCAGCAATGCAGTCAGACGGCGAGTGGCGTCCGAGCAGAATTTAACGAAGCCCAACAGGCATAACAGTGGGTCAGGCCAAACCGGCGTGGAGGTGATCTCAGAGATAGCTGCGCAGACCTCCTGCCAGAAATCCGACACTCTAGGGCATAGCCAGACCAAATGGGCGAAGTCAGCAGCAGGGGCATAGCAGCGCAGGCATCTATCATCAGGGATGAGTCCCCGTTTGTGTAGCTGATCAGGGGTGCGGTAAACCCTGTGTAAATATTTGAAGTGTATTAGACGAAGGCGGTAATTGGGTGATGGCTTTTTAGTCTGGTTGCAACAGTAGAGCCAGTCGGCTTGGGAAAAGTCCTCACCAAGGTCCTCACCCCATGCCACACGAGCACGATCAGTGGAGATGGAGGCAGTCGACAAAGTGATAGCATATAGTTTGGTCACCAGCTTCTTGAGGGCGGGGGAGGAATAGATGAAGTCCAGGGTAAGCATCGACGGCGGAGGCTGGGGGAACAAGGGATGTAACTCCCTGCAGATAGCCCGAGCTGATAAAAGAACAAAGTATCCAGAGGGCATGAGGAGGCTGTAAGATAGTA
Organism: Lissotriton vulgaris; assembly: GCF_964263255.1. NCBI lineage: Eukaryota > Metazoa > Chordata > Amphibia > Caudata > Salamandridae > Lissotriton > Lissotriton vulgaris. The sequence goes on from NC_141696.1 coordinate 617,000,560, forward strand.
GAAAGAATTACCAGGATATAGATCCGCTAGTGTCACAAGTCCAAGATGGGCAACATGCCTGGACATGCCAGGTGGTTGGAGAGGAGGGAAAGTTGGGTGAAATACAATCAGCATGGTGTTGGCAGATAGCATGGGGGAATTAGAGAGGGGACGCAGACCCAGCCAGGCCCAGCGAAGTGTCTCAACGTGTCAACCTCCGCCCATGGGCGGGCGGCCGGCGCGAACAGAGCAGTATTCAATGGCCAAACGGAGAGGGGTGAATCCAGAAGTGAAGAAAGCTGGCCTGAGCACATAAGGCATAGAGTTTGAAATCGGGAGCGCCCATACCACCAACTGACATGGGGATTGTAAGGATGTGTTAGGCAATCCCGGCTTGCTTGCCGGCCCAGACGAGAGATATGATCAGGGAGCGGAGTCTATGAAAAAATTGCGAAGTCAGAAGTAGGGGGATATTCAAAAAGAAGTAAAGAAAATTCGGGAGGACCACCATCTTGGCGATCCGGCCAGCCAGGGATAAGGACAGTTGGTTCCAGTGAGGTATTTTAGACTCAAGCCAATCCACCACCCGCCCGAAAATGGCACACCTTAGATCATCCAGGTATCTACTCAGCCAAATACCCAGATAGCGCATGAGGTGGAGGCCCACAAAAACAGGAAGTCAGGGGCAAAAGGCTTAGTAGCATCTGTAAGAGGGAACAGAACTGACTTGTTCCAATTGACCTGTATGCCGGACAGACCGCTGAGCCATATTTTCTCACGCACCAGAGTGCTGAGATTGTCTTGTGGGTGGCGGACGTATAGCGCAATGTCATCCGCATGCAAAGAAACCAAAAGGGCACGGGTAGAAAAGCCAATACCCCTCTGAGTGTGGTGTTGCTGGAGCCTAGCAGCGAGTTGCTCTATCGCAATGGTGAAGAGCATAGGGGAAAGTGGGCACCCCTGCCGAGTACCCCGCCCAACCGGAATGGGATCGGAGATCTGGCCATTTATCTGAAGACGGGCAGAGGGGCTGGTGTAGAGGAGTGATACCTTACGAGTAAAAATGTCACTGAAGCCAAGGCGTGGTAAACGAAAGAATAAAAAGGGCCACTCAAGAGTATAACAAGCCTTGGTGGCATAGAGAAGAGCAGCAAAAGCTGGAAGGCTGGGGTTAATCTGATGGAGGACAAAGAAAATAGTTAGAAGATTATGAGAAGTGGCGCGACCGGGAATGAAGCCGGACTGGTCCGGAAGCGCAATGTGAGCATAAGGAGGAGAAGTCGGGAGGCCAGTAACTTAGCAAAGATTTTGTTGTCTATGTTAATCAAGGACAGGGGACGATACAAAAAGTAGGAGAGTTATCATTGCTTCACGTAGCGATTGAGGGAAGAGGCCATTATCAAGGGAGTCATTATACATAGCAGCCAATTGCGGCTCAAGCTGAGATGCAAAGGCTTTGTAAAATGAGGCGGGGAGACCATCCAAACCAGGGGTTTATCACCAGGTAAGCTATTTATGGCTGCAAGTATTTCTTCCTTAGAGAAGGGCTCATCTAAGAATTTGAGGTGGTAGTCCTCTAGCCAGACTAAAGCAATGGTGTCAAAGTATTGATTAAAATCCTCACGCGAGGGAGTAGAGCCCTCGATATATATTTGCGAGTAATAGTCCATAAATATGGTCTTAATTTCATCCGGAGAGGTGGTTCTGGAGAGGGTCTGTCCCTTAGAGCAGTAATATAAGATGCAGCCCGAGTGGGACGGAGAAGGTTAGCCAGGGTCTTTTCCAGGCCGGTCACCCTCACTGAAACAGCAAGTTCCTGATCAGCCTCCTCCGCGAGCTCAGTATGTTTTCCGTGCAGAAGAGCTAGATTCTCGGGGCTTGGATGGGTTTCTAGAACAGCATCCAGGGCCTTAATCTTGGCCTCGAGCCTTCTTAAAGAGGAACAAATGGAGCGAAGGACGCCAGATTGTTTTGAGATACACTCGCCTCTGATGACGGTCTTGAAACATTCCCACAGGGTGGATGCCGAATCGACGGAGCCGACGTTCAATTCGAAATAGCTAGAAATAGCTGTTTGGATTTCAGCACAGAAAACAGAGTTCCGGAGAGCGTTTGGGAGGAGCCTCCAGGAGAAAGCACGCTGAGAGGAGTGGGGAAGGTGGAGACCAAGCTGGACTGGTGCATGATCAGAGAGAGTACGAGCCATGTTAGTAGCGGAGGTGAGCCAAGTGAGGACATCCGGGGAGGTGATCCAGAGATCTATGCGCGACCAACAGCTGCGGGCGCCGGTGCCTCGGGACATAAGTGATGCCGCGCATTGAATAATGAGTTGTTGATAAGGATTGATTGAAGGAGAGCGGAGGAGCGGGTGGGATAAGTGTGGGCCAGAGCGATCCAAGGCAGCAGAAAGTGCGACATTAAAATCTCACCTCAGAGAAGCGCTGCGGGACCCAAGGACGAAATAAGGTGCCATACATGAGTGAAGAAGTCAGGGTCGTCTGAATTAGGGCCCTACACGGCTGCGATCGTCGTGGGCTGGGACAAAAGGGAGCCATGTAGGAGGACATAGCGTTCTTTTGGATCTGTGATAACCTGCGTCGTGCTCCGTAGTGACCCCTTTTGTATCAAAATTGACACCCCGCAGGAATAAGAGGAGGAAAAGGAAGAGTGGGATTCCCCCCAGTGGCGAGATTGAAGTCGGTGCAGGACGTTGGTAACAGATGGGTTTCTTGTAATAGGCATGTGTCCACTTTATGGCAGATTAAATGGGAGTGAATTAGCCTGGCCTTGCGACGGTCATTGAGACTGCAAATATTCCAGGTCCAGCATATAGTGTCAGTCATTAAACGCTATTCAAAGGAGGCATGGAGCGGCAAGTTCAGTCTGTGACCTAGATCTGGTTTGTGTAGCAATAATAGGTGTATCTACAGAAACAGTGTGCTAAGCAGGCACAGTGAAGTGCAATTGAGCCAGCCAGTGCCTACATGTGTTGAGAGTCTGTCTATGAGGAGCGTCACTGAAATGGAAAGAAGGATAAGACCAACAACGTCGAACCAAAAGGTGCCAGCCTACAGAATAGTGAGGTGCATCGTACAGGCATATAACCATAACCATAAACGAACATAAAAGTACAGTGTTGTGTGCTGAAGAGAAACACAAAATAAGAACAGAAAAACTTAGGCAACCCACAAACCCAATTGTCTCCCACGCAACCAAGAAGAAGCAATACAATAGTCCAAAAAGGAGAAGACAATTTCCTGACGAATCCTCAATCCCACCCCACAACCAAAGAACATTACCACTCCAACCCCCCAGGCTGAGACTCCACCCATTCCCACCCCAGGAACCCACAACTTGGAAAAAGGGAAACCATGGTGAATAAGGGCATCATCCCGTGAGGGCATGGCAGGACTCCCCAAACTCCCCCGCAGAAAAGCAGGGTGGCCAAGCTACCGGAGCTTCAGACAACATAGTGAAATAGAAAGCCATAGGAGCAAAATCAGTTAATCATTGTCACTAAGGTGGTCAGGTGCAGCAATTTGGGAGCTAGAAGGTGAGGTGCGATGAGTTTTATCGAGTTTCTTGGCAAAAACAAGAGCGTCTCTAGGATCTGAAAAAACATGTGACCCTCAACTTTGCCGGGTACACCAATGAGTAGGTGACTTTGTGGTTTTGGAGAATTCTCTTGGCTGGAAGGAATTCATGTCTGGCTGCTTGTACTGCAATGGTGTAGTTTGGATAGAATGAGAGCGAGCTGCCCTGGTGACGTATTTTGCTCTTGTCTCTGGCTGCGCGTAAAATAACGTTGCGGTCTCTGAAATTCAAAATCTTTGCAATTATGGGGCGAGCAGGCAGTCCTGGTCCAGGACAGGGGCCGAGGAAGCGATGCGCCCATTCAACAATAAAGATGGGGGAGGGAACGTCACCAAAGAGTTCCCTGAGGAGCTGCTCCACAAAGTCCTCTATGCAGGAGATATTGGTGGACTCAGGGACTCCCGTGATGCAGAGGTTGCTCCACCGGGAGCGGGCTTCCAAATCCTCACTTTTATTCTGAATAATATCAAGGATTCTGTCCATTTGCAGCAGCTTCTGGCAATCCTGAGTTGCGGCGTCCTCAGCGTCTGACACCCGGGACTCAACATGTAGGAGGTGGGAGTTGTGAGCGTCTACCGGGCCTTAACCAAGTCCAGACGTGCAGACTGACCCAAAGCAACCCAAAATCACCTTCGAGTAGTGCAGATCTACGCGCCAGGATGGTGCGGGATCGGATTGCCGTGATCCTGCTGCCAACATGGAGGCCCCCCCCCCGGCTCGTGACGACGACCTGACTGCAATTATGCTCGATGTCAAGTCCACCATCACTGGAATCGCGGTTCAACTGGTGAACCGCGATTCCAGTGACGGTGGACTTGACATCGAGCATAATTGCAGTCAGGTCGTCGTCACGAGTTGGGGGTGGCCTCCATGTTGAGAGTAGGATCACCGCAATCCGATCCTGCACCTTCCTGGCGTGTAGATCTGCGCTACTCAAAGGTGATTTCGGGTTGCTTTGGGTCAGTCCTCCCCATGGCAGGATAAGACAGAAAAAAAAGTAAAACCCCGGAAAAGGAGAGGAGAGGGGAGCTAAGGTGTGCAGGCGCAGTTAGCACAGATTGTGAGGGCAGTCGCACATCAGACACTAATGGTAAGGGTGGCAGGATCTCGGTCTCTAAGGGGTGGCAGCAGTCAGTCTAGGCCACTCGAAGACGACGTTTAATGGCAGAGCGGTGCGGCATGCGTTTCAGGATCCCGCCAAGATAGCACAGGTAGGTTAGAATATGTGACCAGGGGACCCACTTAACAACCAGTGGGTAGAGCAACAGATCACTGAGACAGAGGGAGCAAATATGATTAGCGAAGAAAGCTCCAAAGGGTGCCCAGCAATACCAGCTTCAATAGACACCAGCCAAAGGTATAGGCCTCAGTACCACAGCAGCTTGAAACAGGCAGCGACAAAGAGGTATCACTAGAAGCAGAAGGCAAGGCAGGCCCTAAAATTCCAGGTTGACAGAGCGGCCCCCGTAAATAGCCACATGCCAGCAGATGTCAGCAGTGAAGAGGAGGGGCAGGCCCCGGGTTATGCGTGACGGTGAGAGGAGCTCAGGGCAAGGTCCAAGGCAGAGCGGGTGCCAGGCCCCCAGGCAGCAAGTGTGGTGAATTTGTGTTGAGGGCCTCTGGGGTGGGGCGCAGAGTTCCAGGCCCGGGCTCAGCCGTGAGGCCCACTGGCTGATGACTAATCACAGCGCCGAGGCTGGCAGGGACTGAAGCATTGGAAAACACATCAGGTGCAGGGGGTAGTCACAGCAGGAAGGCCCCTGAAGAACGGGGATGACGCCAGTAAGTGTGTGCCCTGGGTGGCGCGATGACAGCGCGGCAGGCCTCTGAAGGTATCAGCCGAGGTGGATGCATGGGGGAGCTTCACTGGGCCGCAGAGCAGGCTCGCCGCCGGGGTACTCGACAGGCAGGGGCAGGTGCAGCAGGGGGGGCAAGGGAGGCACACGGCACACGTCGCAAGGCCCAGGAGCCCATAGCCAGTGGCGGTAGAGCCCGAGGAAGTGTAATGGGGCGTTAGATCAGCACAGGGCCCTGGCCAAAAGGTACTACGCATGGGCCCCCTACCCCGCCGCAAACAGCACTCAGAGTGCGGCCATCTTGCAGCCGGTCAAGCAACGCACCCCTAAATTTGAAATAATTTAATTTGTTTCTTTTTTTACATTTATAAGTGGTAAGCATAGGTAACTGCGCACATAATACATATTATATAAAACACAAATTAAGAAAAATAGGAGATTGATAATTGCTTTGGTGAGTGCTCATTAAAAGTTCATTTTTCAGAACGGTGGAGAAGGCCGGAATCAGTGGTGTTAATCTAAGACATTTTGGCAAGGAGTTCCTTATTTGTGATGCTTACATGAAGAATGACTGATGTGCTGGGATTTGGAGTTTTCTATGCTTAGACAGGATTTACTTCTGTTCTGGGATTTGAGGGGTTCCTTACCTGACAGGTTTTACTTCTGGTAACCAGGGTTTCGTAAAGTGATTTGACTTAATATTAACAGAGTAATAAAGTGTGTTCCACTATTCATCATGATCTTTATTTGGCAGAGGCCGTCATAAAAGTTCACACATGGATACAGTTCACATAAAAACATAAAACAATTACATCAATAAACCTTATTAAAATCATTGGATCATTACTTGAGTATCAACTCGAAAAATCATCATAAGTCACAGAGTTTCGCAGTATGGCCAGAGGCATTGGCTTATATTCTTGAGTTCCAGTAGCACCTCGTTAGGAAGGCTCATTAAGTTAGAGGGTCGAGCTAAAATACTTGTGCATATCGTATTGCTAACAGCAATAAACAATACAGTGCGGATCTCAGGGCCCAACACTACTCTGTCGGATTCTCCATACCCCCACTGAAAAACGGGACAAAGCAAGCACAGTTGAGGGTGTTGTGTTAGATCTCAAAACTCTGGAGACAACCCTATAATTCCTGACCTGCATACAAAGTGGAAGTTTCAACTTTTTTATATTATTTGTATAACGTTGACAGAAAAATAATATGTTATTAATGCATTTTTTCACCTGAGGACAAAAAGGACAGTTCCACCAGCCAAAGACATAATCATTCCAGTGCAGCGTGCACAGAAACATTCAAATACCAACTTTGTCTTCACCTCCCTTTTCAACTGCTAAACTAGCAATTCCTTTTTGGCTGAATCTTCCACCCAGTCTTGTCATTGTTTCTTTTTCTTATCCCTGTGTATATTTGCATTCTGGACTAACTTAAGAATAAGGGGAGAAAGAAAAACAACTAAATGCCTGTTATTTGGGACTTTCATTTTTTTTTTTACAGGCAGTGTGTGTGTGTGTGTGTGGGTGTGTGTGTGTGTGTGGCCTAGCTAACCGTCGACTTCAGTACTTACCATCAAATCATCAGATCAAAGAATGTTAACTTCAAGTTGATTTCAGAATCCTCATGAGGAAAGCCATTTGTCCTCCAATACTGTGTAGATGTGGCAGTAGTTCACTGAATGATTTTGCTAAACTGCGCTGATTTTAGTGGCCTTTATCATGATAGTGGCCTATTCCAGCTCACTAGCTCAAAGCCTCAATTATCTATGAACAGGTTTGAATGGTAATAAGCACTCTAGTAACCCTTAACCACTCAAAAAGAGTTGCCAGTTTTGACCCATTTTAATGGTAAAATATGCCTTTAAACACATCACATACCATTCAGATGAAGGGTGGTGTTTTTAATACAGACACTGGCATCACCTAAGTGTGAGCTCAGTCTGTTTCGCTAGGTGCTACTAGTCAGAACAGCACCAGGATTATAAGTGAAATTGATGCCAAGAATATTCCCCTTTTGTTGCTGTGTAAACTCCAGTGGTCTGTGGCAATGGGATTACACATGACTTCCCCCATCATTCCCTATCCGTCCTTGAAGGAAAGACTATTGTAAGGCCAGAGGTTTCAAGTCTCAGTCAGTTTCTCACCTGTAATGGAGTATGGCTGAGACACCTTCACTCCTTGTGGCAACAGGCTAGCTCAAATGTGTGATCCCTAGCACCAGAGGAAAAACAGGTGTTTTTTCTTTGTTTGACACATTCACTGCTAGAAGTGACACTGCTGGAAAACCAATCAGCTCACATCAGATCACCTCCAATACAGGATCATGTTCTTAGTTTTCAGTTATGGCGACACTCACTGCATCCAAAATCCTGCCACATGTGCTGTTTTCTTGGTGTGTTCAACCCACCATAATAGCGGGAGCACGGCAGAGGCAGTAAGGTTGCAGATACAAGATGTTCCCACACACGGGGCGGGTATCGGAAAACTCTTTTGCTCTTCAATGTGGGTCATGGATTTTAGGCAGATGTCAGTCCAGTGTGTAGGATAATTGCAGGATGTATATACAAGGATTAGAGCCACATAAACTATGTGCTCTCAGCCATCTTCGCTGCCCAAGACATGTTAGGGCACTAAGATAATTTCGCAGAGGACACTGTAAGGAATGCCTCTTTCTGCATGTTCAGCCCCACATTTTTTAACTGATGTTGCTGGGTTTTCGGCTCTAAGGGTGCACTGATGCCTGCTAAGCAGACCCTAGTGCCAGTGTTCTAATCATAAACCAAGTTATGGTGAATTGAATACACCCAATTGGAAAGTACTGACTAACTTATAAGTCCCTAGTATATGGTACCTCAGGTATGCAGGGAAGCACCAGTGGGTGCCACAAGGCACAGGGTCAAGGCTGATTTGCATTTAGCTGGGTCTGAACTGGGGAGACGCAGTGAGCTAAAGAACAATGATGGTTTCCACCCAGATCTGTGACTGGGGGTGAGTGACTGAAAGGTTTCAGCACTCCGTCCATCATCTCCTTGTGTTTGGTTTGACTTGAATATCATCAGCTTCACATTCTCTGTAGGAGGCTTTGTGAATATTGAAAAGTAGTAAAGTTAGACTTTTTGTCTAAGTTTACCTTTGTGAATCAGGCCCTATTTTGATGAGAACTTAAACACAATCACCTTCATGCACTATCTCTGTGGGGACTTAAACGTTGCTATAATAGCACACTATCTTTGTGGGGACTTAAACAACACTGTAATATTACACTATCTTTGTGGGGACTTAAACAACACTGTAATAACACACTATCTTTGTGGGGACTTAAACATCACTATAATAACACACCATCTCTATGGGGACTTGAACATCACTATAATAACACACCATCTCTGTGGGGACTTGAGCATTCCTATAATTACACCGAACCTCTGTGTGGACTTGAACATCATTAGCTTCACACTCTTTATAATGGGATTCAAGCTTTGAATGTACACACTATTCCTATTGAGACTTAAACACAATGATCTTCATCCACTATCTCTGTGGGGACTTGAACATCTATTTTGACAAAAATGTTAGCAGCTAATCAAGCTCTGCGTTCCACTTGACCATAATCCTTAGTTCCAAATGTTAATTTCTTTATGTGTTAGTTCCCTTATCGCCTAAGATTTTAAGCACTAATAAATAGGTTAAATACAGCTTTAAGTGTCTTTCTTTAAGCATGATATGATATTTTCTGGCGCATTAACAGAATCTGTCTTTAATGTATACCCCTAGTATATATGCAGCAATTCATATATGAATAGATTATAATGTTGTTTGTATATATTGTTGATAAAATAAACATTTAGCCATGTGCCTTCGACTGTATTCAATCACAAATAGTGTTACGGACTAGGTCCCCACAAGGATGGTAGCACGTGTTCAAGTCCCCACAGGATGGTGCTGTGCGCACGATTAAATAACAATATATTTGCAAATTTGAGGCAGGATCCTGTATCATGAATTTTTTCTTAACATTTTTCTGTTATTAGTGTATTTTAAAAACATTGGGAAAGGTTAGTCCCCACAAGGCTGGTATTCACACATAGTCCCCACAAGGATGGTAACACGTGTAGGTGGGTGTGTGTGTGTGTGTGCGTACATATAAATACATAAGTGACTCCTAAATTGCTATGTGGTTTCCCAAGCTGCCCTCATATACTTGACGACTAGTGCAAATTAATTATCTTGAAGATCAGAACTGAACAGAGTAATATTTCACTCCAATAAAATCATTCTTTCAAATACCTTTTTCTATGCCTATTGTACAATCGGCAAAAGGACAAAATGCAGCTCAATAACCCGTGCATGGTGCTATTGTGACACACACTGTTTATAAATTCATTTTCATACATCAGGCTTCTTGGTGCGACTCCTGCTAATGGCTATGCACCCAAATTCCTAAATGCTACTGGGTGTACCATTTCTAAGCAAATATCCAGCTGCTCAATAGATTTAAATCCCAGATATCTTTGTACCATCATACTATTACATACTTTAACCACATCCTGTTGTCATCACAATCCCAGCAACGTTTCATGATTTTACATTAAAAATCTAGTGCCAGCTGTTGCAGGATCATCGAATTGTCCCATGCAGGATCCAATTATCCTTCAATTACTGCTGAAACCTGGGGCCATCCACCTAAAAACTTTCCCCCTGCCCATGCAGGACACCAGCGATGACATGCAGCAGCAAGGGTGACCTTGAGGAAACACACAGCGTGGAGTAACTGTACACGAGAAAGCAGCACCATACTGCATATGCTCCGCGTGGCTGGTGGTCGCGGCCTGGCCTGAGGATCCCGCCTGAGGTCTTATATTGGCTGGCTCTGGGGCCCTGTCTGCGTTCTCGCAGGGGGTCCTACTGAGATCTACAGCCTTGCGCTTGCCATTGAGAGAGGAGGGCTGTGGTCTGTGGCGACATTGACGGAGCTCGCTGAGATCCAATACCTTTGCCCTGATTAGACTGGTGTTGCAGACCGACTGAGGGTGGCCCAGCCTGGAGGCCCTTGTGAAGGTGATATGGAGATGGCCCGGAGCCCCATTGGGGGCGTCCTTGTGTGCCGGAGACCCCTGGCCTGCCTACTGGATAATGCTGTGGCTGACCTTGGCTCCCGGTTGCTCGCTGGTGTTCTGCTGCGGCTTTGTGGAAACTCTGGAAATTGCCTCCACTAACGAACATTGGAGCATCCGACCTGTGGCCTTGGTAGCAACTCTGCAGACAGTAGCTGGGAATCCCTGAAGCACTTCTGACGTGGCTATTGGTCGGCATTGTTGCTGACCTTGGCCCCCAGCTAAATACTATTGATCCGTCACAACCTGACTGAGACCTGAGGAGCTGCCTACAGAGGCGTGCATTGGAGCACCCTGCCTGAGACCTCCGCAAGGACGCTGCAGACTGTGGCTATAATCCCCTGAGGTCATCCGGGACAATTGATCAGAGGTGAGGTGGTGCTGTCCCGGGGCATCTGGGTTGATATGCTGTGATTGCGGCTCTTCCCATTTTGAACTAGGAGGCGAAGGGGCCCCAGGGGTAACCGGAGAATGGGGCATAGGGTTGACCCCTGGGCTCACCACTAGTAACACTAACACTGGGAGCCTCCCCTGCCTTGGTCAATGGAATAGATTGCATGAAAGTGGCTCCAAATGTTGTAATACGTTGAGCTACAGTGTTGTCCTTTTGTCCATAAACATACCTGATGGAGTCTAATTGATAGAGGGAGTCAGAGCATATGGCACTACATCACTAATACATCTATGGTGTAATAGAATAATCTCCCCCCCTCTTGGTGCTGAGAACTTTGGAGTGAATGATCGGACTATCACTTACCCTGAAACAGTACATTCCCAGTATGTCCTGAAGACAGTAACGTTAGTTGACCACCGACTGGGCGGCTCAGGGGACAACCCATTAAAGAGAGAATATATGAACCCACAGGCTCCGGATGGGTCCAACTGATTAACTGAGAGCTACTACACTACAGCAGCAATACCCAGCATTGGGGACACATTATCCCTTTGGGTGAGTCATTTCCACTGAGATACTACACGGGCTTAATACCTTATACACTGGTGACACGTGAAGCACTCTCTTAATGTAGAGACCCGAATTAGGCTGTGCCGAATGAACAAGGGGTAGGACAGAAAACACACTCTATTGATGCCATCCCAGTGACAGCTCTAATAACACTAAGCATTCTCTACATGTGATAAAATGGGGTGCACAAAGTGGAAAATGTCTGAAATGCTACCAGTAGAACTATCGTCCCAAGGAGACTAAGACTCAGCCTCTCGAAAGTCATCGATAAGCTGTGTCCCCCGACAAATATGACGCCCGCACCAGACAAATTAGACCTCATCCTTAATACCCTCGTGTCAATCTATGGAGCACCAAATTGGCAATCTTACCACCGGCTTCACTCTCCTGAGGGCTGACCACAACAAACTATCAGAAGGGGTCAAAAATAATAAGCAGACTCTGTTACTACTACTACCACAACATAAAGAACATGCAGAACATATATCCCAAATACAAAGACAATTAGCATGCCTCCTTGATAGGGCTGAAGATGTGGAAGGCTGGACTAGACGCAAAAACGTCTGTATAATAGGACTGCCGGAACACGGTGAGGTCCCCAATATGACCCAATTCATAGAGCAATGGTTATAGGATCAAATAGCCCCAGAGAGACTGTCACATTTTTTTGTGTGGAAAGAGCACACCGGATCCCGATGGGCAGGCCAACATCTGGGACTTCACCTAGGCCAATGATAGCCCATATTCTAAATTGCAAAGACAGCAATCTCCTACTCCAAAAAGCCAGAGAAAAAGCACTGATACAATGAAAAAACTATTGGATCTCCCTCTATCCAGATTATACTGTCCTAGCTCAATGAAAAAAAGCCTCCTACCGACCACTGAAACAGAAAATTCAAGCATTAAATCTCAAATATGCTCTGTTGTTTCCAGCACATTTGAAAATCATATACAACCAAAAAATCTTTTTCGAATTTTGGGGGGCAGCAAATGACTGCCTGGAATCCACCTTTTACTCTCAAATTCTTGACAGTATTGACCAGAAGATATGACAGGGTCCAAAGCGAGCAACTAAACAGGGAGCACGCCGGAACACACCTGTATGTAGACTCCCCATGAACAACCAGTCACCTGAGCAGGTCCTACAAGAGCAAGAATTGGCATTGGCGGCAGCTGCTTCCATACAAGACACTAATCAAGTATTGTCACTGGAACACTCGATTGATAATCTGCTATAATCTGAAAGTAAAGACATTTTGTTACCCTCGATTACTCCACAAATAGTGCAGGACTTATTTGGCTAAAGATGTGCAGAACCGGAAAGCAAAGCCCTATGATCATTGAAGCATGGCCCTGTGTACCGGAGGGAAGTGAGGCATTGTTATTGAGCATGTATTTTGTCTTTTTCTCCCCAGGTTTCTCCTATTCCTTTCGTATCAAGGGGTTCTGACACAAGTGTAGCTCTGTCTAACAATGAGACATTATGCAAAGTATTGGAACCATTCCCCCTGCAGTTACTGCATATTGTAACCGAATGGAACCTCCGTTTGTTTTAAATGATGTTAGGACTATCATAGTTCAAGCGCTAGTCCTAGAATTGGGTTTTGTAGTTTAGATAGATTTGTTGGGTTCCTGGCTTGCCCCACTCCATAATGCATACACTACTTATCGTACACACCTGAGCTACTGTATCACAGCCACACAAAATTCTGTATGGCTATGTTGGGTAAATACAAAGTGGTAACATGGAATGTGAGGGGGATGGGCTCAGTGCATAAGCGTCATAGAATCCACGCTCAATTAAAGAGACGAAAAGCACAGATTGCCCTAATTCTAGAAACCCATTTAACCAACTCCGAAGCGCAAATTGCGTAAAAATGGACAAGCCAAATATTCACCAAATGCTACTCCGCATTTGCGAGGGGGACACTCATATGTATTAGTCACGGAGTACCTTTTGCTATTCTTGAGCAGCGCATAGACACGTTAGGACGCTACATGCTTATACACGTACACTAGACGGAATCCCTATCGTTATTGGCAGTTTATATGCTCCAAATTATGACTAGGATGACTTTCTTACTAATCTAAACGTAGTGCTGGTGGGCTGGACCAACAGTCCATGGGTTCTCGGGGGGGACTATAACTCCATTCTGGATGTCCAGCTGGATTGTTCCCACCCCCCCCTCCCGGTTCGGGGGGCTGCTTCCATAAATCAAGCAGAATCTCTACAGTCCTAGGCCGAGGGCTAGGAGACGAAGGACACATGGCGCATCCAAAACCTACTAGCCGTGAATACTCTCTATTCTCCACCACACAAACTACACACTAGATTAGGCAGAATATTCGGCTCCTTGTCTCTCACGTCCCAAGTCTCCCAGACTACATACCTTGGAAAAACACTAAAACACTTTCCGACCATAATCCACTTGAAATTACCCTGGAATGGGGGAAAATACCAAGTCGGTCCCAACCTGGAGACTATGGCTGCAGATGCTAGAGGATGCTGTGTTTCATGATAAATTAGGAACGGCCATTACCAATTATTTCAATGAAAATGATAACTCTGCCTTTTCTCGCCTAATAGAGTGGAATGTATTTAAATCAATAATCCGAGGCGCAGCAATAGGAGCAAAGGTGGGGGCCCATCAGGAAATACATAAGAATCTTACAGCACTTGATGCCTCTCTAAATAAACTTGAACGAGACACGAGTAACGATCTCTCTAAACAACAGAACTTACAAAAAGCACGAATACAGCACGCTGAACTTCTTGAGCAACTTCGATTGATTGACTATTGAGGGTACACCCAACATAGGCATGCAGAAGCAGATAAGTCAGGCATGCTATTGGCGCGTCTACTATGCGACACGCCCCCCGTCCCTATCCTGGATATAGCATTATTAGATGGCACTATTGTACATACCTAGTGAGAGATAAACCTTGCATTCAGTAATTACTACGAAGCACTGTATAGTGCCCCTATTGCTGAAACACCGCAGCATATAGAGGCTTTTTTAGATAATCTAACTTGCCCCAAATTGACAGTGGACACCCAAAAAGAATTAGCGAATCCTATAACAGGAGGTGAAATAAAAGGCTACTAGAGAGCTCACACGTAATAAGACCCCTGGACTATATGGTTTTCATCAGAGTTCGATTCTATCTACACAGATAAATTAACTCAACACCTTGAAAGATTGTATAAGGCAGCTCACAAGGCCCACACCCTCCCATTGACCACCATGCAGGCACTAGTCACTTCCCATCCCAAACCAGAGCCCCACAAGATATGTGAGGATTCCGCCCGCTCTCCTGTTAGGTTTCAAATTCCCCTTCCCGTTGTGCACTCACACATGATATATTAGGCTAGCAATATGTGGCTAAATAGATGCCATTTGTATTTACGTTATGCAACCCACTGAGTTATCCTTGCAACATGTAAGCTCTAATTAGCTTGTGTGACTTCATTTTGTATTACGCAATCACTTGAAGACTGCTTGGGCTGTGCTCATACTGGTCCTTATTTCTCTTCTGGCTTGCCTCAGCAAAACACTGTACTTCGTTACTATTTTCTCTCCTGCTCAAGGCTGTAACCAGGCTTGCGAATGAACTGATATTCTTTCTCTGCATTCCAATCTCAATGTGTAGCTCTGCTCCCATGTTAGGAGATGCTGAGACTCAGCACAGTGGCCTTGGAGTACTGATAAATGAGCTAACACCTGCCAGATGGGCGCACTCTCTGTACCTCCTTTGTTCATGCCTGACTCAAGTTGGTAACTTTCCATTAAGGTATGGCTAAAGTCTCCAGAAGGGTTTATTATGTATTAGCGTACCCTGGGGCGTCAGTCCCCTCGGCAGACATCTTAGGGTGAAGCCCTGACTGGGCTCCACTGCAGAGTATATACTGAATAAAGTAAGTTTGCATTCTCTACTGTCTGACCGACTCTTCCTTTTGGGGAAGGCATAGAAGGTCGTTGTATGTAACCTGTGTGGCCCTAGAGAGCCCCGTCCTTCAGTTGGTGCCTGAAAAGGGACTCTGCAAAGTGATCTCCAAAGCGGTAATTGGGTTGTAGGGGCCAGGGTGGTGTCTGGCAGGTCTGGCAGATCGGGGCCCCATATACACAAGACCGAGCTTGGGTCTTGAAGCTGCCCCTGCCCTTCTGATCGGGTGGATTCTCGGCTAGTGGTCACCGGCTGGTGTCATGAGAAGGCGAAACATTGGAGCTGACCGTTTGGTCTGAAGAGTCGGCAGTGAAGAATAACTTGACTCGACCTTCCTGAACCAGGTGAGTGACTTGGTTCTTAGGAAAATGGCACCATTCTTTGTGGGCACAGGCAAGATGCAGTCCTTGGACTGTCTTGTCTTCAGTTTCTGAACTGCCTTGCTTGAACGATACAAGTCGACGGGCTGTGTCTTGGTACTATTTAATACCATCTTGGTTTGTACTCGGTGGGTTTGCGGACCCTGGTAAAGGACTAAGCATGGGCAGAAAATTCGTTCCGCTCGCGGAATTTGCAGATTTTCCGTGATTTCGCGATCCGCTAATCTCGCGAAATCGTGGTAATACCCGCGAATCAGCGGGGACGCATTTTCAGCCAAGCACTTACAGGGTTGCAGCAGCAGGTGCAAAATTTGAAGCTAAATTTTTATAACCTTTTACAAAAGGCTTACAAAGAAATTAACTTCAACTTGGGCACCTGCTGCTGTAAGCCTGTAAGTGCTTCCTGGCGCCTCGTTGCCTACTTGCAACTATTCTCTGACCCTGCTCTGACCCTTGAAGCAGGTCAGAGAATAGTTACAAGTAGGCAATGAGGCGCCTGTCACGAAAATTAAACTTCAACAGGAAGCACTGACAGATATAAAAACAAGCATTTGCAATGCAAAAGGTCTCGCATTAGGAAAGTTTGAGCTATTGGTCTTGTAAATGACATTTTTTTTATTTATGTGTTGGTTTTGAAAATAGCTAAATTAATAGCTTTGTCATTTACAATGCCAATAGTTATACCTTTCGCAAATGTGACACCTATAGCATTTGTAATGCAACATGTTATGTATTTACGTGACTTAGATGTATTGATATTACAAATTACAATGGCTTTTAATTTTTTTAAATAATTAATACTTAAATAAAAGTGATTTTAATTTATAATGGCAATAGCTTAAACTTTTGTAAATAACTTTTGCGAAGAATATGTTCAGTGTATTTTATTGTGACAAAAATCCAAGAACAGAAATGAAATATTAACATCTTTTTTTGACATTTGTAATAAAGCTTGAAACATGGAGAGAACATATTTGAACCAGTTGTTGAATGGTTGTGCAGATTGATGCTGGGGTGGCGCTGAGTGGTGCTGTGGTGCTGCTGAGTGGTGCTGTGGTGATGCTGAGTGGTGCTGTGGTGGTACTCAGTGATACTGGGATGGTGCTGAGTGATGCTGGAGTGGTGCTGAGTGGTGCTGTGGTGGTGCTGAGTGATGCTGTCGTGGTGCTAAGTGATGCTGTGGTGGTGCTGGGTGGTGCTGAGTGGTGTTGTGGTGGTGCTGAGTGATCATGTGGTGGTGCTGAGTGATGCTGTGGTGGTGCTGAGTGATGCTGTGGTGGCGCTGAGTGGTGCTGTGGTGGTGCTGATTGGTGCTGTGGTGGTGCTGAGTGATGCTGTGGTGGTGCTGAGTGATGCTGTGGTGGTGCTGAGTGGTGCTGTGGTAGTGCTGAGTGATAATGTGGTGGCGCTGAGTGATGCTGTGGTGGCGCTGAGTGATGCTGTGGTGGCGCTGAGTGGTGCTGTGGTGGTGCTGAGTGGTGCTGTGGTGGTGTTGAGTAGTGCTGTCGTGGTGCTGAGTGATGCTGTGGTGGTGCTGTGTGATGCTGTGGTGGTGCTGAGTGGTGCTGTGGTGGTGCTGAGTGATAATGTGGTGGTGCTGAATGATGCTGTGGTGGTGCTGAGTGATGCTGTGGTGGCACTGAGTGGTGCTGTTTGGTGCTGAGTGGTGCTGTGGTGGTGCTTAGTGATGCTGTGGTGGTGTTGAGTGATGCTGTGGTGGTGCTGAGTGATAATGTGGTGGTGCTGAGTGATGCTGGGGTAGCGCTGAGTGATGATGTGGTGATGCAGAGGGCAGAAAGGCACAAAAAACAGTCTAACAAAGGGCAGAAGGGCAGAAAAACAAGGGAAAAACGAGTCTGACAGAGGGCAGAAGGGCACAAAAAACAGTCTAACAGAGGACAGAAGGGCAGAAAAACAAGGGAAAAAGGATTCTAACAGAGGGCAGAAGGGCACAAAAAACGAGTCTAACAGGGGGCAGAAAGGCACAAAAACAAGTGTAACAGAGAGCAGAAGGGCACAAAAAACGAGTCTAATAGAGGGCAGAAGGGCACAAAAACAAGGGAATAACAGGGCAGAAGGGCACAAAAAAGCGAGTCTAACAGAGGGTAGAAGGGCAGAAAAACAAGGGAAAAATGAGTCTAACAGAGGGCAGAAGGGCACAAAAAACGAGTCTAACAGGGGGCAGAAGGGCATAAAAACAAGGGAAAAATGAGTCTAACAGAGGGCAGAAGGGCAGAAAAACAAGGGAAAAACAGTCTAACAGAGGGCAGAAGGGCACAAAAAACGAGTCTAACAGGGGGCAGAATGAATCCCGCTCTGCGTGTTTGTCCACGAAAGATGCCACCTTTTTCTGCAATACCTCTACTCAACTGGAGTACTTTCTACTGTCTAATCAGTAAGTGCTCCCTCGTTGGCTAAATGTATAGGGGCAGATTTACAATAACTGGCGCATCCCCAGGGATGCACCAGTTATTGTGCGCCACAGCTCCGCCACCCATGGTGCGCCGCATTTACAATGCGGTGCACCATGTGGCAAAAATGGCACAAATGCGTCACGCATCTGTGCCTAAAAGCAGCGCATTGCTGGAGCTGCGTCACAAGCGCGACGCAGCTCCAGCAATGCTCTGGGGGGCCCTATCTCCCCAATGCTGCGTCAAGCCTTGCGCCTGCTTCAAGCAGGCACAGGGTTTTGGCGCAGCATTGGCCTAAAAGTGACTGAGTAAAATCTTGTAGATTTCACTCAGCCACTTTTAGGAGGCGTTCCTGCGCAGGAACACCTTCCCCTGCGCCGGAACGCCTCCTGATGGCGCAGGGCTTTACAACGTGACGCATCTCTCAGATGCGTCACGTTGTTAATACCCAGCACCATGGCACATCTTTTGTGCTGCCGCTGCGTCACAAAAGTGACGTAACTGCGGCGCAAAAAAAGGCGCAAGCGGCTTGTAAATCTGCTCCATAGTGCTTTTACTACACTGTAGCTGCGTAAAGGGCCAGAAGATGTGTCTCCAGTGACCATGTGTGCCTGTGCCTGTGTTACAGGCACACATGTTCACTGGAGACACATCTTCTGGCCCTTTACGCCCTTTACGCAGCTGCAGTGTAGTAAAAGCACTATACATTTACCCAATGAGGGAGCACTTACTGGATTAGCCAGTAGAAAGTACTCCAGGGCAAATCGCAAAAAAATCCGCGATTTCGCAAATTCTCTGATTATTTTTGTGATTTCGTGGGGAAATCCACGAATTCACGCATCGTGAATTCGCAAATTTTGCCCATGCTTATAAAGGACATCGAGTGTTTGCGAGCAGCCTGACGGACCACTCTGTAATTTGGCTTGCGATTTGAAAAAGGTCTGGGACTGTTAACGAACAATCTGCCGGGCCCTCTGGCAATTAGTATATATTTGAAAAGGTCTGCGGCTAAAGCCTGTTCTCTTGAACTTGGAGTGGTCTTTAGACTGCCGTCCTGAATGTGAGGCAGCCTTTGGGCTGATGTGTGATTCGCTTCGGCGTCTGGGTGCTGTGGGGTCTGCTGACCGATGCCAATGATGGTGCTGGTGAAGTGATTGGTTGAGTGAATGGCGACTATGCTCTCTGGACAGTTGGTTTTCACATTTTGAGTGACTATTTTTTTTTTATTATCAGTTGTTGGTGTTGTTTGTCCATTAGGGACAGAGTGCGTGTCTTTTTAAAAAAAGTTTTATATAGCGCTGGCTAGACCCGGAGGTATCAGAGCGCTTTACATGAGCATCATATCATAGTTACAGGTTACATCGTTACAAAGGTTACACAGTTCTTAGAGCATGGCAACATAGTTACTTGTAAGGTCGAGATAAACAATAAGCACAAATATGTAAGGGGAAAAGCAGGCAAGGTGAGAGATTCAGGGGAGGGGGGTTGGAGCAGGAGAAGTAGACAGATAATGAAGGTGGGAAAGAGGAGGGGAGGGTGAGAGACACAGTATGGGGGGAGAAGGGGAAGGGTGACGGGGACACAAGCCGATAGACGAGTCAAGGCAACGTCCAAAGTCCAGGAAGCTGTGATCCCAGGGGAAGTGGTATCCCTTCCCTATCTCTATTGCGAGAGGCTCCCTTTATGCAGTGGACTCTCTCAGAGGGGTCTCTGAGACTCCAAGGCCTACATACTGGATCCTTCCCCAAAAAAGGGAGAGGGAGTGCTTTGGCAACGAGTGCCATACCATACCTCAAGTGCGAGTGGCTGCCTTGGCGCCGTGGATTCACTTAGCGGGTTCGCTGAGACTCCAGAGTATAAATATTGGATCTTTCCCCAACAAGGGGAGAAGGAGTGCTTAGTCAAAGGGCACAAAGAGCAGGGGGGTAGGCAGAGTAGCAGGCAATTTATTTATTTATTTATTTTTATTTGCTGGTTTGTATAGCGCTAGGAATAGACTCCCGCAGGAGTATCTCCGCGCTTGTGACAGTCGGCCTGAGAAACTATGGAGGTAGCAAAGATATTAAATTTATTTAAGACAAAGGATCTAGATCCCGAGAAAAGGGAAGTTAGCTAAAATGAACTAAACAAAAAAGTTTTCAAGTTCCGTCTAAAACGGAGATGGTTGGAACATTGTCTCAATGAAAGTGGGAGCGCGTTCCAGAGATTAGGACCCACCACAGACAAGGCCCTACCGCCTAGCCTGGTTTTGCTGATCTTGGGTACATTTAATAGCAGCTGTTCGCTGGACCTAAGGGTGCGGGCAGGAACATATGGGACACATTTTCTAGCCAAATATTCTGGTCCTAGTTCATGAAGACCTTTATGAATGATACAGCAGGTCTTGAACTTCACTCGTAGACGTATAGGCAGCCAGTGAAGTTTATGTAATAGAGGTTTAGATGGAGATCTGGGGGGTGCATTGAGCACCAACCTGGCTGCTGTATTCTGCACTACCTGCAGACGATCTAGTACCTCTTCATTTGCACCTGCCAGGAGACCATTACAATAATCAAGACGGCTGATCACTAAAGCCGGAACTAAAGTTCTCCTATGGGAGTCAGGAAGGAAAGGGAATATCCTACGGAGGAGACATATCACGTGGAAACAAGATCCCACAGTGATGTTGACATGCTGTTTCATGGTCAACTCCAGTTCCAGTCATACCCCCAGGTTCTTGATTATTGATTTAGGTTCAGGGACTGGGCCTAAGTCCAGTGGCCACCAATCAGGGGACCATTGGACCCTGGCTTTACCGAAAAGCATCACCTCGGTCTTCCCAACATTACATTGGAGAAAGTTGGAAGACATCCATCGCGCTACTGCCTTCATCCCATCGGAGAAAGATTGTATAATCTCCGGTGTTAGTTGTTTAAAGGGGAAGAGCAGCTGCGTATCGTCAGCATACGACACTGGGCAGAAGCAAGGGGAGAGATTCAGGGGAGAGAGGATAGGAGCTAGGGAAGAGACAATAAGGAGAGACGAAAAGAAGTCTGCCTAAAGACCGACTGGGTAGGTGACGACCAAGGAGGGAATCCACGGCCCATCTCCCCTATAGCTAAACCAAGTAGCTCCATCAGGCATCAGACAAAATAGTTCAGTCTCAATACATTGAGAGAGGAGGGAAGGAGAGACATAAATAGAGGGAGGATGCAGGAGGAGACAACAGTGTTGTAATCGTATCTAGGACCCTAATTAAATATTCCCGATTCATGCCCTTATGTGGTTATAACAAATCATATCCTTATAAAGGCATAAGAATCATATCCATATTTAGTCATAGCCAATGCAGTCCAAATACGGCAAGGCTACTCCCCTAGACTCCTAGAAAGTACAACGCGTTCTTTAAACAAACCAAGCCTCCAGCAGCCCGGGAATTCCCCCTGCTTCTGTTTTGATTTGTCCTAGAACTCCTGGAGTCCTAAAAGAACTGCCAGTTCTTAGTGACGTCTTATGTTCAACCTTACGTCAAACTCGGCACCTTCCAGGTATAAATATACCAGCCTCTGCCTTAAGCAAACACACGGTGGTTTGGAGCAGATCGGCTATCTACTTACCCGAAGCCCAGCTGATGCGAGTGCCGAAGGAAGCCGACCCTCCCATTGATGCACTGAGAGAGACGCTGTCTTTTCTCCTGCTGAGAAATCCATCTCCAGTGTTTCCAGTCACCCTTGCGGGTTGCTGGGAGATCGAGTCCTGAGAAAGAGATAGAAGACCTCCTTCATTTTATAACCAAGGTACGGAGCTGATTAGATCCTTAAGATAATTCTTGATTCAGATTCTTGGTAAAACTAACTTAACTTAAACTGCAGCTCACTTACTCCTTCCCACGTACTAGGCTTAGGTTACGTACACCGGGGTAGGCGCATCTTAGAAGCACCAGTTGAGCACGTTTAGTCAATGATTTTAAGTATGTATATATTTTATCCATTTTAAGTATCTTATGGCTCAGAATCCATATAAATGCTTTTACAGTATTATTTCATAATACTACTTTCACTCTACGCACTTTACTTCATGCTAAGTATTGCAATTGTGGCAATTCATTTCTCTTGCATCAGAAAGAAGACTGCTCAATAAATAACCAGTTTTACTGAAAACGCCCGTCTCTCTATTTCTCTGCACTCCTGGTGAAACTAAGCATGCACGATAGACTGAGTGAAATAGCTGTCTATTGTTTTCACACGACTCTGGAGATATACTCCTTATTCTAGGGGGAGCAAAGTTGTCATGTTTATGCAGTTGTCAGAAACTAATCCCTTCTTGTATATTCAGGAAAGTTAACTCCTTCCTGTTCACTCGAGAAAGTTTCTAGTGACCTCTGAGCTAGCTGGCATACCTAATTAAGTCTAACATATTCAGTAGAGACCTATATGACCTCAGTCCTACGTCTAAACTATGGTTTATGTTATTCCAATGCGCAGAGCCTATTGGGAATATAGGAACTACACTACATGGCGCCCAACATTTGGTAAGGCGATAATCTAACGCAAGATACTAGAGTAACTCAGTCGTGCTTTTCACACAGACCCCTTTTCCTGTAAAAACTCCAATAGGCGTCTGGTGTGGGTAAAAGGTTAATATCCGCCAGAAGTTAGTAGGATGAGAATCCTAAGTATTAGTTTTTGGTTTAGTCAACGTTGAAGGATACAGTGTTCCAAAATATTGTGCACCAAATCTTTGTTTCCTTGAAACTTGCTCTGCAAAAAAAACTTTTTAGTCAATAAAATGACGGAACGTGAAGAGGAAAGAGAAAGAGAAGTGTTAGCAACTCAACTTTTAGCGGAAGACACAAGTCTCCGGCAAGATGACCCGAATGCAATAATCATCCCGGTCAATATAAGAAAAACTATAACTATGAAACTTATACAAAATGGAGTATCATCAAGAGGTGGTACAGTCATATTTGTGGTAGAGGCCCATGAATATCGGCAGACAGAGGTATTCTATTCCTGGATACATTTTCCAGCAGCACATGCTGTGACATGCGAGTTCCACTACTACAAAATAGAGGATTCTCCAGAGGAATACGCCCCTTTCGAGGACTTTGAAATTCCACAAACATACCAAGAGCACCAGCTCTGGTTTAAAGGCGCCATAAAACATCAAAATCACATTACCAGGCTCGGTCCACTAGGTAGAGCAGGAGCCACATGGCCGGTTCTAGCCAGCTATACACCACATCCCGACATTGAAAAAATGTCAGACCGAGAACTTT
This sequence comes from Lissotriton vulgaris, assembly GCF_964263255.1. Classification (NCBI taxonomy): domain Eukaryota; kingdom Metazoa; phylum Chordata; class Amphibia; order Caudata; family Salamandridae; genus Lissotriton; species Lissotriton vulgaris. The sequence goes on from NC_141696.1 coordinate 617,024,009, forward strand.
TAGTCCAGCTAAAACAACTAATTAAAATATATAGACAATTGGTCCAATATGTCATGCGGACTTCAACAGTCCAACCAGCAATTAGAATTCCACAGCAGACCCCTCATCAGGAGAACGCAAATATAATTACACCACAGACTATACAATCAGTCATTGGTAAATTACCCGCAAAACGGGAACAAATTCCATTCTGGTTAGCTCAAAAAATCACTCAAATAGAGGCAGTATTTCCTGATACTACACCTAATGACAAACACAGAATTCTGACAATCTGCCTGCCAATGGGGATTGCACCACATATGGAGGATTGTGACACTTGGGGCACAGTCTTTGCTTCGATATACACAAAAACACATGGTGTTCCGTCTATGGCGGTTATACCAGACGTACTAAGACAGATTCAAAATGAATACGGTCCAGAACCTGCTTTAACTCTAGGTATGAAATTTCTGAAATACTTTAAGCAGGTCTCAGCTATTTTACTAGCCAACATAAAAGGAGAAGCAGCATCTGTGGCGATCCGCCAAAAATTGAAAGAAACAGACATAGCAGAACAACCTTTTGAACTTGCCAGAATAATTGAAAAATTCCATGAAGAACTAGCTAGAGATAGTTTGGGTGGGAAACCACTAACACCACAACTAACTGAAAATCCTGAAAAAACCTTTATCAAGAATAATCTCAATACTCCAAAAAAGAGGTGGGAGGGTAATAAGCAATCCACTCCCAGAGAAAAACAATTTCAGTCCAGAGGAAGGTCTCCTCAACAAAGAGATAGATCTCCAGAACGAGGAGGCAAGTCTCCCCAAAGGGAGCCCTCTGAAAAAAGATACAACCTTAGCAATAGGGACAATTTGAGAAAATCTGACAGATATCAAGATATTGATACACGTCCCTCTCGATCTTTTCAGAATTTCTCACAGAAATCGAAAAGAAGAGGACGGTCAGAATACAAAGAAGAGCACGTCAAGTCCAAAGACAAGGAACCTAATTGTCAAAGTAAAAAATTACAATTTCCAAAAAAGAAGGTAGCTAGTATTAAAATAAAACATGCTGAGGATTCTGAGGACACAACTGAAAAACGGAGAGTGGGCCCAGACAATGCTAGACAGCGCAGCAGAAGTGACCATAGCTCGCAAGATCCTGATAAATCTTCTGGAGACAGTGGACACGAATGAATACATTCAAGTGGAAACGGCAGACACCAGAGTTAGCATACCCCATAAATTATATGAAATAACATTGCGTATAGAGGGGGACAAAACTAGGAAAATAAGAGGTCTCTTTTGGGATAACTTATCTAAAGGCTACGCTATCCTGTTAGCTGAGAAAGACTGGGCACCAGAGTTTGTCAGGGAGTGCCCACATGGCGAAGAAATGATTATGCCTGCCTTCTCAAATCACATTCCAATTCATAAAAAGTACACATTTGCTAGAAAATGGGCAGTGGCCCAAGCCCCTACATTATATAAAAATCATGTTGGATGGGATGAGGATTCTCCTCACCATAAAATTCAGTTAAAAAATCAACCTACTGCACAAAGGCAGTATCCTGTTAGGCAAGAAGCTAAAAAACAAGTCAGAGAGATTTTAGATCAACTTGATTACCAGGGGGTGATTGAAACATGCACCTCACAAATGAACAATCCTTTGTTTCCTGTCTCCAAGCCAGACTATTCATATCGTCTAGTTTTGGACTTCAGACACCTAAACTCCTGCTGCAAAACATTTGCAGTACAAAACTCACACAGTGCAGCACTAATGAATAACATTGTGCACAAAAAATATAAAATAACATTAAATATTTAAAATGGATTCTTCTGTCAAAACATTGCACCAGAAAGCAAGGATTTGACCGCTTTCTTCAGTATGGGGTCCCAAAAGCAATTTTGTTGTCTCCCACAGGGATTCAAGAATAGCCCAGGATTATTTTCAGCCAGGCTAACAGAGTTACTACAAATATATGATGATGAGGCATTTTCCTATGTCGATGACATCAATGTTACAGATAATGACCTGGAGAGACACTTGAAAAGAGTGAACACCATCATACTTGGGTTCGCATCTGAAGGGTACAAATTCAACTTTAAAAAGTCACAAATTGCCCACCTAACAGTCCTGTTTTTAGGATACGAGTTATCAAGTGAAGGCAAAATCCTAGCACACAACTTCTTAGAGAAGTGTGCAGTACTGCAAGCTCCAAAAACGCTGAAGAACTTACAATCAATTCTAGGTTTCCTGAATTTCGGAAGAACATACATTCTAAATTACGCAGAGAGGGTTAAACCACTCTACGAATTAATAAAACCTGATTTCAAACCAATCAATTGTACTCAGAAACACACAGAAATTTTACGATCATTACAAACAGACATGTTAACTAAAACAAAACTGCAAACACACGCAAACGAACGCAACCTTGTAATCCGAGTCATCCCAGGAAGATGCAGATTCACATACCAGACCTCTAATGAGGGAGAAACGGTACCAATAGCTTATAAATCACACTTGTACACACAAGCTGAAATGAAATTCAGTTCTACTGAAAAAATTCTAACTGCGGTTCAAACTGCTGTAGCAAAAAAAAAATCCCTAGTCCAAGGAAGAAGCATATCTGTTTTAACAGCAGCATCAGCCCTGGAGGCAGTAACAAGACCACGCATTCCGAATGCTGTGTCATTAGATCCAGAATGGATACAATGGGAAAATTCTCTTGCTACAGAAGACGTGAAACACGCATTTGATCCGAGAATGAAAAAACTAGAAGATCTGGAATACGAACATGAATGTCCTCTGTCAATCGAAATTCTGCCTCTCGAACAGGACACCTGTGTAATTTACACAGACAGATTCGCACAACACTACGTTGTGGAAAAACAAATTTACAATGCAGCGTGCGCGATTGTTAAAGGTTGCTGGCGCTTAGGTAAATTCAGACCGATGGTCACTAAAACTGAATCACTCAGAAATTGTACAGCTCAGCGAGCTGAAATAAGATTTTTAAAGATATCGCTTGAGAATGCCGATCGCGAATTCCCCACACTAATAGTGTGCGATTCGCATTCATGCGTCCAGTCTTACAATAATTCCATGCAGACCTGGATTAAAAACGGTTACAAAGATGAGACAGGTGCCACAATAAAGCATAAAAAGCTCTGGGAACAAGTAGTTCTTTTACAGAAAGAACTACGAAAGACTCACGTGATACATACACTGAGTCATCGACGTGATGGCGTTCACGTTGAAGGGAATTCATTGGCTAACAGAGCCACGGCGGCAGCTGTTCAATCGGCTTCCATAGCTACAAAAAAGCGTACGAAAAAACAAATAGACGGTGAAACGCTGCTAGCAGTAAAAGCCTCATTGAAAGGCAACTATGCGGCGTTACCTCTAAATTATTCACTCGGAAATACAAACATAATTGATGCAAACTCCATTCCTTTTGCTTAAATCCCTGGAGTGGGGGATAGTGTAATTCCAAACACGAACCTGAGGGCTTACTTGATTCAAGAAGCACACATGTGAATGGGTCTGAGGCACCAAGAGATCTTGAAATCTCTAATAGAGTTGCAATCACAATACTGGTGGCCGGGGATGAGCATGCAAATTTATAACTTTGCAATGGATTGTCAGAACGGTAATAGAGATCGCAGTTGTGAACCAGACCAGAAACATGCCCAGACACCTCTATTAGATAGGATTAGGCTATCTATACGCAGACATCCACACGGAAAAATGCGACCCCATAATTATTAAGACGAGATACATTTAGATGAGGCCCCAGCGCTCGGCTGACGCCAAAACTGTTATAAAAGATTTGCGAGTCTTTATCGGCACATACGCAATTGGCATGCTACATTCTGACCAGGGTCCTGCGTTTAGCTCTCGGGGTTACAAGGAGGACATGGACAGCATGGGCATTGCATTGCGGTACTCTAGTCCATTCCATCCCAAGGGAAATGCAGTAGTGGAGAGAAAAAAATGTGACATAAAGCAATCTATAGCCGCGAGGGTATTAGGTTCGGGTGATGGGTGGGTCAAACATCTAATAAGTGTCCAACGCAGTCTTAATAATCTGATAAGAAATTCTCTAGGAGGTATCAGTCCGTACGAACTTTTGTTTAGTACTAGAATTATCATCCAGGACCTGGATTGTCAGACTTCAGTGGTGAAACAAAAAACCTTTGATATCAAAGATCGTTTGGCTGTTTTACAGGACTTAAATGAATCAAGAAGAAGTCTAAGTAACGAAAAACTAAAGCCAACGACCACTGAAGAAAAACCACCTGTCCCAGCAAGACCTGTCTGGATTCCAAAGATTGAGGATCTGGTCAGAGAAAAGATTGCGGTGAAGAAGGAATTTGGGCCTTCTTACAGAAAAGAAGTACCTGTCTTAGCTGTCAGCGGAACAAGATCAGTAGTACTACCGACCCTTGCTGGAAAAAAGGGAAACAGAGTTGTATCAATCAAACTGGTAAAACCACAAACATGTGGCCGATAATAAGTAGTAGGCCCAGTGGACTCCCAAGAAGTAGCAGAAGACCAAATCTTGCTACAATCCAAGAGGTTCAAACTGAAAGACTAATCACTTTTGATAAACCTGCAGTGAATAAAAAAGGACTATGCAACAAAGCCCTGGAACTTGTACCTCTTGAAACCCAAATTGCAACAGTTCTTCAAGAAACACCTGTCTACAACGATGTAGCCTCTGACTATACTAATGTGACAAAAGAAGATCCAAAGACTAAAGGAAATCCGGAAGCAATTCCACCAATTGACAGAACTGCATCTGGCTACTTCATCAATTTCGATGACTTTTCTGATGATCCAAGTGAACATGAAGAAACGCCAGCAACAAAAACTTTCAAAGAAAAAATTACTGAACTCTTTCATCAACTCAAAGAAACATATCTGATTTCACCATGGATTGAATTATGGATTGTGTTAGGTGTACTTTTCCTCGTTCTGTGGCTCATCTTGGTTTTAAGTTTGGGTAGATTTATTGATGGAAAATATAGTACAATGGACACAGCAAATCAGAACATCAACTTGGTCCTGAAACCACACAGATCTTCTCAAATCAAAAAAAGAGAACTATCATCAGTGAACATCACAGCCATTCCTATACCTGGTGGTGCAACATAGGACAATACTGACTATGAAATCTATGGCCCGGTTGAGCTCTTGAAATATCCACATCAGTTCAAGATTTTTTTAAGTGACTTTGTATCACCTAGTACTTTCTCTGATGATTGGGACTTTGAAAATACTAATAATATGATGTTAGATATAGAAATGTCAGCAAAACTTACAGAACATGATTATTTACAGGGTTCATCGAATTATGAAGAAATGTATTGCTTCAATCACTTTGGGCATCATTATTTGCATAAATCTGCTAATCCTAGAAATGTTTTCAGTTATAATCAGTGGGAACATTGTCCAACTCCGCCGAAAGGCAGTTCGAAAAAATTTTATGAGACATTCCCATACTTCTCAGGGTTTAATATCACTGATCCAGAAACGTTTTATTTTACAATTATAAATAAGACAGGAGTGAAAAACATGTTGACAAATACTAAATTGATTTATTCTGAAAAGTTTTATGAAAAAATGTCTACATTTGGTTTTGAATTTTGGAAAAACAACATTGAGACAAAAACTGTCTGGGGTACAAAAGAATGGCAGGTACGAGGTTTAGAATCATTATTCAGAGCCAGCACGATCCCAGAACAAATCATGTTCCTGAATGACACCATTCAGCAAACAACCTGTCTTGGCCTAGCCAAGATAAAAGATTTAAACAACCCGTCTATACCAAAGCCTATGCCTGATAGAAAAAACACTACAGATGAGGGGGTAGACGTGTCCTATATTTTGAAACAAAACAGAACTATTCCTGATTGGAACAAATGGTTGATCTGGCCCACAGACACTAATAACTGTCAAGATAGATTCCTGAACAAAATACAGGGGTTCAAACAGAATAGGCCAGACCCAAGATATTCCCAGAGACAACATCCAGGGATTATAACAACATACAGTGTAGGAAAACTTTGCCTAGAATGGCTACAGAAATCCACACTACCCGAAATTAAGCAACACTTGACTTTACTTAAAGAAGGTGCTGACTTGCGAGATTTCTTACTGGGACCTCGCAAACAGTGTCAAAAACGTTTCATATACGCAGGTATATACACAGCATACAATGAAGCTTGGAAATTAAATCAAATTGAAACTGCTGAAAAAATACGAGAAATTGATCGTATTAATTTAGAAAAATCACTGTCTGTAGTGGACAATGGGTTAACGACTCTGTCCTCCAGAATTTATTCACTGGACAGCATTGTATCATCTGCTATTGACTTAATAGAACAGGATATGCTAATGTTACAACATGGCCAGTCCCAATTACGTTCTATTGTACAGCTAGGCTGGACGTTACAAAATCCGCGTTCAGGCAATGTGCCATGGCGTCTAATCAACACAACGCCATTACTTTCTATCTTTAACCTTACTGATAGGCAAATCTCTTTAGCACAAAAAGGAGCAGACTATACGATACTGAGCATTGAAAAACTTAAAAAATTACCATTGACAATGTCAGAACGACCGGTCATTGAATGGATATACATGGCACCATTACAATACCGATATCAACTTTTCAGTTTCAATACTGCCAAAAGTATATACCAGCAGGCCTGTATGAAAGGTTGGGTAAAGGATACATCCTGTCAACCTGGAATTTGCCTTATACACATAGATGTTGGAGTGGGGGCAAGAAAGAGGTATTTCTTAGTGGTAATAACTGTAAAAATTCACTAAGCGGTACACTTCTGTGTCAAGGAATTAACTTGCATGGAGCCTGCGAAGGTTCATCAAACAACCTTTCATGCCACCTGCACGGCACCCCTGCACACAGATAGAACCTTTTTTCAGACAGCTTTCCAACAGCAGCTACATTATAATAAATGACCGCAGCTGTTGTGGCATGGTGCCAGGAAAAGCCTATCTCGCGAGCGTTACTTCCATGGTCACTTGTTGTATGCAAGTATTGTATCCAAACAGCAAACCAGACATGGAGGCGGCAATATGGCCTTCTTTGAATATATCTTCTATTTGAATTGATACTTTAAGCAGAATGAAGTCTATTCTTTTACAGACAACTGTACCTTTAACCTCGTCCAAACATATGATCTGCAAGTTGCAAGGACAGCGGCAGAGATACATACCCTATTATCGACAAATTGCCCCGTGCATTTTGTAGAAATGTTAGGTCAAATCTTAAACATGTCTGATACCAGTGGCATCGCACATGTATTTAAGACAATTTTTTCGGGACTGTTAGCACCCTTTGAAACAGTTCTGAACATCTTCCCAAATTTCGTGCACTCTGTTTTTGGTGGCCTACCTCTTCTATTGGGACTCGTAGCAGGAATTTTATTTTTGTTCCTTCTGCTTCGATACGGCAAGTCAAGTCACAGACCAAACCCAGGCAACAATGGAAGAAATGATCCTAGCAATACGATACCGAGAACGGATTACTAAGGTCCTCGGGTTGGCTCGGCTAAGAGATCTGAATACTTTCTTTCATTTAGACCAATCTGGCAAGATTGCATCTTACCTGTTCTACGTTGTCTGCTATGCGGAGAAGAATGTGTGTTGGACGTCTGTCTTACACTAACATCAGCAGTACCTATGGATATCGATACTTTGCTTGGTTCGGTAACGGCTCATGCAACGTGTTGTCCCCAGCGGCTACCTATTCTGATGACGGCATTCGTTGATACCTCACCATTACGATTAGGTGGCGGTGAGGTACGAGATGAAAGCGGCACACAGGTACAACCTTCCGTGAACATTGCTGATCCAGACAACGATGATGGCAATGCTTCGCACATTTGCACTATTTCTACTTTTTCGAACCTGGTCCAACTTTCACCTACTGTTGTAGACAAATTTTTTACCAGCCTATCTGAACTAATGTTCTCTCCTAACAACGAGAATAACTTTTGAAATAGCGAGCACACAGCATTCCCTGAACTTTGAATTCGGCCTTCAGTTTTGATAAACAGAACTCTAAAAGACAATGGAACTATTTTTTTCCCTTCCCAAGAGCAAAATTTTTTTTTTCTCCAGTTCCCAAAATATTGACCCTTTTTTGGCACATGATACTCAGCTTAAAGTAGAACTATTCTTAGAGAACAGAACTTCTATTTTTAGGTACTCTAGAGACAATATTTTGATTTAGCCTCTAGCACATGTACAGTATTGTATAAATATGTGATGAAATGGTCTCGACCTTCTCTTCTGTATTAAGAGCCATTTCATAAATGTAATTTTTGCAAATCATTCAGCCAACGTACCATATATGCATTATCTGAATGTTACCTCTACTTAAAAACGTACAGTATGATACTCATTTTTTGTGTACATACCATTTCAAATGCATTTTATGTGTTTTGGGGTGGTTTGGAAAACGCATGCATCGTTATATGTTTAGTATTGCTTAGTATTTAGTAATGATGGACATTATACGTGGAGTGGGTGTTGTAATCGTATCTAGGACCCTAATTAAATATTCCCGATTCATGCTCTTATGTGGTTATAACAAATCATATCCTTATAAAGGCATAAGAATCATATCCATATTTAGTCATAGCCAATGCAGTCCAAATACGGCAAGGCTACTCCCCTAGACTCCTTGAAAGTACAGCACGTTCTTTAAACAAACCAAGCCTCCAGCAGCCCGGGAATTCCCCCTGCTTCTGTTTTGATTTGTCCTAGAACTCCTGGAGTCCTAAAAGAACTGCCAGTTCTTAGTGACGTCTTATGTCCAACCTTACGTCAAACTCGGCACCTTCCAGGTATAAATATACCAGCCTCTGCCTTAAGCAAACACACGGTGGTTTGGAGCAGATCGTCTATCTACTTACCCGAAGCCCAGCTGATGCGAGTGCCGAAGGAAGCCGACCCTCCCATTGACGCACTGAGAGAGACGCTGTCTTTTCTCCTGCCGAGAAATCCAGCACCAGTGTTTCCAGTCACCCTTGCGGGTAGTTGGGAGATTGAGTCCTGAGAAAGAGATGCAAGACCTCCTTCATTCTATAACCAAGGTACGGAGCTGATTAGATCCTTAAGAGAATTCTTGATTCAGATTCTTGGCAAAACTAACTTAACTTAAACTGCAGCACACTTACTCCTTCCCACGTACTAGGCTTAGGTTAGGTACACCGGGGTAGGCGTATCTTAGAAGCACCAGTTGAGCACGTTTAGTTAATGATTTTAAGTATGTTTCACCATATTCAAAGTGGTGAAAAATGCGGAGCCCTCCTTGCTTGGAAATCTAGCGAGGAAAGAACTAGGAACAATATCAAAGTTTTAATACAAAGAGAGACAGGAGACCTGATCGAGGAAGACACTGATATCAGAGATGAAGCCAGGAGTTTCATGAAAAGCCTCTATACTGAAGATAAAGACCCAAAGTTAGAAGAGATGGAAATCTGGTTGCTCCAGAAAAACTTACCTCAAATTTCTGAACTGGATAAAAGATATCTAGAAAGCGAGATCACAGAGGGGGAAATATCAAACCAATTAAAGAAAATGAACCGGGGTAAAGCGGCAGGTTCAGATGGGCTTCCGGTCGAGCTCTATCTAGATTACATAGAACAACTGTCACCCTCACTCATTGCACTCTTTAATCATTTACTATCTCATGGCTACAGTATCCCCCCTTCTTGGGCTGAAGCCACAATAACGCTTATTGCAAAACCTAATAAAGACCTCAAGAAAATAGAGTCGTACAGGCCAATTTCTCTTCTAAACACGGATATGAAACTATATTCCGGGATCTTAGCGACCAGACTCGCAAAGATAATAAAATCTATAATCCATACTGATCAAAGGGGCTTCATTCCAGGGAGACAATTAAATGAACTAACTTTTAAAGTGATAGGGGCTATAGACTACGCTAAAGACAAAGGCCTCCCGTTAGCCTTGGTCGCGATAGACACGGCCAAGGCCTTTGATCAGGTCAATTGGAATTATCTTTGGGCCACAATGACTGCATTTGGGTTCCCCCTATATTTATAAAGGGTATTAAATCACTGTATCATAACCCAATGGCAAAAGTATTGGTTAACGGGGCATTATCTGATTGGTTTGACATATCTCGAGGTACCAGACAGGGTTGCCCCTTATCTCCTCTTTTGTTTGATATTTATATGCAGCCTTTTGTTTGTGGTATTAGAAGCGACAATGTAATTCAACCTTTTAGGATGGCTAATTTGGAGTTAAAAACTGCCCTATATGCGGATGACCTCCTCTTATACACTTCTAACCACACTGAAGCTATACCCAGGCTATTTTGCTTATCAGAAGAATTTGGAAAACTGTCAGGTCACCAAATTAACAAGGAGAAGACAAAGATAATGGGGTGGAATAATAATACTCCTATACAGGGGGCGAAACAAAAAATGCGATATTTGGGAATTTACTTAACTCAAGATTTAAAGAATATACTAATAATTAGTTGGCAGACTGTTGTTAAAGACATCACTAAAACATTAACAAGATGGGGCAATCTACCATTAAATATATATGGACGAGTTACTCCCCAAACTGACCTTTCTTTATAATACCATCCCTTTATCATTCTCATCAAAAGATATTACTAACCTCCAGGGCAAGTATGGATCTTTTATCTGGGCCTGTAAATCCTCTAGGATAGCCTGGAAAAAATTGAGGAGGGGCTTAAAAATCGGAGGTCTAGCTCTTCCGGACTTACTATTATATTGTCATGATTTCCACTTTAAAAATGTTAGGCTACTTGCAAACACACTAGATGCATCTTCACAGGGCCGTTTGTTCCAGGCTTTATTGTACGATCTACCATATGGCCATGATTTGTTTTTATTTAAGTTCGGCGACCAGAAATTCTTTAAAAAAATTTGTCTTAAGATCCTACAGACCGCACTTAAAAACTGGGGGTTTATTCGAAAGGTATTGGGAATTCCCTACTATCACACGTACAATCCAATATGGGATTCTCCGGGAACTCCTGCGTGTCTTCAAGATCAGCTCTCACATCCTTTGAGAATAGCTGGAATACTGAAATGGGGGGACTTATGGGTAGACTCGGGCCTTATGGACTGGAACTCCCTAACACTACTTACAAACGGGCTACTGACTAGATTTTAATTCTACCAATTGTCTGCTTGGTGGTCAAGTCAGACCTTACAGCGGGAAAAAGATACTGGACTTCTGGATGCAATTTGTAGGGGGGGGTGGATTAGAGAAGTCTCATTCTGGTATAAACTGTTAACTACTGATGAAGAGAATAATTTACATCTTGAACTGACAAGCCTCTGTGGAAACATAATAGCTAAACTCCCTGAAGAGCGCAGTAAAATCTGGTCAGATTCTTTTACTTTATCCCAGAGACTAATTAAACCAGCTAATCTAAGGCGTAATCATTTATTTACAGCTTACAGAGTATATTAGACCCCGGCTAAATTATACAAGATAACGCAAAATAATTACTACTGTCCCCGCTGTAATCTCATAGCAGCAGATGATATCCACATGTTTTTGGAGTGCCCGGAGATCCAGGAGTACTGGAGAGCGATAGTTAGCTTCCTGGGCGAGGTACTAACAGCAACCATTTTATGTACACCCAGATTTGTATTTTTTGGTCTACCTTATGACTATAATATTAATAATCTACATTCATAGTTTATCTTCTAAGTAGTGGTTATCGCCAGGAGAGAAATATGTAAAGAATGGAAGTCAGCTGCCCCTCCCAGATTTGCAGAGTGTCTAAAAAGTATAATGGAAGTCTGTAAGTTGGACATGGTCAGTCGCGATGGAAATACTGAGAATGTTTGGTCAAAACTGGAGGTCTGGTCTAACAAGTAAACGGTCCGATGATTATGCCAGAGGTTGTGTCGGTCCTGTCCTCCCCTGGCCTGAAGTATTCCATCATATGTCAGGGGAGTTGGATAAGGAAACAACCTACCTCTGGGACATTCCTGTCCGCTAATATACTGTCCCCGGGGCGGATACAGTAATGTCAGTATAATCTGGTGGCATATATGAGGACAAAAAAAAAAAATGATTTTAAGTATGTATATATTTCATCCATTTTAAGTATCTTATGGCTCAGAAACCATATAAATGCTTTTACAGTATTATTTCATAATACTACTTTTACTGTATGCACTTTACTTCATGCTAAGTATTGCAATTGTGGCAATTAATTTCTCTTGCATGAGAAAGAAGACTGCTCAATAAATAACCAATTTTATTAAAAACGCCCGTCTCTCTATTTCTCTGCACTCCTGGTGAAACTAAGCATGCACAATTGACTGAGTGAAATAGCTGTCTATTGTTTTCACACGACTCTGGAGATATACTCCTTATTCTAGGGGGGGCAATGTTGTCATGTTTATGCGGTTGCCAGAAACTAATCCCTTCTTGTATATTCAGGAAAGTTAACTTCTTCCTTTTCACTCGAGAAAGTTTCTAGTGACCTCTGAGCTAGCTGGCATACCTAATTAAGTCTAACACATTCAGTAGAGACCTAGATGACCTCAGTCCTACGTCTAAACTACCGTTTATGTTATTCCAATGTGCAGAGCCTATTGGGAATATAGGATCTACACTACAACAGGAGAGACGAAAGGAAGTGCAACAATGTGGTTCAACAATACCAGAAAAAGAACAACAAGTAAACATTAAATCAAACAGTCAGCAATGCATTAGGGGAGGAGAGAAAGTAGTGGGGGGTAGGGGAGGAGAGAGAGTGAGGATAAGGGAAGAGACAACCGTAGAGGCGAAAGGAAGTCTGTCAAAAGATCGACTGGGTAGGTGACGATCAAGGAGGGAATCCACAGCCCATCTCCCCTATAGCTAAACCAGGTAGCTCCATCGGGTATCAGACAAAATAGATCAGTCTCAAGTGGCGAGGGAAGACCTTCACAGAAAAATAGGGTGGGGACATAGGGCAAGGGCATGTGAGGGCAGAGGACAGAAACTGGAAAGAGTAGGAGCGGAGAGAGGGGAGGGTTGGGGGAAGGAGGAGGGGACAGGTAATGTCAGGAGAGACGCGGGTGCATTAGCCCGAAGTTCGGCTGGGTAGGTGATAGTCAAAGGAGGGAGCCCAAAGTCAATCTTCCCCATAGCTAGCGAGGTAGCGCCACCGGGCATCATACAAAAAGTATGCAGGTGGCCCCTCAATTCGTATGCCCCAAGTCCAGCAGAAGAGCTCCAGTCTGCACTCATACACCACTCGCGGTCAGCACAATACCAGGGCATCAATGTTGCATACGGGGAAGGGCGCGAGTCACGCAGTACAGCGCGCCTTGCAGACTGCTCATCACCCCACCTCCGTGCTCTTACAATGATGCCAGTGTCCCATCAAGAACTCCTCTTCCAGTCGGCAGCTTCCAGGTGCAATCATCACAGTCTCGCAGCACCTCAGCCTACCAATGTGAGGATCTTTTGGATGTCGATGCTGTTCTACCAATGCTCGGTTGGGAGCGAGCCAGCCCGCACCTCCGGAGGGTGCCCCAAATTTTGACATAGATGTCAAGCATGGCATTGGCCCTAATATGTTTAGCACATTGTGGAATAAATATACAAGGGACAATGCTGAGCTGCAATGGCCACTTACTGGTTTGTTAGGTGAACAGAAAATACATTTCCTGCAGGACAAGTTGTTTGCTAAAAGGAGTAGGCATTCCATGTTTGACTCTTTGCTTCTTTCTGCCACACTCTCAAAGCAGCGACGCATGTGAGCAGAAAAAGAGATTCGAAGGAAGCAGATACAAGCTATTACGCAAAAGGCGGTAGCCTATGAAAGAGAAAAGATTGAGAAAAGCATAGAGTGGCAGATAGGAAATTCTGACTTCAGACTGATAAGTGTTATTCTACTAGGGAGGAGGATGAGCTAGTTAAGGAACTCTTGGATTCTCGCCCTCCACCACCCGATGTTCAACAGCAGATATATCCTATGGAGCCCACATCCCAGCCCTCGACTCTTGGGGCTGTTCCCTCTGATGCGGTCGTTTCAAGTACTACTGCCTCAGTACAGCCCCACTTGCCTCCATTGTATTCCGGCCAGCCACAGGATCGGACACTGCTAGTTCCCCTGTCCTATCTCTTCACTCTCCTGCCCTGTCTCTTGGCTCTGTCTCGTCTACTACACCCCCTTTCACCCCTACCACCCTGTCTCCCTACATGATGGTACCTGTCTCTGCATCCGTCCCTTCCCCTGTGAGTGTAACGCCCCAAACACCATTGAATACTGAAACACCTGCACATGGAGTTCCTGGAGCCAACTGGGCAGCAGCACAAGATCGCATCGAGAAAGTGCTAGTGTGCTCTGCTGTCAGTTGTCAAAGCTAAGTACTTGCAACTGTCTTAACAGCACAAGAGCAGAATGACGCTAAGTCCCAATGCCTTTCTCAGAACCGTCCCTGCTAGGTCTTAGTGTTCCATCACAGGTAAGTTCTAAGGGGGGAAAGGGGTTGGGGACAGAGAAGAGACTGCTCCAAAATCTGCCTGTCCTGCTACGTCTTCTTTCTCTTCTTCTTACATGACTGCCAACATTAACATTATCACTTTTAATTTACTTTAACTTTAAATTTACTGTTACTTCAATTTACACATAGATTACTTATCATACCAGAGTATCTTTTGAAGTTTACTTCTCTCTTACTTCTCATATTAAATCTGCCTTGTAGTTATGAGAAGCTTTCACTCAGATTTCTTCTTTTACTCGTAGACGGAATCTTCACTTGATTCTGCTATGCCTTAACACAAGAAAGATATGTTAAGTATGTGTTTATTTTATTCTCCTTCAATTGTATTGTCTGGGATTCTTTTACTCTCAAAATAACTCACTGTGAAGAAACTCGAGTAAATCTTATGCTGGGGCTTCTGGTGCTGCCTTAGGACAACCTTCTGTCTTTATGTTTAATTAATTATGTCTTTGTAAGTTGGTGAGGCTTTTACTGGACATGCCTTGGGAATATTTTCCTCTATTCGTCTGTACCATTAGCAAGCGGAAATTAAGGTTTTTCTATCCGCATTTAGCCCTGGTCTAATTTATCTGTTTTAATCCTGAAGCAAGTCGGAATGCTATTCTGTCAGACGCGGCATTTTGAAAGGTCACGCCCGCGTCGGACTATAGAGAAAACAGCTGCGTTAATATTCTATTTACAATTTACACGCGGCATGTGAAAGCGTTATGCCCGCGTATTATCCTTTACTCAACTTTAAGAAAACTCTGGTGGAAGCTTTTTAGTGACTTCAATGCAGACGTGGTGATTGACAAACACGCCAGCGTCTGACAGAATCTGAAGCAGCTGACCAAGGCAGCTGAACTGAAGGTTTAGGTTTTAACGTTCACTGGGAGGAAATGGTTGAACGTTGAAAGGAATTTTTAGTCAGCTGGCCATTCAAATTCATCAGTCTATGAAGTCTTTGCTTCTAGAAATTTTAAGTTAACTCATTAAATGTTACTCTCTGCATTTTCACACATTTAGCTCTGTGTAAACACTAACCTGAAAACTGAGGGGAAATGTAGTGTCCGACAAAGCTAAACCCCAATGTTTACCTCAAACTACCCTATCTGACTTCCACGACGCGGGGAAAACAGATGCTCTTCTCTTAATCTCTTCAGTGACGTGCACAGCAGAATGCTGAAGCGCACTTCATCAGACATCATTAAACCAGAAAGACTAGACTGCTAACAGCAGTGTGCTGTTGCAGTGTTAAAATGTTGGCAGCTATCTTGGAGTTCCTGTGGGCCAACTAGGGCTCCCACTTAAGGGATTAGATATCTTTTGGTAAGTTTGTGGGAGAAGAATAGTAGCTAGCATAGAGTTAGGAGGCGGGAACCTCCTGTGAGTCCTGACATCGGTAATGAGGAGCAACAGATGGTGGCAAAGCAGGCAGCTCAATGGGCCTGGCACTCGATCTATAGTGTGGAGGATGTGTGTAGTGTTATGAACGATTATGAGCCCTTCATACAGAAGCATGCCCTTAAGCACATGTCTGCCATGCTGATAGAATTGTGGGAACAGTGTTTCCAGGGTACCACAGATTATCTATGACATACGATACAGAGTATATGTTATAGACATAGCCCATAATTATGTTTTTAGCAAAATGTCTTACTGGTGGGTTACAGAGGCAGCTTACCCTAAAAGGTTCCAATGCTAGGGACACAGCACCCCATGAGGGAAGTACATTTCATTTATCACCCTGAAATACCGGAACAGCTCGCTTTCACAGATACTGTAATAAGACCGCGAGTCGACGCTCGGCTTCAAGAGCAAATGGATCTACACTCCTTGGAAAAGGAGTGAGGTCCTCTCCCTAAAGAGCCAGTTGCCAGATCCAATAAAAAAAAACACTGCATATTACAAGGAATTGAAAGAGGGGGCCTCCTCCACAGTGATGACTCTGGCTGACATAGTTATTTTTCGACTTATTGGTACCAGTGGATATATGGAGACAGGTCCACATGCAGGACCATGCTTTAGAGCTGGGTGGCACATGGAACAATATCAAAGCATGGGATAAGGAGCGCAAGAATGGTGGGAAGCCAAAGGCAGAGCTATTTGCTTTACCAAGGCGTATTATCGCCTATATGCACTCCCTTATCCCACCGAAGAGAGTGTATTGGGATAAGTTGACTGCGTGTTGTCAGACGGACGAGTGTGTGTTGGATTCCTTTACCAGATGTTTCTAGATTTTAGTGGTCTCGATCTGTCACAAGAGGGTGGTGTCCATTTGTTTGTGAACAGATTTGTCACTAATATGCTCCCTGAGGTTGCAACTAGGTTGGTTGCAGGCCTCATTGAGCACCTGGACGACCTCCTCTCCATCGGTCATATTGAGTATGGTGCATTATTATGAGCATAGAGAGAATGAGGATAAGGAAAAGGTGGAGAAGAAGTCGAAAGACTTAAAGACGAGGGTGTTGATGCAGCAAGTTGCAAGTGGAGGGGGAAAAGGACGTGGCTTGGGTTCAGGTGCACGGCCACCTCAGGTGCACCTGTGGGACCCAACAAATGTGTATACTGTAAGAAAGAGGGACGTTGGCAAAACGAGTGCCGAGAAATGTTGCAGAGAGGTGGGCTTCCGAGGGGGTCAGGATTTCCAGGGACGAGGACATAGAGGCGGCGGCCTAGGGGGATGCAGTCAGAGGATATGTCTTACAATCGACAGAGCGGGAACTAATTTGACGACCCTGGGGAAGACAATACTACCATGACGACTATGATACGGACAAAGTGACAGGGTTATCTCACAGTTAAGACAGCCAGGGACAGGGCAAGGGACCAGCTCCAATGCCTGTAGATCAGTGTGGACCTTACGTTACTGCAGATTTACAAGGTACTACCGAAAAAAATATTGTTGACACAGAGTCTATGAATAGCTCTGTTTCTTGCTCACTGGGCCCGGGGTCAGCTCTGTCTGGCCAAAACAATGTTTCAGTGGGTTTCTCAGGCGTACCGGTTGTTAGCCCCATTTCCAAGCCTCTTGCCTTGACTATTGGCCCTTTTACCGTTGACTCACCATTTCTACTGATTTCACATTGTAGGGAAAATGTACTTGGACTGGATCAGTTAAAAAGGTTGCATGCAAAAATGTATTGTTCTCCCAACTGTGTTTATGTGACTCTTGGCCTGCCTCACTAATGATGCCCCCCTTCCTACCGATGTGCCACAGATGCAGTGGGCTACAGGTGATGCTGATGTGGGGGTTGCTTCAGATCCCAATAGTCTCTATACTGATCAAGGGTAATATCAGATTGCCCAGAATTCCCCAATACAAGAGAGGGATTTGTTACAAATAATACAGGAGTTGATTAAGTCTGGTGTGGTAGAAGAGACAGTTGCGAATATGTGCAATAGCTCTATTCTCCCAATCCTAAAAAAGGCACCCATGGACTCTTCTGATGCCCATCCTGATGTTTATCATTTTGTCATTGACCTCAGAGAAGTTAATACAATTGTGGTTCCCCAGTATCCTGTGGTCCTGACATTAAAATTATCCTGACCATGATTTCAAGGTCAGCCAAATTCTTTTCAGTGTTAGATTTGAAAAATGCTTTCTTTAGAATCCCAATCCATCCAGATAGCAGATATATGTTTGGATTTGCAATAGCCGGTCTGAGTTTTAGATTCTGTCGTGCTCCACAAGGTTATACAGAAAGCCTGAGTATTTATAGTCAGGCTTTGAAAACGCAATTGGATTAATTGGAACTTCCCCCTGGTAATGTGTTGCTGCAATATGTTGACAATCTCCTTGTGGCCTCAGACACTGGAAAAGGATGTAAAGAGGCCACCGTTAAGTTACTCCTACATTTGGCACACCATGGTCACAATATATCTCTCTCTAAATTGCAGTATTGTCAACAGGAGGTCACCTACTCAGGTCACCTAGCTGTGCCCAGGAGCATTAGATTATCCTGAAGGAAACTTTGATACAAAACTCTGGACCCTTCGACATCCCACTCCACGTGGAAGACTGAAGAACCTCCCTTGTGGTCAAGGAGTGACCACCCTGTAAAACAGGCACCATCCAGCGCCCAACGGTTTGCTTTGTTGCAGTTCTTGCCGGAACTCGAGTGACAGAGATCGACAAGACCAGCTTCCCTAGACCTCTAACAGCCCGATCCACAGTCCCAGCGAATCTGAGACCCGTGGAGGCGACGTGGAAAAACTATGAAGCGCTGACCGTGCAGCTCCCGAGGCACCCTCGAAGCTGTGCATTGGGGTTTGAGAAGCCCCAGCCCCGAGCAGCCTGTGCACCGAAGATCTCCCCTCCACACTCATCGAGTGCTGCGTGGGGCCCTTTTGCATTTTCCTGCTCGACACATTGGTACGGTCGCTTGCCAGTTGGCTAGTGGCCCCAGAACCGATGAACTTTGAAATTTACACTGCTAGTCTGGTTGCCCCAGACTGGCCCTCGCTCCCCTGAAAAGGAGCCACCACTCTGACCTTGCTGGTCCGAGTAAGAAGTGATCTTCGAATCCTGCGTGGGTTGCATTTGCCATGGTCTGTTAGCTCTGATCTGGAAGCCGACACCGCCGACAGCGAGAGCTTTTGTGGAACTGCTCGTGCTCCACTCCTGGTCATTGTCGATGCCCCAGAGTCCACGTGGCAGACTCTATCCCCTCTGCTTTCAGGTACTCTACATCTTTGATCCACCCTTGGATCCAACCGGACTCTTTTCTCCTGGCCGCCTGCAGCATCTTCATCTCCAGGCTCCATAGATCTACACGACGAAACCCGACACACTTTGGCACCTATGCACCCGCTTCCTGTGGGTGAGGTAACAAACTAACACCGGTGCTCCTGTAGGGGTTTACACCTCTAGTGTCCTAGTTTTAAGTGTGGTAATTCTAGTCCAGTCAGAAGACTTCCAAAACAGTAACTCGATAACGTTTACGCGCCACTGACTGGCCTCTCCAGACTTCATCACTGCTAGTCCCGAGTAGTCCCAGCGATTCACAACACCCTAGGCCTTACCATTGTTCAAGAGGTGGTACTTATACCACTATTTTAGTATATGGTTTGAGTGGCCACCGGGCCTATCCAAAATCGTGCAACTTTTGAATGTTTAACTGTGCTTTTGTTTAAACGCTTGTGCCTCTGCACTCATAAAGAGTACAGAGGATTATTCTAGTAATAAATACATATATTTTTATAATATATAACTTGTGTGGTGTCCTTTCATTTGATATTACAAGATTGCATATGGTAAAACAGCTGGCTTCACATGCCCTCTTGAGTTTAGACTAAGACTGCTTAGTCCATGCTACCCCTAGGATAGCTTGTCTATAAGGTTGACTTTACAACCACCAACATAAGGGATAGTTTGGACTGATACAAGGTGCCCACAGAATTGTGGACATCTTTCATCAGGCCAACTTCTCACAGTACCATACACCCTGACACTTGTATGAATGTTTTCACAGTCCACAAAAATGTCACATGGTTACGAAATGAAGTACTAGACTTTCAAGGATTCAATGTCATTGAATATTTTAAGTGTTTCCAAGAGCGCAATATCAATAAAGATAAAGTTATGTCCGTTCCTATGATAAATGCAATAGCTAGTTTCTGTATTGAAGAGTCAGGGAATGTTTCTGTCGGACAGAGTCATTATAATTATACCTATCAATTGAATAACACTAGTAGTCCACCCTTGCGACACCTCCGAATGTATATTTTATCTGTGGGGAAGAAGCTTATACTTGACTCCCTAGGGGGTGGTCTGGCTGGTGTTCTCTCTCTTTCCTCTTGCCTCCTGTTTACCTTGCGCCGTCCACTTACCACAAAGACCATAGGTTGCATCGCAGGGATCTTTCCGTGCATCGAGTTAAAGGTGTTGTTAATACAGATGATCTTGATCAATCGGATACCCCCCCTACACCAATTCACCGATATAATGAAGGGTATTCTGCTGTTCTGAGGTCCCATGTTTAATAGCCGCAACATATGTCACCTTGCCAGAGTAGCTGAAGGAGTCATCAACACTACTGCTGGTATATTGACTAATATTACAGCTGAGCTCCAAGCTATGAGACTCATTTTCCTTCAAATGTCATTCTAGCTCACAAGGGTGGAGCATGTTGCGTCATCGGCAGCAGTTGCTGTATGTACATACCTGATAGTGCCCCAACAGTATATTCTGCCATACAGAAATTACACAGACTTGCCTCAGAGGTCTATCAAGAAAATGGTTCATGGTACACTGTGGCTCTGGGGCCTGCTGACTTCATGGGGTTAGAAGATATTTCTTGTCCTTATAGCTATTGCAGGGGTCATCTTTACCCGTTGTGTGTGCATCAATTGCCTCCCCACCTGCTGTACATATTGTGTGAGTAAACTCATCCCCAGCATCACGCTGCCCAAACAGGATAATAAGTACTCCCCCATGATGATGCAAGAAATTCAGTCAATTATATTGATAGACGAGGGAATGTTCGAGTATTAAATAACATTTCTTTCATGCTGGCATTCTCTATATTTTCGTTTTGCAATATGAATAACTATGTAATTCTCCTTTTCCCCCTTAGAATTGCAAAGACCCTGCCAGATAGCAATAAACCTTACAGCCACATATGCTAAAAGGAGGGTCTGTTAGGTTTCAAATTCCCCTTCCCATTGTGCACTTACACATGCTATATTAGGTTAGCAATATGTGGCTAAATAGACACCATTTGTATTTACGTTATGCAACCCACTGAGTTATCCTTGCAACACGTAGGCTTTAGTTAGCTTGGGTGACCCCATTTTGTATTTTGCAATCACTAGAAGACTGCTTGGGCTGTGCTGTGCTTGTAACAGGCCTTATTTCTCTTCTCACTTGCTTCAGCAAAACACTGTACTTCGTTATTATTTTCTCTCCTCCTCAAGGCTGTAATCTGACTTGCTAATAAACTGATATTCTTTCTCTGCATTCCAATCTTAATGTGTAGCTCTGCTCTCATGTTACGAGACGCTGAGACCCGGCACAGTGGCCTTGGAGTACTGATAGGGCGCCCATCTGGCAGGTATTAGCTCATCTCTCTGTACCTACTTTGTTCATGCCCGGCTCAAGCTGGTAACTTTCAATTAGAGGCGTGGCCAAATTCTCCACAAGGGTTAATTATGTATT
This sequence comes from Lissotriton vulgaris, assembly GCF_964263255.1. Classification (NCBI taxonomy): domain Eukaryota; kingdom Metazoa; phylum Chordata; class Amphibia; order Caudata; family Salamandridae; genus Lissotriton; species Lissotriton vulgaris. The sequence continues at coordinate 617,045,690 of NC_141696.1, forward strand.
AGCGTACCTTGGGGCATCAGTCCCCTCGGCAGACATCGTAGGGTGAATGCTTGACTGAGCTACTCTGCAGAGTGTATTCTGAATAAAGTAAGTTTGCCTTCTCTACTGTCTGACCGACTCTTCATTTTGGGTAAGGCACAGCAGGTGGTTGTATATAACCTGTGTGGCCCTAGAGGGCCCGTCCTTCACTCCCTATTGCCCACTGAGTATAAAATACTCAGCAAAATACTAGCCCTCCGCCTCCTACCTTGTCTCCCAAAACTAATTCAAATCGACCAATGTGGATTTTCCCTGGTCGTAAAACATGCCTAAATATTAGACATTTGGGTTAGATCATGGAGACAGCATCTGAACTCTCCTGCAAAACTGGATATATTTCCCTCGACCTAGAGCAGGCGTTTCAATATGCTAAACTGGAAATACATGCTGGCAACCATGAAAAGATATGGCATTCTGAGAGGGTACTTGAGTTGGGTCGAACTTTTGTACACTACCCCAACTGTCCAAGTCCGTACTGGCTCCCGTATATCCCGCTCTTATCCAGTAGCAAGGGGAACAAGACAGGGCTGCCCCCTGTCACCACTATTTTTTGTTTTAACACTAGAATGCCTACTCTTCAAACTCCAAAGAGAGGCTGTGGGCATGGGGATCCAGCTAGGACAATCAACACATGTGGTGTTAGCATTATGCCGATGACCTCATACTTTATATGAAGGACCTAACAGGAGACAGTGAATATGCGTAGAATAGGTTCTAACAATTTGAACGGGTTTCGGGGCTGGCAATCAACGCTAACAAGTTGCATGCATTCTTTATGCAACATAGAGAAAATCCAGACCCTATCAAAATTTGAGATCTTACCTCATTAACTGCCCCAGAAATTTAGGCACACAGATATATAGAACTTTTCAGGCCCTGTTAGAAGTAAACCTGATGAAAGCAACCAGATCATTACGGGCCCGAATCTCTTTCTGTACATCATTACCTCTATCAGTGATGAGCAGAATAGCCATCCCTTAAAGGGCGATGCTCCCACGACATTTACATTTCTTTACTAATCTGCCAATATTGATTCCAGCCAAAATCTTCCGAACACTAGACTCCCTCCTATCGGAACTCATCTGGGGAATGGACGTAAGAGGGTGAGTCTTGCAAAATTGCAATTGAGGCCTGAAGAAGGGGGAATTGGTACCTCTGGCTTTCGTGCATATTGTATGGCTACTCAGCTTCAATGGCTGACATATTGGCTAGCTGGACATAACCTACACAAGATTGGCTACACACCACAAATGCTTAATCAGGGAACACTCCATACACTACTACTTCCTCACACTAGACTACCGCTCACCACTCCCCCTTTGCTTAAAACAGCTCTACTATACTGGAGACTGACTCTACAATATACCAAATGAATTCCCCCATACTCCTCTACATCCCCCTGCTCGGGATACCCACTGCGACTGACCCAATTACTAGATTCAGGATTTCCCAATGGTCACAAGAGGGAGTGACAACGGTAGGAGCACTATTCATAGACGGTACACTAGAGGACCATGAAAACTTCACCCACAAGCAAGGTGTCCCTCAAACATTGTTTGTACTACACACCACCATCTCCCATTATATTAAATGATGCTGGTCTCCGGATGGGAGGGAGCCTACTACCCACAAACTAGTACATGCAGTACATTTAATGGGCGAGGTACGCCACCTAACCCTCTGGTTATACAGAGGCATCAGGGCACAAGCGGGAACATTACTCACACCCCTTCGATAAAAATGGACGTGGTATTTGGGCAGGGAACTAACTGATAAGGAATTGGCTTCCGTACTGTAAATTCCCAAGAGAGAGTCCAGAAACGCTAAATTCAAATATATACATTATATGATCCTACATAGGGTTTATTTTACCCTGCACCGCCTCAATTGTATATACCCAGATGCACAAGTCCCCCGCCCTCAATGTCAGAAGCCTGAAGCAAATGTGTTGCATATGCTGTGGGAATGCCTGCGCTTACTGGGATTCTGGCACACAATAGTGTACCTGGTGGAGGAAACGACGGGCACCTCTGTTTGGACAACAGCAGAAAGCTGCCTACTGGGGCTGCACTGTCGCTCGAAAGGACATAAAGTACGGTATAGATTTGCAGATGTGGCTATTCTCATAGTGAAACGTGCCATCACAATGGGGTGGAAATCAGCCCTGCCCCCTATGCCACTTACCTGGCACGCAGAAATTACTTGCTGGAGGAGATCAGAGAGTGCTATTATTAGAAAAGAAGAACTCAGCGGGTTGCGTAAAATACCCATTTCAATGGAATGGGATCAGATGCTAGAAACATTAAAGACTGCGGACCCATTAGAGCCCACTGTTCCCCAAACTATAATAACACCACCCCCTCTGTTGTGGTCTGAACAACGGAGTCCTTAAGGCACCATACATTATACAACTTCTACCCAGTAGGACCTAGTAGACATATGCCGTAGCCAGAAAATAATACTCATCAATGAGAATACATAACCCTAACCCGGGATTCAATTTACTTGGGTGAGCCAGGAAAATGGGTGGGGGAAGGGAAGATTCAAAGTGGGGTTTGTTAGAATATATATGTTTGGATCATTGTATAGCAGTAAACCAAATATTTAACGGCTGTATATATAACACAGCAAGTAAAGTAAAATGGGCTGCAGTGCTGGAGGCACTCTTGTGGCTTCACACACAGTGATGACCTTTGACTACCATTATTTTAACTGACTTTAGTGTGTTATTTTATACTAGCCTGGATGTACGATGTCCTGCATATGCCTGCTTCTCTTACAGGTTTATTTCTTGTAATCTTGCTGTCTTTCAGTGGGAGCTGTCACGAGGTAGGACTGCCTTGCCAAGAATAGAACGTGTGGGTTGTGCATTTGAAAGCATGAAAGAGAGAGAGAGTTGTGGAATGTAATTTTTGGTCTCGAAGTGCAGTGTTGTGGGCAGTGATGCACAGATGTGCTCGGTGTTGTACATTGAATGATGATGTGTGTGAATCTTTAAGCAGTTGTGCACAGTTGTGCATTGTGCTGTACACTGATGAGAATTGTGAAGTTCTTACTATTGGCTTTGACATGGCATCATGTCATCCTTTTTCCTGGGTTTGCCTTGCTTCAGCTTTTCTGCGTGCACAGCAGCGCTTGCAAGTTGTTTGGGTTATGAGAATTATGAAGTTCTTACTATTGGCTTTGACATGGCCACAAGTAAACCTTTTTCCTGGCTTTGCCTTGCTTCAGCTTTTCTGCATGCACAGCAGTGCTTGCAAGTTGTTTGGCTTATTCACGTTAAAGGATTGCTTTTTGTTTAATGTACTCTGGAAGGCTCAGCAAGCTTCTTCAAGATAAAGGCTGGATCCTGCGAGAAGGGGACATGAAAACTCCTTCCTGCCATGTGAATGTTTGCATAAAACCTGGCCAGTTACTGTAAGATTCCTCTGGCCCAGGGGAGATCTTTCTCGAACCTTCTAGCATGTTTAAAGCTGAGTGTTGCTAAATCAGAAACTAGGAAATAGGAATTTGAGTGGGGGCGGAAGCGTCTACCTCAGAGTGGAACCCTGGTTGCTGAAGCTCTCAAACCCTGACTGTTTTAACTTCTCCAGTCAGGAGTGGGTGAGATGCGGTGTTTGCACCAGGTGATGTATTGATTTTTGGTTATTGCATTGTGATGCTTGGCCAGTGGCTTTGATCATTTGGGGTGTTTTCTTTGTGATGTAGGAGTGAGTTGAGGTACACATCCAAAGTTATCATCTGATGTATATATTCCGTAGCGGAATTACCTTTGAGTGGGAGAATGAACGCGCACTAGCGCACAAACGGCAAATTCGCCTTAAGCGGGAAAACTATTTGCTGGCTTAAAAGGCACTCGGGACGCTGGGATCTCAAATCGAAGGAAACAGCTGTCCCATACATGTAAAACAAAGGCTCAATAGCGCAATTAGAGGTTTCACACAGCAGCGGTAAAAAACCCCGGGCAGACTGACACGGAACGAACAGTGCATCACTCACTCGTTTCAGGAGCGCCGTCTGTCACTTGCGAACTTGTTCTGCCCCTGCCAACCAGACTAACAAACCGATGTCTGAAACGGCAGAACCCATTTGAGAACTGACTTGTTCTGGGTTACCAATCAGGGGCCTCAGGGGAACACACCTCCTTAACTGATAGGCCAGTGTAACCATGACACCGCTAACATGTAAGCAAGCACCGAAAACGGAGGCTTTCTCCCGCCAGTATGATTAACTACCAATTAATGTGATATATAAAGGACAGAATGTTGAAACTGTACTATTCAGGAATATGTTTATATATCTAATGTGTGCCTATGTAAATAAAATAAGAAACAAAGAAATGTATTGTAAACTGCCAGAAAATTGAGTGAACATGTACAATTGATGGGGTGTAACATGTGATTACCATGGAAACTAATGAGTGCCAATTGAGAATGACCATTATGACACATGTGAGAGTTTAAACATGTATAAAAGCGTCATTTTGTTTAGTCAGATGTTAGTGAGCAAGGCGGAGGTTGCCGCCGAAACGCGTCTGAGCAGAAGTTGATATGAAATAAAACTCTTGAACTAAGATACACGGAGTCAGCGCCTTCTTGGATGGTGAAGTTTGGTGTGGTATTAATACTAAGGGCTGGAGTCCTGAAGCCCTACGCTGACCCTCCTCGTTCTGGCTGCACTGTGTCGTAAGGACAAACCTGTGGTGAACTTTTGGAAAAGGAGAGACACACAGTGCCCCCCTGGATCTGGAATAACGAAAAGTCCCGAGAAACCTGTGAAAACACCTGAGACTGGCATCCCTGAGATTGACGGTCGCTGGAGGGCAGTCGGAGATTTCGGGTAAGCCGTGACTCGGTGCGATTAATGGGAACGGGCGGAAGGGAGTGATCCATTGGGAGAGTGAGCCTTAGTGTGGTGGTACTACACGGGCAGTGTATCTGTACAAGTGCATTATTCATTAATCAATCAACATGGCTGCTGAGTGGGAAAAGGAAAGAGAGGAGGCTGCACTGGACATATTTAATGATACAGACACAGGGAAAGGCAATAAGTCCAAACAAAATGCTCAACCTGAACCAAAAGAGAAAGATGAGACCAAGGCATTATTAAATGAATTGGAAAAACTTCGCAAAAAAGAAGTAGCCAAGTGGTGGGAAGTCAAATCATTATCCAGGTATCTAGATGTGAATAGAATACCGAGGGGATTGAGAATATTGGTGGCACCCACCTATGAAGACCCCGACCCTGAAATGCTGCAAATGTGGGCAGAAAACAGTGCCAAATCGTCGGAGAACATGTTAAAAATTCTGATAAAATTTGCAGCAAGCGACAGGGCAAAAATGATAACGCGGATTGAGGAAATCCTAAAAGAACTAGATACTAAAGACAACAAGGATGAAATTGCAGAAAGAATGAAAGAAATTCAAACGAGAATAATCAAACATGAGGAAGAGATCAAAGAGAGGAAAGCAATCAAATTTCAGAGGGACAGGAATGACTATCTGAATGGGAGAATATATACCTTTGCAAAGAAATTCGACCAGATTAGAAAACAACCCCTACAAAAAACTCAAAATGATCAAATGGGGGGGGCAGGCCAAAGTGAAACTGAGTTTAGTTCAGAATATGAAACTGATAACGAAAGCAATCAGGGTGCGGAAGGTCCAACACCAACTCCAGCTGAAGAGCTAGCTTTTTTACGCCTACAACGCCTCAGAACATTGCGCCCAAGAAGTACACTGACTCAGGGAACAGGGCGAGGCACGAACAATCAGACACAAAAACAAAAACAAAAAGCAGGAGACGGAAAGATAGGAGATGGGGAGCAACAGGCTCAAAAAACAGAAAAACAGAAACAAAAACAAAAATACAGATCCAACAGGCGCCGATGAATATTACAGAAAAAGACAACACAGTAATAAACCTTTCAAACATGGAGCTGACCAAAGACGAACTTGAAATCTTGTCACTAGGCCTGACCTATTGCAGTGATACAAACTTTGATTACACACAAACAAGGATTGATCTCTTCCTCTATGTAAGAAAACTAAAACTGCAAAAGTATTTCTACAATGTCAACGCAACCGCAACAGGGGCAGGATTGAGCAGTGAAACAACGAATACACTGAATGTTGAACATATGGAAACACTACAGAACCTAATTGACTTGGAAATGGAGAATGAAGGTATGAATGAGGAAATCACACCCAGTGGGGCAGCAATGAGTTCGGATATTAACATCTGGCAACCAGTGAAAACCGGTTTCAAACCAAAATCAATTTTTATGCCAACAATGCCAAAAGATGGACTGGATCTGTTTGCAGAATACGTAATAAAAGACCTGAAAGAACTCTCCATTTTAAGCACCAAGCAGAGATATAGGAAAAATGAAGATCAGAATAGAAAATACAATGCATTAATGGAGAAAATCAAATCCAGGCCTGACATCGTAGTAAGATGGTCCGACAAAGGTGGCAATATTGTACTCTGGCCATTGGAGATGTACAATGCGGAGGCACTTGCACAATTGCAAGACAGGGAGTGCTATACAAGGATCAGTCCAACCCATTTGGTAGGTATCCAAGAGAAGTACCATAATGAACTGTATAAATGGAGAGGAGAAGGCTTACTGAGCAAGAATGAACTAGAATTCCTCAAAACAGACTATCCAGTAACAGCACAACTGTACCTAATCCCTAAGGTGCATAAAAATGAGAAAGTACCTCCGGGTAGACCAATAATTTCAGCCATAGGAAGCCTCTTCGAGAATACGAGTGTATACATGACCACTTTCTCCAACCAGAGGTCAAAAAACTACCAGCATATATAAAGGACACGGGTGATTTCCTAAAAAAGATATTCGATGTGAGATGGAAAGAGAACTATGTATTCCTAACATTGGATGTCCAAGGGCTGTATACCAGCATTAGACACAAAGATGGACTAAATGCCATAAGACATTTTTTGGGAAAAAGACCTATTAACCAGTACAAGCATACTGCAATGATTTTGGAAATGACTGAGTGGTGTCTCACAAATAATACTTTTATTTTTGATAAATTGTTTTATAAACAGATCCAGGGTTCAGCCATGGGTACATGCTTCTCCCCCAGCTATGCGAATTTGCATATGGGCTGGTGGGAGGAGCAGGTACTGATGAACCTACACAAGGAGACATTGGAGAATAATGTAATTGTTTATAAACGATTTATAGATGACATTTTTATTTTGTGGGAGGGGAGTGTGGAAAGTGCCAATATCTTCACAGAACAGTTGAATGAGAACTCACTAAATCTAAAATTTACTTGCAATGCTAGTAAAGAAAGCATTCAATTTTTAGATGTGGAGCTATTTGTAGAGAATGGAAAAATACAAACACGCACGTACCGTAAGCCCACTGCGGGCAATACAATCCTCCACGCGAACAGCTTCCACCCAACACCACTAAAACAGTCGATCCCATATGCAGAATGCCTTAGGATGACTCGCAATTGCAGCACAAGGGAGGGGTTAACCAATGCAAAGACAAATCTCTTTTCTAGACTGAAAAAAAGAGGGTACACAGATGAGACATGCAAGGCTGCAGAAACAAAGTGTAAATCTAAAACCCGCCCTGATTTACTATTCACAAAAGAAGTGGAGTCTGCGACAACCACACCCGACAGACAACCACCCAGGCTAATCACAGGCTTTAATCGTCACCAAGCCAATCTTCGCAAGATACTCCGAAGACATTGGCCATTGGTTAAAAATGACTCAACCATAGGCAAAACAGTGGGTGAAAGACCACTAGTGTCCTTCAGGAAGGCAAAATCCATGCGACAACAACTGGTTTGCAATGCCCCAGAAATACCCAAACAAAAAGCCTGGTTTCAGTCTCAAAAAGGTTTTAAAAAATGCATGAAATGCAAAGCCTGTATCCATGGCAAAAACACTGTCAGCATCACAGTACCCTTCCGCAAACAACCCTACACTCTGAGGGATCACTATACATGTAAAACAGACCATGCTGTATATCTTCTAACATGCATATGTGGCAAAATGTACGTAGGATCAACCATTCACCCAGTACATGTCAGAGTGCTGCAACATCTCAGGGCAATAACCAATAAGGACCCAGCATATCCTGTAGCGAGACATATCCACGAAGTACATGGTGGTGATGCAAAAGGCTTAACATACTGCGTACTGGATAATGTCCCAAAAAATCTGAGGGGAGGCAATCGCAAACTTGCATTGCGTCGTTTGGAATCACGTTACATAATCTTACTTAATTCCAAAATCCCTGTAGGGCTCAATGCAGATGAAGCCTTAAGTGTACATATATAAAAGCAGTGTCCGCTTCCTCTTTCCCAAGTACCCTTTAACTTTTGGTAAACAGCACACGCGATAAATGTGAAAATTATCACTTATCTCATCACATAGTCATAGCTAAATCTTTGACTAGTTGGCACCAACTCACTCCCGAATGGCACATATGGCACACAGGCAACTCCATTCCGTAGCGGAATTACCTTTGAGTGGGAGAATGAACGCGCACTAGCGCAAAACGGCAAATTCGCCTTAAGCGGGAAAACTATTTGCTGGCTTAAAAGGCACTCGGGACGCTGGGATCTCAAATCGAAGGAAACAGCTGTCCCATACATGTAAAACAAAGGCTCAATAGCGCAATTAGAGGTTTCACACAGCAGCGGTAAAAAACCCCGGGCAGACTGACACGGAACGAACAGTGCATCACTCACTCGTTTCAGGAGCGCCGTCTGTCACTTGCGAACTTGTTCTGCCCCTGCCAACCAGACTAACAAACCGATGTCTGAAACGGCAGAACCCATTTGAGAACTGACTTGTTCTGGGTTACCAATCAGGGGCCTCAGGGGAACACACCTCCTTAACTGATAGGCCAGTGTAACCATGACACCGCTAACATGTAAGCAAGCACCGAAAACGGAGGTTTTCTCCCGCCAGTATGATTAACTACCAATTAATGTGATATATAAAGGACAGAATGTTGAAACTGTACTATTCAGGAATATGTTTATATATCTAATGTGTGCCTATGTAAATAAAATAAGAAACAAAGAAATGTATTGTAAACTGCCAGAAAATTGAGTGAACATGTACAATTGATGGGGTGTAACATGTGATTACCATGGAAACTAATGAGTGCCAATTGAGAATGACCATTATGACACATGTGAGAGTTTAAACATGTATAAAAGCGTCATTTTGTTTAGTCAGATGTTAGTGAGCAAGGCGGAGGTTGCCGCCGAAACGCGTCTGAGCAGAAGTTGATATGAAATAAAACTCTTGAACTAAGATACACGGAGTCAGCGCCTTCTTGGATGGTGAAGTTTGGTGTGGTATTAATATATATATATATATATATATATATATATATATATATATATATATATATCTTTCTGAACTCTTGCAGGATGTCCAGTATATTTGCTTGAGTCTTATTTCATATTATTTGCTGTTTGTTTATTCGTCAGTATTATTCATGCATTATATTTACCAAGTGTGTAATTATTGTTTGCAAATAAACATATATATCTCTTTGTGTATTTGAATCTTGTGCATTTGGCATTTGGAAAATCCTTTCCGTTAGAGAGCATTGTGTAAAATTAAACCCCAAGACTTATTCTACGAGAGAGAGTCCTTGCATTTTGTAAAATAAAACGTTTTTCTAAAGGTGCTGTGTTAAAGTCTTTGCTGTGCCGGGTGCTGGGCACAAGAAGTGTCACTACACTCTCCCAAGAGAGGCAATGGGAGTCAAGGTTTGTAGACAATGGCTTGCTAGAACAAGCATCTGAAATGTAATAGGTCTCTCATTTACGCAAGTTTGAGCTATTGGCATAGTAAATGACAATGCCTTTTGTCAATGCCTTTATGTTTTGGTTTTTAAAACATAGTCATTTACCATGCCAATATCTTAGGTCTTTTATTTGAGAGCGTTTATTGCATTCTAAATGCTTGAAGGCATTGCCGAGTTGCCCCCTTCTGTCTCACATAGGGAGCTCTTCAGGGTCTATTTGCTACGAGTTAAATAAACGAGCCTTATGGTCACAAGTGCACACTGAGATACCCTCCTACAGTAAGAGAAACTGATTTAAGAAAATAGTGCTTTTAATGCATGAATCTTTTCTGGATTCACATGCTGTGCATTATTACACCATCTAGTATTTGGGTTCGGAACTACTGCTGGGTCTCGTGGCTCAGTGGACTAATGCCTCCACTGCAGGTGCCTGTGTTTGACCTCATGGTCACAGGTTCAAATCCCGGCAGGTCCACTCAGCCTTTCATCCATCTGAGGTCGATAAAACGAGTACCATTGAGTTGGGTAATAAGAAACATCTGTTATTAAGCGCCAAGACACCTCTGGGTGAATGTGCGCTTTACAAATACACATGTTATCCTATGTAGTATTTTTTTTTTTGGGTGGGCATTGACATACCACCATTTTGTGTCCTTCTGTGATGGCGACGTGCTTCGTCTGGAAGCTCCTACCTTTTGTCGCCATCTTCAGATTCTTTTTTTCTGCCGTTGGGTCTGGATCATCACGGAAGGAGCTCCAAGGATTTGAAGAGAAGAATCCACAAAAATTGAAAAAAAATTAGTTCTATAGGTCAGTGAAACTTGCATTTGACTTTCCGGTCGTCGATTCCAGCATTCGGAGTATGCCAAAAGGTGAAAACAACAACTTCGACAAACAACCGGAGAATGTGCAAGGGGCTCCCTTAGCAAAGTAATGGATAAGACGCCGGTCAAGTTCTGCAAGCATTGCCCGTCATCATACTGTGGGGAAGGGCGCCATTAAACCAAATGGCATGCTGCCAAACAGAAATTGGAACTTCCTGTGTTCGATACGGAGCGTACTCTTGAGGTACGGCAGCTGGAGTGTAGGTGTGAAAGACACCAGAAGTTCCATCAACCGCAGGAAACATGACCCATGAGTAGAATAACTCAAAAGGCTACGCTGCTTCAGCAGATTCAACAAAAACCACTGTCATGCCTTTTAACCCCTTCGATGCTGATGACGAGCTGAGCTTGTCATCAGCTACGGCGCTCGCATGCTGATGACGAGCTGAGCTCGTCATGTAACGCGGGGTTTTTGAAAAATCCAGCACACAGCGGGAAAACCGCTAGCGCGCAAGGGGTTAAAGAGACGTGGAAATCCTGCAAATGATTTCGCACAGTCACACAGCTGTGTACTGGGATATCAACCGCCATATCGACACAGTGTAAGATAAGTACAACGCAATGTAAATGCACAACAGGGTAGTAATTCAAAAGAAAACCGTATTATATTATCAAGCTTGAATAGACCTATGTAACTATAAGTAAGTTTATCCCTAAACCTCTGTCATCCGGAAACAATAGTGAGGGGGTCGTGGACTAATACAAGCACTATTAGAGAGTCTCACAATAAGACCACACTCGTTGGTGGCACAACAGAAGAAGAAGTTCCCTCAATGGCCACAATTTTTCATTACAGGTATGCATCACATGATTTATATTAGAGGTGACAGATACACAACAGACTTTTTATTTTATTCAAAAAATATACGAAATTTTTAATTTTTTGTTTTTAGCTTTCAAGTTTATATATCATTCATTTGAATTAGAATTCATGAAAAACATGTAATCACAATATTAACATTTCAAAAATAATTTCATGGTTCATACAAAAAAAGAAATAAAGTGACAATAGCTATATGTGAAAAAAACAATTTATACCAATACATATGCCCCTGATATCACACAACCAATCACAACAAACTAACACATTCATACTCTCATTACATACACATCCACAACGTCTGAAAAAGGAATCTGGGTATTAATCAGCAGGGAAACCCCTGCCAACTAACGAGTCTCAAAACTGAGTGTGAGACCCCGCACTATGGTCGACGCGCGTTTCGGCGGCCATGGCCACCTTCCTCAGGACCTCTTCCAGGCAGTCAACACCCACATGAACAGGGGACCTAAAAAATGTAGTGAAAAAAAATATATATACACTGTCACCATAGATATTCTAAAAACAGGGAAAAAAAACCAAACCAATATACAAAAGTTATTTACATAGTTAAAAAACTTTTTGGACACTTGAGCTCTACATGCGACACAACACAACCCGAATCCTCAGTGGGTGTACATGAATCCTAGTTTATGGAGAACTGAAAAAACATTTAAAGAGTACTAAATACAAATACTGATGCATCTTACTCAATGGTCTAATAGTATGACATACAGTTCAAAAAAGTAGAGAAGACAGGGGTCAAGAAACCAGGCAAGTTCAGTAATAGTTGGCATACATCAAGATACATAATGGATGTCCAATTACTTACACTTAAAAACCATTAATACTGCTTAATTCCCAAAGAGCAGTGTCACCGGCATGAACCACGTAGAGAGGTAACTCAGAAATTTATCAATATCTAAAAAAGGGGCGAGCGTACTAAATAAACTGATAAATGGAATAAGTGAACAAGCAAGTTATGCTTCCAAAAGATGTGCATGCCTTACCTATATTTGTAATGTGGGAGTCTCTATAGATGTCCAACAAAATGATAGGGAGGTGATGTCGCAAATCCAAAAGAGCAACTTGTGATCTGTTATTCAACTGAAATAATAAATAGCAACAAGGAAAAGAAGATATAATAAAGTCCGTATGTATCCTCAAAGTACCATCTAGTACTAATAGTGTGTTACCTATACGAGGGACCCACCTTAAGATCAAGTTTATTATTCTGTTCTATGTCCCCGTGTAACTACTTTCGATTGTATTGTATTATTGAGAAGAGTACAGGTGGACTGCATCTCATATCCTCAGAAGACCTAAAGAAATAAAAAAAGAGATGAAATCTCAATCTCTCTATGCACCGTCAGATGATACAGGAACCAAAATCTACAAGGGACTAGTTCACTTACGGGGAAGATTTAGAAAGCAAGATATTAGACACACGGACAGTATCAATGCCTTCAGAATGTGCAGATTCAAACAGAAAGCAGCTACCTCCGTTAGTCTATTCTTATCGAGCATTCTCAACAGTATGTACGCACATGGGCAAATAGAGAATACTTGTACGCTCACTACACTTATTAATAGATGTTATCAGATAATATAAATCACTTTTAGAGGGGGGGAGGGTAAGACATGTAAACGTTTGGTCAAGCGCGGCATAATTAACGACTCCAGGGCGTGCGGGTTCAATCAAAAAGCGGCTGCCTTCGTAGGTTTATCCGTGTCAAATATTCTATACATGTTGACGCCTATGAGTTAGTAGAAAAATAATCACTGCCCTAATGCATAAATATTATTGGCTAACGAAAGTAACTATTAAGCAGAAAGAAATATTAACCATGCAAGCGTGTGGACAAGCGCGGCGCAGTACAAAGTATGAAGCATAATGCTGGTCGCGTAAGGGAAATGGAAGAAGGAGGTCATCTCAAATGCATATATCTACTTATTGCAGCCTCGCACGAAGTGCGGATCAATGTAGACTAAGCGCCACCGGACATGTTTTTAAAATATCGCGAGACGGCGGAAGTCTCGCGATATTTTGACAAATTGTCGAATGTTGAATAATTAAAATAAAGAGAGGACTCCCGATTACAATCTTTACAAGCAATCGCGGGTCTCCCGGTTTTAAAATGCCAAGAGGTCAAAACAGGCGCCATGCTGAAGAGATCTGATCAATGCCGATACAACGGGTAATACATCCTGCAGAAACACAGTTGTATATGATAGGAAACCACAACATTACCTTGTCTATAAAACCCATTAAGTTCCCATTTGTATTGATGATAAAGCGAAAGTAGGAAGGGGGATAGACTTTCTTATCAAAAGATGTCAATTCGTCAAAAAATGACGAAAAGCGAGGTATGGCCATTTAGAGGGAAAAATAAAGACGAAAGTGGCAATAGGGAGAGGTAAGGATAATATTACAAAATAAAATGACATCACTGCATCTAGTATGTAAAAAATACCTAACGAGTGAGTGTCTCACTAGAGACAGATAAGTTCTGGTACTGCAGACATTAACCTGTGGACAACACTGACACATACGAGAGCAGGGCATAATAGTCCTTAATAAATACACAGTATCAAGGCTGAAATAACAGAGAGCGACTGTGTGGTGTAAATTGGGCACTATTTTGTGATATACCATGAAATTTCCTCATTCAGACCACGTTTGACGCAGTCTAAGTGATATATCCAAAAAGTTTCACGTTTCTTGTGTGTTGTTTCTATGAGTTGACCTGATCTTGACTGCACTTTCTCTAAGATTGACCATTTAATGTCTTGCTCATTGTGGTTCATTTTCAAAAAATGCTCAACTAGCGGTGCCATCATTCTCTTTGTTCTGATGGCAGATTTATGTTCGCTAAAGGGTGTGCGAAATTCACGGCCAGTTTCTCCTACATATGCCAACCCACAACCACAGAATAGAATATAAATTATGTTACTGCTACAGCAGTTTGTCAGATGACGAAGTTTAATTTCCTTGTCATTATATTCAATGGTCTCAGATGTAATTGCTGAGTCGCAAGCATGACACGAACCACATCTGTGGTTTCCCAAAATGACAGGAAGTCCCGTAGTGGAACGTTGGCCATCTGAAGGAGACCTTTTGGTCTGGCGAGTATGCACCAGCATATCCCGCAAGTTCTTATTTCTTCTGTATGCTAGTAAGGGTAGAGGCATAGAGGGAACATGCTCGTCTGCATTCAGGATTCTCCAGTTTTTGTTTATAATGTTCCTGATCTTGAAATTCAGGGTTGAATGATTTATAACACAGGTAATCCAATTGTGTTTCAAGCGATTGGACCCTTGTAGTAAGGCTACTCTATCATAGTACTTAGCTCTTTTAAAGGCGTGTCATACTAGCCGATGGGGATAACCTCTCTTGAGTAGTCTATCTTTAAGCTCATCTCCATATTTGTGGAAGGCAGCCATATCCGTACAGTTACGGCGAATCCGTAAAAATTCCCCAAATGGGATGGATTCCCTCTGACAATTGGGATGGTAACTGTCAAATTTTAGGATAGTATTCTTGGCTGTAGGTTTCCTGAAAAGGCTAACTTTCAATTGTCCGCTGGTGCCCTCAATGCTGATGTCCAAAAAGTCAACCTTGTTGTTATTATGGTTTACTGTGAATCTGAGATTTGGGTCACTGGCATTGAGCCAGAGAACGAACGCTTCCAACATGACAACTGATCCACTCCAAATAAAGAAAGTATCATCTATAAAGTGTTTCCAAATAGATATATTTTCAAAAAATGGGGCCAATTCATTGTAGATGTTACGTAGTTCCCATTCACCCATACACGCATTAGCAACACTGGGGGCACAAGATGCTCCAATTGAAGTGCCTTTAATTTGTTTATAAAGAGAGCCATTATACTCAAAGAAGTTATTCAAAAGAACTACTTCGAGGCATTGTAAGATGAAAACATCGTTGGTGGCACCATGTTGCAAGGATCCTGCCCATACACAGAACTGTGCACAGAGACCTAGGACATCGGTGAATTGTGGTGTGCACAGAAACTCACCTCAGTGCCTAGAAAAACCCCAACCAGCTAGCGTCAGTGTCCCATTAGCTCTTCGTCCTATAGCAAAGCAACCAATGATTAGACAACCTAGAACATGCAACTTAGTACAAACTGTTCCTGTCCATGTGCCTCTCTCACTTCTGCCCCTCCCACCAAAGACGATGCCAACACTGATCCAGTCAGGACTCTTAAGGCTTATTATTTGAATACCAGATCGGCGGTGGTTCATTCACATGAACTATCGGTGCTGTTAGATCTTCACGCACCGGATCTCCTCTTTTTAACGGAGACATGGTTCTGTGATGACTCCCTACCTACGCTGCTAGCCACTCTGCCTGCTTCTTACTACGCCCTTCGAGCGGATCGCTCTCCTGGCAGAGCGGGGGGCGGCGTTGCAGTCATTGCCCGATCTGACCTTCCATTTCAACTGCTCTCTCTCCCCGATATTGCTACCACTGAGTATCTCGCTATCCGTACTACGTCCACTTCCCCCCCTCTCACCTGTGTGCTCATTTATCGTCCTCCCCAGTCACCTCTACGCTTTCTCCCTAATTTCCAGGAGGTACTAGCCACCCTCGCCGTTAATAATTCCTCTGTGTTACTACTGGGCGACTTTAACTTCTGTCCCTCTGACCCTGCAGAGTGTCTATCTTCCAGAGAGTTCTCAGACACACTGTTATCTCTTAATTTTGTCTCCCATGTATCCTCCCCAACTCACGTCAAGGGCCATGTCCTGGACCAGATCTGGTCCTTGAACTGCCCTGTTGACTCCCTCTCTATTTCTCCCTGCACTTGGTCCGACCACCATCTGCTTTCTTTTTCTCTTCCTCTTAGTTCTACACTTAGGGTCCCCCTTCCTAAAAATGTTTGGGTCCGCTCGTGGAGCAGAATTGACCCGGCGAACTTGTCTGCCCTTTTAAGTGCTTCCTACCCCGCCCTTCACGGTCTGTCCACCCTGGCTCAGGCTAACACCATTGAACAGTGGCTCTCTTCCGCCAGCGAGTCTATCGCTCCCTTGAAGCGATTGACTTCCAAACGGGAGAAAGATGCCAATCGGTGGTTTACCGATGACCTGAAATCCATCAAACTATCGGTACGCCGTGCTGAGAGGGCCTGGAGGAGAAACTACTGTCCCATCTTAAGAGCTGATTTTACCACTCTATTAGCCCAATATAAGAATGCTATTTTGGCCGCTAAAACAGCCTATTTCTCCTCCAAGATCCTCACAGCCGAGAACCAATCTAGGGAAATTTTCTCGATTGTTCAGAACCTAGCCTTTTCAAATCGCACCTCCCTTAAGCCCTCCCCCTCCCAGGCCCTTTGTCACTCTTTGAACAGTTTTTTTATTGATAAGATCGCCACCATCAAAGCCAAAATCCCGCCACCTTCCCCGTCTTTTGTTGACCCTCAGTGCCCTCCCCCGCAAGGACAATTAAATACTCTTCCCCCCCTGACTAAGGAAACCTTTACATCACTAATCCCCCTTGTAAAATCTGGCTCTCCTCTTGATACTTGTCCCGCTCACATACTTCGTCACATTTACACCACCTGCCCTGATCCCCCCCTTCACTTTCTTAACAGCTCCCTTTCTCAGGGAGTTGTTCCCAACCCTTTGAAATCTGCTATTATTTTACCTATCTTAAAGAAGCCTGGCGCGGACCCCTCGATCCCTGCCAATTATCGCCCCATCTCTCTCCTACCATTCTTGGCTAAGGTGCTCGAGCGCCATGTCACCAGGTCTCTGAGCACCTTCGTTGAAGAGAATGGGGTATTGGCTTCCCGTCAGGCTGGCTTTCGCCCCGCACACTCCACGGAGTCCGTAGTCCTTTCGGTCCTTGACAACCTCAGGGAGGGGAGGGACACCAATCAATTCCAGGCATTAGTCCTCCTCGATCTCTCTGCCGCCTTTGACACGGTGGATCACACCATCTTACTCTCCCGTGTCGGGGCGGCGGGGATCGGGGGTACGGCCCTGGTATGGTTGTCCTCCTTCCTGAGGGACCGCACCCAGGCGGTTTGCCTGGGTGACTTCTCTGCGGACTTGCGGAAGGTTCAGTACGGGGTCCCCCAAGGTTCCTCTCTCTCACCTCTTCTGTTTAACCTTTACATTTCTCCCCTTATTTTTTCTTTAGAACAAATGGAGGTCACCGTATATAACTATGCGGATGATCTCCAACTTGTTTTCAACCTCTCTTCATCTTCTGCCTCTATTTCTAATTTCCAGTCTACTATGATTTTTATCCGGGACTGGATGGATTTCAACCACCTGAAACTCAACCCCGACAAGACCGAGTTGGTGTTGACGGGTGGTTGCTCCAGTCCCTGGTCTCCACTTTTTTGGCCCCCTTCCCTTGGTCTCCCTCCGGTCCCCTCTACCTCGGTCAAAACTTTAGGCATCAAACTCAACTCTCACCTCACCCTTCACTCCCAGGTTAGCTCTGTGGTTTCTTCTTCCTTTCTTTCTCTCCATACCATCCGCGAGGTCTCTCGATTTTTCACCTTCGAGGCCTTGAAGCTGATCGTCCTGGCGATGGTCATCTCCCGCCTGGATTATGGCAACGCCCTATATGCAGGCATACCTGCATATAGTCTCAGGCGGTTGCAGATGATTCAAAACCAGGCGGCTCGGTAGGTCTTTAACCTTCCCAAATCCTCACATGTCACTCCCCTCCTGAAAACCTTACACTGGCTCCCGGTTCGGGAACGTGTCCAGTTCAAGCTTGCGACCATCACCTACCAGGCTCGACTGGGCACGGCCCCAGCCTTCATTTCCTCGGAGATTGTCCCCTACCTTCCAGCCAGGGAGCTCCGATCTTCTTCCAAATTTCTGCTGACAGTTCCCCGGTTTCGTCGGAAAAAGTGGGGGGGTCAAAATTTGCGACCCTTGCCCCAGCTCTCTGGAATTCATTACCCTTGGAGCTTAGATCCCTTACCTCATATTCCCAGTTTCGTAAGAAACTTAAAGCTTATTTTTTCAGTAAAATCTTTATGTAGTTCCCTTTCCCCTGTCCTCCACCCTTTGTCCCTTGTGGAGATCTGCCAGTTACAGCGCCATGAAACCGCTGGTGAAAGAGCGCTATATAAAACTTTTAAAACTCAAACTCAAACTCAATGGTGGTAAGTGAGAACACTCTTTCTTTATACTCTCATACCAGTCCACAACTGGAGTAAAGAAGAGACACGGTAAGGTTAAAATATTTATTTTACCGACGTGATCTCAGGTGCAGTATTGTAGCCAACATAAGCAGACATATGATTAAAAATAATATGGTCAGCATTGTTACAATTCCATAAAACACAAAAGGAGAAAGCATATTATAATGCTGGTGAAAACAGGTAGTATAGCACCTAGTTATTACACCCTCCCTATATAGGAACTATGTTTTTAAACTACAGAAGGTCTCTTGGACCTGTGTGGGGGACCCCATTACCTTTCCACTCAGTAAGAGTAAATCACATCAGGATCAGCATGTAGCTCTCTGCATCCCTGGAAACGGAAAATCTTCCAAGTGTGTGAAATCATGGTGGCTGTGGTATAATAAAGGCGCCAGAATCTCAATGGGCTCACAACTGACTAATTGTTATGTCTAAAAGCGTTTCTCGGTCATGTCGAACAACATTTGAGGCCCGATGTAGGTCACCAAATACCGGTCGGTAGCGGCCGAATTCGGCCGTTACCGACCGGTATTTGGTGATTGAGATGTAGGGGCCATTATTTTACAGAATCGGTAAATTTACCGAATCGGTAAATTTACCGATTCTGTAAAATACCGAATCGGTAATTTTACCGATTCTGTAAATCCCAGATGTAGGTAGCACTGTTTACAGTGCTACAGGCCTTCAGAATTCGGTATTTTATCACCCAATACAATTGGGTGGTAAAATACCGAATTCAGGTGTACATGCACATCTGTGTATGTACACCTGTGCCATGTGACACACAGACATACCCTTAGGGCATGTATGTGTGCCACATGGCACACAAGCCTGGAATTGGGGTGCTACAGGATGTCACCCTTGCAGGATTTGGTATTTACCGATTTACCGATTCCGTAAATACCTAATCGGTATTTCCCATTGATTCCTATGGGCTTCAAGGCCCATAGGAATGAATAGGAATTACGGAATTGGTAAATACCGAATCTTACAGATTCGGTAATTCTAAAATAAGAATTACCCACATCTGCCCCCTTCCTAATTACCTACTCTTAAATACCGAATCGGTATGATTCGGTATTTAAGAGTAGGTAAATAGGAATTACCTACATCGGGCCCTTGGTCTGTTATGATAACATTGACGGCTTCAGCACTCACTGTGCAGACTAAGGGCACAATGTAAGTCTAGAGATGTTGAAAACAAACCTTTTATCATGTGTAGCCTTACACGAAGCCTAACTTACAAAAGCAGTTATGTGCAGTATAGTGTGCAAAAGTAAAATGGCGTTTAAATTTCTAATAAGCCATGCTAACATAACATGCATTCAAAGGAGGACTTAGGCCATACTACCGGAGGCAAGTATAGAAAGCCTCAAGCTGAAAAGTTCCTCGCAGAACGGGGAGGACGGGCGGGCGTTAAGGAATCTGAGGCGAGACTATGTCTCTACCAGCTACACTGTTACAGAAGGTAAGTAATTCTATCAGCTGATATCCAGCCACAGATTCCTTAACTTAGAATAGATACCAAAGCCATACCCATAGAGGAGGCAGGTCTGCGACTGAACCCCACCAAGTTCCCAAAAGTACTTAGTCATCCATAAGGTAACTTAACAGCACTGTTAACCTTGGGAACGAACCACAATGAGGACAGTAATGTTGGCACAATTAACCACAAGACCATGAGCTCTAAAGAGAATGGAAAGCCATGGGAGGCAAAAGCACTAGAACCCGTCAAGAACAGCATGAAAAATCCCCTTTGTGTATACCCGGTTGAGAAAAGGAAAACACAGAGCCAGAATAATCGTGGCAAAGTGAGAGTACATAACTTTAAAAAAGGAGATGAACCAACCCAGGGTTTGAAGGATCCACAGGATCCGAGGTGTCGACAGAAAGCAAAAGCCATTAACGGTTGACAAAGCAAAACAGTGGTAAAATGCACTGTGGAACCTGTACCCGTAAAAGCACATGGGGCAGCAGTAGCAATAGGCTGACCAAAACACAGTAAGTGCCAGCATGGAGAAGAACGGTGATATACTAGTGACAGACGTCATTAGCCCCTTTCCGCACTACCTTTGGCGGAGATCCGTCCGCCTATTGTTATCCTGAATAAAATGATTAGTCAAAAATTCCAAGTGCCTTTGTTTCAGTTGGTAATCTTCTTATTATTATGTTCTTTTTTTCAAAGTTCTTGTTTTTGCTTGTTTCAATAAAGAAATTTTTTTACATGATGTTTTTCATGCGAATTGTTCATTCTCTATTTTGATGAACGTACAAAAATTGTGCAGCAAAATAAAAAGTTATCATGTCCCAATGCATTTCGGGATGGAATCCCTTTGTCAGGGGTACATTTGATATGCTGCTTAGTGAAGTTTTAGCGTGCTGAATCTGTGATACGACAGATATTTTAAAAGAACCGTGTTAGAGAATCTCATTTTTTTCTCACGATGTGTGTGGAAAGAAGTAGAAGCTTTTTCTGTTTGGTACGTTACTTCTAGAGTATTATATCAAGATCCACAGGAATGCGAGATAGTTTTCTTCATGGGCCCAGATGGTCAGTGTAATAAATAACTATACATTCACAGTAATGGAACCGGAATGATGATTTACCATCCAGTTTGTGTGCTGGAAAATTTTGAAGCGGATGTCGCGTTGTGGAATGGTATCGAGTAGTAAGCTCTGGGCTGATTTTCGTGTTTGAAATTACGAGATACCTCCGTTGTAGCAGTAGTTATATATGAAAGGTTGCCAGGTATTCTTTACGACTTCAAACTCCAAAGTGGAGGTTCTGTGTCTGAGATACGGTGAATCTCGTCTGTGTCTTCGGCGTCTAGAGAGAGGAACCGCGTGGCAGAATGCCAATCCATGGCCACAAGATGCCGGTAGTACGAAAGTAGAAGACACGCCAGGACTAGGCGCTGTTGTCACAATATGTAAAGGGCAGATGACAAGCAGTTGAGCAACAACAAACAAGAGAGAAGATCGGATGGGACCTAAGCATGCCGTATGGACACTGGAACCATACGCAGTCAGTGAAGACTACCTGTAGGGTAGCATACCAGTTTAGAGGAACACAGCAGCAAGAAGGCAAGAAACAAATGGCCCAAAAAGGGCACCAGCAAGCCAGACACCACAAGAGCTGGTGGGTCAGGAACCACGGACACCGCATGAATGAAAGAGCCTGCATGAATCAGTTGTGTAAAAACACAGAGGAGATACGGAGCAGGAGGAAAAATGTTGAAACAATGAAACGGGACCCAACAAGAGTCTAGAGTATACTAAACATACTCACCGACATGCGGAAACTGAGTAGGACAATGTCCAGAGCAGTAAGTAAGAAAAAGAACTAGTCACTACATTTGTCCTCACTTTTGCCACTGTAAAGGATCCGGATCTCAAGGAGCGAGTATCCAGGGAAAACATGCCCCTTGAGAATGCACAGAATGAATACAAGCAAAAGCGTGGAAAGACTCATAAGGAAACAGAGAACATCTGTTAATCCACCATTTTGGAGGACAAACCCAAAGAGGCTGTACGTTCAAGTTGCCCAATAAAAACAAGAAGAAGCAGACCGCATAGCGACAAATAGGGTGTCATTTCTGAAAGATTTACCACAACAAGGTGTCTAACTAGGCTTGTGAGATAGACACCACACAGTATGGAACCCAAGCCAGGTTCCAGTGCAGTACAGACAGACCAACCCAACGTGCAATAGAGCAAGTTGTATGAGGAACTCTGTAGGAAGAGACAAGAGACTACAAGCAGACGTCCTGCTGGGAGACTCCATAGAAGCGTACCAAGGCAAAGGCAGAACCCAATGCAATGAAATACCCCACATAGGGTAAGGCTAATCCCTAGAAGGGACGTCCTCTTGGGCTAAGCACACATTCAGAGGACTGAACAGAAGAGAATCAGCCAAACTGCTGCGCCAAACAAACCTAGAGATGGCAACCTGGCCATGAACAGTAACCGGACACTATAAACCAACCTGAGCATTAGGTTTGACTGCCCGAAAATAAGGCAATCAGATTTATGGACGACCTGACAAGAGATGGAAGACCACTCAATCTGCGAGGGCGGTCAAAAAGATCAATTTCATTAAGCGAAAGATCTCTGAGTGCATCCCGAATATGATCTGGGAAGCGACTGTCACACAGCCAAGCATGGGGGCGTAAAGCCACAGCGCGCATAAGGACCCGTCCCATAAGGTCAGTTGCATCCTGAGGTGACCCAAGGGAGAACTGTGCCATGCTTCTATCATGCAGCAGTAGACAAAGCAATTCTGTCTGCAGATCTTCTGGAATAGAAGGGAAAAGGTGAGCAACTGAGTCCGAAAGAGCGGAGAATGCTTGTGAAAACACACAGGCCGTATTTAAAACCCGGACGCCTGCGCTGGCAGAGGCAAAAAGCCGGCGACCACAATCACCCAGCCACCTAGATTCCCTGGTGGAAGGTGAGGACTGTAAATTAAAAGCTGCCTGAACAACCAGTCCCTGAGCTGTTGGGTGAAGAGACAGACAAAGAGTATCACCCGGGGCAGAGCGGTGTCTACGAGCAATAGCCTGATCAACAGGTTCACCTGAAGAGGGTCTGGACAATGTGCCACGCAGGATATCCAGTAAAGAGTCTCCAAAGGGCAGCAAAGGTTCTACTTGGATGGGCTCCAAATGGAGCAGATCCAACAAAGGATCAGAGAAAAGAGGAACCATAGGAGGCTAAAAGCCAAGCACAGCAGCAGCCTATGAATAGCGCGCACAAAGGCAGCACTAGACTCAGTTGCCATCCATGTCGGAGTTAAAAAACTGTCAGTAGGAGATGGTTGAAAGCTAATTCTACCACTGGACATGAGCAGTGGAGGAGCCGGAGACCTACCCGTAGGCCAGGCGACACAGGGTACTTGCACCCGGGCTCCTTGATCAGGGGAGTCCAGGGAAACATCAGGTTCCAAGCAAGGAGGCGTAAATGGTAGCACCGGCATCGGAGAACACTGTGGTAGAGACCCATTGCCGCACGAGGAGTCAAGGGGAAGCAACCACCAAGGGAAGTGGGATCGATGCTGCATCCGAGTCACCTCGATGTCAGCGACCTCCACAGAGGGCTGGACTTGGACACTGATGGACGCCGAGCCCACTGCAACCTGTCTGGAGAGAGCACGAGGTGCCAGAACCGGCATTGAGCCTGGTGAAATACCCGGCGTCGACCCGTGCATCCCTGGCACTGCATCCGACGTTGGCGCAGGAAGCCGCACAGGGCTATTTCGGGATGTACTGAGCCCTGGACCATGGCTCGGTGGCGTCGTGTCAGCTCTGGAATCAACCTACACAGCTGGTGCAGGTGAAACGTCTGCAGACAAAGACCTGGCATGAGTGCAAGCTACCTATGTGGAACCCGAAGGCGCACCAAGGAGAGGAGGCGACTCAAAACAAGCCTGGAGTGCCTTTGAATAAGCCTCCATTTGGGCACGTGTTGCCCTAACACCAGGAAAGGGTGGGTACGGAGAATGAGGCTGCCGTGGGCCCTCACTATCAGTGCTGCAGGTCCACTGGTAGCTTTTCATTTACAGGTCCTGGGGTTTAATATTGCCCCAGGGACCAACACCTCTCTGGGGCTTATTCATTTATAAACTGAGGCTCTCTGACCCCCCCCCCCCCCCCTCCAAGGCCCTTGGTATCACCACCTCCTGGGGCCATAAACAGATTGTAGTGAGGATGGCTCACCGCCCTCCCAGGGGCTAATGCATTATTATGGTGGGGCCTCTCAGTACCCAGGGCCACTGGGGGTTCTACCACCTCCCTGAGACCATAAACACATTTTAGTGGGGGGCCTCAACAAGCTCCCGGGCACCAGAGACCACCAACTCTGCGGGGCCAAGTTCATTTTTTCATAATTAATTGAGAGGTGGGCCGCGCTGCCCTCCTCCTGGGCTGGTCTTGGCCCCGAGAAACGCCATGTCCCTGGGGAATTCCCTAGAACAAGAAAGGAGGGGGTACATAGCCCCCTCCTGGAGCCAATAATGGCCCTGGGTTTCATCACCCACAAGGACCAGGTCCTGCTATGTGCCAGGGTACCAATCTCTGGGACATAGATCTCCCACCAAGCCATATCAAAAAGCTACCACTCCTGCCAAGCCATAGCAACCTCTCTGCTTCCAGAAATTGAGAGCCAACTTCCTCAGGAGGTGGGGAGCTAGCAGGGACTGGGGGGACCTTGAGGTTTCCTCCGCAGTCATCAGTGGTGAGTGAGTGCCCTGAGTGGGACCAGGACATCTAGAATAAAGGCTGGGCCGAGGGACGAAACCGGCCTGGGGGGCATGCCCCACCTTGCCTTTATTTATAAAAAATAAATAAAATAACCCATCTTCCTTTACAAAAAAATTAAGGTCATTTAAATTAAAGGCCAGGCCCCGTGTTTGGGTCCCTGGGGCAGCCTGGAAGGGAGGCCATACGGCTCCCTCCTCCATTTCAAAAAAGCCTGTCCCCGAGGGATGGGTCCCTGGGGACTAAATCGGCTCAGGAAAGGGGGCCACTCCCCTAACAAAATAAAAAAAATGGCAAGTTGTGAGTTCCCTCCTCCTTTCACCTCCATTCTGAAAAAGCACCTCTTGGTGCACTGATGGTTGGGGGATTAAGTCCCCTTGGATGCTGAGGGCCATTGTGTGTCAACATGTCCTCAACATTACCTTCAGTAAGTCCCACACATCGTGATTTCTGAGTGGATTCGGAGGCCATGCCCCCTTTCTGCACCACTCCTCAAATTCGACTACCAGTTAAAAAACCAAGGGAGGTTATACTTGGGCCCAGATCTCACTCATATAAAACAAGATGGGGGGGTTTGGGTGGCAAGGAAAATATTTAGGTTTTAGTATGGGTTTGGGTTTTAGAGTGGTATGGGAACTTTCAGGGTTTAGTGTGGATATGGGTTTTTGGGGGTCAAGGGAAATATTAGGGTTTACAGTGGGTATAAGATTTTCCGGTAGATGCATCAACGTTTTAATGTGCGATTTCTAATTTGCGAAAAATAAGGAATCGCATATAAAGAATCGCAAATGGCTATGCATCATTTTTTTCGCAAAATTGTAGCGTTTCGGTAAAAATCGCATTTTTCACAAAATCGCATTATTTATGCGATTCCTTAATTGCGAAATCGCTTTTTGCGATATCGCAAAATGCGATTTCACTCACATGATGCATCTCATTTACTGCTCAACTGCCTAAAAGCCAGTACAGCAATTAGGCGTAGCTGCCCCTCAGTTTGAAGGTGTGGGAAGGGCGTTCACAGTGTGAGCTGTTCGTGGAGGTTGCTCTTGGAGTCTGGGACTTGCCTTTGAAAATGGAAAATGAGAATCCCGTTGCAGAGGGGCCTGCTTGAAAACGCAAAATCAAGTTCTCAGATCAAGAACTGGAAATACTCATCGAGGAGGTGACTGCAAGACATGAGCAGCTGTTTGGAAAGCTGTCTCTTAAGGTTCCTGAGCCTGTGAAAAGGAACCTATGGATTGCAATACAATCGAAAGTAAATGCAGTCGGAGTGGCACATCGTGATATCAATAATCTCCAGAAAAGGTGGTATGACCTGCGCAGCCGTGCAAAAGAGAAGCTTGCCAAAAGAATGAAATCTTCAAATCTCACCGGAGGCGGAACACCCAGGGATACTGCAAACACTCCCCTAGAAGAAATGGTGGAAGCCACACTTTTGCCGGAGACTGTAGTCGGAGTTACAAACATCGACACATCGGAGATTCCAACTCCTACTGAAGGTAAGTGAATGCTATGTGGGTTAAGAAGTGTGACTTCAGTCCATGAATTACCAAGTAATGATGTGTGTGCTGCATTTTGATTTAATACTGATGTGCCTGAGTCCCAAAGTCTCTCCCAGTCATGTTCAGAAAGACTTTGGAACAGTGCATTGTGGTAGTTGTAGGTCTTTTGTCGGAGTACACAATGATTAACATTTGCATCACATATAAACATAGCCACATGCAAATAGGAAATAAGACACGACATCATTTATAGTCAATTTCTTCTTACACTTTAATATATATAGTAATGTTAGTGCAAACCAGAAGTAACACATGTTTTCCCATTTCGTTGATTCATAGAGCAATTACAAGATCTCATTGAGCATGACTTAAGGGATTTGCACCACCCAGAAGTGCTTGAAAATGAAAATGAAAATGCTCCAAGTACGTCTAATGCAAATTCACTGCCAAGTGAGAGAGAGAGAGTGCGTCAACTGCTCCAGACTGATTCCGAAACAGAGCAGAATGTAAATGTGACACCAAGCCAGCCACAAACCACTCCTGCAGTGTCAAATACAACGATGAGCAGGCGTCGGAGACTGCAACACTTCAGACTGAGTCGAAGTGCAGCGCGTGAAAGTGGTCAGGATGATGATGGAACCTTCACAGGCAATCTTGTGGAGGACAAAATTTTAAAGGTGCAGCGTCTGCAAGGAAAAGACATTCGGATAATAAAAGGCAAAATGGGTCACATAAGCGAACAAATGGGCACTTTAGCAAGCAGTATGAATGCTATGATCAATGTGATGAAAACTGGCCATGAATCAACAGCATTAAAGCTTGACCGGATTGCAAACTCTTTGGAAATAATGTGCAATTTGATGCAAAAACAACAAAAGATTAGTGCCAAAAAACAGGAGAAACTCTTGAACAGCATGCAGACACATTACAAGGAAATAACTTCCCTTACTAATTGTACCCGTGCCCTCTGCAAGCAAACACTATCCACACAGGTACTTTTGATGAAAACTTTCAAACACATACAAAAAGGTGTGGGGGCATCCCTAGAGACATCTGCCGAAACACAGTCCAAGGCATCCACTGTAAATGTCATTGAAAATGAGGAGCGGAGTAACACCAGTGCTGAGAGTGGCACATCTCAGCATACCTTGTGTGGCACACGGAGAAGTATAAGGAAGCAGAGTGATGCCACTCATGCCAAAATGCACACTGTGAAAAGTCCTGGGAAGGCATTAGGAGTGCGTGGCCACAAAAAATGACATTTCAAAACATCTTGCAGGGTATGCATGTGTTCCATTTTTGATCAAGTACAGTTGTTCATTTGAACCTGCCTGGTTTTTTGGACCACAATTTAATTTACATTTCATGTTGAGTACAAGTAATGTAGCCATTCATTTTCTTTAACCATTAAAATACAAACAATTATCTCTACATAAACTTTTCGGAGTTTTTCTTACCTCTTTTAAAAATAATGCTGTGGGATCTCTGCCCTTCTCCTCCTGCCCTCTGCTGCCTCTGGTCCATGTGCTCTTGGTTGAGGTTGTGGAGGCTGAATTATGTTCGGAGGTAAAACATCGTCCTCATCAAGTTCGATTCCCCTTTCCGTTGCTAGATTATGTAGCATTGCACATGCAGCGACAATTTTGCAACAAATGTCTGGTTGGTACTGCAATGCTCCTCCAGTTTTATGTAGAATCCTGAAGCGTGATTTCATGACTCCAAAGGTACGCTCTATGACATTCCTTGTTGATATGTGTGCCTGGTTGTAGTGTTGCTCTTTCCTTGTAGTTGGGTTTAGGTATGGAGTTAATATGTAAGACCTCACTCCATAGGCACTATCTCCTGAAATGACAAGCAATGTCAATGTAATGTAAGCATACATGTTTCGAATTGAAAACTGAGTTTGTTGAGTATAATGAAATTTTTACCTAGTAGGTATCCATCTCCAAATTCCCCGGAAAGCAATCTCGCATGAATGGCACTATGTCTAAAGATGAATGAGTCATGGGCACTTCCAGGGTAACTAGCAACTAGGTCTGTAACTATGGTTTTTGCATTACAGATAGCTTGAATATTAAGGGAATGGAAGCATTTCCTATTGCGATAAATATATTCATTTTCAGAGGGAGGACAGATGGGAACATGTGTACCATCTACACAACCAATTACATGAGGAAATTGTGCCATGTTATAGAAATCCAGTTTGGTCTTCATTAAATCCTGGGGTGTGGTTGGGAATTGGATATGTAACCTTATTCGTTGTAACATGGCATTTAAAAAGGAATTGAAAAATCTGGATAGGGAACTCTGGGACACGCCACCAGCAATGGCCACTACCCCCTGAAATGACCCAGATGCAAGGAGGTGCAACGAACACAATACCTGCACATGGGTAGGTATGGCTTGTGTCCTGCGTGTTTGCCTCTGCAGGATTGGGTCCAATTCCTGGATTAAATCTAATATTAAAGTGGCATTCAGCCTATATTTCTTGAATATCTCTGCCTCAGTCTGCCCCAATAACGTTATGCGCACTCTGAAGATCCTCTCCTCTATGAGCCTTCTCCTCCAACCTGCAGCTGCTCTCAGCCTCTGTCGGCGTGCCAAAAAGTAAAGTGCAGCCATCTTGAAAGGCTGGGTCATGGTCTGAGAGGTCCTTATATGCAGTACAGGTGATTGAGAGATCCAGTTCTGCCACTTGCTGAAATTAGCACCACGTTCAAGTTCTTCTTATTTTTGCAATTCCTAATAGCGAATTTTGACAAAATCGCAAATTGCTAATTTTGATGCATTGCATTTTTTCGCAAATTGACAAGAAATCGCAATTTTAGCGAACTTTTTAGAGAATCGCAATTGAAAATGCGATTCCTAAATATGCGAAACACTGCCAAATAATGATGCATTCCGATGACATGCATTGCATTCGCAAACGGCCGTATATAGCGATTCGCACCGTTTGCGAATGCGAATATCGTTGATGCATCTGGGCATTTGTGTTGAGGATTGTTGAGGAAAAAAGTATATATATATATATATATATATTTTTTTTATTGAATAAATACATGTATTTATAACAGTATGCATGTATTTTGCATATCTATATGTACATATATATATATATATATATATATATATATATATATATATATATATATATATATATATATATATATATATATATATATATATATATATATATGTGTAGAAAAGAAGGTTGCCCAGTAAGAAGCCACACACAGCGAGGTTACAGCACTCCACTCAGCAGCCGGCAGTGAGGTTGGCAGGGCGCACACATTCCAAGCGCCAAACGCGTTTCAAGCTCCTGCGAGCCCTTGATCACTGGCAATATGGAGGCAAGAGACTGAACTGAGAACAGCTAATTTTATTATATCTTGAGTCCCGCCCCAGTGGGCGTGTGCAAATGGCATGCTGGTCGAAGTAGTCCCAATGATATTCACCACATCAGACTCCAAAATAAAGTTCTTTACCCAAGTGGATACTGTCTCTGCCCCACAGTCATGATAAAAATTAATTTACGGTGGAATGAATGCAAACTGTTCGCCGCTGCAAATATCTCTGCGAGCGAGGCCCCCGCTGTCCCAGCGTGTGCTCGGGTTTCCCAGCACACAGGATCCGCTCACGAGCGTCAGGGCTTCTCGCGGCCGGACCAGCCGCTAATATCTAGAAAAGAAGGTTGCCCCAGTAAGAAGCCACACACAGCGAGGTTACAGCACTCCCCTCAGCAGGCGGCAGTGAGGTAAGCAGGGCGCACACATTCCAAGCGCCAAACGCGTTTCAAGCTCCTGCGAGCCCTTGATCACTGGCAATATGGAGGCAAGAGACTGAACTGAGAACAGCTGATTTTATTATATCTTGAGTCCTGCCCCAGTGGACGTGTGGAAATGGCATGCTGGTCCAAGTAGTCCCACTGATATTCACCACATCAGACTCCAAAATAAAGTTCTTAACCCAAGTGGATACTGTCTCTGCCCCACAGTCATGATAAAAATCCATTTATGGTGGAATGAATGCAAACTGTTCGCCGCTGCCAATATCTCTGCGAGCGAGGCCCCTGCTGTCCCAGCGTGTGCTCGGGTTTCCCAGCACACAGAATCCGCTGACGAGCGTTGGGGCTTCTTGCGGCCGGACCAGCCGCTAATATGTAGAAAAGAAGGTTGCCCCAGTAAGAAGCCACACACAGCGAGGTTACAGCACTGCACTCAGCAGAAAGCAGTGAGGTTAGTAGGGCGCACACATTCCAAGCGCCAAACGCGTTTCAAGCTCCTGCGAGCCCTTGATCACTGGCAATATGGAGGCAAGAGACTGAACTGAGAACAGCTGATTTTATTATATCTTGCGTTCCGCCCCAGTAGGCGTGTGCAAATGGCATGCTGGTCCAAGTAGTCCCAATGATATTCACCACATCAGACTCCAAAATAAAGTTCTTAACCCAAGTGGATACTGTCTCTGCCCCACAGTTATGATAAAAATCCATTTACGGTGGAATGAATGCAAACTGTTCGCCGCTGCCAATATCTCTGCGAGCGAGGCCCCCGCTGTCCCAGCGTGTGCTCTGGAAAGGGTCCTATCAGAAGACATCCTGCTGTAGCTTTATGAGGTCAGTTCTCCTGGGACCGATTGTCCAGGTTATGGATGACACAGAGAATGATGAGATCAGCAAATATGCACTATGCTACTATCTGTAATTATGACTGCAAGGCAAGTTGGAGGTAGAATGCTAAAGCACTCTTAACCATTCAGGGCATTGGAGTGAGTCGTTTTGAAAGGCGGTTGGAGTTACAAAACCCAGAGTATCCTCAACAACAATCCCTCTTCAATATCAGATTCCCACATACAGAGTGCAGGTGAACAGGTTATATGAGCTTCCTTCAATGAGAAAGTCTATTCCTCTAACGTAAAACAAAACATGGCTGCCTCATAAGCAGTCTTTTCCTCAGATGAAATTTTGCGAGCGCCAGTTTCTAAAGCAGGCTTTGTCAGCATTGGAGGGAAAGTCAAGAGCACAACAACGTAATTGGTATTGCTTTCATCTCTACGAAAATTATCTTCGCGTGGAGGACCCCATTATAAGGTAGTGAGTATCTTCAGATGCTGTAAACTTTTTTTAATGGAACTAGTAATGATACAATGTGAGTTTGACACACCATGAAAATTTGTAAAATGATGCTGTTCTCTGGACGACAATTTGTTTTTCTTGCTTCGTCTCAGCAATGCAGGGAAATTCTGTTGTGCATCACTGCACCTGCTGGTCATTCAGTATATTCTGCAGATGGAAAAGTTCACTGTTAGTGCATTTACCATGATTAGGAATTGAATATTATTAAACTAGTGCAATACAATAAAAATGGATTGATATAAAGCGTTAATAGAACAGTACCATGGATTCTGTTACGGTGTGAAAATCCACAGCTCATAGGAAATTCCAATCTCATTTTGAGCTTTCAACCTAGAATACTTCTTTCAATCCCAGGCCTCATCTGCTTCTACCCTCCAAACAACTGTAGCACCTATATTACGACCTAGAGAAAAAGATCTTGACTCCAGTCACGTGACAGTGTACTCTTCTTATCAATTTGTTTTACGATATGGTACAGCATGAGTAAATAAATCTTCTGTTAAGTCAAAAGATGGCGGTTTATGCTACAGTATACAGCAATAATGCAAATTCTGAACAACTAATTTTAACAACTCCATTTTTACAAAATCCTAGCAGTTAACCAAGAGTGAAGTCAAGAATATTCTGATCAAGCAAACGTTCTTTCAGATGTATAAGTCTCAAATAATGCCCAGATTTCTTTCATCTTCCTATTCTATTCTTCAGTTGTGCATCTGGTCTACCCAGCTACCCAATTGAATACCAAGATAAATATATCCTATAGCTGGCCAGGCATTAAAAGTGTCTGGTCAGAAGACATCCTGCTGTAGCTTTATGAGGTCAGTGCCCAATGGACCGATGAGATCAGCAATTATGCACTCGGCTACTATCTGTAATTATGACTGCAAGGCAAGTGGGAGTTAGAATGCTAAAGCACTCTCAACCATTCACGGTATTGGAGCGAGTCTTTTTGAAAGGGTGTTGGAGTTAAAAAAAACAGAGTATTCTCAACAACAATCCATCTTCAGTATCAGATTCCCACATACAGAGTGCAGGTGAACAGGTTATATGAGCTTCCTTCTGTAAGAAAGTCTATCGCTCTCTAGTAAAACAAAATATACCAGTCTCAAAAGCAGTCTTTTCCTCAGATGGAATGTTGCTAGCACCAGTATCTAAAGCAGGCTTTGTCAGCATTAGAGGCAAAGTCAAGAGTACCACAATGTAATTGCTATTGCTTCCATCTCTAAGGAAATTATGTTCGCGTGGAGGATCCCATTATAAGGTAGTGAGTATCTTCAGATGCTGTAAACTGCTTTTTTAATGTAACTAGTAATGATACAATGTGACTTTGACTTGCCATGAAAATTGGTAAAATGATGCGGTTCGCTGGAAGACGATTTTCTTTTTCTTGCTTCATCTAAGAAATGCAGGTAAATTATGTTATGCAACACTGCCCCTGCTGCTCATTCAGTATATTCTGCAGATGGAAAAGTCCACTGTTAGTGCATTTAACATGACCAGGAATTGAATATTATTAAACCAGTGCAATACAACAAAAATTGATTTATATAAAGCGTTATTAGAACAGTACTATGGATTCTGTGACAGTGTGAAAATCTCAGCTCTTAAGAAATTCCAATCTCATTTTGAGATTTCAACCTAGAATACTTCTCTCAATCCCATGCCTCATCTGCTTCTACCCTCCAAACAACTGTAGCATCTATATTACAACCTAGAGAAAAAGGTCTTATCGCCAGTCAAGTGACAGTGTACACTACTTATGAATTTGTTTTAGCTTATGGTACAGCAGTAGTAATTAAATCATCTGTTAAGTCGAAAGATGATGGTTTATGCTACAGTTAACAGGAATAATGCAAATTCTGAACAAATTATTTTAACAACTTTATTTTTACAAAATCCTAGCAGTTAACCAAGAGTGAAGTTAAGAATATTCTGATCAAGAACAAGTTCTTTGAAATGCATAAGTCTCAAATAATGCCTGATTTCTTTCATCTTCCTATTCTATACTTTAGTAGTGCATCTGGTCTACACTGCTACCCAATTGAATACCAAGATAAATATATCCTATAGCTGGCCAGGCATTGAAAGGGTCCTATCAGAAGACATCCTGCTGTAGCTTTATGCGGTCAGTTCCCCTGGGACCGATTTTCCAGGGTATGGATGACACAGAGAATGATGAGATCAGCAGTAATGCACTATGCTACTATCTGTAATTATGACTGCAAGGCAAGTCGGAGGTAGAATGCTAAAGCACTCTTAACCATTCATGGCATTGGAGTGAGTCTTTTTGAAAGGGGGTTGGAGTTACAAAAACCCAGAGTATCCTCAACAACAATCCATCTTCAATATCAGATTCCCACATACAGAGTGCAGGTGAACAGGTTATATGAGCTTCCTTCAGTGAGAAAGTCTATCGCACTGACGTAAAACAAAACATCCTGCCTCAAAAGCAGTCTTTTCCTCGGATAAAATTTTGCGAGTGCCAGTTTCTAAAGCAGGCTTTGTCAGCATTGGAGGGGAAGTCAAGAGCACAACAATGTAATTGGTATTGCTTTCATCTCTACGAAAATTTTCTTCGCGTGGAGGACCCCATTATATGGTTGTGAGTATGTTCAGATGCTGTAAACGTTTTTTAATGGAACTAGTAATGATACCATGTGAGTTTGACTTACCATGAAAATTGGTAAAATGATGCGGTTCTCTGGAGAACAATTTTTTTTCTTGCTTCGTCTCAGCAATGCATGGAAATTCTGTTGTGCATCACTGCACCTACTGGTCATTCAGTATATTCTGCAGATGGAAAAGTCCACTGTTAGTGCATTTAACAGGATTAGGAATTGAATATTATTCAACTACGGCAATACAACAAAAACTGATTGATATAAAGCGTTAATCGAACAGTACTATGGATTCTGTGACAGTGTGAAAATCCACAGCTCATAAGGAATTCCAATCTCATTTTGAGATTTCAACGTAGATTACTTCTCTCAATCCCATGCCTCATCTGCTTCTACCCTCCAAACAACTGTAGCACCTATATTACGACCTAGAGAAAAAGATCTTATCGCCAGTCACGTGATAGTGTACCCTTCTTATGAATTTGTTTTAGGTTATGGTACAGCAGTAGTAATTAAATCATCTGTTAAATTGAAAGATGACGGTTTATGCTACAGTTAACAGGAATAATGCAAATTCTGAACAACTTATTTTAACAACTTCAGTGTTACAAAATCCTAGCAGTTAACCAAGAGTAAGGTCAAGAATATTCTGATCAAGCACACGTTCACTGAAATGTATAAGTCTCAAATAATGCCCCGATTTCTTTCATCTTCCCATCCTATTCTTCAGTTGTGCATCTGGTCTACCCTGCTACCAAATTGAATACCAAGATAACTATATCCTATAGCTAGCCAGGAATTTAAAGGGTCCTATCAGAAGACATCCTTCTGTAGCTTTATTAGGTCAGTGCCCCAAGGACCGATTGCCCAGGGTATGGATGACACAGCAAAGGATGAGATCAGCAATTATGCACTAGGCTACTATTTGTAATTATGACTGCAAGTCAAGTCGGAGGTAGAATGCTAAAGCACTCTCAAACATTCACAGCTTTGGAGTGAGTCTTTTTGAAAGGGGGTTGGAGTTCCAAAAACCCAGAGTATTCTCGACAACAATCCATCTTCAGTATCAGATTCCTACATACAGAGTGCAGGTGAACAGGTTAAATGAGCTTCCTTCAGTGAGAAAGTCTATCGCTCTAACGTAAAACAAAACATGCCAGCCTCAAAAGCAGTTGTTTCCTCAGTTGGAATTTTGCTAGCACCAGTATCTAAAGCAGGCTTTGTCAGCATTGGAGGCAAAGTCAAGAGCACCACAATGTAATTGCTATTGCTTCCAACTCTACGGAAATTATGTTTGCGTGGAGGACCTCATTATAAGGTAGTGAGTAACTTCAGATACTGTAAACTGTTTTTTTAATGTAACTAGTAATGATACAATGTGACTTTGACTTACTATGAAAATTGGTAAAATGATGCGGTTCGCTGGAGGACGATTTGTTTTTTCTTGCTTCATCTCAGCAATGCATGTAAATTCTGTTGTGCATCACTGCACCTACTGGTCATTCAGTATATTCTGCAGATGGAAAGTCCACTGTTAGTGAATTTACCATGATTAGGAATTGAATATTATTAAACTAGTGCAATACAATAAAAATTGATTGATATAAAGCGTTAATAGAACAGTACCATGGATTCTGTGACAGTGTGAAAATCCACAGCTCATAAGAAATTCCAATCTCATTTTGAGTTTTCAACCTAGAATACTTCTCTCAATCCCAGGCCTCCTCTGCTTCTATCCTCCAAACAACTGTAGCACCTATATTATGACCTAGAGAAAAAGATCTTATCTCGAGTCACGTGACAGTGTACCCTTCTTATCAATTTGTTTTAGGATTTGGTACAGCATGTGTAAATAAATCCTCTGTTTAGTCGAAAGATGGCGGTTTATGCTACAGTTTGCAGCAATAATGCAAATTCTGAACAACTAATTTTAACAACTTATTTTTTGCAAAATCCTAGCAGTTAACCAAGAGTTGAGTCAAGAATATTCTGATCAAGCACATGCTCTTTGAAATGTATAAGTCTCAAATAATACCCTGATTTCTTTAATCTTCCTATTCTATTCTTCAGTTGTGCATCTGGTCTACCCGGCTACCCAATTGAATACCAAGATAAATATATCCTATAGCTGGCCAGACATTGAAAGTGTCCTGTCAGAAGACATCCTGCTGTAGCTTTATAACGTCAGTGCCCCATGGATCGATGAGATCAGCAATTATGCAGTACGCAACTATCTGTAAATATGACTGCAAGGCAAGTCGGAGTTAGAATGCTAAAGGACTCTCAACCATTCACGGTATTGGAGCGAGTCTTTTTGAATGGGGGTTGGAGTTAAAAAAAAATAGAGTATTTTCAACAACAATCCATCTTCAGTATCAGATTCCCAAATACAGAGTGCAGGTGAACAGGTTAAATGAGCTTTCTTAGTGAGAAAGTCTAATGCTCTAAAGTAAAACAAATCATGCCAGCCTCAAAAGCAGTCTTTTCCTCAGATGGAATTTTGCGACCACCAGTATCTAAAGCAGGCTTTGTCAGCAATGGAGGCAAAGTCAAGAGCACCACAATGTAATTACTACTGCTTCCATATCTAGGAACACTATCTTCGCGTGGAGGACCCCATCATAACGTAGTGAGTATCTTCAGATGCTGTAAACTACTTTTTTAATTTAACTAGTAAGGATACAATGTGAGTTTGACTTACCATGAAAATTGGTAAAATGATGCGGTTAGCTGGAGGATGATTTTTTTTTCTTTCTTCGTCTCAGCAATGCAGGAAATTCTGTTGTGCAACACTGCCCCTGCTGGTCATTCAGTGTTTTCTGCAGATGGAAAAGTCCACTGTTAGTGCATTTAACAGGATTAGGAATTCAATATTATTCAACTAGTGCAATACAACAAAAACTGATTGATAAAAAGCGTTAATCGAACAGTACTATGGATTCTGTGACAGTGTGAAAATCCAAAGCTCATAAGGAATTCCAATCTCATTTTGAGATTTCAACCTAGAATACTTCTCTCAATCCCATGCCTCATCTGCTTCTACCGTCCAAACAACTGTAGCACCTATATTACGACCTAGAGAAAAAGATCTTATTGCCAGTCAAGTGACAGTGTACCCTTCTTCTGAGTTTGTTTTAGGTTATGTACAGCAGTAGTAATGAAATCATCTGTTAAGTCGAAAGGTGATGGTTTATGCTACAGTTAACAGAAATAATGTAAATTCTGAACAACTTATTTTAACAACTTCATTGTTACAAAATCCTAGCAGTTAGCCAAGAGTAAGGTCAAGAATATTCTGATCAAGCACACGTTCACTGAAATGTATAAGTCTCAAATAATGCCCCGATTTCTTTCATCTTCCCATCCTATTCTTCAGTTGTGCATCTGGTCTACCCTGCTACCAAATTGAATACCAAGATAACTATATCCTATAGCTAGCCAGGAATTTAAAGGGTCCTATCAGAAGACATCCTTC
The DNA here is from genome assembly GCF_964263255.1 of Lissotriton vulgaris. Lineage (NCBI taxonomy): Eukaryota > Metazoa > Chordata > Amphibia > Caudata > Salamandridae > Lissotriton > Lissotriton vulgaris. The sequence goes on from NC_141696.1 coordinate 617,083,426, forward strand.
TGTAGCTTTATTAGGTCAGTGCCCCAAGGACCGATTGCCCAGGGTATGGATGACACAGCAAAGGATGAGATCAGCAACTATGCACTAGGCTACTATTTGTAATTATGACTGCAAGTCAAGTCGGAGGTAGAATGCTAAAGCACTCTCAACCATTCACAGCTTTGGAGTGAGTCTTTTTGAAAGGGGGTTGGAGTTCCAAAAACCCAGAGTATCCTCGACAACAATCCATCTTCAGTATCAGATTCCCACATACAGAGTGCAGGTGAACAGGTTAAATGAGCTTCCTTCGGTGAGAAAGTCTATCGCTCTAATGTAAAACAAAACATGTCAGCCTCAAAAGCAGTTGTTTCCTCAGATGGAATTTTGCTAGCACCATTATCTAAAGCAGGCTTTGTCAGCATTAGAGGCAAAGTCAAGAGCACCACAATGTAATTGCTATTGCTTCCAACTCTACAGAAATTATGTTTGCGTGGAGGACCCCATTAGAAGGTAGTGAGTAACTTCAGATACTGTAAACTGTTTTTTTAATGTAACTAGTAATGATACAATGTGACTTTGACTTACTATGAAAATTGGTAAATTGATGCGGTTCGCTGGAGGATGATATGTTTTTTCTTGCTTCATCTCAGCAATGCATGTAAATTCTGTTGTGCAACACTGCCCCTGCTGGTCATTCAGTATATTCTGCAGATGGAAATTCCACTGTCAGTGCATTCACCATAATTTGGAATTGAATATTATTAAACTAGTGCAATACAACAAAAATTGATTTATATAGAGCATTAATAGAACAGTACTATGGATTCTGTGACAGTGTGAAAATCCACAGCTCATAAGTAATTCCAATCTCATTTTGAGATTTCAACCTAGAATACTTCTCTCAATCCCATGCCTCATCTGCTTCTACCCTCCAAACAACTGTAGCACCTATATTACAACCTAGAGAAAAAGGTCTTATCGCCAGTCAAGTGACAGTGTACACTACTTATGAATTTGTTTTAGCTTATGGTACAGCAGTAGAAATTAAATCATCTGTTAAATCGAAAGATGATGGTTTATGCTACAGTTAACAGGAATAATACAAATTCTGAACAAATTATTTTAACAACTTCATTTTTACAAAATCCTAGCAGTTAACCAAGAGTGAAGTTAAGAATATTCTGATCAAGAACAAGTTCTTTGAAATGCATAAGTCTCAAATAATGCCTGATTTCTTTCATCTTCCTATTCTATACTTTAGTAGTGCATCTGGTCTACACTGCTACCCAATTGAATACCAGGTTTTTTTTACTGACCTTGCAACCGCTGAACATACTCTGGAAAAATTCTCTTGGGAAAACGAACGGGAAAAAGAAAAACAAAAAGAAAAAGAAAACTAATGTGATGAAAAAACTGGAGCTCACACACTAATGTCACTATCTAGCTTCTGGCTTCTTTTGAGTCCTTTATATTGAACTTTTTCTATCTTTCATGTACGATTATGCAATAGTTTCTTACCACTAACTTTTTCTGTAGGTGGGATCAATATGCTTCTATGTTTATACTTTAGGCGTGAGCTAACATTGAGAAACTTAAGATGTGGCATGAGCAGACTATCATGCTAGCACCTTCACTTCGCTGCCCCTACAGCGGCAGCTTAAGATAGAGGGGTGCTCCCCCCTAAGGGACGGGAGGCTGCGAGGGCGGGGCTGGGGTCCTTGCAGGGGAGGGTCCGACCTTTTGGGTCGGGGGTGGGTAAAAACATGTGGGTAAAAAATTGATTGCAGGACTCGACTATTTTTTAAAGATTAGTGGAAAAAATTTAATTACTATGAAAAGGGCAAAGATAGAGGGGAGAAATTTGTATCGGAAAATCATCAAGATACTAAAATGTCTAAACTAAGAATACTAAGTTGGAATGTAGATGGCCTAAATAGTAAAAACAAAAGGAATTTAGTACAAGAAGAGATTAAAATGTATAACCGTAATATAGTTTTGCTTTCAGAGACCCATATCAAATATCAAGATCGCAAGCTACTTTCACAACTGAGCTATGATTTGGTTGTATGCTCTACCTTAAATGAGACTATTAGGGGGGTAGCTATTCTAAAACAAAGAGGAACTCGACTAGAAACAATTGAAACTGCTTCAGATGCCCGGGGTAGGTGGGCAATTGCGCAGATGCAAGGTGACAATGTTAAACTGGTACTATGTGTAGTATATGGACCAAATATTGACGATCCCAAAGTTTTTGAATAGTTAAGCTTAGAACTACTTGAATGGGAGGGAGAAACCATCATTGCAGGTGATTTCAATTGTGCCATTGATTACAAAGTAGACTCCACTGGGCAAAGTAAACATAAAAGAATGCATAAAGTTAGAGCAGCAATCTTAGAATTAGTAAGATTGAACAATGTCAGAGATGTATGGCGATCAAAACACCCTATGTTGGCAGGCTTTACTTATTATTCTGCACCACACAGATCTTGCTCAAGAATTGATATGATTTGGGCTTCTGAACAAACTATAGACAATTGTGAGATTGAAATTTGCCCTAAAGTTACTTCTGACCATAATCCCTTGCTACTTGAAGTCACATTTAAAGATCAAAAAAAAGAACCACGAAAATTCACCTTCCCAAGACACCTACTCGCTGATACAAGATTTACTACATCACTTAAAAAGCATATTCAGGAGTTTATTTCAATTAATATTAACTCGGCTAATATAAACACGGTATGGGATACATGCAAATGCAGCATTAGGGGGTTTGCCCAACAATACATATTTAGGCAAAATGCTGAGAGTCGCAAAAATAATAAAAAAATGATTTCCAATATACTGAACATGGAAGTACGCCTTGCTGAGGCATCACGGCACTCAAAAAACAATATAGAAGGGATTAGACTAAAGCTGGCGGAATTACAAGCAGGACTAAAAAAAACTTTGAGAGAAAGATACATTTTCAAATTACAAAAGTATAAATTTAATCAATACGAAGGCGGTGACCGCATTGGGAAATTACTAGCTTTTAAAACTGCGGATAGGAAAGCCAAAACAAAAATTAAAGAAATAATAGGATCAGATTCAAACTCTTACGAACGAACGGATCAAATATTGAACCAATTTGTTAAATTCTATCAACAACTCTATACACCAGAGGCTTCACCAGCCAAAGCAGATATCATACAATATCTAGAAAAATATCTAACTTCACCTCGGGCGTTAAATACAGATGTACTTCAACAACTAAATTCAAAAATAACATTAGATGAAATAAAACGAGCAATTGATAATTTACCCTTAGGGAAGGCGGTTGGAGAAGATTGTTTACCTGTGGAACTCTACAAACTCTGCGCCCAAGAATTACTGTCTTTATTTGAGAGGGTGATAAACTCAATTATTGTTTCCAAACAAACACCTCCATCATGGAAAATTGCGAAAATTAACTTTTTTTGGAAAAAGGGAAAACCTGAAAAAGAATGCGGATCATACCGACCGATCTCTTTACTCAACTCTGATGTAAAAATTTTTGCTAAAATCCTTGCAAATCGTCTAGCTCCCATCATGCCAGATATTGTTAATCTTCAACAGCATGGTTTTGTAATGGGCAGAGATACTACCACGCATGTAAATACATCAATTACAGCTTTTGATGTAGCTGAAGCTACCCACACCCCGCTCGGTATGATTATGTTAGATGCAGAAAAAGCATTTGACCGTGTGGGGTGGGAATATCTGTGGGAAGTATTAAAGAAATTGGGACTTTCTGGGTCTTATTTAGATTGGGTAAGGTCTCTTTACGATGAACCACTGGCTACGATAAGCTACGGAGGCAAAGACTCAGCCAACTTCAAGATAGCAAGAGGCACAAGACAAGGTTGCCCCCTTTCCCCATTACTTTTTGCTCTTTCTTTAGAACCCTTTTTAAATGCACTAAATGAACAAATCAATATTATCCCAGTTAACCATGGGGGCATAGCTCTTAAACTAACTGCTTTTGCTGACGACATAGCAATATACACAACTGACATTAATAAAGCTATGCCAGAAATTATCAATGAAGCACAAAAGTATGGTAGAATCTCAGGATATAAACTGAATGTGAGTAAAACTCAAATCATAGTCAACTATATCCCGGATACACATATTTATGACACTTGTAGAGAGGCTGTCTATCTAGGTATTAAACTAGCTCCCAAAGTGGGTAAAATCTTGGAAACGAATTACGAGACATTCTTAAAAGAAACTATCATAACTCTTAAAAAATGGCACAAAATCCCTCTTAGTTTATTAGGTCGACTCAATTTGATTAAGATGAAAATACTACCCAAATTACTTTATTTGTTCAGAGCCATACCATTACAACCGAATCAACTTTTTTTCAAAAGGCTAGACGGTATATGTAGTAGCTTTATATGGGGGTACAAAAAGGCACGCAGGGCTATAAAACTTTTGGCATTGCCATTATCTAAAGGGGGACTTGCTTTTCCGGATTTTAATCTGTACTTCTTAGCAACCTTTTTTTTTCGAATAAGGAGCTTACTTAAAAATGAGCCATCTCTATTTTTTCACCAGTATATGCTAGGTGCCGAATCTAACCAATTCCTACTTCGCGCCCATGATCCAAACTATTTCAAGCGGGTCAAATTTAAGACCGCAAAACACGCTATAAAAATTTGGAATAAAATCTTGCACATCAGTAAGAGCTCATTTTATAATTCTGAACTTAGACTATGGAACAACCCAGGTATCTTTTCAGATGGGACAGGGAATCGCTGGATTAGTTGCGAAATTAACACACTAGGAGATCTATTTGGAACTAATGGCTTGTTAGATTTTGAAACTTTGAAAATAATAAACGGTTTAACGAATGATATGCACTTTAAATATCGCCAGTTAAGAGACTTCTTTCATAACAAAATGAAAATAACGAAAGCTATTCAATCTGATATTCTGGAGTGTATATATTCTGATAAAACCAAATCACTCATAAAACTGGGATACCAACTTCTAATTGAAGACAAATGTGAAAATACTACCAAAATTGCAGCTAAATGGTCTCGCAGACTAAACTTTGACATAAACTTAACACAGATCGGAAATGCCCTAACACACCTAAGCGATGTAGTACACTCCTCTAACCTCAGAATGCAATTATATAGGACAATTACTGAGCTATATTACACACCACAGAGAATATCCTCATGGACGCAAGGGAACTCACTATCTGATAAGTCTAAATGTGCAAAGTGTAACACATATGCTGCTGGTATTGAACATATGCTATTTTCCTGTCCTGCACTCTCTATTTTTTGGAATGGAATAACAGACCATCTTAAAATCAATCAGATAAAGATACCTGAACTTTCTCCACAGTTGGTCTTACTAGACATCCAAGAGATCAACTGTCCCAACCGGGACCTTATAACGATTCTGTTCGCTTGTGCAAGATTAATTGTAGCAAGGGCATGGATCTCTAAGGATCCTCCAATCGTAGCTGAGTGGCTAGCTTCGGTTACCGAAATTAGAACTATGGAACTCACACTTGCTAAATTCAGAGGACCAAAAGCCCTTGCCAGAAAGGAAAAGATTTGGAAACAATTTTTTGAAATATAAGAAGTGGGGACTGTCTGCTAAATTTTTACTATGAGCTAAACATTCTTTCTTTCAACTGCTCCTCTTTTTTAGTTCCTTTTGTTGTTTAAGCACTTAAGTGTCTTTATATCTCTCCTCTATCCACTATTTTTTTCCTGCTCTTCTCTTTTTCTCTTTGTTTATTTTTTCTCTCTAACTTTTTACTTTCTTACTCCCAAAACTATACCTATATAAATTCTATGTTTACCCAGTCCTTTGGAACTTGTATTTATGTATTACTTTGGTTTATGTCGCATCCTGCAACAATAAAAAAAAGAAAAAGAAAAAAAAAGAATACTCCTCTCAATCCCATGCCTCATCTGCTTCTACCCTCCAAACTGTAGCACCTATATTACGACCTAGAGAAAAAGATCTTATCTCCAGTCAAGTGACAGTGTACCCATCCTATGAATTTGTTTTAGGTTATGGTACAGCAGTAGTAATTAAATCATCTGTTTCGTCGAAAGATGACAGTTTATGCTACAGTTAAAAGGAATAATGCAAATTCTGAACATCTTATTTTATCAACTTCATTTTTAACAAATCCAAACAGTTATCCAAGAGTGAAGTCAAGAATATTCTGATCAAGCACACTTTCTTTGAAATGTATAAGTCTCAAATAATCCCCTGATTTCTTTCATCTTCCCATCCTATTCTTCAGTTGTGCATCTGGTCTACCCTGCTACCCAATTGAATACCAAGATAAATATATCCCTTTAGCTGTCCAGGGATTGAAAGGGTCCTATCAGAAGACATCCTGCTGTAGCTTTATAAGGTCAGTGCCCCACAGACCGATTTTCCAGGGTATGTATGACACAGAGAAGGATGAGATCAGCAATTATGCACTAGGCTACTATCTGCAATTATGACTGCAAGGCAAGTCGGAGGTAGAATGCTAAAGCACTCTCACAATTCACAGCATTGGAGTGAGTCTTTATGAAAGGGGGTTGGAGTTACAAAAACCCAGAGTATCCTCGACAACAATCCATCTTCAGTATCAGTTTCCCACATACAGAGTGCAGGTTAACAGGTTAAATGAGCCTCCTTCAGTGGGAGAGTCTATCTCTCTAACGCAGAGGTCTTCAAACTTTTGGATGCTGAGACCCCCCTCTCAACATTTTGAGGCGTAAGGACCCCCTCCTGACAAAAATTTCTAAACCTGTATGCAGGGCTACTGGAATTTTGAGGCAGGTGAAGACAAAATTACACAACAGCTTTGACTAAATTGTGTGGGAAGAAAATGTAAATGATGTTATGTGATGCCACGTATTTTGGGATAGCATTGCTTCATTATTTTGACATTTTTTACACACAGTAACACTGAGGAAAGATTTCACCCCATCAGTACTCGTTTATAACCAAAATACAGCAATTAACATCAGAAAGATTTCTAGTCAAACTTTGTGAAGGGAATTCCACTCCACAGGAATACATTCTGCCACATTAGAGGCTCACCTGGCCCTGGCCGGGAGAAGCAGGGGTCCCTTAAAACCCTGGCGGTTTTGTGCAGAGTTAAGCAGTTTACCCATGCAGCTTTCTTCTCACCACCTCCCTTCCATCCTTCTCTCCTCTCCCAACCCTGGATCCCTCTCCTCTTTTAACAACTTCTGAACTCTCCCCATTCAACCTCTCACTTCACCTTTAATCACCTCTTGCCATTCTGTCTTTTCACTGCCCTCATCTCTAACAGTCTCATGCATTTATCTCAAGGCCTCTCTGGCCCATCACCCCCGTGCCCCTCAGCACTTCTCATTCACCTCTTCTCTCCATTCAAATTTTTGTCTATTTGTATCTTACACCTCTCCAGTCCCCCCATTCATCTTTCTCATCTCCTCTTTGTTCTAACAGAAGCCCTCGCCTTTAGCTCACACTCACTTCTTGCGTGTCCACACTTCTCTTTGGCAATTCACAATTCTCCTCATCCCTGACCTCTTCAATCGAATTCTCTCACTCCCTTGCTGTCCTCTTTCATCCTCCCATCTCCCCTTACCAAGCATACAGGTCGGACCTGTATGCTCCTCTCAGCCTGTGCCACTCTGCTTATTGTTCCCTAATTCAAGGAGGCATGAGTTGTCTGTCTCACTGTTTTGATGCAGGTCGCGCAGTTATGGGACTTGCACCCTCCTTTGCTTCACTCCACCAATAATATAATATCCTTCAGGAATATGTATGCTCTGTAGGTTACCCCATTTAACTGGTTCTCCTTCTTCTGTGTGACTGACTCGCTTGCCCTCTTCAGTTTACAGCAAAGATCTAGACTGAGGCCAGCCTGCGCAGAATTAAGACCGCATGGCTCCCTTAGGGGGGCCTCCCATTCTTAGGGTACAGCCCGGTGTCTGAAGAACAATAGAGGAAGCCAGCACGCATGGAATAACCTGAACTGGACTCCCTCATGACACACTGCACACGGGCCATTTTGAGAAAATCCGGGTGTAGGCCGGACTTTGGGAGATATTAAGAACCTGCCTGCTTAGTGAAGCATTGCCCACCTCAGGGCACACCCCAGAGACGCTTTAAGGCCCCCACCTTCCAAGCCTCCCCTGCCTTTTGCTCAATTTCAACCTTTTACAAATAGTTCAACAGTATATGGCACCACATGGCTTCAATTACCAGATAATGGGTAAAATACATTTGAAATTGTTCCAACCATGGGCCCCCAATATATTTTTTGTCCATGCCCCCAAAATTCCTGGAGGCTTATTGCTATACCCTGTGTTTATTTCCAAACAACTGGGTTAAAGTTGGCCTGCATACAATACTCTGAGCCTGGCTATCATGTGACACTTTGCCCTCCTCGGGGTCTAACCACTCCATGTCGCAGAAGATTTGGGTTGGGGCAGGTGCTACTCAGGATACACCCTCAGGGTTTCCCTCTGGGTTCCGTATTCAGAAATCCAGGACCTGCATGAAACCGCTGACCCTTGCGTTGGTACGGGAGTACAGTCGTCAGGGTGCACACTCTTCAGGGCTGTGAGGCCTGTCTGTTTGTCAAACTGAGTAGCCAACCTGCAGGATTTCCCTGAGCTTAGATTCGGACGGCGCAGGACACTTCTCTAGGGTGCCCACGCGCATGGGCTGTGGAAGGCCTGTCTGCATAGGTGGGCTAACTGCCCATTTCAGGGCACCATTTCGATGTCAGAGGGCAGCCTGCACGCGTTACCCTGAGCCTGGCCCCGGTGTCCCCGGCTGTCCCTATCAGGGTACACCATCAGTGCCCGGAGAACACCTGGTCTGAGGCCGGTGAAATCCCCAGAGAAGGCTTGGATGTGACGGCCTGCCAATTACTGGTCACACTGTCCGTGTCAGGGCAGCCTGCTTGTCATACTCAGAGCCTGACTATGGCGTTGTGAACTGTGCCCTTCTTAGGGTACACTTTCTGTGTCAGAGGGCGAGGGGCCGAGACTGTGTTGGATATACCAAGAGGGCTCCTGTATAATGGCTGCCCTGCTCGATGCCCAGAGAAGACGAGGGCTGAAGTGAGCCTGTGCCTCATACCCCGAGGCAATCCTTATGAAATGCCCCGAGATGGCTTGTCCATCTCAGGGCTCGCTTTCAGTGTCAGAGGGCAGTCTGCATATGTTACCCCAAGGCTGACTGCCTCCATAAGGGTACACGCTCGGTGCCCGGAGGCTAGAGCTATCTACAAGACTGCCTGTATCACCCACAAGGCCTTGCACTCCTCCTCTTCTCACTACCTGGCGAATAAACTGAAACTCTCTGGAGGCTCTAGACCATCACGTAATGCGGAAAATCTACTGCTTGAACCTCCCACTTTCAAGAAGGAAAGATCGATGGCCCAATCCTTTTCAGGCAAGCAGTGAGAATCTGGAACTCACTTTCGCCTCAGCTCCGGACCACCACCTCCTCCCAGGTCTTCAAATCAGACCTCAAAGTTCTCCTCCTACAAAGACACCTCCAAAAGTAATTCACACCCTCTCTATTATCTCAAGGAAGACCTCCCATTACTGAAAACTCTATTCTCAATGACTATGGAAGTGCCTTCCCAGTGTGTTCTTGTGGTTGGACTGTTTGCCATTTATTGCAGTATTATCCTTGTACCTGTGTTTGGTACTCTTTTGTAACACGCACACGCCACTTTTCTCTTGTAACACACTGTTTGCTACCTCTCACATTTTGTTTGCTTTTGATACTTGCACAAGTGCCACATTGCCTATGTAACGTTTGTTCTTGTGCCTGAGTGTCTAGCATATATTGCAGTATATTACCTCTAATTGTACTTTGTTTTCTCTTGTAACCTGCACACTTGTCACTTTTTCCTCCTGTAATGCACTGTTTGCTACCTCATGTATTTTGTTTGCTCCCAATTGTCACTTTTACCTCATGTAACTTAACGTCTGCTTTTGTAATTTGTTCACTTGTAATTTTCTGTTCCTATTGTGAAGCGTTCTGACGCCTTCGGGTAAAGTCTGCGCTATATAAAAACGCATAAATAAACACCTGGGCTGAGGCTGCCCTGCATGACATGCCCTGACAAGGCTCCGGGGTGATGATTACCTGCCCCTCTCGGGGCACAGTTTCCATGTCAGAGGGCCGAGGATGAAGGCAGCCTGCATGGGATTTGCCACTCAGTCTGTTTCCTGTAATATTTACACGCTGTAAATCACATTTCCCACATGAAAATAACCCCTTCGAAGGGCGGGTAGCCCACTTTGTCTTCGGAATGCATAAAATAAAACCAAACAAACTGAGCGCGCACAGACATGCACACGTGTGCCTACACACATAAATATGAGAGATTTGGAGGTCCATTACAAGCTGCTAGACCATGGATGGTAACAGTCATTTCTCCATGCTTTTCCTGCACTGTGCCCTCTACTTTATAATAGTTTACTTGTTATCATACAGTGCTGCTGACTTATGGTTTGTGTATGAGGCAGAGTAAAAGTGTGTGAGCTATATCAAGGAGTTAACATGCAGACAGAACATTTCAATGTTGTTAATGTGCACAGTGACTCTTCATTTCTTCAATTGCTTACTTTAATTCATGTGAGTGGAATTCAGGTGTGAGGAAGAGGAGGATTGTCCTAAGTCTCAGGTCTAGGTTCCCTGCTGTCAAGATGGACTCTTCCTGATACTTTGACATTCATTGAATACATTATAGTTGGTGCTACCTTTGTGAGGTGGAGTAATGGTGTATAGGTTTTCTGTGAGTTGGCAGTGTAGTCAGTGGTGTTGATGGACTGGACATACTCACATGGTGTCATTTATTCCAGCAGTACACAAGTAAGTCAAATGCACACTGGCACTCACTTTGAGTTGCTGTTTGAGTCAGAAATGTTGTACTGTGTTGCATGGTATGTGCTGTCATTATGTGGTATGGTCTGCCATTGTATGTAAAGAGCTTACCAATGTCCCCTTGGGGGAGGTGCTGATCTGTGATTATGTGGCAGTGGTGTCTCAAATAATGTGTCATCTACCTTGGTTCACTGACTCAGTACAAAACCTTGTTGGACTACTGTGAAATACACATACACACTCAGCTTGCTCTGCCCTCCTCTGTGTTGAATGTGGACTGACCCTTATTTGGCTGCCATGATGACTATTGTCATTTTGAAGGGACTTTTTGCCTCATCCCTCACTCATGTTGCTATACAATTGCTTATGATCCTAATGAGATTTCACTACAGACAGTGTCCCTGCACAGGACTTCTTGCTGCAGATATGTTGTGCCCAGTTGTGCTTCTTTTATGATACATGTGGTGTGGATGTTGTGATGATGGTATTGCTTGTCAGAGACAATATGCTGGACTCCTACTACATTGTGGGCAAGTTTTACAGTGGCTTCACCACTGCTGTGACATGACCAGCACGACTGAGCTAGTTGCAATAATTTCTGTGGAGATTGGTACCCCCGATGCTGAGGTGACAATTTACTTACGTGCAAGACATGTGTATTTAGACTATGGGATATGTTCCTGTCTCCACCATGGTGCATGTTGTAGACAAGACACGTATATCCCAGCGACACTTGTGTGTTGTTGTTGTTGTTGTTGTTGTTGTACAGGGGTTGTATGCGGTGATCTGTTTTTGACATACCTGCGGTGTGGACCGCAACGGCGTCTTATCTGCTGGTAGTGGATCAGGTATAACAGCGGAAGGACTTGTAGAGCAGGATCCATGGAGGCCAGAAACGTGCGGATGTGTCTCGGACTTGTATTTCTATCTCTGCAGTTGTGCTTGCACCATGTCTGAATAGCTGGTTTCTCCGCTGCGTTCTGATGGGCTGGTTGACGCATCGTGATCTGTCCGGCAGACAGAACGTCATTCCACATGGCAGTCTTTCTCTATTAGCCCCCGCCGGCACTGTTGCAGAAAGAAAAATCTGGCAGATCCGGAAACTCAACAACGGATGGAAAAAGGGTTATCTTTGCCCATTGTAATATGGTGGTCACGTGCACCGCCGCAGGAGTGACTAAATGGACGTTTTCAGCCACCGCCAGCACCGCGGAGGTGCCTATGACCACCATCGTAATTGGCCCCTAAGCTCTGATTATGTAAGCATAGAAGACATTCATGGAGGTACAGATGCATTATATTCCTTAGCTGTTGGCATTTCAACAGAGTAATGACTTTGTACATAAAGCTCAACAGTTTAACCTTGATGTACATATCAATAGTAAGTCAAATAGATGTTCAAAAGTTGGATTGAGATTGAGACATTCCTTGGAGCATGGCAGAGAAGCTGAGCCACTGCATTCTGAATAATCTGAAACATCTTAAAGACTTAGAGGCCTCCAAATAGAGCACATTGCCATAATGTAGGCAGGAGTTGATAAGTGCAAGGACACCTGTCCTTGGATGGAAGTGAGGAGAAGCCAAATAATCTTCCTCAGGTATTCCAGAAGGCTGAAACAGCTATCAGAGACCTTATTAATGTGATAATCTATTGAGAACTTGATGCCAAGCCAGATTCTAAGAACCTTGAGAGCCTGTTTCAGAATAGGAAGTGGCTCCAGCTCATGAGGCCCCTATTGTAGGCCCCAGAGATGTGTCTGATTTCTCACAACCAGAACTTTAGTTTTTTTCTGCTAGTTAGAAATGGGGTTTCTGGTTGGCAGAGGTATGCAACCCTTTTTGACTCCCATCCTGGGTAGCCATGGATCGTGTGGTAGTACAGATCCAGTCAGGTAACCCAAACATCTCCACAGAGTCTTGAGCTCCATTTCCCTGCAAGTAGTCCGCTGAAGGTCATTACCAAGCAAACAGTCCACAGGCATGACAGGGTTTATATCAGCCTTCATAAGACCTGAGCCTCCCACCCATACTCAAATGGAGTAAGAACTATTGTAAGAGGCTCAACACCATGCCCAGTGATGGTGACCCATTGCTTATACTTTGTAGTATTGGAGGGCACATGAATCTTAGGAACCATCTCACTGTCATCCAGGGGCACTAGGGTGATTTTGCTATACCCTCCCCCTTAACTGGAACAAACTCCTCCCCAACACTACACTAGCATCCCATGGAATCTTTCCTCCAGGGGAGGTGGTACTCTTTTTGGGAACTTGGGATATTTTCTGTACTTTCCATATTTAAAGCACTTGGGAGACTTGGGCTTCTGACTCTTATCAACCTAGATGTTATTCTAGTGGCAGATTAGGAATGAGAACCAGACCCCTTTCCTTTTTAGGTGTTTTGAGGGTCTTTAGAGTACTTTGACTTTTTATCTCCCCCTCCTTTTTCAGGTGGAAACCCTGACCATACTCTTGGCAGTGCTATGGGTGTTTTCTTGGACACTCTGGTGCTGACCCAGATGTCCACCTCCTAAGCAGGTTTCTTGGGGTCATTTACCTTGCTATCCACCAGATGTTGACTCAGCTCTGGAAAACAAATATCAATGATGTGCTTCTTCAAATGTAAGTTGCACAGCCCTGAATGGCAATATACCTTGCTGTCCCTCACCCAGGCCTTTGGTGCTTTGCTGGCATAATCCAAGGTATCCACCCATGTTTGTAATGAGATATTGTGGCTGCCCTGAATCCGAAAGTATGCCTCTTAGAGGTCAGTCCAAACCTATTGACTATGATGGCCTTCATGGCAGTCTGGCATGTCTGGTCCTCTACATCTAGTGTAAGGAGTGTTTCCCATCACACTATGAGCGTATATCTCCATAAACTACCACCCTAGAACATCTTTGCTATGAACAAAAGTTTGGACAAAAAACTTTTGGAAAAATCAAAGATGCCAAGTGAATTATAAAAGGTTTGTATTGGTATGAGCATAGAGTTGTAGTGAACAATGTGTAACTATATGGTATTGCACGAACACAAGTCCTATTCTCACTGTGATCACCAATGTTAGAAATTGGGTTTCTGGTTGCCAGAAGAATGCACCCTCTCCAAGCTGGAACCACCACTCTAGTCAGGGTACGCTATATACACACTAAAAGATACCCTGTACACACCATTTGGTAACTTGGCACAGAGCCGTCAGGCTTATCTAAAGAGGCAAATTCATAAAGTATTTGTGCAACACACACATAATCACACATACACACATTTCTCAGATAAACACACTCTCACCCACAAGCATACACCCAACATATATTTAAAAGCATTTTTTACATACCTCAGCTGCAAGGAAAGGTCTCATTTAAGCTAATTCACTCAATTTTTCACTGCACTAATTGCGAATATTGTAATGATATATCCTAATAATGTAATACCAAATTGGCAGACTACAAGTAGAGTGAAACCCACCCATGAGGGAAAGCTGTACCCCTTGTTCCTGGATCTGATTTTTCCATCTTTGAAGCCAAGGCTCTCAAAATGATTGACAGGGGTTGCAGGGAGTAAGTCAAGGTTGCAGCTGTAACCCTAGTGACCCTTAAATGATATCCATGCATGCATCTCTGTTAGACCTAGCATCCTTTGTGTGGTTTACCCTGTTTTCGCCTTCTGAACTCCTGTGTGTTGTCTTCATTTTTGCTGGCCTTAGTGTTCTGGGCACTTTGCCACTGGTAAACAGTGCTAAAGTGCATATGCTCTTTCCCTAAAACACAGTTACATTGGCATATCCACAATTGGAATATCTAATTTATTTATATGTCTCGAGTAAAGTGCACTATATGTGCCTAGGGCCAGTAAATTAAATGCTACTAGGACCCTTGACCCTCCGGCAGGTCACTCCCCACCTGCTGCAGCTCCGCCGCCGAGCACCCCTGTTCTCTGCCTCCTGACCTGCCTACTACCTGCTGCTCCTGCCTGTTGCCTGCCGCTCCTGCTCCTGATTCTCTCGCCGCCCGATTGCCTGCAGCGACCGTGGCCCCAGCCCCCTTCCGTCCTTCTCCCCGCACTCCGCCTGATTTTCCCGCCACTGCCTCCCCTGCGGCCCGCACCCTGCTGCTGATTCGCCGTCCTCTCAGCCCCTCCCACCTCCCAGCTGAGCCTCCCTCCCCACGCCTCCATTTATGGCGGGCGCTGCAAGGCCGCGCAGCGGGCGCGCAGCGGGCGCGCCACTTGCGCGCTGAAGGCACGCCTAGGGCAAGCCCGTCCGCGCATGGACCGCGCCCAGCGCCACGACCCTTGGACCACGCGGCATCCAGGAAGCCCACATCCGGTACAATGTCAACACCCTCATCGCACTCAAGCACGGACGGACGCTCAACTGCCACAGGGCCGCCCCCAAGAGCACCCACGGCCCCTTCACCTGCCGGAACTGCAGCTTCTCCTGCATCGAAGACGCCAAGATGACTGCAACGACGGAACCCAACCAGCTCCGATGCATCCTGCTCAACAACCGCTCCGCACGCAAACACGCCGTCGAGCTCTGGGACCTGCTCGACGCCACATCACCAGACATAGCCTTCCTGACCGAGACCTGGATGAACGAAACCTCCGCCCCAGGCATTGCAGTGGCCATCCCCGATGGATACAAGATCACCCGCAGAGACCGTACCAACGGAGTTGGAGGAGGAATCGCCATCATCAACAAGAACACCATCAAGGTCTCTACAAACACCGTAGACACCCTCAACACCGCAGAACAAATGCACTTACAGATCCATACGGGCCCCAAGACCACCCTAAGAGGCACCCTCGTCCACAGACCACCAGGACCCCGTCCCCAATTCTGCAACTCCATCGCCGACTTCATCAGCACGCACGCACTGACCTCCACCGACTACATCCTCCTTGGCGACCTGAAATGCCACCTGGACAACAACAACGACAGCAACTCCTCCACCCTGATTGACAACTCGCCACCCTCGGACTGACACAGATCGTCATGACACCTACCCACATCGCCGACCACACGCTCAATGCCATCTTTTCCTCCAGCCCCGACGTTGCCTTCAGCCACGCTTCCGAATTCACCTGGACCGACCACCACTGCGTCCACTTCACCTTCCAGAAACCCGTCTCACATCACCGCACCCTACAGAACCCCAGATGTCGCTGGGGCAAAGTCACCAAGTAACTACTACAAACACACCTCGCACTCAACACACCGGCCAACCCCACCGACCCCGAGGAGGGGGCCTGCACCCTCAGACTCTGGATGGAAGATTGCGCCAACACCTTAGCCCCTATGAGACAGCACACCCACAGAGACACCCGCCAGAGAGCCAGCTGGTTCACCCCGGAGCTCCTAGCCTCCAAGCACACCTGTCAGAGACTGGAAAACACCTGGCACAGCGAGAAATCGCCCGACAGCCGCGCAGCCCTCAAAGACGCCATTCACAGTCACAGTCACCACCACCTCATTCGGACCACCAAGAAGGCTTCCTTCAAAGACAGACTCGACAACAACGCACACAACAGCAAGGAACTCTTGAACATTGTGAAGGAACTCTCAAACCCCAGCTCATGCACCATCGACATCCCACCGCCACAAGCCCTGTGCGACGCCCTCGCTGCCTACTTCCACCGCAAGATCACAGACATCCACGACAGCTTCAATCCTCAGACGAACTCCACCAACCCCACCACGCCGGACCCGCCGTTCCCCACTGACCACGAACGCCTCAGCGCATGGTCCAGCGTGACTACAGAGGACACCGTCAAAACCATGAGCACCATATACTCAGGCGCCCCTTCCGACCCCCTTCCTCACCCCGTCGTCAACAAGGCCGACAGCTCCATCGCACCGCACCTGTGTAACATCATCAACCTCTCCTTCGAGACCGCGACTTTCCCTGAGAGCTGGAAACAAGCCGAGATCAACGCCCTACTGAAGAAACTCAAGGAGCACCCAAGCGACCTCAAGAACTTCCGACCCATCTCCCTGCTTCCGTTCCCGGCGAAGGTCATCAAAAAGATCGTCATCACCCAACTCACCCGATACCTGGAAGACAACAGCATCCTCGATCCCTCACAGTCAGGTTTCCGCAAGAACCACAGTACCGAGACCGCCCTCATCGCCACCACAGACGACATCAGAATCCTACTCGACAACAGCGAGACAGCAGCCCTCATACTCCTGGACCTCTCCGCCTCCTTCGACAACGTGTCTGCCATCACATGCTACGCACACACCTCCACGATGCAGGGATCTGCGACAAGGCCCTGGACTGGATCACCTCCTTCGACTCCGACAGATCCCAAAGAGTCCACCTCCCCCGTTCCACTCAGGAGTCACCAAGACCATCTGTGGCGTCCCGCAAGGATCATCCCTCAGCCCGACACTTTTCAACATCTACACGGCACCACTCGCTTGCATCGCCAGACTTTACGACCTCAACATAATCTCCTACGCTGACGACACCCAGCTGATCCTCTCCCTCACCAAGGACCCCCTCACTCCCAAAGCCAACCTCCACTGTGGTACGAAGGTCGTCGTCAACTGGATGGAAGAGAGCCGGCTCAAACTGAACACGGAAAAAAAAGGATATCCTCATCCTCGGGTCCAACCCTCAGCCTGAGACGACTCCTGGTGGCCCACATCTCTGGGCACCGCCCCCACGCCAACCACACACGCACACAACCTGGGAGTCATCCTCGACTCGAAGCTCACCATGTCCAACCAAATCAATGCAGTCTCCTCAACCTGCTTCTACACCCTCTGCATGCTCCGCAAGATCTAGAGATGGATCCCTACAGATACACGAAAAACCGTCACCCACGCCCTCATTAGCAGCAGACTCGACTATGGCAATGCCCTCTACTCCGGAGACCCGTCCAAGCTCATCAACAGACTTCAAAGAATCCAGAACGCCTCTGCGCGCCTGATCGTCGACGTCCCCCGCCAAGACCACATCACCCCCCACCTGAGAGACCTGCACTGGCTCCCCGTCAACAGAAGAATCACCTTCAAACTCCTGACCCACGCACACATAGCACTCTACAATACCGGGCCAGAATACCTCAACAACCGACTATCATTCTGCGTACCCAACAGGAAACTCCGCTCCGCAGACCTCTCACTGGCCACCGTCCCACGCATCCACAGAGCCACTTCTGAGGGCAGGTCCTTTTCCCACCGCGCTGCCAAGACATGGTACTGCCTCCCCCTCCTCCTACGTCAGACAGAAGACCCACAGACCTTCAGGAGACTACTCAAGACCTGGCTCTTCGATCACTAGCTGCAGCCTCCCCCCCCCCCCCCTACAGCGCCTTGAGACCCTCGCGGGTGTGTAGCGTGCTTTATAAATTCTCTGATTGATTCATTGATTGATTGATAGGAGGCCGGCATCACTGATTGTGCCACCCACTTCAGTAGCCCTTTAAACCTGTCTCAGGCCTGCCAGTGAAGAGTCTGTGTGAGCAGTTTTAAACTGCGATTTTGACCTGGCAAGTTAACTCTCTTAGCAAACAAAAGGAGATGATGGGCGGAGAACTGACACTTTCAGACACTCACCTTCAGTCACAGATCTGGGTTGAATCTATCATGGTTCTTTAGCTCACCTTCGGGCTCAGATCTGGGTTGAATCTATCATCGTTCTTTAGCTCACCTCGGCAACGCAGTTCAGACACAGCTATATGTAAATCAATCAATCAATCATAGCATTTGTAAAGTGCACTACATACCCGTGAAGGTCTCAAGGCACTGGGAGGGGAGCGCTGCTACTGTTCGAAGCGCCAGGTCTTGCGGAGTCTCCTGAAGGTCAGGAGGTCTTTGGTTTGCCAGGGCAGATGGGGAGGGTGGTCCACATCTTGGCAGCGAGGTGGAATAATGATCAGCCGCCGGTGGTCACTCTTCGGATGCGGGGGACAGTGGCAAGGGCGCGGTCTACAGAGCGGAGCTGGCGGGATGGGGTGTTGAGGCTGAGTCGGCTTTTGAGGTACGCTGGTCCGGTCTCGTGGAGTGCCTTGTGTGCGTGGGTGAGGAGCTTGAAGGTTATCCTCTTGTTGATGGGATAGAGTGCGTTGCCATCTGCTGCTGACGAGGGCCTGGGTGACTGTCCTTCTAGGTGTGGTGGGGATCCACTTGAAGATACTGCAGAGCATGCGGAGGGTGTTGAAGCAGGAGGAGGAAACGCTGTTGACCTGTTTTGTCATGGAGAGTTTGGAGTCGAGGATGACCCCCAGTTTTGGTGCGTGGTCGGTGGGTGTAGGGGGTGCTCCTAGTGCCGTCGGCTACCAGGAGTCGTCCCAGGCTGAGGGGGTGGAACCGAGGATGAGGACCTCCGTCTTGTCCGAGTTCAGCTTCAGACGGCTGTTCCTCATCCAGTCAGCGATGGCCTTCATTCCTTCTTGGAGGTTGGTTTTGGCGGTGTGAGGGTCCTTGGTGAGTGAGAGGATCAGCTGGGTGTCTTCAGCATAGGAGATGATGTTTAGATCGTGCTGTCGGCCAACGTGGGCGAACTGTGCCATGTATACGCTAAACAACGTTGGGCTGAGGGATGATCCTTGGGGTACGCCGCAGATGATCTCGGTGCAGTACAAAAGGGGGTGGTGATGGACGGAGCATCTGAATCAATCAAACACTCACACCCAGTCAAAAGATCTGGGTTTAATCCATCCCCGTTCTTTAGCCCACTCTGCCACCCCAGTTCAGACATGGCTATTTGCATATCAGTCTGACCCTGTGCCTCATGGGAACAGTCCAGTCCGAACTGCCAAGCCATGTCTTCCCTGGACCGGAAACAAGCTTCCGAGGACCGGTTTCTGGCATTCCAGCCGTCTTTAGCCCGGCTTGCTTGAATCCAGTGGCAAAGTGAGCAAGGGAGCATACCCTGCCACACTTATAGCGGCCAAAAGCAGTACAAAAGGGGGTGGTGATGGACGGAGCATCTGAATCAATCAAACACTCACACCCAGTCAAAAGATCTGGGTTTAATCCATCACCGTTCTTTAGCCCACTCTGCCACCCCAGTTCAGACATGGCTATTTGCATATCAGTCTGACCCTGTGCCTCATGCGAACAGTCCAGCCCGAACTGCCAAGCCATGTCTTCCCTGGACCGGAAACAAGCTTCCGAGGACCGGTTTCTGGCATTCCAGCCGTCTTCAGCCCGGCTTGCTTGAATCCAGTGCCAAAGTGAGCAAGGGACTCACGTCTGAGCATACCCTGCCACACTTATGGCGGCCAAAAGCAGTACAAAAGGGGGTGGTGATGGACGGAGCATCTGAATCAATCAAACACTCACACCCAGTCAAAAGATCTGGGTTTAATCCATCACCGTTCTTTAGCCCACTATGCCACCCCAGTTCAGACATGGCTATTTGCATATCAGTCTGACCCTGTGCCTCATGGGAACAGTCCTGACCTTCGCCGGGGACTGGAGCAGGGAGATGGGTAGGAAGTTCTTTAGGTCTTTGGGATCCACCTTCGGTTTCTTGAGTAAGGCGTTGATCTCTGCTCGTTTCCAGCTCTCAGGGAAGGTCGCTGTCTCAAAGGAGATGTTGATGTTTTCCAGAGATGGGGTGCGATGGTGCTGCTGGCTTTGTTGAAGATGTGGTGTGGGCAGGAGTCTTCTGGGGATCCGGAGTGGACGGTGTTCATGATCTTGATGGATGTCTGCGATCTTTGGATAGAAAAAGGTGGTCAGTGAGTCGCACAGGTCTTGTGATGGTGGGATTTCGTTGGTGTTCACAATGCTGAAGAGCTCTTTGCTGTTGTGTGCACTGTTGTCTATGCGGTCTCTGAAGGTGGTCCTTTTGGCGGATCTGATGAGTTGGTGGTGTCGGCGGGAGGCGTTCCTGTGGGCTGTGTAGCTTTCCGGTGTTCTTTCGTGGGTCCAGTTTTTTTCCAGTTTTCTGTAGGTTCACTTGGAGGCCTGGAGGTCTTCGATGAACCAGCTGGCTCTCTTGCTGGTCTGGGTGTTGGGGGGGTTTCTTGAGTGGGGTGAGGGTGTTGGCGCAGTCATCGATCCATTGTCTGAGGTTGCGGGCTACGGCGTAGGGGTATTGGCGAGAGCGGTGGTTAGCTGGTCCTCAGTGATCTTGCCCCAGCTGCGGCGAGACATCGGCTGGGTGCGGTGGTGGATTTCCAGAAGATGAAGTGGATGCAGTGGTGGTCGGTCCAGTGGAGTTCGGTGGTTCGGTCGATGGAGACGTGGGTGCTTGCTGAGAAGATGGGTCAAGTGTGTGGCCGGCGGAGTGAGTGGGTGTTGTGACGAGCCCGAGGAGGATGTAATCCATGGAGGTGAGGGCGTGTGTGCTGATGAAGTCGGTGATGGAGTCACTGAACTGAGGTCAGGGTCCGGGGGGTCTGTAGATGAGGGTGCCTCCGAAGGTGAATTGGGGTTGATGTGGATCTTGAAGTGCAGGTGTTCAGCGGTGCTGAGGGTGTCATCAGCGTCTGTGGAAATTTTTAGGGTGTTTCTGTGGACAATGGCAATTTCTCCATCTACTCTGTTGGTGCGGTCCTTGCGGGTGATCTTGTGGCCTTCTGGGATGGCTATGGCGATGTCGGGCGCCGAGGAGGGGGTCAGTGAGGTCTCCATCAGGAAGACAACTTCTGGAGCTTTGGTGTCGAGTAGGTCTCAGAGTTCGACGGCATGTTTAGGGGCAGATCGGGTGTTGAGCAGGATGCTTCTGAGGAAGTTGGGTTCTCCGGTGGGTGGATTTGCGGGCCGGATGCTGGTGAAGCTGCAGCTCCAGCAGAAGGGTCCTTGTGCGCGCTTCAGGGTGGCCAGGCAGCAGTTGCGTGACTGTCCGGCGTTGAGTGCGTGGAAGGTGCTGGAGTCGTAGCAGTGGTGTGCGTCATGGTGAGTGCGGGGGTAAGGGGTCATGGCGCTGGGCATGGTCCAGGCGCAGACGGGTTTGCCTTAGGCGTGTTTTGGCACGCCAGCGGTGTGCCCGCTATGTGCATCCACTGCGCGGCAGCTTCGCGGCCTCCTTATGAGGGGGAGCGTGGACAGGGACGAGCGGGCACACAGCTGGATACAGAAGCCTAAAGTGGGCACAGTGGGCCACAAGAGTACAGCAACAACAATCATGCTAACTAAACAGGTGGGGGCACAGAGTGGGGATACACAAGGCAAAGAGTGGCACAGAGAGGCACAAGTACAGGGAGCACAGAAAATGTAAATCACTCAGGCACAAACCAGATTGAGCAGCAGTAGCGGCTCAGGGCACACAGGAGGGCTGTGTGGTGGTGTGGGGGAGCGACCTGCCTGGTGACAGGGTCAGAGGTTGCTCTCCTCACCACCGGGCGGCCTCCATATGAGGGAGAGTGGGAGGGAGAAGCAGATGGGTGGTAGGAGCGGGGCAGCGAATGGGAGCACAGGGGGGCGGAGCCGCAGGGGACGCAGCGGCGGGAGAAGAGCGTGGACCGGGGTGAGCAGGCACACAGCGGGATACAGAAGGGAAAAGTGGGTACAGTGGGGCACAAGAGTACAGCAACAACAACAATGCTAACTAAACAGGTGGGGGCACAGAGCGGGGAATACACAAGGCAAAGAGAGGCACAAGTAAAGGGAGCACAGAAAATGTAAATCACTCAGGCACAAACCAGATTGAGTGGCAGCAGCAGCTCAGGGCACACAGGAGGGCTGTGTGGTGACGTGGGGGAGCGACCTGCCTGGTCACAGTCTTGACCCTGTGTCTCATGGGAACAATCCAGCCTGAACTGCCAAGTCATGACTTCCCTCGACTGGAAACAAGCATCCTAGGGCTGGTTTTGGGGTAACGCCCCTCATCAGCCAGGCTATCTCGAATCCTGTGGCAAACTGAGCAAAGGACCCACGTCTGGGCATACCCTGCCAACTTAGGGCAAACAAAGCAAACATAAGGAGATGATGGACAGAGTTCTGAAACTTTTCAGACACTCACCCCAGTCACAGATCTGGGTTGAATCCATCATCATTCTTTAGCTCACTTCATCACCTCAGTTCAGACCCAGCTATATGCAAATCAGTTTTGACCCTGTGCCTCATGGGAACATCCAGCCTGAACTGCCAAGCCAAGTCTTTCATGGACCAGAAACAAGCATCCCCGGACTGGTTTCAGGGTAACACTACTCAACAACCAGGCTATCTTGAATTTCAGTGGCAATGTGAGTAAGGGACCCAGGTCTGGGTACGGGCTGGACTGTCCCAATGAGGCACAAGGTCAAGACTGATTTACATATAGCTGGGTCTGAACAGAGGTGGTCAAGTGAGCTAAAGAATGATGATGGATTCAACCCAGATCTGTGACTGCTGGTGAGTGTCTGAAAGGTTTAATCTCTGTGTGTTTGCTAAGTTAACGCTCTTGACGGCCTAAACCTTTCATACATATAGGCCCGCCATAAGGTAGGCCATGGACAGCACCAATGGCAAGCTGCTGTTTATTTAAAATGTTGGACATGTACATTTAAGTTTTACATGCCCTAGTAGTAAAAAAACTATTTTTTTCACATTTCCCACAACTATTTGTGTTTATGTTTTTATATTTAAAAAAAGCAAATGCCCTTTACACACCATAGCTGCACACTGTACCAAATAGAAAGCTCACAGGAAGCCAGTGTTGGTGCTCACGGTATGATCATGAAACATTGTGATTTTCATGACTTCAATATGATTTTTCTGCACGCGCAAACAAGCAATCATTTTGTGACTTTTTAAAAGATGATTTTTATTGGATTTTTCTTTTTAAATAGCAAGACAGCAACCAGTTCCCAGAGCACAGGGGTAAGAATACATTATCCTATCCAGCCTATATGAATTAAGAAATAGCATACATAATAATTACATGAATATAGACAAGCAACATACAACCAAGAAGAAATAGAGCACTGTGGAAAACAAAATAGGGCACAAAACTCTAGCCTAGTCAGAACAGCTTGTCAAGCAGCCAACTCGGCCAACCAGCCCTAAACAGGATCCCAGTTCCAACCTAGCATTTGACTCCAATGGGCATTCTCAAATAGCACCATCTCCTGCCTGCTTGTATGCAAGAACTCCTGCAACCAGATCCAAGGATCGAGTGGCTCATTAGCAAGTGAGAATCGCGACAGACCCAGCCCATCTAATGTTATAGAGAAGAAATATACACTCGATGGATAGGGGGATAGCGGTAAATGCTCCAGTATTATTAGAGTCAGATCTGCAGAAACCACCATATTGGATATACCACCAAATTTCACAAAGACAAATTGCCAATACACATGTAGCCCAAGGCAAGATTCAAAATCATGAACCGCATTAGCTTCTGCCGTGCCACAATGAAAGGACTGGTCATCAGACCATAGCTTCATGATAAAAAGACGATACAGGTATAATAACAGTTATTAATACATTTAAGATGGTGTACCTTGATACGAGATATATTCAGAACTGATTAAGACAGCGCATTGCTACGCTAGAGCTCAGCCTCAGTAACTTCTGTGCTAAGCCAAGAACTCCACTTACTAGCCCTCTGATGGAAGAAAAGTCATTAACTTGATTATGTGAACCCATATAGATTGAATTGTAAACTGACCCAATATTTCTCTTAAATTGCGTTTTCCTAAAAAAATCAAAGCAGAAATTATTAGTTCAATTCAAATCCTCTGCCTTAAGGCTGAGGATAAACTGCTGCAAGTGTAAATATCTAAAAAAAATAGATGAAAGGGAAGCCTGCTGCTGTAGGCTACCAAATGAGGAAAATGCATCACCATCAAAGAGATGACCTAGGGTCAAGGGATGAAACCTTCCCAATATCACCCAAAAACCATCTGGGACACCAATAGGGAAGTTAAGATTATAACCCAAGTATGTGAGCCTATTAAATGGGGTGATACCCGGAAATGATCTCTTAAAGGAGCACCAAACATGATGAAAGACTTTTGACATCTTAAAGTGAGAATGCTAAAGTACATTATGTTAACAATACCGGAACTGGGAACAATCGATTCACCCAGAGGAAGAAATACTGTGAACAGGGCATCTCTTGGCCACTGTGTCTACCCCAACACTGACCGGAGTTGTGTGAAAAATCAAGTCTCAAAGTGAAACCTAAGATTAGGAAGCAATACACCCATCCCATCTTCCTTACACTGCTGTAAAAACGGAATCTTACATTGAGCTTTGTGGTAGGACCAGACAAATTTCTGCCATTGTGCTTCTACTCTTGCAATTAAGACTGCTAGAAGAAAAGTGGGATACTATAGAAAAAGTAAAGATACTGAGGGAGAATGGTCATCTAAATGAGATTACAGTTGTCTATGAGCCCCAGACGCAGATGATCCCACTTGAGAAAAACATCCGCCAAATGTTGATACAACTGATGGAGCTGTGCTCTAGAATATCTGTGATTTTAATTGTTAAGATGACCCTGAAATAAACCAGGGACTACACCCACCTCCAATCCTGGGCAGGAGAGCCACATTGTATAAAATCTGGGTCTTGTGAGAATTCAGCTTGTACCCAGCGACCTCCCCAAATGAGTGGGCTGCTGCCACCACTGCCCTTAACCCACGAATCCGGAAAGGTGTCAAGGCAGCAATGTCATCTGCATAAGCCATACGGGTGTAGCCTCAAAGGTTGTATCTCATCATTCTGATGATTGAATGAATGGTGCAGTATAGAGTGCGAACAACTGAGGGGCGAGAGAGAATCCCTGCAGCGTACCACAAAGAAACACAATAAGGTCTGATAATGGGCCTGCACTGTGTAGTCTTACCTTAAGGCCTTAATAATGGCGCCTAACCGTGGAAACAAATATGGAACTCAAACCAGGAACCTCAATCACCCCCCAAAGGAAGGGCCAGGAGACCCTATCGAAGGCCTTCTCAGCATCCAAAAACATCATTCCTACTGGGCTCCCTACCATTGCCGCCACCTCCAATGCTCGAATTGCTGTTTTTACATGCGTTGTTGTATAACAACCAGGGATGAAACCATGCTAGGTTGCGTCCACTAATTGCGAGATAAATACTGACAACTGATTAGCGAAAGTAAGAAGGATCATCCCATTTCTTTGAAAGATGACAATATTTGTCTATCTCAAAGACTCAGAGACGCTATCTGAAAGATCAAACCAATTAAAACGATCCCTTAGCACTGGGCCAAAATCTGAGAGAAGGAGACGTAAAACTTTGAAGGTATCTGGTCGGGCCAAGGCCTTCCAGCAGGCCAAGGAGCTAACAGCTTCTTTAGCCGCGACAAGAGTAATGGGTGCCTCTAGCTTACCCTGCTAGGTAAGAGTTGCCCTGCAGTCTAGATCCCAATAGATGAATTGGAAGATATCCTCGGTGGAATAAACAGTCCTTCCTATAGCGATCTTAATAAAACTGATGAAAAACCTCATATACAGAAATGGGATCAACAACTAGGAGCCCGTTCTCATCCCTGATTTGCTGAATGTTATTCATTCTAGATCTGTCTCTTACCCTGAATGATAAGATCCACCTTATTTTCTCACTATTCTCTAAATATGTCATCTGTTGAGCCCAACCATTTTTAACTGCCTCTCCCAGACTATTTTCCTAAGAGAGTCTCGGAGGATGGTGGACTGTTCTAGAAGAGAAATCAAAATAAGAGAGGGCCCTGAAAGGCTGATAGGGAGTGAGGACCAGGGGAAACAATATAGAGAAATAAAGACAAACCCTAACCCCCTTAAAGGTATTGGTAGGTATAACTCCACGTATTCATAAACATCATTGCATTTATCATGGAGCCATATACATATAGGATATTTACATTTTTTTTTCACTCATTTTCTATTTTCAAAATTGTAGTTTTCCATCAAAAAGTTTTTAGTTTTTTTCCTTTTTTTCCTTTTTGCAAAACAACTTTTTATAAAATAACTAACAGTGAATTTCTTTAATTAGAGAGAACAGTTCTCATCTATACAACAATCCCTCATTCAACATCCACACCACACCCTTTATACCACGCATATAGTTAAAAACCAAAAATACAAGGGCAGCAATTCCTCTATATGTTCAAAGGCACTTATACATGCAATATCATATGTACAGATTTTTTCTATAATATTATCCAGGATCACAAATTATAAGTAGTTTCACATAACCATAAAAGAAACATTTCATAATGTAATCATAATCTAATTGGAATCACAAGTTTCTTTTTGTTCCTTCTAGTTAGCACACAATGAGCCAACGCGCATTTCGGTGAGACACCATGATAGTGATAACACCTTCCTCAGGGCTACAAAGGATGACTATAACAATTAAAACCAGAGGCGTGTAGGAAGATACTCACAAATATGGCCCTTCGCAAATATAGTACAATTAGATTACTTCATCTGAAAAAATCTGATTATCTATGCCGATGCACCACGTGTAGGATAACGATCGGCAAACTGCAAAATACCAGGGGAAATATAAGAAACTTTAAAGACGATAATAATGAAATGTAGTCTTGTAAAGTGCACGGCTGCCCTGAGGCGTCGTGGCGCTGTAGACCGCTGGAGAACCCGTCCTGGCTATCCCTGTGAGATGGTCCCTACTGGGTATCTCCAAGGTGAAACCAGGCATCCCCAGCGAATGTGGGGGCCGTTGTAGAGATGAGGCAAGCTAATGCCCAGAGTTGCCGAGTGTGATCCCTGGTTAGAGTAGGCACAGAGGCAAGAATTATCAAGTCTGCTGACCCTGGTCCACGACCCTGCCGCGTCGGGAATTGAACCCTGGTCCCGGGCCGTTCTCTGCTTCCGGGTCTGCCGCCCCTAACCAGTGAGCTACACCACTCCATCAATAACACCCAAAGAGTTCAGGACCATAAGTATAGAATGTTTGATAGAGGACCATATGTTATTTAAGAAATTATAAAATAGTCCCTTGTATTTTTGGTTTTTAACTCTATGTGTGGTATGAAATGGTGTGGTGTGCATGTTGTATGAGAGGTTGAAGGGTAGGTGAGAACTGTTCTTTTTCCCAATTTAGGAAAGTCGCTTTTAGTTGTTGTAAAAAAAAGTTGTTTTTCATAAAGGGAAAAGAACAAAAACATTTTTGATGATAGCTACAATTTCGAAAATAACAAATGAGTGAAAAATAATATGTAAATATAACTTCAATGATGCATATGATTAATTGGAGTTATACCCACCAATAATTTTAAGAGAGTAACTTAAAGGTTCTCTTTTTTTCTCTAGACTGTTCTACAAGCCCATCAGCCCGAACCCAAACCTTCACCTTAACATAATTCTCTAGATCAGATTCCATAGACCAGAAAGTCTGCTGTATCATGATTTACTCCGCCAATGCCCTCTGTTGGTAAGAGGCAATTGGGGAGTCTGACCTCAGCAACAGAGTTTAAGGGTTTCCCAAACCACAGGAAGTGTAGCAGTCAATATATTAAATGGGAAACACTCTCATATATGTGCATTCATGAAGCTAATTTAGCCATAATCTGAGTAGGCCAGATGCCTGAGTAGACTCTACAAGTTGTATAAACAATGACAAGGTGTTATGGTCCAAAAAGACCCATGGATTACAAGTGATCCTAGATGAGGGAACAAGCGTATTACTGACCAAAACAAGTCTCATTTTGACATGGTCATATGGGGATTAGAATAAAATGGAAATCCCGGAACCCTAGGATGCTTGAAACGCCATTGATCACCAACACAAATGAGAAAATAAACTGCAATGCGGCCAAATGGAGCCAGTGCTTACCCCAGCAGGGCAGGCGATTAAGAAACTGATCTGAGGGCAGAAGCTGGGATGCTAAATCATTTTTAGGGCACAGTATGACATTAAAATCACCACACATGATATAGGGTGGTACCCAGAAATGCAACTCTGATAAAAGAAAAACCCAAACATTCATCCCATCCGTGTTGGGCCTTTAGATAAAGCAAATGCTAAAGTGATCCTTGTCCTTCTGAATAGTTGACACTAACCGGCACCCCCCTAGATCTGTTATTTGATGCAAGACCACCCACTGACAACCCCATGCCAGAAGTACAACCCCCCACTTGAAAGAAGTATAGCAAGAAAGGGATAGCGTCTGATATCCAAGTACTTTTAACACAGGCATCCGTCTGAGACAAATGGTTCTCTTGGAGACATAAGATTTGTGGCCTAAGAATGTTTAGTTATTCCTGTACAAGTTTCTACTTTTTTAGCGACTTAATCCCATTGACATTCCATGATACATATGCAGCTGCTGACCAAGACCTCCGC
Organism: Lissotriton vulgaris; assembly: GCF_964263255.1. Classification (NCBI taxonomy): domain Eukaryota; kingdom Metazoa; phylum Chordata; class Amphibia; order Caudata; family Salamandridae; genus Lissotriton; species Lissotriton vulgaris. The sequence continues at coordinate 617,112,498 of NC_141696.1, forward strand.
CATAGCTAGATTTTGCCATTATGCCAGGAAATACATGAGCTTCTCCTCCACCCAACAAAATAAGATGTATCAACTCCAAGAATCTTTTGACAGACCAAACTATATATATTACTTACACCGTAAGCAACCTTGCTCCAAGTCAAGATGTCAGAAAAATTAACCCAAATGCTCTGAAAAACAAACACATAGCCCCCATCAACTGCCCTTCTGCCACCCAACTCACCCTCATGCTATGCCCCAAGCACCTAGGGCCCAACCCCTAAGCCTAGGTTCTTGTTCAAAACAGGCCACTGCTGGCTGGACTTGCGGCCCAGCCCCCCCTTCCGACCGAGATTCCAAGACTGAGACAGAAAAGAAAGAAAAGGAAATGACAGAACAAGCTTCCCCCAGAAATAGAGGCTGCAATAAAAAGAGACCCAGACCAAACCAACCAACACTTCCACCTAGGAAAAACACACCCTTTAGGACAACAACCAGAGAATATCCAACCTGGAAACCCCATTAAATGATTACTCCTAGCCCAATTGAAGGCCAAGTGCATAAACAAGAAAAATAACAAGCAAAATACCCCTCTGATCAATCATAAACATGATTAAAAAAAGGTCATCACCCAGCCCCCAGCTTATACTTAGTTAACAGTTCCTGATTTTTGTAATCATCATAACAGTAAAAAGTCTGGCCATCCTTATGAATCCGCAGAGTTGCAGGCTCCATAAGGGAAGTGGAGACACCAAGCTTCTGAAGTACCGGAATGAACTCCTGCAGCTGCCAACGCCTCCCAACTGTTTAAAGACAAAGGTCTGAGCGGACAAAAAAATCAATACAACATGTTTTGGCCAGCAGCTTAGGATTTGCTGTCTGAAAGATCACCTGTTGAAGCATAAAATTCCCATTATAAATCAGTATGGCCCGGGGGTGCCAGGAGGGTTTGCTAGGATGGTGAAAGGGGAAACACTGCATCATACAATCCATATCCCAGTCTTGTAGAGCTGGAAATACCTCTTGGAACAATCTGAGTACGCAGCCATTGGGATAGTCCTGTTCTGCCCTTTCTTGGACCCTCAAAACACACGATTGCTCCGACAAGACCTGTGCTCTAAGTCTTCCACCCTTGATGACAGGGTGATAATCTGCTGCTCATGCTGAGCCACTCCTGAGCTTTTGACTTCCGCTAAATCTCTTGGAGAGTCGCCCGGGAGGCTTTCACAACCCCCAACCGTGACTGGATAGTATTCATATTTTGTGATAATTTGCAAAGAACCACTTATGTCTTCAGACGGGTAATCTTCAATGCCACTGAGTCCTTACAATAATCCTCTCTGTGCTGCAAGAGAAGATGATAAATGGCTCCTAACATGAGTTTTTGCATTTTGGTTTTGGACTAGGATGGAGGCTTGCCGGTGAACCAGTGTTGCGGTCCGGCCCAGCGAAACCTGGAGTCCATGTAAGCGCTACCTAGGCCAGGAAGGTGCCCCCAACCCTCTTCTGATCACTTGCCTTATCTGCTGGGCACCTGCAGATGGTTCGCTGGCCCTTGGAGGCTTCCTGGTCTCTGCTCTGCCCGCCAGCCTCTAGGAAAGGAGCCAGCAGTAACAGACGCTATGACTGGCTTTCGCTGGCATTCCCAACAGCTGAGCACAGAGGGGCCCTATTTTAGGCCAGTTGGCTGATGCCAGCGGCTCAAGTGGAGGGAACAATGACCTTCGATTCTGCAGCCTTTGGGGAGGCTGATTGCTGTCAGCCTTGCTGTCACAGTACTGGGCAGCTGGTCGTGTGGAGGAAGGCACATACCAGCAGCTGCTGCTACTTTGTTGTTGATTTTTCCCTCCAGGCACTGCTTCTTCACAGGGCTGTGCCTCTGCCTGATACATTGTTGCTGGCTGGAAGTCTAGCTCTCTGTCTGCTGATGGCCATGTTTTCATTGCGGAAGGGGAAGGCTCTGGGTCTGTGGCAGGGTGTTGCCAGTGCTACAAGTAGGATTAAGACCAGGATGCCTGCGTAGGGTCCCCCTACGAAGGGTGGGTGACTTGGAACAGATACCTCCCACATCCCCATATCTCCCCGAAGCTAGAGAAGTGTCTGCTTCCAGGAAAGGTGGGTAATGGCAGTGTTAACACCTGCAGTGGGCTTAAGGAGGAGAAAGTTGTCATCTGCCCCCGCCTCTCCCGCTAACGTTCAGGAGGGAGTAGACATTTCCCATGCGTTGGCCACCGTGGAGATATCCCTGATTGAGAAGGTTTCCGGGGACAATGCTGTATCAGGCTTAGCTCGACTGTGAAGGTACAGCCTAGTACCTCACACCCAACATACATTGGATGCTATTCTAACGGTGGGCCGAACCCTCTCTGCTGTAACTACAGCTGCAACTACTGAGCCTGGTCAGGATGGGAGGCAGTTGAATCCATCGGCAGCCACAACTTTTCCCCTCTGTTCAAGTGAAGCTACACCCAGCAGTAAGAGGCTGATCTTGCAGATCCTTATCTTACCTCCTCGGTTGGATTCTCCGTTGATCACATTAGCTCATGTTGTTGAGCATTCAGTAGTTGCCTGAATATCATCAATCATGACACAATCTCTTCCAGCTGCTCAGCTTCTGTGCCCAGGTAGCATGGAGTTGGCTGCGATTTGGGGGGACAGTCCTTAGGCCTTTTTCCCATTTTCAGACCTTTCTGACAGTTACCTGGATGAAGGCCTCGAGCAGGCAACCTACATAGTAGTGGTATTTAATGTCTGCAATAAATTCCCCAGGATTACACTTGGGCATTCCCCTCCCTCCACTCTTCCATCTCAATGAAAGAATAAGGGTATTTGCATGCCCACTGATTCAGCAGAGGGTCTTATGTCTTCAGTGTTCGATCAAGGATTAATTGACCCTGTTGCCCCACTGGAGCTGGAAGATGAGCTTTATGGGGTCCTGATGGAACAGAGTTGATGCCTACAAACTGTTCTGCTTTTGTAGGCTCATCGCTGGCAGTACCATCCTGATCTAACAATTTGGCTGTCCCCTCCATCCCCTTTTGGATCTCTACCTACTGTCTCGGGACAGGATTCTCACACATGAAAAATTCTCACATTTGTTTTTTACTACTGCAAGGCCTATCTCCCCCATAGGTTAACATTGGGATTACCTTATTACATTTTATAAGTGTAATTTCCAATTGAGAAAAATTGATATTTCAAGTTTGGTGTCTCTGTGCTCACAATTTAAATCACAATTGATGGTGAAGTCAGATTTCAAATTGTATGTCTGAAAATGCCATGTTTAGAAATTACTATTTCACATTAACTGACGATACTGCCAGTTTATGAACAGGAGGAAAATGAAGTCCAACAAACAAATGTAACCTAAATGAAAACGGGTGACTCCAAGAAAAACAGAGGACTCTGTGACTTTTGTACAAGGAGCAAGTCATCTGTTCGGGCTGTTCCAAGCATTCAAATAAACCTGGGAAGGAAAACGTCCCAGCATGAGGCATGAGAGTTAATTAGAAAACGTGCATGAAAAGCATGTATCAGCCAAGTACTCGGACATTGTATCCCAAGTACACTAAAGAAGGTGCATAACAAGTGCCAGTTACTGCAATAAACATCAGATTACACCGTGGTCCTGCCCTGACGATAATCGCCAAACCTCGAAGGGGATTGAAAACGGGTCGACCTTTCTTCCGTTTAATCTATGAGGGAACCAAATTGAGTTGGACTCTTGTGAGGGTTTATCAACCAAAAGCATTCCTGCAGAGAAAATTAAAATATTCATTTACCCGTAGTTAGTCTGCTTTCCCTAAAAAACAGAAAGTGTGAATAACTTTGGTAAGGCAGGCTGATCATTAATAATACTGACTGGTGTAACCGTGTGAAAATATACATGAGTTGTAATGTAGTGACATTTTTTTAATGTTAAGTTATATTTACCAGAAATTTGTTCTATATGATTGATGAATTATTTTCTGAAAAATGGAAAATGTATCTTTTTGTATGCACCAAAGAAAAATAATGTTGTTCGAATGTGATTTAAATCAATTACAGTTTGTAAAGTAAGGTACAACAACTGAATATGTTGCATCTAAAACATGCTGAATAAAAAGCAGTATTGTGAATTGGAGGCCAGGTAATTTCCCTTATTTCATAAATTCTATTATGTCTTACCAGGCCCCCGTAATGGACGTGACTCCTACTTTTTGAAATTTTAGAAATTTGGCATTTTCATACTGTAATCATTGGGTACCGCTGCCTGTCTCTGAATAAACGTCTGGGGTGGGTGACAGATTGGCTTTGTGCATTCCCTCTGGACAGTCACATTGTGATGTCCCATCACCAGGCTGATGGGCCTTCCTGAGCTAGATGGGAGGGAGAAGCTGACACTCACACCTGAATAGGGATATGCCTGTTCACACACAAAGAGCTGCATGCCCCCCCCCCCCTGTAGTGAGTCTGGAGCCAGGGCACGAAGGGCAGGGACCTTGTGGACTTCAAAAGCCTCTCTTTGACGTCTCCCCCCACTTCAAAGGCACAAGTGGGTGTAAGTACTGGACCTGACTAAGTATGGGCGAATTTTGCGAATCAGCGGTTCGCGAATTCGTGCAAATTCGCGGAAAAATCCGCAAATTCGTGAATTTCCCCGCAAAATCACGTATTTTTTTGCGATTTTGCACCACACTTAACTGGAGTACTTTCTACTGGCTAATCAGTAAGTGCTACCTCGTTGGGTAAATGTATAGTGCTTTTCCTGCACTACAGCTGCGTAGGGCCAGAAGAGTTGCCTCCAGTGACCATGAGTGTGTAACTTTGCCATCGCACCGAAGGGCGCCGGGGTCCCTCGAGTGAGCTGTCCATCATAGTGTGTAAAGGGCGGGAAGACGGTGCACACCGCTAGTGTGTGGGGGGGGCAAACGGGGGGTGGCTTCTTTGCGAGTTAACATGCCTCTTGTGTGTATAATAGGTCAGGCACAGATCAGAGCAGCAGATGAGGAGAAAGAAGCTACTGGTTACAGGAACTGCACGGGGATTTCAGTCGTGAAAGTCAAGGATGCAAAGGCCTCCATCAAGCATCATAGCTAATTTTCGACCGTAGATATAGGGAGAAAGCACTCCTGCCCAGCTTTGACAAAGCGCACGATTTTTTGGGGCTGATTAACTTTGCCATCGCGCCGAAGGGCGCCGGGGTCCCTCGGGTGAGCTGTCCATCATAGTGTGTAAAGGGCGGGAAGACGGTGCACACCGCTAGTGTGTGTGTGGGGGGGCTAACGGGGGGAGGGATTCTTTGTGAGTTCACATGCCTCTTGTGTGTATAAAAGGTCAGGCACCGATCAGAGCAGCAGATGGGGAGAAAGAAGCTAGTGGTTACAGGAACTGCACGGGGATTGTACTTGTGAAAGTCAAGGATGCAAAGGCCTCCATCAAGCATCATAGCTAATTTTCGACTGTAGATATGGGGAGAAAGCACTCCTGCCCAGCCTCGACAAAGCTCACGATATTTTGGGGCTAATTAACTTTGCCATCGCGCCGAAGGGCGCCGGGGTCCCTCGAGTGAGCTGTCCATCATAGTGGGTAAAGGGCGGGAAGACCGTGCACACCGCTAGTGTGTGTGAAGAGGGGGCAAACGGGGGGGGCTTCTTTGCGAGTTCACATGCCTCTTGGAGCGAGGGGCCGTGAATTTTTACCTGAATGTCCCGTGAACTGTGTTTGAAAATATTTGCTGCTATGTTTTGTAACACATGCTGTCGGCTGGGCAGTAGTCTGCTTGTTATGTATTTGAATAATCCCCTTTTGGGTGCTAAACTGACCCTCATATTCCCCCCCCACCCACACACACCTGTGCCCAACCAGTGCCAGCCCGTCATTCTGTACCCACCTGTCTTCTCTCTCCCAGTGTTAACGCTGACCATACCCGACCTGAGCCCAAAGCCCCCTCTCAGTGCGGTAACCTCTTGAAAACCCCTTACCATCTCCACCCCTTGGCCAAAGTGCCCACCTGGGGTCTTTGATTACTGGAAGGACACTCCTGGAGTTGCCGGGCACCCTTCCCACGGTGCCTGCGCTCAGCCTTTCTTCTTAGATGAGACTACCCCTAAATTACCCCAAACTGCCCTGTGTGCCCTTCACCGCCCCATCTTGCGAGCGTGACTCCACTGTCTCGCCTGCTCTAAAACTGCCTCCGAATACAGTGCTTGCCCCTACACAATTTTCTGGGGCTGAATAACTTTGCCATCGCGCTGAAGTGCGCCGGGGTCCCTTGAGTGAGCTGTTTATCATAGTGTGTAAAGGACGGGAAGACGGTGCACAACGCTAGTGTGTGTGGGGGGGCAAATGGGGGGGTTTCTTTTCGAGTTCACATACCTCTTGTGTGTATAAAAGTTCAGGCACAGATCAGAGCAGCAGATGAGGAGAAAGAAGCTACTGGTTACAGGAACTGCACGGGGATTGCACTCGTGAAAGTCAAGGATGCAAAGGCCTCCATCAAGCATCATAGCTAATTTTCGACTGTAGATATGGGGAGAAAGCACACCTGCCCAGCCTCGACAAAGCGCACGATTTTTTCAGGCTGATTAACTTTGCCATCGCGCCGAAGGGCGCTGGGGTCCTTCGAGTGAGCTGTCCATCATAGTGGGTAAAGGGCGGGAAGACGGTGCACACCGCTAGTGTGTGTGGGGAGGGGGCAAATTGGGGGGGGGGCTTTTTTGCGAGTTCACATGCCTCTTGGAGCGAGGGGCCGAGCATTTGTACCTGAATGTCCCGTGAACTGTGTTTGAAATTCTTTGCTGCTATGTTTTGTAACACGTGCTGTCGGCTGGGCAGTCTGCTTGTTATGTATTTGAAGAATCCCCTTTCTGGTGCTAAACTGCTCCTCATATCCCCCCCACACACACACACCTGTACCCAAACAGTGCCAGCCCATCATTCTGTACCCACTTGTCTTCTCTCTCCCAGTGTTAACGCTGACCATACCCGACCTGAGCCCACAGCCCCCTCTCAGTGCGGTAACCTCTTGAAAACCCCTGACCATCTCCACCCCTTGGCAAAAGTGCTCACCTGGGGTCTTTGATTACTGAAAGGACACTCCTGGAGTTGCCGGGCACTCATTCCACGGTGCATGCGCTCAACCTTTCTTCTTAGATGAGACTACCCCTAAATTACCCCAAACTGACATGCGTGCCCCTCACCGCCCCATCTTGCGAGCGTGACCCTACTGTCTCGCCTGCTCTCAAACTGCCTCCGATTACGGTGCTTGCCCCTACACGATTTTTTGGGGCTGATTTGGGTTCTTTCATTTGAAAACGAAGACCCGATACGAACAGACGCTTTTGCTGTAGCAGGGGATACGATAATACCATTTTTTAAGAAACTACCCCAACGCTCACAAAAGTAAAGGCAGCTCACCGCGCCTCTATTATTCCTTCTACTGCAAGATCTCTTTTTGACCATTATAGAGAGACCCGTCTGGTCATTGAAGCCAACCGCCATTGATCTTGATATTCATCCCCGCTACAAGTCAAGAACAACTAAAGAGTAGTGACATAGAAGTGTCTGAAGATTTACAGACTTTGAAAAGTTTTCTAATCCTTATCGGATAGGAGAATCATTAGTAACCTCCAGGACAACCATAAGGATCCAGTAACACGACAGACAACAAATCAATAGTCTTGATAAAGGTGGCACATAATAATACGCAAACCACCGAAACGCGTCGACGCAATTTTCTGTACAATTCATCTTTTTCCCCCCCCGGTGTATATAAGATTGTAAGGTTATAAAACCAGGGGATGTTGAAATTTTAATTGTGAATGTACGCTTTGTAATTTCTAATTTCTATGTTTTACAATTGAGTTTTGTCTGTCCTTCATTTTTGTGCTGGTCACAAAATTATATAGTATTTTAATTGTTTTTTAACATTTTTTCCAGTGTAATTGTAAATTGTCTTTTTATTGTTTCAATAAATTGTTATGTAACTTCATTTTTGATTAATTTCTTTAGTTAGTGTGTTTATATTAGATTGTGGTTATAGCTAATTCCAAGCTTCTCCTGTACACGACCCAAGGGAATCATTCTGTTTGATTGCTGATTAACTTTGCCATCACGCCGAAGGGCACCGGGGTCCCTCGAGTGAGCTGTCCATCATAGTGTGTAAAGGGCGGGAAGACGGTGCACACCGCTAGTGTGTGTGGGGGAGCAAACGGAGGGGCTTCTTTGCGAGTTCACATGCCTCTTGTGTGTATAAAAGGTCAGGCACAGATCAGAGCAGCAGATAAGGAGAAAGAAGCTACTGGTTACAGGAACTGCACGGGGATTGCACTCGTGAAAGTCAAGGATGCAAAGGCCTCCATCAAGCATCATAGCTAATTTTCGACTGTAGATATGGGGAGAAAGCACACGTGCCCCGCCTCGACAAAGCGCATGATTTTTTGGGGCTGATTAAGGAGTTACTGAATTTGACCTTCAACTCGGGCACCTGCTTTATCTATATCTGTAAGTGCTTCCTGTTCACCGAGCCTCGTTGTCTACTTGTAACTATTCTCTGACCTTGCTTCGAGGGTCAGAGCAGGGTCAGAGAATAGTTGCCTGTAGGCAACGAGGCTCCGCTCAGGAAGCACTTACAGGGTTACTGCAGGTGCCTAAGTTGAAGTTAATTTCTTTGTAACCATTTTGTAAATGGTTACAAAGAAATTAGCTCCAACTTGGGCACCTGCTGTAACCCTGTAAGTGCTTCCTGAGCAAAATTCGTCCCGCTCAAGAATTCGCGGATTTTGCAGCGATTTCGCGCGGATCGCGAAATCGCGGCAAATCCACAAATTCCGCGAGCGGAACGAATTTTCCGCCCATACTTACCCCTGACACCACCAACTCAATACATTCTGGACATCATGATACTCTGCCATGAAGAAGGACTGATGTGCTGCTGAAAGGACTGCTACTCTGCTGGACTCTATTAGATTTGCTGGACTCCCCTGCTGCTCTTGCCCTGCTGCCTGCTGCCTCTTGCCTGGTGGTGAGAAGGATGGACTTGAAAATCTACCTCCCCAGAACCAAGTGACTCCAAGGGTTTCTGGCTTGCCTACTTTTACGAAGTCTCTGGGACATTAAATACTTAATGTATCCCTGCTACAGCCACCTGTGAGTCCTACCCTGCCAAGTGGTTACAATCTAGGCCTGGGCCCCTGGAGTTGGGTTTTCTTGGTTGTTCTGTAAAACTCCATGCATCGTCTGGTTTACGCTTTTCAGAACTGATGCATTTGCCTTCAACGTATTGCCACTATGAGGGCTCCACCCCATCAACAGAGCGGCACGTTGGTGACGCATTGCCTTCATTGTTCAGAGCTTGTCGACGAAGCGGGACATAATTGCACAGCTTGAGGACGTCACGTTGCCTTCATCTACCAGGAGCTCCATGACTATGCAGAACCCAACTACGTGGCTTGATGACCATGTATTGTCTTCTTCAACCGAGACCTTGACGGCAACATGGGACCTGACTGCGTGACTCTGAACCCACGCATCACCTACAATCCTTTGGATCGACATCTACGCATCGCCTCCTCCGCTTTTTGCAGCTGCTCTTCAACGTTGACACGTTTCTCTCTCAAGGTATGTTTCAGCAGGGCCTGTGTAGCTTCTGTATCCATTCCACGCTCCATAGTGGTCGGCTTGAGCTTTCAGATTTGACCCAGTCTAGCGTGACCAGATAGCTCCGATTGGCGCTTTATAACTCTATGCCTTAATTCAATTATTCTTGAAAAATTCAGAACTTCGGTTCTACTAATTGGATTTTTGTCATTTTGGTCTTCTTCAGTTCAATGAATTAAGCTCTATTTTGCTAATCTGATGTGGTGTTTTCACTGTTTTACTATTTTAAGTGTTGCACAAATTCTTTACACATTGCCTCTCAAGTTAAACCAGACTGCTCAGTGGTAAACTACCAGAGGTTGAGCACGGGTTAATATAGGGTGTGTGTATATGCCTGACCCTGACTAGAGTGGTGGTCCCTACTTGGACAGAATGCATTCCTCTGCCAACTAGAGACCCCATTTCTAACAATCTCTCATAGACTTTCTTGGATCATAATTCTGAATGGGGTTGATAGGAGCAAGACAAATTTGCCCTCATGGGCGCTTAGTTTGCCTCCTTGCATATTGTATTTTGTCTATTTTTTCTTCCCAGTAGCGTTTATAGTGCCAGAATAAGGAGTCTTGCTAAAAGGGGATTGCTTTGACCTGTACCTCTACTGAACGGGCAGTAATAAGACATGGAACATTGACCTGAGCACACTCTGTATTAAGGCATCTTAAGCCTCACATAGTTACTAGGGAACCAGCATTCACAGCTGTAAGCGTTATGTGAGGGGGAAGGTGGCAGCACTTCATTCATTGACGAAGAACACAGTTTGCACAAATGCATCCCATTTCGAGTTTCCCATGACCACCCGATGAAAAAATAATATATAATGGTCCACTTTGTGCTATCTTGTAAATTCACTAGTAACTATAAGAACCATATTATATTGGATTGTGTATATTTTAGTTGTAAATGTTTAAGAATCTGTGGTATTTTAATTTCTAAGGCAGATGAGTCCATTTTGTGCTCTCCTATCTAGAAAGTATGGTATGTCATCTTGAGGTGCGGTGGTGCTTTGGATAAAACTGCTTCCAAAGGAAGAGCAAATATTGTATGGGACAGTGAAACACCTGTTATCCAAAGTTTTTTTACAACAGAAGCGTGGGCTGAAGTGCGATGTAAAACACGAATTAATAAACAGTTTATTGTATTCGGGGACATATTTAAAAAGTACATTGATAATTAGCTGTACCTGATTTTGAATAGTGTACTTTAAAAGAGCACTGGTAACGAACATAAAAATAAAAACAAATACTAGTAACAAATAAAAAAACTATGAGATCATTTTTACATGAAAAACATTGAAAATGCTTTTCATGTTTATGCATGGTATAAGAATATGCTTCATGGTATGATTTCTATTTTTTGTATTTTGCCTGCACTGAGCTTGCACTGTGCTTGTGAAATCTCTGGTATTTAATACATCTTAAAAAGGGGTTCTTATAAGTTCCCATAGCTAAATTACTGTGTTCATTCGCATTTGTGTGGAACTTTTTTTTGGTTAAATTTCCGTGGTTGCACGCTTTTACGATACTTCTATTAAAGCTGTTCACACTTTTTTTTAACCTTAGTCACTTTCAAGATAAGATATGTTCCCACAGAAAAGGCAGACAGTGGCTAACAGCTTGAATGTTTGTTTTTTCCTACTTATTTGTGTAAAGCAGATGCTTTAGCATTATAATGTTTGTGGCATTTCCTATTCATGCCTCCGTACCTTTGTTTACACTTTGTAGGCATTATGAGATTGATTTTATTCAAAGTAATCTATTGGGTCATTATGATCAAATTCTAAATGTTGTAATAAACATTACACGCGAAAAATTAAGATAATGTACAAGAGCTATGCTATATTTTACTATTAAACAGGCAGCCACAAGTGTAGTTAACTAGCAGGCAATAGGGTCATGATTTGAGTCGTACAGGAGGCCCAGTGGCACTGAGCCCAAAAGTTGTCAGAATTCCAGTTCCACTTCATTTTTCAAAACGTTGCTATTACCTACCCACACCATACCACTAGTAACAGCACTACATATTGCCTTTTGTACATAAAAAAGTAATAACAATTGAACCGATTTTCTGTAACGTATAACCTTGAACTTACAGCAAAAAAAACTGCTCATTATTAATCTTATAGGCGAAACCTGGTGCATTTACCAATGCGTGTTTACATTTGATGCAAGGAAGGGCTCAGATGCATGAGAGTTTTCAACGCTTGCTTCTGTTGTTTACATTTCTCTGGCTGTCAAAACGATTAATAATCCAATGAATAAGTGTCAAGGGCCCTCATCCAAGCAATCCTAACATGGTCACCAAAAGCTCACCTAGCCCCACTAAGGTCAGTCCTTAACATGGCAGCCAGACTCATAACAGTTGTAAAAAGATTCAAACACATCACACCAACCCTCAACGCACTCAACTGGCTTTCCATGGAAGGTAGATGTATTTACAAACTGGCCTGCATCACACACAAGGCCCTTCATACCCAATCACCCAAATACCTAAACAGCAAACTGGTAAAAGCAGGAAAATCCAGAACTCTGAGAAGCACCAACTCACTTCTTCTCACCCCCCGAAACTGAAAAGGAAAACAACCCAATGCTGATCCTTCTCTGGTAATGTACCCAGGATGTGGAACGCACTCCCTATTGACCTCAGATGCAACCCCTCCTTCTCTTGTTTCAAAAAGGACCTGAAACTCCTTCTATTTAAACAATACTTTACCGAACAAGTCAACCAACCTAGGCACCAATAACCTAATGGACTCCCCCTCACTTAGACCTCCAGGGACGGTGTTATCTGACTGTTTCAACCACCTGCGTCTTTCTCCCTATGCTTATATTTTTATGCATCCTCATGTCCTGCGATGTTATGAAATTTTCTTTTACTTTGCGTATGTAAAGCGCTCTGATACCCACGGGGCTAGCTAGAGCTATATAATACTTTATAAATAAATAAGGACAATGAGCCCCACCCCCTAGCCTGGTAGTAAAATATTAGCTATGGTAAATCGACTTACGGCGGCCCCTTTCACGCGCCTGCCACTACACCTTCTGCACTACTAACGGCTACGGCCCTGCTAGGGGGAAGGACATTATTCCCCAGCATCAGCTTGGTCCACAGAGGGTGCATTCCAAAACAACCAAACAGCGGCCTTCTGATCAGCAAGTCCTTGATGGCGGCGGGGGCCCGTGCTTTGTGCAGCAAGCAGCCACATTTCACTCCCACCCCTGGTGAATTTAAAAGTGACCCTGAAACACTGTCCAGTGTATTACAACTCCGGCGCAAATTAGGCCACGCGCGGGTTAGTCTCTGTCCTAAAACCTGGCGAATTTCGGAGGAGGTTTAGGGACTAGGAAGTAGGGTGACCAACCGTCCGTAAATTTCACGGACCGTCCGTAAATTGGACCTCACGTCCGTTGTCCGTGAGGATCCTTTTTACGAACGCCTTTTGTCCGTAATTTTGGCCTTGCAGGGAACAAAGCTGTTCCCTGTGAGAGGCCTCTGCTCCCTGATGGGGCGCCTCGCACTCCACCTCGGAGCAGAAGAGCAGCCCCTCCTCGCCCATTGTCATTCTGTATGGGCTGATGATGGCCACATACAGAATGACAATGGGCCGTCTGAGGTGTTACTGCATGTAGTGGGCCTCCTCCTGCCTTTGTCTAGGGCAGCGTATTTTGTTAGATGATAGGAATGTGCAAACACGCAAATGCAGCTACAGAATCCAGTTCATTCAAAGAAGCTGGTGAAACAAGCTGAAAAGAAGAGGCTCGAGCTAGAGTGCTTTCAGTCTCATCATTTTAGAAAAGTACAGTTTAAATATTATTTTCAACAAAGCCATGGTTGCAGCATTTTTATTTTATGCATCTAACAGCCATTGACAAAGCCAATAGTTCTGGCTTGTTGTAGGTGTAACATTACTTGTTATTTATCTGGATACAATAACGGAAGAGGCAAAATACCAGTCTGGCGGCACACTATGCTAAACACAGATTTTTAGCTTAGGTGTTTTAAGCCCCGCTCTTAATTACATCGAACACCCCCTTTTGAGAGACCCTCCCCCTTTTTTCATACCACTTAAAGCCCTGGAAACAACACCATGTCACAGTCACCTCACGTCCTAGCAATGTGCATCATGCATGACTCATGCCTTCCACTTTTTCCGATTGCCTATGTGCAGGGGCATAGTGAACCCTTCCCCACCTCACCCCTTGCTTTAGGAACTACAGGGATGGTGACATTCTTGATGGACCTCTTCTGTCTGGAACTCTGCAGACAAAGGCTCAGCTCATAATTAATATGAAAACGTGGGCGAGTGAGTAAGTGAAAGGATGGCTGGATGGATTACTGAATGGATGATTGAAAGGGTGAATAGATGGATAAACAGCGAAAAGATGGATAGATGAGTGAAAGGGTGGATGATCGGTGAGTGAATGGGAGGATGGATGAGTGAAAGGATGGATGAGTGATAGGGCCAATAGATGGATTCATGAGTGGATGAGTAGAAGGATGGGTGGATGGATGGAAGGATGGAGGGCTAATTGACAGGGTCAATGGAGAGAGAAAGGGAGGATGGGTGGATGGCTGAAAAAGTGAATGGGTGGAAGGATGAGTGACTGGGTGAGTAAATGAAAGGATAGCTTAATGGGTGAAAGGATAAATGGCTGGATGGAAGAGTGGATGGATTAGTGTACGGATGGATAGGGTGAAAAGGTGTGTGAATGGATGAGTGAAAGTGCGGATGGAGGGATTGATGATTGAAATGATGGCTGAAAGGATACACAATGGATAGGTTTGCAAATGTATGAATATGTTAGGATATAAATGGGATTACTTATATACTATGCTCGACCTCCTTTGATGTGTCTGTAAAACCTACCTTTTGTCCCGAAATTTTGTCCAGAATTTTGACCCCCTGTCCTGAATTTTTGTCCTGAATTTTGACCCTTTGTCCTGAATTTTTACACTCACTGTCCTGAATTTGCACCCATGACAGTTGGTCACCCTACTAGGGAGGGAAGGGTTAAATAACGGGTACACGTTTTACACGCCTCGGTATGGGGGAAACAAACACAGTTTGCATGTTACCATCCATTCACAAGTTTGCATTTTAGAATTCGGGGTTATATGTGCATCAGATAATTAATTAGTATAATGAACGGGTGCGCGATCTGGACCTCTGAGTGCGCCTAAACTTTAACAAAAAAAGGGCCTCGGTGTGCTTGCCGAAGTTAGAACGATTCCACAGAGCGCAAGTAACAGGACATTTTTTATTTCAGTCCAATGATTCCCTATAGTTATGTGTTTGCTGTCCGAGCTCATACTGCAAAATACGTACTATAAATCTCCTGTGACCTTGCTACAAGGGACTGATGGAGGTTTCGCTGTGGGCAGCTACGGTATATATTGTAATAACTCCTCGCATGATTACATTTGCCTGCATAGATTTCCCAGGGACATTTATTACAGCGTTCTAGGGTAAAAAAAACCGCCCCCCCCCCCCCCCCCCCCAACACACACACACACTTACTGCCTTATAAGATCTAATGTCAGGAACCCGGAGAAATGTTTAAGCTTTCCCATCAATCGGATCAACTTTTTCATCCCATTTGCTAGACAACCCTAGTTAAAAATAGACTGCCGCCTTCCTGCTATCCCGGTAGCCGCCTCATTAGCGGTAAGGCTTGGGAGCAAATGTGCAAGCAGGGCTTGATCCCTGCATAATGAGATGAACGCGTCTCAGCATTGCCGCCTCTGTTGTTGTCTGCTCTCCAACGGAAAGAGACAGATTACCGGCGTCGGTAACAGATGGCGCACAGAACGGGCACACTGTGGGATGCCAGAAAGAACATCAGATCGTATTATATTCCGTTAAATCGTATTTACCGCCACTGCTATCCACCTGTCTGACACTTTTTCCCGCAATTAAATGCTCTCAATAGCTTGTCAGGAAATGACGTCAGGCCAGAATACTAGCTCATTTGGTGAGAGAGCGTATCCATGTGTCCTCGCATGGGCTTTACTGGCTAGGGTTCTAGAGCTGGGTATGTAGTTTCTTTAAGGGTGCCACATGGAGAGGAGTTCAGATTTACCTAAGGTTACGAATCGATAAAATATGTAGTTAATAAATAGTGATTATTTGGCATATGTCCTTTGTAAAGACCTAACTAAAACGTCCAAATGCAAACCTGGTAGCCAGAGGGCGTAGTGTTCAAACACTAGTACCATCAAACATATAAGGCGCTGAAAGGGCTGTGCAAAGGGGTGAACAAGGATTGCCTGCATAGAAGGTGACATCGCTGTAATCTTTCTTGTCAACTCGGAAACCAATACACTTTCAATCTGCATCGGCACATGCATAATATTCAACGTTTTATGATGTAAAGGTTGGACGCCAAGATGCACATGTTTGGGTCGTGGGTGAAATCAGCAGTCTCTACTTTAGTTATTTAATGCAGAATGTTGAGCAGTCAGCCTGCAAAGGGACTAGTAGCTCCCTTTGGTTAGGACCTACAGTCCCACTGCTCTACGGTCCATAGGAAGCAGAATTACTGCCATATGTACCCGTACTTTCGCAGCCACATCCCTTCCTTCCTGCTGCCCTGATTGTGAACACTCCTTCCGTAAGGCCCTTTGGTTAGGACCTACAGTCCCACTGCTCTACGGTCCATAGGAAGCAGAATTACTGCCATATGTACCCGTACTTTCGCAGCCACATCCCTTCCTTCCTGCTGCCCTGATTGTGAACACTCCTTCCGTAAGGCCTTAGCAGGCCCCTCGACATTGAAATATTGCATGCTGGCACTAAACTGTCGATCATTACCTAAGCATAGCACCCAAATGTCCATATTGCTAGAGGAGCGCAAGCCAGATGTTATCTTTCTAACAGAGACCTGGCTCTCCACCCATTCTGACCCAGACATAGTCGCAGCTCTACCAAGTGGATACCACATCGTTAGATCGGACAGACCAGTAGGGAGAGGCGGCGGCCTGGCTATTATATTCAAAAACCAGTACCGTTGCCACACCACAACAGAAAGTATTCCCGAATGCGAGAGCATAGAATTCTGCATAGAGTTCAATGCCAATACCTCCTTCTCGGGCACCTTGATCTACCGTCCTCCTGACCCATTAAAATTGTTTCATAGGTCGCTCCCGGAGATCATTGCTAAAAGAGCCCTATCCGTGGCTAACTACACAGTCTTAGGAGATCTGAATATCCATCTCAACTCCCCCTCAGATAATATTGCCAAGGAGCTAATAGATGACCTGGGAGCTCTGCAGCTGTCCCAGCTAGTCACAGCCCCAACTCACGAGAAAGGCAACCTGCTTGATCCAATCTTCAGCAGCTGCAGCTAGCTGACGGTCGACCCTCCTATCCCCCTCCCATGGACGGATCATTTTCTGATACCATTTTCCTGGTCAACCCATAAGGTCCCTCAGCTACCCCCCCGGACAACACTCAGGAGAAACTGGTCAAAACTCCAGTGGGAATCCTGGCGGCTTAGCCTGGACACTACCCACCCGCCTCCCTGCTCAGACCCTAGTGCAGCAAACAAAAATTATGTTAGCTGGATCACTAACTCACTAGACAAGATCCTCCCTCTCCAGAGATCCTCATCTAAAAGAATGCAGAGATCAGCGCCCTGGTTCTCTGACCGTTTAAGAGAACTAAAACGCTGTTGCAGGCAACGAGAGAGAGCCTGGCGTATGGATTTTCTTCCGGAAAAAAAAGACGCTTATAAAGAGGCAATAAAAACTTACAGAGACGGGATCAGGATGGCGAAAGCAACTTTCTACTCTGACAAAATCCTTGAGGGCAAATCAAAGCCCAGGGAAATTTTCCAGATAATAAAAAACTGCTCAAATGTCACCACTGCCCCCCCTCCGATTAAAACCCAAGATCAATGCAACAAGCTTGCGGACTTTTTTCACAATAAAGTCCTGAAAATTTACTCTACCTTTCAAACAGGACTCACAGTTCCTGAGATAGCTCACCCACCTTCTCCTAGAACACTCCCCCCCCTTGTCCAGCCAACCCTCGAGCACTTCCCTCCCTTGGACCTCGACACCCTTGGTAAAATGGCACGGCAAGTCAAATCGGGTTCCCCACGCGACCCAGCCCCACCAGAAGTTTTGATGCAAGCACATGAAGACACCCTGCCTGTTATCCTAGAACTCCTTAACACATCCATAGCCTAATGTGTTGTTCCTACGGCATGGAAACAAGCCATGGTGCGGGCGCTGCTGAAGAAACCAAATTTGAACCCCGACGATTATTCCAACTATCGTCCCATCTCTCTTCTCCCTTGGGCTGGCAAGGTGTTGGAAAAATATATAAACGTCCAACTGGTCCAGTTTATTGAAAACCACTCCCTACTGGATACATCCCAGACAGGTTTCAGACCGAAACTTGGCACCGAAACTGCCTTATTAGCGGTCGCCGAGGAATCTCGAAGGGTTCTGGATCAGGGAGGATCAGTGGCAGTGATCCTCCTTGATCTAAGCGCCGCCTTCGATACGGTCAGCTAAGCCACCCTGCTGAACCGTCTCCGGGACATCGGAGTCTCTGGCGACGCTCTAAGGTGGTTCGGCTCCTTCCTGTCCGACAGATCTTTTCAGATCTTCGATGGTGACACAATATCAACCAGCAAGCCCCTCAGCTGCGGAGTACCACAGGGCTCCTCTTTGAGCCCTGTGTTATTCAACGTCTACATGAAACCACTGGCTGGAATCGTCGAACCGTACGGCATCAAAATTGTGTCGTACGCCGACGACACTCAGTTAGTGGTGTCATTGGCTCAAGAGAACATCAGTCACCCCCAAGGAGGCCTGCTGAGCTGCCTAGAGGACATCAAGGAGTGGATGACCAGCTCCTCCCTCAAATTAAATGGAGATAAAACAGAGCTTATGCTCCTAGGCCCAGCTTCACCAACATCTTTTATCTCCTTGTGGCCCCAAGCCCTGGGCACTCCTCCCACCCCCAAGGAAAGCGTCAAGAGCCTAGGAGTGTGGCTGGACAGCAAGCTGTCCTTTTCCACCCAGGCGACCAAGCTGTCCGCCACCTGCTTCGGTATCCTCAAAACGCTAAGGAAGGTCCTTCCACTGCTACCTCTAGAAGCAAAAAAAGTGGCAATCCAAGGCCTCATCCAGTCCCGCCTTGATTCAAACAATGCTCTATACGTAGGGGCCCCCGAGATGACTCTCCGGAAACTCCAGATAGTGCAGAACTGCGCAGCACGCACCCTGTTAAAGATTCCACGAACCCAGTCAGCCAGACCGGCATTGAAAAGTCTTCACTGGCTGCCAGTTAAACACAGAGTGTCATTCAAGGCGTTGTGCATCGCACACCGGGCATTTTGGAAAACAGGACCCGCTATTAACAGCAAGCTTGTCATTCCCTACCACCCAAACAGGAATCTCCGCTCCTCCGAGGCTCTCCTGGCAGTGGTTCCTCGAGTGAAGAGAGCTAGATCCGGGGGTAGGCTGTTCTCATTGAATACCGCTAAACTTTGGAACACCCTCCCCCTCTCACTCCGTTCCAACCCGGACCTGCTGTCATTCCGCAAAAAACTGAAGACTTTATTATTCTCCCAAGCCTCCGAGCTTTAATGTGTCACGTCATTGTCCCTCCGATTCTTAACCCTAGCGCTTGGACGCCCCCGGGCAGCAATCGCGCTTAATAAATCGATTTCCATTCCATTCCATTCCATTCCAGTAGAAGTAGTAGCTGCAGTTTATTCGATCATTTTATGACCATTCCCATAAAAAGCAAATGAATCAGGGTGGTCTGCGTGGGAACCATGCCCATCCTTTCATACCCAGAAGAATGAAGCAATGGTAGACTCTGACAGCTGGTGGAAGCCTCTTCTGTGGGCTATGAGGGGTTGGGACACCCCTGATAGCCAAGGCATGGACTTCATCAGTAGGACACTGAATATCCCCAACAGTGCTCCGTGGCTAATCCTCAGAGCAGGAACAGAAGAAGGTGTGGCCAGTGTTCCGCTGGATTTGTGGATTTGCGAGCCACCCAAAGCTGAGGATCGTCATGTGGGATGAACGTTATCCAACAAACCACCAATCCACTCAATTCTTAGTGTAGTATTATTCAGATTAATGTCACAAAACAAATCAGTCTATTTAGGTGGCCATCCTATAGTCAGGAAATGAACCTTCGAGGACAGAAAAGAATCAGAAGTTTTCTCCCTGTTCTGGGTGGTATGACCATGCACATTCAAGTTCTGTAAACTCTCCATGGGCCACCATCCAAAGTGCATTACCAGAATGGCGCCTAACTGAAACCCACTGGAAGGGTTGAAGCATTCTTATTACGCTCATCAAGGAGTCTTCCACATTAAAAATTTCGTAGTTTTATCACACAATTAATTAATTGCATCTTCAGATCAGATCAAACAAGCTTTATTCGACGAATAGTCATAAAAGCACGTAAAATTATATATACAATTTTCAATACAAATGTCGCACATAGAATTATGAAATAAGCTAGTTCGGCCAATAACCGATTACACAAATCTTGTGGCTCAGCAATAATTCATGATTTTCCTAGGGCAATCTCTACTAAAACAATTAATCAATCCTAACACAGGGGATCTCATTTTCTAAACTACTGTGTCTAAAAATTCATGAAAAGTACTATAGGAGGAATTCATACTGTTGGGGAACACTGCATTAAAAAGATTTACATAGACATTTAGTACTATTAAGCCAGAGAAAAAATGTAACTCATTTTGCATACATATTTTAAATAGAGATACATTTCGACCTAATTATCCACAATCACCCAAGATATTTGGCAACTGCTAAGAAAATTGTCGATGTGGTATTGGTACGCAAGATTCTTTCAGCTGCCAGGCTACTTCTCGTCCCCCAGAGTTTACATATGGGCCTCAACCGGGGAACAGCCATGACAACGCGGGGATTACCCCGCAATGCCATTACAACGCAGGGATTACAACGAAAGTCGTTACAACGACGTTCGCTGGAGGCGCTGTTGGATAGGGAATAGTTAAATTTTCTATCCAACACTTTCCCTACTGTCAATGTGGGCTGGAGTTGGAATAGAAAATTAAACTATTCCACTATCCAGCGCCCTCCAGCGAAAGTCGTTGTAACGACTTTCGTTGTAATCCCTGTGTTGTAATGGCATGCGGGGTAAAAGCCCAAGTTGTAATGCCATACAAACCCTCAACCACACCCTTCGAGGGGTTTCAGAGGCTTGGCAGGCAAATAACATGTGCACAACTGATTCAGTGCCAGCCAAGCAGCTAGGACACTTGCTATCCGATGTTTTGTCTCACCTTAGTGTGAAAGACCTTAAGGGTAGCGTGCCCTCTCTCAGTTGGAAGTAAAGCTTCCTGTCTAGTGGTTTTGTGACAGTGTCCCAGTATTCCTCAATGCTCGGGGTGGGTTTGAATTCCAAAAATGTTCCTACTAATGAGGTTGAATCACTAACTCTTAGGGCATTTACTGTGATTGACTCTTAGTACTTTTCTTTTAAAGCCTTCTTTTTTGGAAAGCAAGCTGTAGTGGGGCCATCCCAAATCATAGACATGCCAATTTTGGCTAAGATATCTTTGACACCACGTAGCCAACTGATTTTGTGAAAAATATCAGTTTTTATACTGTCCATAAAACCCTTGGCGTAGGGTGCCAATTCTGGTGTTGTCCACAATCTACGCCAATACAGCACAATACGTAGCTTAGGGGTGTCAAGAAGGGGTTTTCTCCCAAGGTCATAAAACAACGAACACAGAGGTGTACTTTGTGGGAGATTAGTGATGCCCCCAGGAACTTATTTTCTGACACGCTAAGTTTAGACAGATTCTCTAGCCCCCATAGTTATACACTGTATAGTGCAGAGCTTACTACTTTTGTGTCATATACTTGGAGCACCGGTCTAATAGATTTCGTGAGGGACCTATTATGCTCAAGGCGTAGGGCCCCGACAATTGACGATGTTTCGGCATTGCCATATTAATCTGATGATTCCACCTTAGGTCGCTCTGTATGTTCACCCCTAAATATGTGAACTCCCTAATTTGCTCTAGTAGGCCATTATTCATTAAAATGCCACCTTTAAAAACTCTGTGTTGGTTAAAAGTCATGAGTTTTGTTTTCGACACATTGACATCAAGACCACGAGCGGAGCAGAATTCCTCAAAAATGGTCAATGCTCGTTGTAGCCCACTCGGATTCTTCTAAATTACCAGTGTGCCATCCGCAAACATTCAAATAGGGATTTTAATCCCTGCTAAAATCGGGGCATCTGTGTTCACGCGTGTCATGCAATCAACTATCCTGTTACTAAACACAGTAAACGAGGTCGGGCCATAACGCATCCTTGGCGCACCCCACGCTCAACGGGAAATGAATCAGTCACCTGCCCCTGAGAACCCCAGCGTACTTTTGCATAGTTACCCTCGTGCAATCTCTCTAAAAGTGTAAAAAGTTCGATGGGCAGCCCTAGTTCGTGAAGGGTTGCCCATAGTCTAGAACGGGGAACAAGATCGAAAGCCGATTTCAGGTCCACAAAGGCAGCATAAATGCTGCCTTTGCCCAGTACCACCACCTTCCAGTGTAGTAAAACAAATTGGAACACCTGATCAATGGTGCTTGTGCATACACGGAAACCGGCTTGCAAGGGAGACAGTATGCTATACTCTTCAGCCCAATCCTGAATTTTATTAAGGATTAATCTCCCCAGTATTTCTTTGGTAATGAATCGATCAGGCTGATGGGTCGATAGTTGCCCAGTGGTGATTTATCACCTTTTTTATACACTGGGATAGTTTTGGCTCCTTTTCAGGAGTCCGGTGTTGGTGCTCCTTGCGCAAATGCATTAACCAACAGCATGATGTACTTTCCCCCATCTGATTTTATCGTAGAGGACTACATCGGCAGGGATGCCATCTGGGCCAGGTGCTCTCTCTCCAATAACAATTTACAAAAGACAATGGTCCCTATATGTGGACAGGATAGCAAAAAATAATAATCATACACCTAATAAGTAGTATGTTTCTTTGTCCAGCCGGACAAGAATTTTATTTTAAATGATCAAGTTCATAGAGAGAGTTTTAAGACCAAGATAACAAGTGGGCACAGCCGTGACCCACAACATTTAAGACAAAACAACAAAGAAATGGCCAAAAAGGCAAAGCAAAAATCTGTCTGTATACTATTGTTCAGTGCTACAGACTCAATCTCTTAAACATAACCATACCATTGCGTCAAACAATATAGCATTCATCATATTGCATATGGGGTTTTTTGTCGACGACGTTTCGATGCCTTTTTAAATTATGACATCATCATCAGGACAAGAATTATCAGCATTATTGTTTTGTTCAACAATTATTAACACAATGCCTATTATCGCATTACTTTACATGAAGGAAATGGGAGACAAGGGGGAAGGAAAAACAGAAATTGTATATAAGTATCAGCATGTAAGGAACAATTTTAAAAACATGAGTGACATGAGAATTGCGGCGAGTGAAAAACCATGCATATAGCTGAGTGGAGTCGATAATCGGCGAGTGAAGGGGAGTTCCAGGTCTCTATTAAGATCAATAGCAAGTGAGGGTGGAAAATACTAGTCACGATTACCCGATCGTTCCGGTGATGAAAAGGCTAAGTCGTGAATGGCGTGAAAAATTACTGTGGCTAAGTTCATGGAAGTGTCAATAATCACGGGCGATGGTACGCCATGAATGGCGTGAAACATTTATTGGCTAAGTCATTGCTATGGCAATAATAGCGGGCGGTGGCAGGAGAAGAAACCTACATGTCGGTTTACTTGCTGGTTGTCTCGTTCTGGGTTATTGAGGAGAAACCGCGGGGCTAATGGCATTCTGAGGAAAGAAAAATGTGACGTTAACGGTGCCGGCCTATGAATGAGGCGGGGTGCCGGATCGAGGGTGGAGGACACAGTTACCTTTCGAAACATTTCCGGGGCTTCCATCAAGGTTGTGTGGAAACGCCAGGAGTGGAGCGCGATGGCTCAATCTGAAAGGGAGCAGGCGGTTAGATACTTGCATGTAAAAGTATCAGGGTGCTCCAAACAGAGTTACCGACTGGCGAGATTCACTTACTTGTATTGGCAGGAGCACTGTGGCTAATACGGGAGTCCGATGGAAGTGAGCTTCCGAGCAACCATGGGAGCTAGCTAATCAACCCTCGTGGTCTCTAGAAATCGATGATGGACTTACTGTGACTAGGTAGAGCAGTGCGGTGGCCATATTGGAGTGGTGATAGCCACATGGTCTCTAAAAATCGAGGATGGACTTACTGTGACTAGTGCGGCGGACATATTGGAGTGGTGAAAGTGATCAGTGTGATTGTGTATAACTAATAATGATGCATGCATTAACCGCAATATGTGACTTCTTTAAAAAAACAGTTTGAATGATAGAAATGACATATAACTGAGATTACAATAAGGAGGTCCAGTCCTCAAGACGATTAAGACCTTTTCTGATACTGTCAGTTTTTAGAATCCAATGCAGTTCCTCTTTATTCAGCAATTGGGATAGATCCGCTCCTCTTGGAGGTGGTTTGATGATAGAAACAACTGTCCAAAGTAATTCATCTTCGCTATGGCCTTTTTGGTGGAAATGTTCAACTAGTGGTGCATTGGCCGTGTTACACCGGATCCTGCTTCGGTGCGGGCCAATTCTTAGTTTTACTTTCTGACTTGTCTGCCCTATATAAATAAGCATGCTGGGACAGAAAATTGCATATACCAAATTTACAGAGTTACAGTTGGAAAAGTATATTCGGTCAAATTTGATAGTACCATATTCAAAAGATTTTCCTTCAATAGTAGAGTCACAATAAATGCAATTCCCACATTTAGAATGGCCAGTTAAAGGTGGGAGACCCCATGCATCATTTGTAGTCATTTTTAGGGGTTGTGTAGGCAGAGATGCTCTTACTAGGTGGTCTTTGATGTTTTTGGCCCGTTTGAAAGCGAACAGTGGACTTTCTAGTGTCGGTTGACCAGCATTGAGGACTGGCCAGTGCTTGAGCACACTCTTTCTGATAGCATTGGAGGCTGTGGAAAATGTGGTGACACAAATGAGTCTATTCTGATCTTTTTTCTCCTTCGGTTCCAGGAGGGTTTCCCTTGGGCAATACCAGGCTCTTTTTAAAGAGCGGCGCACTAGCTTACGAGAGTAACCTCTGTTCCTAAGTTTGCGGCTGAGGGTTTTAGCTTCAGTAAAATAATCTTCCTTGAAATAGCAGTTGCGCCTAATGCGTAGGAACTGGGAGAAAGGCAGGGAATCACGCAAAGCTCTTGGGTGATGGCTACTGTACTCAAGAAGATTGTTGCGTTCAGTAGGTTTTCGGTGTAGAGTGGTGGTGAGGCGACCTTCTGTGTTTTTTATTTCTAGATCTAAGAATGGGATGCTCTCTTTACTGGTGGATAAGGTATATTTGAGGCCTCCACTCTTGTTTTTGAGCCAGTGTTGAAAAAGTGTGAGGTTATCAAGTGATTCAGTCCAAAGTAGAAAAATGTTGTCAATGTAACGTTTCCACAATGTGATACCATTGTGGAAAGGATTGGACACATTCAAAATACTGTTGGTCTGTAAATGATCCATGTACAGAATGGCCAGGTTAGGCCCAAAAATTGCTCCCATGGAGGTACCCCTAACCTGGCCATAAAACTGTCCTTCAAAAAGAAAAAAGTTCTTAGTCAGGCAAATTTCCAGTAACTGGAGGATAAAGTTAGATGGGACACTGTGAGGACGTGTTCGTGTCTCTAACACCCCTTCAATCACACGAAGAGATTCGTATTGGGGGATGTTAGTATAAAGTGATTCCACATCCAGCGTGCACATGGTGCTGGATGTGGGATCAAACGGATAGTCTTCGATCATATCAATCATAGCCATACTGTCTTTGATATAGCATGTGGTATCTGGTACAAATGGCTTGATAAAGAAGTCTGTATAGTGGCCCAATGGTTCGAGGACTGAACCACACCCAGATACTATGGGGCGGCCTGGTGGAGATTGTGGGTTTTTATGCACTTTCGGGAGGCAGTAGATCACAGGGATGCGGGGAGATTTAGTATTAAGGAAATCAAATTCCTTTTTAGATAGGAAGCCTAGGTCAAGTGCCTCTGAAGTGACTTTAGCAATCATGTCCTGAATCTCTGCAGTGGGGTTGCGAGGAAGTTTACAATAGTGCTCATGGTTGCTCAGTTGACGCATTATTTCATCTTTATACAGGTTGATATCTTGGATCACGATGCCTCCGCCTTTGTCGGCAGGTTTTATTATTAATGACTGGTTGTTTTTCAAGGAGGCAATGGTATTTTTCTCTTCTATCGTGATGTTATAAGGTATAAAGGACCTCTTGTTTTCCAGATCAGTAAGGTCTTTTAGGATTAGTTTTTCAAAAGTTGGTATATCTGGCGGGATCATGCCAGTGGTAGGGGAAAATTTAGATGGTGGTTTGAATGGAGTGTTACCAGGTTTAGAAGGAGAGGGATTCAAAAGGAAATAGCTATGGAGGTGAATTTTCGTAAAGAACCGTAATAATTCCACCTGTATATCTTGAAAATTGGGGCGTACTGTGGGAACAAATGACAATTCTCTGCTCAATAACGAGACTTTGGACAGGATATGTTCAGTGAGGTTAAAGATGGGCAAGAGACCGGTCTCTAAATCAGTGCTGATATCATTGGGAGTATGATCTGATGATGTTACCATCGGTAATGCTGTCTGCGTGTGAAACGTTCGCCTGGGGGGTTTACTGTTTTTTTCCATGTCGAGGGTTGCTTTCCTCTGCCCCTTGGTTGACCCCGACCCCCTTTTAAAAAAGGACGGTTAGAAGGGCCTGGGGCGTCGCTTTGGTCTGACTGTCCAGAGGAATCAGCTGAGCTATCAGTGAAGCCAACAAACTGTTGCCTCCTGTTGAATCGTTCCCAGGGTCTTTGATTTTGTGGACCGTTATAAGGGCGAGTGGTGTAGTAATCTTTGGCAAGATAGGGGTACGTTCTCTCTTGATTAAAGTTTTTGATATCTTTGCGTACTTTGTTTTGTTTTTTTGTTTAGTTCAATTTTATGGAAATCTTCGTTAGTTTTATTGATTTTTTCAAGAAGTTTACTTGTTTCAGAGCTGGTGTTGTTATCCTTGATCTGTTTCTCAAGGTCTGTTATTTCTGTATTTAATTTTTGGAGCTCTTCAGTAGCAATGTCAATCCCAAGCACCATCCAGTGCCGGGAACATGTAGTGCTTATGCTATGTTATGTTAGGGATTGCTTGTATAGCGCCTATCACCGCCGGTCTCTAAGCGCTTACCAGAAAGAATAGCTGATATAGCTATTATAGCTGAAACCATTCAAGTATTTAGGATTATTGGTAAAAACTACCGGTACGTTACGTACTTGTAAACCTAATGGGATTGTATTGGATTTGAGGTAGTCAGTTAGAAGTCTGATCATTAACAGTAGACGTACCTCCTTTTTCTTCAGTTTCTCTAGGTCATCTGCTAGGGAAGTGCTGGACCCAGATGGTGTTTCTGCTGTATCAGAGAGGAGAGAGGGACCTCCTAGAATCTTATCGATATATTCTAAGTTATATAATGGAGGGTGAGGGTCAGAAATGCTTTTTAGAAAAAATCCAGGAGGGAAAAATAGTGGGGAGAGAAGACTTTACAGTGACGGGTGAACATACAGGGGTGGACAAGGTGGACCCACTTGCGAGGAAGGGGCTAGGATTACCTGAATCCCTTGCAATCCAGCGATTGCGCTAACTATATTTTCACAAGAACAAGGGAACCCAAAAGGTATATCATAGGGACCTTGGGCAGTATCAATTTACAAAACACAATGGTCTCTATATGTGGACAGGATAGCAAAAAATAATAATCATACACCTAATAAGTAGTATGTTTCTTTGCCCAGCCGGACAAGAATTTTATTTTAAATGATCAAGTTCATAGAGAGAGTTTTAAGACCAAGATAACAAGTGGGCACAGCCGTGACCCACAACATTTAAGACAAAACAACAAAGAAATGCCCAAAAAGGCAAAGCGAAAATCTGTCTGTATACTATTGTTCAGTGCTACAGACTCAATCTCTTAAACATAACCATACCATTGCGTCAAACAATATAGCATTCATCATATTGCATATGGGGTTTTTTGTCGACGACGTTTCGATGCCTTTTTAAATTATGACATCATCATCAGGACAAGAATTATCAGCATTATTGTTTTGTTCAACAATTAATAACACAATGCCTATTATCGCATTACTTTACATGAAGGAAATGGGAGGCAAGGGGAACAATTTTAAAAACATGAGTGACATGAGACCATTCATAGACCGGTACCGTTAACGTCACATTTTTCTTTCCTCAGAATGCCATTAGCCCCGCGGTTTCTCCTCAATAACCCAGAACGAGACAACCAGCAAGTAAACCGACATGTAGGTTTCTTCTCCTGCCACCGCCCGCGATTATTACCATAGCAATGACTTAGCCAATAAATGTTTCACGCCATTCACGACGTACCATCGCCCATGATTATTGACACTTCCATGAACTTAGCCACAGTAATTTTTCACGCCATTCACGACTTAGCCTTTTCATCACCGGAACGATCGGGTAATCGTGACTAGTATTTTCCACCCTCACTTGCTATTGATCTTAATAGAGACCTGGAACTCCCCTTCACTCGCCGATTATCGACTCCACGCAGCTATATGCATAGTTTTTCACTCGGCGCAATTCTCATCTCACTCATGTTTTTAAAATTGTTCCTTACTTGCTGATACTTATATACAATTTCAGTTTTTCCTTCCCCTTTGCCTCCCATTTCCTTCACGTAAAGTAATGCGATAATAGGCATTGTGTTAATAATTGTTGAACAAAGCAATAATGCTGATAATTCTTGTCCTGATGATGATGTCATAATTTAAAAAAGAAAATTACAAAAACAATTTGATGGACAGAATGTAGATCAATGTCTTACATTCACCCCAGTACAAGGATCTGGGCCTAAATCCATCGTTTTTTGCACTCCACACCACCCTGGGTCAGATAATGGCATTATGAAAATCAGCTCTGACCCTGTGCCCCATGGGAACAGTCCAGTCCGAACTACAACAGCCATATCTTTCCCAGACCGGAATCAAGCATCCGAGGACCGGACCGGTTTCGAGGTAACACCTCTCTTCAGCCCGGCTAGCTTGACTCCAGTGGTGTGGAGGCTCTGGGACCCACGTCTGAGCTACCCCAGTACACTCAGGGAGAAAATTACAAAAAACAATTTGATGGACAGAATGTAGATCAATGTCTTACATTCACCCCAGTACAAGGATCTGGGCCTAAATCCATCGTTTTTTGCACTTCACACCACCCTGGGTCAGATAATGGCATCATGCAAATCAGCTCTGACCCTGTGCCCCATGGGAACAGTCCAGTCCGAACTACAACAGCCATATCTTTCCCAGACCGGAATCAAGCATCCGAGGACCGGACCGGTTTCGAGGTAACACCTCTCATCAGCCCGGCTAGCTTGACTCCAGTGGTGTGGAGGCTCTGGGACCCACGTCTGAGCTACCCCAGTACACTCAAGGAGAAAATTACAAAAAACAATTTGATGGACAGAATGTAGATCAATGTCTTACATTCACCCCAGTACAAGGATCTGGGCCTAAATCCATCGTTTTGTGCACTCCACACCACCCTGGGTCAGATAATGGCATCATGCAAATCAGCTCTGACCCTGTGCCCCATGGGAACAGTCCAGTCCGAACTACAACAGCCATATCTTTCCCAGGCCGGAATCAAGCATCCGAGGACCGGAACGGTTTCGAGGTAACACCTCTCATCAGCCCGGCTAGCTTGACTCCAGTGGTGTGGAGGCTCTGGGACCCACGTCTGAGCTACCCCAGTACACTCAGGGAGAAAATTACAAAAAACAATTTGATGGACAGAATGTAGATCAATGTCTTACATTCACCCCAGTACAAGGATCTGGGCCTAAATCCATCGTTTTTTGCACTCCACACCACCCTGGGTCAGATAATGGCATTATGCAAATCTGGGAAGGACATGGCTTTTGTAGTTCGGACTGGACTGTTCCCATGGGGCACAGGGTCAGAGCTGATTTGCATATCGCCATTGTCTAACCCAGGGTGGTGTGGAGTGCAAAAAAACGATGGATTTGGGCCCAGATCTTTGGACTGGGGTGAGTGTGTGACATTGATCCACATTCGGTCCATCACCTGTTGTTTTTGCATATTCCGCCCTAAGTGCGCTGGGGATGCCCAGACGTGGGTCCCAGGCAGTCCACACCACTGGAGTCAAGCTAGCCGGGCTGATGAGAGGTGTTACCTTGAAACCGGTCCGGTCTTCGGATGCTTGATTCCGTTCTGGGAAGGACATGGCTTTTGTAGTTCGGACTGGACTGTTCCCATGGGGCACAGGGTCAGAGCTGATTTGCATATCGCCATTGTCTAACCCAGGGTGGTGTGGAGTGCAAAAAAACAATGGATTTAGGCCCAGATCTTTGGACTGGGGTGAGTGTGTGACATTGATCCACATTCGGTCCATCACCTGTTGTTTTTGCATATTCCGCCCTAAGTGCGCTGGGGATGCCCAGACGTGGGTCCCAGGCACTCCACACCACTGGAGTCAAGCTAGCCGGGCTGATGAGAGGTGTTACCTCGAAACCGGTCCGGTCCTCGGATGCTTGATTCCGTTCTGGGAAGGACATGGCTTTTGTAGTTCGGACTGGACTGTTCCCATGGGGCACAGGGTCAGAGCTGATTTGCATATCGCCATTGTCTAACCCAGGGTGGTGTAGAGTGCAAAAAAACGATGGATTTGGGCCCAGATCCTTGGACTGGGGTGAGTGTGTGACATTGATCCACATTCGGTCCATCACCTGCTGTTTTTGCATATTCCGCCCTAAGTGCGCTGGGGATGCCCAGACGTGGGTCCCAGGCACTCCACACCACTGGAGTCAAGCTAGCCGGGCTGATGAGAGGTGTTACCTCGAAACCGGTCCGGTCCTTGGATGCTTGATTCCGTTCTGGGAAGGACATGGCTTTTGTAGTTCGGACTGGACTGTTCCCATGGGGCACAGGGTCAGAGCTGATTTGCATATTGCCATTGTCTAACCCAGGGTGGTGTGGAGTGCAAAAAAACGATGGATTTGGGCCCAGATCTTTGGACTGGGGTGAGTGCGTGACATTGATCCACATTCGGTCCATCACCTGTTGTTTTTGCATATTCCGCCCTAAGTGTGCTGGGGATACCCAGACGTGGGTCCCAGGCACTCCACACCACTGGAGTCAAGCTAGCCGGGCTGATGAGAGGTGTTACCTCGAAACCGGTCCGGTCCTCGGATGCTTGATTCCGTTCTGGGAAGGACATGGCTTTTGTAGTTCGGACTGGACTGTTCCCATGGGGCACAGGGTCAGAGCTGATTTGCATATCGCCATTGTCTAACCCAGGGTGGTGTGGAGTGTAAAAAAACGATGGATTTGGGCCCAGATCTTTGGACTGGGGTGAGTGTGTGACATTGATCCACATTCGGTCCATCACCTGTTGTTTTTGCATATTCCGCCCTAAGTGCGCTGGGGATGCCCAGACGTGGGTCCCAGGCACTCCACACCACTGGAGTCAAGCTAGCCGGGCTGATGAGAGGTGTTACCTCGAAACCGGTCCGGTCCTCGGATGCTTGATTCCGTTCTGGGAAGGACATGGCTTTTGTAGTTCGGACTGGACTGTTCCCATGGGGCACAGGGTCAGAGCTGATTTGCATATCGCCATTGTCTAACCCAGGGTGGTGTGGAGTGCAAAAAAACGATGGATTTGGGCCCAGATCTTTGGACTGGGGTTAGTGTGTGACATTGATCCACATTCGGTCCATCACCTGTTGTTTTTGCATATTCCGCCCTAAGTGCGCTGGGGATGCCGAGACGTGGGTCCCAGGCACTCCACTCCACTGGAGTCAAGCTAGCCGGGCTGATGAGAGGTGTTACCTCGAAACCGGTCCGGTCCTCGGATGCTTGATTCCGTTCTGGGAAGGACATGGCTTTTGTAGTTCGGACTGGACTGTTCCCATGGGGCACAGGTTCAGAGCTGATTTGCATATCGCCATTGTCTAACCCAGGGTGGTGTGGAGTGCAAAAAAACGATGGATTTGGGCCCAGATCTTTGGACTGGGGTGAGTGTGTGACATTGATCCACATTCGGTCCATCACCTGTTGTTTTTGCATATTCCGCCCTAAGTGCGCTGGGGATGCCCAGACGTGGGTCCCAGGCACTCCACACCACTGGAGTCACGCTAGCCGGGCTGATGAGAGGTGTTACCTCGAAACCGGTCGGGTCCTCGGATGCTTGATTCCGTTCTGGGAAGGACATGGCTTTTGTAGTTCGGACTGGACTGTTCCCATGGGGCACAGGGTCAGAGATGATTTGCATATCGCCATTGTCTAACCCAGGGTGGTGTGGAGTGCAAAAAAACGATGGATTTGGGCCCAGATCTTTGGACTGGGGTGAGTGTGTGACATTGATCCACATTCGGTCCATCACCTGCTGTTTTTGCATATTCCGCCCTAAGTGCGCAGGGGATGCCCAGACGTGGGTCCCAGGCACTCCACACCACTGGAGTCAAGCTAGCCGGGCTGATGAGAGGTGTTACCTCGAAACCGGTCCGGTCCTCGGATGCTTGATTCCGTTCTGGGAAGGACATGGCTTTTGTAGTTCGGACTGGACTGTTCCCATGGGGCACAGGGTCAGAGCTGATTTGCATATCGCCATTGTCTAACCCAGGGTGGTGTGGAGTGCAAAAAAACGATGGATTTGGGCCCAGATCTTTGGACTGGGGTGAGTGTGTGACATTGATCCACATTCGGTCCATCACCTGTTGTTTTTGCATATTCCGCCCTAAGTGCGCTGGGGATGCCCAGACGTGGGTCCCAGGCACTCCACACCACTGGAGTCAAGCTAGCCGGGCTGATGAGAGGTGTTACCTCGAAACCGGTCCGGTCCTCGGATGCTTGATTCCGTTCTGGGAAGGACATGGCTTTTTTTGTAGTTCGGACTGGACTGTTCCCATGGGGCACAGGGTCAGAGCTGATTTGCATATCGCCATTGTCTAACCCAGGGTGGTGTGGAGTGCAAAAAAACGATGGATTTGGACCCAGATCGTTGGACTGGGGTGAGTGTGTGACATTGATCCACATTCGGTCCATCACCTGTTGTTTTTGCATATTCCGCCCTAAGTGCGCTGGGGATGCCCAGACGTGGGTTCCAGGCACTCCACACCACTGGAGTCAAGCTAGCCGGGCTGATGAGAGGTGTTACCTCGAAACCGGTCCGGTCCTCGGATGCTTGATTCCGTTCTGGGAAGGACATGGCTTTTGTAGTTCGGGCTGGACTGTTCCCATGGGGCACAGGGTCAGAGCTGATTTGCATATCGCCATTGTCTAACCCAGGGTCGTGTGGAGTGCAAAAAAACGATGGATTTGGGCCCAGATCTTTGGACTGGGGTGAGTGTGTGACATTGATCCACATTCGGTCCATCACCTGTTGTTTTTGCATATTCCGCCCTATGTGCGCTGGGGATGCCCAGACGTGGGTCCCAGGCACTCCACACCACTGGAGTCAAGCTAGCCGGGCTGATGAGAGGTGTTACCTCGAAACCGGTCCGGTCCTCGGATGCTTGATTCCGTTCTGGGAAGGACATGGCTTTTGTAGTTCGGACTGGACTGTTCCCATGGGGCACAGGGTCAGAGCTGATTTGCATATCGCCATTGTCTAACCCAGGGTGGTGTGGAGTGCAAAAAAACGATGGATTTGGACCCAGATCGTTGGACTGGGGTGAGTGTGTGACATTGATCCACATTCGGTCCATCACCTGTTGTTTTTGCATATTCCGCCCTAAGTGCGCTGGGGATGCCCAGACGTGGGTCCCAGGCACTCCACACCACTGGAGTCAAGCTAGCCGGGCTGATGAGAGGTGTTACCTCGAAACCGGTCCGGTCCTCGGATGCTTGATTCCGTTCTGGGAAGGACATGGCTTTTGTAGTTCGGACTGGACTGTTCCCATGGGGCACAGGGTCAGAGCTGATTTGCATATCGCCATTGTCTAACCCAGGGTGGTGTGGAGTGCAAAAAAACGATGGATTTGGGCCCAGATCTTTGGCCTGGGGTGAGTGTGTGACATTGATCCACATTCGGTCTATCACCTGTTGTTTTTGCATATTCGGCCCTAAGTGCGCTGGGGATGCCCAGACGTGGGTCCCAGGCACTCCACACCACTGGAGTCAAGCTAGCCGGGCTGATGAGAGGTGTTACCTCGAAACCGGTCCGGTCCTCTGATGCTTGATTCCGTTCTGGGAAGGACATGGCTTTTGTAGTTCGGACTGGACTGTTCCCATGGGGCACAGGGTCAGAGCTGATTTGCATATCGCCATTGTCTAACCCAGGGTGGTGTGGAGTGCAAAAAAACGATGGATTTGGGCCCAGATCTTTGGACTGGGGTGAGTGTGTGACATTGATCCACATTCGGTCCATCACCTGTTGTTTTTGCATATTCCGCCCTAAGTGCGCTGGGGATGCCCAGACGTGGGTCCCAGGCACTCCACACCACTGGAGTCAAGCTAGCCCGGCTGATGAGAGGTGTTACCTCGAAACCGGTCCGGTCCTTGGATGCTTGATTCCGTTCTGAGAAGGACATGGCTTTTGTAGTTCGGACTGGACTGTTCCCATGGGGCACAGGGTCAGAGCTGATTTGCATATCGCCATTGTCTAACCCAGGGTGGTGTGGAGTGCAAAAAACGATGGATTTGGGCCCAGATCTTTGGACTGGGGTGAGTGTGTGACATTGATCCACATTCGGTCCATCACCTATTGTTTTTGCATATTCCGCCCTAAGTGCGCGGGGGATGCCCAGACGTGGGTCCCAGGCACTCCACACCACTGGAGTCACGCTAGCCGGGCTGATGAGAGGTGTAACCTCGAAACCGGTCCGGTCCTTGGATGCTTGATTCCGTTCTGGGAAGGACATGGCTTTTGTAGTTCGGACTGGACTGTTCCCATGGGGCACAGGGTCAGAGCTGATTTGCATATCGCCATTGTCTAACCCAGGGTGGTGTGGAGTGCAAAAAAACGATGGATTTGGGCCCAGATCTTTGGACTGGGGTGAGTGTGTGACTTCGATCCACATTCGGTCCATCACCTGTTGTTTTTGCATATTCCGCCCTAAGTGCGCTGCGGATGCCCAGACGTGGGTCCCAGGCACTCCACACCATTGGAGTCAAGCTAGCCGGGCTGATGAGAGGTGTTACCTCGAAACCGGTCCGGTCCTCGGATGCTTGATTCCGTTCTGGGAAGGACATGGCTTTTGTAGTTCGGACTGGACTGTTCCCATGGGGCACAGGGTCAGAGCTGATTTGCATATCGCCATTGTCTAACCCAGGGTGGTGTGGAGTGCAAAAAAACGATGGATTTGGGCCCAGATCTTTGGACTGGGGTGAGTGTGTGACATTGATCCACATTCGGTCCATCACCTGTTGTTTTTGCATATTCCGCCCTAAGTGCGCTGGGGATGCCCAGACGTGGGTCCCAGGCACTCCACACCACTGGAGTCAAGCTAGCTGGGCTGATGAGAGGTGTTACCTCGAAACCGGTCCGGTCCTCGGATGCTTGATTCCGTTCTGGGAAGGACATGGCTTTTGTAGTTCGGACTGGACTGTTCCCATGGGGCACAGGGTCAGAGCTGATTTGCATATCGCCATTGTCTAACCCAGGGTGGTGTGGAGTGCAAAAAAACGATGGATTTGGGCCCAGATCTTTGGACTGGGGGGAGTGTGTGACATTGATCCACATTCGGTCCATCACCTGTTGTTTTTGCATATTCCGCCCTAAGTGCACTGGGGATGCCCAGACGTGGGTCCCAGGCACTCCACACCACTGGAGTCAAGCTAGCCGGGCTGATGAGAGGTGATACCTCGAAACCGGTCCGGTCCTCGGATGCTTGATTCCGTTCTGGGAAGGACATGGCTTTTGTAGTTCGGACTGGACTGTTCCCATGGGGCACAGGGTCAGAGCTGATTTGCATATCGCCATTGTCTAACCCAGGGTGGTGTGGAGTGAAAAAAAAAACGATGGATTTAGGCCCAGATCTTTGGACTGGGGTGAGTGTGTGACATTGATCCACATTCGGTCCATCACCTGTTGTTTTTGCATATTCCGCCCTAAGTGCGCTGGGGATGCCCAGACGTGGATCCCAGGCACTCCACACCACTGGAGTCAAGCTAGCCGGGCTGATGAGAGGTGTTACCTCGAAACCGGTCCGGTCCTCGGATACTTGATTCCGTTCTGGGAAGGACATGGCTTTTGTAGTTCGGACTGGACTGTTCCCAAGGGGCACAGGGTCAGAGCTGATTTGCATATCGCCATTGTCTAACCCAG
This sequence comes from Lissotriton vulgaris, assembly GCF_964263255.1. NCBI lineage: Eukaryota > Metazoa > Chordata > Amphibia > Caudata > Salamandridae > Lissotriton > Lissotriton vulgaris. The sequence goes on from NC_141696.1 coordinate 617,148,567, forward strand.
GGTGGTGTGGAGTGCAAAAAAACGATGGATTTGGGCCCAGATCTTTGGACTGGGGTGAGTGTGTGACATTGATCCACATTCGGGCCATCACCTGTTGGTTTTGCATATTCCGCCCTAAGTGCGCTGGGGATGCCTAGACGTGGGTCCCAGGCACTCCACACCACTGGAGTCAAGCTAGCCGGGCTGATGAGAGGTGTTACCTCGAAACCGGTCCGGTCCTCGGATGCTTGATTCCGTTCTGGGAAGGACATGGCTTTTGTAGTTCGGACTTGACTGTTCCCATGGGGCACAGGGTCAGAGCTGATTTGCATATCGCCATTGTCTAACCCAGGGTGGTGTGGAGTGCAAAAAAACGATGGATTTGGGCCCAGATCTTTGGACTGGGGTGAGTGTGTGACATTGATCCACATTCGGTCCATCACCTGTTGTTTTTGCATATTCCGCCCTAAGTGCGCTGGGGATGCCCAGACGTGGGTCCCAGGCACTCCACACCACTGGAGTCAAGCTAGCCGGGCTGATGAGAGGTGTTACCTCGAAACGGGTCCGGTCCTCGGATGCTTGATTCCGTTCTGGGAAGGACATGGCTTTTGTAGTTCGGACTTGACTGTTCCCATGGGGCACAGGGTCAGAGCTGATTTGCATATCGCCATTGTCTAACCCAGGGTGGTGTGGAGTGCAAAAAAACGATGGATTTGGGCCCAGATCTTTGGACTGGGGTGAGTGTGTGACATTGATCCACATTCGGTCCATCACCTATTGTTTTTGCATATTCCGCCCTAAGTGCGCTGGGGATGCCCAGACGTGGGTCCCAGGCACTCCACACCACTGGAGTCACGCTAGCTGGGCTGATGAGAGGTGTTACCTCGAAACCGGTCCGGTCCTTGGATGCTTGATTCCGTTCTGGGAAGGACATGGCTTTTGTAGTTCGGACTGGACTGTTCCCATGGGGCACAGGGTCAGAGCTGATTTGCATATCGCCATTGTCTAACCCAGAGTGGTGTGGAGTGCAAAAAAACGATGGATTTGGGCCCTGATCTTTGGACTGGGGTGAGTGTGTGACATTGATCCACATTTGGTCCATCACCTGTTGTTTTTGCATATTCCGCCCTAAATGCGCTGCGGATGCCCAGACGTGGGTCCCAGGCACTCCACACCACTGGAGTCAAGCTAGCCGGGCTGATGAGAGGTGTTACCTCGAAACCGGTCCGGTCCTCTGATGCTTGATTCCGTTCTGGGAAGGACATGGCTTTTGTAGTTCGGACTGGACTGTTCCCATGGGGCACAGGGTCAGAGCTGATTTGCATATCGCCATTGTCTAACCCAGGGTGGTGTGGAGTGCAAAAAAACGATGGATTTGGGCCCAGATCTTTGGACTGGGGTGAGTGTGTGACATTGATCCACATTCGGTCCATCACCTGTTGTTTTTGCATATTCCGCCCTAAGTGCGCTGGGGATGCCCAGACGTGGGTCCCAGGCAGTCCACACCACTGGAGTCAAGCTAGCCGGGCTGATGAGAGGTGTTACCTCGAAACCGGTCCGGTCCTCGGATGCTTGATTCCGTTCTGGGAAGGACATGGCTTTTGTAGTTCGGACTGGACTGTTCCCATGGGGCACAGGGTCAGAGCTGATTTGCATATCGCCATTGTCTAACCCAGGGTGGTGTGGAGTGCAAAAAAACGATGGATTTGGGCCCAGATCTTTGGACTGGGGTGAGTGTGTGACATTGATCCACATTCGGTCCATCACCTGTTGTTTTTGCATATTCCGCCCTAAGTGCGCTGGGGATGCCCAGACGTGGGTCCCAGGCACTCCACACCACTGGAGTCAAGCTAGCCGGGCTGATGAGAGGTGTTACCTCGAAACCGGTCCGGTCCTCGGATGCTTGATTCCGTTCCGGGAAGGACATGGCTTTTGTAGTTCGGACTGGATGGTTCCCATGGGGCACAGGGTCAGAGCTGATTTGCATATCGCCATTGTCTAACCCAGGGTGGTGTGGAGTGCAAAAAAACGATGGATTTGGGCCCAGATCTTTGGACTGGGGTGAGTGTGTGACATTGATCCACATTCGGTCCATCACCTGTTGTTTTTGCATATTCCGCCCTAAGTGTGCTGGGGATGCCCAGACGTGGATCCCAGGCACTCCACACCACTGGAGTCAAGCTAGCCGGGCTGATGAGAGGTGTTACCTCGAAACCGGTCCGGTCCTCGGATGCTTGATTCCGTTCTGGGAAGGACATGGCTTTTGTAGTTCGGACTGGACTGTTCCCAAGGGGCACAGGGTCAGAGCTGATTTGCATATCGCCATTGTCTAACCCAGGGTGGTGTGGAGTGCAAAAAAACGATGGATTTGGGCCCAGATCTTTGGACTGGGTGAGTGTGTGACATTGATCCACATTCGGTCCATCACCTGTTGTTTTTGCATATTCCGCCCTAAGTGCGCTGGGGATGCCTAGACGTGGGTCCCAGGCACTCCACACCACTGGAGTCAAGCTAGCCGGGCTGATGAGAGGTGTTACCTCGAAACCGGTCCGGTCCTCGGATGCTTGATTCCGTTCTGGGAAGGACATGGCTTTTGTAGTTCGGACTTGACTGTTCCCATGGGGCACAGGGTCAGAGCTGATTTGCATATCGCCATTGTCTAACCCAGGGTGGTGTGGAGTGCAAAAAAACGATGGATTTAGGCCCAGATCTTTGGACTGGGGTGAGTGTGTGACATTGATCCACATTCGGTCCATCACCTGTTGTTTTTGCATATTCCACCCTAAGTGCGCTGGGGATGCCCAGACGTGGGTCCCAGGCACTCCACACCACTGGAGTCAAGCTAGCCGGGCTGATGAGAGGTGTTACCTCGAAACCGGTCCGGTCCTCGGATGCTTGATTCCGTTCTGGGAAGGACATGGCTTTTGTAGTTCGGACTGGACTGTTCCCATGGGGCACAGGGTCAGAGCTGATTTGCATATCGCCATTGTCTAACCCAGGGTGGTGTGGAGTGCAAAAAAACGATGGATTTGGGCCCAGATCTTTGGACTGGGCTGAGTGTGTGACATTGATCCACATTCGGTCCATCACCTGTTGTTTTTGCATATTCCGCCCTAAGTGCCCTGGGGATGCCCAAACGTGGGTCCCAGGCACTCCACACCACTGGAGTCAAGCTAGCCGGGCTGATGAGAGGTGTTACCTCGAAACCGGTCCGGTCCTCGGATGCTTGATTCCGTTCTGGGAAGGACATGGCTTTTGTAGTTCGGACTGGACTGTTCCCATGGGGCACAGGGTCAGAGCTGATTTGCATATCGCCATTGTCTAACCCAGGGTGGTGTGGAGTGCAAAAAAACGATGGATTTGGGCCCAGATCTTTGGACTGGGGTGAGTGTGTGACATTGATCCACATTCGGTCCATCACCTGTTGTTTTTGCATATTCCGCCCTAATTGCGCTGGGGATGCCCAGATGTGGGTCCCAGGCACTCCACACCACTGGAGTCAAGCTAGCCGGGCTAATGAGAGGTGTTACCTCGAAACCGGTCCGGTCCTCGGATGCTTGATTCCGTTCTGGGAAGGACATGGCTTTTGTAGTTCGGACTGGACTGCTCCCATGGGGCACAGGGTCAGAGCTGATTTGCATATCGCCATTGTCTAACCCAGGGTGGTGTGGAGTGCAAAAAAACGATGATTTGGGCCCAGATCTTTGGACTGGGGTGAGTGTGTGACATTGATCCACATTCGGTCCATCACCTGTTGTTTTTGCATATTCCGCCCTAAGTGCGCTGGGGATGCCCAGACGTGGGTCCCAGGCACTCCACACCGCTGGAGTCAAGCTAGCCGGGCTGATGAGAGGTGTTACCTCGAAACCGGTCCGGTCCTCGGATGCTTGATTCCGTTCTGGGAAGGACATGGCTTTTGTATTTCGGACTGGACTGTTCCCATGGGGCACAGGGTCAGAGCTGATTTGCATATCGCCATTGTCTAACCCAGGGTGGTGTGGAGTGCAAAAAAAAGATGGATTTGGGCCCAGATCTTTGGACTGGGGTGAGTGTGTGACATTGATCCACATTCGGTCCATCACCTGTTGTTTTTGCATATTCCGCCCTAAGTGCGCTGGGGATGCCCAGACGTGGGTCCCAGGCACTCCACACCACTGGAGTCAAGCTAGCCGGGCTGATGAGAGGTGTTACCTCGAAACCGGTCCGGTCCTCGGATGCTTGATTCCGTTCTGGGAAGGACATGGCTTTTGTAGTTCGGACTGGACTGTTCCCATGGGGCACAGGGTCAGAGCTGATTTGCATATCGCCATTGTCTAACCCAGGGTGGTGTGGAGTGCAAAAAAACGATGGATTTGGGCCCAGATCTTTGGACTGGGGTGAGTGTGTGACATTGATCCACATTCGGTCCATCACCTGTTTTTTTTGCATATTCCGCCCTAAGTGCGCTGGGGATGCCCAAACGTGGGTCCCAGGCACTCCACACCACTGGAGTCAAGCTAGCCGGGCTGATGAGAGGTGTTACCTCGAAACCGGTCCGGTCCTCGGATGCTTGATTCCGTTCTGGGAAGGACATGGCTTTTGTAGTTCGGACTGGACTGTTCCCATGGGGCACAGGGTCAGAGCTGATTTGCATATCGCCATTGTCTAACCCAGGGTGGTGTGGAGTGCAAAAAAACGATGGATTTGGGCCCAGATCTTTGGACTGGGGTGAGTGTGTGACATTGATCCACATTCGGTCCATCACCTGTTGTTTTTGCATATTCCGCCCTAAGTGCGCTGGGGATGCCCAGACGTGGGTCCCAGGCACTCCACACCGCTGGAGTCAAGCTAGCCGGGCTGATGAGAGGTGTTACCTCGAAACCGGTCCGGTCCTCGGATGCTTGATTCCGTTCTGGGAAGGACATGGCTTTTGTATTTCGGACTGGACTGTTCCCATGGGGCACAGGGTCAGAGCTGATTTGCATATCGCCATTGTCTAACCCAGGGTGGTGTGGAGTGCAAAAAAAAGATGGATTTGGGCCCAGATCTTTGGACTGGGGTGAGTGTGTGACATTGATCCACATTCGGTCCATCACCTGTTGTTTTTGCATATTCCGCCCTAAGTGCGCTGGGGATGCCCAGACGTGGGTCCCAGGCACTCCACACCACTGGAGTCAAGCTAGCCGGGCTGATGAGAGGTGTTACCTCGAAACCGGTCCGGTCCTCGGATGCTTGATTCCGTTCTGGGAAGGACATGGCTTTTGTAGTTCGGACTGGACTGTTCCCATGGGGCACAGGGTCAGAGCTGATTTGCATATCGCCATTGTCTAACCCAGGGTGGTGTGGAGTGCAAAAAAACGATGGATTTGGGCCCAGATCTTTGGACTGGGGTGAGTGTGTGACATTGATCCACATTCGGTCCATCACCTGTTTTTTTTGCATATTCCGCCCTAAGTGCGCTGGGGATGCCCAAACGTGGGTCCCAGGCACTCCACACCACTGGAGTCAAGCTAGCCGGGCTGATGAGAGGTGTTACCTCGAAACCGGTCCGGTCCTCGGATGCTTGATTCCGTTCTGGGAAGGACATGGCTTTTGTAGTTCGGACTGGACTGTTCCCATGGGGCACAGGGTCAGAGCTGATTTGCATATCGCCATTGTCTAACCCAGGGTGGTGTGGAGTGCAAAAAAACGATGGATTTGGGCCCAGATCTTTGGACTGGGGTGAGTGTGTGACATTGATCCACATTCGGTCCATCACCTGTTGTTTTTGCATATTCCGCCCTAAGTGCGCTGGGGATGCCCAGACGTGGGTCCCAGGCACTCCACACCACTGGAGTCACGCTAGCCGGGCTGATGAGAGGTGTTACCTCGAAACCGGTCCGGTCCTTGGAGGCTTGATTCCGTTCTGGGAAGGACATGGCTTTTGTAGTTCGGACTGGACTGTTCCCATGGGGCACAGGGTCAGAGCTGATTTGCATATCGCCATTGTCTAACCCAGGGTGGTGTGGATTGCAAAAAAACGATGGATTTGGGCCCAGATCTTTGGACTGGGGTGAGTGTGTGACATTGATCCACATTCGGTCCATCACCTTTTGTTTTTGCATATTCCGCCCTAAGTTCGCTGGGGATGCCCAGACGTGGGTCCCAGGCACTCCACACCACTGGAGTCAAGCTAGCCGGGCTGATGAGAGGTGTTACCTCGAAACCGGTCCGGTCCTCGGATGCTTGATTCCGTTCTGGGAAGGACATGGCTTTTGTAGTTCGCACTGGACTGTTCCCATGGGGCACAGGGTCAGAGCTGATTTGCATATCGCCATTGTCTAACCCAGGGTGGTGTGGAGTGCAAAAAAACGATGGATTTGGGCCCAGATTTTTGTACTGGGGTGAGTGTGTGACATTGATCCACATTCGGTCCATCACCTGTTGTTTTTGCATATTCCGCCCTAAGTGCGCTGGGGATGCCCAGACGTGGGTCCCAGGCACTCCACACCACTGGAGTCAAGCTAGCCGGGCTGATGAGAGGTGTTACCTCGAAACCGGTCCGGTCCTCGGATGCTTGATTCCGTTCTGGGAAGGATATGGCTTTTGTAGTTCGGACTGGACTGTTCCCATGGGGCACAGGGTCAGAGCTGATTTGCATATCGCCATTGTCTAACCCAGGGTGGTGTGGAGTGCAAAAAAACGATGGATTTGGGCCCAGATCTTTGGACTGGGGTGAGTGTGTGACATTGATCCACATTCGGTCCATCACCTGTTGTTTTTGCATATTCCGCCCTAAGTGCGCTGGGGATGCCCAGACGTGGATCCCAGGCACTCCACACCACTGGAGTCAAGCTAGCCGGGCTGATGAGAGGTGTTACCTCGAAACCGGTCCGGTCCTCTGATGCTTGATTCCGTTCTGGGAAGGACATGGCTTTTGTAGTTCGGACTGGACTGTTCCCATGGGGCACAGGGTCAGAGCTGACTTGCATATCGCCATTGTCTAACCCAGGGTGGTGTGGAGTGCAAAAAAACGATGGATTTGGGCCCAGATCTTTGGACTGGGGTGAGTGTGTGACATTGATCCACATTCGGTCCATCACCTGTTGTTTTTGCATATTCCGCCCTAAGTGCGCTGGGGATGCCCAGACGTGGGTCCCAGGCACTCCACACCACTGGAGTCAAGCTAGCCGGGCTGATGAGAGGTGTTACCTCGAAACCGGTCCGGTCCTCGGATGCTTGATTCCGTTCTGGGAAGGACATGGCTTTTGTAGTTCGGACTGGACTGTTCCCATGGGGCACAGGGTCAGAGCTGATTTGCATATCGCCATTGTCTAACCCAGGGTGGTGTGGAGTGCAAAAAAACGATGGATTTGGGCCCAGATCTTTGTACTGGGGTGAGTGTGTGACATTGATCCACATTCGGTCCATCACCTGTTGTTTTTGCATATTCCGCCCTAAGTGCGCTGGGGATGCCCAGACGTGGGTCCCAGGCACTCCACACCACTGGAGTCAAGCTAGCCGGGCTTATGAGAGGTGTTACCTTGAAACCGGTCCGGTCCTCGGATGCTTGATTCCATTCTGGGAAGGACATGGCTTTTGTAGTTCGGACTGGACTGTTCCCATGGGGCACAGGGTCAGAGCTGATTTGCATATCGCCATTGTCTAACCCAGGGTGGTGTGGAGTGCAAAAAAATGATGGATTTGGGCCCAGATCTTTGGACTGGGGTGAGTGTGTGACATTGATCCACATTCGGTCCATCACCTGTTGCTTTTGCATATTCCACCCTAAGTGCGCTGGGGATGCCCAGACGTGGATCCCAGGCACTCCACACCACTGGAGTCAAGCTAGCCGGGCTGATGAGAGGTGTTACCTCAAAACCGGTCCGGTCCTCGGATGCTTGATTCCGTTCTGGGAAGGACATGGCTTTTGTAGTTCGGACTGGACTGTTCCCATGGGGCACAGGGTCAGAGCTGATTTGCATATCGCCATTGTCTAACCCAGGGTGGTGTGGAGTGCAAAAAAACGATGGATTTGGGCCCAGATCTATGGACTGGGGTGAGTGTGTGACATTGATCCACATTCGGTCCGTCACCTGTTGTTTTTGCATATTCCGCCCTAAGTGCGCTGGGGATGCCCAGACGTGGGTCCCAGGCACTCCACACCACTGGAGTCAAGCTAGCCGGGCTGATGAGAGGTGTTACCTCGAAACCGGTCCGGTCCTCGGATGCTTGATTCCGTTCTGGGAAGGACATGGCTTTTGTAGTTCGGACTGGACTGTTCCCATGGGGCACAGGGTCAGAGCTGATTTGCATATCGCCATTGTCTAACCCAGGGTGGTGTGGAGTGCAAAAAAACGATGGATTTGGGCCCAGATCTTTGGACTGGGGTGAGTTTGTGACATTGATCCACATTCGGTCCATCACCTGTTGTTTTTGCATATTCCGCCCTAAGTGCGCTGAGGATGCCCAGACGTGGGTCCCAGGCACTCCACACCACTGGAGTCAAGCTAGCCGGGCTGATGAGAGGTGTTACCTCGAAACCGGTCCGGTCCTCGGATGCTTGATTCCGTTCTGGGAAGGACATGGCTTTTTTAGTTCGGACTGGACTGTTCCCATGGGGCACAGGGTCAGAGCTGATTTGCATATCGCCATTGTCTAACCCGGGGTGGTGTGGAGTGCAAAAAAACGATGGATTTGGGCCCAGATCTTTGGACTGGGGTGAGTGTGTGACATTGATCCACATTCGGTCCATCACCTGTTGTTTTTGCATAATTTAAAAAGGCATCGAAACGTCGTCGACAAAAAAACCCATATGCAATATGATGAATGCTATATTGTTTGACGCAATGGTATGGTTATGTTTAAGAGATTGAGTCTGTAGCACTGAACAATAGTATACAGACAGATTTTCGCTTTGCCTTTTTGGCCATTTCTTTGTTGTTTTGTCTTAAATGTTGTGGGTCACGGCTGTGCCCACTTGTTATCTTGGTCTTAAAACTCTCTCTATGAACTTGATCATTTAAAATAAAATTCTTGTCCGGCCGGACAAAAAAACACACTACTTATTAGGTTTATGATTATTATTTTTTGCTATCATGTCCACATATAGGGACCATTGTCTTTTGTAAATTGATACTGCCCAAGGTCCCTATGATATACCTTTTGGGTTCCCTTGTTCTTGTGAAAATATATTCTCTCCAATAACGGCACCCAAAGCTATCTCAACATCTTTTCTATTAAAGGCCTCATCCACATAAAAAACATGGCTTGCCCTTCCCACATTTGACTCTAGTGGGCTACATGCATATTGTGGTTCAAAATGTTTAACCCACTCTTCCTGCGAAACATGATTATGTGGAGATTCAGGGATGCCCTCTCTGTCCCACTCTATAATGTTCCAGAATTGTTTACTGTCTTTCTAATTACTAGCCTCTTTAAGATCCAGCCATTTTTTTTCATCCCAGGAGCGATTTGCTATGGCCATGGAATATTTATATGCCTGCCTGGCTGCACGTACTGTGGCAGGTTCCCCACCTTTAATGGCCTCCCTGAGAAGAGCCCTTGTCCGCCGGCAATCTTTATTGTACCAGCGGCAAGATTTCTAGTGTGTTACTTTCTTTGGCTTGAGAGGTTTGGTAAAATGAGTTCTCATATGTAAAAAAAGACTGTTGTGGGACTGGGTGATGATGCCCAAACCAGTGCTGTTTGAACATACTCTATCCTGCGTTATTAGGGCATGGTCAACTTCCTTTGCAATTTTTTCCAGGGACCTTGGATTTTCCTCTATGCTTGACCACTTGAGTCGTCTCTTGTCATTTGTGGAAACTACGTCATGGGAGTGTAGTTCAGCCTCTCTACTGGACAGTTGCTCGGGCTGAGGAAATATAAAATTTTATGGTCAAGTTGTGTTCCCTAGCGTGTACCCCACCGTCTCCATGTACTAGCCTAAAGTGCATGTAACTTCCCTCCTGTGCCAGCTATGAAGACGCAAATACATTTGCGTCCAACGTTAACATGTCCTCTTTCAAACCCACCCTGAATGGGTTGAATAGTCCGTTCCTAAGTATGCTATGCCAACGTCTTTTTGTGGTGTACTTTACACGTTTTTCAGCTCTGGCAAAGTAGGCCCCGAATTTCTGCCATCGAGCCTTTTCCTGGCTCCTGACTCTGAAAGCCTCAGCCCAGGTTGTCTCTGTACCCGTGAACTCTGACTTACTTCCAGCGCGGCCCACTGCGCTTAGCTCAGCCTGCTGCCTGCCAAGACTGACTACAACCTTCGAATTATCTGCTCCGCTCCTCGAGAATACATTCCTGCCTACTAGTTTCAGTAAACATTCCCCAGCTGCAGAGCCAAAGGGCCGGCCTGTCTCCGTGCAAGTAATTCATAGCCTCTGTTACCATGCTCCCATGGAAGGCCCAAGCCCCCACGCTTCACATGCAGACACTTAGGCGCTTATACACGCACTCACAGTCAGTATAGAATAGCTTCTGCCCCAGAGACCTTTTCCGTTCAGATAATATGGTTCCCAAACATCAGATATCAGATATGATAGAAGTACATGTTGATCTGACATGCCAGACTTCTGTCTCTTTCCGCTAGTGTAAATGTCAAGTCCCCTGCACCCTCCAGTCTCACGTCAATCACACGTCATGCAGCTGCGCGCGCATCCAAGCCTCTGATTTTCGCTGACATTGCAACATTTCTGTTTAGTGCCACCCCCATGTGACACCTACCTGTGACGTTTCTAGCACACACCTCTAGTTCACGCCTAGTTCACGCCTTCTGATCACGTACTAGTAACACGTGGATGCTGTTATCTTGTCTTCTCTCAGCTGTTACGCCTACTATATTGCTTTCTATGGTGTAAATTAAGTATATAAGCTATGTATTGTCAATAAAATATTGCTCTATCCCTTCCTGAACCCCTTGTGGTTGCAGGAACATGATATCCCGTTTCGGAACGATTCCTTTTTAAGGAATAAAACCCCTAAGAACTCTAACACCACGGACTCTGTTTCTTTCTTTCCGATTGAGTTATTATTGATTAAGTACTTACCTGCATAGAAATTACGATGGTAAATTAAATATTTACGACATTTTGGCGCCCGAACAGGGACCCCTCCCCCACCTCACGCGCCGGTTGGTGCGTTGCAAGCTCTGTCCCCTGCCATCAGTTAGAAGGAAACTACGCGTACCGGCAGGATTTCCTGTATCTCCCTCTGGCCCACGGAGGTGACGAAGACTGCGATCAGCACCCAGACGAGGCGGTGAGGAGTGCGGAGGATCCCGACCAGAGCCTAGCCGAAAGAAGCAAGGTCCGAGGTGTCAAGAGGCCCACCAGTTTTCCGAAGTTTTCCGTAGTGTCCACGTGTCGAGTCGAGTCGAGTCCGGTCCAGTCCAGTCGAGTTTTCCGAGGCCTTCTGTTTTCCGTGCTTCCCGGTGAGTACCATTGCTGGGACGTATCTAGACGGGTTTGGGTACACAAGTCCGGTCTGCACTGTTTTTAGACAGTGTATCTGTACTGTTTAGCAGTACATCAGTTATTAAAGTTTTTGCATTGTCTCCGACAGTGTATCTGTGCTGTTTAGCAGTACATCCGGTATAGGGGGTAGTCATATATGTCTCAAAGGTCTTTTCATGTGATTAATGTCGTGGTATGAGTGTGACTGTTTTTAATGTGCATTATTGTGTTCTTGTATAACTAGCTGTATTCAGTATTAAGTAGCAAGGATTGAGCATTCAGTACTAAGTAAACAAGATGCCGTTTTTCAACAAGTTAAAGCAGATAGGAACTAGGAAAGGAATACTAGAGGAAGAAATTCCTATCCCCCCTAGGGACACTCCTGGAAATTTTATGTACCATAAGCATGGCTTAGATGCCATACTGTATCTAGATTTATGGGCCGACTATACTAAGCATCTAGACGAGAGACACAGATGGCCTGTTACCGGAACATGGGATGCCGAGTGCATCATGAAGGTAGAGGAAGCATTATGGAAAAAGAAAGCCAGACAATCTCAGAAAGACGCCATAGAGTTTTGGCGTAAGGAATCGCATAAGCGTGCTGAAAAAGCACTACGTAGAGAAGACAGACTTAAAGAATCAGATAACGCCCAAGAAAATGAATTAGTTACTGAAGGGATCCGAGTAAAATCAGAGCAAGTAGACCGTGCACGAAATAATCTCGTAAACGGTATGTATCTCGCGGCCGAGGGTTCGCCTGAGGCCATTTCAGAAATACCGAAAAATCTGCCGCCACCATTGGTTCCAACTAAAGTAACCCACAGGACCACTAAAGACATATTCCTGAATTCATATCTAGAGGATGTAGCACCCGCTTACACCAATCTGCCTGTTCGCGCCGCGCCTACTGACGGGGACGGGGGTGTCAACCCGCCTCCAGACCAAATTCTGCCACAACTGCAACCAGGTTTCCCCGTTCGATCAGCCATTCCTCCACCTCCACCACTTCCCGCACCTAAAGTTGATCTACCGAAACCACGTCTACCTGACCCTACTAAAAGACAAATTCAGGTACAGATACAGACTCCACGGAGAGATAGTGTCCAAGCTTCCGCCTCAGGAGGTGCGATGGGGGGTCTTCGGACCCCGCCATTAACGCACAGATTAAACCTTAAGGATATACAGAGTCCTTTCACGTTCAAATCACCCCGTCTCAACATACTCAAAGAAAACCTTTCAGTTTGCAGATATGATCCAGTACCCGGCAAAGACGATAGAATGATGATGGCATCACTACGGTTACGATCTGCTACTGATTTCCTGCTGTCATTTGCAGGAATGAAGGAGCGCCTAGATAGAATATATCAGTTTGTTCAGACTGGTAAAGACCCTGACAGTATTAAGGATGCCATGGAGCATCAGAAAGTTGACATTCAAGCACAGATACTACGTTTTTTCATAAATTGCCTAATAAGAGAGCGGGACAGGCCTGAGACAGATCAGGATGAATTAGATGGACTCAACAAGTGGGGCCAAAATATATCTGAAGGAAAACATGATAAGGGGACCTGCATAGCTAGTATGTACAAGAAAATAAGAAAAGCAGTGATAGAAATACACGGAAAAGAGAAGGAAAAGGCTTCCTCCGAGGGGGAAGAAGAACTTGAAGAACCAGAAAAGACTACAGATACTATAGCGTATGTAGGTAAGGGAACTTACCTTAGGAAAGGTATTCGTCCAGAAAGCAAGAGAGTTTTTCTCTCTGCCTTAACAAACCCGAATTCTCCTGAACATCAGTTCCAGGAGACTGATAAAAGACTTCGAGACCGAATAGGGTACCATGTACTCAATTCTATGGATGAACAAGAACTAGCCCGGTCAGCCATATTATGGACTGACAATCCGGATATATACAATGATGACACCGTAGCGCAGACATTCCTGAACCTTTCCCCAGACGAACAGAAATTAGCAGGTGTATACATGATTCAGCACCTGCTCACGAAATACAGAAATCAACATTCTGATCCAGGTCCCTTACACGAAACATTAGAAGCACTACTCATGGATAGATGGAGAGGTCTAAGTACCAAGTTAATACAAATAATTCTAGAACAACGACATAGATATAACACTTTCGTGAGCTCCGAATATGTTCCCGCCCCGCCTCCAGAAAGAAAAATGTATCATATGGAACGTCTGCATGACATTGAAAGTCAGAACCCCTTACGAGAAGTACATCCAGTTATGGGTGAGGATCATACCTTGAAACGTGTGTATGTACACACACCTCTGACCAAGTTAGAATTGTTAGAAATGAAGAAACTAGTCCCGTGCCATGATAAAGACCCTGCAGGTTTTCACAGAGAACTTAAAGACATGTTACTGATGGGGGATTACACATATGAAGATATCATGAAAATGTTAAAAGTACTGCTGCCCACGGGCATCTACGAGAAACTCAAGGAAAAGGAATGGGAGGTGGGAGAGAAAAAGATTGTATGGGCAGAAATAGAAGATGAAGAGAACAAACGTGTCCCAGGGGTAGGCCTTGGGGAGAAAACTAAAGCATTACCAGGTTTGATAGTCCAGGTTCTGCCAAGATTATTGACAACAAGAAAGGAAGACTGGGATGCCATCTCAGCATGTAAGCAGAAACCAGACGAAGATACTAGTGACTTCTATTCAAGATTCGAGAAATGTTTTATTATTAACAGCGGTCTTAAACCAAGTAGCGAGTCATACCCGCATCTTTTTGTATCAAAGTTAGTCGAGAATTCCCTGTTAGCAGTCAAAAACCGTGTATACAAGGTTGAGAGTACATGGCAAGCAAATACGCCATCACAGATGTTACAAATGTTACAATACCATCAGAACAGAATTAGAGAAGAACAGGATCAGGAACAGAAACGTATGAAAGACACGAAAATGAAAATGTTAGTAGCCCAGTCAGTTCCAACCGACGGCCACAGAAAGGGTACGACCCAGACAGGTCACACCACAGCTCCCGTTAAAGGGACATGCAACTATTGCAAGCAGCCAGGTCACTACGTACATGAATGTCCAGTTCTGAAACATAACATATCAACAGGTAAAACTAAAGAGAGACCACATCCACCAAGACAAGATCAGGCCCAGCAACAGACTTCACAGAACGTACAGCCCATGCAAAACACGCAGCCTATGCATGCTTCATCTCATACAGCACAGACAGTAGCGGTATCACAGCCACAGCCCATTGCCGCGACCCAACAAGTTTCCCAGCAAATGTACCAGTATGCCCAAGCTGCTTACCCCGATTACCAACGATACGCATGAAACAGCCTGGAGAGGGAGTTGGGTTTGCCTCTTATTGAAATTCCCGTAGATCAAGAAGGTCCTTATGTACATAGTCAAGTACTGGGAAAAGACAGAAAGTTTTTAATTGACACAGGGGCAAGCCGCACCACAATAAGCCATGACGAAGTCCCAGGGGCACCCCTCTCAGGCTCACAGAATGTTTCCCTTGGTTTTTCAGGACAGCCCATTGTAAATGAGGTATCAGAACCCGTCCCCCTGGCTGTGGGTCCGTTATCACGTGTTACAGACTTGTTACTCACGAAATCATGTCCAGAAAATCTGTTAGGAATAAAAACATTGAAGGCTCTAGGAGCCATAATATGCTGTTCCCCGGAGGGAGTTAGACTCTTTCTGCGGGATTTCAAGGGTCATTATGTATTACGAGAGTTTGATGTCAGATTGAGAAATGTACCAGATCACTTGTGGGCAAAAGGCCCAACTGATGTAGGTTGTATGCATATCACACCATACCGTGTTACACTCAAGACAGGAGTTGTTTTACCCCGAATCAGACAATACAAATTACCCCCTGATGCTGTAGTGGCTTTACTGAAAATCATTGAAGAGCTCATTGCCCAAGGAGTGGTTGTAGAGACCGACTCCAATATCTGTAATTCACCCATCATTCCGATCCTTAAACGTACTGACCCCAATGCACCGCCAGTATATCGGCTGGTGATTGATCTGCGAGAGCTAAATAAATGCATTGTACCACAGTACCCTGTGGTCCCTGATATCTCTTCCCTATTGACTGCTATTGATTCTGAAGCAACGTTCTTCACTGTAATTGACCTCAAGAACGCTTTCTTTAGTGTACCCATTGACCCGGAGAGCCAATATCTCTTCGGATTCAGTTTAAATGGACGAAGTTTCAAATTTTCCCGCGCACCTCAAGGATTCACAGAAAGCCCCAGCATCTATAGTCAAGCACTGAAAAGACAACTAGATTGTATTCAAATGCCAGTTAATACCGCTTTACTGCAATACGTCGATGATCTGCTGATCACCGCACGAAGTGAGCCCGAATGTGAACAAGCATCACTGACAGTTTTACATTTTCTGGCCGACAAGGGACACAAGGTGTCTCCTTCGAAGCTACAATTCTGTGTTCAGCAAGTTGTGTACTTGGGTCACTTGCTGTCCAAAGTGGGGAGACAGCTCACTCCCGATCGCATTCAGTTAATTGTAAATATGCCACAACCCCAGACACAAAAGGAAGTGCGGGCCTTCATAGGCCTCACCTCGTACTGTAGACAATGGATTCCTCAATATGCATTTCTAGCTAAACCACTCATCCAGTTAACAACACAGGAGGCAGCGACTTCGACTGTCCTCCCTTGGACTCAGGAACACACACAAGCCTTTGAGGAATTAAAGAAAGCATTATGTCGAGCACCAGTTTTAGCGACACCATGTTACAGTAAACCGTTTACACTTTTTGTTACAGAACGTGATGGTACAGCATTGTCTGTCCTCACCCAAGATCAAGCAGGTTCACATAAGCCTTGCGCTTATTTTTCAAGCACATTGGATTCAGTAGCCCAGGCACTCCCTGCGTGCTTAAAGTCCGTAGCAGCAACAGCATTAGCAATCAGACAGAGTGATTCAATTGTTTTAGGCCATCAGTTAACAGTACAAGTTCCACATTCTGTAGAGGTTCTTTTAAACAGAACCCAGACTCAGCACTTAACTATAGCACGACTGACAGGTTACGAATTAACGCTATTCCAGCCACACATAGAAATCAGACGCTGCAGCATTCTGAGCCCCGCAACACTGTTACCTACAAGTATGACAGATCCAGCCCCGCATGATTGTATAGAGATCATTAATGCAGTAACAAAGCCTCGACGAGACTTAACAGATGTTCCATTGACAAATCCAGACCTGACACTTTATGTGGATGGTTCATGTATGAGAACAAGTACAGGAGAATTAGTGGCCGCATATGCAGTGACCACTGAAACCGAAGTTAGAGAAACACATCGTATTGACACACTGTCCGCTCAAGCAGCAGAGCTCATCGCTCTGACCCGAGCCTGTATACTAGCCAAGAACAGAAATGTCAACATATACACTGATTCCCGTTATGCGTTCGGAGTTGTACACGACTTCGGAATGTTATGGCAAGAACGAGGTTTTTTGACCTCTCATGGTGCCAAGATCCAACATGGTCACCTCATTCAAGCACTGTTAGAAGCAATACATCTGCCTTCAGGCATATCCGTCATGAAGTGTAAAGCACATACTAAAGTTACAGATTCTGTTTCCCAGGGTAACGACCTGGCAGACCAGACAGCAAAACATACAGCATTGACTCACACTCAGACAACTGACATGACAAAGACAATAGGATCGACAAATTGTATGACAGTCAGGGATCCCACACTAGATGTAATCGATATTCAGACACATGCTACCCCTGATGAAATAAAGAAATGGACTGAGCTAGGAGGGATCCAGACAGATCAAGGTTGGATGACGAAGGGAAAATCTACATGGTTTCTCCCTGACTCTATGGTTCAAGTCATAATCAATACAGCACATAGTCCAGCACATCTAGGAGAAAAAGCGATGTTAGACAGCTTGCAAAATCTCTGGAGCAATAAACACTTACGAGCAGCAGCAAAACAGAAAGTGCGTACTTGCATGATCTGTTGTCAGTTCAATCCAGGTAAAAGCGTCCCTGTAGAGCAAGGTGGATTTCATCCTCCTGATCACCCTTTTGAAGTCCTCCAGATGGATTATATCCAGATGGACCGTTGTCGAGGATTCAAGTATGTCCTCGTAATTGTTTGTGCACTTTCCCGTTGGACCGAAGCATATCCAGTCCCAGATTATACTGCTCCGACCACTGCCAAGCAGCTGGTTCGTGAATTCTTCCCACGGTACGGCATGCCTCGTGTCGTGTACTCAGATAACGGACAGCCATTCTCATCCGAATTAATGAGGCAAGTTTCCTTGCTGCTAGGATATCAGTGGAAATTCCATTGTGTCCGACATCCCGAAGCCGCAGGCCTTGTAGAGAGGCATAATCAGACATTAAAGACCCGCCTTGGTAAAATATGTCAAGAGAAAGGGGTCGACTGGATAGTCGCCCTGCCAGTGGCACTGTTCTACATGAGAATGGTTGCCCACTCGAGATCAGGACTATCCCCGTACGAGGTGGTCTTTGGTAGACCACCGAATATGTGGGGGACGCCCATTCCTAAGAAAATTACTGATGTTGATTGCAATATGTTGACAGATTACCTTGCCTCCTTGATGTCTGCACTCCAATCATGTCGTTCACAGGTTGCCGCAGCCTTCCCTGACAACACTGATGTAAAGCTGCATGATGTCCGTCCTGGCGATCTGGTTTTAATAAGGAACTTTGACAGGAAAAGTCCGCTGGAGCCCCGCTGGAAAGCGCCGAAGACCGTCCTTCTTACTACGAGGACAGCAGTGAAGGTGGAGGGGAGAAAGGGGTGGATCCACACGAGCCATATCAAACTATGCAATGAACTGAAACCAGACCCAGGCTCGTCCACCCCTTCCAAAGACTGTATCAAGCCTAGTGACTTTAAAGTTTCAGAACGAGAGAAAACTCCCCAAGAAGAGTATAAGTTAAAGCTCCGATCTAGCAAGTCAGACAGTTTAATTGTTTAAGTCCTCCCCTAGGTGAATCGGTTAAATAGTTTCTGACATGTATCCCCTAGATCGAGATAGAGAGAGAGAGAGACAATTCAAGAAACGCACATATTGCAAATCACTGCGTAGTCACTGTATAGTGACATTGTTAATCATGTTTTTTCTAAGTCTTCTGATTATTGTTGCGAGTGTACTACTCCCTATCTATTGCCCTATTTTCAAGCGTGAACAATCTGCTTACAATGTTTCTGCTGAACATTCTTTTAGTGAGTTACCTCCACATGAACTCTCTTACAGACTCGCGCTGCGCAACAACACATTCATTAGTATGCTACACCATTCCCATCAGACTAATAATGCTACAAACTGCTGGATATGTGGCCGACTCCCTCCCTACCAGAATTACAAGGGAGCTCTGCCCCTCTTTCCGTACCCGTTCACTCACAATGGCTCCTGTGGTGCATGGTTTAAAATAATTAATTCCTTAGATCCTGACATTGCTGTTTTCAAAGGGAGCTGGGTTTGGGGAAACTTGAACTTAGTTCTGCTCGATGTCTGTTACCCTGATAAGGAGGGACTCCCCACTAGAATAGGAACTGATCTAGAAAACGAAGTATATGGATTAGGTAATTACACAATTAACCTTATGACTCTTACTGTTGAATCCGAAGCTGCACCAGTTCTGCCCACTATGTCAGTATTACCAGTCACTGGTGAATTATGTGTCAGAAAGAAAGGTTCAGTACACTTAGGTCATAGTAAATGTACTACTGTGGTTGAATTCAGTGATCATGGTAAATCGTCCTTTAAAGCTATCCGTCATTCTTATTTTGTTTGCGGTCGTACCGCATACACGCGCTTACCTCCAGATTGGGATGGTACTTGTTATATTGCATTCCTTCTGCCACCTGTTTTTCTAGCTCCTCCCGATTATCACAGAAATACAAATCTAGTAAAGAGTAGACTCAGAAGAGATCTCCCGCTTGTCGACTACACAGAAACGGCATGGGAACAATACACCGATTTCAATAAAGGATTCTTTTTCTTTTTAGGCCCTGTCCAAAATAGTAAACTAATACGCAGATTAACTAGAACACTTGAAGCAGTAGTGAATGAAACTGCCTCCGCCCTAGGTAACTTAACAGAGGAGCAGTCCGCCATGCGGGTTGTTGTCCTTCAGAATCGTCTTGTTATTGACGTCATCTTGGCAGATAGAGGTGGAGCCTGTAAGGTCATCGGGTCAAGTTGCTGTGTTTTCATTCCAGAAAACGCGCCATCTGTATATAAAGCTATTACACGTCTTCATAAAATTGCCAACCTGATACATCAGAATCCAGGCACCTGGACTTGGTCCGGTTGGTTCTGGACAACGTTAACCGCTTGGGGAAGGAAGATCCTATCCTTCCTAGGCATTGGCCTAGTCCTAGTATTCAGTTGCTGCCTGTGCTTACAGTGTGGGCCAGCGATTTGTGGACTGTGTGCCACATCATGCATTGAACATTCCAGTTTCCTTTCAAGACGTGAAAGAAAGAAAGAAGAGCAAATGATGTTACAAGAACAAACCGATCGATTCATGAGGATCGATATATCATGAAGGGTCCGTAGGGAACAAGGAGGGAATGAGGAAATATAAAATGTTATGGTCAAGTTGTGTTCCCTAGCGTGTACCCCACCGTCTCCATGTACTAGCCTAAAGTGCATGTAACTTCCCTCCTGTGCCAGCTATGAAGACGCAAATACATTTGCGTCCAACGTTAACATGTCCTCTTTCAAACCCACCCTGAATGGGTTGAATAGTCCGTTCCTAAGTATGCTATGCCAACGTCTTTTTGTGGTGTACTTTACACGTTTTTCAGCTCTGGCAAAGTAGGCCCCGAATTTCTGCCATCGAGCCTTTTCCTGGCTCCTGACTCTGAAAGCCTCAGCCCAGGTTGTCTCTGTACCCGTGAACTCTGACTTACTTCCAGCGCGGCCCACTGCGCTTAGCTCAGCCTGCTGCCTGCCAAGACTGACTACAACCTTCGAATTATCTGCTCCGCTCCTCGAGAATACATTCCTGCCTACTAGTTTCAGTAAACATTCCCCAGCTGCAGAGCCAAAGGGCCGGCCTGTCTCCGTGCAAGTAATTCATAGCCTCTGTTACCATGCTCCCATGGAAGGCCCAAGCCCCCACGCTTCACATGCAGACACTTAGGCGCTTATACACGCACTCACAGTCAGTATAGAATAGCTTCTGCCCCAGAGACCTTTTCCGTTCAGATAATATGGTTCCCAAACATCAGATATCAGATATGATAGAAGTACATGTTGATCTGACATGCCAGACTTCTGTCTCTTTCCGCTAGTGTAAATGTCAAGTCCCCTGCACCCTCCAGTCTCACGTCAATCACACGTCATGCAGCTGCGCGCGCATCCAAGCCTCTGATTTTCGCTGACATTGCAACATTTCTGTTTAGTGCCACCCCCCTGTGACACCTACCTGTGACGTTTCTAGCACACACCTCTAGTTCACGCCTAGTTCACGCCTTCTGATCACGTACTAGTAACACGTGGATGCTGTTATCTTGTCTTCTCTCAGCTGTTACGCCTACTATATTGCTTTCTATGGTGTAAATTAAGTATATAAGCTATGTATTGTCAATAAAATATTGCTCTATCCCTTCCTGAACCCCTTGTGGTTGCAGGAACATGATATCCCGTTTCGGAACGATTCCTTTTTAAGGAATAAAACCCCTAAGAACTCTAACACCACGGACTCTGTTTCTTTCTTTCCGATTGAGTTATTATTGATTAAGTACTTACCTGCATAGAAATTACGATGGTAAATTAAATATTTACGACAGGGCAACCACCTACTTAAAACTACACACAAAGGATTGTGGTCACTTTCCAGTCTATCACTTACTTCCATACCATCAAATGTGTGCCAGAGATTCAGACTCACAAGTATGTAGTCAATCCTACTTTTACTGAAGGCATTATTAAATGTATTTAACCCTAGCCTATTGTGGGTGGTTCTACCATTTAATGCCCTGAGACTCTTCTCTAAGCAGACTGAGTTTATCTGTATTACCGGTTCAGACCATTTCTTTATGGAAACAAGATCCAACTTTGGGATTCCCCACTGGGCATCTTCCTCTTCGGTGAGGAACCATTCCTCACTGGCGAGTGGCTCAAACGTTAAGTTAAAATCACCAGCTATAATTACGTTACTTTCTTGCGAGTGAGAATCGAGGAGATCATCTAAAGCAGCCAAAACTTGAGATCTATCCCCTCTTGTTCCCCTCACATAGATGTTATAGATATCAACTTTACCTAGCGATCCCAAGTTTAAACTTAGTGTTTGGATGTCATTACTGTTGACAGGAAGTTCCTTGATGCTGATACCTAATGATTGCCAGACCCATATGGTCAAATCACCCGAGGAACGACCTTTAGCCCCCTTTACTGCCGGCATGTAATAGTTTAAGAAGCCTACCCGATAATGTGGAGTTAATAACCATGTTTCTTGAAAACAACAAATGTCAAAAAGGTCGATAAAAGCCAGCCAACCTGGAGTTGATAATTTGGAACTAATACCTCCAATGTTCCACGATAACAGGGTGTCTCTTTTAGTGTCTTAGGTGCTAACTATTCAATTCAATTCATAATCTTTATTCGATTGTAGGTTTTACAATCATAAAAGTGCATTTTATAAGCACACAGTTAAAAACATTACACACAATTCATTTTCAAATGGCAAATAATGACACAGTAAACAGTACAATATATCAGACAATAGGAGCATGGGCAATATATGGTTAAAAATATAAATAACTGTGATCTTAAAAAGCACCAGCAATTTTTTGCAGCATGGTTAGCCATCCATGCTTTTCCTGAAGCAGATGGCTTTTTTAAAAAAGTTACATACAAACAAAGTACAGTCACTATTCAGTAGTTGTAGGTAATAAAGTGCGGGTTTAATTTGTGTGAAACTCATTTTTTTAAGGCACGGTTTAAGGTATAATTTCCGTGGAGTAGAGTAATAGGGGCAAATAAAAAGGAAGTGTGCCAGATCTTGAGGAGACTTTCCGTCGCAGCCACAAGCTGGCAACACTTCGCCCCGTTGAGCACCACTTGGGAATGCCAATAGGAGATGATAGAGGTCAAAGCGGAACCTTGTTAGCAGAAACCGTTCATAGCTAGACATAGGCCATGTCAGGTAAGGTTCTGTTTGCAAGCATGTTTTTAACAATAGATGTTTCCTAACACTGACCTTCTGTATCTCGACCTCTTCTCTGTCGGTACATCTTAACAAAACTATGGCATTCTTGACCAGGCTCACATCAGATTTTCTAATTGTGTTTGGGGCATAAAACAGATCCTGTCGACCAATTGCCGTTAGGCTGTCCTTTATATACTTTACCCACGGTACCTTAAATCTCCCATCTAGCTGTAAAGCTTCTTTCAGTAGGGCATGTGTTAATGGAATTTCATTGTTTAGCCAACAGTTCAACCAACATGTGACTGGGCTTACTGCTATTCTGTCACCTAGATAGGGGACCCCCAGCTCCTCGTGTACTGAGTAATTCCCGATACCCCTGGGCAGTCTTAGGATCTTTTTTAGGAAGTTTTTTTCTGCGACCTCTAGGTCTTTAGTCTTGCGATAGCCCCAGAGCTCACTCCCATAACAGACAACAGCAACGCTTTTTGCCTGGTACAATTTAAGCAATGCGGCCAACGGGCAATTGCCGATTTTTTTTGCAAAGCCAAGGATGGCCGCATTGACCCTTGTTGTTTCTCCCTTCTTTTTGGAGACTGCTGGGCCCCATGATAACTTGTGATCTAGCAGGACCCCGAGGTAAGAGAAGGAGTTGGTTGATGGAATTTTCTCCCCATTTATACTGAAATGGTCAGGTTTCAGAATACCCTTACCTGCTTTCATAACGAAGGACTTGGAGTTATTTATGCTTAAACCACGTGACTCCATAAATTTGTGGAAGGAATTTAATAGTTTCTGGAGGCCGATTGCTGTTCTAGAAATAAGAACAGCATCGTCGGCGTAGAGTAATACAGGTACCCCTTTGCGCTCGACTAAGGGGTAATCTGCTTCTACAAGTAAAAGAAATTCCTCCAGTTCGTTAATATACAGGTTGAATAAAAAAGGGGCCAAGATACAACCTTGTCGGACACCCCGATTTATTTTAAATTCATCCGTTACGTTAAGGTCTTGGGAGTAACGGACGTTCGCCCTTGTGTCTGTATGCAGATCAGCGAGGAAATTAACAAGGTTCCTCTCTACACCCATTCTCAGCAGAGTGGCCCATAATAGGCTTCTGTCTACACAGTCAAAAGCGGACGACAAGTCCATAAAGGCCATGTAGACAGTGCCTTGTCTCGCCAATGTATACTTACTTAGAATAAGGTATAGGTTCAGACACTGCGTAATGGTCGAATGATCTGGTCTGAACCCGTATTGTATGGGTGAAAGGATATTATTTTCTTTAGCCCAGGTAGATAACCTGTTAAGAATTACACCCCCTACCACTTTAACTACTGAATTCAGTAAAGAGATTGGCCTGTAACATAACGGGCTACTGCGGTCGCCCTTCTTAAAAATGGGGACTATAGTCGAAAGACCCCAAATTCTTGGGCATCCAGTTGTCACCGCTGCATTTATTACAGCCGTGAGAACCGGAGCCCAGAAAGGGTGCTAACTATTAAGTCTATATGATTCCTTATGGGAGGATTGCTGGACCCCTTAGGACCCACTGGTTCAGGTAACTGCAAGATTAAATTTTGAACCTGCTCAGATGGTCTATTATGAACTCTGCGGGACAAACTCATCATTGGGTCACTTTCCCCGATTGTTGGCAAGTCCTCGTCACTACCAGTACAGGATTTTGGCACACCAGTCAGTCAGTCATTGTATTCGAGAGTGGAGCTACCTATTCTAGTTGCCAATAGCTCATGGTGGTTGTTAGGCTTCCTAGTAGGCGTTGACTGCCTGAACTGAATGGACGAGTGGTCGGGGGAGCAGGTTCTGTATTCAAGTGCCAGTAAATTTTCAACTAGTACTTCCCGCTGGAAAGTTAATTCAATACAATCCAGGGGGTTAATGGAGGAGGTAAGCCTTCGCGCTTTCACAATGCCGTCCCTTATTACAGAGCGACAGCCCCTTACATGCCATATCCATTGATTGGCCTTGTTGGTCAGTGAATCTGCGCTTTCTATTTTATTTTGCCCCAACTTTGGCACATTCACCATAAAGATTCTGTGGATTTTATTTGACTTGGTAATTGCGTGATCCCCCCTCCCTTCATGACTAGCACGCTGCCTGGTTAAGGGTGTGCCAGCGTGTAGACTCCTACCCTGCTGTGACTGCTTACTAGATGTATCATTAAGCAGAGAGCCATAGTGATTCTGGTGATGGGTGGTGCATTAGTTTTAATAAGGATCACTGTGGAGGGGGAGATCTGCTTGACTTTCTCACTACATAGGGGGGTCGCTTTACTAACTGTCTCCTTGACTAAGGTGGAGGATGGTTTTGCCTGGACTAGTGGCTGGTTGCATAAAATGTTGGCGCTACGTGATAAGCTGGAAGACTTTCCTAATGTCAAAAGCTTAATCGTGGATGTTAGGTACTCCATCATAGCCTTCAAAGCCCTTAATTCATTCTGAAGTGAGTGAACTGCACTAATAACTTCTTGTGTATCTAAAGTATGGGTTCTAGCCTTTTTTTCGACTTGCTCTGCACTTTTAGCCAATGGCGGTTCCGAACACTGCATGTTTCTCTTGTAGTGTATTTCCTATTTTCCCAATAGACTCTGCGCATTGGAATAAAATAAACAACAGTTTAGACGTAGGACTGAGGTCGACTAAGTCTCTATTGAATATGTTAGACTTAATTTAGGTTTGCCAGCTAGCTCAGAGGTCACTAGGAACTTTCTCGAATGAACAGGGAGGAGTGAACTTCCCTGATTAGACAAGAAGGGATTCAACTTCTGACAACCGCATAAACATGACAACTTTGCTCCCCCCGAATAAGGAGTATATCTCCAGAGTCGTGTGAAAACAATAGATATCTATTTCACTCAGTCAACCGTGCATACTTAGTTTCACTAGAGTGCAGAGAAATAGAGAGACAATTGTTTTCAATAAAAGGTGTTATTTATTGAGCAGTCTTCTTTCTCATGCAAGAGAAATGAATTGCCACAATTGCAGTACTTGTTATAAAGTAAAGTGCATACAGTAAAAGGAGTATTATGAAATAATACTGTAAAAGCATTGATATGGTTTCTGAGCCATATGATACTTAAAAGGTATAAAACATATACAGTTACATACAGTGATAAGAGTTTGACTAAATGTACTCAACTGGTGCTTCTAAATACGCCTTCCCCGGTGTACCTAACCTAAGCCTAGTGCGTGGGAAGGTGTAAATGAGCTGCAGTTTAAGTTAAGTTAGTTTTTGCCAAGAATCTGACTCAAGAATTCTCTAAGGATCTAATCAGCTCCGTACCTTGGTTTTAGAATCGAGGAGGTCTTGTATCTCGCTCTCAGGACTCGATCTCCCAGTAACCTGCAAGGGTGACTGGAAACACTGGAGCTGGATTTTCTCGGCAGGAGAAAAAGACAGTGTCTTTCTCAGTGCGTCAAATGGGAGGGACGGCTTCCTTCGGCACTCGCATCAGCTGGGCTTCGGATAAGTAGATAGCCGCTCTGCTCCACACCACCGTGTGTTGCTTAAGGCAAACGCTGGTATATTTATACCTGGAAGGTGCCGTGTTTGACTTAAGGTTGGACATAAGACGTCAACAAAAGATGTCACTAAGAACTGGCCATTCTTTTAGTGCTCGCAGGAGTTCTAGGACAAATCAAAACAAAAGCATGGGGAATTCCCAGGTTGCTGGAGTTTGGTTTGTTGAAAGAACTCGTTGTGCTCTCTAGGAGTCTAAGGAAGTAGCTTTGCCATATTTGGTTTGCATTGGCTATTACTAAATATGGATTTGATTCTTATGCCTTTATTAGGGTATGATTTGTTATAACCACATAAATCAGGGAATATTTAATTAGGGTCCTAGATAAGATCACAACACCTACTCCACGTATAATGTCCATCATTACTAAATACTAAGCAATATATAAACATATAGGTATGCATGTGTTTTCCACCCCACCCCAAAATACATCAAATGCATTTGAAATGTTATAAATACACGAAAATGAGTATTATACTGTAGGCATTCAAGCAGTGCTATCATTCAGATAATGCAAATATAAATATCAGCTGAATGAATTGCGAAAATTACATTTATGAAATGGCTCTTAATACAGAAGAGAAGGTCGAGACCATTTATTCACATATTTATACAAGATTGTAAGTGTGCTAGAGGCTGATTCAAAATATTATCTCCACAGTCTCTAGGAATAGAAGCGCTGTTCTCTAAGAATAGTTCTACTTTAAGCAGAGTACCTTGTGCCAAAAAAAAGGTAAATATTTTGGAAGTTGGGAAAAATAATTTTTCTTTCAATGGAAAAAATAGTTCCAAGCGTTTTCAGCAGTGTTGTTTATAAAAACTGAAGGCCGAATTCAGAGTTCAGGGAACGCTGTGTGCTCGCTATTTCAATTGTTATTCTCGTTGTTAGGAGAGAACATTACCTCGTATAGACCAGCAAAAAACGCGTCTACCACAGTAGGTGAAAGTTGGGCCAACTCTGAAAAAGTTGAAATAGTGCATATATGAGATGCATTGCCATCATCGGTGTCTAGATCAGCAATGTTCACAGAGGGTTGTACCTGTGTGCTGCCGCTTTCATCTCGTACTTCACCGCCACCTATTCGTAATGGTGAAGTCTCCACAAATGCCGTCATCAGAATCGGTAGCCGCTGGGGACAACACGTTGCATGAGTCGTTACCAGACAAAGCAAAGCGTCGACATCCATTGGTACTGTTGATGGTAGAGTAAGACAGACGTCTAACACGCATTCTTCTCCGCATAACAGACATCGAAGCACAGGTAAGATGCAATTTTGCCAGATCGGTCTGAATGAAAGAAACCAGGTAGTATTCAGATCTCTTAGCCGGGCCAATCCGAGGACCTTAGTGATACGGTCTCGGTATCGTATTGCTAGGATCGTTTCTTCCATCGTAGCCTGAGTTTTGTCTGTGACTTGGCTTGCCATATCGGAGCAGAAGGAACAAAAATAAAATTCCTGCTACGAGTCCCAAAATAAGAGGCAGGCTACCAAAAAGAGAGTGCACAAAATTCGGGAAGATGCCCAGGACTGTTTCAAAGGGTGCTAACAGTCCAGAAAAAATTGTCTTAAATACATGTGCGATGCCACTGGTATCCGACATGTTTAAAATTTGGCTTAACATTTCTACGAAATGCACGGGGCAATTTGTCGATAATAGTGTATGTATCTCTGCCGCTGTCCTTGCAGCTTGCAGGTCATACGTCTCTTTGGACGAGGTTAAAGGCACAGTTGTCTGTAAAAGAATAGACTTCATTCTGCTTAAAGTATTAATTTGAATAGAAGAGATATTCACAGAAGGCCATAATGCCGCCTCCATGTCTGGATTGCTATTTGGATACAATACTTGCATACAACAAATGACCCTGCAAGTAACGCTTACGAGATAGGGTTTTCCTGGCATCATACCACAACAGCTGTGGTCACTTAATATAACGTAGCTACTTTTGGAAAGATGTCTGAAAAATGGCACTATCTGTGTAGCCGGGGTACCGTGCAGATGACATGAAAAGTTGTTTGATGAACCTTTGCAAGATCCATGCAAGTTTATACCTTCGCATAGAAGTGTACCGCTCAGTGATGTTTTACAATTTGTACCACTAAGAAATACCTCTTTCTTGCCCCCACTCCAACATCTATGTGTAAAAGGTAAATTCCAGGTTGATTTGATGTATCCTTTACCCAACCTTTCATCCAGGCCTGCTGGTATATACTCTTGGCAGTATTGAAACTGAAAAGTTGATATCGGGATTGTAATGGTGCCATGTATTATCCATTCAATGACAGGTCTTTCTGACATTGTCAATGGTAATCTCTCAAGTTTTTCAATGCTTAGCACCGTATAGTCAGCTCCTTTTTGTGCCAACGAGATTTGTCTATCAGTAAGGTTAAAGATAGAAAATAATGACGTTATGTTGATTAGACGCCATGGCACGTGACCTGAACGGAGGTTTTGTAACGTCCAGCCTAGCTGTACAATAGAACGCAATTGGGACTGACCATGTTGTAACATTCAAAGTCAAAGGGAATTTCCCTGGAATAACTATATGGAGAATAGTTCTATATTTTAAATTACACTTTATTATGACACAAACATATTATGCAAAAACAATAGATATTATTCCATAATATCTATTGTTCCACTGAAGAGAGGGGTTTTTTGTCTGTTGTTTAATCAAGTAATGTGTTTTTATTTTGTGATATCTGTTGTTTATGTACATTGTAATAGATTTTTTATAATGATGAATGTTTAATGAACTTTTATTGTATTGAGAAAGGTGTATATTCTGTGTTTTTCAGAAAAAGATTGGTTTTGTTGTTGGCAAAAAATTATTTTTGCATAATATGTTTGTGTCATAATTAAGTGTCATTTAAAATATATAACTATTCTCCACATAGTTAGTCCAGGGAAATTCCCTTTGACTTTGATTGTCGGTAGTACCCTGTTCCCTGGATTAAGTGGGGTCTTCTCTCTTTTGTTAACTCATGTTGTAGCATTATCATATCCTGTTCTATTATATCAATAGCAGATGATACAATGCTGTCCAATGAATAGATTCAGGAGGACAGAGTCGTTAACCCATTGTCCACTAAAGACAGTGTTTTTTCCAAATTAATACGATCAATTTCTCGTATTTGTTCAGCAGTTTCAATTTGATTTAATTTCCAAGCTTCATTGTATGCTGTGTATATACCTGCGTATATGAAACGTTTTTGACGCTGTTTGCGAGGTCCCATTATGAAATCTCGCAAGTCAGCACCGTCTTTAAGTAAAGTTAAGTGTTGCTTAATTTCGGGAAGTGTGGACCTCTGTAGCCAGTCGAGGCATAGTTTTCCTACACTGTATGTTGTAACTATCCCTGGATGTTGTCTCTGGGAATATCTAGGGTCTGGCCTGTTCTGTTTGAACCCCTGTATTTTGTTCAGGAATCTATCATGACAGGTATTAATGTCTGTGGGCCAGATCAACCATTTGTTCCAATCAGGAAGGGTTCTGTTTTGTTTTAAAATATAGGCCACGTCTAACCCCTCATCTGTAGTGGTGTTTCTATCAGGCATTGGCTTTGGTATAGACGAGTTGTTTAAATCTTTTATCTTGGCTAAACCAAGACAGGTTGTTTGCTGAATTATGTCATTCAGGAACATTATTTGTTCTGGGATCATGCAGGCTCTGAACAATGTTTCTGCACCATGTACCTGCCATTCTTTTGTACCCCAGATGGTTTTTGTCTCAATGTTGTTTTTCCAAAATTCAAAACCAAATGTAGACATTTTTTCATAAATTTTTGATGAATAAATCAGTTCAGTGTTTGTCAACATGTTTTTCACTCCTGTCTAATTTAACATTTTAAAATAGAATGTTTCAGGATCAGTGACATTAAACCCCGAGAAGTATGGGAATTTCTCATGAAATGTTTTTGAGCTGCCTTTTGGCGGGGTTGGACAATGTTCCCATTGATTATAACTGAAAATATTACTAGGATTTGCAGATTTATGCAGATAATGATACCCCAAGTGGTTGAAACAGTACATTTCCTCATAATTCGACGAACCCTGTAAATAATCATGTGCTGTAAATGTTGCTGACATTTCTAAATCTGACATCATATTATTAATATTTTCGAAATCCCAATCATCAGAGAAACTACTAGGTGATACAAAGTCACTTAAAGAAATCTTAAATTTGTGTGGATATTTCAAAAGCTCAACCGGGCCATACATTTCATAGTCAGTTTTGTCCCATGCTATACCACCAGGTATAGGGATGGCTGTGATGTTCACTGATGACAGTTCTCTTTTTTCGATGTGTGATGATCTGTGTGGTTTCAGAACCAAGTTGATGTTCTGGCTTGCTGTGTCCATTGTACTATAGTTTCCATCAATAAATTTACCCAAACTTAAAACCAAGATGAGCCATAGAAGGAGGAAAAGTACTCCTAACACGATCCATATTTTAATCCATTGTGAAGTTAGATATGTTTCTCTGAGTTGTTGAAAGAGTACCGTGATTTATTCTTTGAATGTTTTTGTTGCTGGCTTGTCTCCATGTTCACTTGGATCATCGGAAAAGTCATCAAAGTTGATAAAGTAGCCAGATGCAGTTCTGTCAATTGGTAGGATTGCCTCCGGATTTCCATTGATCTTTGCATTGTCTTTTGTTACATTTGTATAGTCTGAGGCTACATCGTTGTAGACTGGTGTTTCTTGTTGAACTGTGGCAATTTGGGTTTCAAGAGGCACAAGTTCCATAGCTTTGTTGCATAGTCCTTTTATAATCACTGTAGGTTTCTCAAATGTGATTAGTCTCTCAGTTTGAACCTCTTGGATTGTAGCAAGATTTGGTCTTCCGCTATTTCTTGGGAGTCCACTGGGCCTACTACTTATTATTGGCCACATAATTGTAGTTTCACCAGGTCAATTGATACAACTCGGTTCTCCTTTTTTCCAGCAAGGGGCGGTAGTACAACTGATCTTGTTCCGCTGACAGCTAAGACAGGTACTGCTTTTCTGTAAAAAGGCCCAAATTCCTTCTTCTCTGCGATCTTTTCTCTGACCAGATCCCCAATCTTTGGAATCCAGACAGGCCTTGCTGGGACAGGTGGTTTTTCTTCAGTGGTAGTTGGCTTTAGATTTTTGTTACTCAGACTTTTTCTTGTTTCATTTAAGTCCTGTAAAACAGCCAAACAATCTTTGATATCAAAGGCTTTTTGTTGCACCACTGAAGTCTGACAATCCAAGTCCGGAATAATCATTCTGGTACCAAATAAAAGTTCATACGGACTGATACCTCCTAGAGAATTTCTTGACATATTATGAAGACTACGTTGGACACTTATTAGATGGTTGACCCACCCATCACCCAAACCTAATACCCTCGCTGTTATAGATTGCTTTATATCCCGGTCTTTTTCTCTCCACTACCGCATTTCCTTCGGGATGGAATGGACTAGAATACCGCAATGCAATGCCCTTGCTGGCCATGGCCTCCTTGTAAGCCTGAGAGGTATACGCAGGACCCTGGCCAGAATGTAGCATGCCAATTGCGTATGTGCCGATAAAGACTCGCAAATCTTTTATAACAGTTCTGGCGTCAGCCGAGCGCTGGGGGTCTGTAACGACCGGATTTTCGGACCAGATAGAATCAGCTCACCAAGACACCACCAACCCGGCCGAAACGTAACCACCTCCCTCCTCAGGCTCTACTTACCATGGTACCTGGGTACCTACCTGGGGATGGGGAATTAGCAATATACAAGCTTAGATCATCCAAAACACCACCAAATCCATATGGATTACTAGAAACAATCACTAATTGCTACGGAATTACATATTCTACACCACACTCATACCTTATAGTCTCGCCGCAACTCAGGCCCAGACTATGCTACCCTCCTCCTCATAGTGAAGGGGGCAGTTCTGATTACTTACCATTACACACGGACCACAATCAGTGTTCACACAAGCCACAAACCTGTAGGTATACACACCGTATCCTCCCGGTGCTCTCTCTCTCTCTCTCTCTCTCAAGCCACAATCCTGTGGGTATACACACTGTATCCTCCCGGTGCTCTCTCTCTCTCTCAAGCCACAATCCTGTGGGTATACACACCGTATCCTCCCAGTGCTCACACTTCCGTCACAATCAGGTGACGATACACACCGTATCCCCCCGGTGCTCTCGATTACTGTCCTATTGATACCTTCAACTCTCTCTCTCTGTTGGGAAGTTTCACTATATACCACTGGGAATGTCTCATATACAATATTATAGGTTATGTGATAGATAGACAGTTCAATCCTCTCACACAAGAATGGCCAAATTACGGTATGCAAAGGTTATTCTCTGATTTACGCACTCCCTGCTCCCTTGCTCAGTTACCACTTACCCGGACGGGAAACGCATCCGTCCACATAACAGCATCTGACTAGAAGAAAGGTTAACTTTACCATAAAAACAACAGTTACACAATGGTTCACTAAGAACTGGGGTCCCTTTATTACACAATAGCAAATTATAACAATAATATAATACTGCAATATAACATATAGCCTGAAAAGCAAAGGAAAGAATTAGAATGTGTGTGCATGCTAATAAGAAAGGGTCGAACGTCACCTTATGAGTACGAAGTCTGGACTCAGTTGTCATCTGGGTTCCCTTCTCGTCTGTGCCTTGGCTCATCCTAGGATCACCCCTGCAGTCACGGATACACGTCTGCACCGCTATGCTCTGTCTCCTCTGCTCCCCTCCAAGTCACTGGAACCTCCCTCTTGTTCTCTGTTTCGTCTGTCTCACTCTCGTCGTTCTGCACTACTCCTCTCTCCTCTCGATCACGAACTATCTTCACCTTCTGACTTCGATCTTATAAATCAGTTACTGCCGCTCTAGTATTCGTTCGCCCCACTAACTTCTTCACTCTGCATGCTCTGATCTCAGTATCAAAGCTCACCAGCTGCTCCAACTAAAGTAACTTCAATCTTTCTGAGAGATTATCAGCCTTCGGTCTTTTCGGACTTCAAAATGGCGACTGTCTGCTTTAAGTTGATTAACTGCAATTATGCTAAAGACTAGCTGCCGTCTACTAACTGACTGAATGAACTCTCCTCCTCTCTGTACTTTCGCTAATATAGAACCTTGGTCATGCATGGAAATTTCCAGCCAGTAACCTGCCGCCCACCAAATTCTTGTACCACCCCGTGCCAAGGACACGTTCTCAGCTGGCCGGCCTGATGTTATATCTTCGACACAAAGAAAAATAGTCTTTCGATAAGGGCCAGCCCGAGTCGGTTCTCTCCAAGCGAACAACACCTTATAACTAAAACATTACATTTGACCTATAAGCGTCTCAAGCAGCCGAGGCAGAAAGAAAGATGGAGTCTCTCCTGTTCGAGGCCTACAAGGCCCGAAGTAAGCACAAAGATGAATAACTCTATCAGGAATATACTATTAACCTTACAAAAGGACGGAATAATACTAATACTAAGGAATCTATCCCCTAACATAAGCTTATAGGCCCTAGAATAGAGAAATGAATAGGGAATTATGTCAAGCATCTTGTAAATAGGCCGAATCTAAGGCTCTAATCCCTCTATTAGAATGATAGTAGGCTAAAGTCACCTTCACTCAAAAAGGGAACAAAAACCCGGTCAGAACAGGGTCTCATCTAAATGAATCTCGTCCTAATTTTTATGTTAATGTTAATGTTAAATGGACTTGCACCGCGCACAGCTGCCCCAGCCAAGGGGCGTCCCGGCGCTTGCTGTAAGAAGTGTGTCAGTAAAGAGTGTTAGTTCTGTCACAGTGAGGTAGTTGTACATTAGCAGAAAAGGTGGGTTTTTATCGCTTTCCTGAAAGGTAGAAGCTCTTTAATTTTTCGAATATGGAAAGGGAGTCAATTCCAAAGTCTTTTGGCGAGGTGTCTAAATGACCTACCGCCCATTCTTGCTAGTTTGAAGCGGGGTACTACTGCCAGGTTCTGTCCTTCTGAACGCAGCGTACGTAGGGGAACGTACGATGTGAGGAGGGAACTTAGCATGGGGGGGGGCAGTTTTAAGGATTTTGAACGCCAGACAAAGAGTTTTGTAATGGATCCTTTTTTCAACAGGAAGCCAATGGAGTTTCAAAAGGACAGTAGACACTGACTTATAGCGTGGGAGACCGGTTAGCGCTCTCGCTGCAGCGTTCTGAACTCGCTGGAGCCTCGCTTTTTCTGCTACGTTTGCCCCTAACAAGAGAGAGCTGGCATAGTCTAGTCTAGACAGGATTGCTGACAGCACCACAATTTGGCGGGTTTGGTGGTCAAAGAACATAAGGATGGGTCTAAGGTTGCGTAAGATACCAAAACAGGTAGCTGCTACCCTTTTGGTATGGAGAGTGAAAGACAGCTTGGTGTCCATCCAAACTCCCAAGTTTCTTACGTGGTCTCTACATTCGGGAGGTTGGCCGAGAGTCTCTGGCCACCAATTATTTCCCCAGGTGGTTGTTTCTTTTCCCACCAGTAACACTTCCGTTTTTCCAGCATTCAGCTGGAGACAGTTTGTTGTCATCCAGCTGGTGTTGTCAATAAGTGTCTGCTTAAAGTGTTGTGCACTAAGACCGTTTTCATTGTCCAGTGACACCACCAGCTGGGTATCGTCGGCATATGTCACTAGTGAGAGACCATGTTTTCTATCTATTTCTGCCAAGGGTTGGACATATACATTGAACAGGGACCGACCGCATTTGTCCGGTCGGACGTCTGTGCATAGATAGCCTGATGCTGTCTAATAGTGGTGTCTGGGCTGGTGTCTGGTCCGGTTCACAACTGCGATCTCTGTTGCAGTCCTCACAATTCAGTGCAAATTTGTAAATTTCTACGCTCATCCCCGGCCACCAGTATTGTGATTGTAATTCTATTAGAGATTTCAGGATCTCTTGGTGCCTCAGACCCAATCCCATGTTTGCTTCTTGTATCAAGAAGACTCTCCGGTTCGTGTTTGGATTGACTCTATCCCCCACTCCAGGGATTTGAGCAAACGGAACGGAGTTCACATCAATTATGTATGTATTGCCGAGTGGATAGTTTAGAGGTAACGCTGCATAATTGCCTTCCATTGAGGCTTTTACTGCAAGCAGCGTTTCGCCATCTATTTGTTTTTTTGTACGCTTTTTTGTAGCTACGGAAGCCGAGTGATCAGCTGCCGCTGTGGCTCTGTCAGCCAATGAATTCCCTGCAACGTGAACGCCATCACGTTGGAGACTCTGCGAATGTATCACATGAGTCTTTTGTAGTTCTTTCTGCAAAAGAACTACTTGTTCCCATAGTTTTTTATGCTTTATTGTGGCACCTGTCTCATCTTTGTAACCGTTTTCTATGCAGGTCTGCATGGAATTATTGTAAGATCGGACGCAGTAATGCGAATCGCACACTATTAGTGTCGGGAATTCACGATCGGCATTTTCAAGCGCCATCTTTAGAGATCTTATTTCAGCTCGCTGAGCTGAACAGTTTCTGAGTGATTCAGTTTTAGTGACCATCGGTCTGAATTTACCTAAGCGCCAGCGACCTTTAACAATCGCGCATGCTGCATCGTAAATCTGTTTTTCCACAACGTAGTGTTGTGCGAATCTGTCCGTGTAGATTACACAGGTGTACTGTTCGAGAGGCAGAATTTTGATCGGCAGAGGATATTCATTTTCATATTCCAGATATTCTAGTTTTTTCATTTCGGATCAAATGCGTGTGTCACGTCTTCTGTTGCAAGAGAAGTTTCCCATTTTAACCATTTTGGATCTAGAGCTTTAGGATTAGGATTGCCTGGTATTGTTACAGCCTCAAGGGCTGATACTGCTGTTAAAACAGATATCCTTTTCCCCTGGGCAAGGGCTCTTTCTTTTGCGACAGAAGTTTGAACCGCAGTTACAATTTTTTCAGTTGAAATGAATTTGATTTCAGCTTGTGTGTACGAATGTGATTTGTAAGCTATTGGTACCGTTTCTCCCTCATTAGAGGTCAGGTACGTGAATCCGCATCTTCCTGGGATGACTTGGATTACAAGTTGCGTTCATTTGCGCATGTTTGCAGTTTTGTTTTAGTTAACATATCTGTCTGTAATGATCTTAAAATTTCTGTGTGTTTTTGAGTCCAATTAATTGGTTTAAAATCAGGTTTTATTAGTTCGTAGAGAGGTTTAACCTTCTCTGCATAATTTAGAATGTATGTTCCTCCGAAATTCAGGAAACCTAGTATTGACTGTAAGTTTTTCAGCGTTTTTGGAGCTTGGAGTACTGCACACTTCTCTAAGAAGTTGTCTGCTAGGCTTTTGCCTTCACTTGATAATTCATATCCTAAAAATAGGACAGTTAGATGGGCAATTCTTGATTTTTTAAAGTTAAATTTGTACCCCTCAGCTGCGAACCCAA
Organism: Lissotriton vulgaris; assembly: GCF_964263255.1. NCBI lineage: Eukaryota > Metazoa > Chordata > Amphibia > Caudata > Salamandridae > Lissotriton > Lissotriton vulgaris. The sequence goes on from NC_141696.1 coordinate 617,185,078, forward strand.
GTATTATGGTGTTCACTCTTTTCAAGTGAGTATCCAGGTCATCGTCTGTAAGATAGATGTCATCGACATAGGATAATGCCTCATCATCATACATTTGTAGTCACTCTGTTACCCTGGCTGAAAATAATCCTGAGCTGTTCTCGAATCCCTGTGGGAGTCGACAAAATTGTTTTTTTGACCCCATTGTTGAGAAAGCGGTAAAATATCTGCTTTCAGGTGCTATGTTTTGACAGAAGAAACCATTTGAAATATCTAATGTCGTTTTATATTTTTTGCGCACAATGTTATTCATTAGTGCTGCACTGTGTGAATTTTGTACTGCAAAAGTTTTACAGCAGGAGTTTAGATGTCTGTAGTCCAAAACTAGACGATATGAATCGTCTGGCTTGGAGACAGGAAACAAAGGATTGTTCATTTGTGAGGTGCATGTTTCAATCACCCCCTGATATTCAAGTTGATCTAAAATTTCTTTTACTTGTTTTTTAGCTTCTTGCTTAACAGGATACTGCCTCTGTGCAGTAGGTTGATTTTTTTACTGGATTTTATGGTGAGGAGAATCCTCATCCCATCCTACATGATTTTTATATAATGCAGGGGCTTGGGCCACTGCCCATTTTCTAGCAAGTGGGTATTTTTTATGAATTGGAATGTGATTTGAGAAGACAGCAATAATAATTTCTTCGCCATGTGGGCACTCCCTGACAAACTCGGGTGGCCAGTATTTTTCTGCTAGAAGGATATCATAGCCTTTAGATAGATTCTCCCAAAAGCGACCTTTTATTTTCCTAGTTTTATCTCCCTCTAAAATATAGTTTATGGGGCACGCTCACTCGGGTGTCTGCAGTTTCCACTTGAATGTATTCATTCGTGTCCACTGTCTCCAGAAGATTCATCAGGATCTTGTGAGCTATGCTCACTTCTGCTGCGCTGTCTAGCATTGTCTGGGCCCACTCTCCGTTTTTCAGTTGTGTCCTCAGGATTCTCGGCATGTTTTATTTTAATACTGGCTACCTTCTTTCTGGGAAATTGTAGTTTATTACTTTGATGAGCAGGTTCCTTGTCTTTGGACTTGACGCGCTCTTCTTTATGTTCTGACCGTCCTCTTCTTTCCAATTTCTTTGATAAAGTCTGAAAAGATCGAGAGGGACGTGTATCAATATCTTGATATCTGTCAGGTTTTCTCAAATTGTCCCTATTTCTAAGGTTGTATCTTTTTTCAGAGGGCTCCCTTTGGGGAGACTTGCCCCCCCCTTCTGGAGATCTATTTCTCCGTTGGGGAGACCTTCCTCTGGACTGAAACTGTTTTTCTCTGGGAGTGGTTTGTTTGTTAACCTCCCATATCTTCTTTTGAGAATTGATTAAGCATGGGCGAATTTTGCGAATCTCGCGTTCGTGAATTTTGCGGATTTGCGAACTCGCAATCCGCAAAATCCGCGAATTCTCGCGAATTTGCAGATTTTTTTTTTTGTGTTTGCGCGGGTTTCTGCCAGTTCGCGAGGGTTTTGTACAATGTCGCAAATTGCGAACTTACCTGTCGGGTCGCAAGTTTCGCGAACTTGTTGTTTCTACGTGTCCAGCCTGTTTGGGACACTCTTCTTCATCACTGCCACTCTCTGTCACCACTGCCACTCTCTGACTACTCATGCCACCCTCTGGCCCACCCATGCCACCCTCTGTTTCATCACAGCACCCTCTGGTTGTCCAGTCAATGTACATTATTGTGGCAACGCAAGCACACCTTCCCTGCCTCAAGTGACCTGAATTAATTTGGGGCTGATTAATGTGTCACAGAATATTTTTTTAGCTGGCACCTGCTTCCTTAGTGCTTCCTGATTAGTGATCTTTTGCACTTGCTAAGTGCTTTCATTGTTGCAAAATTAGTTACAACACCTGCCCTGCCCCAACTGACAATAATGAATTAGGGGCTGATTAATGGATTTGAACCTCCAGCCTGGCTCCTGCTTGTCTCCCTTAGCTGTAATTCAGGACCTTTGTGGCATATGTGTAACTATTCTGAGGTTCAGAGCAGGGTCACATAATAGTTGCAACTGGCAACTGAACTCTGGAGGGGCCCCTCAGGAAGCACTACAGGAAATGGCTACTAATGATGAGCCTGAACTTTTGAACCTGGTAAGTACTTTCAGTTTTGCTAAGATCGTATTTCTGCAATTTTGCACTTATTCGCGGGGCGCGAAGTTGTACTGGGAAGCCGCGAACTCACGCGAACAGTGCGAGCAGTGCGAGCAAAATCCGCTGCTCGCGGATTTGCGGATTTGGCGGGAGATTCGCGAATCTCGCGGATTGCGAATTTACCGAAAATCCGCAAAATCCGCGAGCGAAACGGATTTTCCGCCCATGCTTAGAATTGATATTATTTTTAATAAAAGTTTTTTCAGGATTTTCAATTACTGTATTTAGTCGGTAGGTTGTACCGTCAATTGTTCATTGAACTAAATCCCTAAATGCTCTTGTTAAATTTTTTTATTTTAACTAAGAGTTCTTCCCTTGACATTTTTTCAATGTCAAGATCTGGTATGTTAGTGGAATTTCAACTTCCTCAAAAGGAGAGTATTCCTCTGGAGATTCCGCTATTTTGTAGTAGTGGAACTCACGTGTGACAGCATGTGCTGCTGAAAAAGTTATCCAGGAATAGAATACCTCTGTCTGACGATATTCATGGGCCTCTCCCACAAATACAACTGTACCACCTCTCGATGATAACCCATTTTCTATAAGTTTTATAGTTATGGTGTTTTCTCTATTGACCGGGATGAATATTGCATTCGGGTCGTCCGCTAAGAGTTGAGCTTGAGGTGCCGGGTTTTTAGGAACCCGGTGGTGCCAGGGGGAACACCCAGAGACCTCTTGAGTTCTTCCTGTTCTGGACCACAGAAACACAGAGTCTTCTAGGTGATGTCAAGGATCGAGTTTTATTGGCTGTAACCAAGTAACAAGCGTCCTAGAAGTACAACAGCACGGTGTGTATATTCTCAGGAGACTGTTCGTTTTTACAGAGCCAGCCTTCTCCTTTTATACAAAAATATTAGCTTCGGGCAAGAATTCTTTAGTTTACAGTACGGTCATATACATATTTTCACAACAATGAAAAAGCAAAGTCATGATGGCCAGCCCATATTTTGTATGTCCAGTTCGTGATAGATTACCCAGCCAGGCCCAGAACTTCCATCAGATATCGATGAAACCCCAATAAAATCGGGCACCTCCTCCTTGTAAAACTAGCCATAAAGAAGAAACAGAGACAGGTGTGTGTATGATAAAGCGTGGTTTGTATGGGGTAAATGGTTTATGACATGTTGTGCCTTGATGCTAATCTTGCTCGGCCACTGGGTTGGGGACTGCCCAAACAGGTTTGGCTGGAGGCAGTGGTAGGCAGCTCGCCCAGGTCACAGAGGAGTCAGCAAAGGTGGACGTGTCCTTTTAGCTCGAATTCGGCCTTGGTCAATTGACTATGTAAGGGCAACCACAAGATGGATGCCCCTCACAAAATGGAACCCGAGGGTTCAAGACAAAAATTACTATTTTAGGGTGATTGCATCGTTCGATCACGACGCAAATGCATAGGTGTAATGTCCTAGTCATTACCGGTCTGCCGATACCAAATTCGTCATGGTTTGATGATATTTTCTGACACAAGTGTTGGGCTTTGGTACCACATTATAGCAGGGTCCATAATTTTCAGAACCACAGACCCTCCTTTTGCCCTTATATAGGCAATAACTTATGCTAATCTGAGTCCAAATCTGTATTCATGAAGTCATGGAGATGCTGCTGTAGCATCATCCTGTTGCTCAGTTCGTCCCTTGACACAGGCTTCCTTACACATGATGTAGCACAGAGGCCACATATTGCAGGAGCGCACTGTACACACAGGCAGAACATGAACAGAATGGCTAAGATCATTCCAATGAATATCAGAATTTTCCATCCCCAGGCAGATATCAGTTCCCAGAACCACCCTAGCAATGACCAGTCCCCTTTATCCACATGAATGGAATCAGAGATCTTGTGTAGTTTGGAGATGGCCTGGTATACTGTCGGAGCATTATCAGGGATGAAAATGCAGCAACTGGATTGGATCACTTTACATACCCCACCACGGTCTGCAAGTATGACATCTAGGGCAACCCTGTTCTGAAGAGTCATAAGGCGGTCCGACTGGAGCTCTGCAGTCAAGTTACTAAGGGCACCAGCCGTTTCAGTCACGGAGGATTCAACTACCCTCGTCAATTGGCAAATGTTCCTGCTGTTCACCATAGGCCCCCGAAACGGCAGAAAACCTTTTGCGAAATCTCCAAACTCCTGTTCCGCAGTGTCGTCTTTACTCATGACACCCCTAACTGTCCTTGTCCGATGGTAGTCTGCCTCGGCCGTGTAGGTGGGTGGCAGCAGAAACGAGATAAAACATGTGCCCGAGAAGTCAGGGGGCAACCATGTATACGCTCTATCGTGGCAGACGAAGTAGGTACCCTTAGCTGCTAAGAATGAAGGAGATGTCTGAGACGAGAAAACGTAAGTCTCAGTACAGACACTCTTCCCTAACTGAGCTCTGGCGTTTTTGCCATTTCCCTGCAGACATAGGTGACCTTGATGGGGTACTATCCAGATTGGGGAGGATTTCTTTGCTCGCGGACTCATACTCAAGGAAATTCCATACTTAGTTATGTTCCATCTACTGTATGGGGTAAACTCATCTTTGGGAATCGTTCGATATGTGTCGATATCCCTGCTCATATTCCTGATTCCTGCCACTAGTGCCTTGTTGCTTGAATTTCTTCCTGTGGGATGCGGGGGATATGGTTCTATGGCAAACAGGAACATTGTCTGGAAAGCCCACAGAGAACCATAGTAGCTAAATGGCAGGACAAAGTATGGGATACCCTTATCTGTCGTGTGTCCACATACCCAACAATTCGTCGTGTTCATTACAGATTGGTGCTGGTGTAGGAGTTGGATGAATGAGTTATTTACAAATTCCAATCTTCTGGCAGACTCGTGTTCAGGTAGAGGGTGGAAAGAATGCGGGGAAACAGTAGGAGGAGGTGTGGGCTGAGTGTCGTGTACAAATGAAACTCGAAATGTGAATAAAGCATAACCCACCAAAAACATCATTATACTACACAACATTAAAATGCATATTATTAAAAATTGTTTTCTTGCCATCACAGTGCATATTTTCTTTTCAAAGTTCGTAGATCTGGCAGGTCTCTCCATCTTGGGAAACACCATCCTCTAAGTTGCTGCCCGTGGTGGGAGATTGATTCTGCTAAGGAGTGCTTCTGTTCAGTCCAGGGTAACTCCCTTAGACCAACCAGAACTGTCGACCTAACCGTCTCCAGCTGCACTCCAAAGACTGTGGCAACCGCGACCCTAGCAGCAGAACCTGATGGCGGTTTGAAAATCAAAAATGAGCAAGTTTCCTGGATGAGAGAGCTGCACAATCAAAAAGAAAAATGTTTTTATTTGTCCATAGTCATAGGTCTTGGCCTCAAATTATAGCGGTTTCGACCAGGTGCTGTGTCGTCTTGAACCAGGAGTTCAGGCTCAGTAGTGTCCAATTGCATTGACGGTGGCACAGATCCTTGCAGAATGTTATCGCTCTCCTTTTCTGAAGTAGTTCCTTTCAAACGTGCATCACTGAAGGGTAAGAAGCGAGGCACAGTCTCGGTCTCAGAGTCAGCAATTCCCTCCTGGACCCACCGGTCATAAGGGAGAGGTAACGGGATCCTTTTACAATGGGTGCCGTGCACCCAGTTCTTCTTGCCGTGGACACGTACTGCAGAGCGGGTAGCCAGCAAAACTTGGAAGGGTCCGGACCAGCAAGGCTGCTCATTCTTGGTTCGCTGGAAGTTTCGCACCAGGACCAAGGCGCCAGGTTCAATTGCGTGGCCTGGATCATCAGGCGCTGGCGGAGAGGAACTGTGGACCTGTTGGTGTAAAACACGCAATTTAGTTGTCAATTCGTGCAAATAGTCAAGCAGTACGGGATGCTCTATCTCACTGAGCTTTTTGGGCCTTGGCACTCCCCATATGTTAGCTGGGCGACCAAACACTATCTCATGAGGACTAAGTCCCACTCTAGAGTGGACAGTCATTCTGGTAGATAGGAGTGCTAAGGGCAGAGCGTCAGTCCATTTAAGACTAGTGCTCGCTTGAATCTTGGCTAGTATTTAGCTTTAGGGTGCCGTTGTAGCATTCTACTAATCCAGCTGATTGGGGGTGATTTGCAGCGTGGAACTTCTGGTGTATGCCTAGACTCTCACACACTCTCTTCATCACTTGTCCCACAAATTCACTCCCATTATCACTCCAGATCATTCGAGGCATTCCAAACCTAGGGAAGAATTCTTTGACAAGGGCTTTGGCTGTGGACAAGGCAGTATTGTCCTTAAGGGGATACGCTTCCACCCACCTGGAAAAGGCACAAACAACAACGAGTACGTATTTCAGATTGTTGCACCTCTCCATGTGGATGAAATCTACCTGCAAAACCTCGAACGGATACGTTGGAGGCGCAAAATGACCAGCTGGAGTTGGGGTTCCCCTACCAGGATTGTACTTCAGACACACCATACTGTGCTTGACCATATTCTCTGCACATTTAGGGATGCCACTATTCTTCCATACTGGAGCTAACAACTTACAGATCCCTTTCACACTGATGTGAGCCATTCCATGAGCCACTGTCACCACTGCAAGCACATATGCATCGGGTAACAACCATCTCTGATGCTCTGACAATTCAACCCAACAACCATTCGCATCCAATCTACCCTTGCTTTCTCTCCATTCATTCACCTCTTTCTCAGTGGCTTCGGATTGTATAGACTTCACACTCTCAATCGTGTCTTCACACATACCCACATCACAAATCCATCTCGCGGGACCTGCAACATACATTCGACTCATCAGGTTCCTTGCAGTCTCTTTTGCAACTTCGTCTGCAAATGCATTTCCACGAACAACATCATCTTGAATCTTTTTGTGTGCACTGCATTTCACAATCGCAACTTGTAGTGGCAAGGTCAGTGACTCGAGAAGCTCATTTACTAGCTGACCATGCTGTATCTTTGCACCATGCGATGTCAGGAACCCACGTTCACGCCACAATCGTCCAAAACTGTGAGCTACGCCAAAGGCGTACTGGCTATCTGTATACACATTCACTCGTTTTCCTTTTGCCAACACACACGCTCTTGTAAGCGCAATCAACTCTGCTGCTTGCGCAGAATTGTGTGGGATACGTGCAGTTTCTACAATCGTATGCAACATTGTCACAGCATATGCTGCAGTCGTATCACCATTTGGCAACTTGAAACACGAACCATCAACCCATAAAGTATCATTACATTCAGGAAGGGGAGTGTCCTGTAAGTCTACTCTCCCTTTTGTCTCTTCTTCTGTCCTAAAGCAGCAGTCATGTTTTTCGATCTCATCTGTCTCTACTGGAATGGGCAATAACGTGGCGGGGTTCAATGCATCACACCTCTTTATGTGTATGTGACTCGCCAACAGTGTCAGCTCATAACTTGACAGTCGAGCACTAGTTAAGTGCTGTGTCCTTGTTCTGTTTAGCAAAATGTCTACTGCATGTGGAACCATAACTATCAGAGTGTTATTCATTACTAACCCAGCAGACTGTCGAATACACACAGCTGCTGCAGCAGTGGCCATCAAGCAACTTGGTAATGCCTTAGCTACCGGATCTAGAGTTGCTGAAAAGTACGCGCATGGACGCTGTTTTTCCCCAAAAGACTGTGTCAGGACTGATAATGCACAACCTTCCTTCTCATGGACATATAGTGTGAACGGCTTACTGTAGTCGGGGTTACCCAACACAGGAGCCGAACATATTGCATCACGCAACTCGTAAAAACTTTTCTGACAATCTTCAGACCACGGAATGGGTTTCGGTGTATCCTTGCAAGTTAATGCCACCAAAGGTTTGGCCAACAATGAGAAATTTGGTATCCATTGTCTGCAATATGATGTAATGCCCAAGAAAGCACGCACTTCTCTCTGTGTCCTTGGGACACCCAATTTCGCAATTACCTGTATTCTCTCTGGGGTCAGCTTCCTTCCCTCCTTCGTTAAGATGTAACCTAAGTAGGTCACTTCTTGTCGACAAAATTGCAATTTCGAAAGAGAGACTTTGTGCTTCATATCACATAAACGACGCAGGAATGACAATGTGGCTTTCTTGCAAATCTCCTCAGTATCTGCAGCGACTAGCAAATCGTCTACGTACTGAATAAGAGTCGCACCATCAGGTAGAACAATCATGTCAAGTTGTGATTTCAGAGCTTGACTGAATATAGATGGACTTTCACAGTAGCCCTGAGGAGCGCGTTTGAAGCGGAAGCTTCGGCCTCTTAAATTGAAGCCAAAAATATCTCTGCTCTCCTCGGCAATCGGGATGCTGAAGAAAGCATTCTTCAAGTCAATCACCGAGAACCAAGTGGCTGAAGCTGGAACCATAGTCAATAAGGCAGTAATGTCAGGAACAACTGGAAACTGTGGCACAACAATCTTGTTCACTTCTCTAAGATAAATCACAAATCCGTACACAGGTGGTTGGGAAGGATCAGTACGCTTTAAAACCGGCAAAACAGGACTGTTACAAACGTTGCCTGTTGTCTCTTCAATGACATCTTTCTCAATCAGATCATAAATGATTGCTAACAACGCCTTTCACCTTCGCTAGAGATCTTGTATTGGGGAATATGTGGCAACCTAACATTGGCTTTCAATGTTATGACATATGGCGCTATTTCCAAAAGACCCACATCATTAGAACCAGTAGCCCAAAGTATATCTGGAAGAGACGACAATTCTGTTGGAATATTTTCCCTTGACAAATATATTGGAGAAACCACTTTCTTACCTAGGGTAAGTTGTACTCCCGAAGGAGAACAGTACAAAGTCGCATATAATCTCCTTAACAGATCCAATCCTAACAAGTTTTCACCACAACCTGTTGTAAGAATGAGGGGTGCTTCTAATTCACATGGCCCAACAGAAAGGGACATAGGACTAGAAATCGGGTTCCTAACAGGGGCGCCAGAAAAACCTACTTAAATATTCATTTCGCCTGACAAAGGTGCGCCAGGAAGTTTTGAGTGCATAATAGAACTCTTTGTAGCACCAGTATCTAGCAGAAAAGGTTCTGACACACCTGATGTAATCACCTCAACATAAGGTCCATTCTGATCTACTGGAACTGAAACAACTCCCTCTCTTTGTCCATGGCTGTCCTAGCAATCATTACCCTCATTCTCGTTTTCTGCATAGTAGTCATCAGCATAGTACTGAGCTGTCCTAGAAGACGCATTATTCTGTTGGTCAAAGCTATTCATAGAATTCTGTGGCGGAAAAGAAGGAGCATTCTGGGGAAAGTTTCCACGGCCCCTACCTCTAGGAGCCTGTTGAACACCTCTACCTCTTGCACCAGAAACACCATTCAAACGTCGCAACAGAGCTGGACAACTATTCTTGAAATGTCCCTCTTCCTTGCAATACGCACACTGATTCGGACCATATGGTAAACGCTGTTGAGAAGACTCGTTTCTCTGCGAGTTTCTCGAATACTGCTGAGGTTGCTGATAATCGTGCTGACTATTATTACGAGGTGGATAAGCTTGCTGTAGAAGGACTTTAGTTTTCAATTCTTTAGTCTTTTTATCTGCCTTCTCTAGCTCGTCTTTGCGTCTATTTTCGTAGTACTGGGCTGTGGCTAAAATCTGCGCTGAAGTGGAAACAGCCCAAGCACTCTCTGAATCTTTCAACTTATTACATAGTTCAGGAAGCAAATTATGTACAAACTTGTCAACAAACAATCTTTGGCCACCCTCAGTAGCCATATCCTGACCACTATGATCGACGAAAGTCTCTTCAAACCTTGTGAAAAAGTCAGATACATTCTCGTCTTTCTTCTGCTTGCATGCAGATAACATGTCCCAATTCACACGCAATTTGGGCATTAAAGTCTTCATATATGTGATAATTCTACCAGGAAATTCTGCTACCAAAGGCTCGGGCTTAGAGCCACCAACTTGTCTAGCATCAGCAGCAGCAATATTAACCCATGTATCACCTAATTCTTGATCATGATCTGCATGACGAATCTTTCCCCATAAAGGCTGTGGAACAACGTTTCCAAACAACATGTCTACATCGGCTAAATTCATGATACATGAACTGGCAGTCTGTGATAACTATTTATAATACCCTGCAGGATTTTTGCGAGGATCAGGTAATGTCTGCTTGAGCGCTAAAACTTCAGATCTTTTCCAGGGAACATGTACCCATACACGCTGGAAATGCGGTGGAATTGCTGGATTCGCATTTGCATCACCTTCCCTCCAAACCGGAGGAACCTCTCTCATGGGATACTGTCGCGCCTTTTTCCTACCTGGCATGTCATACTCAGATAGTAATCGGGAATTGCTTCCCTTACTCCTATATGACAACAACATCTCAATTGCTTGTTCAACATCGGCACCTACAATCATGCCTTCTGAGAACTTGAATCGTACACGGAATAATTCTTGCATGTTGTATTCTGGATCATTGCCTCTCAAATCCTCACAAAGAAATACACACATTTGTTCAAAAACGTATCTCTGTGTAGATGCTTCCCACTGACAGAAAACTTCCATAACGGACTGAACATCATACTTTACAGTATCAGTAACCCATTTACGTGCTAACTCATTCAGCACTTCTCTTTCCTGATAATCAGGCAGTCGACTCCGCAACTGTCTACGTTCTGTTTTAGGGGTCGTATTAGGCGACCCAAAGAAAGGTGAGAAAAGACCAGTGACAGTATTTGTCACTCTCTGTCGAACAGAAGGAGAAGCAGGCGGAAAGGCAGATACGCCCGAAAAGACAGGCTGATGTAAGGCAGAAGTCGAGGCAGTAGCAGAAGGAGTATCAGGATAAATAGTTGGAGCAGTAGGCGAAGTCGTAGAAAAAGCAGATGGAGTATGTAGCAAAGGCGGAGGCCCTTGGGAGGGCTGCGGCGGAGGAGTAGAAACCAGCTGAAGAGTAGCTGGTGCTTGTGGAAGAACTGGAGTTTGTGCGCCGGGGCGCGGTATAACAAAGCGTTGCGGGGGTGCAGTAGCATTTTGTGCATAGGGGGGTGGTGAACTCAGTAAGTGGGACATTAAAGGATCCTTCTCAGATGTCCTTTTTGATCCTTGTCCTTCACTTGGCAACATTGGGTAACATTTATCTACTGCTAACTTCCTACTTCTAAGCTTTTGTTCACTCTCTTGCTCTTCCTCATTATCCCTGTATGCAACGGCAGCTTGTACCATTGACATACCTCGTTTATTTTTCTTTGCTAATTTCATTTCTTTCTGTTTGGCTTCCTTGCGCCATAGGCGAAAGGAGTCAAACATCGCCGGCCGGGCTTTCTTCTTGAAAAGTTTCACCTCTAGATTATCCAAAATCTCTGTATCAAAGCTACCATATTGGGGCCATTTTAAAACACCATCTTTTCTGGTGTATTTTATCCACACTTCGTTATATGTAATAGGGCCTACTCCGTGCTTCACATAAGGCTCATATGTTGGAGTTCCAATCAGAGGAACCGGACACGAATCCTCTAATCGGGAGTCCTTACTACAACTAAGACAAAACAAGTTTCCAAGTCTGCTAACACCAGGCATCTTCGCTCACTAGTCTAGCTTCAAACTTCAAAGGATTATCGAATACGATATTCTCGTGAATACACGAGTCCCTTGGTTTTGGCGCTTGCAAGTTCCAAACAAAGCGTATCTCAAGGATACCAAAACTAAGAACAAACTAAGGACTGGGAGACGCTCCACTTATACTTAACTGAAGTATTGAAGATCGATGACGTCACTAGAAGACTTGTCTATCGTTTCGCTCTACCAAGTATCGATGGGTCCAAAACAGGGTGATAGTCAGGGCAGCAGTCCTTCGTAGCCGTCGGGACGCGGGGAACCTCGCAGCAAAGACCTTCGGAACCACGTCGACATACAGGGGTCGCTGAAGTGGCTGGCCGTCCTCCGGAATTTTCACACGAAGCTCCTCACGAACATCTGGCTTAGACCGACACCGCTTGATACCGCCCCGAGTTGGGCACCAACTGAGGTGCCGGGTTTTTAGGAACCCGGTGGTGCCAGGGGGAACACCCAGAGACCTCTTGAGTTCTTCCTGTTCTGGACCACAGAAACACAGAGTCTTCTAGGTGATGTCAAGGATCGAGTTTTATTGGCTGCAACCAAGTAACAAGCGTCCTAGAAGTACAACAGCACGGTGTGTATATTCTCAGGAGACTGTTCGTTTTACAGAGCCAGCCAGCCAAATATTAGCTTCGGGCAAGAATTCTTTAGTTTACAGTACGGTCATATACATATTTTCACAACAATGAAAAAGCAAAGTCATGATGGCCAGCCCATATTTTGTATGTCCAGTTCGTGATAGATTACCCAGCCAGGCCCAGAACTTCCATCAGATATCGATGAAACCCCAATAAAATCGGGCACCTCCTCCTTGTAAAACTAGCCATAAAGAAGAAACAGAGACAGGTGTGTGTATGATAAAGCGTGGTTTGTATGCGGTAAATGGTTTATGACATGTTGTGCCTTGATGCTAATCTTGCTTGGCCACTGGGTTGGGGACTGCCCGAACAGGTTTGGCTGGAGGCAGTGGTAGGCAGCTCGCCCAGGTCACAGAGGAGTCAGCAAAGGTGGACGTGTCCTTTTAGCTCGAATTCGGCCTTGGTCAATTGACTATGTAAGGGCAACCACAAGATAGATGCCGCTCACAAAAAGGAACCCGAGGGTTCAAGACAAAAACTACTATTTTAGGGTGATTGCATCGTTCGATCACGACGCAAATGCATAGGTGTAATGTCCTAGTCATTACCGGTCTGCCGATACCAAATTCGTCATGGTTTGATGATATTTTCCGACACAAGTGTTGGGCTTCGGTACCACATTATAGCAGGGTCCATAATTTTCAGAACCACAAGCTGCCAAAGCATCTTTGTCTCTTTCCTCTTCACTTTCCGTCATTTTACTGACCAAAAGTTTGCAGATCAAGTTTCAAGGAAACAAAGATTAGGTGCACAATATTTTGGAACACTGTATCCTTCAACGTTGACTATTCCGTAAACTAATACATAGGATTCTCATCCTACTAAGTTTCGGAGGATATTAACCTTTCACCCACTCCAGACGTCTATTGGAGTTTTTACGGGAAAAAGGGGCCTGTGTGAAAAAGCACGACTGAGTTACTCTAGTATCTTGCGTTAGATTATCGCCTTACCAAATGTTGGGCGCCATGTAGTATAGTTCCTATTTTTCCAATAGGCTCTGCGCATTGGAATAACATAAACAACAGTTTAGACGTAGGACTGAGGTCGACTAGGTCTCTATTGAATATGTTAGACTTAATTTAGGTTTGCCAGCTAGCTCAGAGGTCACTAGAAACTTTCTCGAATGAACAGGGAGGAGTGAACTTCCCTGATTAGACATGAAGGGATTCAGCTTCTGATAACCGCATAAACATGACAACTTTTCTCCCCCAGAATAAGTAGTATAGCTCCAGAGTCGTGTGAAAACAATAGATATCTATTTCACTCAGTCAACCGTGCATACTTAGTTTCACCAGAGTGCAGAGAAATAGAGAGACGGGCGTTTTCAATGAAAGGTGTTATTTATTGAGCAGTCTTTTTTCTCATGCAAGAGAAATGAATTGCCACAATTGCAATACTTGTTATAAAGTAAAGTGCCTACAGTAAAAGGAGTATTATGAAATAATACTGTAAAAGCATTGATAACTGGTTTCTGAGCCATATGATACTTAAAAGCTATAAAATATATACAGTTACATACAATGATAAACGTTTGACTAAACATACTCAACTGGTGCTTCTAAATACGCCTAACCTGGTGTACCTAACCTAGGCCTAGTACGTGGGAAGGAGTAAATGAGCTGCAGTTTAAGTTAAGTTAGTTTTTGCCAAGAATCTGACTCAAGAATTCTCTAAGGATCTAATCAGCTCCGTACCTTGGTTTTAGAATGGAGGAGGTCTTGTATCTCGCTCTCAGGACTCGATCTCCCAGTAACCCACAAGGGTGACTGGAAACACTGGAGCTGGATTTTCTCGGCAGGAGAAAAAGACAGCGTCTTTCTCAGTGTGTCAAATGGGAGGGACGGCTTCCTTCGGCACTCGCATCAGCTGGGCTTCGGATAAGTAGATAGCCGCTCTGCTCCACACCACTGTGTGTTGCTTAAGGCAAACGCTGGTATATTTATACCTGGAAGGTGCCGTGTTTGACGTAAGGTTGGACATAAGACGTCAATAAAAGATGTCACTAAGAACTGGCCATTCTTTTAGTGCTCGCAGGAGTTCTAGGACAAATCAAAACAAAAGCATGGGGAATTCCCCGGTTGCTGGAGGTTTTGTTTGTTGAAAGAACTCGTTGTGCTCTCTAGGATTCTAAGGAAGTAGCCTTGCCATATTTGGTTTGCATTGGCTATTACTAAATATGGATTTGATTCTTATGCCTTTATTAGGGTATGATTTGTTATAACCACATAAGGGCATAAATCGGGAATATTTAATTAGGGTCCTAGATAAGATCACAACACTCTCCCCCTGGGGGTCCGCCAATAGGGCGTATCTATTAGTGCAGGTGACTAGAGGATTGATTATTAGGGATTGAGTACCACCAATTTCAGGGGAGTTTAGAACAATCTCAGAAGGAGATGACTTCCTACCAGAATTTATTTGACTCTCAGCCTTGCTCTCCTTAGGGCCCTTTTTAAACCTGGGGAACATGTTAGGGATCACGGAGCAATTATTTGGGCTACCATTGTGTGGTGTGCTGTGCTTGCATGTGACGGACCTGTCTGTCACATGCAAGTTTGGCTCACTTGCTAATAGATCTTCACACTCCTCTATAAGTGTTTCAATGCGATCTAGAACACAATTACTTGCTGAATGTTTTAATGCTTTCCTAGCCTTTTGCCCTTTACGAGGTTGACCATCCATACTACCATCCCCCCCACTCCGCCCCCTTCCATGGTCTTTCTTTTCCCCATCACTGCAGAATAGTATTAGATCCTAAGGGATCTGCATTGGTCAACACAGATAGAAAGTGGGCAGTTTTCAGGAGTTTCCACAATATAAGGAGGAGAGTGGGCAATGTCACCAAAACAATACCTTGTTGGTGATGCAGCCTCCCGAGTCGGCTGAGCTAGACAGCAAACAAAAGGGGGAGGGTCCTGCCCTGCCTCTTCCTGGCAATGACAGGCCCCCCCCTGGCCCGGGCATTGCCCGGGCGCCGCCTGCGCACATCCAGCCCTGCGGTAGTCTAGCGCGGCTTTTGTAGCACCGCCTGTCGCAGTGGTAGCGTCACCCAGCACCTGATGGACAGCGGCCGCTGGGAGTTGTAGTTTTTAGCGTTGGTCGTTCCCCTCACAGCTTGTTAAAAAAGATGCTGGGCGTTGGCCATTCCCCTCATGGCTCAGAGGCTGGAATGCTGGAAAGCCAGCTGAACCCTTCACGGCACCAGGTTACAGAGTTAAGGGCGTTCCGCGCTGCGGTAGTCTAGCACGGCTTTTGTAGCGCTGCCTGTCACAGTGGCAGCGTCACCCAGTGCCCGATGGACAGAGGCCGCTGGGAGTAATAATTTTTAGCGTTGGCCGGTCCCCGGACGCTTGTTAAAAAAGATGGTGGGCGTCGGCCGTTCCCCTCACAGATCAGAGGCTGGAATTCTGGAAAGCCAGCTGCTACCTTCACGGCACCAGGTTACAGAGTTCAGCGCGTCCCCCGCTGCGGTAGTCTAGCACGGCTTTTATAGCGCTGCCTGTCGCAGTGGCAGCGTTACCCAGCGCCCGATGTACACGAGCTTCTGGGAGTAATAGTTTTTAGCGTTGGTTGTTCGCCTCACGGCTTGTTAAAAAAGATGCTGGGCGTCGGCCGTTCCCTTTACAGCTCAGAGGCTGGAATGCTGGAAGCCCAGCTGCTCACTTCACGGCACCAGGTTACAGAGTTCAGCGCATCCCCATGCATCTTCATTTTATGCCATTTCATGGTTTTCTTTCCAGGACCAAAGGATTATATTTCTTTCCCCAAACTGTCTTAACTGTCACTGCAATCCAAGCAATATATCTTGCCACCATCTGAAGTGATGGAAGGGCAAACTAGATATCAGGTATCAGAGGTACAGTATTCTGAATGCTGGCTTGACAAGTCCAGACCTATTTTTGACTGGTGCATAGGAAGAAGATGGTTCCAAATGAGAGACCACCAATAGTTATCCTCCCAAACTAGGAGGACTAGAAACTGGATCAAAAGCAGTTGTTATGAGGAGGTATCGCTGCCACCCTCAAGTCCTCTGACCAGTGACACTCAAGGACCCTGACAACATAAACCTTATTGATTTCCTCACCTTTAACCAAAATAGAGATCAGCCAGAGAGTTTAAAGCTGTACTGCCTGATTAAGTCACCACAATTGATTTAGGAGAAAAATGCCCACCTCCATGGTCAGCTGGCAATTGACTACACATAAGACACTTCTCATGAAGAAGATATTTGAGAGGCAACACAAATACTTTAGATACATTACATTCCACTGAAGATATATGACATTAGATCAATACTCGTAGATCTTCATAGTAGAAATTGTTTTGTTGCGTTATTGTGAATTTTCAAAGGAGAGCTCCTTGAATGTATTTTATGTAACTTATCTGTGTTGCCTCTCAAACATCATCTGTATGAGGATTCCTCACCTCTCAAGTTTTTAACTGAGCCTGCCAGACAGCGAAGTTCCTGCTAATTTACAGACCTTTTCTATCCAGCACATAGTTCATTCTGGAAAATCAGACCTCATTACCGAACCAACAATCAATCTTTCTACCAAAACCATAATTGGAAATGTCAAGTTCATAGATGAGACGTTGACAGCACCATAGAGGAAGGCAGGGAACATGGCAGCTTGATGCCAGCAGGTTGTGGTTTCCAAAATTCTTCTCTGACTACAAATGGCTTCACAAAGCTCAAGTTGGTTCCCCAGTTTGTCAAAAAATGGATCTGGTTGCTGTAGTGTTCAAGTTTTGGTTGTATTGCCTATTGCCCTTTCTGTGTACGTACTGAAGGTGTAAGATGTGATGGCACCCGCAGAGCAGAGTGATTGACAGCTGCTGATCTGCATGGTAAATATTTGTCGCTCTATGGTGTGTAGTTTCTTTTCATGCCTCTGTGGCAGTGAAGATGCAGGACATGCAGGTGTTTTGTGAGAGAGAGTTCATTTCAAGCATCCTGACTAGGCAGAGCCACCTCAGTGGATGCCGAGGAGCTTCTCCATCCAGCTGGCATTTTTATGGTACAGAGTAGGGGTGGGCAATAAACTCCACTCTGCTAGTAGAGTTTGCAGCGTTCTGACCACTCTGCATTGTTGCTTAGAACATGGAGTTACAGCAAAACTCAGTCAACCACAGCATGGCAAAGTTTGTCTGCATGGGGCTCACCAACCTTAAGTTGGCGAGCAAGAATTAGCATTCCTTAGCACAATTTTAGGGTGCTAGAATGCCGCCTTGTGAGATTTCGCAACACTTACAGATAAAGGCTTGTCTACAGACATATACCGCAAACCCACGATCGTAACAATATGTTACATTATTCCAGCTTTCACCAAATGTCTCTCAAGAAACACCTTCCATTTTCTCACATGATCAGAGTAAAAAGGATAACATCTGATAGCTTGAAAGTAGAACAAAGATTGAAAGAAATGGGCCACAGATTTCTGCAAAGAGGATATCCTGAGGAAATTGAGAACGAAGCAAAGGATCGAGCACTCAGTAAAAGAAGAACCGATTTGTTGAGAAGTCAACCAAAAACAGACAATACCAGGGTTGTAGCTGTATCTAAATTTGCTACCATGAGCACATGTTTTAAAAAGATCATTAGAAAACACTGGACAGTTCTAAATTTAGAACCAGACTTCAAAGGGATCTTCACATCACCGCCACTTTTTGCTCATACTAGGGGGAAAAATTTGGGTGAAATCTTGAACTAAAAAACAGTTGAAATAAAAAAAATCAAGGTACCAGACCATGCCACAACTGTGGTAATTGCAATAACATTATCAGTGGAACTGTTATATCACATCCCATGAAGGGTTTCAACATTAAATTGAAAGTCACGGCCACATGTGACACGTCTAATGTCATTTACGCTCTTAAATGTCCTTGCGGTAAAGTGTATGTGGGCAAAACCGAAAGAAAAAGAAAAACCAGAATCACAGAGCACAAATCCAACATCAGAACTCATAATATCAAATCATCAGTGGCGTTACACTTCAGTGAAGCACACCATAATATAGCTCAACTCAAATTTATCATACTGGAATACATTGAAAGATTGGAGGGAAGAGATAATAACAAACTTCTACTTCAAAAAGAAAACTTTTGGATACCGAAACTGAATTCTACCAAGCCACACGGTCTCAATGACCAGATTGAACTTGCCTGTTTTTTTATGATTAAATCATGCATTGATGTATATATTGTTCATATCGTGGCAGCCCTACAGGCCCTTGTTCCCTGTCCTTATCAGTGGTTTGACTTTGTGGGTCGATTGCATCACTAACTGACTGTACATTCATTTTGCACTTTTATTTTGCCCATCTACTATTTAGTTTTATTCATGTAGTTTGTTCATCTACTATTTAGTTGGTTCTTCGACATATTATATCCCTGACTATTTTTTAACATTCTTCTCTTTTTTAACCAACATTATTCGGATTACGTTTCCTTTAACTCTTATGTATTCATCTTCCTTTGTCATCATCTGTTCATCTGGTTATGATCATTAGTTTTCTTTCACCCGGAGTTAATTTCTTCTTGCGTTCACCAATCGTATAGTCTTTTGTTGATTTCCTTCTCGTTACGCACCACGTGATGCTGTTGACACCACGTGATGCGGAAGACTTGAATATAGAACACCGTCCGCTTTCTATTCACGTGAACGCCAACCCGGCGTCGAGCAACAACGGATTACATTCTTGAAAACAAATGGAGTAACTTATTTGGTAAGAGACTTTGCGGTAGACCTACATGTAGCTCATGCTCCGATATCGGTTGAACTTTCTTTTTGACATGGTTTTTTATGTTTTCATACTCTTAGATACCTGAGACTTCACGTTCTTTACCCAACGTAAGTGCTTACTGTCAGGATTGCACTCCGCAGGATCCGTATGCAGCAACAATACTCCACCTCCGGACCCTCCGAACACCCTGAAGTATACACACAGGGTGTTCAGACGATACGGCGAGGGAAAAACCCCAAAAGGGGAAAAAACCCAAAAGAATAAAGGGAAGAAGGAAAGGGGCAGCAGGGAAAAAGAAGCTGTAAGACAAATAGGCAATGGTTAATACAATTCTTAACCCTACACTCAGTAATTTCTCACTAGACAAACACCTCCTTAATTCACCTGTTTAAACACATGTGCATACACCACACTGCTGTTCCTCTGCCTTCTTTTTATCCTGCATGAACATAAGAACAAGTGTAAGAACACAGTGGACATGTACACTATCTGCCTAAAGTAGTAGTACTCAATAGTAACATACCCTATGACCAGTAACTGGAAAGCTCTGAAGAATTAGGCAATCCAAGGCAATATAAGAGTACAAAAAACTAAATGCAGCAAGCCAGTGTTTGGAGATTACAAAATAGTTCCCAACAAAAGAGATGAACAGAATCCTCTTTGCTATAATAGCGCAAATGTCTCCTTTATGATGGCAAGACAAAAAGGTAAACCAAACACGGCATGGCGTAGTTCCTTCACTACAGCCATCCGCTTTGGTAAGGAAGTCCAATAACCGAAAGTGATTCACAACATCACGATTTCATGCCGGCAGTGCGGAGGTCCTCATCCCCCCCTGCACTCCGTCACTTGTATTCCCAAAGCTGATAATCCCTTCTCTTGGAACACCTAAGAGAAGCCTTTCCCCGAAAGCAATACCAAGGGCTTTAGTTGCACTGTTCTCTAACAGCTACTTGCAGCCGCGAGGAACCAGAACAGCGTCAAAAGAAAAAAAACGAGCCAAAAGTATTTTCAGAACATACGCGCTAGCCAGCGCGATCACAATACCGTGCAGAAGTCAGTTCCTCGGCGGAGGAAGAGCACGAATTCAGAGGCAGGAACACCGAGGCACCGTGGAGCAGCAGCTCTCGGTAACAACAGGAATCACGAGCCCCGAACACCTGGCTCCGCCCTCTGATATCCTGCTGCACCACCGGGAATGATGGGAAATGTAGTTTTTTCCCTAAAGCTACTGGGAACTGTAGTTTAGGCAGGCGCACGCTATCCTAAACCCTGACAGTACGCCCTCCTCCCAAGCGCCTCCTAGGCCCCGGCTTAGCAGGAAACCTTGCGTGGAAAGAACGGACTGCCCTAGGAGCGTTGATGTTGTGCACCGGCTCCCATGAGTCCTCCTCCGCTCCATAACCCTTCCATGAAACCAGATACCAAAGAACCCCCCTGCGGAACTTGGAGTCACGTATAGCTCTCACCTCGTACTCCAGATTCCCATCACCATCAATAGCAGGGGGCGTCGTTCTGCGTGACGTGAGTGCTCTCTTCAACAGGTGCACATGAAACACCGGATGAATTCTCAAGGTGATAGGCAACTTCAATTTGTACGCCACAGGGTTGACTTGTCTTACTATGGGATAAGGCCCTATGTAACGTGGATGGAAAATACTTCTTAATTTGAACCGAATGTATTTGGTTGAGAGCCACACCTTGTCCCCTACCTTGAACTGAGGACCAGGAGCACGGCGTTTGTCCTCCCATCGTTTGTACACCTCTTTTGCTTTTAGCAGATGTTTCTGTACCACCTTGTGTACCTTCCTTAATGTCTGAACTCTTTCCTTCACGGAGGGTTGGTTCATCAAATCCTCTGGGATATTGATCGGCAAGGTGTTGGCATCGTAACCAAAATTGGCCTTGAAGGGTGACATACGTAACGAACTGTGCCATGCATTGTTGTAAGCCAACTCAGCCATCCACAGCAGCTCCACCCAAGATTCATGTGCTTCCTTGGAGTAGCAGCGCAAGTACTTCTTTAAAGTCTGATTCAGACGTTCCGTTTGTCCATCAGTTTGAGGATGGAAGCTGGTAGAGAGCGCTGACTCAATACCCAATTTTTTGCACCACATTCGCCAAAAACGAGCGATGAATTGAGGCCCTCTGTCTGACACTATTACTCTTGGGATACCATGCAGTCTGATGACTTGGGAAGCCACTAACTGTGCTGTTTGACTAGCAGTGGGGAGATTTACACAAGGTATAAAATGCCCCATTTTTGTTAAATTGTCTACTACCACCAATACAGCAGATTTCCCCTGATCAGTAGGTAATCCTGTGATGAAGTCTAAACTTATATTCTGCCATGGCCGATCAGAGGTGGGCATTGGTATTAACAGACCCTTCTTTTTGGTGTTGTCCCCTTTCGCTCTGGCACAAGTATCACACCTTTCCACCCATCTAGTAGTGTCGCTGACCAAAGACTCCCACCAGAAGTGTCTCCTAAGCAAACTCACAGTCTTGGTAACCCCAGGATGTCCAGCAGCAGGAGTTTCGTGACACCAACAAAAGGCTTTCTTTCGTATTTCCTCTGTGGTTAAAAACAAACGCTCCCCCTGAAAAGGCAAACCCTGTCTCACCTTCTGGTCTGCTTTGGCCACTGCCCAACGACCCCAAGACCCCGAAGACCTAGAGCCCTTGATTTCGTCCAAAAACTTTTCAGCCCTAATCACACACACCACCTTAGCAGAAGGGATGATGGAATGCACCTCCTCCTGCTGTTTTGCGGGGAGTTCCTGTCTGGACACCGCATCTGCCTTCCTCTTCTCAGTGCCTGGACGAAAAGTTACCACAAAATTGTATTCCGCAAAAAAGAGCATCCACCGCATTTGCCGTTGTGTCAGATGTCTCGCGGAGGACATGTATTGGAGGTTCCTGTGATCAGTATAAACTGTCACTGCCTGACAAGCCCCCCAAAGGTAAGGCCTCCACTCCTGAAAAGCCCTCTTTATCGCCAAGAGCTTCTTCTCTGCTATAGAATAGTTGACCTCAGCCGAACTCAACTTCTTTGATAAATAAGCAACAGGATGGAGCTGACCTGTGTGGGAATTTCTCTGGGATAGAACTGCCCCTATGGCTTCATCCGAGGCATCTGCCTCAACAATGAAAGGATGTTCTAATATGGGATGTGCCAACACCGGGGCCGTGGTAAAAGCCTTTTTCAGAGCTTGGAACGCATCTTCAGCCTCCCTCGTCCACACAAAACTCTTTCTTTTTCTCAACAACCTGGTAATGGGGACTGCCATCTGGGAGAAATGCAAGATGAACCGTCTGTAATAATTGGCGAACCCCAAAAAACTCTGCACCTCTCTCACGTTCTTTGGGGCTGGCCAATCCCTCACCGCACTCACCTTCCTCTCCGACATCTGCAAACCACTTGGGCTGAGATTCACACCCAAAAACTCCACCTCCTGCACCCCAAACTCACATTTACTCAGTTTCACGTACAACCTATGTTCCCTTAATCTGTCCAGAACCTTGCATACATGGCTAGTATGACATGAGACATCCTGCGAATATATCAAGATGTCATCTATATACATCACCACGAATTGATCAACATAGTCTTTCAACACGTCATTGATAAAAAACTGAAATGCTGCAGGAGCATTACAAAGCCCAAAAGGCATCACCAAATACTCATACAGACCATACCGCGTCTTGAACGCCGTTTTCCACTCGTCCCCTTCTCTTACCCTGACCAGGTGATACGCCCCACGTAGGTCCAAACGGGTATAGATCTTGGCCTCCCTCACCTGGTCGAGCAAGACTGAAATGAGGGGAAGAGGGTAACGGTTGCGGATGGTGTTCTTGTTCAAGACGCGATAGTCCACACATGCTCTCAAGTCCCCGTTGGCCTTCGCTATAAAAAACAGGGGGGAGGCAGCAGGAGAGCGGGAGGGCCTGATGAACCCCAATCTGGTATAATGCTTAATGTATTCTCTCAGATGGGTGGTTTCAGGTACGGATAAAGCGTATACTCTGCAAGAAGGTATGGTAGCCCCCTCCACCAAATCTATGCGGCAGTCGTATTCCCTATGAGGGGGTAGAGTTTCTGCCTGTACCTCGCTGAACACATCCCTATAAGCCACATATTCAACAGGCAGTCGAACATCCTTTTCCACAGCAGTGGCTGCCATAAAAGGGGTGGCTAATACCGTGACATTAGCTGAAACACATGGCGCTAAATGGTCCTGACAAGTCTCGAGCTTGAATTGGAACTTTTTTGCCTGCCAATCCACCACCGGGTTGTGCTTACGCAACCGGGGCATACCCAAAATAATCTCATACTGTGGTGCAGCAATTATATTCAAAGCCAAAACCTCAGAATGCACATAACCATGTAACACCATAGACAAACCCAACTCGCAGGTTTTTTCAGTTATCTGGCCTGATGTTAATGGTTGTCCATCAACTGCCAATACATCTTCAGGATTCTCCCTCGGAACACGAGGTAAATCTAACCGCTTCACCAAACCTTCATCCACAAAATTGCCGGTTGCTCCTGAATCCAACATTACCATTACCTGATAACGTTCCAAGTCGCATTCCAGCAGCATGACAACAACTATATGTGATTCAGTTTCTTCAGTCCCAAGAGAAGACAAAGAGGTGAGTTTCCACGCATGCCCTCCGTCTACACTACCTACGTTGTCTCCCTTCTGTTCAATCTCCTGCGCTATATTTGATACAGCGACCTTTTTAAACTTATTGACATTCCCTGAAGACTTGGGTTTGGAAGGACATTCCCGAACGTAATGTCCCTTCTTCCCACAGTACATGCATAAACCTTGTACTCGTCTTGCTTCTCTCTCTTCTCTCGATAAAGGTGCTCTGAGTGCTCCTATCTCCATGGGTTCAGGAGGATTTTCTGTTCCCCCAGTTACCTTGCGAGGGTTTCGTTCACCACTGTAAAACCCTCTTTCCCATCTTCTCCTATTACTCCCTCAGTCAGTTAACCTGCTATCCAATCTTAACACCAGGTTTACCATGTCAACAAAAGAAGTAGGCTGAGGATCAACCTGTGCCACCACATCCTTTAGGTCGTCATGCAAACCCTGATAGAAAAGAGACATTCCTTTCTCCCCAGGCCATTCAGCTTCGGCCACCAGTCTGTTGAATGCAGTAAGATAAGTAATTAATTCTCCCCTACCTTGTCTTAATGCTAACAGCTCACGATCAGCACTGAATGTCGTGGCTCTCCTATCAAACACTCTCTCGAATTCAGCTTTAAACGCTGCCCAGTTCGACAGGAGAGCATCGTCGCGTTTTACCAAAGGCACAGCCCAATCAGCTGCATCCCCCACCAGATATGAGATCACAAAAGCCACCCTCGAATGGTTTGTGGGGAATGCTGATGGCTTACAGGAGAAATGCATGAGAACCTGTGTCATAAACACATGCACTTTGCGGGGATCTCCGGAGAACCTTTCTGGAGTAGCCAATGGAATGGGTGGGGGCACAGTAACCTGTACATTAGAGGACGAGGCAGAAGCGTTAAAAGGATTACCACTCAGGCGTTCTACTTTTTCCCGCAAAGCAGCGGTTTCGGCCTTAGAAGAGGCCAACTCCTGCTGCACCAAGACCAAAGCCTGCAACACATCCTCCATGGACGCCATTGCTACTACACATGGACCAGGCGGAGCGAAATTCGTGGGCTCGTGATTCTGTCAGGATTGCACTCCGCAGGATCCGTATGCAGCAACAATACTCCACCTCCGGACCCTCCGAACACCCTGAAGTATACACACAGGGTGTTCAGACGATACGGCGAGGGAAAAAACCCAAAAGGGGAAAAAACCCAAAAAAATAAAGGGAAGAAGGAAAGGGGCAGCAGGGAAAAAGAAGCTGTAAGACAAATAGGCAATGGTTAATACAATTCTTAACCCTACACTCAGTAATTTCTCACTAGACAAACACCTCCTTAATTCACCTGTTTAAACACATGTGCATACACCACACTGCTGTTCCTCTGCCTTCTTTTTATCCTACATGAACATAAGAACAAGTGTAAGAACACAGTGGACATGTACACTATCTGCCTAAAGTAGTAGTACTCAATAGTAACATACCCTATGACCAGTAACTGGAAAGCTCTGAAGAATTAGGCAATCCAAGGCAATATAAGAGTACAAAAAACTAAATGCAGCAAGCCAGTGTTTGGAGATTACAAAATAGTTCCCAACAAAAGAGATGAACAGAATCCTCTTTGCTATAATAGCGCAAATGTCTCCTTTATGATGGCAAGACAAAAAGGTAAACCAAACACGGCATGGCGTTGTTCCTTTACTACAGCCATCCGCTTTGGTAAGGAAGTCCAATAACCGAAAGTGATTCACAACATCACGATTTCATGCCGGCAGTGCGGAGGTCCTCATCCCCCCCTGCACTCCGTCACTTGTATTCCCAAAGCTGATAATCCCTTCTCTTGGAACACCTAAGAGAAGCCTTTCCCCGAAAGCAATACCAAGGGCTTTAGTTGCACTGTTCTCTAACAGCTACTCGCAGCCGCGAGGAACCAGAACAGCGTCAAAAGAAAGAAAACGAGCCAAAAGTATTTTCAGAACATACGCGCTAGCCTGCGCGATCACAATACCGTGCAGAAGAGCACGAATTCAGAGGCAGGAACACCGAGGCACCGTGGAGCAGCAGCTCTCGCTAACAACAGGAATCACGAGCCCCGAACACCTGGCTCCGCCCTCTGATATCCTGCTGCACCACCGGGAATGATGGGAAATGTAGTTTTTTCCCTAAAGCTACTGGGAACTGTAGTTTAGGCAGGCGCACGCTATCCTAAACCCTGACACTTACCTGCTTACCAATTTTCGTATTGCGTCGACCACCCGTGCACTTTTTCACGAACACTTGGCACAATGTAATGGTGCTTCACCATTCACCGGTTTTGGGAAATCATGTTTTGTTCTGATGACATGTTATTTTACGTTATTCATGTTATTTATGATGGTCAAATCTTATGTTTACAGTGATGCTTCCTGAGGAAGGGCTATGTTAAGCCCGAAATGCATTGGAGCTGATATGAATGTTGGATCATGTTGAAATGAAGTACTCGAATAAATGAAATGATTTAAATAATTTCATGAATGAAAAACGAAGAATAAAAACGAAATTCTATTTTGAAAACTTATTTGAACCATGGAGTCCTTATGTGAAGGAACTTTTTTTGAGTGCCAAAGGGGATGCAACTGATGATTCATTGGGAGCACATGTTTTATTGCATATTAAGAAGGTCTCACATTTTGAAAATGGAGAGGTCTGAATTTGTCCTGGTAAAAGCTATAAGTCGTATGATGAAGGAGACAATGGGTATTTGTTTTAGACGAGAACAATACCAGTAAGAGATTCATAGAGCCCGTCTAAGCTTAAATAAACCTGAGAAAATCTGTGCACTTGAACCAATATTTCCAACTTGCAGTCCCATGAGGCAAGATTAAAGTAAATACTAACAATCTTACAGCCTTAGTAAAGAAACTATGTTGGCAAAACAACTGGAAATCTTGGAAAATTGCTCTATGAAGAATAATTTACACATTAAATGAATCCTGAGGCAGCAAATGGGACAGACATTAAGGTATATCTGGTAAAACTACTGAAGGATTTAGAACATGAGATGAGTGAGGTAGATTTAAGTAATGAGATCCAAAGAGCCAATAGAGATTCATTCAAGCTGCATCCATTTAGAGTCAAACCCATAAAATATTGCTGAACATTCTGTCCTAATCTGTTGAAAAAAAAACATGGAATGCAGTTTTAGCATTAAAGGATTTGCCAGAAATGGGCATATGTTCATCAATCACAGCACTTAAATTTATGAGTTGGCATGATGATAGCTTTCTTAGTGAGTAATGCCCTAGACTAGAGTTAAGGACATGATTTTGAAACCTTAATGGTGTAGGAAGAGAAAAGAAGAGAGTGACATCATGAGAAAAGAATGAACACTCTCTTGCTACCAGAGACTTACTGGGGGAGACTGAAGGCTGTAAATGTCCATCCTATAAGTACAAAGAGGAAGGTTGTCTACATATCAGAGTATTAAATGGGGTAGTGTGATACTGATTTTAAAAATAAAGAAGTGTGAGAACCAAATGACAAAAAAGCAACCATTGGAGTAGATGGGTTATTACTGAGATTCACTGCCTGCTATCACTTAACTTTTTCAAAGTGTAACTTTTTATTTAAATAAAAAAACAGGTGTTAATTACTTTTACAGGAGACAGCAGAACACCATCCCTGTCAAGGTAACAAATCCAAGGGAACCATAATTGGCAACCAGCTTACTGAATATTAATTAGGCAGGTCATTCTGAGAGTCCCTCCGATTCCTTATTTTGTGAACTGATTCATGAGCACATAGGTTGGTTCACAGAATAAATTACTGATCCTAAAAAGTTGTTGCACAGTTTGCAACTGCCTTTTGTGATCAGTAGAACAGTACATCTGGACTTATGATCCATAAATACTCGAAATACATGGTGTCTCTAACAATTTGAGAGTGGGTACATTTGGCATTTGCGTTTGTTTTCATGGATCTTAGGAAAGATTATGTTGTCTCTGCTCCAATATGGTGTGTGGCCTGGTATATGCTGTCCACTAATTAAAGTGGGCACCTTGCACCAGTCCAAACTACCCTTATTGATGATTAGGTTAAAGACAACCTTTAAAGAAAGCTATCCTAGTAGTAGCTGTGGAGAGCAGCCTTCAGGCTAAGTCTCGAAGGAATGTAAACCTCCTGAATGACCAAATGAAAGGAGAACCACACAAGAGATATATAAAATATATGTATTTATTACTAAACACTCTCTACTAACCTCTTTTTGAGATTAGAGCCCAAAGCACACAATATTAAATCAGTAGAAATCAGTAGAACAACAGTAAATAGCACAATACATAGCAGGCTCCAGGGGGAGACCGAACCGTATACTAAGAAAGTGGCATAACAACCAAGACTTAACTAGACACAGCACCTAGAGCATGTACAATCACTGGAACCCCAAGGAACCACCCAAAGTAGTGACACAGGGGACCCACGGAGGACAGGTGCAGTGTGAGAACACAGGCGCGAGCTTTGTACAACCCTATGGAAAAGTCACGGTTGGAAAATTACAGTTTAAGGACACTTCAGAGAGGACTTCAAGAAATCCCTTTGTAACATAGAAATTTCTAAGGCCAGTACTCTTGTGAGTACTGAGGTACCTGTGTTACCTATCCCAGAGGAGTCGGGTGCATAGGGGTCAAGTGGTGTCGGAAACCCTTGTTGCTTTCAATGGCGTGATGTGTAGAAGTGCAAGCCTGGATCCGAGGTGAGAAGAACCTGAAAGCAGAGAGGGCAGAATCTGGGTCACTTCAGGGTGATCAGGGGCTCAGTAGACGAATCCCCACCGATGTTGTATGTTTCAGGTGAGAAGATAAGATGCTTGACTCTGGAGCCAATGGGACCAGGAGACGTTGATGATGACCAAAGTCTGGAGGTGAGCTGTCTCACGAAGGATGTTGAGTGCTGGGGAGTCAGTGTCCGGATTGAAGACCAAGAAGCCTTGGCAACTGCAACCCATGCAGGCAGAGGAAAAAAGCTATGGTGAGGACCAGCAAGGTCCTGGGGACTCTCGAAGTGATGGAGAGTCAGGGCATGTGTGGAGCAACCAAGAAATCCCAAGGAAAGTCAAAGTTACTTTCACAGGGACCCACAGGCAAACGGACCAGGGATCGTGAAGGGACCTCGAGCTGAATCACGAAATACCAGCCCATGGAATACTCGTGGAATTTAGGCCGGAAATCTTCAGTGGAAATACTGCTCGGAGTCAGGACTACATATAGCCCAAAGCACAACCTCAGGGATCACCAAAAAGCAGATGCTGCTGCAAAGTATACACTGTACAGTGGTCCTGGTTGCACGGTCCCCATGAGGGATACTGGTCTCAGAATTGCTGAGAGACCAGACCGACCTCCTAGATCTTGGGAACC
This sequence comes from Lissotriton vulgaris, assembly GCF_964263255.1. Taxonomy (NCBI): domain Eukaryota; kingdom Metazoa; phylum Chordata; class Amphibia; order Caudata; family Salamandridae; genus Lissotriton; species Lissotriton vulgaris. The sequence goes on from NC_141696.1 coordinate 617,214,210, forward strand.
CACCTCCTGTGTTGCAGAAATTTTCAGAGTCCTCAGGAACTCGGGAGATGCAAACCAGTCAGATGAGTTTAGGTACCTGTAACTCCTTTACTCCAAGGGAGATTCTTCAGTGTTCCAGCGAAGTGTAGATCGTTGAAGTACTTGGTTTCTCTAGCAGAGTTTAAAGAGGTAACATCCAAAGTCCTGTAGTCAGGGTTCCTACCTTATACCCAAGGAAGGGGTGGGACAAACTCTTGGGACCCACCTATGGGAGGGTCAGGACAGAGGGGTGGCTACACCCATGTCCTTTGTCCAGTTTCGTGCCAGAGCAGGAGCAAATGGCTTCTGCAACTGGTTTGAACTGGACTATGCACAGGGACACCAAATGTGCCCCCAGTGCAGACTTTCAAACACTCTCGGAGTGCACCCACCCAGCCCCAATACACTAAATCCTGTCTGGGAGGTGGTCACACCTCCCTGTGACAGGAAACCTATTGTCAAGCCTTCCCCTGCTCGAGCTTGATTCAGCAGCAGGAAGGCAGACTTGTGTCTGTGGCTGGCAGCATCCATTTTGTGATGCCCAGGTCAAGAAAGCTGGCAACTGGTGTACCGGTGTTTCACATAAGTTCCTCTAGAATGGTGGAATCATACCTCCCCTGCCAGTTACTGGTGGGGAGATATGATTCCAAGGTGTTTGACATTAAACATGACATGTTTCTAAGCAGCCCTTTTAAGTTAGCATTTACCGCGAGGTTATAATGCACTTAAATATATATGGTTGGCTGCATCACAAACAACCCCGGAAAATAGGTTCTGAAGGCTGCAGATTGCTGTGCTAATGCAGGGGCACTCTCTCACATAAAACCCAGCACCCTGCCTTCAGGATTGATAAGGCCTGCCATAGGGGTGACTGGGATCACTGAAATAATATCGAGAGACAGAATATCGACCATCAAGAATATTGTTGACAAAATATCGACTGACAAAATTTCGAGTTTCTATCTACAAACAGGTAAGTACAAAAATATCGAGTTAAAAATATCGTTTCCAAAAATAGAGTTTTAAAAAATATCAATTTTACTAAAAACAATGTTAAATTAAATTAATAATAAAAATATATTACTAAAATATACTTAAAAATACTTAGATTAACTTATAATAATTAAATAATTATTGAAAGTAAAAAAAAAGTTTTTTAATTCATATTTTTAAAAAATATATATATATAGTAACAAAATATTATTAACGTAATATAACAAAAGTGTAAAAATTACTATTCCCACTCCAAAGAGTGCAAACATCAGGTAAGCGTTGGATAGCGTAGGGGTTAAAATTACTATTCCCACTCCAGTGGGTGCAACAGTAGGGAAAGCGTTGGATAGTGTAGAGGTAAAAATTACTATTCTTACTCCAAAAAGTGCAACAGTAGGGAAAGCATTGGATAGCGTAGGGGTTAAAATTACTATTCCCACAGCAGTTGGTGCAACAGTAGGGAAAGCGTTGGATAGCGTAAGGGTAACAATTACTATTCCCACTCCAAAGAGTGCAACAGTAGAGAAAGCATTGGATAGCGTAGGGGTTAAAATTACTATTCCCACTCCAGTGGGTGCAACAGTAGGGAAAGCATTGGATAGCGTAGAGGTAAAAATTACTATCCCCACTCCAAAGAGTGCAACAGTTAGGAAAGCGTTGGATAGCGTAGGGGTTAAAATTACTATTCCCATTCCAGTGGGTGCAACAGTAGGGAAAGCGTTGGATAGCGTAGGGGTTCAAATTACTATTCCCACTCCAGTGGGTGCAACAGTAGGGAAAGTGTTGGATAGCGTAGGGGATAAAATTACTATTCCCACTCCAGTGGGTGCAACAGTAGGGAAAGCGTTGGATAGCGTAGGGGTAAAAATTACTATTCCCACTCCAAAGAGTGCAACAGTACGGAAAGAGTTGGATAGCGTAGGGGTTAAAATAACTATTCCCACTCCAGTGGGTGCAACAGTAGGGAAAGCGTTGGATAGAGTAGGAGTTAAAATAACTATTCCCACTCCAGTGGGTGCAACAGTAGGGAAAGCGTTGGATAGCGTAGCGGTTAAAATGACTATTCCCACTCCAGTGGGTGCAACAGTAGGGAAAGCGTTGGATAGCGTAGGGGTTAAAATTACTATTCCCACTCCAAAGAGTGCAACAGTAGGGAAAGCGTTGGATAGCGTAGGGGTAAAAATTTCTATTCCCTCTCCAGTGGGTGCAACAGTAGGGAAAGCGTTGGATAGCGTAGGGGTTAAAATTACTATTCCCACTCCAGAGAATACAACATTAGGGAAAGTAAATATTTCATATATTATTCAAAAATCTAAAAATGAATATCTATTCATAAATAATTAAAAATAAATAAAAATATTATCTAATATAATAATTAATATTTTCAAATTACTAATTAACAATAATTATTTCAATTAATCACCTATTAATACAAATTAATTAAACGTTAACAATTAATTATTTAATAATTAAAAATTATTTTACAATTATTTCCAAATAAATAAATGTTAATTAATTTTAATATTTAATGTATTATTAATAAATTACTTCCCACCCTATTCCCCTATAAACCCACAACCCGCTACAGAAATTAAATTAGTAAAATTTACATAATTACCAATTATTCAATAAATAAAAATTAATTAACAATTATAATTAGATTAATTAACAAATATAAATTAATTAACAATTAATTACTAATTACTATCAATAAAGAAATGTACATATTTAATTAATTATAATTGAAATGAAATGAAAATGAAATGAAAAATTCCACTTATATAGCGCATAACCACCCGGAGGCCTCGCAGCGCTGTTGACTGATTACTGTGTCCGGCTACAGGGTAAAATTAGTACACTTTTGAAAACAGGTAAGTTTTTAAATCTCTCCTAAATGACATCAGGTTGTCGTTTTGTCTGAGGGGTAAAGGCAAGGAGTTCCATGCCTTTGCCGCTGATTGAGTGAACGAACGGCCACCCCAACGGGCTTTCTTAATTTTTGCCTTAGTTGCCAAATGCAATGAAGCCGAACGAAGGGTTCTAGGTGGCGCATAAGGCAACACTAAGGGGTACAGCACTGCCGGGCCGGTTCGATGAAAAGATTTGTGCAGAATGCACATGGCCTTAAACAGTGTTCTGGCAGCTACTGGGAGCCAATGAAGCTCTTTTAGGGCAGTTCTCGCTGACTGCCAGCGAGGGATGTTAAACAATAGGCGTGCGGCACAGTTTTGAGTGACTTGGAGTTTTTTTGTCACTGTTGCCGGGACCCCTAGATATAAAACATTTCCATAATCCAGGCGAGAGAGTATCAGGGCCTGTACCATGACCCTTCTCGCCTGGAATGGAAGTAACGGTAGCACTTTCCTGAGCATTTTCATTAGCGCCCTGTTTGGGAGACCTGTAGAAGTTTATTGGACTCCAAATAGTCCCCTAATGTTTTGTTGATATGTCTCTCCAACAACTTACTCATCCACGGAAGCTGCGAGATAGAGCGGAAATTGGATAGATTGTTAGAATCCAAGTTCAGCTTTTTCAGCAAAGCCCTTACCAACGCACACTTCCACGTGGATGGGACAGAGTTGGAGGTAATGGAGGTATTGAGAACCTCCAGCATAAACGGGCGAATAGCGTTAATTGCTTTTACTAAGGTCTGGGGCGGGGCTGGGTCATTTGGGGATCCTGAGGTGACCTTCTGGACCAGAGTATATAAGGTATTGGAATCCAAGTGTGGAAAAGTGACTAAAGAGCATGATACGAATCTGAGTCTAAAGTAGAGGGGGAGAATATGCCATCGCCATTTATCGCTAGTTGGGAATAGATGGCCTGAATCTTCTGAGAGAAGAAAGTTGCAAGATCATCACAGCGGGCCTGTGCACCCTCTGATGGTAGTCTCTCGGACGGAGGGGATATCAAAGATTTTGCAATTTTAAAAATTTCCCTAGGGGAGTTGGCTGCCATATTAATTTTAATTTCATAGAACTCAGCTTGGGCAAGTTTTATCTTGTTCTTATAGTGCCTTATCGCTGATCTATACTCTGAACTCTTAAGTTGAGAGCAGTCTTTCCTCCATGCTCTCTCTGCTTTCCGGCAGGCTTGTTTCAACATCCTAAGGGCAGGAGAGTACCATGGAGCAACTTTAGGTCTTTTTATTGTTTGCAAAGAACACTTCGGGAGGACTAAGTCAAGTGTGCTGGAAATCCTGTTGTGAAAGTTAAGAACTGCTAGGTCAGGATTCTCAGTTTTTCGGGGCGGCTGTTCAGAGAGGGCCTGTTCCCATGTAGGAAGCGGAAGAGCATTCCATTTCCTACACCAATGCCTGTCGTGGGTTTGAGCGGTAATAGGAGTGTTAGTAGACCATGTGAGGGGGATTAAAAAATGGTCCGACCAAGGCAGTAACACCGGCGTTTCCACTGAAAGCTTGTCTAAGTTGCTAAAAGCATGATCCAAGAGATGACCCCTATTATGTGTCGCCTGAAACCCCTTTTGGGTCAGGTCAATAGCCTGAAGATTTAGGCGAAGGTTATTAGCAGCAACATCAAGGGGATCGTCTAAATGCAAATTCAGATCACCTAACAGAGTGAAGTTGGCTGAGGTAAGCACTGAATTAGCAACCAAGTCTGTTATATCGGCAATGAAGTCGCCGGGAGAGCCCGGTGGTCGATAGACCAAAATTCCAGAGAAAGTGCTAGTGGGGGAAAAATATAGAGAAAAATATAAACTTTCACATATTGACGTGGTCGAGGGAGTAACACGACAGCTGTAAATGTCCTTATAAATAATAGCCAACTCTCCACCCCTACCTGACTGGCGATCAAGGCGCTTAATGGTATAGCCTTGGGGGATGGCCCAAACTACTGTTGGATCATTTTGGAGCTGAAGCCAAGTCTCAGTTAAAAAAAGGGCCTCTGGGTTGTATTCCTCAATCAATAGTGCCAGTTCTGTATGATGCTTGGGGAGTGAGCGACAGTTAAGAAGCAACATTTTCATAGTATGTGAGGACTGTTGTTTACTAGCTTGTTTGCCTATGCTCAGAGGAGGTAGGCTCCAATCGCAGGTTTTGCAGCATATATTAGTGGGGTAAGGAGGGACTGAATTAGTGCAACAGTGATTGAGAGTGGGTCGTAGGGCGTGCAGCATAGAAGCACTGTATAAAATGCGCCGCCCTACCATAATGCCTGACCACGAAGCCCGAAGTGTTTGAACGCGGACTGGCGCAGACTGGCTTCTCTTTGGCGCCTCTTCAGCGCGTCTGAGGCGCTCCCGCTGCGCGTCACCGCTGCGCTGGGGTTGGAGGCTAATAAAGATTAGGAGGTGTGGGGAGACTAGACCGTCGCCCTTGGTAAAATGGCTGCCCACCAAGGAACAATCCGGCAACACTAGCGCTTTCCTCCCTCCACACAAACAGCCTAAGATCGCTGCGGTGGACCGGGGAGTAGCGCGACAAATTACGGTACTTCAATTTTACAAATAATGCGATCAATTAGATTACTTCCCACCCTATTCCCCTATAAACCCACAACCCGCTACAGAATTAAATTAGTAAAATTTACATAATTACCAATTAATCAATTAATAATAATTATTTTCCAATTACAATTAAATTAATTAACACATATAAATTAATTAACAATTAATTACAAATTACTCCAATAAATACATTTACATATTTAATTAATTATAATTGAATTACTTCCCACCCTATCCCCCTATAAACCCACAACCCGCTACAAAAATTAAATTAAGCAATAATTATAACAACAAAATTCATTAAATAAAATTATTTATAACATAAATACTAACTTTTCACACATATTATAACATAAAAATACACTATAAAAATTATATATTATTAAAAAATCATTATTTTTACCTATCTATATCATATACTTCGATATTTTACCTATCTATATTTTTAACAGTCGATATTACTTCACTTACCTTAAAAAAGATATTTTTGTTATCTATATTCTGTCCTGTCGATATTTTGTCCAGTCTATATTAAAACTCGATAATATGTCCAATCGATATTTTGGACTCGATATTATGTCTGTGCACCGGGTGACTGATAGGTTTATATGTGCAGTGATTTAGAATAGATATAGTGAACCAATATCTAAGTAAGGGGTGCATGCACCACCTCACGCAAGCTGCAGTAGCAGACCTGTGGTGTCAGTTTGAATGATCTCTCAGAGGTGCATAATACATGCTGAAGCCCCTGAGAGGCCTCTGGGGTACCTAAGCCCTGGGTACATAGTATACCATATACTAGGGACTCCTAAGGTTACCCCAGTATCCAATCTGGAGTGCACCTAAAGTACAAGCAATCAATTTAGAGGAGAAAGCAGCTAGACCAGGGTCCTGGATATCAAGATCGCAGCCAGTCTATGTCGAAAACAATGATACATCAGCAAAAAGTGGGAGTAACTATAAGAAGCAGATCCTACTCTCCTACACTGTCAAGTTTGCACTAACTTGGCAATTTGGATGGAGCAAGAGCAATGCAAATCTTGTCACCTTTTTAAACCCAATGACAGTCATGTAAAGAATACTATGCTGGACAACTTTAGACCTGGAGAAAGGGGAGTGGTACAAGAGAGAGAAACAAAGACACTGGATATCTTGCCTTTTCTTACTGTTGGGCTTAACCTCAATTGCAAATATGCTTCTGTCTAAAGCAAGATATAAATCTTAGTATTGTGTACTTTAAATTCCAAATCACTGTTTATAAAAATTACATATGGTGTGCCTTGTTACAATCTCTGCATTTCTGACTTTCCATAGGTGGTCGAAAATATGGAACTTCCTTGACCTAAAATAAAAATGGAAACTCTATATTGATAAATACATTCAGTGATTCATAAACTAATTTAGTGCCCAGAAATGATTAATAAATTAACAAGTTCATCTGCTGTAACAGAATGAATGCACATAAGTATTGAACATTTCCTCTTGATGACAAGCAATCACTTCCCTACCACTGCCAACCCCTTAATATCACACTTGTTAAAACAAACTATAAACAAAGTCTGCACAAGTTGAGGATTCTTCATCTAGAATAGGAAGTGCAAATAAAGTTCATATTCTTTGAAAGGATGACTCTAGTTATAATGTGCAATATAAAAAGTCTAAATCCATGATTTCGAATACTCTCCAGAATACTTCTCTGTACTCAACAAATGTTTGATCATTTCAGGTGAAGTGCTTTTAGTTTCAACTGAGACAAGAAGAGTCCGGCTGCTCCTACTAAGTAACTTGACTGACTAGCAAAGAACACTCTGAAACACAAGGAACTTATGCTCATGAATCTAGGCTGGTCATCACCATTGCAAGCCTAGCTAGGTTTCTCTGGCATTCTGGCATTTGCAGTCTGAGTAGACTTCTCCTGTGTGTTTTGAGTAATGCGTGTTTTGCTGCTGTAAAGCTCATACCAATCGGTGCCCACACTGTGCATACCGGTAACCTCTTCTGCTTCAAAATAATGCATCTCCTTGCCCGTTCAGTATATATCAATGATGCAGTCCATGGATCATGTAAGGTGATCACTTTGGAGTGGTATACTTGGTAGTTTATCGCAGTCCAGTGATTATGAACTACTAGTGGATCTGGATGCACTTTCAACAGAGCCGCTTTCTGTAAAAAGATAGTGTCGGTCTAAAATGGGAAAGTTAGAAGCTGGTGCTGATGAATATGAGGACATTAAACATGAACAAGGAACTTTTTCTTAATCTCAACAATATGGACATCAAGCGTTCGATTACAATGCCAACACATGTAAACATCAACAATATGGACCACTCCATACCTCACAAAGGCCCTTCATTTGCACTTAATGCAACTGAGCAGTCCCATATTCTGCTTACCACACAAACCTCCCACCCAAGTTGCTAAACCTAATCTCACAAACAACAACAGTGCTCATTTAAGAGCACCTCTATCATTGCAGTCCAACATACTTCATCAACCTAGCAAACACATATGACTCCACTGTAAATGTCAGTCTGGAACTGGAATCATTCTCACTATAAAAGAAAACATTTACACCCATTCCAACTGAGTGTTAATGTTCAAAGCCCTCAGCACCCGAATACACTCACAAACTCAACATATTTAACACCTCACTTGCATAATGTATTTTCCCTGATGCACTAAAATGGGAGCAATCATCATGTTATTCGAAAACACATACCTTGCCATGGATGACCTGACCAACGAATACCCACTGAAGCTTCTACAATTTCTCAGAAAAGTAATAGTAAAGACAATCATTATCCAACTGAAAGAACTGAGAACCAACAACCCCCTCATCTGACTATCCTATCAACAAAGCTTCAGACAATGATATATCGCAACAACAATGACATGACATTTTTTGTCATCTATGAGGTTCCGTTCTTCCTTGATAATGGCAACCTCCCCTGCCTGCTGATCATCCTGGAACTCCCTTTGTCCTTTACGACCGATTGATGGCAGACAGTAATAAACATATTTTCAAGATTCATGGGTAGTCAACAACACAGTATTATGCGTCTTTGTCTGCTACCTATTCACAGGCACCAATTTGTCAGGTGACCATCTCCAAATTGTTGCTGATACTCATTTTTTGGGTTAAAACGCTACCTGGATTTTCTGATGTGACATCTTACCCTCGTTTTACAACATAGTGTCCTGCTGTGTGATTTATTTGATCACTGCTTTGCCACTTTGAGACTATGGGGGGGGGGGTAAGTTCCATAAGTGTATCTGTTACTCCCCTAACAGACTGCTAGACTGTGCTGTGCTCAGGGCTACACCTACAGTGGAGGGTGCTATACTCCTCTCACCAAAGCAAGGTTGTTTACCAAATTCCTGCAGTCACAGGGACAGCCTACCATATCAAACGTGAGAGTACAGGTGTTCCTGTGACATCATAGGGTGAAACGCATAACTCTGGTGTTTAACAGAGCGGACCTGAATCGAGGCCTCAGGAGCAATCTTTTTATACAAAATAATACATTTTACAGTAAGCACGGACCAGACAGTGGATACTGACAACATTGTGTCATTGGCCTTGAATGCTAAACCATTAGAGGAGAAATGTAAACTGACATAGTTGTAAATAGTGGGGTTCTAGTATGCCCTGCTAGGGTTCTTGTTGAAGTACCAGGTCATGCATCCTTGGAAAGCTCCCCTGGAATAGACGCATGCAATAGTTCCTCTACAAGGCAGCAATGCCACAATCATCAGACTCCATTGCCTATTCTTTAAAACAAATTGCAGATGTCCAAAATGTTTCTTTGGAGTCCACCATCGACTTCCACCACTAATGCAGCCCCTTTCTACCACTGGTGGTGCCTGTTTCCATAACTGGCAATGTGCCACATAGTACCTGCAGGCGGAGTACCCAAACACAGATGACAGCAAGGGAAGCCTTCCTAAAGAAGGGTTCACAGGGGCTCTCGCTGTCAACAAAATTGAAAATTTGAGGTCAAATAGTACACGATTCAGCAAAATGTTCACTTATATTTGCTAAAAAGCTATGTGCCAATTAAACCTGTTCATACCCAGAAGAGTTGCAGATTTTTCTACCATAAGATCATTTTGAGAGAATGATTGTAAAGTTCAGAATTTTTCAATGGAAATTCTCTACAAAACGTCTAAAAAGCCATAGGTGATACCAGCAGTTAGAAAAAGCATTTTTATAGGCCTACCATTTACCTGTATTTGCCTGTAAATTCAACCTTCTTTAATTTGTCCATCCTGTCCCGTCAAAGTGAATTCTCAGCCACATGTTATGACTGATTATCTATATATATAAAAACGAATGTATGTCTGTCTGTTTGTCTGTTTGTCCTTTATGCATTACTACACCATTCATCAGATCGCCATGAAACTTTGGGAAGTTGTTGAGTACACTCCCGCAAAGGTTTCTGGCATATGCATTACTACACCATTCATCCGATCGCCATGAAACTTTGGGAGGTTGTTGAGTACACTTCCGCGAAGGTTTCTGGCATATGCATTACTACACCATTCATCCGATCGCCATGAAACTTTGGGAAGTTGTTGAGTACACTCCCGCTAAGGTTTCTTGTATGACATTTTTGGAAATATCGGCCCCCCAGGGCCCTCAATCTTTTGAATACTGAATTTTTCCATTTACGGAATACCAGGCGAAGCGACAACGTATAAGTCCATCGATACTGTGATGAATCAAGACGAAGTTGCCAGTTACCCAACGAAATTCTTGAAAGCACTGGATTTGCCAGGTATGCCACAGAACATTTTAACATTGAAAATTGGCGTGCCGATCATTCTCCTCCAAAACATCAATCCGCCACGACTTTGCAACGGTACAAGACTTTCGGTGAAAAAGATGACGAACAATGTCATCGAAGCTACAATTTTGAATGGGAAATTCAAGGGGGAAGATGTACTGTTGCCACATATTCCAATGATCCCAACAGATATGCCTTTCGAAATCAAACGTTTACAGTTTCCGGTGCGACTCGCTTTTGCAATGACCATCAACAAAGCACAAGGACATTCGCTGCAAGTGTGTGGACTAGATTTGGAGAATCCGTGCTTCTCACATGGACAACTGTATGTGGCCAACTCATGCGAAGGAAAACCTTCTGATGTATTTGTGTATGCACCAGAGGGAAAAAAAATATATAGTGTATCCACAAGCACTCAAATACATAAATAGAATTAAAACAACACTTTGAAATGTTTTCCATATTAAAATGAATACGTTTCAATAAAAATGACACAATGTAAATTGAATGTTATCATAACGAGTTTCCTTGAATTTCCTTCCTTATGAGATCGCAGCAACGCGCGACGGGCAAGCTAGTCTCTTTATAATAGAAAAGGATCAAAACAAAAAAAATGCATAAATCTCAGTTTCTCAGGGAGTGCAACAGAGCCAGACAATTTTTACATGCTCATACAGTAGTGCTTTTTATCACATTACAGATACCTCATATGATCAGACAGCAGATGAATGACAGATTAGGGTTAAACAGATATCAGTCAAATATCTGTTTTAAGTATTTATTTGGAAAGAAAGTCATTATGGCCCTCTACATTAGTCTGCTGGTTTTCAGAATATATGGAAATTTTGAGATCAATTAAATGCTTTGAATTTTGAAAATTTAACTCAATTCTTCAAGTCAATTGCTTTTCATTTTCATAAACATAAACAATTGTACTGAAATACCAGCTTTTTATTTTGATGTGAAGTTACCAATTTGTCCCAAAAATCAAATGCCATACACACCCATAACTTGTCAATAATTAGTTACCACAATCATGCTAAGGTTAGCAGTATGCTGCTATGCCCTCCATACACAACACATTACCACCATCATCTCTTTTACTTCTCTGACTTTGCTCCAAAAAGACAAATGTTGCTGAAAAATGACTACAACAGAACCCGTATTCACATCTGAAAATACTTGTTTTCAGGAGGTATATTACCTTTGGTATTGGGCGTTAGGCTGCCACATTCTACATCTGCCCCACAAACACCTGTGTGCAAGGATGTAGCAAAAAAAATCTTCCTACACGCCAGTCAAAGTTTGAAGTGGTTTGTTACCAAATAAAAAAATATCTGAAAATCCTAGTCAGCCAGCTAGAATTTCCCTCGCATGGTGGAATAGAGAAAGATCATTGATCAAAGCCAAGCATACATTTATAAATATGTGATATGATTGTGTTTTAAAACATTTGCTATCCACATTTTTTCTAAAATTTAAATTACTGATAAAACTACTCCCAAGTAAATAAACATACAAGCAACACAGGTATCTAGGCTGAGATTATGGCAACACATGAAACAACATTGAAATACTAAATGTAACATGAAGACATTTTAGCTGCGCAAGCTAGTCTACATTTTTTTGCATTGGATGTGAAGATGTGGGAACAGCTAAAAGTCAGAGAGGGACACTTCCTGTGGACAACATGTGAGCAAGAAAACTGAAGCAAGTTACGATTACGCTAATGTAATCATTGCTATTACACAATCCCTCATTGTGGTGCTACTTATTTGTACAATTCTAGGGTGTTCTTCGGTAAATTCACTTCCAGGTGCGCATTGTCACATTCCAAAGAACCATAAACAGGCTCCCCGTCATGATAATCATCTTTAGCAATCCAACAATCTTAAATGAGATGGAGACAATCCAGATCTGGGCAATAATGCAAATCAGCAACAAGGCAATAACATGACGAATACTTATTCAATAATCTTCACTCCTCAACCTCCACAAATACTTTTTTAAACATGACCATGCATGTTCAAAAGCAACTGTATCATCAATAGTATTAAATCCCATTGCGCTTGTGTGTATAAAATCTATTTGTTCATGTAAGCCTAAAGAATAATTTAGAATTAAGTATGACATTCTGCACTTACAACTGCACAATCTTCACCTTTGGCAAGCAGAACAAAAACTATTTTATTTTGCAAAGCCACAGTTTTTTGAGCTTCTATCTGATCAGTGATGAAATCCATGGTAATGACAGTTGAGCTTACTACTTCCTCTAACACACTTGGAGTATCTTGTAGATGGATAACTCTTTCCATAACTCGGGAGCAGTATGGAGAAGATTCAGACAGCCGCTTAAATGTCTCTAATGTGAAGGATGGCTCTTTCCTTCTAAATGTCTCATGTCTGGCACAAAATAGGTGGGCCATCAAATTCCAGCCTAGCCTTTGAGTAGCCAGTGGTAAGCTTGGTTCCTGCAGACATGAAAGGTTCCAGGTCGATGGATGTCAGTGGAGCTGCTCAGAGCAAACAATAATCCAGATGGAAGCTCAAAGTGAGAGAGAAAGGAGGTTGGCTTTGTCACTGTGGGAAAGTTTATGTCACACTCACTGTACGGTACAGAGATGGTGCTGCTTGCAAATTCACAAGCCAAGTCAATAAACATTATCGACAAGGTGGAAAGTGTGGAGAAAAATCTGTTGGTAGGGTAAGTGCAGATCCTAATCCTAAAAATACATGATTGGTGACGTTGTCACCTTCGCAAAATGAAATACATGCAACTCATTGCACTGTTTCTTTTCAATGAACAAGATTGGGACCATGGACTCTTCTCCTCTGGCAGTTTATATTGTGCCTGTGCTGCTCCAGAAAGTTCAGCAGAGTGTTGTCCTTGTAAAGAGAATGCTTATTCCAGAGGTGGGCAGCAGGCTCAGTGCAGTTCATGTGTCTGTGCCTGCCACCCACCCATTTCATAAAGTCACGTGGTGATGCAGATAAGCAAGCTTGCAGCAAGGAAGAAAGGGCGGATAGTCGCAACCAAGGGTCAAGTAGCTTGGTTTCTTCTCATTATAGGGCCTTTAGGCTGTAGTTGCAGGCAGGAGAAGAGGCTTTACCCTATGATATCTATACAGTGTGATGGCAGGAGAAGGCGCACTATGGGTCGCCAGAGCAGGAACACTTCATATTTCAGGTTCAAGAGTACTTTAGGTTGCATTGCCATCATCTCTTTCAGTTGCAGGCGAAGGTGCACCTACTGTTAGCAGTGTTGGCTCTCACAGCTCGGTAGTTCTCTTTTTCATTAAACAGATGTTATTAATTGGCAGTACATCATACATCCGTTTGCATCAACCTCACCTAACAGGTCATTTTACAATTAAATATCTTCACAATTACTAATATAGACATCTACTATAGTCCCAGCTCACCCCTCTTCCCAACATGAACCAATTTCGTCATGCATAGAAACTGTAATGAGGGCTAACATATTGCTGGTCGCTTATTCTGAAGCCATCACTGCATCTCACACAGCAGGAGGGAGATGGACATACAGGGTGGACCATCAAGAATGTGGGGATGATCTTGGATCTCAAGTAGGAGGCGGAGTCGGTGCCATTAAGCCCTCTGGAGTGTGAATGTGTGTATCTGGATATGGGTCCCTCAAGGAGTCCTCTAGTACCTCCCAAGCCTGCACTATTTCAATGGAACAAAGGCTCCTACTAGCTTCACTAAGAAACACTTCCCCTTCGTATCCTGTCCTGGGTCCCTCAAGGAGTCCACTAGTACCTCCCAAACCCACGCAATTTCAAAGGAACAAATGCCACTCCTAGCTTCTCTAAGTAACACTTCCCTGTCATCTCCTGTCCATTTCTCCAGCATTTTCCCACCCCCTGCTATTCTTGGCCCTCTCGGGGGCTTTCAAGTTTCTCGTAATCTCTCACTTTGCAAGGATAAAAGCTAAGGGCTATATGTATCAAGGTACCAATTAGCGATTCTGTAATAGCCATTTTTAAGAAATCGCTATATCAGAATCGCTAATTGGTATGTATCAAGAAAATCAATTTTTTTTAGAGATTTCTTGATATTCCTTAATTGCGAATTCGCAAATTACGAATTCGCAATTAAGGAATACTTTCTCATGCATTTCTATGGGCCAGGAGGCCCATAGGAAGGAATGGGAATTTATTCTTAATTTGTGATTCGCAATTTGCTACTCGCAAATTGAAAATAATTTCAAGGGTGCAGGGGTGTCCAAAGGACACCCTGTTGCACCCCTGAAATGAGCATTGGTGCACATGTGGTACACATACATGCCCTAAGGGCATGTATGTGCGTCACATGGCACTTTGAAAAATGCAAAAATGGGCATTTTTCAAGAAATTCGCAAATTACCACCAACTTGAAGTTGGTGGTAATTTGCAATTCCTTAGGGACAATTAGCAATTTCTTTTAGCTTCATACATTGCATTTAAGGAATCGCAAAATTTACGATTCCTTAAATGCAATTGCAAAATAAGGAATCACAAATTTTGCGATTCCTTATTTTGCACCGGATTTTCATTCATACATCCCATTTAGCAAATTCGCATTCGCAAAGGCCGAAATTCTGTGAATTTAGGCCTTTGCGAATGCGTATTTCTATGATACATATGGCCCTAAGTCCTGAAACCTACCTGTAACCTTGGAAATCATATTCGCTACCACTGCTGTGACCAGGTCCCAGTATGGCACTAAAGAAGGGCATTCCAAGATTATGTGCTTTAACTCTGCCCCTATTGACCCACATCTCAGGCTTCTACTGTGTGAACGTTTTTTTTATATGACCTGGTGTCATACACACTCTGTGAAAAGAGTATAATAAGAGTATAATAAGAAGATAGGTCAAAAGAATATAGACCTGGTCTGCTCTTTTGTTGATTTCTGGTTAGATCTTATTTCTTAGGAATGCTTAGTTGTACTTGTTTATGGCATCCTTTATTTTCAAAAAAATTGTTGGGCTAACATGTTTTGAAAGAGATAAAAAATATGTGTGTATATATATATTTGTATAGAAGTGATATGTGTATATAGATGTTTATTTTGTGATTGTACCTAAATATTGTTTGGTAAATCAATAAGTCGTTGTGGTACAGAATTTTTCTAATCAAACGCAAAAATAAAGTATAAGTTAGAAATTGGTGTTTTGAGTTGGAATTGGGTATGGGGGTATATAAATGAGGCAAAATTTAGTTTCTTGGAAATGATTAATGGCATTTAGAAGGAGATAATTAATATTGCTCTTTCAGAAAAAGATTTTTTGAATCAGACCGAAGGCATCGTTATATTTTAGACTGGGAATCCATATCGGCAGCACCATGAAGAAGTATAATAGCCGGGGGAGGGCCACCATTTTAAGAAGGGCCACCCTGCATGCTACAGAGAGTGGAAGCGTTTGCCAGAACTCAGCAAGGGCTTATTGGGATCTGATGGCAAGTCCCACATTACCATCCAGTAAGTTCTGTCAGTCATGGCATATCATTACCCCCAGATAAGGTAGGCAGTAAGTCTCCCATTGAAGGTCCCCCAGCCCCTCTGGTAGTGGAGCATTGGCCTCTAAGGGGAAGAGCTGTGATTGCTGCCAATTCACTCTTAAGCCATTCCAGGCCCCAAATTCTCCTAGCATAGCCCTAGCTCCCTCCAGGTCCACCTCCATGTTTCTGAGAAATAATATGAGATTATCAGCATACAGAGCTATTTGGTGCATGTGGTTGCCAACTTGGATACCTCTGTATCTGTTCCCTTCTCATGCCAGATAGGCCACTGGCTCCATTGCTAAGACAAGCAGCAGAGGTGACAATAGGCACCCCTGTCATGTCCCACAGCCCACTCTATAACGCTCTGAGATAGTGTGCTCTGTGCGAACCCTGGCTGAGTGTTCTGAGTACAGAACCTTAGTCCATGCCAAGAAGCTTGGCCCAGTTTCTTCCTGATGATAACTCCATATAGAACCTCCATTCCAGGCTGTCGAAGGCCTTTTCCATATCAATTTCAAAGGCCGTCACTCTACTATGGTCATAGGTCTTCTACTCTAAGATGGAGAGAAGCTGTCTGATATACAATGCTGTGTTTCTGCCAGCTTTAAATCCTGCCTAGTCAGAGTCCACTAATTTGAGCATGTGTTGGAGCAATCTGGAGGCCAGTATTTTGCTTTGTATTTTATAGTCAAGGTTGAGCATCTACAGCAGGCTATAAGACTTGCAATCATGCTCTGGCTTCCCCGGTTTCAACAATGGAATCACAACTTCCTCCCACGTGGTGTCGGACAGTTGGTCCATTTCTTGCACAAATTGATATAGGGCCTCCATTGTTGGGGCCAGGTCTACTGCAGGGATTCTGCACATATACAGAACTACAGAACTATGCGCAGGAAAACAGGACCTCAGTGAATAGGGGTGTACCAACCTACCACATTAGTACCCAAATCCTAAACCGACTTGCTATAGTGCCTCCTTTGTTCACCGACTAACAGCGTAGCTACCAATGATTAGGCAACCCAAAACATGTCACTCTCTCTTAGGAATCGCAGGAGCCAGAAACTTTTTCGCTCACTCACTCATACTTGTTAAGAATTAGAGTAATCAGAGATGCTATATAGTTTAAAATGTTTATTTTAACTATTGCGCTCTATGGTACAGTACACGTGCCATTACTAGCAGCAAAATGCATAAACACGATATAGTCAGCATTGTCACAATTCCATAGAATACAAACGAGGATATCATTTTATAAAGACAGTGGAAAAGGGCTACAATACCGAACCACCCTCCTGGTTGTAAGGAATAGTTTATTATAAAAAAAGGAAGACCTCTGGGCTTTGTCAGCGGACCCCATACCCCAAGGCCTAGATGAAAGGTTTACATCTCAGGACAAGCACAGCTCTTCTCTCCTGAAAGGTGTCTCTCCAAGTGTGTGAACAACATGCTTAGCTTGCAATATTAAAGCACACGATTCCCAGTAGTGCAGCTGTGTGTGTCATGTTATGTCTAGGTGCAAGGGACTGACCAGAACAGAATAACAAGGGACATTGTAGATCTACCTTGTACATCATGTGCAGACTAAACCTCAGAGCACGGTAGAGAACGCGGAAAGCAGACAGTTCTCATGTGACAAGGCACAAACAGAGTCTTGCAAAATATATGCATGCAGGGTCCTGCGCAAAAGCAGCCTCATGGCAGCGAAGCTCATGCTAACTTAGCAGATGTCGACAATGGACCCATGATCTATACCACAGGTCAATGGCATACGTAGCATAAAATTCAGCCAGGAGTCCATCTGACCACAGGGTTTTCCATGTGACAACCCTTTTATTGCAGCTCTAATCTCTTGCACTGTGATCGGACTCCCTAGTTCTTCAGTGGGTGAGGGCAGTGAGTTGTAGTGGTGCGAGAAAGGTATGCAATTCATCATGCTCATAATAGGCGAGGCACGTTTATAATCTAGTATTGTATTGCAGAAAGTGTTTGTTAAATTCTTCCTGTCTATACAGTTAACCAACATCTTCCAATTCAAGCTCAACAATGGTCAAGTCCCTCTTTGGTGGATTGGCCAGCCAGGTCAGTAGGGAGCCAGGACGGATGGGCTGTGCACGGGCCCTCACTGTATATTGCTTATAGTCAATGCAACAAAATCTTTCTACCAGCCAACCACTTTCTCCTTAGTTTATAAGAGTGTCTGGTGGGCCTTTGGGTGCCCTGGTCTGGACTTCTCTATTTCTTGCAGTTCCTGCTCGGAATGTGTGACCTCTCGCAATAATGTTCCTCTTATCCCCACTGACTTTGTGATGCACCAACCTCATATCATAGCCTTTAAGGCATCCCATTCCACTAATGGGGAAGATGCTGATCCATTGTTGTCCTCAAAGTACTATCTGATGTTGGTCCCAATCTCCCCTTGAAACACAGGATACTCTAGTGCAGAGGTCTTCAAACTTTTTGATGCTGAGACCCCCTTGTAAAACCTTTTTAGGCGTAAGGACCCCCTTCCGACAAAAGTTTCTAGAAACTGGTACTCCTCATCATCAGCTTTTCAAAACCATAAATGCGCCTGTTAGACCTCATCACATCCCTCCATCATTCATCCACCCACACTTTCACACATCCATCCATCGACCCTTTCTTCCTTCCATCCATACATCCATCCTTCATCCATCCACCCTTTCATCCTTCCATCCATACATCCATCCATCCATTACCCGTCCACCCTTCCTTCCATCCATCCATCATTCATCCACCCACCTTTTCACACATCCATCCATCATTCATCCATGCAACCTTTTATCCATTCATACATCCATCCACCCTTTCATCTTCCCATCCTTCAGCCACCCACCCTTTCATCCTCCCATCCATACATCCATCCTTCACCTATCCACCCTTTTATCCATCCACCCACCCTTTCATCCATCCATCTACCCATCATTCACCCCCCACCTTTTCACATATCCATCCATCCATCCACCCTTTCATCCATTCATCCTTCATCTGTCCACCCTTTCATTCTTCCATCCATACATCTATCCTTCACCAATCTATCCTTCATCCATCCACCCTTTCATCCTTCCATCCATACATCCATCCACCCTTTCATTCATCCATCCACTCATCATTCATCCCCCCACCTTTTCACACATCCATCCATACATCCATCATCCATCCATTCACCCATCCTTTACCCATTCACCCTTCCTTCCATCCACCCATCATTTATCCACCCACCTTTTCACACATACATCCATCATTCATCCATGCAACCTTTTATTCATTCATACATCCATCCGCCCTTTCATCCTCCCATCCATACATCCATCCTTCATCCATCCACCCTTTCATCCTCCCATCCATCCATCCATCCACCCTTTCATCCTCCCATCCATATATCCATCCACCCTTTCATCCATACATCCATCCACCCACCCTTTCATCCATCCACCCATCATTCATCCCCCCACCTTTTCACACATCGATCCATGCATCATTCATCCATGCAGCCTTTTATCCATCCTTCATCCATTCACCCTTTCATCCTCCCATTCATACATCCATCCTTCATCCATCCACCCTTTCATCCTTCCATCCATCCATACATCCATCATTCATCCATCCACCCTTTCATCCATCCATTAACCCTTCATTGATCAACCCATCTTTTTACACATCCATCCATCATTCATCCATCCACCCTTTCATCCATCCATTCTTCTGTCCACCCATTCATTCTTCCATCCATACATCTATAATTCATCCATCCACCCTTTCATTCATCCATCCACTCATCATTCATCCACCCACCTTTTCACACATCCATCCATCCTTCAGCCTTTCATCCATCCATCCACCCATCATTCATCCACCCACCTTTTCTGTGCCTCTCTCGTGGGGGGGGGGGGGAAATCAGTATCTCTCTGCGTCGTCTTCATTCTTCTTTCCCACTCATGGGAGGGCATCTCTGTGCCTCCCTGCTGGGGGCGGGGGACGTGTCAGGGGACCCACAGCTCCAGGTGTGCAACATCCATTGAACTCAAAGAGCTACACTACAGCCACTCCCCCAGCCCCCCCCCCCCCCCCCAGCTCGTGTATGTGAGCCCGGCTGTAACAGCTTCAGGGACACACACACAGTCACACCCAAGTACTTGACAGGTCTTTAAAAGACCTTTTACTTATTAATGTGGCGTTGATGTTTTTCACACCTCGGTGTGAATTAGGCCTCCGCCGTGAGCACCCTCAGCCCAATGCCAGGAACTGCACTCTGCAGAATCTGCGACCCCCTTCCCAGGACTCTACTACCCCCCTGGGGGTCGCGCTCTACAGTTTGAAGACCGCTGCTCTAGTGCCTCTGGTTTCAAACGCCAGGAAGGGATATGAGTGATGGGGAGCTCCCATCTCAGTTGTAATAGTGCTTCATTGTGGTATGAGATAGTACAGTCTATGTATTCCACGTCGCTCACTTGGCCATATACATCAGGAGTACATGGGAACATGTCCAACCACATATGGCATTCACGCAAGCTGGAGAAAAAGGAATAGTCTCTTATTTTTGGGTATATTCAGGAATCTAGGATCCCCACCGGCCCTGCCAGTCTGCAAAACTCCTGGCCATTCTAATGATTTGGGAATTCCTCAGTGGAAGGTTGGAGCGG
The DNA here is from genome assembly GCF_964263255.1 of Lissotriton vulgaris. NCBI lineage: Eukaryota > Metazoa > Chordata > Amphibia > Caudata > Salamandridae > Lissotriton > Lissotriton vulgaris. The sequence goes on from NC_141696.1 coordinate 617,234,643, forward strand.
ACAACTCAAGGGCCCGTCACACAATTAATGTGCCCTCCTACCACAGCTGATTGCATTAGATAGGGGGCCAGTGTACTCAAGAAATGCACCAGGAAACTTTCCCGATCTACATTTGGGGCGTGTATGTTAACGGACATGCCTCTGCATGTGAGTTGACCGGCCACCACCACATACATCCCCATTGAGTCTACCAGGTCTCCTGTGTATTGGAAAGGGACTCCAGAGTGTGTCCAGATCAGTGTACCCCTTGCAAAGTCCCAAAATGTGGTGTAGTAGGCCTGGCCCCTCCATCGTTTTTACAGTGCTGCCCCTTCCTTCACTGTAAGATGTGTCTCTTGCAGCGGTGCAATATGTCTCTTCAACGATTTAAGTATGAAAACACCTAGTACCACTTTTCCATTGAGTGCATCCCCCTGACATTGCAAGTTAACAGTTCATAAGTTGTGTGTGTGTTAATTCTGCAATGTCACAATCTCTCATCTATTTCCAGTCTCCATTACCAGCGTGACTATAATACTATAGCAGACATTTTCGCCTGCTGGAAAAATGATCAAACTAGATTTGACTCATGTGTCCCCATTCAAGCAATGTACAGTTGCCCTAAATACCACTCCCCAGGACAAGCAGGCAACGACCTCTCATCCAAGCAAGAAATCAAACAACAATTACTCATAGGCCAACCCACATGTTTTATCTTATTTTATTTATTTGTTATTTTTAGAGTTTTCTATTGTGCGGACCAGACCCAGGGTAGGGTATCAGAGCACATTACAATGAGGGCACAGTACAAATAAAATAATTGGCAAAATATAGCACACATAAAATCAGCAAATTTTACAAAGTTCGGAGGGTCGCCGGTGTGAGAGTATTTCTGAACAACAGGTCATGAGCAGCGAGGGTGTCCTTAGAGGGATAGAAGAGGCAAGTTTAAGGGTGTAGAGCTGGAATGGTCTGTGTGATAGTTTACAGGAAGATTTTGCACATAAGGAATGATTTTACTTTATTTTTTGTACAGAGGAGTAGAGGAGATTCTTCTGATGTCGGAAGGAAGCAAATTCCATATAATAGGTGCTGCTCCGGAGAATGCTCTTTTAGAGGTTTTTTTCTTGTTGCAACAAGAGGGTTTCAGGAGTAAATTATCAACGCTCCTAGAATGTTTGTTTCCTCCAGATATGGTACGTTTTTGGGATAGGTACTGGGGGTATTGTGGTGAAGCGCTTTGTGAGTGATGCATGCCATTTTTAGGTGGGTTCTAGCTTCATAAGGTAGCTAGTTGAGTGCTTTCAGGTGTGGAGATATGTGGTAAAAGTTCCTAGATCCTGTAAAAAGTCTTGCTGGGACATTGAGGCAGGCTTTTGAAGGTGCGGTTGAGATTTTGGGAAGCCCCGCGAGCATGGTGCATCCGTACTCCAGCCTTGAGATGATTAAGGACTGAACTGCAGTTTTGAGATCCGGATTTTTGATGAAAGTTTCATTTTCCTAAGATAGCTGAAAGCATGCATTTTTAGCTAACAGGTTGATGTGTGTTTGCATGTTAAGGTTATTATCTAGTGTAATTCCAAGTGATTTGGTGGAGTCCACAAGAGTTGGCGTGCAGTTCAGTGCAGTGATCAGCTTGGTCCATTCCTTTGTCTCCTGGGAGTTATTAGGGGAGGGAGATTAGAAGGAATTAATTTTTGTCCGAGTTTAGCTTGAGGAAGTTGGTCGTTAGCCAGTGGACCGTCTTTTCGAGTGCCAGGTTCATCGTCTTTATGTCTTCAATGGAGGAGATCTTGATGTAAATGTGAGTGTCGTCCGCGCACATGTGGTATGCTATTTTCACCTGCTGTAGTAGTTCGGTTAGTGGTTTGACATATTGGTTGAATAGTATGGGGGATAGGGTAAAGCCTTGTGGTACTCCTAGATGGTTCGGTGAGGAGGGAGAAAGATTTTTGTTCACCATGAAGGATTGTGTTCTGTTTTCCCGAAAAGATTTGAACCATTGAAGGACTGTGCCAGATAAACCCATCCTATTTTCTACTCTTCTTAGAATTTTGACGTGATTGAGCATGTCGAAGGCTGAGGAGACATCAAGCAGGACTAGTAGACAGGTTTCGTTGTAATCAAGTGCAAGGGGGACGTCATCCACTATATGCAGAATGGCTGTTTCTGTGCTATGGCCTGGTCTGAAACCTGATTGGTGGATGTTCAGAAGGTTGAAGTCCATGAATTGTTGGTTCAGCTGTTGAACACATTTTTCCAGGACCTTGTCTAGCATGGGGATGTTGGTTATGGGTCAGAAGTTGTTGGGGTTGGAGGGGTTTGCTGTCAGTTTCTTTAGTATAGGGGTGACTTGGCCAATTTATAGTCAGTCCGGAATATGCCCTTTACACTACCGAGGTGTTGATGATTTTGGTGCAGAGAGGGGAAATTACTTAGTAGATGTGGGGAAGGCAATTTGAAGGGACTTGGTCATTGAAGTGGTTGTTGAGTTTGGTGGTTGCTAAAGTTTTGGTGATGTCATTAAGATCATAAAGTTTGAAAGTGGACCAGTGAGAGCTATTTTTGGGCAAAAGTAACTCAGGTTGTTCAGGGTTTTCAGCTTGAAAGTTCTTTTGGGTGGCTGAGTTAGCTGCTGCCATGTTAAGCTTGAGTTGGAGGGAGTTCGTTTTTGCTGTGAAGAATGAAGAAAATTCTTCATTCTTGTAACTTGTAATTTGTAACATGTAACTCGTAAGTATGAGTGTGGTAATTTTGTGCAATCCGCTTGGGTTCCCCCATCCCGCATTCAACTCAGATGGACCAGGTGTGTCCCCAGGGACAAGGTGTTGTATGCACATCTCCCAAGCACCTCTCAGCACAAGAATTCATTCATACAGTTATTCTTAAACATCAATAGCAGTAGCCTGATCCATTCAGATGATCTCATCTGATGTCTCTGGTGTCACCCTCAGCAGTTCAATGTCTGAGTTATTGCAGAAGCTGCATCTTAAGTCAGAACCTGAACTCTATGTTCCTATTTCTTCTTTAGCCTGGGGGCACCCTCTGCCACTGCTCAAAGATGCCATTACCTCCACTACTCTCTGTTGTTCTTGTTGTACTTCCTCCTGGGACGGGGCAGCTGTGTTATGCTTGTTAGGTCATTGATGTGAACTGGCTCTGCTAGGGCAGGACCCCCAGATCTGGTCCCGCTGCGGTTGCTAATCTATCCAGTTCCATGCCTTCTCAGGGGGATGGAATAATTGTTTTCCATTTTATGTCACCACCCAGAGCTGAGTTCGAAATAACATTGCATAAGACACATTCATCAGCCGGAGTCTGGCCCTGGCGACCCAAAATGTAGATTTGCATCGCTGCACCTTTCATGAAATGTCTGGAAAGATTCGGACTACACCATTCTCCACTAAGACATTGCTATTAAACCAAGCCCGGTGTGGAATAAAGTCTCAATCTTTATAATATTGTAATCTGACCACTACCTGGTACGGGGAGCTCCTGAGAACAGAGGGTGTGCCTGGACCCTGTGTGTCCGTTCTAGGGAAAAGAACTGAGAGAGACCTACGGAAAAAACTTCCTCTCTGAGCCACTTATCCAAGTAGTCCACCATGCTTTTCTCCTCAACGTGCTCTGGAAGACCCACAACAAGTACATTGTTGCAGCACAATCTATTTTCAGCATCTTCAACACAGGCCTAAGCATCCACACTTTTGCACCCATTGCAGTCATTCGCCCTGACACCTCGGCCAAAACTGAGTGTACTTCTGTCTGGGTGTTTTCTGTTGTGGTGACATGCTCAGCCAAGCAGTGGTGAAAGGCTCTCATTATGCTCATGTCTGCAACCAATCTATCTATCTTGGTTTCCACTGCTTCTCTAGAGGTAGTAATCATATGCATAATCTCTTGAAAGGAGGAGCCCTCTTGGAAGCTGGGCCACCCTGTGAAGGAAGTGGCCCTTACGGGCCTCCCGGGTTACTTACAACCATCTGCTAGGCCTTCCCAAGAATAAAGAGTTGATCAGACAGTAGAAAAAATACAAACATACATTTATTAGCAATGCTCTGCAGAGGAGTCCAATCTGACCGGCACCCTTAGATGTCTGCCGAGGGACTGACTCCTCCAAAGTCTACAGTGAGTAATCATTCCTCCCGAGAAGCCTCCAACCACGCCCACAATGGAAAACTACCGGCCTAGGCCGAACATGAACAAAGGAGGCACAGAGTGATGGGCTACCACCTGCCAGATGGGTACATGTTGTCTACGACTCAAGGCTACGGTGCTGGGTCTCAGCACCTCCTAACGTGGGAGCAGAAACCACACACTTGGATAGGTAAGCGAGGGCAGAATGGCCTATTCATTAGTGAGTTAGGAAGCAACCTTGAACAAGAGAAAAAATATTAACGAAGTACAGTGTTCTGCTGAGGCAAGCAATACTGAATAATGAGACCTAGTTCAAGCACAGCCTAAGCAGCTTAATAGGGATTACAAAATACAAAATGGAGTCACACTCGCTAACTGAAGCTTTGCACTTCACTGGAATAACTCAGTGGGTTGCATAACATGAATACAAATGACGTATATTTAGCCACACACTGCTGACCTAATATAGCATGAAATGAGTGCGTTGCAGGGATGGGATTTTCAAACCGAACACCTGGCAGACTGTTGCTCTCCTTTTGGGCTTCTATCCCCTGGTCTCTCATTGGCCCCTCTGCCTCAGAGTCTCTCTGTAACGTGGGTGAAGGAAGTGACCGGAAACTCTTTCTTGTGAGATAGGGCTTTATTTTTGTTAAGGATTTTCTGGTGCGCAATGTTAGTCTTTCACGAGCAAAGTCTGCAGGCTCCGTGATGACAGTTCCCTTTTTGGTCGACCGGAAAGTTCGTCTTCCGTCTTCCTCTGAGTCGGGTATCTGGGTTGGCTCCCCACCGATTGTTAAAACAAAAAGAAACAGAAGGGAGCCCGTGAGGACTCAAGGTTTCTTCCTGGGTACCCATGGAGAACCGTGTAATGTACAGTAGTAGAGTTGGTGCTGAGGGTCACGTAGTGAGGAAAAGGTGCAGGGTAGGGGGGGGGACGGTTGCGGGAAGAACGGGTAAGGAAGTATTTACAAGATATATACAGTGTGGTCAGTAGCTGTCTGCAGCGCTAAGGAGGAAAGTCTCCCCGCCTCCCAACCCAGCCTGCAAACCGCTGCCGTACCTGTCTCAGCCACACTCCTCCCTCGGGAGTGTGGCACAGTGCTACGCAGGGTCGTTGGCCTCCTGGCTCGCCTTCCTTTTCTCCTCTTCCTCGGTTCTGCACTCCGCTCCCGTTACCTTCAACTCCTCGCCAGGCTCCTTCCTCAACCTCCTGGGTGTCGTCACACGCCGGCTGGTGTACTTCCTTTTTTTTTGCTTCACTCTTGCAGTCCTGACGTCATATGGGGCGTGTCTTCGGTTTCTGTACACGCCCAGTTAAAGGTGCCTTTCTCGTTTTCTTCCGTGTGGGTTAGCAATGGCCATGACGAGCAGTCGCCCTGGAGGGAAGGAGGGGAGGTAAGATCAGCGACCCACCATTCGTCCGAGGGGGATGGTTCTTCCACCCTCCGGTCCTCTCCGTTAGACTCCTCCCCCTTGGATTCTCCCGATCAGGTAGAAAGGGCGTCCTGGGCAAATAGTCCGCATTGCCATTTTCTACCCCCTTCCTGTGTTTCACTACAAATGAGAAGGGCTGGAGTAATAAAAACCATATAAGGACATGGGGGTTTTGAGCTTTGTTTCTCTGCATCCATTGTAGGGGAGCATGGTCGATGTACAGTACATAGGACCATCCTTCTTAGTAGTATTTTAATTTATCTATGGCCCATCGGATAGCTAAGCATTCTCTCTTCACAGTGGGATAGTTATGTTCCCTGGGGTGTAGTTTTCGACTAATGAACAAAATGGGGTGTTCCATCCCATCATCCCCTTTTTGTGACAATGCTGCTCCTATGCCCGTGTTGGAGGCATCTGTAGCTAGCGTGAAGGGTTTGCTAAAGTTGGGTGGTATTAAGACCGGACTGGTGGTTATGGAGTGTTTTAAGGAATGAAAAGCCTCTCTTGCAATTTCGGTTGGGTGTACTATTTTTGTGGTTTTCACGTTCTTTTTTAGGAGATCCGTCAGAGGGCTGGCGGCTTCAGCGAAATTGTCTATGAACCTCCTATAGTAGCCGATCAGGCCTAAAAATGCTCTCAACTCCCTTTTGGTAGAGGGAAAGGGGGTATTTAGTATGGCTTTAACCTTTTCCTCCTGGGATGCTATGACCCCTTCGCCTAACATGAACACCAGGTACTTTACTTTGGGGTATGCGGCCCGTGACTTCTTAGCACTGATGTGTAATCCTGTGGTCTGCAGGGCCGTCAGGATTTTTCTTAAATGCTCTAAGAGGTCTTTCCATGAGGTACTGAAAATAACGATGTTGTCCAGATATACTGAACAGTACTCTGTATGGGTGTCTAGTACGTCGTTCATTAGCCTCTGAAATGTCGCTGGGGCCCCATGGAGGCCAAAAGGGAGGACATTAAATTCAAACAGACCCTCTTCTGTGGCGAAGGCTGTTTTTCGTTTATCCTCTTTCCTCAGGGGGACCTGCCAATATCCCTTGGTCAGATCTAACGTCGTTATATAGCGGGCCTCCCCTATTCTTTCTATTAACTCGTCTACCCGGGGTATGGGGTATGCGTCAAACGAGGATATGTCAATCAGAGCCCTGAAGTCCATACAAAACCTTGTTGTACCATCTAGTTTTGGTAACATCACAATAGGTGATGACCAGTTACTCCGGGACGGTCGAATCACCCCTAATTTGAGCATCTCCTGCACCTCCCGTTTGATGTCTTGTCTCCTAGCTGCTGGTATTCTATATGCTTTCTGTTTCACGATCTTCCCTGCTTCGGTGTCGATCTTATGCTCTAAAAGATGTGTTTGTCCTGGGGAGTCCGAAAACGTTCGGAGAGTTTCCTGGAATTCCCTTCGTTCTATATCAGACAGGTCTTGGTTTATGAGTAACTGTTCTAAGGTTGAGTTGTCCTCCGTTAAGGGTAGACCAAAGTGGGCTGACTTGGGTAGGGGCCCTATCCACTTCTTTAACATGTTTGTGTGGAAACACTGTTGTCGGGACGGCGATATTTGTAACCTATAGGCTGTCCTACCCAGGGTCTCAATGACAGGATAAGGTCCCAACCATTCACTCTTGAATTTTTGGGTTGATGAGGGGAGAAGTACTAGAGCCCAGTCACCTTTCTCTAGCTTCCTCCACTTTTTCCCCTTATCGTAGTAGTGCTTTTGCCTTTGTTGGTTTTTCTCTAAATTTGAGTAGGCTAGATCTCTTAATTTTTCCAATTTCAACCTTAACTGCTGAGTGTATTCTAATACGGTTCTTTGTTCTTCTAGCCCCTCCTGCTCCCAGGCTTCTTTTGTTATCTCCATAAGTGAACGGGGCTGTCTGCCGTACAGCATTTCAAATGCGGAACAGCCAAGGCTACTTTGTACCTGTGCCAGGGGTGACAATCTGTCCCAGTCTTTGTTCTCTACCGACAGCATCTTTTTCAAAGTCGCCTTAAGGGAGCGGTTATATCTTTCAACAAGACCATTGGTCTGAGGGTGGTAGGCCGAGGTGCGTATAAGATGTAGGTCTAGCATCTTGCATACCTCCTTCATCATACGCGACACAAAGGGAGTCCCCTGGTCCGTTAATATTTCCCTGGGGAAACCAACTCCAGAAAAAAGTTCCAACAGTTTCTCTGCCACGTTTTTTGTTGTAGGAATGCGCAGGGCAAAAGCCTCAGGGAAGCGGCTATTGTAATCTACTACAACTAGGGCGTAGGTATGTCCTTTGGAAGTATGAGGTAGAGGGCCAATCAGGTCCATTCCCACCCTTTCAAATGGGTTCCCTATAATGGGCAATGGTTGTAGTGGAACTGCCGGGGGTCTATACATACTCCTTTTCTGACAGACCTCACATTGCTTTCAATACTCCTCGGCTTCTTTATATGTGCCAATTTCGTCTTTGTTTGTTAAAAGGACCAAGTGTATCAGTGAACCCCTTAGGAGGTTTATATTTCTTCATTCCGACTGACAACACAGGATCCTATGGGGAAAAAGCATGTCTGCAGAAAACCTTGCATCCTGTTGTGGACACCTCATGTTGCTTGCCACACTGTGCATGGTTTTACAGGGGGTGTAGTAAAGTAGTATCTGCTTCTTATGGTTACCCCCTCTTTTTGCTGATGTCTGACTGCAATCCTGCGATCCCGGACCCCAGTCTATCTGCTTTCTCCTGTAAATTGATATGCATGTACTTTAGGTACACTCCAGATTGGATTCTGGGGTACCCTTGTCAGTCCCTAGTATATGGTACACCATGTACCCAGACCCTAGGTACCCCAGAGGCCTCCCATGGGCTGAAGCATGTATTTTGCAACCCCTGAGAGGCCATCCAAATTGACACAACCAGCCTGCTACAGCAGATTGTGTAAGCTGGTGCTTGCATACTTACTTAAGATATAGGTTCACTATATCCATCTAAATCACTACACTTAAATACCTATCAGTCTTCCCTAAGGCAGGCCTTAACAATCCTGAAGGCAGGGTGCTGGGTTTTACGTGAGAGGGCGCCCCTGCATAAGCAGAGCCCCTCTGCAGCCTTCAGAGACCATTCTCCTGGCTTGTCTGTGATGCAGCTAGACATATATGTTTAAGTGCATTATAACCTCGCGTTAAATGCTAACTTTAAAACGGATGCTTAGAAACATATTGTGTTTGGTGTCAAACACCTTAGAATCATACCTCCATGCCAGTAACTGGTGTAGGAGGTATGATTCCACCACTAAATGACAATTAATCAATAAATGGATGCTGCCAGCCACAGACACAAGTCTGCTCTCCTGCTGCTGAGTCAAGCTTGCAAAGAGGAAAGCATGACAATAGGTATCCTGTCACAGGGAGGTGATTCAGAGAGGATTTAGTTAATTGAGGCTGGGTGGGTACATTCTTAGAGTGCCAGAAAGTCTGCACTGGGGGCACATTTGATGTCCCTGTACATAGTCCAGCTCAAACCAGTTCAGGGAGCCATTTGCTCCTGCTCTGGTGCGAAACTGGACAAAAGACATGGGTCTAGCCACCCCTCTGTCCTGCCCCTCCCCTAGGAGGGTTCACAGAATCTTTCCAACCCCTTCCCATGTGTATAAAGTGGGATACCTGACTACAGGACTTTAGATTTTACCTGGTCAAGATTCTGCTAAGAAGAAACCAAGTACTTTGACTGCCTGCACAACTATGGACGACTGAAGAATCTCCCTGGGAGGAAAGGAGCTACTCCACTGCAAAAGCAGGCACCTAAATGCATGTGACCTGTTTGCTTCTCCCAAGCTCCTGAGGACTCTGAAGATTTCATCAACACAAGAGGTGGGTTTCCAAAGGTCCCTGAGGTTGAACTGGCCTCTCAGCAATTCTGAGGCCAGTATCCCTCATGGGGACCGTGCAACCACGTACATTTGCAGTTGCATATGCCTAGTGATAATTACTGAGCCTGTGCCTTGGACTCCATGTAGTTCTGACCCTGAGCAGTATTTGCACTGAAGATTTCTGGCCTCCACTCCACGAGTGTTTTGTGGGCTTGTGCTTTACAGAATTGCTTGAGGTCTCCTCGCGATCCCTGGTCCATTGGCCTGTGGGTCCTGGCAAGGGTTACCTTGCTAATTCATGGGCTTGCCTGATTGCTCCAGATGTGCCCTGACTCTCCATTGCTTGGAGAGTCCACTGGACCTTGCTGGAACACACCGTATCCTGTTTCCTCTGACCACGTGGGTTGCAGTTGCCAAGGCTTGTTGGTTCTCCAGACTGACATCAACCCCTCTGCTCTTGACATCCTTTGTAGGACATCTCACCTCCAGACTCTGGTTGTCCTCGACATCTGCTGGTCCCCATCGCTGAAGAGTCTACCAACCCTTCTTAATTCCTGAAGCACTCGACATCGGTGGGCAGTCAACTACAGAGACCCTGGTCACCTGAAGTGACCCAGACTCTGACCCCTCTGCTTTCAGGTTCTTTTCACCTCAAATCTAGGCTTGGATTCCACCGGACATGTTTCACCCTCCTGGCAGCAGGACTTCTTTGCAGCTCTCCATTGAAAACAACAAAGATTTCTGACACCACTTGACCCCTATGCACCCAGCTCTTGTGGAATAGGTAAATTGGGTACTGCAGTACTCATGGGTGGGTTGGCCTTAGAACCTCCTATGTTCTAAAGGGTTTGCTCGAAGTCCTCTTAGAAGTGTCCTTAACTTGTAAATTTCCAACGCGACTTTCCCATAGAGTTGTACGGAGCACACATCTGTGTTTCCTCACTCCACCCGTCCTCCGTGGGCTCCCTGTGTCTCTCCTCTGGGTGGTTCCTTGGGGTCCCAGCGATTCTACATGCTCTAGGCACTGTGTCGATTGAAGTCGTTGTTGTTACACCATTTTTTTAGTGTTTGGTAAAGTCTCCCCCTGGAGCCTGCTGTGTATTTTGCTATTTCCGAATGTTCTATTGATTTAGTATTGTGTGCTCCATGCCCTATTTTTGTGTAGAGACTAGTAGAGAGTGTTATATTAATAAATCCATATTTTTATTTCAACACTGTGTGGTTCTCCTTTCATTTAATCATTTAGGAGGTGGTATTCTGATAAAAACAAGCTGCTTTACATTCCTTCAAGATTAAGCCTGAAGGTTGCTCTCCATAGCTACCACTAGGAGAGCTTTCAATAAGGTTATCTTTGACCTCATACATCATAAGGGTTGTGTGGCCTGATAGAAGGTGCCCACTTTAACTAGTGGACAGCATATACCAACCCACCTTCTCACATTGCTGTGCAGCGGTTGGGATTCAAGCTTGCTACTGTTTTACCAGAAAACTCTCATTGAATGATCAACTGAACACCACCAAAGTATTAGGTGCATATGATACAATCAAGATTAGAAAAAAGTAAGTTCTACTGAACTTGGAGTTGGGCAAACCAAGGGTCTGGCACACCCTTTCTCCAATTGAAGAGAGTTTAGTCTCCACTAGGTTAGGTAGGTGCCTAAACCACATAACACTAGTATGTCTTATAGAGGAGAAGCCAGTGGCTCTCTGCCAACTAGATACAACGGCATCTCTTTTCCAGAATTGAGAGCCATGTGTGCATCTAGGAAGTTGAGGACAGGGAATACAGCAAACACCCAACATCTCATTGAGATTTTGCTCTTAGATGACCTTAGAAATTCCCCAGGGTCTGATGAGGTAGACAGAGTGGGAGGGGTAGGGAATGAGGAAAGGCCAGAAAGTGAAAACGTTTTTGACCTAGAATCAAACCCTCCAGGAGAATCAAAATGATTCTAACCAGGGCAACTTAGATCTTCCTTCGGGTGGGGGAGAAGGCCTTAGTGGCACTCTCTTTACTCCACCAGGAAGAGTACAGAGTACAGATCCAGAACTCCCTCCATGGAGTCTAATCACGCAGGTACTTCTGTAGGGACTTCCGTATCAAATAAGAGGGAATCCTCTTATGATAAGCAGTGCATATTTCTGGAGCTTGAGAGAGTCAAGCTCAGGCTCAAGGAAGAGCAATTGGCCCTAGACATGGAATCCCTAAAGCTCAAATGAGCAACAAGAAGATTGGGACTAGAGAGCCATGGTGGCAGCGACAGTGTCCCTAGAACTAGAGAGTATTCTCATGATCATAGGAACCTAAACAAGATAGTCCCTCCCTATCAGAGTGGAGATGATATCCACAGATGGATAACTGCACTAGAATGGGCCTGTAAGGTACAGAGGGTCCCTCAAGAGCAGTGGGCAGGTATCTTGTGGCTGTCCTTTGCTGACAAAGTTAGAGATAAGCTCCTCACTGTTAGTGAAGAGGATGCTGACAATTACGCAGTCTTGAAGAGTGCTCTCATTGATAGGTTTGGCTTAAACACTGAACGGTACAGGATTAAGATCAGAGACACACGGAAGGCTCAGACTCAGGACTGAGTTGACTTTGTGGATTGTGCTACTAAGGTTCTGGAAGGCTGGTTACTTGGAAGTAAGGTGTGTGATTTTAAAGGATTGTACAATTTAATTATGAGGGAGCAGATTCTTAATAATTGCCAAAATCGGCTGTTGCATTAGTACTTGGTTGAATCTGATCTTACCTCTCCCCTAGAATTTGAAAGAAGGCAGACAAATGGGTCAGAACCAGGGTGAAGCAGAAAACTCAGAATCAAGGTGGTGACCAAGAGAAGCAAGATGCTAAAACCTCAGATAAGGGTGGGGAGAAGGGTATGTTGTGAACGTAGCTAGGACCCTAATTAAGTATTCCCCATTTATGCCCTTATGTGGTTATAACAAATCATATCCTCATAAAGGCATAAGAATCATAACCATATTTAGTAATAGCCAATGCAGTCCAAATACGGCAAGGCTACTTCCTTAAGACTCCTGGAAAGTACAACGCGTTCTTTCAACAAACCAAACCTCCAGCAGCCCGGGAATTCCCCCTGCTTTTGTTTTGATTTGTCCTAGAACTCCTGCGAGTCCTGAAAGAACTGCAAGTTCTTAGTGACAGTTCTTAGTGACGTCTTATGTCCAACTTTACGTCAAACACGGCACCTTCCAGGTATAAATATACCAGCATTTGCCTTAAGCAACACACAGTGGTCTGGAGCAGAGCGGCTATCTACTTACCCAAAGCCCAGCTGATGCGAGTGCCGGAGGAAGCCGTCCCTCCCATTTGACGCACTGAGAAAGACGCTGTCTTTTTCTCCTGCCGAGAAAATCCAGCTCCAGTGTTTCCAGTCACCCTTGCGGGTTACTGGGAGATCGAGTCCTGAGAATGAGATACTAGACCTCTTTCATTCTAAAACCAAGGTACGGAGCTGATTAGAACCTTAGAGAATTCTGGAATCAGATTCTTGGCAAAACTAACTTAACTTAAACTGCAACTCCCTTACTCCTTCCCACGTACTAGGCTTAGGTTAGGTACACTAGGATAGGCGTAATTTAGAAGCACCCGTTGAGTACGTTTAGTCAAACTTTTATCTTTGTATGTATTGTATATATTTTATCTGTTTTAAGTATCATATGGATCAGAAACCATATAAATGCTTTTACAGTATTATTTCATAATACTCCTTTTACTGTACGCACTTTACTTTATGATAAGTATTGCAATTGTGGCAATTCACTTCTTTTGCATGAGAAAGAAGACTACTCAATAAATAACACCTTTTATTGAAAACGCCCGTCTCTCTATTTCTCTGCACTCTGGTGAAACTAAGCATGCACGATTGACCGAGTGAAATAGCTATCTATTGTTTTCACACAACTCTGGAGATATACTCCTTATTCTGGAGGGAGCAAAGTAGTCATGTTTTTGCGGTTGTCAGAAACTAATCCCTTCTTGTCTAATCAGGGAAATTAACTTCTCCCTGTTCATTCGAGAAAGTTTCTAGTGACCTCTGAGCTAGCTGGCATACCTAATTAAGTCTAACATATTCAGTAGAGACCTAGTCAACCTCAGTCCTACGTCTAAACTACCGTTTATGTTATTCCAATGCGCAGAGCCTATTGGGAATATAGGAACTACACTACAGGTAAAGACCAGAAGTCTTCACAAGGGCCCCAAAAACCTACATCTGATGTAGGCAAATACAGACAGCAGCCTATGATCAATGGTAAGGAGGCCATGGCATACAGGGACACATGTGGAAGTATCAAAATGGTGAGAAAGATCTTATGGACCCTGAGCAGATCATACTTGGTGAGATGTACCAAGTGACCAATGCAAGCAATGTCAGAACAGACCATTTCTTGGCAGTTGTAAGTTGTTGTGGTTAGCGCAGACCTCCCTGTTGAATGCTTATTGGGCAATGATTTGAAAACTTCAGCTTGGGCTGAAGTGGAACTCAGGACACATGCAGAAATGCTGGGCATCCCTGCAGGTGTGTTTGCTATTACTAGGTCACAGGCAACGTGTCTTCCACTGAACAGGCCCTGGATCCTGAGAGGATAGAAATCTGTATTCAGAGGGTAGAGACCCCATGCCTGGTGCTGCCAGGAGGTTGATTATACCTCTGAAGTTTAGTTAGAGGATTCATATTGACACTGGCACATGGCACATTACATCCCATTAGCAGGACACTTAGGCCAAAGCAAGACCTGGGACAGACGTTTCCTCATTTTCACTGGACTCACATTTCAGAAGACACAAATGAGTTTTTTCACTCCGGTATCACTTGCCAAGCCAGTGGTAAGGCAGGTGGTACTACAAAGGTCCCCCTGATACCACTACCTGTGGTGGGGGTTCCCTTTGAGAGTTTTGGGATTAACATTGTTGGTCCCATGGATCCTCCAACTGTATCTTGCAATAGATTCATACTAGTGCTGGTGGACCATGCCACTATGTATCCAGAGGCAACTCCCCTTAGGACTACTATAGCTCCTGCTGTGGCTAGAGCTCTCCTGGGAGTATTTTCCAGAGTAAGTTTCCCTAAGGAGGTAGTATCAGACAGAGATGCAAACTTTATGTCTGATTACCTGACTGCTATGTGGAAGGATTGTGGAGTGAATTACAAATTCATCGCACCCTATCACCCAAAATGCAATGGGTTAGTTCAGTGATTTAACAAAACCCTCAAGGGCATGATAAAAGGTCTCCCTGAAAAGCTAAGGCACAGATGGGACATCCTTTTACCCTGCCTTCTCTTTGCCTACAGAGAGGTTCCTCAGAAGAGGGTTGGTTACAGACCTTTTGAATTTCTGTTTGGACATCCAGTTAGGGGTCCCTTATGTTTGGTTAAGGAGGGGTGGGAGTTACCTCTCAAACCAACTAAACAGGACATAGTGGACTATGTACTTGGTCTCCGCTCCAGGATGGCTGAGTACATTAAGAAGGCATCCAAATACCTTGAGGCTAGTCAGGAATTGCACAATGCCTGGAATGACCAACAGGGTGTTTTGACTGAATACCAGCCAGGACAGAAGGTATGGGTGTTGGAGCCTGTGGCCCCAGCAGCTCTCCAAGACAAGTGGAGTGGGCCCCATACCATACTTGAGCAAAAGGGAGAGGTTGCCTACCTGGTGGACCTTGGAGCTCCCAGGAGCCCCCACTGGGTGCTCCATGTGAACTGGCTCAAGCCAAACGTAGACAGGGCAGACATGGGCTTGCTCATGACTACTGACGAAGGTCAGGAGAAAGAGAGTGATACACTCCCTGATCTCCTCTCACAGAACCCTGATGATGGTTCAGTTGATCATGTAGCCTTGGCAGGCAGCCTCATTGAACAGCAACAGACTGATTGTAGGAAGGTCGTCAATCAGTACAGACATATGTTTTCACTGACTCCAAGTCAGACTACCTCGTGTGCCCATGAGGTGGACACAGGTGACAGTCTGTCTGTTAAAAATAAGATTTACAGGCAACCTGATCATGTCAGGCACTGTATCAGGACTGAAGGCCAGAAAATGTTGTAAGTGGGAGTGATTGAGCCCTCAGATAGCCTTTGAGCTAGTCCAGTAGTCTTAGTACCAAAACCTCACACCCAGGCTGGTAAGAGAGAGAAGAGGTTCTGTGTTGACTACAGGGGATTCAATGCAGTCACTAGGACTGATGCTCATCCAATTCCAAGAACAGATGAACTAATTGATACTTGGCCTCAGCCATGTTCTTAGGTATATTTGACCTGACAGCTGGTTACTGGCAAATCAGATTAGCTGAGGATGCAAAACCAAAAACAGCATTTTCAACCCCTAGTGGGCACTACCAATTTGTGGTGATGCCTTTTGGCTTGGAGAATGCATCTGCCACATTTCATAGGCTGGTGAATAACGTTCTCACAGGTCTGGAAGCC
The DNA here is from genome assembly GCF_964263255.1 of Lissotriton vulgaris. Classification (NCBI taxonomy): domain Eukaryota; kingdom Metazoa; phylum Chordata; class Amphibia; order Caudata; family Salamandridae; genus Lissotriton; species Lissotriton vulgaris. The sequence continues at coordinate 617,250,488 of NC_141696.1, forward strand.
TATAGTGTATCTTATCTAGATGAAATTGCTGTCTTTAGCTCCACCTAGGAGGATCACCTGGTCCACCTGAGAAATGTTTTGGAGGCCCTGCAGAAAGCAGGCATCACTATCAAGGCCACCAAGTGCTAGATAGGGCAGAGTAAGGTTGTATACCTAGGCCACCTTGTAGGTGGAGGACAGGTTCAACTATTGCAGAGCAAAATCCAAACCATCATGGATTGGGTTGTTCCAAACACCCAGACTCAGGTCAGAGCTTTCTTGGGCCCGACTGGGTACTACAGGGGTGCAACACAGGCACCCGTATCCCCCGCAGTGTGGGGGGGCCCGAGCTACAGGGGCCCCCCTCAGCACTGTACTCATGCCAGAGAGAGCCAGCCTCTTATCCCCACCCTTGGTCAATTGCAAAAACCAGCCAATGCACCAGATTGTCAGAGACATCTTTGCTCATGCCAAATTGGGAGGCAGGACATTTTATTAACAAAGAAAAATAGTCTTCAAATCACAGAGATGGGCAGTGAGGGATCTGTTAGCACCCTGTGAGCATAAAAGGTGAGGCATGGAAGCGCAGAAGGTAGATTTATATGTTTCCATTTGCAGGGCTTCAAAGGAGATCACGTAACATAATAAAAACAAAAGAGATGTGTAGGTGCAGAAAATGACATTAATAAAGTGACCTTCAAACCGGTAGAAAAATGTAAAACTTCATATCTGACCAAGCTATTTGAACATTTTGCATCTACAATGGCAGGAGTGAGTGTGAGACTTTACATGTCAGAGAAGGGCACGACTTGGCAGCATTGGCTAGCACTGAACAAAATGAGGGCTGCATCTTTTCCAGTCCGCGAAGGCATGGGTGCTTTTTACATCAGTTCCTGCGTGACGTACATTTGTTAAGAATGAAAGACTAAAACTGGAGTAGCATATTAAAATAAGTGGCGACAATTATGTTTCGAAGTTATAAAATGTATATATTTTGAAATTGTTCTGAACGACCCCTGGGTTTCTGAAATTAGCGTGGTTTGCTTCATGCCTCCTATGACTACACCTTTGAGTGCAAGTAATATTTCATAAGGGCACGGCAGCTTTTACTTGTCAGAATATATGATGATAAACTGTTGTGTGGGTTTCCATAATACATTTCCTTCGACCATGTGTCAGCTCAGCATGATGGAATGCCTAACTTAAACAGAAAGAGAAAGACATATTTACAAAGCGAGCCCTTCAAGAAGGCTGTGCCTTGCTAGCTTTGAATCCAACAATGAATTGGTATACAAGCCAGTGTTCATTGTTAGTTCACCTGAAGGCACATTTTTAGAAGTGGTTTTATAAGGTGATGCCAAAGATGTATACACTCTGTGGAAAAGTGTTCTTTAGGTCTTGCTTACAGACAGCTTTAGCTGTTTGTTGTCTAAGGGGTGGTCTACAACGCAATTAACAAAATACATTGAGTGGACTTTGGGTCAGCACCTTGCTTATAACAGGATGGCTTTCTTGTCTGTCTCACTTCCCTGACTCTTAATCTGTGGATTTTCACCCAGGTCTTTCATTTGTCCCTTCCCTGCATCATTTCATCTTTACTGTGTTTGTTACTGATTGAATGAGTTCTATCTTTCCACCGCTTACATTTTCATTTGTGTTTCAGCACTCCATGGAGGTGTCTGTCTTTCCTTGCTCTCACTCTCCCATCTGCTCCTTTTCCTCACATCCTTGCACCCTCACCTTATTTAGGGACTTCCCGTTCCCCCAACTCCTGTTACCCCACCTTGCCCCTTCCTATACAACTCATAAAAAAAAAAGAATATTGCTTTGGTGAGGGCTAAGCAGCTGCACTGTGATGGGAAGCTTGCTTTTTTTTCCTTTATGCAGCATTGTATGGATACCTTTTTTTTTATTCGCCATTTTAAATGGAAGTCAGCTGCCATGGAATAGAAAATGAAAGTTTTTAAAATGGCGAAATACGTGCCAGTGCATCACAACGCTTGTGCATGTTGTGTATGCATCGACAGCCATCATGGAATGTTCTTTGTTGCAAAAACCATTCCAAGATGGCCAGCCGGTTCTGCATGCTTCTAAGCAGAGTGTTGGATATGTACTGTGTTTCTGGGTGCTCTATAATGGGTAGCACAATGCATTGCATGGCAAAGGTATGGAACATCCGCCTCTAGCTGTAATTAGCATGCTATCAGATCTAAGAACATTTGCAAACATTATTACTTCTACCTGAGACGTTACCCAAAACCAAGTGATCTGCAATTGTTTGTTTTCTACCTAAATTCTCCAGTAGTCACTCAACTGAAATGTTTTAATTTAAGACAATGAATACAACTGAATTGAGGAAGAGGTGCTGGAAAAGTATCAGTGAGGTAACATAAGACAGAGGGCTCATGATTTACTTTTAGTTGACTTATATCAGAGAGGCTATAGATTTATAGGGCTTCAACATACACGCCACCTCACTTCCTCAACAATTCCCTAAACCACTCCCTTCCTCGCTCACTCACTCCACATCCAGGCTCCCTGCCTCGCTCACTCACTCCACATCCAGGCTCTCTGTCTCGCTCACTCACTCACTCCACATCCAGGTTTCCTGCCTCGTTCACTCACTCCACATCCAGGCTCTCTGCCTCACTCACTCTCTCACTCACTCACCCACTCACCTACTCACTCACTCACTCACTCACTCACTCACTCACTCACTCACTCACTCACTCACTCACTCACTCACCCACTCACTCACTCACTCACTCACTCACTCCACATCCAGGCTCCCTGCCTTGCTCACTCAATCCACATCCGGACTCACGGCCTCACAGGGGCTTAACAAGGGGCCCACTGTGCGGAGTCTGCTGAACAGCATGGGGCCCCCACAGCACAGCACTCAGGTCTGAGAGCTCCAGATTAAATCTGGAGCGGGGCCCCTTCACGTATCTTGCAGGGGGCCCCCCTCAACTTTTGTTATTCCACTGGGGTACTACAGGAGGTTTGTCAAAGATTATGGATCCATAGTGACCACTTTGAAGGATCTAACTTCCAAAAGAATGCCTAGGAAAGTTCAGTGGACAGTTAGCTGCCAAAAGGCATTTGATGACCTGAAGCAGACCATGTACACTGCTCCCATTCTGCAAAGTCCTGACTGTTCCAAACAATTCATTGTTCAAACTGATGCATCTGAGTTGGGGGTAGTGGCTGTGTTATCACAACTGAATGAAGAGGGTCAGGATCAGCCAGTAGCTTTTATTAGCAGAAGGCTGACCCCCAGAGAGAAACATTGGTCAGCTACTGAGAGGGAAGCCTTTGATGTGGTTTGGGCTCTGAAGAAGTTGAGTCCATACTTGTTTGGCACTCACTTCATTCTTCACACAGACCATAAACCCCTCTTAAGGCTAGAACAGATGAAGGGTGAAAACCCCAAACTTTTTAGGTGGTCCATTTCCCTAAAGGGGATGGACTATACAGTGGAACATAGACCTGGGAGTAACCATGCAGTGCAGATGGACTCTCCGGATATTTCCACTTAGAATATGAAGACTCAACTGGTCAAGGTTAATTTAATGTCCTTATGTTTGGGAGGGGGTGGTTGTGTGGAAAAGTAGAATCTTTTTGGCCTAGTCTGACTGGGATCCTGCTATCCAGGACCCCAGTCTATCTGCTTTCTCCTGTAAATTGATATGCATGTACTTTAGGTACATTCCAGATTGGATTCTGGGGTACCCTTATCAGTCCCTAGTATATGGTCCACAATGTACCCAGGGCCTAGGTACCCCAGAGGCCTTCCATGGGCTGAAGCCTGAAGCATGTATTGTGCCACCCCTGGGAGGCCTTTCAAATTGACAGGACCAGCCTGCTACAGCAGACTGTGTAAGCTGGTGCTTGCACCACTTAGGTTCACTATATCTATCTAAATCACTACACAAATACCTATCAGTCACCCCTATGGCAGGCCTTAACTAACCCTGGGCAAAGCACTATGCTACGCTCGCGTAGTTTGCGAAATTTACTCTACTTCGCACTACGCCAATTACACGTGGCACAGTGCAAACACGCTTAGCGTAGCGTAGTGCAGTGGTCATTTTTTGCTTGCTCGCGGTCCTCAACGTCAAGTTGGTGACCGCGAGCAAGCAAAATTACATCCAGGCGAGCCTTTTTCCTCGCTCGCGATCAGCAACATCAAGTTGCAGATCGCGAGCGTGGAAAATAAACCTCCTGGCGAGATTCTCAACGCGGGGAGGTCAGGTTTCTCATTGCGAGTGGTTGCATATGCTCGCGACCGCTCGCGATGAGAAACTACCAGTCCTCGCTGAGAAAGCTGCCGTTCGAGTAAAAATGCACTCGAGCAGCAGTAAAAGACAGCTCTCACTGTGCAAGATGCCGTTTTCAATGATTGCACAGTGCAGACAAGCATCCAGCACTGTGCAATTATTGCGAACAGCACACTACGCAGTTCGAGTAGTGCTACGAGTAGCTCGCGTAGTGCGAAGTGCACTTCGTCGAGCTACGCATAGCGCTACTTCGCGAACTACGCCCAGGCTTAGCCTTAACGATCCTGAAGGTAGGGTGCCCCTACATGAGCAGAGCCCCTCTGCAGCCTTTGGAGACCATTCTCCGAGGGATGTCTGTGATGCAGCAAGACATATATGTTTAAGAGCATTATAACCTCTTGGTAAATGATAACTTTAAAACAGCAGCTTAGAAACATGTTGTGTTGGGTGTCAAACACCTTGGAATCATACCTCCATGCCAGTAGGTATGATTTCACCCTTCTGAAGGGACATATGTGGGTCACCGGTATCAGTTTTCTCGACCTGTGAAGCACAAAATGGATGCTGCCAGCCACAGACACGATTCTGCTTTCCTGCTGCTGAGCCAAGCCAAGCTCGAGCAGAGGAAGGCATGACAGTAGGCATCCTGTCACAGGGAGATGTAACCACCTCCCAGACAGGATTTAGTGTATTGGGGCCGGGTGGGTGCATTCTTAGAGTGCCAGAAAGTCTGCACTGGGGGCACATTTGGTGTCCCTGTGCATAGTCCAGCTCAAACCAGTTCCAGGAGCCATTTGCTCCTGCTCTGGCGCGAAACTGGATAAAGGACATGGGTGTAGTGACCCCTCTGTCATGCACCTCCCACAGAATCTTTCCAACCCCTTTCCATGGGTATAAAGTGGGAGACCTGACTACAGGACTTTAGATTTTACCTACAAGATGCTGGATGACTGAAGAATCTCCCTTGGACGAAAGTAGTTACTCCCCTGCAAAAGCAGGCACCTAAACGCATCCGACTTGTTTGCTTCTCCCAAGCTCCTGAGGACTCTGAAGATTTCAGCAACACAGGAGGTGGGTTCCCAAGGTCCCTGAGGTCGATCTGCCCTCTCAGCGATTCTGAGACCAGTATCCCTCGTGGAGACCGTGCAACCCGAACCCGTATGCACTGCATACACTGCATACATTTGAAGTTGCATATGCTTAGTGAGGATTCCTGAGCCTGTGCTTTGGACTCTGTGTAATCCTGACCCAAGCAGTATTTGCACTGAAGATTTGCAGCCTGCACTCCACGAGTGTTCTGTGGGCTGGTGCTTTGCAGACTTGCTTGAGGTCTCCTCACAATCCCTGGTCCATTGGCCTTTGGGTCCTGGCAAGGGTCACCTTGCTAATTCTTGGGCTTACCTGGTTGCTTCACATGTGCCCTGCCTCTCCATCTCCATTGCATAGAGAGTCCCCTGGACCTTGCCGGTCCACACCGTAACCTGTTTCCTTTGGCAGTGTGGGTTGCAGTTGCAAAGGCTTGTTGGTGCTCCAGCAGGACATCCACCCCTCAGCTCTGGACATCCTTAGTGGGACACCTCACCTCCGGACTCTGGTCATCCTCAACTTCTCCTTGTCCTCGTAGCTGCAGAGTCAAGCAACCCTTCTTCATCCCTGAAGCACTCGACATCGATGGGCATTTGACTACCGAGCATTGGTCACCTGAAGTGACCCAGACTCTGTCCCCTCTGCTTTCAGGTTCTTCTCACCTCGAATCCAGGCTTGGATTCCACCATATATTCTTCGCCCTACTGGCAGCAGGACTTCTTTGCAGCTCTCCATTGAAAGCGATGAAGGTTTCCGACAATGATTGACCCCTATGTACTGACTCCTCTGGGATAGGTAACACGGGTACTTTGGTAATCACAGGTGGGTTGGCCTTAGAACCTCCTAAGTTCCAAAGCGTTTGCTTGAAGTCCTCTTCAACTTATAAATTTCCAACTGCGACTATCCCATAGAGTTGTACGGAGCACGCGTCTGTCTTTCCTCACTGCATCCATCCTCCGTGGGCTCCCTGTGTCACTCCTCTGGGTGGTTCCTTGGGGTCTCAGCGATCCTACTTGCTCTAGGCACTGTGTCTATTGAAGTCATTGTTGTTATACAATTTTTTCTGGTATATGGTTTGGTCTCCCCCTTGAGCCTGCTGTGTATTTTGCTATTTCCGAATGTTCTATTGATTTAGTATTGTGTGCTTCATGCCCTAGTCTTGTGTAGAGACTAGTAGAGAGTGTTATATTAATAAATACATATTGTTATATCAACACTGTGTGGTTCTCCTTTCAGTTAATCATTTAGGAGGTGATATTCTGGTAAAATAGGCTGCTTTAAATTCCTTCAAGATTAAGCCTGAAGGCTGCTCCCCATAGCTACCACTAGGGTAGCTTTCAATAAGGTTATCTTTGACCTCATACATCATAAGGGGCATGTGGCCTGGTACAAGGTGCCCACTTTAACTAGTGGACAGCATATGCCAACCCACCTTCTCACAGGGGGTCTCTTAGGTGCCCCCTCAACCTCAAACCGGAAGACTCAGGATGAAGGGGGGTCTGGTAGGGGCCACCAAAGTCAGTTTCTGACAGCTTTTCCGTGTCGGACTTTGTAATTGGTCGGTCCTAAACACTGTCCATTTAGCGGTTGAATCGGCTCTGACCAACTCGGATTCTCCTAATGCCCTTCGGAACCGATTCAGAATGGCAGAATCGTCCCCCTTCTGACGGCAAGAATCATAATCATTCGGTTGGAAATGTTTTCGACCGAGTCGGGCAGATAGGTTCCTTAAAACCCTAGGAGAACCCGACTGCCAGTTGGAGTTTTTCCGACTGACATTGTATTCAGGCCCTTAGTCTTTGTTCTGGGTTTTAATTGAAAATATAGTGTATTACTATATTATGAGTACATAGGAAGAAATTAGGCAGGTTAGGTAAGTATGTTAAGGTAAGGAACAGCATTTTTATTACTTCATATATTTAAACAAAACGAAGGAGAACCTGTGCTAGTACCTCAGAAATAGTGCACTTACAGAAATAAATAGTATGTAAAAAAAATTAAAAAATCACTGTAGTACACTATATTTGTGAAATCTAGTGTAGTACAGTGTAAAATATGTTTTACATTTTTGTAAGTACCTCAGCACTGTGTAGGCAGAATTGTAGTACTCCACATACCTTTTTTAAAACCCAATTAAACATGAAAATGCACTGTAGTACACTTTATGTGTGAAATATAGTGTAGTATAGTGTATTTGTGAGGGTTTTTAAAAATATTCTTTTTAAGTACCACAGTACTTTCTGAGTAGTACCACATTAATCTGTTAACTTCCAAAAATATCTAAAGTAATAAAACTACTTTTCCCTACCTTTACAGACTTACATAAAGTGCTCCAATCCTTCCTATGCACTCATAAACTATTACTACACTATATTCCGGCTTAAAACCCACAACACAGGCTAAGTGTGGTTTAATCAAATTGGCTGTCTTAAAATGTTGTAATGGATATGATTAACCAATCATATACTGCCTTGTCATTGGCATGTACCATGGTGTAGCACAAAATTACCAGGTTATATTGTGGCTCTATATGTCACTAAGTTTTTGTCCCCAATTACTGCAAATTTACTGAATAGATTTTCATAAAAAAGAAAAAAGGATAATCTTCACACCATAATCTATCTTCCTGCCAAATTTCATGAACATCCGTTCAGCCGTTTCACTGCTACATCCTTGTAAAAAGTCTGTGAAAAATGCATTGGTGGAATAACTTGTTTTGGGATTATTCTTTTTTCTTTGCACCTCCTTAACAAATCACCACAAAGCATTGCATCATTTGCAGCTGTAGAAAAAGAAATTGACTGTAAAGTTTCTTGGACATTCGTGAAACGGGGCCAAAGCTATTCCCTCTCAGAGGAATTCCTATCCCAGGGAATGCTAACTATAACAATAGAGTGGCTAATGTCACACACACATATTGTTGGGTTGTTGTGGAATGTAGAACGTGGGAGTGAGGGAGTTCCCTGCGAGGAACTGGGGAGCGGGGCTTGACGGCAGTTGCTTCCAGGCGTGAATCACGACAGCTGTGAAATAAAGAAAAACCTGTACCTGCTTGTTTTCGGTTTCTTTTCACACACACACATATATATATATATATACACACACTGAAAAAACAAAGGTTAAAGTGATGTTGTAGTTAGAAATTGTTATAATATGTTACTTTACAAAAAAAAATCTTTGAAATTCACTGAAAAGACCAAAGGTTAAAGGAATGTTATAGTTTGGTAAAAATGTATTTTAAGAAAAAAAAAAACACAGTGAATTACAGTTACTTTAGAGAATATGTTTTTGTTACTTAATATAGCCATGACTGGTGAATTTCAGTGGTTTTGTTAGTTTAAAACAGTATGGTTTCCACTGACAATTTCATGTAACTAAAGCATCCCTTTAACCCTTCTTTTTTCAGTGAATGGCTTTATAATATAAAGTTTGATTTTATTACAATATTTATACACACCCACACCCACACATGCACATACATTGTTATATTGTTACTTCAAAAAACAAATTATCTGTGCACTATATTTCATATCAGCCAATCTTATCACATGGTTCAATTACTTTATGCAGTATGCTCCACTAAGACTGTCCGTTTTGCAGCAGTAGTTTTACCCCATTAAACCTCAAGATGGTAGCAGAGGTTAAGAATTCTACTACAAAACAATTAGGCAAATACACACAGCTTTGATTAAAGTCGTGGTTACAGTAAACAGTTTGATTACTGAAAATTGTGCCATTTGCCTTTCATCAAGAAGTTATGTGAGTTCCCAGCAAGTCAGTTAGTAATTCAAGAAACATGGCCATGATTCTGAACTCAAGTCATGTTTCTGACTCAAAAGTAAGACTTTATAGACATGAATAAATATTGTTTAAGAATTTTGCGCTAAGTTGCTTTGCACAATAACTACACACCACGTTGTTAATTGAAGCGTAAAAAGGCCATTTTATTAGGACAAGGTTGCAACAGTTAACTTTATTAACAAAGACAACAATGCAAGTATCTCACTTTCTCATAATCATGCCACTCATTCTTCCCAGCCATCCTTAAACCATCTCACCTGTTTCATTCCTTCCCTTCTGCGACCTCTTCCATATCCCCCTTCCCTGCTTCACTTCCCCTCCAACATCCTCTCTTGAATTTCCACTGTTGCTCCACACCCTACCATCAGTCACCTGTGTCTCCCCGACAGGTGGATCCGCCTGTAGGTGACTCACCACCCCTCCAAAGGACTGCCAACCAAGTAACCCCCATAGGGCGGTTACCTGCCCCCCCAACCAATCCTGTGCACCTTTCGCGAACTCTCAGTATTTCCCGCAGCACCAGATAAACTCATACCACAACCTACTAATTGCATCTCGCATTTCCACCATGTAGTTTGCATGCCCCATTTGTGAAATGTGCACCCCATCATCCCTGAAATATAAAGGTTCTTCCAACTTTAGTCACACATGAGCAATCACTTTTATGCCTCTCGCCTGGCAGAAAACCCTCATTGCCCTATTCAATTTCCTGTGGGCCTTTTCAATGGCTGGGTTCTCGCTCAAATGTAGAACCAGCATGTCTGGGCAGCCTCTTTGGAGTACATTTTTCGTCAACAACTGCAATAAAGTCCCCCTTCACATACCCCCTTTTCCCTACCAGAGCACTTCATGGTGGCTGCTCCTCTATCCTAGGTTACGACCATACACCTGCTGGTCTGCGTATTTGCCTGCCCAATGCACAAAAGAATGTTTCACGATCCAGGTGACCGTCTTGGTTCCTGGGCCGCTCATTCAACCTGCAACATGAAGGAATAGATTAGCATTTAAAGAAGAAAAATCCGCCCTCCCGTGTGCTAGTATTTCCTGCTCCCGCCCTCCTTGGCTCTTCATCCTATATTTGTGCACATATCTCGCACAGCACCTGGAACTCCATCTCTATGTCTGGCGAATCTTGACCTCATGACGCATGGTAAAAAATACCTGTCAAAGCCTGTCCTGGTCTTGATAAATGATCCTGCCATTCTTGTAACACTGCAATCACTCTCATTCAACCAGACTAATCTACCCCTGCCAGCCTGATCCGTCTTAGAGTGACTCAGCCAAATCTTGAGTAGGCCATGATCCAGTTTCACCTCTTCATAGGACACCCCGTCTGTCGTACCGTTCCTAACAACTCAGAGTCCCGGAAACCCCGAAAAACATCCAAATCATACATAACCTAAATATCAACACCTCAAATATGTCATAACAACACTCTGGCAAACCCCCAATAAACATTGCAACAATTCAAAAGCTATGGCCTCCCTTGGAAATACCTCCCACCCCCTCGCTCCACCTCCAACCTTTCAACATTCTGCTCAGAATCTCCCCTTTGGAGGGTTCAAAACCTAAATATAATGTGCTGGAACAAGCAATTATATTGGACTATTTTAAACTTGATCGCATGTTGAAGATACCATGGTTTAACTACATAAATAAACAGCTGGACATAGTGGGGATGATGGACTGTTTTTGAACCCAGAGTGCATTGTAAAGATCTCAAAAGTCCAGTTGCAGAAGGACTTTTTTTCTTGTCTAAAGTTGTCAAGTGAGCGCCTGGAGATAGGGAAAAAGAGAGACTCTGAAAATTTGCTTCCGGTACACTTTCCAAGTGTTGAGCCTTATATCTCTTTCTATATCTGTCATGTCAAATTGTTTTATCTTATCAGAATCAGGTTTGGCATTGTGCACCTTCTGGTCTCCTATCCACGCAAAGCTTACTGCAATACTAAACTGGATCTTTGCCCTTGTGACTCCAAATCTACACAGAATATGCTGCATTTCCAGTTTTTTTGCCAACTTTATACTAAGCCGAGGCAGGATTTTATTGTCTCTCTTTTATAAAATTTAAATATCATGAAATTCCAGCTTGCCCTATCTCACCTCCAACTTTTAAATGATGAATATACATGTTTGATGGTCTACAGCAGAGGTCTTCAAACTGGGGGGCGGGCCCCCCTGGGGGGGCCTCAAGTGATCCCAGGGGGGGCGCCAGGCTCTGGCCAGAAGAAACATTATGCTTTGTTTTCAGTCTAGAAGAGCAGCAGTAAGCACGTTTTTAATGGGCCACCATTAACATCCTTTGTAATTTAAATCCTGGCTGGGAGAAGGTGTCAAAAGGGAAGGGACTTCACATTTTCTCCAAGACCCACACTACCATTTAGAATAACCACACTGTGGATCCTTTGCACATTAGCAAGGCCTGCCTCACCGGAATAGTATGTTTGGAAATCATGTATTTTTTTGCATTTTTAAAACAGTGACAGAACTTAGCGGCAATGTTTAAATACGTCTAGACATATTTAAATATTGCCAGTTAAATAGAATAATTGTGAAATATTTTTAGGGGGGGCCCGGCAAATTGTTTTTCTACACTGGGGGGGCACGGAATCAAAAAGTTTGAAGACCACTGGTCTACAGATATATTTCCACAGCTGTCCGTTTATGAAATGTGGTTGGGAAATTACTTTTCTGTATCTGGATTTTAAATAATAATTTTGAGATTTTATGGTTATAGGGACAGGGGGTTACCATAAAGTCCATTATACATTGTCTATATGTCATGCTGCTACTTGTCTAAACATTGACTTAATTAACACTGTTACGTTCCTGATTATGAATTTCTATTGTCATGAAGTTTATTATATATCGTCTGTATCATATTTTAATTGTTTTTAAATAATTCTGTTTTTGATGTACTCTTTTATGGCTGCGTGTCAGCCAAATAAAGATATTTGACTGACTGACTGACTGACTGAACTTGCTCTAAAAATATATCCCTTCCAATTTTCCTGCTATTGTCGTTTGCGACAAACTCTTGTCAATATATCATAAAACAAAACACAACACTCCCTGCTCAGTGTCCTGCCTCGCTATGCTCAATGCGGCTATGGAATGCCCCATGAAATCTCTAAATTCAGACTACACCAGCCTGTAGTTCCATCTTGTAGATTCTGCCAAAGACCTTTCGACCAGACCTATCACTCTCACACCCTGCAGGCCTAGATGTCCTCCGGTAGCTCTGTCTTGCATTCTTCCACTCAAGGGTCGAGTCTTCAAAATCACCGCCACTGTGAATGAGACAAAGCATCCGCACTGTCATTGCTGGCCCTTGGGACGTGTTTTTCACAAAAAACTACATCCATACTTAAACACCTCAGCATGAACATTCACAACAGCTGCAAGACACTCAAGCCCCCTGCCTTCTTCCTTTTCACCAGCTCCACCAGAGTCATGCTGTCCATGTGAAAAAGCACAGTCCTTTTCTGCAGTTCAGCAACCCCCACCGCCAATGCCACCAACAGTGGAAAGAACTCCAAAAATGAGATGCTCCTTCCTTGCCTCAACCACTGTGCCCGCCACTTCTCAGTGCTCCAACATCCATCCCAAAACAGCTCAAAACCTAACACACCTAACGCATCTGAAAAGATTTGAACCTGCCAGATTGTGTTGTCCTCCACGAAATCCAAAGACACCCCAGTGAAATCTTCACAAATTGTCTGCCAAACACTCAGATCTGCCCTGACCCCCATCAAAATCCTCACCCTGTGGTGTGGTAGCACTGCCCCAGACATGGCCATGTCAAGTCACCGACAAAACGTTCTTCCCACTCTCATCAACCAGCATGCAAAATTGAGAAAACCCAGCAGTTGTTGTCCTGCTCTCAGGTCAATCTTCTTCTCATCCACCACCCACAGCAAAAAATCCTGGATGTTCGCCACTTTGTCGCTTGGCACCACCCACTGTACCGAGTCCAGTTCAATGCCCCAAAAAAGTCAGTCTACAGCTGTGCCCATATGTTTTTTTCTGGGGCCAAAGGGACCTAGAATGCCCATGTCAATTCTTGAAAGTGATGCAGAGCCCTACCACAATCTCCCGAGGTTCCTTTCCCTATGAAATGAAAGTAATTCAGGTAATGAGACACTTCCTGGTGACCGCTGCTCCTCATGAAAACCCACTGTAGGAAAGTGCTAACATCTCAAAAAGTGCACAAGAAATCGCACATCCCATCGGCAGGACTTTGTCTACGTAGATGGCGCTCCCGAACTGCATCCCCAGTAGCGGGAAAACTGCTGGGTGTATGGGCAGCAAATTAAACGCAGATTTTACATCACACTTCCCTATTTCAGCTCCCTGCCCACACAACCTCACCAGGTGAACTGCATCCTCCACTGAGGCATACAGCACCCTCAAGTCCTCCTCCCTGATGAAATCATTAACTGACGTCACTTCAGGCCAGGATTGTAGTGAATCATCCTGTACTCCCCTGGTTCTTTTTTAGGCATCACCCCTAGAGGTGATATAGTCAAGTCCTCCACGGGCCATCCTGTGAATGGGCCAGCTATCCTCCCTTCTTCAACTTCCCTTTTCAGTTTTGCTGCCACTACCTTTGGCAATTCTCTGGCTGAGTTCAAGTTGTCCGCCCAACTTCTTTCCCAGGAACCTTGGTTTCTCACCCGGAAACCCTTGATGATACCTCACTGTATTCGTAGCGCCACCTATGTATAGGACAAATCGAGAGCCACAGGCCCATGGCCTCAATCCTAACTGGGGTAGGAGCCCTTAGGGCCAGACTGTCCTCGTCCCTTAGTGGCCCTCCTCTGTTCAGCCAGGGTGGACAGGGTAAAGCACTGCATGAACGGGTGCCGTCCACCTCATTTGGAGCACTCATGTTTAAACCTACATGGGTGCCTGGTACAGAATCCCTTATTGAGTTGCCAGCATGTCCCAGTGGTGACTTCACCCTGCTTTGGTGGGACACCTGATCCTCCTTCCCCAAAAATAGCCCCTCCCACCCCTGGCTGAGCTAGACACGCAGGAAAGGACCAGTGTGTCACCGGCTGGCCGCTGGCTATAAGTGTGGATGCCAAGGATTGTCTGGATTACATCCACTGCATCCTCAACTCCTGATCCACTTCACCCCATGGTTTATCTGGGTTGACACTGATTTTAGCTCTAAACTCCTCATCGTAACTCATCCAGGTGAAACCCCCGAAATGCATCTATGCCTTCCGTATAATATCCATATACTTCAGTAAGGCAATCGCCCTATCCAAATGCTTCTCACAATAAATGCTAGCACAGAGGTCCAGTTCTCCATGTTAATGGGTATCCTTGGTCTCCTCATCAGCTCCCACTCCTCTTTTTTTGATCCCTCCTTTGCCTGAATCTCCCATTGGAGCAATTTTAACACATCGGCGTATTCATATTTCCATATCCTATTTTTTGTTTTGTCAGACAGATGCAAGTCCAACGGCATTGCCAGTCCCATGTACAACATTTTTTTGTGGTGTTTATCGCCCCCTTTGTCATCTTTTTCTTCACTCCCGTCCACCTTGTCCGTCTGGACATTCGCGCCAACTAACAGCTTTTTCCCGCTGTGACCTGCGACCAACGCAGGATCCTCAGCTGCACCTTGTGTTCGTCACCAAGTTTCTTACTGACCTGTCACCCACACCCATTGACCGTCAGGATTTTTTCTTCACGGCCTTGGGTCCCCTTCCCATGCTGCCCACCAGTCCCCATTACCTGATAATCCTCCAGTGACATCTTTGTCCTGGCCCCAGATGCAGGCCTTCTTCTGCCCATCAGCTTTGACTTGTCCTTAGCTGCACTTGCCTCTTGTAAGACAGCAACTTTCCTGGTTGCCCTCTCCGGTTTCCTAGAGCCCCCTCATTCACGTCCTCCTTAACACACACCTCACCCTCTTCCCACTCGTCACTCTCATCCCCATAATCCAGCAGTATTTCAACGTCATTCTCTGCTGACATACACACCTCCTCATGCACTGCTCTCTTCTGTCCTTTCAAATTCCTGCAGTGCGAGAAGTTGAAAAATAACATGGTAGAAGGCAGGGTTTGGTTGGGGGTGGGTGGGTGGGTGTTCCCATGTCATTTGAGATGTCATCAGTGATGCCATGAGTGATATCACTGACCATGTTAGGAGTGATGTAATATGTGACGTCATCAGCAGTGCATTGCGGGCGCGCGAGTTATAGTTAGTTGAACTAACTATAAAGGGAGAATTTCAATGGTTTTGTACAAATGAAATATCCAGCTAACTATAACGCCCTTGAAACCTATGTTTTTTTCAGTGAATTTCTAAGGTTTTTTAAATGCTAATTCCGAACTATAACATGCCTGAAACCTATGGTTTTTTCAATGAATTTCAAAGGTTTTTTAAATGCTAATTTCTAACTATGCCTACAGAGCTAGGACATGTGAAGAAAGAAGCAAAAACGCACAGAAAGAAAAAAAAGAAATGCAGAAAAAAGCAACAGAAGTCCTCAAAGACGAAGAAAAGTACAGGAAGAAGGAAAACATGCAGAAAGAACAAACAGAAGAGCAGGAAGAAGCATTATTGCAAAATCATCCTGTATCCTCAACTTTTTCAGACGGATACTGGTGGTAACTGAGTCTGACTAACCAGTCCTAGAGCCAGTGCTGTTAAAAAACACTTAGAATACAGTGAAAACACATACATACACTAGGGAACACTATGCGTTGGGTATCGTAGCAATAAATTGCTCACTGCTGCATTGCTTTTCAGAGCTTTTGTGCCTGATTATCATAGTAGCGCTGTGCTCGCATTGCCTTTAAAAGCTGTTGTGCTTGACTTTGTGCATGATTATCATCGTAACGCTGTGCTCGCATTGCCTTTAAAAACTGTTGTGCTTGACTATTATCATAGCCCTGTGCTCGCATTGCCTTAAAAGTTGTTGTGCTTGATTATTATCATAGCGCTGTGCTCGCATTGCCTTAAAAGTTGTAGTGCTTGACTATTATCATAGCGCTGTGCTCGCATTGCCTTAAAAGTTGTTGTGCTTGACTATTATCATAGCGCTGTGCTCGCATTGCCTCAAAAGTTGTTGTGCCTGACTATCATCGTAGCGCTCTATTGCCCATTACTACCATTGCATTGCTCGCATTAATTGGCAAATTAATTAGTGACTGATTGTGCCAGTGCCACTGCCCATAGCTATACTCCTCATTGTGTCCCAATCTCGTCCTGTTTCGCTTTTGTTTTCTGCTGCCATTTTGTTGTTGTTGTGCCTCCTAGACCGTCTCTCCACCCCGCTCCCGCCTCCCAGCTGATCCTCCCTCTCACTGGTAGTTCAGGATCGTCCCATCTGCTGAAGCGCTGTGACCGTCCTGACTCATTCAGAAGCGGTCGCTCCCACACACTCCCTGGCCACTTGAGTATCGTAGCGATAAATTGCTCACTGCTGCATTGCTTTTCTTAGCTTTTGTGCCTGATTATCATAGTAGCGCTGTGCTCGCATTGCCTTTAAAAGCTGTTGTGCTTCACTTTGTGCCTGATTATCATCGTAACGCTGTGCTCGCATTGCCTTCAAAAACTGTTGTGCTTGACTATTATCATAGCGCTGTGCTCGCATTGCCTTAAAAGTTGTTGTGCTTGACTATTATCATAGCGCTGTGCTCGCATTGCCTTAAAAGTTGTAGTGCTTGACTATTATCATAGCGCTGTGCTCGCATTGCCTTAAAAGTTGTTGTGCTTGACTATTATCATAGCACTGTGCTCGCATTGCCTTAAAAGTTGTTGTGCCTGACTGTCATCGTAGCGCTCTATTGCCCATTACTACTATTGCATTGCTCGCATTATTTGGCAAATTAATTAGTGACTGATTATGCCAGTGCCACTGCCCATAGCTATACTCCTCATTGTGCCCCAATCTCGTCCTGTTTCGCTTTTGTTTTCTGCTGCCATTTTGTTGTTGTTGTGCCTCCTAGCCCGTCTCTCCACCCAGCTCCCGCCTCCCAGCTGCTCCTCCCTCCCACTGGTAGTTCAGGATCGTCCCGTCTGCTGAAGCGCTGTGAACGTCCTGACTCGTTCAGAAGCGGTCGCTCCCACACGCTCCCTGGCCACTTGAGCATCGTAGCGATAAATTGCTCACTGCTGCATTGCTTTTCATAGCTTTTGTGCAAGATTATCATAGTAGCGCTGTGCTTGCATTGCCTTTAAAAGCTGTTGTGCTTGACTTTGTGCCTGATTATCATCGTAACACTGTGCTTGCATTGCCTTTAAAAACTGTTGTGCTTGACTATTATCATAGCGATGTGCTCGCATTGCCTTAAAAGTTGTTGTGCTTGACTATTATCATAGCGCTTTGCTCGCATTGCCTAAAAAGTTATAGTGCTTGACTATTATCATTGCGCTGTGCTCGCATTGCCTTAAAAGTTGTAGTGCTTGACTATTATCATAGCGCTGTGCTCTCATTGCCTTAAAAGTTGTTGTGCTAGACTATTATCATAGCGCTGTGCTCGCATTGCCTTAAAAGTTGTTGTGCCTGACTATCATCGTAGCGCTCTATTGCCCATTACTACCATTGCATTGCTCGCATTAATTGGCAAATTAATTAGTGACTGATTGTGCCAGTGCCACTGCCCATAGCTATACTCCTCATTGTGCCCCAATCTCATTCTGTTTCGCTTTCTGCTGCCATTTCGTTGTTGTTGTGCCTCCTAGCCCGTCTCTCCACCCCGCTCCCGCCTCCCTGCTGCTCCTCCCTCCCACTGGTAGTTCAGGATCGTCGCATCTGCTGAAGCGCAGTGACCGTCCTGACTCGTTCAGAAGCGGTCCCTCCCACACGCTCCCTGGCCACTTGAGTATCGTTGCGATAAATTGCTCACTGCTGCATTGCTTTTCATAGCTTTTGTGCCTGATTATCATAGTAGCGCTGTGCTCGCATTGCCTTTAAAAGCTGTTGTGCTTGACTTTGTGCCTGATTATCATCGTAACGCTGTGCTCGCATTGCCTTTAAAAACTGTTGTGCTTGACTATTATCATAGCCCTGTGCTCGCATTGCCTTAAAAGTTGTTGTGCTTGACTATTATCATAGCGCTGTGCTCGCATTGCCTTAAAAGTTGTAGTGCTTGACTATTATCATAGCGCTGTGCTCGCATTGCCTTAAAAGTTGTTGTGCTAGACTATTATCATAGCGCTGTGCTCGCATTGCCTTAAAAGTTGTTGTGCCTGACTATCATCGTAGCGCTCTATTGCCCATTATTACCATTGCATTGCTCGCATTAATTGGCAAATTAATTAGTGACTGATTATGCCAGTGCCACTGCCCATAGCTATACTCCTCATTGTGCCCCAATCGCGTCCTGTTTCGCTTTTGTTTTCTGCTGCCATTTTGTTTTTGTTGTGCCTCCTAGCCCGTCTCTCCACCCTCCCACTGGTAGTTCAGGATCGTCCCGTCTGCTGAAGCGCTGTGACCGTCCTGACTCGTTCAGAAGCGGTCGCTCCCACACGCTCCCTGGCCACTTGAGTATCGTAGCGATAAATTGCTCACTGCTGCATTGCTTTTCATAGCTTTTGTGCCTGATTATCATAGTAGCGCTGTGCTCGCATTGCCTTTAAAAGCTGTTGTGCTTCACTTTGTGCCTGATTATCATCGTAACGCTGTGCTCGCATTGCCTTTAAAAACAGTTGTGCTTGACTATTATCATAGCGCTGTGCTCGCATTGCCTTAAAAGTTGTTGTGCTTGACTATTATCATAGCGCTGTGCTCGCATTGCCTAAAAAGTTATAGTGCTTGACTATTATCATAGCGCTGTGCTCGCATTGCCTTAAAAGTTGTAGTGCTTGACTATTATCATAGCGCTGTGCTCGCATTGCCTTAAAAGTTGTTGTGCTTGACTATTATCCTAGCGCTGTGCTCGCATTGCCTTAAAAGTTGTTGTGCCTGACTATCATCGTAGCGCTCTATTGCCCATTACTGCCATTGCATTGCTCGCATTAATTGGCAAATTAATTAGTGAGTGATTGTGCCAGTGCCACTGCCCATAGCTATACTCCTCATTGTGCCCCAATCTCGTTCTGTTTCGCTTTTGGTTTCTGCTGCCATTTTGTTGTTGTTGTGCCTCCTAGCCCGTCTCTCCACCCCGCTCCCGCCTCCCTGCTGCTCCTCCCTCCCACTGGTAGTTCAGGATCGTCCCATCTGCTGAAGCGCAGTGACCGTCCTGACTCGTTCAGAAGCGGTCGCTCCCACACGCTCAATGGCCACTTGAGTATCGTAGCGATAAATTGCTCACTGCTGCATTGCTTTTCATAGCTTTTGTGCCTGATTATCATAGTAGCGCTGTGCTCACATTGCCTTTAAAAGCTGTTGTGCTTGACTTTGTGCCTGATTATCATCGTAACGCTGTGCTCGCATTGCCTTTAAAAACTGTTGTGCTTGACTATTATCATAGCCCTGTGCTCGCATTGCCTTAAAAGTTGTTGTGCTTGACTATTATCATAGCGTTGTGCTCGCATTGCCTTAAAAGTTGTAGTGCTTGACTATTATCATAGCGCTGTGCTCGCATTGCCTTAAAAGTTGTTGTGCTTGACTATTATCATAGCGCTGTGCTCGCATTGCCTTAAAAGTTGTTGTGCCTGACTATCATCGTAGCGCTCTATTGCCCATTACTACCATTGCATTGCTCGCATTAATTTGCAAATTAATTAGTGACTGATTATGCCAGTGCCACTGCCCATAGCTATACTCCTCATTGTGCCCCAATCTCGTCCTGTTTCGCTTTTGTTTTCTACTGCCATTTTGTTTTTGTTGTGCCTCCTAGCCCGTCTCTCCACTCTCCCACTGGTAGTTCAGGATCGTCCCGTCTGCTGAAGCGCTGTGACCGTCCTGACTCGTTCAGAAGCGGTCACTCCCACACGCTCCCAGGCCACTTGAGTATCGTAGCGATAAATTGCTCACTGCTGCATTGCTTTTCATAGCTTCTGTGCATGATTATCATAGTAGCGCTGTGCTCGCATTGCCTTTAAAAGCTGTTGTGCTTGACTTTGTGCCTGATTATCATCGTAACGCTGTGCTCGCATTGCCTTTAAAAACTGTTGTGCTTGACTATTATCATAGCGCTGTGCTCGCATTGCCTTAAAAGTTGTTGTGCTTGGCTATTATCATAGCTCTGTGCTCGCATTGCCTTAAAAGTTGTAGTGCTTGACTATTATCATAGCGCTGTGCTCGCATTGCCTTAAAAGTTGTTGTGCTTGACTATTATCATAGCGCTGTGCTCGCATTGCCTTAAAAGTTGTTGTGCCTGACTATCATCGTAGCGCTCTATTGCCGATTACTACCATTGCATTGCTCGCATTAATTGGCAAATTAATTAGTGACTGATGCCACTGCCCATAGCTATACTCCTCATTGTGCCCCAATCTCGTCCTGTTTCGCTTTTGTTTTCCGCTGCCATTTTGTTGTTGTTGTGCCTCCTAGCCCGTCTCTCCACCCCGCTCCCGCCTCCCAGCTGCACCTCCCTCGCTCCGCCCCCCTTCACTATCCACTTATGACAGATGCACTTTCGCGCAGCGGGCGCGCACTATGCGTGCCGAAGGTGCGCCAAAGGTAAGCCAGTCCACGCCCATCCGCGCCTGGACCGCACCCAGCGCCAAACCCCCTGGCCCCTGCAAAATCCACTCCACCCGCATAACGTATGACGTCGCAACTCTCTCAACACTTAACCCCGGCCGACTCCCAAACTGCTGCCAAGCCGCCCCAGGACACACCCATGGACCCTTCACCTGCCACTCCTGCAAGTTCGACTACACCAGAACCCACACCAAATCCACAAACTCCAAACAGAGCTCCGACACTAACCACCTGAAGTGCATCCTGCTCAACACCTGCTCGGTCCACAGACACGCCATTGAACTTTGGAACTTACTAGACACCACATCGCCGGACGTCGCCTTTCTTACAGAAACCTGGATGAACGCCTCATCAACGCCCGACATCGCCATAGCCATCCTGGACGGCTACAAGATCATCCGAAAGGACCGCATCAACCAAACAGGAGGAGGCATCGCCATCGTCCATAAGAACACCATCCGCATCACGACCAGCTCCGACGATACCCTCGCAGCCACCGAACACCTTCACTTCCAGATCCACACCGACCCCAAGACCACACTCAGAAGCACCCTCATCTACAGGCCACCAGGACCCCGCACACAATTCAGCGAAGACATCACTGACTTCATCAGCACACACGCCCTCCCCTCCGAGGACTACATCCTACTGGGAGACCTCAACTTCCACCTGGAAAAGAACAACAACAGCAACACCACCACCCTTCTGGACAACCTCGCCAATCTCGGACTCAAACAACTTGTTGACACCCCCACCCACTATGCTGGACACACGCTCGACCCAATCTTCACCTCCAGCAAGCACATCTCCTTCAATCACACAACAGCTCTCCATTGGACTGGCCACAGCTGCGTTCACTTCAACTACAAAAAGACTACGACCCACAACCACCCACAACCAATTCTCCGCAGAAACTGGAACAAAATTACCACCGACCAGCTCTTCACATCGCTTCACCAAAACCCTCCTGCCAAATCATCGGACCCAAACCAAGCAGCCACCAACCTCACACAATGGATCACCCACAGCGCTGAACAATTAGCACCCTTGAAAAACCATCAAATCAAGCAAGGTAGCAAAAAAGCCCCGCTGGTTCAATGATGACCTTAAGAAATCCAAGAAGATCTGTCGCACCCTCGAGAAAGCCTGGCGAAAAAACCCAACCACTGACAACCTGGCCACCTTCAAGAACGCCACCCGCAAACACCACCAACTGATCCGATCCACCAAGAAATCAGCATTCAAGGATCGACTCGACAACAACGCCCACAACAGCAAAGAACTATTCAACATCGTCAAAGAGTTCACCAACCCCACCGCCGGCACCAACGACATCACTCCCTCCCAAGACCTCTGCGACTCTCTAGCCTCGTTCTTCCACAACAAAATCGCTGACATACATAACAGCTTTGGAGACCAGTCCACCCCACCCACCCCCGAACGAAAACACCCCTCCAACAACCTTTGCGCCTGGAACCCAATCACCACTGAAGACACCATCCGCCTGATGAACTCCATCCACTCAGGATCGCCAACCGACCCATGTCCCCACCACATTTTCAACAAAGCAGACTCCATTATCGCACCCCATCTCCGAGACGTCATCAACTGCTCCCTCAACTCTGCTACGTTCCCGGAAAGCTGGAAACATGCCGAACTCAGCGCCCTCCTGAAGAAACCCACAGCAGACCCCACTGAACTTAAGAACTACCGCCCCATTTCGTTCCTCCCATTCCCTGCCAAAGTCATTGAGAAAGCCGTCAACAGTCAGCTCGCCGCCTTCCTAGAATCCAACAAATCCCTCGACCCTTCACAGTCCGGCTTCCGAACCAAACACAGCACCGAGACCGCCCTCATCGCAGCAACAGACAACATTCGAACTCTACTGGACAACGGAGAAACAGCTGCCTTAATCCTACTTGACCTCTCCGCAGCCTTCGACACAGTCTGTCATAGCACCCTTATACAACGCCTCAGCAACGTCGGAATACAAGGAAAAGCATTGGACTGTATCATCTCGTTCCTCGCCGGAAGAACCCAGAGAGTCCGCCTCCCCCCTTTTAGATCAGAGGCCACCGAAGTCATCTGCGGCGTACCACAAGGATCATCACTCAGTCCCACCCTCTTCAACGTATACATGAGTCCCCTCGCATCCATCGCGCGCCAACACAACCTCAACATCATCTCCTACGCAGGCGACACCCAGCTGATCCTTTCCCTCACCAAAGACCCAAACACCGCCAAAACCAACCTACACGAAGGGATGAAAGAAGTAGCCGAGTGGATGAAGAGCAGCCGTTTAAAACTGAACTCGGACAAAACGGAAGTCCTCATCTTAGGATCATCCCCCTCCGCCTGGGATGACTCATGGTGGCCACCGGCCCTGGGAAACGCACCCATACCAATGGACCACGCACGCAACCTGGGCTTCATCCTGGACTCCTCCCTCTCGATGACAAGACAAATCAACGCCGTCTCATCATCATGCTTCAACATCCTACGTATGCTCAAAAAAATCTTCCGTTGGATCCCCACCGAAACAAGAAAGACGGTCACCCATGCACTTGTCACAAGCCGACTGGACTACGGAAACACCCTTTACGCCGGAACCACAGCCAAACTACAGAAAAAACTCCAACGCATCCAAAACGCCTCAGCCAGACTCATCCTAGACATCCCCCGCCAAGCTCACATTTCCGGTCACCTGAAAGACCTCCACTGGCTCCCCGTCAACAAGAGAATAACGTTCCGTCTCCTCACCCACGCACAAAGCCCTCTACGAACTAGGACCCGAATACCTCAACACGCGCCTGTCCTTTTACACCCCCACCCGCCAACTACGATCGTCCAATCAAGCCCTCGCCGCAATTCCACGCACCCAAAGATCCACCATGGGGGGAAGATCCTTCTCCTACTTAGCGGCCAAGACCTGGAATTCTCTCCCCACCTACCTCCGCCTTACACAGAACCACCTCTCCGTCAGAAAACAACTAAAAACTTGGATATTTGATAAGTAAAATACCCCCCTCCCTCAAGCGCCTTGAGACCCTCTGGGTGAGTAGTGTGCTATACAAATTTTAAACTTGAACTTGAACTTTTTAAGCCCCTAGTATATAATAGGGCAGGGGGATTAAAACTACTTCTTAAAACGTGCCACAGGGTGTGTTTGCACACGTCACCTGAGGCCCCGTTCCCTCCCTTCACCACACCACGAGAGGGAACAAAGACTAAACAAAGAAGGAAAGAAGAATGAAAAGATACAAATGAACAATCACACATCCTGCTCCTTTAATAAAAAACCAAAGGAAAGTGCACAGAACATTAAGCTCCCTGACACATAGTGAGATAACACCACATGACAAGACACATGGAATACTGTGAAGAGAAACACAGTAGAAACACACTCAGAGAACTCTAACACAGTGAAGAAAAACATGGGAGGAAGCTCTACCAAGAACTTAAACACTATGGGTGGACCACACCCATGTACGCACACATGTCGTCTAAGGCCCGCCCCCCCCTTCATCACTGTGCAAACGCGCCGCGTGGTGTGTTTTAAATTGGGGGATTAACTCCCCTTGAATCCTGAGGGTCCCTGGGGTGCAACTAGCCCACCAGCTACCTCCATTAAGCGCCACAGAGCTACGTTGCAGAGAGGTGTAAAAAGGGGCGTGACCTCAGAACACCTCTCTGCAACGCAGCTCCCTGGCACATACTGGAGGTTCCTGGTGGACTAGGTGGCCCCCAGGGACCCCCAGCATTCAAGGGGAATTTGTTCCCCATCTGCAAACTTGCCAGGGTGCGCGTTTGCAGAGTGCTTCAAGGAGGGGGCATGGCCTCCAGAGCGGTGCCGGTCTTTTACTTAATTTATTTTTTTAAGAAGGGGGCTGTGTGACCTCCCTTCTTTTTCTAACGTATTGGCCCTGGGGACCCCATCCCCCAAGGCCTGCACCCTAATTTTTTTTTTTAAATAAAAAAATTTGGAAGGGGGTCATGTGGCCCTCCTCTCGAGGCCTTATTCGGCCCCAGGGACCCCACCCCCTGTGGCATGCCCTTTTTATTTTTTTTAATTCTTTTGGAGGGGGACTGCGTTGCCCCCCTCCTCAGGCCACTTATGGCTGCGTGGCCCGCCCCCCGGGACACTTGTAGCGCCGGGGACTCCATCCCCCGGGGCTGGCCCTCTCCGTTGGTGACCGTGGGGGTTCCCCAATCCCCCCATGGTCGTGCCAGCTCCCCATGTTCCTCGGGAGCCAGCATTGCTTTTCCACATGGAGAGCTGTTAAGATGCAGCTCCCCGTGTGGAAAAGCAATCATCTTTGGTTTTTGGAAGAGAGAGCAGGTTTCCTGCTCCCTCTTCCAAAAACCAAAGCAGTTTGCTATGGCAGGGCGGGAGCGGCTCCCGCCCTGCCATAGCAAACTACAGTGTCCCGGGGGTGGGCACCCTGGGACACTGCAGGAGCCGGCCCCAGGGGGTGGCAGTCCCCGGGGCTGCGCGGGGCCTTTGAGCCCCCCCACACATTGAATACAAGCCACAGGCGGTGGTGGTTCCTTGGTCTGGGGGGGCTCTGAGCCCCCCACACATTGAATACAAATTCCCCGGGGGGTGGTGGTGGTCCCTGGGTCACGAGGGGGCTCTGATCACCTCGCACTTATGTTACATAAGCCCCGGGGTGGCGGTCCCCAGGGCTGGGGGGCTCCTTTGAACCCCATCCCAAGACTACTATTGCCCCCGGGATTTGTCCCACCGGGGGCTGAATATTAAAGATGCACAGGAGCCCGTGCTTTGTTTTTTTCTTCTCAGCTGGATCTGCGCATTCTGCGTGGATTTTGCTGATTTAAAAAAAATATATATTTTCTTTGCCCTGGGGGACCTTGTGGGACCCCCTAAGTAGGCCTAGGGGGACTGGGTGTTTCTACCTTGCCCCCTTTTTGCATTTTGCACACTTGTTTGACTGATTTCTTGTGTCTCAGTTCTACCGAGGCAAAAGTTGGCTGCCAACACTACCTGGTATGGAGTGTCGACTGCCAATTAGCATAAAGCTCGTGATCCGGAGGGTGCGCGGTTCCTGCCCGGCCATAGATATATGTTTTTACTTTTGATTTTCTCAGCAACCACTGAATGGATTTACACCATTTACCAAAAACTTTCTTTCTAAACCAAGAACTACCTTTTTGCCAAATTTAGTGTAATTCCGATCAGCAGTTCGGGTTGTAGCAGTGTCTGAAGAAAGGGAAATTGCATGGGGAAAACACGTTTTGGGACCCCCCAATTGTTTCTCAGCCCCCACTTTATGAATCACCCCGGAACTTTCAAGATAGGAGCGGACCGGAGCGGGCCATAAGTTGTAAACATTTCGCGAAGATTCACCAACTAAAGTTATTGGGAATAGAATGTTGGCGACCACCAGTATGTAATATATACAGGTATATATATATTCACTGAAAAAACCATAGGTTTCACACCAGTTATAGTTAGGTGGAAATTTTACTCGCATAAAACCATTGAAATTCCCACGTTATAGTTAGTTGGACTCACTATAACTTGCGCGTGCAATGCACTGCTGATGACGTCACATATTACATCACACATGACATGGTTAGTGACATCACTCATGACATCACTGATGACATCTCAAATGACATCACTGATGACAACATCCTTGTGACAAAGTGGCAGACCTCCTATCAGCATAAAATAACCTTTGACACACACATTAAAAAATAGAAACTAACATTTTCTTAAAAAAGGAGAAACCAATACCAATTACAACAACTTATTAGGTAATTCCAACATCTACATACACATCCACTCATTCACCAACAGTTCTATATAGTCACGCATGCATGTACTTACTCATCATATGTACTCATACACCTATACATCCTGTTACACACTAATACTCATCCATATAGTTACTCACACACAAATTCACACATGCAAATAAACTATCAAAAAACCATTTACTTGATTATACTGCTATATACACACCACTACACATACTTCTACAGAAACGGAAACATATTTACTCTCTTAAACAATCAATTATAAAAACACATTCTCACTAACCCACCCATACACACAATCATCCACCCATACAGTCTTGCACACATGCCGTCTTCAAAATACATACAAATAGTGAGTCACTCATTCATGCATCTGTGCTCTAAGTAATATCCCCCACCGAACCATACAGACACGGATACTGATACTCAAAAAAACAACTAATAACCCATATACACACTCATGTAGCTACTCACCAACCCATGCAGCCACTTATACACAAAGTGAGACACAGATACAGATATTTAAATATTTAAACATTACTCGCTAATATATGTATTCACTAAGATACATTTAATAAGTCAGTTAACCAATCAATTTTACACAAAAAAATCCATTTAGACATTTATTTACCCATTTATTCTTCCATCAACATTTAGATATACATATATAAAAAATATTTATTTTTCAGAAAGATACACATTCACTGGATGATGTCATCAGTGATGTCATTTGAGATATCATCAGTGATGTCATGAGTGATGTCACTGACCATGTCATGAGTGATGTAATATGTGACGTCATCAGCAGTGCATTGCACGCGCAAGTTATAGTGAGTCCAACTAACTATAACGTGGGAATTTCAATGGTTTTATGCGAGTAAAATTTCCACCTAACTATAACTGGTGTGAAACCTATGGTTTTTTCAGTGAATTTAATAGGTTTTTTAAATGCTAATTCCTAACTATAACTGGTGTGAAACCTATGTTTTTTTCAGTGAATATATATATATATATATATATATATATTACCTACTGGCGGTCGCCAGTAGGTATATATAGTTAGGATTTTTTCTCATGGGTCTCGGGAGGGGGGTGGTGGCGACAATGGCACACCGCCCGCAACGCCAAACACCCGCTAGGCACCTAACGCTCTCCTCGAACCGGACCCCGTGGTGAAGTGTGGATCTTTTAATACACAAACCACAGGTTCATCAAAATTGTTCGAACCCCTTTTTTCTGGGTTTTTTTTGCACTTTTTTGACACATAATTCTGATTTTTAACTGTCACGTCCTCTGGCTAGGGTGGGCCTTAGCGCGCCTACACCACCGAGGTACACAATTACATGGTCCTGACGAATGCCCAGTAATATCCATACACTTAAAGGGCAGAAACATGTTGACCCCGTTGTAATTTAATAGGGGAAATCACCCAACACATTAGTTGGTATATTTCCCTGCACATACCTTTTAACCAATACCCAGCTAACCACGGAATAAAGTTTTTTGTTTGGTAAAGCTGTTGGTATTTTTTAGACTCACTTTTTCATACACTTTGTCACAAAAAATCCCGCTCCGCAGTAACCTGGCGTTGCAGCACACCAGGGAGGCATTCGGCTTCTCCTGGTGGGCCCGATGATGAAGCATGTCACAACCCAGGGTGGTGAGTGAGGGCTCCCAAGAAATCCCTGAGAAATTCTTATTCAGGTTGATTTGATCTTCTTTTCTTCTCTGTGCTGGACACTACTATCCCTGTGTGGGCACTCTTCTGTTGATTGTAACTATTACCTGGGGGACCGAGAGTGCCTCTTCCCTCTCTCTCTAGTTGTTGTTATTATGGCTTTAAAAGGGCCCCGCGGGGCAAAAAAAATAAAATAGTTTTTATTTGCGTGGGGAGCGCCCGGTACGCTTTTGTGCAATGGGCGGTGGTAATCTAAATGATGAGGAGGGGGGGGGGCATCGTTCAAAGCACATCAGCGTGCATAAACACGAAAATGTTTTTATCTACCACGTATTTGACTTATCTCTCTGAGATGCATTCCCTTGTGTTTCGGCAATGGTAGTCTGTTCATTACATAGATCGCCCGAGGGCGGTAGTACAGACCGCGCGTAGGAAAGGGTCAAAAGCCAGGGGTATAGGAGTATGTAACAAGCGAGCCATTTAATTGAAAAAACTAAACGTGAAAAACGGTTGCAGGATCAGTGATGGTTGATTTTATAATTGAAAGTATAACAGGATCAGTTACAATAAAATCGTCCATACGCACACCATGGGCGAGTATCATGGGTAACATTATTTCGAAGCTTTATTAATACAATAATCAATAATGAAAAATCGACATCAATAGGGTTGTCTGTATTCACAGTCAGTACCCTTCCCCGCCCGCCATGTGCATAAAGACCGCATACATCCCCCATAACGTCAAGGCTAAGTAACTAGAACGTCATAAGGAGTTGCAAGTCGCTCCCATACTGGCGCCATTTTGGTCGAGGCCAGGCAGGTTCAGAGTATAGTTCAATGTCTCCAATAAGTAGCGGCAGGACCAGAATCCCTTTCGGCAGTTCTGGCTTCGTCACTACGAGCACTAGAAAACAAGACATTCTGGGCAATACCACACTTGACGCAGCTCTTTATTCCTCAAGATGGTGTCTTTTAAAAGCAAGGGGTATAGGAGTATGTAACAAGCGAGCCATTTAATTGAAAAAACTAAACGTGACAAACGGTTGTAGGATCAGTGAAGGTTGATTTTTTAATTGAAAGTATAACAGGATCAGTTACAATAAAATCGTCCATACGCACACCATGGGCGAGTATCATGGGTTACATTACTTTGAAGCTTTATTAATACAATACTCAATAATGAAAAATCGACATCAATAGGGTTGTCCGTATTCCCAGTCAGTACCCTTCCCCGCCTGCCATGTGCACAAAGACCGCATACATCCCCCTTAACGTCAAGGCTAAGTAACTAGAACGTCATAAGGAGATGCAAGTTGCTCCCATACTGGCGCCATTTTGGTCGAGGTCAGGCAGGTCCAGAGTATAGTTTAATGTCTCCAATAAGTAGCGGCAGGACCAGAATCCCTTTCGGCAGTTCTGGCTTCGTTATTACGAGCACTAGAAAACAAAACATTCTGGGCAATACCACCCTTGACGCAGCCCTTTATTCTACAAGATGGTGTCTTTCAAAAGCCAGGGGTATAGGAGTATGTAACAAGCAAGTCATTTAATTGAAAAAACTAAACGTGACAAACGGTTGCAGGATCAGTGAATGTTGTTTTTTTAATTGAAAGTATAACAGGATCAGTTACAATAAAATCGTCCATACGCACACCATGGGCGAGTATCATGGGTAACATTACTTCGAAGCTTTATTAATACAATAATTAATAATGAAAAATCGACATCAATAGGGTTGTCCATATTCCCAGTCAGTACCCTTCCCCGCCCGCCATGTGCACAAAGACCGCATACATCCCCCATAACGTCAAGGCCAAGTAACTAGAACGTCATAAGGAGTTGCAAGTCGCTCCCATACTGGCGCCATTTTGGTCGAGGCCAGGCAGGTCCAGAGTATAGTTCAATGTCTCCAATAAGTAGCGGCAGGACCAGAATCCCTTTCGGCAGTTCTGGCTTCGTCATTACGAGCACTAGAAAACAAGACATTCTGGGCAATACCACCCTTGACGCAGCCTTTTATGCTACAAGATGGTGTCTTCCATTCAGAAAATATTGTTGGCAGCATTTTGAAAGGAAAGATAAACGGCCGTTCTCCTAGTGAGTCTCACATTGTTACATTTATGAAGAATGTTGAAGAGTAGTATGTTGAAAATCTGAAGCCATCGTTCTACAAACTCTCAACCAGCCTTGGATGGAAAAATCCTGAAGAATGTACAAACTGAAAACCAGTTTTTGTTTGCATAGCATCAGCAGCAACACTTGAGCCAGCTTTGTGTGAAGCCGCCATCTTGATCCAATCAATACCGTCCCCTTGCACACATTCAGGGACCATGAAGACGTGTCTTCAGGTCAAACGGATTGTGGGACAAGGTCCAGAATGGAAGAGTCACCAAAAGGCAAAAAGTTCTGCCGGACCCCAGGAGCCGGCCGCCTATGTCGGGGGCGATCTTAGGCCACACCAGGGCAACAAGACTTGGGGAGGGGGCAGGAGCCAAGCGCCCCTTCCCAGACCGCGCCACCACACCGCCTCTCGGGGGCCTCCGTCAAGCGGTTCAGGGAGGCACCGCATCACATTGCTTTCCAATGCAGTCAGGTCCTCAAACAGCCCCCACTTACTTTGAGAATAGTGAAGCTGCAGCAGGTGCAAATGAGCTTCAGACAGTGTTACAAGCACTGCTCGGAACCCTCAACTATGGCACCCAACATCCAGGACTTATGCCATTTGTGCAAGGCAGTGACATTGAAGCATCTCAGGGACCAAGCAACATACCATATCCAGAGTCCTTCCTACAGCCTCTGCCTTCCTTCTTACCTGTCCCCCTCGGTGTTAACATCTCGACTGAGGGAGATTGGGATTCACAGGTCAGCCCTGGGACTCCTTTCCTTTATTCTCGATCATAGAGAGCAAAGGGTCATGCTGGGATCGTTTCTATCTCCATCCCTGTCTGTGCAATGTGGGGTCCCTCAAGGGTCAGCGCTTAGTCCTACCCTTTTTAATATCTATGTGACCCCCCTTGCCAGACTTATTAGATCTTTTGGGATGGAGGTAGTTTCCTATGCGGACGACACCCAGATCCTAGTCTCTCTCTCCCAGTCAGTTATGTCGACTGCCGCCAATTTTAGATCTTGTATGGAGGCAGTCGGCCAGTGGATGATTCACAATTCACTAAAACTGAATGGGGAGAAGACGGAGGTGATGGTATTCGGAGGAAAGGAAAAGATCTGGTCTGCTGAGTGGTGGCCGAACTCGCTGGGCGTATGTCCCGATCCTACCTCCTCAGCAAAAAATCTGGGGGTTATGATCGACCCCACCCTTAGTATGTGCCAACAGGTCAACAGGACTGTATCGACCTTTTGGGGGATTATCCACATTCTAAGGAAAATCAGGCACTATTTGTCACTCCAGGCAAGAAAGCAACTTGCCGTCGCACTTCTGGGCTCCCGGCTGGACTATTGCAATGCGCTGTATGCAGGACTGAATAAGAGTCAGCTACAGCGCTTGCAGGTGGTCCAGAATGCGGCAGCGAGATTTGTTCTTGACCTACCTAAACGTGCCTCTGCCACCGAAGCCCGGAAGCAGCTCCACTGGCTCCCCGTTGGGGACCGTATCCTTTTTAAATCCATGTGTATGGTGTACAAAGCCTTAGCTAAAACTAGCCCTACAGGCATTGGATCGATCCTGTCTCAGTATAACCCTGGCAGGAATCTCCGTTCCACTCATAAACTTCTTCTTTCTGTGCCTCGTGTTAGGAAAACAAGATGGGGAGGCAAGGCCTTTTCTAACCTGGCCCCTAAATGGTGGAATGCTCTCCCTTTGGAAGTAAGGTCCCGCCCCACTCTACAAGCTTTTAGATCTGCTTTAAAGACCCACCTTTTTACACCTGCATACCTTTAGTGGTGCTCTGCAAACTTTTTGATCTGTTTTGATAGGCGCCTTGACACCTTCGGGTTTAGTTGGCGCGATACAAATTGCCTAATAAATAATAAATAAATAAATACCTAGTTATGGTTCTTTCACTCCCACTCCAGTCTTTTAGTCTGTGGATGGAAAACCATGAACCTACACTCACCTATGAAAATCTTACTATTGATGCTTGACTGAGGCCAAGGAGATCAGAGTGCATGTCTGTGTAAGGTGATGTACCTCTGGGGAGACAAGGTCCAGAATGGAAGAGTCGCTGTATCGCAAGAGTGGGTGAAATTTAGCCGAATGGCGGGTGAGACGCTGTAATAGCAAGAGCAGGCGCAACTCAGCTGGCCGAGAGAGACTTGGGGAGGGGGCAGGAGCCAAGCGCCCCCTCCCAGTCCGCGCCACCACACCGCCCCTCGGGGGCCTCCGTCAAGCGGTTCAGGGAGGCACCGCAGGCAGCTGTTCTTCAGATCAGTGGCTCTCACCGGCAAGGCTCCCCTCCTTTAGCAGCGATCGTTGGCGCTGTGGTTGCGGCCGGAGGCCCCGCCTAGTCAACGCCCCGGCCTCTCCATGTCGTAGGCCGCAAGAGTGGGTGCAACTCTGCTGGCCGAGCGAGAAATACCGTCCCCCTGCACACATTCAGGGACCAGGCCGCATTGCGAGGGCACCGCAGGACGTGTCTTCAGGTCAAACGGATTGTGGGACAAGGTCCAGAATGGAAGAGTCGCTGTATCGCAAGAGTGGGTGAAATTTAGCCGGATGGCGGGTGAGACGCTGTAATAGCAAGAGCAGGTGCAACTCAGCTGGCCGAGAGAGACTTGGGGAGGGGGTAGGAGCTAAGCGCCCCCTCCCAGTCCGCGCCACCACACCGCCCCTGGGGGGCCTCCGTCAAGCGGTTCAGGGAGGCACCGCATCACATTGCTTTCCAATGCAGTCAGGTCCTCAAACAGCCCCCACTTACTTTGAGAATTGTGAAGCTGCAGCAGGTGCAAATGAGCTTCAGACAGTGTTACAAGCACTGCTCGGAACCCTCAACTATGGCACCCAACATCCAGGACTTATGCCATTTGTGCAAGGCAGTGACATTGAAGCATCTCAGGGACCAAGCAACATACCATATCCAGAGTCCTTCCTATAGCCTCTGCCTTCCTTCTTACCTAGTTATGGTTCTTTCACTCCCACTCAAGTCAAGTCAAGTCAGAGAATTTATATAGCGCACTACACACCCAGAGGGTCTCAAGGCGCTTGAGGAGGGGTGGGGAATTACTTGTCAAATATCCACGTTTTAAGTTGCTTTCTGAATGCTAGGTGGTTCTGGGTAAGGCGAAGGTAAGTGGGAAGTGAGTTCCAGGTTTTAGCTGCCAGGTAGGAGAAGGATCTACCTCCCATGGTGGTTTTGTTGATGCGAGGTACAGTGGCAAGGGCTTGGTTGGATGATCGTAGTTGGCGGGAGGGGGTGTAGAAGGACAGTCGTGTGTTGAGGCATTCTGGTCCGATTTCGTAGAGTGCTTTGTGTGCGTGGGTTAGGAGCCGGAAAGTGATCCTCTTATTGACGGGAAGCCAGTGGAGGTTTTTCAGGTGACTAGAGATATGTTCTTTACGCGGGATGTCTAATATGAGCCTGGCTGAGGCGTTTTGGATTCGTTGGAGTTTTTTCTGGAGTTTGGCGGTAGTGCCGGCGTAGAGGGTGTTTCCATAGTCCAGTCGGCTCGTGACCAGAGCGTGGGTGACCGTTTTCCTAGTTTCGGTGGGAATCCAACGAAATGTTTTTTTGAGCATGCGAAGAATGTTGAAGCAGGATGAGGAGACGGCGTTGACTTGTCTGTTCATTGAAAGTGAGGAATCCAGGATGACGCCCAGGTTTCGTGCGTGGTCTGTCGGGATGGGTGCTTTTCCAAGGGCTTCTGGCCACCAAGAGTCGTCCCATGCGGAGGGGGAGGTACCTAAAATGAGGACTTCTGTTTTATCTGAGTTCAGTTTCAGACGGCTGTGTTTCATCCATTCGGCTACTTCTTTCATTCCTTCGTGTAGGTTAGTTTTGGCGGTGCTAGGGTCATTGGTGAGTGATAGTATCAGTTGAGTGTCATCCGCGTAGGAGATGATGTTGAGGTTGTGTTGGCGGGCGATGGCCGCGAGGGGGCTCATGTATACGTTGAAAAGGGTGGGGCTGAGTGAAGATCCTTGTGGTACGCCGCAGATGACTTCAGTGGCCACTGACTTGAATGGTGGAAGGCGGACTCTCTGGGTTCTTCCGGTGAGGAACGAGGTGATCCATTCTAGTGCTTTTCCTTGGATTCCGATGTTTCTGAGGCGCTGTAGAAGGGTGCTATGGCAGACTGTGTCGAAGGCTGCGGAGAGGTCGAGGAGGATGAGGGCGACTGTGTCTCCATTGTCCAGTAGAGTTCGAATGTCATCTGTTGCTGCGATGAGGGCGGTCTCAGTGCTGTGTTTTGCTCGGAAGCCGGACTGTGAGGAGTCGAGGGATTTGTTGGCTTCGAGGAAGACGGCGAGCTGGTTGTTGACAGCTTTCTCGATGACTTTGGCCGGGAATGGAAGGAGCGAGATGGGGCGGTAATTTTTGAGTTCGGTGACGTCCGCTGTGGGTTTTTTCAGAAGGGCGCTGAGTTCAGCGTGTTTCCAGCTTTCCGGGAATGTGGCGGAGTTGAAGGAGCAGTTGATGACGTCTCGGAGGTGTGGTGCTATAATGGAGTCTGCTTTGTTGAAGATGTGGTGAGGGCATGGGTCTGTGGGGGATCCTGAGTGGATGGAGTTCATCAGGCGGATGGTGTCCTCAGTGGAGATTGGGTTCCAGTCATTAAGGATGTTGGAGGGGGGTGAAGGTCCAGCAGATGGTTGGGTGGGTTGGTCTCCGGGTTGGTTGTCGAAGCTGTTGTGGATGTCTGCAATTTTGTTGTGGAAGAATGAAGCTAGGGAGTCGCAGAGGGCTTGAGAGGGGGTGATGTCGTTGGAGTTGGCCGAGGGATTGGTAAATTCCTTGACGATGTTGAAAAGTTCCTTGCTGTTGTGGGCGTTGTTATCTAGTCGGTCCTTGAAAGCGGCTTTCTTGGCATTCCGGATCAGTTGGTGGTGTATACGGGTGGCGTTTTTGAAGGCGTCCTTGGTGCTGGTGGTTGGGTCTTTTTTCCAGGCCTTCTCGAGGGAGCGACAGAGTTTCTTGGATTTCTTAAGATCATCGTTGAACCAGGAGGCCTTCTTGCTGCCTAGTTTGATTTGTCGTTTTTTCAGTGGTGCTAGGATGTCGGCGCTGTTGGATAACCATTGGGTGAGGTTGGTGGCTGCTTGGTCGGGGTTTGAGGAGTGGGCGGGGGGGTTTTGAAGAAGAGATGAGGAGATTTTTAGTCTGTGGATGGAAAACCATGAACCTACACTCACCTATGAAAATCTTACTATTGATGCTTGACTGAGGCCAAGGAGATCAGAGTGCATGTCTGTGTAAGGTGATGTACCTCTGGGGAGACAAGGTCCAGAATGGAAGAGTCGCTGTATCGCAAGAGTGGGTGAAATTTAGCCGGATGGCGGGTGAGACGCTGTAATAGCAAGAGCAGGCGCAACTCAGCTAGCCGAGAGAGACTTGGGGAGGGGGCAGGAGCCAAGCGCCCCCTCCCAGTCCGCGCCACCACACCGCCCCTCGGGGGCCTCCGTCAAGCGGTTCAGGGAGGCACCGCAGGCAGCTGTTCTTCAGATCAGTGGCTCTCACCGGCAAGGCTTCCCTCCTTTAGCAGCGATCGTTGGCGCTGTGGTTGCGGACGGAGGCCCCGCCTAGTCAACGCCCCGGCCTCTCCATGTCGTAGGCCGCAAGAGTGGGTGCAACTCTGCTGGCCGAGCGAGAAATACCGTCCCCCTGCACACATTCAGGGACCAGGCCGCATTGCGAGGGCACCGCAGGACGTGTCTTCAGGTCAAACGGATTGTGGGACAAGGTCCAGAATGGAAGAGTCGCTGTATCGCAAGAGTGGGTGAAATTTAGCCGGATGGCAGGTGAGACGCTGTAATAGCAAGAGCAGGCGCAACTCAGCTGGCCGAGAGAGACTTGGGGAGGGGGTAGGAGCTAAGCGCCCCCTCCCAGTCCGCGCCACCACACCGCCCCTGGGGGGCCTCCGTCAAGCGGTTCAGGGAGGAACCGCAGGCAGCCGTTCTTCAGATCAGTGGCTCTCACCGGCAAGGCTCCCCTCCGTCAGCAGCAATTGTTGGCGCTGTGGTTGCGGCCGGAGGCCCCGCCTAGTCAAAGCCCTGGCCTCTCCATGTCGTAGGCCGCAAGAGTAATCGCAACTCAGCTGGCGGAGAGAGACTTGGGGAGGAGGCAGGAGCTAAGAGCCCCCTCCCAGTCCGCGCCACCACACCGCCCCTGGGGGGCCTCTGTCAAGCGGTTCAGGGAGGCACCGCAGGCAGCCGTTCTTCAGATCAGTGGCTCTTACCGGCAAGGCTCCCCTCCGTCAGCAGCAATCGTTGGCGCTGTGGTTGCGGCCGGAGGCCCCGCCTAGTCAACGCCCGGGCCTCTCCATGTCGTAGGCCGCAAGAGTAATCGCAACTCAGCTGGCCGAGAGAGACTTGGGGAGGGGGTAGGAGCTAAGCGCCCCCTCCCAGTCCGCGCCACCACACCGCCCCTGGGGGGCCTCCGTCAAGCGGTTCAGGGAGGAACCGCAGGCAGCCGTTCTTCAGATCAGTGGCTCTCACCGGCAAGGCTCCCCTCCGTCAGCAGCAATCGTTGGCGCTGTGGTTGCGGCCGGAGGCCCCGCCTAGTCAAAGCCCTGGCCTCTCCATGTCGTAGGCCGCAAGAGTAATCGCAACTCAGCTGGCGGAGAGAGACTTGGGGAGGAGGCAGGAGCTAAGCGCCCCCTCCCAGTCCGCGCCACCACACCGCCCCTGGGGGGCCTCTGTCAAGCGGTTCAGGGAGGCACCGCAGGCAGCCGTTCTTCAGATCAGTGGCTCTTACCGGCAAGGCTCCCCTCCGTCAGCAGCAATCGTTGGCGCTGTGGTTGCGGCCGGAGGCCCCGCCTAGTCAACGCCCGGGCCTCTCCATGTCGTAGGCCGCAAGAGTAATCGCAACTCAGCTGGCCGAGCGAGACTTGGGGAGGGGGCAGGAGTCAAGCGCCCCCTCCCAGTCCGCGGCACTACACCGCCCCTCGGGGGCCTCCGTCAAGCGGCTCAGTGAGGCACCACAGGCAGCGGTTCTTCAGATCACAACAGAGTCTCATGCTCGATCGATTGAGCTGGCCGAATCAGGCAACAAGAAGGTGTGGGGGGGGCACCTCTTGCTCAACCACCACATGAGGAGGTGGTACTCTCTTCCTAGGAGGTGGTGGTGGTGGTGGGGATGCACCAGCTGAAGCTACAACACTTGCTATTGCTAAGTGATGAAAAAAGGTCTTCCTCTCACAAAGATGAAAGTCAGAGTGAGGAAACAAGGAGGGGTTTTCATCATTTGGGACAAAAATAGTTCTCAACCAATGAAAAGTGTTATTTTTAGGTCACATGACCTAGCCTTACATCATTAGGAACCCAAAAGTGAAATGAACCAATGAAAAGTTTTATTAACAAGTCACATGACCTATTATGCTTACGTTACGCGCTCCGGATCGCTTCCGGGTAGCTGCTTTTCGCGCCTCGCGCACCGGAGCACTTCCGGGTGCGCTAACGCGGCGCGTCATATGACAGAAGGGACAGGCAACAAGAACCATCAGTCAAAGAGGGGAGGGCAAGTTCTTCTCTACCGGGTCACGTTGGGGCTCCACCGGAACTGATCGAATTGGTAGTCTACAGTGTTTCTGGATGTTTCAGACTGAAGCTGGCGTCAGCATGAGAGCATTCTGTGGCTACGTCGTGGCCATTCCGCGAGCAATCATGGCAGTCGCTCCCCACCGGAAGTCTGCGGGAGTCGGGGGCCCCGGTGACTCTTGTAGAATCTTCAAGGCTGAGGGGACGCTTTTGGGAATGGGGCCCATGCCCTAGCAGTCAAGCGTCCGAGTTCCAGGGTTGCCCAGAGCCATCCTTGCAGGCCAGGCCCAAGTCTGTGGAGCCGACCGCCATTTCCTGAGCTCCGTGGCAGCCGCCTCTCGCTGTACTGCAAGAGTGGGTGCAATTCATCCGGATGGCGGGTGAGACGCTGTAATAACAAGAGCAGGCGCAATTCAGCTGGCCGAGCGAGGCCCTGTGCCGCAGGAGCGGGCGCAACTCAGGTGGCTGAGTGAAGCGCTGGGGTGTAGCTGAGAAACCTCCACCTGGGGAGGTGGGGGAGGCTCGTTTGCGCCGCCTCTCCCTTCCAGTGCACCCCACGCCGTCTCCTGGTGCAGGTATATGTGATGGTTGGACCAGGGCACCGCAGGACGTGTCTTCAGGTCAAACGGATTGTGGGACAAGGTCCAGAATGGAAGAGTCACCAAAAGGCAACAAGTTCCGCCTGACCCCGGGAGCCGACCGCCTATGTCGGGGGCGATCTAAGGCCACACCAGGGCAACAAGACTTGGGGAGGGGGCAGGAGTCAAGCGCCCCCTCCGAGTCCGCGCCACCACACCGCCCCTCGGGGGCCTCCGTCAAGCGGCTCAGGGAGGCACCGCAGGCAGCGGTTCTTCAGATCAGTGGCTGTCAGCAGCGATCGTTGGTGCTGTGGTTGTGGCCGGAGGCCCCGCCTAGTCAACGCCCCGGCCTCTCCATCTCGTAGGCCGTAGAGTAGTCGGGGAGGAATCCCGGGAACGGCGGCATGCATTTGGATCGATGTCGCAGCAGGCTGCCATGTAAATAGTTATTTAATAAAACGTTTTACCCTGTTGCTTTGCTGGTGTGTTGTATATATTTATAATATTTGCATAGGGTTTGTCGTTGTTTTGGGCGGGGTGGGCGGCGGAGCCGAGCTGGCTTGCAGCCATCATGGCGTCGAGCTCAGTTCCTCTCACTAGTTTCATATTTCTCATGAGGGGTTGTTCCTAATGTTTCTATTTTAGCGAGGTCAAAAAGAGATCCCATTAGTGGTCTACTGATTTTGCTTGATTCCTTTTGTTGTTTCTAACGATTTTTCACTATCTGCAAAGACTAAACAGAGTATTGCGACTCTGTGCTTGTTTGTAAATAGAGAATGAACCAAAGAGAACCAATTCTAAAACAGTAAATGCTTGGATAACAATCAATCAAATGGAGAGGGAAGCAGGCACGACGGATTACAACGGGGCAAAGGCCTGCGTTACCTACCCTTCACTATCTGCAAAGAGAGAATACTCCTAAAAGAAAAGAGGGGGGGAGGGGGGGGCAGCGTTCAAAGCTGGGGTAAAATGGGGTAATACTCCTTCAATTGTTCTTTTCTAATCCTTGACCAGGGAATCAGGAGTATTCCCCGTCCAGTAACTGCGGACGCAACTCCTTGGGGTAATACTCCTTCAATTGTTCTTTTCTAATCCTTGACCAGGGAATCAGGAGTATTCCCCGTCCAGTAACTGCGGACGCAACTCCTTACTCTCCACGTGTTCTTAAGAAGCGTTCAAAGCACATCAGCATGCATAGACACGAAAATGTTTTTACCTACCACGTACTTGACATTTTAAAGCTTTTGATATTTGCTATTAAAAAACCATTGAAATTCACTGAAAAAAACCATAGGTTATAGACCATATATAGTTAGGAATTAGCATTTACAAAAGCTTATTTTACTCACACAAAACCATTGAAATTCCATATATAGTTAGTTGCACTAACTATATATCGCGCACCCGCAATCCACTGCTGATGATGTCACATATTACATCATTCATGACATGGTCAGTGACATCACTGATGACATCACTGATGACAACTCAAATGACATCACTGATGACATTATCCAATGACTGTATGTTTCTGTAAAGTTAAAATATGTCTTACATATTGAAGAATGAGTGGATGTATAAGTGTCTGGATGAAGAATTTAGTAGGTGCATGACTGACTGTATGAGAGAGTGATTAAATGTGTCTCACTGAGTGCATGGGTTAGTGACTAAACTGTCTTAATTTGTGCATCATTATGTCTGTTGTTCTGTAAACTGCTGAATGTGTTAATCAGTAGCTAAATGAGTAACTATATGGGATATTCATTGGTTGCCCAAGTATTTGTATGGGAGACTGAGTATGTGTGTGAGTGGCTGGGAGGTGTATGACTCTGTGCATAGATGTGTGAGCAGTTGATTCACTAGATGTATGGGTTCAAAAGTGCATGTGGAAACAGCTGCATGGGCGGTTGACTGTGTGCATGAGTGTATTGGTGAGTGAATGGATATCTCAGTGCAACATGTCAAAGTAAGTACATATGTAAAACACAGTACATGTGAGAGTTGACATATATAACCGTGCATAAGAGCCAATGAATGTGTGAGTGGCTGTATGGATCATTGTGAACTTGTATCAGGGATCGTATAGGAGAGTAAATATGTGTTAGAATATGTTTGAATTAGTAAGGTGTGTATAACTGTATAGTTGAGGAAATGGAGGTGTGATTGATTCTTTGCATGACTGACTAGATGTATGAGTAACTCCATGGATGAGTGACAATCTGTGAGTGTCTGTTTACACTGATTGTATCTAAGGTTATATTAGAGTCTGGAGAGGTTCATCGTATTATCACATGAATGATATTATCAGTGATGTTGTCAGTGATGTCATTTGAGTTTTCATCAGTGATGTCATCAGTGATGTCACTGACCATGTCATGAATGATGTAATATGTGACATCATCAGCAGTGGATTGCGGGTGCGCGATATATAGTTAGTGCAACTAACTATATATGGAATTTCAATGGTTTTGTGTGAGTAAAATAAGCTTTTGTAAATGCTAATTCCTAACTATATATGGTCTATAACCTATGGTTTTTTCAGTGAATATATATATACATATATATATATATATATATATATATTACCTACTGGCGGTCGCCAGGGTTATATATAGTTAGGATTTTTTCTCTATGGAACTTTTGAAAATTCTATGTCTAATAACTTTGGCGTTTGTGGACGGAATCGGCTGAAATTTTCAGGAAAATGGCACATTTTGTTTCTGAGCAGCCCCTGAAAATTTGTGTGGGTTCCGTCAAGGGGGGGCGGAGAAAAAAGGGGGGTCCCAAAACGTGTTTTTCCCATTCATTTTTCCATAGGGCGTTTGGCCTCACTTTTAGCTCGAACGGCTGAATGGATTTACACGAAACTTGGCAAAATTGTAGGGACTGTTAGCCCGATGTGCCTTTGCTGGGTCTCAATATATGTGTTCCAGTGGATTTTGAGAAATTAACGTTTAAAAAAACAGATATATCTGTGACAGCGTCCCGGATAGCGCTCCAGATCGCGTACTTTTCGCGTAACGGAGCTTTGCGAAGCGAAGCTGATTGGCTCTCTGGTGTCTGTCAACATTCTAAACAGTCCGGTGCGGCCGCCATCTTGTCTCTCGGTAGGATCGAGAGACAAGAGGAGGAGAAAAACGAAGGGGGAATTTAATGAAAGGGGGCAAGGTAGACTCCTCTTGACCCCCTAGGAATGATGTTGGGGTTATTAAAGGGTCCCGTGGGGCAAATAAAAAAAAATTGATTTTTCGCGGTAGAAGCGCTTCTCGGTTCGCGAACCGGGTCGCAAACTGGTAGCGAAACGGGAATTTTGCCATTTTGTGTTTCGATTTAATTAAATTACAAGATGGAGGAAAAGCAAAGTGAGAAATGGGTATAAGGGGGTATGGGAGATGTATCCTGACCCCCTATGTTTTCTGAGGGTGGTTGAGGAGGCTCATATATGTTGATACTTGTCTTCCAGCGGCTGAGCGCCAGCGTTTCTTTTTTTTTTTTTTGCCGCTTGACTTCTGTTAACGTTCGATTCGAAGGAAATCAGGAAGTGTTGACCGCCATTTTGACACTGCGAGTAAATGTATTGTTAAAAATAATTGTTATAAATTAATTCGTATTGATAAACATTGTCTGTGCCATCTTGCTTTTTTTCCAATGCCACACTTTTGTCGTGCACGGCAGCCATTTTTGTCAAGTGCCCCACAAGGCTTACCTTTGCTTGTGAAGCTATTCCGCAGAGACGACAAGAGCGCCCGCCCCTGTACCCACCTGACCCTCGTGGAGTGAAAGACCCAGCAGGGATGAGATGGACGCAGGGAAGGGAGCCAGGATGCAGAGGCTTGATAAGGGTGTGGAGCTTGCGGGTGTCTCGGAGCCAGCTGGGAAAACAGAATAGAACCAGGTCATAAGGAACTACCCTTCTCCCTACCTGCGCAGCCCACCCAAACACACACAGAAGCAACCTTCCGTGAACTCACCAGTGATTCTGTCGTTCGTGGTTTTCAGGCAGACTACAGCTTCTCACTAGGAATAACCAAGTAGAGGCGCTCCAAGCAAAACGAAAATGAAGGCGCTCCTGCGCGGGAACTGAAATCAAAGCTTAGTCTCTAACTTGGGGCACCCTGGCTTTGCTATGTACAAGACTCTGTCCAGCAGAGCTATTGTCCCAGCAGCGCTCCTGCGCGATGGGACCCAATGTTCACAAATGAAAACCCAAAATGAAAAGCACTCCTGTGCTATAACCCTTAGTCATAAACAGCGCTCCTGCGCGACTAGGGTACTGAGGCAGAAATGAGTGGCCCTGTGATGCGCTCTAGCGCGGGGTCACATGAAAAACAAAGTATGCGCTCCTGCGTTAAGGAAACAAACCCAAAAAACAAAGTTCCATGTGGCGTAATGCCAGCTGTGGTAGAGCGCCCAGAGCGAGGACAACAGTCGGCAAACAGCGCTCCAGCGCGGTGAAGTCGGCTTGTGGAAACGGCACTTCAATCCAAGCCGTGTCGCAGGAATACTCCTCTGGAACAGAATTCGAAGCCTTGAGCCGGCGGGAAACGCGATGTTTAAGCGTTTCCCCCGGAAGTGCTTCAGGATCCTCAGGTCGGCTGACAAAGACTAGACCGGGTCGGACCTTCGCCCGGAAGTGAGTATTCTGGTGCTTCTGTGCGTGTCTGCGGAGATGGCAGGGAGCGGCTCGCGCCGCGAACCATGACAGCACCCCCCCCTAGAACAGCCCTCCCCAACACCCCCGAACCCCAGAAAGGAGAGGCAGGACGAGGGCTCAGAGGGTTACTCAGATGAAAAGCACGGACCAGTACAGGAGCATGGCGCACATGGGACAAGGACTCCCAGGACCGCTCGTCGGGACCGTACCCCTTCCAGTCCACCAGGTAAAACAGCTTACCCCTGGTACGACGAGACCCCAAGATAGCCCTGACCTCATACTCAACATGGTCCTCCACCACCACCGGAGAAGGAGGAGAGGGAACAGAGCAGCCGGAATGGACAGCACGCAGAAGGGATACGTGGAAGACTGGGTGGACCTTCATGTTCGGAGGAAGGGTCAGCTTCATGGCCACAGGGTTGACCACCCTCTCGATGACAAAGGGACCCACGTAACGAGGCAACAGTTTCTTGGGGCCATGCACATTGAGGTGCCTGATGGAAAGCCAAACCCTGTCACCCGAGCGGTAAGCGGGTTCCTTCTGTCTGTGGGCGTCGGCATGTTCCTTGTAGGTGTCCTTAGCCTTGGCCAGTTCGAACCGCGCTTGCTGCCAGAGCTTGCGCAGGGACTCATGATAAGACCGCACAGTGGGCAACTGGCTGTCCTGAGAGTTCTCCCAGGCTGTGGTGCAAAGGTGACGTCCGTGGAGGCAGAAGAAAGGAGACATGCCAATGGCCGAGTGCTTGCTGTTGTTATATGCGTATTCCGCCATCCAGATGACATCAGACCATTCCTTCTCAACTGAAAGCAGCAAACAGCGGAGGTACTGCTCCATGGTGTGGTTAGTTCTTTCGGCCTGACCATCGGTCTGGGGGTGGTACCCTGAGGACAGGCGAACGTCCAACTCGAGTATCCTGCATACCTCTTTCCAGAAGCGGGACACGAACTGTGGTCCCCGATCCATTAT
The DNA here is from genome assembly GCF_964263255.1 of Lissotriton vulgaris. NCBI lineage: Eukaryota > Metazoa > Chordata > Amphibia > Caudata > Salamandridae > Lissotriton > Lissotriton vulgaris. Next base: position 617,294,555 of record NC_141696.1, read on the forward strand.
GACCACGGACGGAATGCCGTGGAGGCGAACCACCTCATGCACGAAAATCAAGGCCAGTTCCACTGCGGAGGGCAGTTTCACCAAGGGTACGAAATGTGCCATCTTGGAGAGGTGGTCCACTATGGTGAGTACCGTGGTGTGCCCCGTCTTGGTGAGTGGGAGTTCAACCACGAAATCCATGGAGATGGTGTGCCACGGATACGGTGGAACAGGAATGGAACGCAGAAATCCTATAGGAGGCTCTGATCTGTTCTTGCCTAGTAGACAAACGGCACAGTTCGTCACATGGTTTCTCGTGTCGGTTACCAATGTTGGCCACCAGAACCGTCTCCGTACGAGATCAAGTGTTTTGTGGTAGCCAGGATGGCCAGCGAGGACATGATCATGGCACAGGCCAAGTGCTTTTTTCTGTTCAGGTGCCTCTGGAAGGTACAATTGTTCACCCTTGTACTGAGACCCGTTCACAAGTGTTAGGTCTTTGTTGTCTTCATCCAGGACCCGTTGGTCAGCCTGCTTCCAGCCCTGTTTAGTAGATGTGACTATGCCCTGGAAGTGATTTTCCGGTATTATGGGGGCTGGCTCGAGGCTTTCGTCATCTTCTTCAGATTCCTCAAGACGCGAAAGAGCATCCGCTTTGGCGTTGTCTTTCCCTGGCCGGAACGTGATCGTGAAGTCGTACTCATTGAAGAACAGGGTCCATCGAAGCTGTCGGGCTGTGAGGGCACGCGCTGATCGTAGAAACTGGAGGTTTCTGTGGTCTGTGTAGATGGTCACCGTGTGTTTGGCGTCTTTCAGGAAGTGGCGCCATTCCTCGAACGCTGTTTTGATGGCCAGGAGCTCCCGGTCTGACACTGTGTAGTTGCGTTCAGCGGGTAGGAGCTTCTTGGAATAGAAGGCCACTGGATGCAGTAGTCCTGTGCTGGTGCTTCTTTGTGACAGCACTCCTCCTATGGCTTCCTTCGAGGCGTCAGCCTCCACGATGAAGGGTTGTTCGGTGTCAGGGTGTATCAGGACCGGGGCTATGGTGAAACGTCTCTTCAGTTCCTGGAAGGCGTCGTCTGCTTTTTGGTCCCAACTAAACCGTACCCCTTTGCGCAACAGGCGTGTGATGGGTGCCACCATCTCGGAGAACCCGGTGATGAATCGTCGGTAGTAGTTGGAAAAACCGAGGAACCTTTGGACCCCCTTCACGGACTCTGGTGTAGGCCAGGATAGGATGGCTTCCACTTTCTTGTGGTCCATCTGGATGCCAGCCGGAGTGATGATGTGCCCCAGGAACTCAACTGACGTGACGTGAAAAACGCTTTTCTCCAATTTCACGTACAAACGGTGTTTCTCCAATTGCTGCAGGACGGAACGCACGTGTTGAACGTGCTCTCCTGCGGTTTGAGAGTAAATCAATATGTCGTCTATGTAGACGATACAAAAGATATCGATGAAGTCCCTCAGCACTTCATCGATGAAGAACTGGAATGCGGCAGGGGCGTTGCAGAGTCCGAAGGGCATGACCTGGTATTCGAACAGGCCGAACTTCGTCCGGAAGGCGGTCTTCCATTCGTCACCCTTCCGGACTCTGACAAGATGGTAAGCACCCCGTAGGTCCAGTTTGGTGTAGATGGAGGCATGTTTGACCTGGTCCAAGAGGTTGGTGATCAACGGTAGAGGGTACCGGTTTTTTACGGTGATGGTGTTCATCGCACGAAAGTCGATGCAGGTCCTCAGATCCCCTTCCTTCTTCGACACGAAGAAAAGGGGAGAAGAAACCGGTGATCTGGAGTGACGTATGAACCCGTTGTCAAGGTATTCGTCCAGATAGGAGCGGAGGTGGATGTTCTCCTTTTCCGTGAGCGAGTAAATCCTGCTGCAAGGCAACGTGGAGCCAGGTATCAGGTCAATACGGCAGTCGAAAGACCGATGGGGTGGCAGCGTGTTGGCCCCCTTCTTGTCGAACACCTCAGCTAGGTCCAGATATTCTTTCGGTATGTCTGCTTGGGAAACCATCCCCATGCCTTGAACCGGTAACGTGCGTGCTTGTAGGGAGCGAGCTCCTAGCAGGTCGTCCTTTGCATAACAGGTGCTACTACAGTGTTCTGACTCTAGGTGTAGGGTTTGTGACACCCAGTCGATGCGAGGATTGTGCTTCACCAACCACGGCAACCCCAGTATCACCTTGAATTGCGGAGCGTCGATGACGTCGAAACTGATAGACTCGGCGTGGTTGTTAGACAAGGACATCGTCATGTTCTCCGTTCGGTGGCTGATAGGGCCGGAAGTCAGGTCAGTTCCATCCACAGCTTTTACGGGTTCAGGTTGGGCCTTCGACACTGTATCAATGCCCAAGGCCCGGGAGAACGCTGTATCGATGAAGCAACCTGTTGCCCCGGAATCCAGCATGGCGGTTACTTTCCAAGTCCTGCCCGCCAGATTCCTTAACGACACGTCTATGCCGATGTGACGACTACCGTCGTGTACTGCGGGGACCGCTGGTGCACAAGAATAATAACCCAGTGGACGGATCCCCTTGTCTACTGGGTGGTCTCGTTTCCCGCCTTGTCGCCCTTGGTAACGGGCAAGGCGAAAGGCCTTCTGCCCCGAGGTCTCGTTGGTTTCGCCGGGCATTCCCTCACGAAGTGTCCGCTCTTGCCACAGTACAGGCATTGGTTCTGCTTCCTCCTTTTTTCCCTTTCTTGACTGGTCAAGGGTCCTCTTATGCCGCCGATCTGCATGGGTTTGGACGCTTCACCCTGGGGAGTGGATTCCTCTTTAGCCTTCTCCATGCCCTTGTCCCCAAAGGATAAGAGACGGTTGTCGCTGCTTTTCCCCTTGTCTGTCTTTCTTTCTTGCAGTCGGAAGTTCATTTTTACTACCATGTCGATGAAAGGACCAATTGCGTCAGGCGGATTGGGATACTGCGAGATGAGATCCTTCAGGTCATCACGTAATCCCCGATAGAACACAGAGACTTTCTTATCCTCAGGCCAGTGGGCCTCGATAACAAGCCTGCTAAACATGGTGATGTAATGAAGCAGGTCTTGGTTGCCTTGTCTCAGGTTGAGCAGTTCATTGTCGGCGGCTTGCACAAAAGTATGGCGAGCGAACATCCGCCGCATAGCTTCCTTGAACGTTGGCAGGTGGTTGAGCATGGGATCGTCGTTCTCCACCAATGCCATGGACCACTGAGCAGCGTCCCCGCCCATATAAGACAATATGTATGCAACTTTGGATGCATCATCGGGAAAAGCCGCAATCCTAGCCATGAAATGCAATTGGCATTGGTGAATGAAAATTCCGTACTTAGTACTGTCCCCATAGAAACGTTCGGGTGGTGCCAACTGTACTGGGTGGGGAGTGACGACCTGGATGGCTGTGTCTTGGTTGGTGGCGGCAGAGGAACCCCCAAAGGTAAACGTAGGTTGTCTCAACAGGCCTTCTTGTCTGACCCTAGGACTAGGAGTGGTACCCCAAGGACTGGTGATCCCTGCTGTCATTTGGCCCTGTAGGGCCGTGACATCATGACGCAAGGCAAGGTTTTCGGTCTGCATGGCAGCCAGCATGACTGCTATGTCCTGCAAAGTGACCTCCTGGTCGCTCATGTCGCCTGGGCGGAATTGTTAACGTGGGCTTCGAATTCTGTCAAGTGCCCCACAAGGCTTACCTTTGCTTGTGAAGCTATTCCGCAGAGACGACAAGAGCGCCCGCCCCTGTACCCACCTGACCCTCGTGGAGTGAAAGACCCAGCAGGGATGAGATGGACGCAGGGAAGGGAGCCAGGATGCAGAGGCTTGATAAGGGTGTGGAGCTTGCGGGTGTCTCTGAGCCAGCTGGGAAAACAGAATAGAACCAGGTCATAAGGAACCACCCTTCTCCCTACCTGCGCAGCCCACCCAAACACACACAGAAGCAACCTTCCGTGAACTCACCAGTGATTCTGTCATTCGTGGTTTTCAGGCAGACTACAGCTTCTCACTAGGAATAACCAAGTAGAGGCGCTCCAAGCAAAACGAAAATGAAGGCGCTCCTGCGCGGGAACTGAAATCAAAGCTTAGTCTCTAACTTGGGGCACCCTGGCTTTGCTATGTACAAGACTCCGTCCAGCAGAGCTATTGTCCCAGCAGCGCTCCCGCGCGATGGGACCCAATGAACACAAATGAAAACCCAAAATTAAAAGCACTCCTGTGCTATAACCCCTAGTCATAAACAGCGCTCCTGCGCGACTAGGGTACTGAGGCAGAAATGAGTGGCCCTGTGATGCGCTCTATTCTGGTGCTTCTGTGCGTGTCTGCGGAGATGGCAGGGAGCGGCTCGCGCCGCGAACCATGACAATTTTAGATGCCTTGACCAGACCCACTCTCTGCACGCCGCCAATCCTCAGCATGGCTCCCCACCCTCGCAAGCATCTCCCCCACGCACTGGTCACCCCTGCTCTCTCTCTCATGCATGGGCCATAAACCTCCCCCCATCTGCGCTGCTCTTCCCTGAGTATTACACCCTTTGCCCGCCCGACACCTCCCTTTCACCCTATTCACTACCGCACCCTCTGACACTCCTATTCCTCTGTGTCTGATTGTCCAGGCCGGTCCCAGGCTATCACCTAGCCCTGCGGATGTAGTTTATGGCCCCAACTGTAAAGAATCACCCCTGTTCAAAGGAGTTACAGTAGATCAATGCCCCCACCTCATGAGATCCGTCACACCACACGCGTTCCTATATCTGATAACGATCCTGTATTGTGATTGGGGAGGGGATTCTCACTGTAAGGGTGAGTGGGACTGAGCCTGAAGCGGAAGATTCCAGGGATGCCTTTTTGTACTTCAAAGTCTTCACAATTATGTGTCCCATTAAAAATATATAGCACTCCAACAAAGTAGTAGGATTATAACACTTTAATAACTTATAAATATATACAACGCTCCAACAAAGTAAACACGTTAAAAAAATACTTTTTAAACAACTATTTACATGACATTGCTTTAACCAGGATAGACAAAGAAATGACACAGTGATGTAAAAGTTTCTGAAAGAAATGCCAAGAACGTCCCATGTGAAAGTGAATTTTATCTGGCAATTTTTTTCTTTTCCTTCTCATGAAAAGAAAGTTAAAGCCAGGTTCGTTACCTGCCTCATCTGCAAAAAAAAAACTATCGAGAGGGACCGAAAAAAAATATAGCTATGGTAATCATACCATGCATCGGCACATGGAGAGGTGGCACCCTCTTAATTATTCTAAAGCACAACTTCGAGATTTGGTGGATAACCCCCGACCGGCAAAAACATCCACCAATGACTTAGCAATAAGTGAGTCAGAGGCAAGGGAAACGGTCCCAAATCTGCAAAAGAACTTTGGGCAGATGAGATTGACTTGTGTAGCATGTGGAAAATTAATTTCATGTGGAGAGATGAGTATTACTTTAATAAATAGATCATATGAAAATCATCAATGTCCAAAACGTCCTAGAAAGTAATTTTTGTCATTTTTGAGGAAGAGAGATAACCTACAGTGGTACGGGGTCGTTTTCGTTCGTACTAGGGGGGCCAGGTGACATTCCTACGGGGTGGCTTAGGGGCATTTAAAACAACTTTCCTGATACAGGTAGCATATAAAGTAGAGGCTAAATACCAGGATCTTTATCGATTGCTTTATGCTGTATAAAAATGAAAAACACATACAACAAATCTGGACCATTCATATTTTCAATTTTTCTGCGTACTATACTTTTTAACTCTTAACTAATTGAGCTGCTTCATTTCACCTGCTTTTAAAAAAAAAAAAAAAAAAAATCGGAAACAGTGGCCATTTATTCGAAACTTACCAATCTACGCGTTACAACTACGTTTGCTTTTTCAAAAACCTTTAATAAAAATGTTGGTGCCCAAATACGGGCCTACAACCCCGTGGGCCGGCCACGGAGCAGGCTGGAACTGTAAATGGGGGGGGGGGGTATTTATTTGTGGAAAACATAACAGAGAGTCAGTGGTCGTTGATTTCATAGTAAAAAGTGCGACAAGTGCAACAAAATCATATCGATAATTCATTGTGAGCAAGTACCAAAAGTGTCGACAATTCGAACCTTCAATAATAAATACAGTAATCAATTATGCATTAGAACTTAATATCAATTCATTGTTCGATCGTGTAATCGGTACCCGTCCCATGTCAATTCATTGTTCGAACGTATAATCAATACCCATCCTGGATCAATTCATTGTCCGAACATATGATCAGTCTTATCCCATATCAATTCATGTGCTAAAAACTGCATACATATCTCATGATATCAAGGCTGAGCAATCCGGGCACAACAAGGAGTTGAGAGTTTCATTTGTACCGGCGCCATTTTGGGTGAGGTCAGGAAGGTCCAAGTATAGTCAAAATGTCTCCACCAACTCGTGGTTGGACCGGGACCTCTTTCGGCAGTCCAAAAGTTTTCGTTGAAGGGTAGCAGAGGGGACTGCCGACATGAACCATCAGTCAAAGTGGGGTGGGAGGCAACAATCTCTCTCTCATACTGGTGTCCCACCGGAACTGATCAAGTTGATAGTCTTGCAGGATTTTGGTCATTTCAAGACTGAGGCCGGCGCCGGCATGAGCGCGCCGACGTCCCGCGGCTACGTCGTGGTCGTTCCGTGGGTGATCATGGCAGTCATTCTTCATCGGGGGTCGGGGGCCCCCGTGGCTCTTATAGAATCTTCAAAGTTGAGGAGAACGTTTCTGGACGCAGGAAACTAGAAGCGTCGTTGCACCGCAACAGTGGACGAGACCCCCGCTGGGTGAGCGGAGCATCGTTGCCTCGCAATAGTGGATGAGACCTTTTGTCGGGTGAGTGCAGCGCCGCTGCATCGCAAGAGTGGAGGAACCCTTGTCGGGTGAGTGGAGCGTTGGGGGTGCAGCTGAGGGGCCCCCACCTGGGGGGGTGGGAGAGGCTCGTTCGCGCCGCCTCTCCCTCCCAGCGCACCCCACGCCGACATCTGGCGTTGATATCCGTGATGTCCGGACCAGGCGATAGGAGGGGTGGGTCAGACGCAGAGGCAAGACATCCCCCCCCGTGGCCTGCAAGGCGGCAGAAGAAGGGAATCGGGAGACCAGTACATTTCGGGCCATCCACCCCACGGCTGATGGCGGTTAGCTGGGCCCCGCCCTGCACGTGTCGAGGCCTCATCTTCCGGATGGGCGTAACCGTGGCCGTGTTGCACTTCGGGAGTTTCCGGAATGGGGGTAGGTATCTGCTGATTTGTATCTATTTCATGTTACCGTTAATGGGCGTGGCGGGCGGTGGGACAGACATGCTTGGAGCAGTGGGGGGGTGGCTGAGCCTAGCTACCTCGTGGCTGCCGTAACGTCAAGCTTGGCTTCTTTCACCACTTCCATGTTTCTTATTTCTAGCGAAGTCAAAAACTCATCAGTGGCTTACTGATTTTGTTCGATTTCTTTCCCTTCCTTTTCAAGTGTGTTTCATGCTAAAGTTTCTGTTTAACAGGATACAGTGATTACTTCGTATTTTACATATGTCTTCCTTATTAGGGGTACTCTCCGGTTGAGCCAGATGATGTACCTCTAATAAATGGTCCGGGTGGAACTAGTTTCTCAATCAGTGGGGAGTAGATGGGCATGACAGATTACAACGGGGGACAAAGGTCCGCATTACCCACCCTTCACTACTTGCAAAGACTAGACAGAATATTTCTATTCCACGTTATTTGTAAACAGAGAATACCTCGAAAGAACTATTCCTTGAACAATAAATGTTCAGCCAATCAATCAATCAGTGGGGAGAAAAACAGGCATGACGGATTACAACGGGGGACAAAAGTCCGCATTACCTATCCTTCACTATCTGCAAAGGGAGACAGAATATTCCTATTCTTCTCTGTTTGTAGACAGGGAATATCTCAAAGAGCAATAATCGATAAAAAATTAGTAGGATTATAACACTTTAATAAATATATACATCGGAACAAAAACAGTAAACACCTTAAAACATTTTTTATTAAAACAGAAGCAACAATGACAACTAACAGTAGTGATATCCTGGGCTGGTGATGGAACTGGGATTGTTAATGGAAAAAGATCTACAGAGAAAGCTATTGGTGAATTATATTTCTCCGGAAATTTAAAACTCACAAATGTTTTATTTGTGTAATCGTTTCAGGTCAAACGGATTGTTGAAAAATGTTCAGAATGGAAGAGTCACCAAAAGGCAAAAAGTACACTCATGTATGAAAATCTTACTATTAATGCTTGACTGAGGCCAAGGAGATCAGAGTGCATGAGTCTCATGCTCGATCGATTGAGCTAGCCGGATCGGGCAACAAAAAGTATAAAATAGTTATGTAAATAGTTATTTAATAAAATGTTTTACCCTGTTACTTTGCTGGTGTGTTGTATATATTTATAATATTTGCATAGGGTTTGTCGTTATTTTGGGTGGGGAGGGTGGTGGAGCCGAGCTGTCTTGCAGCCATCATGGTGTGGAGCTCAGTTCATCTCACTAGTTTCGTATTTCTCATGAGGGGTTGTTCTTAATGTTTCTATTTTAGCGAGGTCAAAAAGAGATCCCATTAGTGGCTTACTGATTTTGCTCGATTCCTTTTGTTTTTTAAAACGATTTTTCACTATCTGCAAAGACTAAACAGAGTATTGCGACTCTGTGCTTGTTTGTAAATAGAGAATGAACCAAAGAGAACCAATTCTAAAACAGTAAATGCTTGGATAACAATCAATCAAATAGAGAGAGAAGCAGGCACGACGGATTACAACGGGGGCAAAGGCCTGCGTTAACTACCCTTCACTATCTGCAAAGAGAGAGTACTCCTAAGAGAAAAGAGGGGGGGGGGGGAGGGGGGGGCAGCGTTCAAAGCACATCAGCGTGCATAAACACGAAAATGTTTTTACCTATCACGTACTTGACATTTGACAGCTTTTGATATTTGCTATTAAAAAACCATTGAAATTCACTGAAAAAACCATAGGTTATAGACCATATATAGTTAGGAATTAGCATTTACAAAACCTTGAAAATTCACTGAAAAAACCATAGGTTATAGACCATATATAGTTAGGGATTAGCATTTTCAAAACCTTATTTTACTCGCACAAAACCATTGAAATTCGCATATATAGTTAGATGCACTAACTATATATCGCGCACCCGCAATCCACTGCTGATGATGTCACATATTACATCATTCATGACATGCTCAGTGACATCACTGATGACATCACTGATGACAACATCCAGTGACTGTATGTTTCTGTAAAGTTAAAATATGTCTTACATATTGAAGAATGAGTGGATGTATAAGTGTCTGGATGAAGGATTTAGTAGGTGCATGACTGACTGTATGAGTGAGTGATTAAATGTGTCTCACTGAGTGCATGGGTTAGTGACTAAACTGTCTTAATTTGTGCATCATTATGTCTGTTGTTCTGTAAACTGCTGCATGTGTTGATCAGTAGCTATATGAGTAACTATATGGGTTATTGATTGGTTGCCCAAGTATTTGTATGGGAGACTGAGTGTGTGTGTGGGTGGCTAGGAGGTGTATGACTCTGTGCATAGATGTGTGAGCAGTTGATTCACTAGATGTATGGGTTCAAAAGTGCATGTGGAAACAGCTGTATGGGCGGTTGACTGTGTGCATGAGTGTATTGGTGAGTGAATGGATATCTCAGTGCTACATGTCAAAGTAAGTACATATGTAAAACACAGTACATGTGAGAGTTGACATATATAAATAACTGTGCATAAGAGCCGGTGAATGTGTAAGTGGCTGTATGGATCATTGTGAACTTGTATCAGGGATTGTATAAGAGAGTAAATATGTGTTAGTATATGTTTGAATAAGTAAGGTGTGTATAACTGTATAGTTGAGGAAATGGAGGTGTGATTGATTCTTTGCATGACTGACTAGGTGTGTGAGTAACTCCATGGATGAGTGACAGTCTGTGAGTGTCTGTTTACACTGAGTGTATCTAAGGTTATATTAGAGTCTGAAGAGGTTCATCGTATTATCACATGAATGATGTCATCAGTGATGTGCTCAGTAATGTCAAATGAGATGTCAAATGAGATGTCATCAGTGATGTCATTTGAGATGTCTTCAGTGATGTCATCAGTGATGTCATCAGTGATGTCATCAGTGATGTCATTTGAGATGTCATCAGTGATGTCATCAGTGATGTCATTTGAGATGTCATCAGTGATGTCATCAGTGATGTCACTGAGCATGTCATGAATGATGTAATATGTGACAGCATCAGCAGTGGATTGCGGGTGCGCGATATATAGTTAGTGCATATATATATATATATATATATACATATATATATATATATATATATATATATATATATATATATATATATATATATATATATATATATATATATATATATATATATATATAATTTCTATGGCAAAATGAAACCCCTCATTTTGTTCCTTTTAAAATTAAATGTATTAAGTGTTACCACTTTATTCCAATCAAGATGACTTCAGGTGTGCCATACTTTTGCCATAAGTAAGACTGTTAGCGTTCTAGTTGTTCTTTAGAACACTCTGGGACATTCTGTCATTGGGCTATAGTTGGGCTACATCTGGCTGATATTTGGGCTACATTTGTTTTTTTTTGTCTCTGGTAGCCATCTTTGGGCTACATTGGGCTACATTTGGGCTCTAACATATATATAGCCCATTGTAGCCCAATCTATATTTTTTCAAAGTTAATTTTCGTAAAAACCACTGGAGCACATATCTTGAGACATAGCAAAGGCACATCGGGCTACGAGTCCCTACAATTTTGCCAAGTTTGGTCGAAATCCATTCAGCCGTTCGGGCTAAAAGTGAGGTCGACCGCCCTGTGGAAATTAATATGGGGAAAACATGTTTTGGGACCCCCCTTTTATCTCAGCCCCCGCTTGACGAATCCCCCCAAACTTTCAGGGAAGGACCGGAGCTCCGTGAGGCAAATTTGAGGAAATTTTCAGGCAGATTCGTCAACCGGCGCCAAAGTTATTCACAATAGAATTTTGAGATTTTGCATTGAAAAAAATCCTAACTATAACTACCTACTGGCAACCGCCAGTAGGTAATATATATATATATATATATATATATATATATATATATATATATATATATATATATATATATATATATATATAGAATATTGATATAAGAAAAGATCGCTGAAATAATATATATATATATATATATATATATATATACATATATATATATATATATATATATATATATATATATATATATATATATATATATATATATATATATATATATATATATATATATATATATATATATATATATATATATATATATATATATATATATTACCTACTGGCAGTCGCCAGTAGGTATATAAAGTTAGGACCTAGTTATCATAGGAAATCCCCAACATTCTATTGGGAATATTTTTGGCGCCGATGGAAGCCCGGAATTGTTTTGAAAGAATGCCAATAGCCCCGCGGTTTCTCATCAGTAACCCAGAACGAGGCAACCAGCGAGTAAACCGAGATTAATGCGATAATAGGCATTGTGTTAATAATTGTTGAACAAAACAATAATGCTGATAATTCTTGTCCTGATAATGATGTCATAATTTAAAAAGGCATCGAAACGTCGTCGACAAAAAACGCCATATGCAATATGATGAATGCTATATTGTTTGATGCAATGGTATGGTTATGTTTAAGAGATTGAGTCTGTAGCACTGAACAGTAGTATACAGACAGATTTTCGCTTTGCCTTTTTGGCCATTTCTTTGTTGTTTTGTCTTAAATGTTGTGGGTCACGGCTCTGCCCACTTGTTATCTTGGTCTTAAAACTCCCTCTATGAACTTTATCATTTAAAATAAAATTCTTGTCCGGCTGGACAAAGAAACATACTACTTATTAGGTGTATGATTATTATTTTTTGCTATCCTGTCCACATATAGGGACCATTGTCTTTTGTAAATTGATACTGCCCAAGGTCCCTATGATATACCTTTTGGGTTCCCTTGTTTTTGTGAAAATATATGCCGATTGAGGAATCTGCATGTAATTTTCCTTAAAATTGCTTTGCTTCGCTCCGCTCCATTCTTTCCCTGAAAGTTTCGGGGGGGATTCGTCAAGCGAGGGCCGAGAAAAAAGGGGGGTCCCAAAACATGTTTTCCCATGTTAATTTCCATAGGGACCTTTAGACACGGCTACAGCCCGAACGGCTGAACGGAATTACACCAAACTGGGCAAAATGGTAGGGACAGGTATGCAGTAGTGCCTTTTCTATATTTGGTGAAAATCCCTCCAGTAGTTGTTGAGAAAATTGAATTTGAGCAAATTATATATCTATTCGCGCTCACCGAACGCGCACCGTACGCGTACGGTACGCGTACGGTACGCGTACGTGCGCCTATATATATCTATTTGCGCTCAACATTCTATTTGGAATACCACTGGCGCCGATTGAGGAATCTGTGCGTAATTTTCCAGAATTTTGTCCAGCTCTGCTCCACTCCTTCCCTGAAAGTTTCCGGGGGATTCGTCAAGCGGGGCCGAAAGAGGGGTCCCAAAACGTGTTTTCCCCATGTTAATTTCCATAGGGACCTTTAGACGCGGCTACAGCCCGAACGACTGAATGGAATTACACCAAACTTGGCAAAATGGTAGGGCCTGGTATGCAGATGTGCCTTTGCTATGTTTGGTGAAAATCCCACCAGTAGTTCTTGAGAAAATTGAATTTGAAATTTTTCAAATGGCATTTTCTATGAGACCTTTAGACAAGGCTACAGCCCGAACGGCTGAACGGAATTACACCAAACTTGCCAAAATGGGAGGGACAGGTATGCAGTAGTGCCTTTTCTATATTTGGTGAAAATCCCTCCAGTAGTTGTTGAGAAAATTTAATTTGAGCAAATTATATATCTATATGCGCTCACCGAACGCGCACCGTACGCGTACCGTACGCGTACCGTACGCATACGTGCGCCTCCCCTTACGTGCGCGAGCGAGTTTCTGATTGGCTGGCAGTCGACTGTCAACATTCCAAACTGTCCAAACCAGGAAGTGTTGGCCACCATCTTGTTTTTCAGGAGAACTGAGGCACAAGAGAGCCCAAAACAAGAGTGAAAAACACGAAAAGGGGGCAGGGTAGAGACCCCCCAACCCTCTAGCTCTTCTCAGGGGGTCCCAAAAGGACCCCCAAGTGCAAAAAAAAAAAAAGAATCCCAAAAATTACGGGGTACGTGCACCGTACACGTACGGTACGCGTACCGTGCGAGTACCCCCCGATTTAAAAAAAAATTCTTTTGCACTTGGTGGTCCTTCTGGGACCCCCTGAGAAGGGCTAGGGGGTCAATGGGTCTCAGCTCTGCCCTCTTTTCGCGTTTTCCACTCTTGTTTTGTGCTCTCTTGTGCCTTACTTCTCCTGAGAAACAAGATGGCTGCTCAGGTGGTCCCAGAAGGATAATAACATATATAAACGTTATCCGCTAATAGAATACGCATTTACAAAACCTTTGAAATTTATTGAAAAAAATATAGGTTTCACGCCTGATATAGTTAGGAATTAGCATTCAAAAAACCTTGCAAATTCACTGAAAAAACCATAGGTTTCAAGCCTTGTATAGTTAGGAATTAGCATTTAAAAAACCTTGCAAATTCACTTAAAAAACCATAGGTTTCAGGCCTTATACAGTTAGGAATTAGCATTTAAAAAACCTTGCAAATTCACTTAAAAAACCATAGGTTTCAGGCCTTATATAGTTAGGAATTGGCATTTAAAAAACCATTGAAATTGCTCCTATATAGTTAGTTGTACTAACTATATTTCCCGCACCCGCAATCCACTGCTGATAATGTCACATATTACATCATTCATGACATGGTCAGTGACATCACTGATGACATCACTGATGACATCTCAAATGACATCACTGATGACATCTCATTTGACATCACTGATCACATCACTGATGATATCATTCATGTGATAATACGTTGCACCTCCTCACACTCTATTATAAACTTTGATACACCCAGTGTTAAATACAGACTACCATTCTATAAACCATTGACACGCCAATACCAGTTACTACATACGCACTCACTGATTCCTAGGTCTACACACACATTCACTCATTCACCCATAGAATCACTCATACATACAGTCACTCATCAATACAACACTATCATATGCACTCATACACCTATACAGACACTCACACACTGCCACTCATCCGTGGAGTTACTCACACACCTAGTCAGTCATGCAAAGAATCAATCACACTTCCATTTCCTCAACTATACAGTTATACACACAACACCTTACTTATTCAAACATATACTAACACATACTTACTCTCTCATACAATCACTGATACAAGTACACAATGATCCATACAGCCACTCCCAACTTCACTGGCTCTCATGTATAGTCATTTATATATGCCAACTCTCACATGCACTGTGTTTTACATATGTACCTACTTGGACATGTAGCACTGAGATATCCATTCACTCACCAACACACCCATGCGCACAGTCAACAGCCCATATAGCTATTTCCACATGCACTCTTGAACTCATACACATAGTGAATCAACTACTCACACATCTATGCACAGAGTCACACACCTCCCAGCTACCCACACACACACTCAGTCTCCCATTCAAATACTTGGGCAACCAATCAATAACCCATACAGCCACTCATATAGCTACTTATCAACACATGCAGCAGCTTACACAACAACAGACATACTGATGCACACATTCAGACAGTTTAGTCACTAACCCATGCATTTAGTAAGACACATTTAATCATCACTCACTCATACAGTCAGTCACGCACCTACTAAATCCTTCATCCAGACACTTATACATCCACTCATTCTTCAATATGTAAAACATATTTAAACTTTACAGAAACACACAGTCACTGGATGATGTCATCAGTGATGTCATCAGTGATGTCAAATGAGATGTCATCAGTGATGTCATCAGTGATGTCATTTGAGATGTCATCAGTGAGGTCATCAGTGATGTCACTGGCCATGTCATGAATGATGTAATATGTGACATCATCAGAAGTGGATTGCGGGTGCGCGAAATACAGTTAGTACAACTAACTATATAGGAGCAATTTCATTGTTTTTTTAAATGCTAATTCCTAACTATATAAGGCCTGAAACCTATGGTTTTTTAAGGAATTTGCATGGTATTTAAAATGCTAATTCCTAACTATATAAGGCCTGAAACCTATGTTTATTTAAGTGAATTTGCAAGGTTTTTTAAATGCTAATTCCTAACTATATAAGGCCTGAAACTTATGGTTTTTTAGGTGAATATATATATATATATATATATATATATATATATATATATATATATATATATATATATATATATATATATATATATATATTACCTACTGGCGATAGCCAGTAGGTATATATAGTTAGGATTTTTTCTCTATGGAACTTTTGAAAATTCTATGCCTAATAACTTTGGCGTTTGTGGACGGAATTGGCTGAAATTTTCAGGAAAATGGCACATTTTGTTTCTGAGCAGCTCCTGGAAATTTGGGGGGGGTTCGTCAAGGGGGGGCCGAGAAAAAAGGGGGGTCCCAAAACGCGTTTTTCCCATGTTAATTTCCATAGGGCGGTTGGACTCACTTTTAGCCCGAACGGCTGAATGGATTTCCACGAAACTTGGCAAAATTGTAGGGACTGTTAGCCCGATGTGCCTTTGCTAGGTCTCAATATATGTGCTTCAGTGAATTTTGAGAAATTAACGTTTAAAACAAGATATATATCTGTAACAGTGCTCCGGGCAGCGATCCGGTTCGCGTACTTTTCGCGTATCGGAACTTTGCGAAGCGAAGCTGATTGGCTCTCCGGTGTCTGTCAACATTCTAAACAGTCCGGTGCGGCCGCCATCTTGTCTCTCGGTAGGATCGAGAGACAAGAGGAGGCCAAAACAAAGGGGGAAATGAAGGAAAGGGGGCATGGTAGACCCCTTCTGACCCCCTAGGATTGATCAGGGGATATTATAGAGCCACGCTGGGCCCAAAAAAAAAAAAAAAAATTCCGATTTTTTCGCCGTAGAGACGCGTCTTGGTACGCGAACCGGGCAGCTAACCGGGCAGCTAACCGGGAAGCTAACCGGCAGTGTAACGGGAGTCTGACGAGTAGCTGATTGGCTGTCAACATTGTAAACAGTCCGGAGCGGCCGCCATCTTGTCTCTCGGTAGGATCGAGAGACAAGAGGAGGCCAAAACAAAGGGGGAAATGAAGGAAAGAGGGCAAGGTAGACCCCTTCTGACCCCCTAGGACTGATTAGGGGATATTATAGAGCCACGCTGGGCCCAAAAAAAAAAAAAAAAAAAATTCCGATTTTTTCGCCGTAGAGACGCGTCTTGGTACGCGAACCGGGCAGCTAACAGGGCAGCTAACCGGGAAGCTAACCGGCAGTGTAACGGGAGTCTGAGGAGAAGCTGATTGGCTGTTATCATTGTAAACAGTCTGGAGCGGCCGCCATCTTGTCTCTCTGTGGGATCGAGAGACAAGAGGTGGAAAAAAAAAATGGTGTAAATGAATGAAAGGGGTAAGGCAAACCCCTCCTGAACCCCTAGGATTGATGAGGGGGCTATTAAAGTTCCCTGGGGGGTGAAAAAAAAAATTGCGATTTTTCGCGGTAAAGGTGCTTCCTGGTACGTTAACCGGGCAGCTAACCGGCAGCGTAACGGGAGTCCGACATATTGTGTTTTTTGAACGTTTGTGATATGTGCACGTGTGGATTTTGTCTAATTAAGGTTAAAAAAGATATATATATATATCTTTAAGCGTGTTCTGGCGCGCTTACGTTTTGGGTTTGGTTTGCGCTGCAGAGACGATACGTCACGGTTATGCGATGCATCATTAGGCGTCTCACGGGCTACGTGATACGTCACTTAATAAAGAATATATTTTACAGCTATAGATATTAGCTTTTAAAAAACCAATGAAATTCACAGAAAAAACCATAGGTTATAGACCATATATAGTTAGGAATTTGCATTTACAAAACCTTGAAAATTCACTGAAAAAACCATAGGTTATAGACCATATATAGTTAGGGATTAGCATTTAAAAAACCTTATTTTATTTGCACAAAACCATTGAAATTCCATATATAGTTAGTTGCACTAACTATATATCGCGGGCCCGCAATCCACTGCTAATGATGTCACATATTACATCATTCATGACATGGTCAGTGACATCACTGATGACATCACTGATGACATCTCAAATGACATCACTGATGACATCACTGATGACATCTCAAATGACATCACTGATGACATCACTGACATCTCATTTGACATTACTGATTACATCACTGATGATATCATTTATGTGATAATACATCTTCAGACTCTAATATAACCTTAGATACACTCAGTGTAAACAGGCACTCACAGACTGTCACACATCCATGGAGTTACCCACACACCTAGTCAGTCATGCAAAGAATCAATCACACCTCCATTTCCTCAACTATACAGTT
The DNA here is from genome assembly GCF_964263255.1 of Lissotriton vulgaris. Taxonomy (NCBI): domain Eukaryota; kingdom Metazoa; phylum Chordata; class Amphibia; order Caudata; family Salamandridae; genus Lissotriton; species Lissotriton vulgaris. Next base: position 617,312,104 of record NC_141696.1, read on the forward strand.
ATACACACCTTACTTATTCAAACATATACTAACACATATTTACTCTCTTATACAATCCTTGATACAAGTTCACAATGATTCATACAGCCACTCTCACATTCACTGGCTCTTATGTTCAGTTATTTATATATGTCAACTTTCACAGAGTGGGTTTTACATATGTACTTACTTTGACATGTAGAACTGAGATATCCATTCACTCACCAATATACTCATGCACACAGTCAACTGTCCATACAGCTGTTTCTACATGCACTTTTGAACCCATACACCTAGGGAATCAACTGCTCACACATATATGCACAGAGTTATACACCTCCCAGCCACCCACACACATACTCAGTCTCTCATACAAATACTTGGGCAACCATTCAATAACCCATATAGTTACTGATATAGCTACTGATTTAAACATGCAGCAGTTTACAGAAGAACATAAATAATGATTGCCAAATTAAGACACTTTAATCACTAACCCATGCACTCAGTGAGACACATTTAATCATTCTCTCATACAGTCAGTCATGCACCTACTAAATCCTTCATCCAGACACTTATACATCCACTCATTCTTCAATATGTAAGACATATTTTAACTTTACAGAAACATACAGTCACTGGGTGTTGTCATCAGTGATGTCATCAGTGATGTCATTTGAGATGTCATCAGTGATGTCATCAGTGATGTCACTGACCATGTCATGAATGATGTAATATGTGACATCATTAGCAGTGGATTGCGGGTCCGCGATATATAGTTAGTGCAACTAACTATATATGGAATTTCAATGGTTTTGTGCAAATAAAATAAGGTTTTCTAAATGCTAATCCCTAACTATATATGGTCTATAACCTATGGTTTTTTCAGTGAATATATATACATATATATATATATATATATATATATATATATATATATATATATATATATATATATATATATATACATATGTACTTACTTGGACATGTAGCACTGAGATATCCATTCACTCACCAACACACCCATGCGCACAGTCAACAGCCCATATAGCTATTTCCACATGCACTCTTGAACTCATACACATAGTCAGGTTCACTGAAGCTCTGACTTTCGGCCCAGCAGGCACACACAGGAATCGGCTGGAACGTTGAAGGGGACGTGAGGGAAATCTTTTTATCACCGTGACAAGGACTCCGAATTTTAACTCTACACCTTCAATAATGCCAGCACCCACAGAGGTTTTATTTTCTATCGGTCTCCCCCAAGCTACACTCGCCAGGAAATACGGCATCCTGGGAACTGTAGTACTGCCCAGTACTACAGTATAGTTGCAAGAAGTGACCATTGGTTTGCGGACTTCCGCCAATGGGGGAGACTATTGGCAAGTAAAAGGTGGGGGTGGAGTTATGCCTTGAAGACAGCAGCATTTGAAAAAGGCCCAAATGGCCGAAATGCATTATGCGTGAGCTGATCTCAATAAAGAATTCCCAACATTTTCCCCCGAGTGGCCTCTACCTCTTCGTGTGGAGTGGATTACAGTGGATATATATATATATATATATATATATATATATATATATATATATATATATATATATATTACCTACTGGCGGTCGCCAGTAGGTATATATAGTTAGGATTTTTTCTCTATGGAACTTTTGAAAATTCTATGTCTAATAACTTTGGCGTTTGTGGACGGAATCGGCTGAAATTTTCAGGAAAATGGCACATTTTGTTTCTGATCAGCCCCTAAAAATATGGGGGGGTTTCGTCAAGGGGGGCCGAGAAAAAAGGGGGGTCCCAAAACGCGTTTTTCCCATTCATTTTTCCATAGGGCATTTGGCCTCACTTTTAGCTCGAACGGCTGAATGGATTTGCACGAAACTTGGCAAAATTGTAGGGACTGTTAGCCCGATGTGCCTTTGCTGGGTCTCAATATATGTGCTCCAGTGGATTTTGAGAAATTAACGTTTTAAAAAACAGATATATCTGTGACAGCGTACCGGATAGCGCACCAGTTCGCGTACTTTTCGCGTTAGGGAGCTTTCCGAAGCGAAGCTGATTGGCTCTCCGGTGTCTGTCAACATTCTAAACAGTCCGTAGCGGCCGCCATCTTGTCTCTCGGTAGGATCGAGAGACAAGAGGAGGCCAGAACGAAGGGGCAAATGCCCATAAGGGGGCATAGTAGATCCTCCCTGACCCCCTAGGTTTGATGTGGAGGCTTTAAAAGGGCCCCGCCGTGCAAAAAAAAAAAAAAAAAACATGTTTTTTTTCGTGGGGTGCGCCCGGTACGCGTACCGGAAAGCGGTCTGGGGAGCGTACTATAAGGAAACAAGAATGATTGACTTTTAACTTATTGTATGTTTATCAATTGTTCAGTTTTTTTTGTTTCTTTTTATTTACGTAGCAACATGTAGGTACCAATGCAGAGTCTATAAATTAATAAACGCCGTCTCCTTTGTAGATATCTTGCCTGTTGTTAAAGAAGTTATTGTGGTATATGGAATTCATACCATAGTCTGTCTGGAAAGCCGAAACAACATGGAGGCAGGAGATGATAAAGAGATGTTAAATACACATTGGAGATTATATAGTGGGAGAAAGGAAGTAACTATGAACAAAGTTAGTATGTAACACCAAAAAGTTGCACAGTATATTTAAAGTCTGACTTCACGTTATAATCAATTTGCTACTAGTTTACAATATACATATAAAAATAAATAATGTGTCAAACAATTTTTGAATTAAGAAATTAAAATTTAATTATTCAGATTGTTTCTCAAAATTTAAAACAAATTCTAAAAAATCATGATCATTTTTTTCTTCATTTTCCAGTAGAAAATCTACTGCATCGACACATTGCACAAGTTCATTGTTTATTGTATCGTCGTAGAAACCCTGGTCAACTTCCGTCTCCTTTTGTGTTTCTGTTTCAAATTTCAAGTTATTTTCTTGTCCTTCCATTTTGAATTCTGAAAAATGAATTTTTTTAAAAATATATCAGTACAGATAGGGCACTGTTGGGTTTCAGTACAGACACGCAGTTTGGTTATTTAAACAGTGTTTTTTTTTGTTGGGCAGTGTATGGTATCAAATTGGAAGTAGAAATATGAAGAAAATTATCAAATAAACTCTTAGTCAATTCTGAATTATACTAGAGAAGTCTAACTCTATCCTTAACTCAGGGCCGCCGCTAGGCATGGGCAGCGTGGGCTGCCACTCAGGGCCTCACACTCAGCCCACCAGCATGGGGTCACGCACTGGTGATGTGTCCTTTTGTTTTCCTGGAGATCTATCACAAAGAAAGGTGTTGCCTGCAATTAAGGTCCATTGGAGGGGGCCCCCTCCTTGGGCCTCTCATGGATGGTGTCAGGAGGTATAGGGGAGGGAGAAGGAGACGCTCCCCCAATTGCAAGGAGACCATTCACAGACACTGTGGGGGGCTCATTGTCCAGCATTTTGGCGCACCCACAGTTTTAACTTTTAGACCACAATCAATTCTCACACCTATGAAGGTGTGAGAAATGCGTGTGGAGTAAAAGGTAAAACTGTGGGGGCGTCAAAATGCTGGACAATGGGGCCCCCACAGTGTCTGTGAATGTTCTCCTTGCAAGGGGCCACTTATGTAAATTGGAGGGGGCCTCGCGCACGTTCCCTTTTAGCCCAGGGCCTCGCAAATCCTAGGACCGGCCCTGCCATAACTAAAACAGAGAAGTCTATTTTATTCTATAAGTATTACAGAGTGATAGAATATAACTGTCAGAAAATGTTTTTCTAATTAGCTTTCAGTACAGAACATACTTCAGTTTTAAAAATAATATCTTACCTTTTAAATATAACTTGAAGTTATCAGTTGATATTTAGTGGTTATGCACTTCACGAAGTAGTAGTCAAAATGGCTGTGTTTCTCTCTCTTTGTTTATATATATTCAGGTACATAACCAATCAAATGTCATGATATAATAGTAGAAATTTAAAGTAATATTTTAATTGGTTGTCATTTCCAACACTTCCGATATGTTTTGTGAAGTAATTTACCTCAGGGATTTTAGAGAGTTCTACATGCTAAATGGCTAAATGGTATTCCAACGAAATTTGTGAAAATGGTAGGGATTGGTATGTAGTATGAGCTAATGTTTAATTGGTGAAAGTGTCTCCAGTGGTTTTTCTGTAAATTACTGTCGCACCTTTTTTGAGCGAGTGCTTGTCAGTGCGTTTCCCGGTACGCGAACTTGCAACGTTACGGGAGTCCTCCATTTTGTGTTTCGTTAGAATTGAGATACAAGATGGAGGGTAAATAATGTTCAGAATGGGTAGATTGGGGTACTTTAGACGTATCCTGTCTCCCTAAGTTTTCTGAGGGTGGCTGAGGAGGCTCATATATGACGAGAAAAAAAAATTGTTTTTTTCGCGTGGTTAGCTGCCGGTACGCGAACTGGGTAGCGAACCGGGAAGCGAATATAAGTGAAAATAAGAGAAAAAAGGTACATTCGAAATTTCAAAAGAGTAAACTAAGTTAAGGTAGCTCTGAAAAGAGCTTTTGGGTTCTGTGTAAGTTCTAGAAACTTATAAGTAGGAACCAATACACATTCTTAAATTTAGTATGAAAACTCTGTTCCCCTCATCTGAGAAATGCACGCCATCTCCTCTGTAGATATCTTGCATGTAGTAACGCAAGTTATTGTTGTAGATGCAGCCCATTCCATGGTCCCTCATGTAAGCTGAAACAGACTTATTTACATGCTTCCTCGATTTCTCAATTTGTGGACAAAATTGATTGGACCACCTCCATTTTTGTCTTTGGCATATATTGGAATATACCAAGGCAGTTTGAGGAAAAAGTGTCATCAATTGCTCAAAGGTGTCTTTTAGGAGCATTTCCAGACCTACCCCAGTCAAAGTGCCCAAATCGTTTCCTCCACAGTGCACTATTATGAGGTCAGGGGTTGGCAAATGTAAAAAGGTTTTCACCAATGGTATCAATTGGTGACATTTCAATCCTCTTCGACCAATCCATTTGATTTCCACATTTTGTAAATTGAGGTTGTGTAAATTTCTGTTATCAGCATACCTGTGAGCCCAGTGGATGTAGCTATGTCCAAGAATCCAGACTGAAAACATGGCTAGAGGAGTTTTTGCTGCAGTCAGATGAAGTGTGGGAATGAAATGGCAGTTGAAATAGTGAAGTTTGTAATGAAAAAAACTGTGGAGTTTAAGTGCAAATGATTCATTAGCAGTGATTGGTGTATTTCCATTGCTGAAAACAGAAAGTTAGGGTGCATGGATGTGTTCTTTGAAAGATGTATTTTGAATGGTTATTTAAAAATGTTGTTATGAAAGATTGCAGTGGATTAGCAGGTGTACTGAGAGTTCAGAGTTCATTTGAAACATTGTTGTGTGAACTTGTGAACATGACAGGTCTGGCAGGCGGTAGTTGCTATGGAAAAGAGGTAGAAAGGGCAGAGGGGGGAAGGGTGTTGATTTGAAAAAAGTGAGGGAAGAGTTTTGATTGGCTGACATGAGAGATATGTGTGATGAATATCAGCGTTTCAGTGCCTTTGTTGGTTCCAGCCTCTGGAGTGCATACCTTTAATTCTGCTAAAGAATAATTGGTGTGTTTCTGAGTCTGTTTTGAATTTCAAAAAGAATTTGTAAAGGTGAGTTATCGTTTATATATTTTAGATATAGACTAGTATGCTTTTTTGCGTAAATAAGAAAGTCAGCTGTGTATTTAAAATGATGTTTTGCGTCAAGTGTTTGCATTCTGCTTTCAAAGGCGATTTTGGATTCTTTTACCAATTGTAATTGTAGATAATGTAAAGTATTAGTACTGACAAGGTGTGTATGTACATAGGAGCTGTGCTGTGTTTTCAAATTATGATCAGAAAATCGTTTTTAAGGAAAAGGCATGCTTTAAAAAATTATGAGAAATTATGTACTTGTGATGTGACTCCTGCAATGCGTCGCTTTTGCGGAACAGATATATGATGCATTTGTGTTGTTATTGTTACGGTGTATATGTAAAAAATGATGCATAAGTGTTGCACGGGCATTGCAGATACTCTCCTATGTGTGGTTAGCAATTTCAAGTCACTTCCCCCGGGTTCAAGGGCCTTGTAAATACGTCCCCATGTGTGTCTGGTCATTGGAAGTCACTTTCCTTGTAGTGCAAGGCCCTTGTAAATACGCTCCCATGTGTGCCTGGAAAATTTTCATTTTGATTGTTTGAGTTACATAGCCATGTTAAAAGTTATTGAAAAAAAGGTGCAAGTTCCTTAAAAAACGTTTTCATGTGTATTAGGGCATTTTAAGTCTGTTCCCCATGAATGTAGGTGTATTATTGTTTTACATAAAAGGTTTAAAAACTTTTTTTGAAATCAAATGCATGCACACTTAGGGCCCGATGTAGGTGGTCGTTTCAGGCCATTTACCGACCGGTTACGGCCGATTTCGGCCGTTTCCGACCGGTAAATGGCCAATCGGTATGTAGGGGCCTAAATCCAAGGCCACATGTAGGTAAATCTACATTTACAGAATCGGAAAAATTATTGGTTCGGTAAAATACCGAATCAGTAATTTTACCGATTCTGTAAATTTGCTATGTAGGGGGGACTCTTCTGAGTCTCAAAGGCCTTAACGAATCGGTATTTTAGCATGAAATCCAACTTCATGGTAAAATACCGATTCCGGTGTGCATGCACATGTGTGCATGCACACCTATGTCATGTGAAAGGCAGGCCTGCCCTTAGGGCAGGTATGCCTGCCACATGGCACCTGTGCCTGTTTTGAGGGTGCCAGAGGGTGTCAAAGTGATACCCCCTGCACCCTTGTGAATTCTTTAATTACCGATTCGGTAAATACCGAATCGGTAATGCCTAATCATTCCTATGGGCTTCAAAGCCCATAGGAATGATTAATTGTTTGAGTTACATAGCCATGTTAAAAGAAAATGATGCATAAGTGTTGCACGGGCATTGTAAATACCCTCCTATGTGTGCTTAGCAATTTCAAGTCACTTCCCCCGGGTACAAGGGCCTTGTAAATACGTCCCCATGTGTGTCTGGTCATTTGAAGTCTCTTTCCCCGTGCTGCAAGGCCCTTGTAAATACGCCCCTATGTGTGCCTGTAAAAGTTTCTTTATGACTGTTTGAGTTACATAGCCATGTTAAAAGTTATTGAAAAAAAGGTGCAAGTATCTTAAAAAAACGTTTTGATGTGCATTAGGGCATTTTAAGTCAGTTCCCCATGAATGTAGGTGTATAATTGTTTTACATAAAAGGTTTTAAAACTTTGTTTGAAATCAAATGCATGCACACTTAGGGCTCGATGTAGGTGGTCGTTTCAGGCCATTTACCGACCGGTTACAGCCGATTTCGGCCGTTTCCGACCGGTAAATGGCGAATCGGTATGTAGGGGCCTAAATTCAAGGCCACATGTAGGTAAATCTACATTTACAGAATCGGTGAAATTGTTTTTGATGGTAAAATACCGATTCGTAAAGGCTCCTGGCACTCTGAAGAGTCCCACCTACATATGGGTGGCTTCAAATCGATATATTTACCGATGTTTTATTTTACCGAATCGGTAAAATTACCGACTCGGTAATTTTACCGATTCGGTAATATATTGCCTCCTACATAACAAATTTTGTAAACTGGTCGGTAACGGCCGAAAATACCGTTTTTCGGCCGATACCGACCGACCTACATCTGTCCCTTAAAGTTTTAGGGAAAGATTTATGATGGTTGTGCGCCTCTTTTGTGTTGCTGTTGCGTCACTTTTATAATGCAGGAGAGATTTAGAAGATGCACCATGTTGCAAAACTGCAGCCGCGGGTCGTGGAGGGAGTTACGGTGGGGCAGGTAGACGGGGAGGGGGAGGGGCAGGGTGGAGGGATGTAAACACTGGCATATGGATTATTGCAGGTAAGTACACAATTTAATGAGCGTAAAGTTTCATGTGGGCTTTTTGTTGCAGGGTGGGAAGTCATTTGCATGAAAGCCCTGTAATATTATCACTATCACAGTAAAAGTAAAAATATTTTTTTGAATCATTTTTATAGCATTGTTGAATCTAATTCTTACTGTTATTGATTTACTGTTTGGTAATAGTGGTTAATAACATTTTTTATTATATTTTACCACAGATTCAACTGCAGATTATTTGGAATCTAGACAATGCCGTCTAAGGATAGAATTCGAAATGCTACGAAACGTCAAAGACAGCAGTTGACTAAAAGCTTGCAGCAGTCCTCTACATTAGAATTACCTCAACGCACGAAGAGAACACCAGGTAAGAGAACGAAATCATTCCTTAGAAACATTTGTAGAAACAAAAGAATAACTACAGAACAAGTTTTAGTCCAGAAAAAGAGAGCCAATTTAAATGGAAAGGAAAGGCCCGTCAAAAAAGTTTGTGCTAGAGCAGGAGATAACTCTGTGCATGGCAGTAGAAGGGCAAATATATTCAGGGACATTCGTAAGCGAATGTTCCGCAACAGGGTAATTGTCAATTTGCTAAAACAATTTAAAAAAGGTCAACTGAAAGTGTCATTTTATAAGAAAAAGAAAAATGTAGAGAAAATTATTGATCAGGCTTTTGAAATTAAGCGAAAGTTATTTATTTCGGTAATTAATAGAATTGTAAACTAAAAAAGGTAATCTATGTTTTCAAATCTAATAGTAGATGGAAGAGATAAGTTAATCGAAGTAATTTTTGTGAAGTTTTCTTAGGAGAATGGATGCATAGTTCAAATAGTGAGGCATTTTTTAATGAGGAGAGTTATTTTCAGGACAATGATTTGGTGCATGCAGTTGACAGCAGTGGTCGAGCATATGAGGTAAAAGATGGTCGTCCGGTTGAAAAAGAAATACTTGTGTCTGCAGATGCAGAAGAGGCGTTAATTGATGAGGTTTTAGGGAGACGTCCTAAGGGACCAGTGTACACCTGGAAGTGTAGTTCTATTTGCAGTGTGCGACAGGATTCCATCAATTTGCTTTGTGATTTTATACGGACATTTCATAAGAAAAGTGTAAAGCAAAAAATAAAGTTGTTGCAAGAATTAGATCCTTGCAGAGTGAGACAAGTGACAGGTTTGCGTGGTCATTCACTGGCTTGTCTTTCTAGGAGAGTATGCCAGAGTGTATTTCATCATTTCAGGATGCTAGCAGTGCATCATAATAAAGTGAGGAAATTAGTTAGAATGTTGTATTATGCTAAGAGTCCAGCAATTATGCTTAAAAAATTAAGCAGAGCTCTTTTGCATGGTTCTGAAGTAGATGTGAAGAATATTTGTCAAGAAATTGAGTTCTGTTACTTTGCTGGTAAAGAGAACAATGTTGATATTGAACCACTAGAAGAAGGTAATGTGGAAGGCAGTGTACAGATTTTCAGTACAGATAAGTTTCACAAGGAAATGTCCACGTTTATGGTGAAATCAAGTGAGAGGCCTAATTTCACTTGTGTGTGTTGTCGACGGACTTATTATAAGAATCAGACTAAGTTAGTGGATATATATGCAAAAAGTGATATGGAAAACAATAGTGAATGGAAGGATTTTGCCACATACTTGATGGTAGAAAATTGTTTTGATTTGGGAGCGGATGAACGTATGTGTACTTATTGCTATAACAAATTAAACCAAAACCAGATGCCTGCTAGAGCGGTTTATAATAATCTGGAATTAGATGACATTCCTTCTGAATTGAAGGATTTAAATACTTATGAATCTATTTTGATTCAAAGTGTCCATCCCTTCCAGGCTATTGTACGAATGGAGCCAAAGACAGGGAAGTTGCCTCCATCAGATTTACAGAGAGGATTAAAGGGAAGGGTTGTTTATTTGCCTTTGGATTTGAAGAAAAACATTAATACAATTGGAGTAGAGAAAGTGGAAGAGGAACCTCTGGTTATCATAGTTAATAGTGTTCCGACAAAGAGTAAGAAAATCTGGCAAGATTTAGTGGATGTTAGGAAAGTCAAAAAGGCAACATTGTATTTGATAAAAAATAATAAGTACTACAAGAATGTATGTGTTGCAGAAGAGGAAGCAAGTGAAGAAGAGGACAGCGATTTGTGTCCTGGACAAATTGAGAAAGTAGAAGCCTCTAAAAAGGAAGAAATATATGAACATTATAGTGTTCATCCTTTGCATTCCAAGGAAGTCATGGGGAATGCTATTGAGTTGTTTCAAATGAAACAAGCCAAAGGGAGTCCCATTAGTGTTTGGGAGGAAAGTTTGGAAGCTCGATGCTTCCCACAGCTATTTCCCACAGGTCGAGGAGGATGATATGATGAGCGACCTGTTCAAATTCCTGCTTCAGAATACCAGACTTTACGATTGTATACAGAAGATCCTAGGTTTTGACAATGCATTCCCTATTTATTTCATCTACTGTTTGAAAGTGATCTCTCTGGATTGTCTTATGCAGTGAACCACATCTTGAAAAGTGGTGTACAACTGCGAAATATCTCGGCAAGGGACTTTATGGATAAAGTCAATGTGCAAGACAGTATTTTGGATTCTCACCTGATTAATCTCATGGCTTGTCAGCGTGGTACTAATGAGTATTGGTACCGCCGTCGTGGTGACTTAAAATGTATGCTGAGGAATTTAGGAACTCCCACATGGTTCCTCACTCTCAGCTGTGCTGAGTATGGCTCGGAAGACTTACTTGAATTTCTACGAGAGGTAAATAGAAACATTGAAAATATTGAATTCAAGACACCCAGAGAACTGTGCTCTTTGGATCCAGTGAATGCATGCAGGTACTTTAATCATAGATTTGAAGCTATGATGTCTTTCATCACGAACAAGAAAAATCCACCTCTTGGAGAGGTGTTGGATTTCTTCTGGAGAAAGGAGTATCAAGCAAGAGGTGCTCCTCATATACATATGCTGCTATGGATCAAAGATGCACCCAAATTTGGAACAGATCCGGATGACTTAGTGATGAGTTTCATAGAACAGTATGCTACATGTGCTGTTCCAAAGACAAACGAAGACAAAAGTCTAAGAGAACAAGTTTTACGGTTTCAAAGCCATCGTTGTGGAAAGTACTGTCGTCGTAAATTCAGAAACAAGGACAAGTACTACACCAAATGTCGTTTTGCATTTCCACGGTCGGTGATATCAAAAGGAAGAGTTAACAATTTGATGTCTTCGCTGCGACATAATGTGACGAGGAAATCACCCAAAAACACATACAATTTGAAAAGAAACGAAGAGTCCAAGTACATCAACGACTACAACCCAGTGATTTTGTCCATGTGGAATGCTAACATGGATATACAGTTTGTGGCTGACAACTGTATGGATGTGGCTCGGTATGTGACGTCTCACATCACCAAAAAAGAAAAGACAGAACTGAAGGATATGTGGGAGGATATTTCCCATGAAAAGAGCCTCAGTAAGAAGTTGTATAGTTTCAGTCTGAAGATGTTGTCGCATCGAGAAATCGGAGCTTACGAATGTTCTGACCGGTTATCTTCAGCAAGTCTCTATGCCAAATCTAGGAGTATCATTTGGGCGATTCTTGGTCTTGCTGCAACACGTAATCGAGTTCTGAAACCTGTACGGGAAATTGAGTATTTGGCGGAGAAGGAGCCAAACAGTACAGATATTTTGAAGACCAACATGTTGGATACATATTATCCAAATAGAAGCAGTCACCTGGAGAATGCTTGTCTGTATGATGTTCTTCAAAATTACGTTTTCAAGAGGAACATCAAAGAAGATATTGATAAAGGAGTGTATGCAGTAATTGGAAGTGAGGGATGTCTGGTCAAGCAAAAAAAATGTCAATTGATAAATCATCGAAAATTGGATTGCGAATCTCCCGAAAGAAAAGAGTTTTTCTATTTAGCTCTTTTGCAACTTTTCAAGCCTTGGCGTGCAGAAGAGGAACTGCTTGGGGATTTCCTCTGTTACGAAGACTCTTTCAATGCAGCCAAGGAGTCCATAGAATGTCCTGTTTTTCCAAAATATCTACAAATGTTGAATGCAGAAATTGAGCAGGAAGCAACAATTGCAGCCGAGATTGCTACAGACAGTTCTCAGGACAGTCCGAGTTCTGTTTCATTGAGTCAGGATCCACTAGGAGAACCAGTTATTGAAAATGAAGCTGCCACTGCCATGATTGAAGTGGAAAGAGCCATGGCACATGCTCAGAAGGATGCGGTTAACTTAGAAGATTTGGAAAGACAACTCAACGTTGAGCAGAGGAAAATATATGACGAAGTTACCAACCAAATTGAGCATGGATTAAGTCATGAGAAGGAAGAGTGCTCATGTACGTCGTTGAAGCCTGTCCGACTGTACGTGAGTGGAGAAGCAGGAACTGGAAAAAGTTTCCTCATTAAAGCAATTTCATGTTATCTGCAGAAAAGGACTGAGTCATCGCTGTCTTGTGTTGTGACCGCTCCAACTGGACTGGCAGCTCATAACATTAAAGGGATTACTTTGCATTGGTTACTGATGCTGCCAGTGGAGCATGATAACAAATTACAATACCACAAGTTATCTGGAGATGCTTGTTGTGAAGTATCTAGAGTCCTGAAGAAGATGAAACTTCTTATCATTGACGAAGTAAGCATGGTTTCCAATGTCATGCTTGCTTTTGTGCATTTGAGAATGCAGGAAGTTCTTAAAACAGAGTATGATGTGTTATTCGGTGGCAAACACATCATTGTTTTTGGTGATCTTCTGCAGCTGACACCAGTGAAAGGACAACCAGTGTTTAAACTGCTTACACATGAAGATACCAAGAAGTGCCTAGGGAGCATTGGCAACGTTAACATATGGTTAAACTTCAGTTATGCTGAGCTGCGTCAAAATATGCATCAGGCGAAGGACGAAGTTTACAAGAATATTCTGCAAGATGTTAGAATCGGGAAAGTGACTGAGCGTGGTAAAGAAGCTTTACATGCACGCTTACTGTCAAATTTATATCCAGAAGAAGACGTTTTGCCAGAGGATATTTTTCAGAAAATTACTGTGAAGAAATCTGGAATATGTTTGATGCCAACTTTTGCAGAATGTTCCATCTTCAACAACAAAATGTTGAATTTAGAAAAACAAGAGATTGTGAAACTGGAAGCTATTGACAAAATAGAGCATATGGGAGCAACAATTATTTTGTCTGAGAATTTGAAATCTAAATTGGATTCATTAGAGAAGACTATATCTAAAACTGCGGGTTTTGAAAAGACTTTGAATGTGTGCTTAAATTGCCGAATCATTTTGAGAAGGAATTTACATGTTGAAAGAGGTCTGGTAAATGGATCAATGGGTAATGTTGTTGATTTTGAGAAATACAGAGGTAGAGATGGAATTGAATTTTTAAAAATTAAATTTGATGGCATTGAGGAAGTACAGCTAATTGGTCGTTGCTCTGCTAGGTTTTTGCTTGTTAAAGACTTATATGTTTGCCGTAAGCAGTTTCCTGTTTGCCTGGCATATGCGGTGACAATTTATAAATCGCAAGGTTTAAGTGTAGACACTGCTTTAGTGAATATTGGCAGTTCTGTATTCAAAGAGGGTATGGCTTATGTAGCATTGTCACGAGTCAGAACTTTATCGGGATTGTACTTGATTGACTGTGATGTCACAAACATTTGTGCGTATCTAGATTGTGTTAAGGAATACAATAGGTTAAGAAGAGAGTATGCGCCACATTTGCCTCAATATCCTTTGTTTGAGAAACGTGTGGTAGGCCGGAAACTAAGAAATATCAGTAATAGTAGGGAGGTTGATGCAAAAAGACCAAAAGTCGATGATCCAAAAATTGTAAGCAGGAATAAAATGAATTCGGTTGAAAATGTTGTTGGCTTTAAATTTGAAAATAGTTCTGGTGTCAACTGCTATGCTAATGTAGTTGTTAATGTTCTCTTTTCACTAGAGACTTTCAAAGAACAGATTGTGATCAATTCGGAACAAAGTTTATGCTGTTTGTTGAATTCTGTGTTAGAGAAATGTAGTGCTGATAGAACGAGAGTAGAAAGTGTGTCTGAAATTCGTTTTCTGTTAGACGAATGTTCAGGTCAAACAGAATTCTCTGAAAATATTCAGCAGGATTGTCAGGAGAATTTAATGTATATGCTTGATGTATTGCAAGATGAGGGTGTAGATGTAGATTATCTATTTGGCCTTTCTTATCAATGGCAGCATGACTGCGAGAACTGTAGGCTATCAAGTACTACTAGTGTAGACTCACAAAGATTTATATATTTAACTTTGCCTGACAGTAAATCAGTATCCTTCAATAAGCTAGTAAAGGCAGCCGATCAAAACATGGAGTGCAGCCAATGTAAGTCTGCTGTCCACGTTAATTTTACGAAGTTATGGCCAGTATGTCATTTTAATGTTCCAACGATGTAGGCCTGATGGAACTAAATTGACAACTTTAATTAATAATTTTGTGGCTTCGCAGTTGTCAATATCAGGAAGGACTTTTATAACTACTGCAATTATATATCATAACGGTCCTTCAACTAATTCAGGACATTATACAGCTTATTTGAAATCTGGAAACGGTTGGTCATTCTGCAATGATTCTGTTTTAACTTTCAAAAAAAGATTGCCTTTCCACCTTCAAAATTCTTACCTGGTGTTCTTACAACCAACATTTTAGGAAAGGAAGCTTGGGATTTGTTCAGAGGAATTTACAGAGGTTCTAATGGCTCCTACTCTATATGGCCTTGTGGATAATTGTAGTACAGAGCGAAAACTGTTTGTTTTTATAAGCTAAGTCAAGCAGCAGATCAAAATAAAGAGTAGAGGAAACGTAAGTCTGCAATGCTGTCCATATTTTTTATAGAAACTTATGGGTGAAATGTCATTTTACAATTTGAACTACATAAACTGGATGAAAAAAAGTTGTTAAGTCTAATTAAAAAATGTTGGGCTACACAGTCATCGATTTCAGGAAGAACATTTGCAACTGCAGCTATTATATAATATGCTGGTCCTTTGACAACATCTGGATATTACACAGCTTATTTGAAATTTAAAAAATGGCTAGTCTTTCAGCAAACATTACTAATTGAGTACGAAGCAATGTTGCCTTTTGACTTGATTTTTGAAGTCAGAATTTAGGGTAGGTAATTGGACTATAATGATTCTAGGTGTTGCTGTAACTTAGTGTGCTGTTTTAAATTGCTTTGTATGTCTCAGTTTTCTTAAAACAATGGAGTTTATCTTTCAGAAAGTGGCGGGCAGAAAATAGTAACAGCACAACAGAGTATAAGCTGTTCATAGGATATCCTTTGACGTCATAGAAAGTAAGTTACTTTGGAGAAGTTCCTATTTCTGCTTAGTTATATTATTTGGGTTTTTTAAACACAATCATTTTGATTGTGTTTTTTTTTCCCCGCTGTTATATGATGAATACCTTCAACTCACTGTTTTCAGTGAAATTTGATATTTTCTGATAACAGCAAAAATAAACCATTAAATATGTTTAATTAATTTTCTACTTTGAATTGTGATTTCTAATATGTATTCATTTTGTCTCATGCTCACTCTTTTTTTACCACCTTGTATTAATTTAAATTTTTTTGTTCTTTCTTACACAGATTAAAAGTATAAAAATGATAATTCAGTACGGTAATGACAATTATGAGGTAAGTGTTTAGTACTCTTTACGTTACATGTCTATCAGATTTAACTTTTATTAGTTCCACTGCTTCTTTTCTTTAACCCTTAGTTTCCTGCCTTTGCTACTTCCTTCATTTCTTTTTCTATTACTTATTTATACTACTCTTTTCACTTCTTTTAACAGTCCCTCTTTCAACAGTAACTCTGTGTTACTCCCTCTATTTGTCTTTCTTTTCACATTACTCTCTGTTTATTTACTCTTTTTTTAAAAAATATTTTTTTTTAGTTCGCTCCAAGTTCGCGTACCGGAACGCTAACCGGGAAGCGAATCAAAAGAAATAGAGGATGCTAGAGTGCTAAACATTCTAGCAATTTTTTTTAAAAGGGAGGGTAGTTCTGAAAATAACTTTTTTTTATTATTTTTGATGTTTTATATTTTTTTTGTGTTTTTTTTGAGGAAGGGGAAACAAAAATGATTCACTTCAAAGGGCTCAACAGGAGCAACAAAAAAAAAATTACTTTCTTGGACGTTTTGGACATTGATGATTTTCATATGATCTATTTATGAAAGTAATACTCCTCTTTCCACATGAAATTAATTTTCCACAAGCTACACATGTTAATCTCATCTGCCCAAAGTTCTTTTGGAGATTTGGGACCATTTCCCTTGCCTCTGATTCACTTATTGCTAAGTCATTGGTGGATGTTTTAGCCGGTCGGGGGTTATCCACCAAATCTCTTAGTTGTGCAGCACTATAATTAAGAGGGTGCCACCTCTCCATGTGTCGATGCATGGTATAATTACCATAGCTATATTTTTTTTCGGTCCCTCTCGAGAGTTTTTGTTTGCAGATGAGGCAGGTAACGTACCTGGCATTTACTTTCTTTTCATGAGAAGGAAAAGAAAAAAATTGCCAGATAAAATTCTCTTTCACATGGGACGTCCTTGGCATTTCTTTAAAAAAAACCCTTGTCCCTTGCTCCTGTTCCTCGTCTTCCTCTTCTTCTTCTTGTTGGAAGATGACCTGGCTAGTCATTCCTCTCTTCTTTGGTGGTGGTGGAGGTGGTGGGGATCCACCAGCTGCAGCTAATACAAATGCCATGTCTTAGCAACGCAAAAACAGGTCTTTCTCTCATAAAAATGAAAGTCGGAGTGAGGAAAAAAGATGGGACTTTCATCATTTGGGAAAAAAAAAATGTTCTAAACCAAGGAAAAGTGTTTCTTTTACGTCATATGATCAAGCGTTCCATCATTAGGAAACTAAAAGTAAAATGAACCAATGAAAAGTTTTATGAACTAGTCACATGACCTGTTATGCTTACGTTACGCGTTCCGCGCGGCACCTCGGATCCTTTCCGGGGCTTTGCGTTTCGCGCCTTGGTTCGCGTTCCAGAACGCTTCCGGGTGCGCTAACGCAGCACGTCATAAGGGGCATTACATAGTAACGCGATACGTTGCGTTTACGCGACGCGTCACGATGTGGCTTTCTAACGCGGTACTTGCACTAACGGAACGTTTACCGGTTCGCGGACCGGCAGCGAAACAAGAAAATATAATTTAAACTATAATATAAATTGAATTAAAAAAATATAATACAAATATATATAAAATATATTTGTGAATTAGAATAAGAATATATGTTACAGCTATAGATATTAGCTTTTAAAAAAACAATGAAATTCACTGAAAAAACCATAGGTTATAGACCATATATAGTTAGGGATTAGCATTTACAAAACCTTGAAAATTCACTGAAAAAACCATAGGTTATAGACCATATATAGTTAGGGATTAGCATTTACAAAACCTTAATTTACTCGCACAAAACCATAGAAATTCGCATATATAGTTAGTTGCAATAACTATATATCGCGCACCCGCAATCCACTGCTGATGATGTCACATATTACATCATTCATGACATGGTCAGTGACATCACTGATGACATCACTGATGACATCAACCAGTGTTTGTATGTTTCTGTAAAGTTAAAATATGTCTTACATATTGAAGAATGAGTGGATGTATAAGTGTCTGGATGAAGGATTTAGTAGGTGCATGACTGACTGTATGAGAGAGTGATTAAATGTGTTTCACTGAGTGCATGGGTTAGTGACTAAACTGTCTTAATTTGTGCATCATTATGTCTGTTGTTCTGTAAACTGCTGCATGTTTTAATCAGTAGCTATATGAGTAACTATATGGGTTATTGATTGGTTGCTCAAGTATTTGTATGGGAGACTGAGTATGTGTGTGGGTGGCTGGGAGGTGTATGACTCTGTGCATAGATGTGTGAGCAGTTGATTCACTAGATGTATGGGTTCAAAAGTGCATGTGGAAACAGCTGCATGGGCGGTTGACTGTGTGCATGAGTGTATTGGTGAGTAAATGGATATCTCAGTGCAACATGTCAAAGTAAGTACATATGTAAAACACAGTACATGTGAGAGTTGACATATATAACCGTGCATAAGAGCCAATGAATGTGTGAGTGGCTGTATGGATCATTGTGAACTTGTATCAGGGATCGTATAGGAGAGTAGGCTTGATATATATCTAAAAAATATTTTTTTTTTGCTTGGAGTTGCGCACCCAACGCATCAGAATCATGCACCCAATGCGTAGAAGTCGTGCACCAAGCGTACTGGAGTCGCACACCCTACACGTTAGGAGTCGTGCATCCGACGTGTGCCTATCAGGGGGCCGCACAAAGCGAGGCGCTGGGTGCACGACTCCTAATTTTACCATAAAAAAAGCCCCTATCACTAATTTCTATTATCCCCAGGGACCCCATTGCCTGGGGCTTACATAAAACATTGGGAACCGTGGGGGAAGCCCCAATGCCCCCACAGTCCTAGCCGGCTCCCCGCATTCTTTGGGAGCTGGCTTTGCTTTTCCACATGGTGAACAGCTTCCTGTGGAGAAAAGCAATTTGGTTTGGATTTTGAAAGAGAGAGCAGGTTTCCTGTTCTCTCTTTCAAAATCCAAACCAGGTTTGCTATGGGAGGGTGGGAGCCACGAGACTCCCACCCTCTCATAGCAAACAGCAGTGTCCCGGGGGTGGGCACCCCGGGACACTGCTGGAGTGGTGGTCTCCAGGACCCTCAATGGTCCAGGAGGGGGGCCACACAGCCCCCTCCAACAATACACAAAGTCCCAGAGGGCTGTGGTCCCTGGGGCTTGGGGGAGCGTTGAGCCCCCACCCACATATTTTACCGGGGGGCCTTTGACCCCCCCAACCATTTATTTTGTAGCCCGAGGGGTGGCAGTCCCCGGGGCTTGTAGACCTCTCTGGGCCCCCCATAAAATGTAATAATTATGCCCCCAAGATTTGGCCCCCCTGGGAGCTAATTATTAAAGAAGCTCCGTTTTATTACTTTTTTTTACGGCAGAATCCACGCACCCTGCGCGCACTTTGCCATTTAAGAAAAATATATACATCTTTTTTTGGGCCCTGGGAGTCCTTGTGGGACCCCCTAAGCAGGTCTAGAGGGTCAGGATATTTCTACCCTGCCCCTTTATACATTTTGCACACTTGTTCACCTGACTTCTTCAGTCTCGCATCTACGAAGCACAAAATGGCTGCCAACACTTCCTGGTTTCGAATGTTGACAACCATTTGACAGCCAATTAGCATTCAGCATGTGATTGTGACGGTGCACTTAGGGTGCGCTCAGGATACTTGGATTCACAGCGGCCATAGATATACATGTACGTTTAATTGTGATTTTCTCAGGAATTACTGAACGGATTTACACCATTTAAGCAAACGGCATAAGTCTGAACTAAGGACTACCTCTTTGCGAAATTTGGTGTGATTTTGTTCAGCAGTTCGGGCTGTAGCCACGATGAACGGTTCCTATGGAAAATTGCATGGGGAAAAAACGTTTTGGGACCCCCTTTTTTCTCTGACCCACTTCACGAATCACCCAGAAACTTTCAGGATAGGAGCGGACCGGAGCTGGCCATTAGTTTTGAGAATTTTGCGAAGATCCGTCTATATATATATATATATATATTCACTGAAAAAACCATAGGTTATAGACCATATATAGTTAGGGATTAGCATTTAAAAAACCTTATTTTATTTGCACAAAACCATTGAAATTCCATATATAGTTAGTTGCACTAACTATATATCGCGGACCCGCAATCCACTGCTAATGATGTCACATATTACATCATTCATGACATGGTCAGTGACATCACTGATGACATCACTGATGACATCTCAAATGACATCACTGATGACATCACTGATGACAACACCCAGTGACTGTATGTTTCTGTAAAGTTGAAATATGTCTTACATATTGAAGAATGAGTGGATGTATAAGTGTCTGGATGAAGGATTTAGTAGGTGCATGACTGACTGTATGAGAGAATGATTAAATGTGTCTCACTGAGTGCATGGGTTAGTGATTAAAGTGTCTTAATTTGGCAATCATTATTTATGTTCTTCTGTAAACTGCTGCATGTTTAAATCAGTAGCTATATCAGTAACTATATGGGTTATTGAATGGTTGCCCAAGTATTTGTATGGGAGACTGAGTATGTGTGTGGGTGGCTGGGAGGTGTATAAATCTGTGCATATATGTGTGAGCAGTTGATTCCCTAGGTGTATGGGTTCAAAAGTGCATGTAGAAACAGCTGTATGGACAGTTGACTGTGTGCATGAGTATATTGGTGAGTGAATGGATATCTCAGTTCTACATGTCAAAGTAAGTACATATGTAAAACACACTCTGTGAAAGTTGACATATATAAATAACTGAACATAAGAGCCAGTGAATGTGAGAGTGGCTGTATGAATCATTGTGAACTTGTATCAAGGATTGTATAAGAGAGTAAATATGTGTTAGTATATGTTTGAATAAGTAAGGTGTGTATAACTGTATAGTTGAGGAAATGGAGGTGTGATTGATTCTTTGCATGACTGACTAGGTGTGTGGGTAACTCCATGGATGTGTGACAGTCTGTGAGTGCCTGTTTACACTGAGTGTATCTAAGGTTATATTAGAGTCTGAAGATGTATTATCACATAAATGATATCATCAGTGATGAAATCAGTAATGTCAAATGAGATGTCAGTGATGTCATCAGTGATGTCATTTGAGATGTCATCAGTGATGTCATCAGTGATGTCATTTGAGATGTCATCAGTGATGTCATCAGTGATGTCACTGACCATGTCATGAATGATGTAATATGTGACATCATTAGCAGTGGATTGCGGGTCCGCGATATATAGTTAGTGCAACTAACTATATATCGCGGACCCGCAATCCACTGCTAATGATGTCACATATTACATCATTCATGACATGGTCAGTGACATCACTGATGACATCACTGATGACATCTCAAATGACATCACTGATGACATCACTGATGACAACACCCAGTGACTGTATGTTTCTGTAAAGTTAAAATATGTCTTACATATTGAAGAATGAGTGGATGTATAAGTGTCTGGATGAAGGATTTAGTAGGTGCATGACTGACTGTATGAGAGAATGATTA
This sequence comes from Lissotriton vulgaris, assembly GCF_964263255.1. Taxonomy (NCBI): domain Eukaryota; kingdom Metazoa; phylum Chordata; class Amphibia; order Caudata; family Salamandridae; genus Lissotriton; species Lissotriton vulgaris. The sequence continues at coordinate 617,333,203 of NC_141696.1, forward strand.
AATGTGTCTCACTGAGTGCATGGGTTAGTGATTAAAGTGTCTTAATTTGGCAATCATTATTTATGTTCTTCTGTAAACTGCTGCATGTTTAAATCAGTAGCTATATCAGTAACTATATGGGTTATTGAATGGTTGCCCAAGTATTTGTATGGGAGACTGAGTATGTGTGTGGGTGGCTGGGAGGTGTATAACTCTGTGCATATATGTGTGAGCAGTTGATTCCCTAGGTGTATGGGTTCAAAAGTGCATGTAGAAACAGCTGTATGGACAGTTGACTGTGTGCATGAGTATATTAGTGAGTGAATGGATATCTCAGTGCTACATGTCAAAGTAAGTACATATGTAAAACACACTCCATGTGAGAGTTGACATATATAAATAACTGAACATAAGAGCCAGTGAATGTGTGAGTGGCTGTGTGAATCATTGTGAACTTGTATCAAGGATTGTATAAGAGAGTAAATATGTGTTACTATATGTTTGAATAAGTAAGGTGTGTATAACTGTATAGTTGAGGAAATGGAGATGTGATTGATTCTTTGCATGACTGACTAGGTGTGTGAGTAACTCCATGGATGTGTGACAGTCTGTGAGTGCCTGTTTACACTGAGTGTATCTAAGGTTATATTAGAGTCTGAAGATGTATTATCACATAAATGATATCATCAGTGATGTAATCAGTAATGTCAAATGAGATGTCAGTGATGTCATCAGTGATGTCATTTGAGATGGCATCAGTGATGTCATCAGTGATGTCATTTGAGATGTCATCAGTGATGTCATCAGTGATGTCACTTACCATGTCATGAATGATGTAATATGTGACATCATTAGCAGTGGATTGCGGGTCCGCGATATATAGTTAGTGCAACTAACTATATATGGAATTTCAATGGTTTTGTGCAAATAAAATAAGGTTTTTTAAATGCTAATCCCTAACTTTATATTGTCTATAACCTATGGGTTTTTCAGTGAATTTTCAAGGTTTTGTAAATGCAAATTCCTAACTATATATGGTCTATAACCTATGGTTTTTTCTGTGAATTTCATTGGTTTTTTAAAAGCTAATATCTATAGCTGTAAAATATATTCTTTATTAAGTGACGTATCACGTAGCCCGTGAGACGCCTCATGATGCATCGCATAACCGTGACGTATCGTCTCTGCAGCGCAAACCAAACCCAAAACGTAAGCGCGCCAGAACACGCTTAAAGATATATATATATTTTTTTAACCTTAATTAGACAAAATCCACACGTGCACATATCACAAACGTTCAAAAAACACAATATGTCGGACTCCCGTTACGCTGCCGGTTAGCTGCCCGGTTAACGTACCAGGAAGCACCTTTACCGCGAAAAATCGCAATGTTTTTTTTCTTATGCCCCGCAGGGAACTTTAATAGCCCCCTCATCAATCCTAGGGGTTCGGGAGGGGTCTGCCTTACCCCTTTCATTCATTTACACCTTTTTGTTTTTTTCCACCTCTTGTCTCTCGATCCTACCGAGAGACAAGATGGCGGCCGCTCCGGACTGTTTACAATGTTGACAGCCAATCAGCTACTCCTCAGACTCCCGTTACACTGCCGGTTAGCTTCCCGGTTAGCTGCCCGGTTAGCTGCCCGGTTCGCGTACCAAGACGCGTCTCTACGGCGAAAAAATCGGATTTTTTTTTTTTTGGCCCCGCGTGGCTTTATAATATCCCCCTCATCAATCCTATGGGGTCAGAAGGGGTCTACCTTGCCCTCTTTCCTTCATTTCCCCCTTTGTTTTGGTCTCCTCTTGTCTCTCGATCCTACCGAGAGACAAGATGGCGGCCGCTCCGGACTGTTTACAATGTTGACAGCCTATCAGCTACTCCTCAGACTCCCGATACACTGCCGGTTAGCTTCCCGGTTAGCTGCCCGGTTAGCTACCTGGTTCGCGTACCAAGACGCGTCTCTACGGCGGAAAAAATCGGATTTTTTTTTTTTTTGGGGCCCCGCGTGGCTCTATAATATCCCCCTCATCAATCCTAGGGGGTCAGAAGGGGTCTACCTTGCCCCCTTTCCTTCATTTCCCCCTTTGTTTTGGCCTCCTCTTGTCTCTCGATCCTACCGAGAGACAAGATGGCGGCCGCTCCGGACTGTTTAGAATGTTGACAGACACCGGAGAGCCAATCAGCTTCGCTTCGCAAAGTTCCGATACGCGAAAAGTACGCGAACCGGAGCGCAGCCCGGAGCGCTGTTACAGATATATATCTTGTTTTAAACGTTAATTTCTCAAAATCCACTGAAGCACATATATTGAGACCTAACAAAGGCACATCGGGCTAACAGTCCCTACAATTTTGCCAAGTTTCGTGGAAATTCATTCAGCCGTTCGGGCTAAAAGTGAGGCCAACCGGCCTATGGAAATTAACATGGGAAAAACGCGTTTTGGGACCCCCCTTTTTTCTCGGCCCCCCCTTGACGAACCCCCCCCAAATTTCCAGGAGCTGCTCAGAAACAAAATGTGCCATTTTCCTGAAAATGTCAGCCAATTCCGTCCACAAACGCCAAAGTTATTAGGCATAGAATTTTCAAAAGTTCCATAGAGAAAAAATCCTAACTATATATACCTACTGGCTATCGCCAGTAGGTAATATATATATATATATATATATATATATATATATATATATATATATATATATATATATATATATATATATATTACACCAATAATCCCCCTCAGGAGATAAACGAGTCGCACACAAACTTGCCTCCATCACTTTATTGAGTGCAGTACAACGGGACACGGCATCTTCACCAACATGTTTCGTTTCGACTTCAAACTTCTTCTAAGGTGTGCCTGCTCCAAAACCAATCGTTCGTTTGCCACAGGTGAGCTTCAAATGTTTTTTTATTTGCCTCCTTCCGAAGGTTCCGCCCCAATTTGGAATCACTTCCTTTTTAGAATTGCCTTGTGGGACCTGTAGTTTACCAACGAATGTCAATTTTTAACCCTCCAGTGGGTGGTGCATTTCATCCCATTTGGGTCACAAACCGCTTTCCTTCTGCTGTGTTTCGCTGCAAGTTCCCTCACTGTCAGCCAACTTTTAGGACTTATAGATATGGAGGAGCAGCTCCTTTCAACACAGCTCAGCGCGTCGCGCCAGCAACAAAGGAGACGGACCAGCCAGGTACAGCAGATGGTAGTTTATTCACAGGTTACAGCTACGCGTTTCGGGCCAACAACTCTCCCTTGTTCACACTGTAATGCTACTATAAACAGTTGCTTTTTATATGCTTGTGAAGTGAACACACCTCTAGTGATGACATGACGAATCACATGATCATAGACATGAAAAAAATATTTACATTTTTTTCTTTCTTTCATTTTTTCTTTTTTCTTTGAGTAAAGCGTAAATTGCATTTGATGACAGGATGAATCCTATTAAGCTTCAAAAGTATAATATAAATATTTAAGAAACAAAAGTATATCTGTATAAATACATTGATAATACATTATATTTCACACGCTATTACATGAAGAAATTCAACATAGATATGTCAATAAAGTGATTAGTGCAAAAATAGAAAAGCAGCAATAGGATAAAGTGCATGTGAGACTGTGTAAGAATTGTGCAAAAAGAAGCAAAAAGTGCATACTGCGAGGTCAAGAAGTAATTCATTGTCTGTAACCTGTAAGTACTCAGATCCCTGAGATAGTTACATTTAAAATGTACTAAAATACCCTAAAAACAGTATAGACGTGTGTGTATACATCCAGATGGTCCTGGCCAGATATATACGATGAACCATACACGAACATGAAAAAAGAGATCATCATATATATAAAATTATGTTAAAAGTGTATATACAAAAAGATAGTGGAAAATATTAAGAATGAAGAAATAGTATCAAAATATCTGAAGAAAAAAAAAGAGAAATAAAATGTATAAGATACAGTTAAAAACTATATCATCATATATACATATATATATTTTTACAGCACAGAATCAGAATTATCATGAATAAGAAAGCTTCAACGCAAATCACTAGACTATTTATGCATAACAAATAATGGTAGATATTGCACTCAATAATAGGGATCCTAGCTACTGAGTGCAAAGCTGTTATAGTCAAAATAAAAGAATGTCGAGAAAGCACATATATTGTAAGTATATCAAGGGAACATAGATCAGAAAATTGCAGATTATATATCATTAGTCATATAAAATGGTGCATTTCTTCCGAGTTGTGTAAACCATTTGGCCATTTACTGTCAAATTGTAAAATCATTGTGGTTTCTAGTTGTCTGAGCATAAGTTCTCGATCTCCTCCTCTTCTAAGTTGAGGGATAGCGCCCACCACAAAGTATTTAAGACATGCCACATCTTTATTGTGTACATGCTTGAAATGGCGGGCAACCGGATATGCCGGATCGCTAAGGATAATTGCCCTCAAATGCTGTAGTATCCTGACATGCACCTGCAGCTTGGTGCTACCGATGTAGTTCAAGCTACAGGTGCAAGTCAGGACATAAACAGCATGGTCGGTTTTACAATTGTAATTACCATTGATCGGTATACCTTCAGGGCAAAACGGGGTGACGTAACGTGTTGCATTGACCCCGAATTTGCAAGATCGACAGCTTGAAGATTTTCGAAATCCTTTAGCAGATTGAAGCCATGATGGTTCCTGTTTGAGTTCAGGGGCAGCCTTATCCAAGGCATATCCCATATTGTTAGCCCTTCTAAAGGTGATGACAGGAGACTGTGGAAGTTTAGGACCCAGTACGCTGTCACTTAATATTATGGGCCAGTTTTTCTTCATAATGGCTTTAAGTTGTCTATCTTGGCTGCTAAAGGTGGTTATCAGGCGTGGACAATTTTCATTGAGAGTAGATGTGACAGGACTAACTAAAGTATCAATTTCTTGATCATTTTGCATAAATAGGCTATCTCTAGTTCTTAATTTGGATTTGTCAATAGCCAATTTTATTATGGCATCGGTATATCCACGAGCTTTGAAGCGTACGCTCATATCTTTTAGGCAGAAATCAAAATCAGAATTAGTGCTACATATCCTTTTAAGTCTTAAAATCTCACCATAAGGGATAGTGGAGATAGTGTGTCTAGGATGCATAATACTTGCGTGTAAAGTAGTATTACCCGCGGTGGGTTTTCTATGTAGTGTAGTTTGGATGGAGGAATTCAATACATACATCTCTACATCCAAAAATTGCATTTGTGTAGCATGGATATGAGCAGTAAAATTCAAATTTAAGCAATTGATGTTAATCTCTTTAATAAAATCGAGTGCCTGTTCCATACTTCCATCCCACAAGATGAAAATATCATCGATATATCTTAGATAACATCTGACATGTTCCTGCATCCATTTGCCGTGGGTGATTGCAAGGACCTGTTCCTCCCACCAGCCAACGTGAAGGCACGCGTAGCTGGGGGAGAAACAGGCCCCCATTGCAACTCCCCGTTACTGCCTAAAGATATCCTTTCCAAAAAGAAAGAAATTATTATGTAGACACCATTTGATCAAATTGAGAATGACTTTGTTATGTTCATAATAAATAATGGGTCTTTTAGCCAAGAAGTGTGCAATTGCCGCTAATCCCTGGGTGCGGTCAATACTGGTATACAGTGATTCTACATCAAGCGTAATTAATAACATATTACCATTGCACTTCAGATTTTTAATTTTGGTTAAGAAGTCGCTAGTGTCTTTTACAAAACTAGGTAATAGCTTAATATAATATATATATATATATATTACCTACTGGCGGTCGCCAGTAGGTATATATAGTTAGGATTTTTTCTCTATGGGATTTTTGAAAATTCTATGTCTAATAACTTTGGCGTTTGTGGACGAAATTGGCTGAAATTTTCAGGAAAATGGAACATTTTGTTTCTGAGCAGCCCCTGACAATTTGGGGGGGTTTCATCAAGGGGGGGCCAAGAAAAAAGGGGGGTCCCAAAACACGTTTTTCCCATGTTAATTTCCATAGGGCGGTTGGCCTCACTTTTAGCTCGAACGGCTGAATGGATTTGCACGAAACTTGGCAAAATTGTAGGGACTGTTAGCCCGATGTGCCTTTGCTAGGTCTCAATATATGTGCTCCAGTGGATTTTGAGTAATTTAGGTTCAAAAAAAGATATATATCTGGGCGGAGCCTAACCACACATCTGATCTGATTGGCTGTCAGCACTTCATCCAAGAAGTGTTGGCAGCCATCTTGGGACCAATATACATGATAGCACCTCATTAAAAAGCATTGTAGTTAATAGAGGGTTTTAGGACTTTAGTTACATTATAAATCATTTGTTGATGGTACCATACTCGTTTTAGGAATTGTGGTGGGTTCTAAGGTGATTTTACCATGTGAAAAAAACTTCTGCTGTGATATCATGAATATTGTTTGAAAGAAAACTAATATCTCATGATTTTCCCACAGTGGTTTGGAAGGGGATCTATAAGCTAAACTGAAAGCATATTTTCTGTAAATTCAAATTATCTTTCTCAGTCATGTGAAAATGAAGTCAGTTGATTCCTTTGTGTTCTACTGCAGCCTCCTAGAGTGTTCTAAAGAACAACTAGAGCGCTAACAGTCCTACTTATTACAAAGGTATGGCACACCTGAAGCCATCTTGATTGGAATAAAGTGGTAACTTTTAAAACATTTAATTTAAAAAGAAACAACATGAGGGGGTATATGTTGCCATAGAAAGTATGATTAGTGCTGCAGAATGAAAAATTAGGGCACATTTTGAGTGACTTCTCAAATCCTTTTCTATTTCATTAAAACATTCTGACATGCAGTCTCCCAAAATGGCCACCAGAGACAAAAGAGCCCAAATGTAGCCCAAATATCACCCAGATGTAGCCCAAGTATAGCCCAATGACAGAATGTCCCAGAGTGTTCTAAAGAACAACTAGAGCGCTAACAGTCCTACTTATTACAAAGGTATAGCACACCTGAAGCCATCTTGATTGGAATAAAGTGGTAACTCTTAAAACATTTAATTTAAAAAGAAACAACATGAGGGGGTATATTTTGCCATAGAAAGTATGATTAGTGCTGCAGAATGAAAAATTAGGGCACATTTTGAGTGACTTCTCAAATCCTTTTCTATTTCATTAAAACATTCTGACATGCAGTCTCCCAAAATGGCCACCAGAGACAAAGAGCCCAAATGTAGCCCAAATATCACCCAGATGTAGCCCAAGTATAGCCCAATGACAGAATGTCCCAGAGTGTTCTAAAGAACAACTAGAGCGCTAACAGTCCTACTTATTACAAAGGTATAGCACACCTGGAGCCATCGTGATGGGAATAAAGTGGTAACTCTTAAAACATTTAATTTAAAAAGGAACAAAATGAGGGGGTATATTATGCAATAGAAGGTATTATTAGTGCTGCAGAAAGAAAAATTAGGGCACATTTTGAGTGACTTTTCAAATCCTCTTCTATTTCATTAAAAAATTCTGACATGCAGTCTCCCAAAATGGCCACCAGAGACAAAAGAGCCCAAATGTAGCCCAAATATCACCCAGATGTAGCCCAAGTACAGCCCAATGACAGAATGTCCCAGAGTGTTCTAAAGAACAACTAGAGCGCTAACAGTCCTACTTATTACAAAGGTATGGCACACCTGAAGCCATCTTGATTGGAATAAAGTGGTAACTCTTAAAACATTTAATTTAAAAAGGAACAAAATGAGGGGGTATATTTTGCCATATGAATTATGATTAGTGCTGCAGAAAGAAAAATGAGGGCACATTTTGAGTGACTTCTCAAACCCTCTTCAATTTCATTAAAAAATTCTGACATAGAGTCTCCCAAGATGGCCACCAGAGACAAAAGAGCCTAAATGTAGCCCAAATATCACCCAGATGTACCCCAAGTATAGCCCAATGACAGAATGTCCCAGAGTGTTCTAAAGAACAACTAGAGCGCTAACAGTCTTACTTATGACAAAAGTAGGGCACACCAGAAGCCATCTTGATTGGAATGAAGTGGTAAGTCTGAAAACACTCAATTTAAAAAGGAACAACATGAGGGGGTTAATTTTGCCATAGAAAGTATGATTAGTGCTTCAGAAAGAAAAATTAGGGATCATTTTGGTGACTTCTCAAATCCTCTTCTATTTCATTAAAAAAATTCTGACATGCAGACTGAAACATGCACTTTGAATACCAGCAGCAGACGTCCCTGCTGAGCAGTAGCTTTACTACAGTGATCTAATGTGCAACTAGAGTGCTAACATTCAGAATGTATGGCAAATGTGTGACACATCTGAATGCCTTCTTGATGGAACCAAAGTAAACAAGCATTGAAAATGCAATAGATCTCGCCCTCGTTTAAGTTAAAGCCATTCTGTTTGTAATGAGGTGGCTTTTTAGCTTTGCTTTTATTAGTGTTTTTTCAACTTTCATGTAAATAACATGCATCTGTATGCATATAAGTATATGTATGCATGCATTTATGTTTGTATTTATATAGATATACAGATGATATATGTTTATATATGTATGTATATATATATATATTCACTGAAAAAACCATAGGTTATAGACCATATATAGTTAGGAATTAGCATTTACAAAACCTTGAAAATTCACTGAAAAAACCATAGGTTATAGACCATATATAGTTAGGAATTAGCATTTACAAAACCTTGAAAATTCACTGAAAAAACCATAGGTTATAGACCATATATAGTTAGGAATTCGCATTTACAAAACCTTATTTTACTCACACAAAACCATTGAAATTCCATATATAGTTAGTTGCACTAACTATATATCGCGCACCCGGAATCCACTGCTGATGATGTCACATATTACATCATTCATGACATGGTCAGTGACATCACTGATGACATCACTGATGACATCTCAAATGACATCACTGATGACATCACTGATGACAACATCCAGTGACTGTATGTTTCTGTAAAGTTAAAATATGTCTTACATATTGAAGAATGAGTGGATGTATAAGTGTCTGGATGAAGGATTTAGTAGGTGCATGACTGACTGTATGAGTGAGTGATTAAATGTGTCTCACTGAGTGCATGGGTTAGTGACTAAACTGTCTTAATTTGTGCATCATTATGTCTGTTGTTCTGTAAACTGTTGCATGTGTTGATAAGTAGCTATATGAGTAACTATATGGGTTATTGATTGGTTGCCCAAGTATTTGTATGGGAGACTGAGTGTGTGTGTGGGTGGCTGGGAGGTGTATGACTCTGTGCATAGATGTGTGAGCAGTTGATTCACTAGATGTATGGTTTCAAAAGTGCATGTGGAAACAGCTGTATGGGCGGTTGACTGTGTGCATGAGTGTATTGGTGAGTGAATGGATATCTCAGTGCTACATGTCAAAGTAAGTACATATGTAAAACACAGTACATGTGAGAGTTGACATATATAAATAACTGTGCATAAGAGCCAGTGAATGTGTGAGTGGCTGTATGGATCATTGTGAACTTGTATCAGGGATTGTATAAGAGAGTAAATATGTGTTAGTATATGTTTGAATAAGTAAAGTTTGTATAACTGTATAGTTGAGGAAATGGAGGTGTGATTGATTCTTTGCATGACTGACTAGGTGTGTGAGTAACTCCATGGATGAGTGACAGTCTGTGAGTGTCTGTTTACACTGATTGTATCTAAGGTTATATTAGAGTCTGAAGAGGTTCATCGTATTATCACATGAATGATATCATCAGTGATGCGATCAGTAATGTCAAATGAGATGTCATCAGTGATGTCATCAGTGATGTCATTTGAGATGTCATCAGTGATGTCATTTGAGATGTCATCAGTGATGTCATCAGTGATGTCACTGACCATGTCATGAATGATGTAATATGTGACATCATCAGCAGTGGATTGCGGGTGCGCGATATATAGTTAGTGCAACTAACTATATATGGAATTTCAATGGTTTTGTGTGAGTAAAATAAGGTTTTGTAAATGCGAATTCCTAACTATATATGGTCTATAACCTATGGTTTTTTCAGTGAATATATATATATATATATATATATATATATATATATATATATATATATATATATATATATATATATATATATATATATATATATATATATATATATATCCCAAACATCCATCCGACTCCAGAGAGTAAATGGCACGTACTCATGATCAGTAGGAATAGGGCAAATTTATTGATTCAGGTCTCCCACGACCCCGCAAAGACAGAGAGACGCGTTTCGCCTGCACAGCAGGCTTTGTCAATCCCATTTGGCGCCTAAATTTTAAAAGTATATATACCCCTCCCCTGTGATGCAGGCACTGATAAACATGGAAAACAGACTACATAGGTAAATTCTTGTTTGGAGAAACATACCAAGCATGTTAGATAGGTAAAGTGCATAATGCAAGTTATAAAATAATACAAAAGCCGCATAATGCAAAGCCATCCTATTATGTAAATTTTTTCCTATAATGTAAATTGTGTCAGTGCATTATCGGACTCGGAGAGTGACATATAAAAAAAAATAACATTCCTAAATGAGTGGGTAAATTCATACAATATATATATATATATTTTCCACTCCTGTTGTTTACACGATCGTAAACAGGCGCTGACACCGTGGGGTCTTCTTTCAGAAACAAGTTTTTATTTTTCCAAGTGCAAAGTTTGACGCGTTTCGACGGATGAAACCGTCTTGATCACAACAGAGAATTCTAGTGAGTGAGTGCATTTTAAACATACAAAGTGCTCATTGGTCAATGGGGCGGCTTCATTGTTGTCATGGCAACCATTACTTCATGGCCACAGAAAAGTTACAACCTTAATTGCAATGCTTGAAAATGCGCTGTACATAACATTTTATCTAAGCGCCAAACAATATATATATATATATATTTATTACCTACTGGCGGTCGCCAGTAGGTACATATAGTTAGGACCTAATTACCATAGGAAATACCCAACATTCTATTGGGAATAACTTTGGCGCCGATTGAGGAACCTGCGTGCAATTTTCCTTAAGATTGCTTTGTTCCGCTCCGCTCTTTCCCTGAAAGTTTCGGGGGGATTCGTCAAGCGGGGGCCGAAAGTGAGGTCCCAAAACGTGTTTTCCCCATGCTAATTTCCAAAGGGACCTTTAGACACGGCTACAGCCCGAACGGCTAATTGGAATTACACCAAACTTGGCAAAATGTTAGGGCCTGGTATTCAGATGTGCCTTTGCTATGTTTGGTGAAAATCCCTCCAGTAGTTCTTGAGAAAATTGAAATTGAAAATTTTCAAATGGCATTTTCTATGGGACCTTTAGACACGGCTACAGCCCGAGCGGCTGAAGGGAATTACACCAAACTTGGCAAAATGGTAGGGACAGGTATGCAGTAGTGTCTTTTCTATATTTGGGGAAAATCCCTACAGTAGTTGTTGAGAAAATTGAATTTGAGCAAATTATATATCTATATGCGTTCACCATACGCGCACCGTACGCGTACGGGACGCGTACGTACAAGTATGTGCGCGTACCCTTACGTGCGCGACCGAGTTTCTGATTGGCTGGCAGTCGACTGTCAACATTCCAAACTGTCCAAAGCAGGAAGTGTTGGCCAGTATCTTGTTTTTCAGGAGAACTGAGGCACATGAGAGCCCAAAACAAGAGTGGAAAACACAAAAAAGGTGGCAGGGTAGAAACCCCCTAACCCTCTAGCCGTTCTCAGGGGGTCCCAAAAGGACGCCCAAGGGCAAAAAAAGAAAAAGAATTCAAACAAATTGCGGGGTACGTGCACCGTACGCGTACGGTACGCGTACCGTGCGCGTACCCCGCGATTTTAAAAAAAGAATCTTTTTTTTTTGCACTTGGTGGTCCTTCCGGACCCTCTGAGAAGGGCTAGGGTGTCAGGGGGTCTCAACCCTGCCCCCTTTTCGTGTTTTCCACTCTTGTTTTGTGCTCTCTTGTGCCTCACTTCTCCTGAGAGACAAGATGGCTGCTCAGGTGGTCCCAGAAGGATAATAACATATATAAACGTTATCCGCTAATAGAATTAGCATTTACAAAACCTTTGAAATTTATTGAAAAAAATATAGGTTTCAGGCCTTATATAGTTAGGAATTAGCATTTAAAAAACCTTGCAAATTCACTTAAAAAACCATAGGTTTAAGGCCTTATATAGTTAGGAATTAGCATTTTAAAAACCTTGCAAATTCACTTAAAAAACCATTGGTTTCATGCCTTATATAGTTAGGAATTAGCATTTAAAAAAAAACATTGAAATTGCTCCTATATAGTTAGTTGTACTAACTATATTTCGCGCACCCACAATCCACTGCTGATGATGTCACATATTACATCATTCATGACATGGTCAGTGACATCACTGATGATATCACTGATGACATCTCAAATGACATCACTGATGACATCACTGATGACATCTCATTTGACATCACTGATCACATCACTGATGATATTATTCATGTGATAATACAATGCACCTCCTCACACTCTAATATAACCTTTGATACATCCAGTGTTAAATACAGACTACCATTCTTGAAACCATTGATACACCAATACCAGTTACTACATACACACTCACTGATTCGTAGGTCTACACACACATTCACTCATTCACCCATAGAATCACTCATACATACAGTCACTCATCAATACAACACTATCATATGCACTCATACACCTATACAGACACTCACACACTGCCACTCATCCATGGAGTTACTCACACACCTAGTCAGTCATGCAAAGAATCAATCACACTTCCATTTCCTCAACTATACAGTTATACACACAACACCTTACTTATTCAAACATATACTAACACATACTTACTCTCTTATACAATCACTGATACAAGTACACAATGATCCATACAGCCACTCGCACATTCACTGGCTCTCATGTATAGTCATTTATATATGCCAACTCTCACATGCACTGTGTTTTACATATGTACTTACTTGGACATGTAGCACTGAGATATCCATTCACTCACCAACACACCCATGCACACAGTCAACCGCCCATATAGCTGTTTCCACATGCACTCTTGAACTCATACACCTAGTAAATCAACTGCTCACACATCTAAGCACAGAGTCACACACCTCCCAGCCACCCACACACACACTCAGTCTCCCATTCAAATACTTGGGCAACCAATCAATAACCCATATAGCTACTCATATGGCTACTGATCAACACATGCAGCAGCTTACACAACAACAGACATACTGATGCACACATTCAGACAGTTTAGTCACTGACCCATGCATTTAGTAAGACACATTTAATCACTCACTCATACAGTCAGTCACGCACCTACTAAATCCTTCATCCAGACACTTATACATCCACTCATTCTTCAATATGTAAAACATATTTAAACTTTACAGAAACACACAGTCACTGGATGATGTCATCAGTGATGTCAAATGAAATGTCATCAGTGATGTCATTTGAGATGTCATCAGTGATGTCATCAGTGATGTCACTGGCCATGTCATGAATGATGTAATATGTGACATTATCAGCAGTGGATTGCGGGTGCGTGAAATATAGCTAGTACAACTAACTATATAGGAGCAATTTCAATGGTTTTGTATGAGTGAAATGTCCAGCTAACTATAACACCCCTAAAACTTATAGTTTTTTTTGTGAATTTTAAAGGTTTTTTAAATGCTAATTCCTAACTATATAGGGCCTGAAATCTATGGTTTTTTCAGTGAATATATATATATATATATATATATATATATATATATATATATATATATATATATATATATATATATATATATATATATATATCTATATCAATTCAAACGGCAACTTTTCTTTAAAGTAACCCAAAGGACACAAAGGGGATGGTGTGGAAGGTCGGTTTACTGCAAATAAATCAACAGGCATAATGCATTTCGACGCTACGGTCTTCGTCAGATGCCATTCAAAACGGAAATGGGTTCCACCCTCATTTTAAAACTCCTTGGCTCCTCCTTTGAAATGGAGTGCAGCTGGCCCCAATTACGAACAAAGTCTTTCTTTGTAGTCTAATACCTTTGACTACTTTACCCAGAAGTCTCTGGATGGGTTCTAGATGCCGATGAGGCTCTTTTATTACAGCTGTTGAATGCCTTGTAGAGGTGGGTGCTGTGTTCCCAATTACTCCGATATTGTACGTTCCGCTCTCCCTCACGTCCCCCAAACGCTTCGCCTCTTCAAAACTTCTTCCAGCGCTGGTCTCAGAAAACGTAGAGCAGTGACTGTTTTCCTCCGTCAATTCCGGGTTGCCTTTAGTGCAAAAGACCAATTGCTGGGTAGGTTTCCTGAGGCGGTCCGAGGTACTTCCAATACCTTGGCTAACTTTGATGTCACCAGAACACCCTCAGACTCTTGGGAACGGGTCCTTTCACATGCTCCAGGTGTGTGTGCTGAAACATCAATTCAAACGGCAACTTTTCTTTAAAGTAACCCAAAGGACACAAAGGGGATGGTGTGGAAGGTCAGTTTACTGCAAATAAATCAACAGGCATAATGCATTTCGACGCTACGGTCTTCGTCAGATGCCATTCAAAACGGAAATGGGTTCCACCCTCATTTTAAAACTCCTTGGCTCCTCCTTTGAAATGGAGTGCAGCTGGCCCCAATTACGAACAAAGTCTTTCTTTGTAGTCTAATAACTTTGATCACATTATCCAGAAGTCTCTGGATGGGTTCTAGATGCCGATGGGGCTCTTTTATTACAGCTGTTGAATGCCTTGTAGAGGTGGGTGCTGTGTTCCCAATCACTCCGATATTGTACGTTCCGATATATATATATATATATATATATATATATATATATATATATATATATATATTTATTCCTCAACGCACTTTTACCAGTCGTTGCTCCACTTGTTACAGGTGCTTCCTCGGCGCGTGGTGAGACGCGCAGTTACACTCCCAACTCTGGTCTGTGATTTGGTCTGGTCTGTCAAGTTTGACAAACTAGCTGCAGAAGCGCTGCAATAAACGATTTGAAACTGCTTGAATTTAACCCTGAATAATGGCTTTTTTGAGTGCACTCGAGTGAATTGGTTTGCCGTAAATCACAGACCAGAGTTGGGAATATATATATATATATATATATATATATATATATATATATATATATATATATATATATATATATATATATATATATATATATATATATATATATATATATATATAACAATTCCAAAGTTCTGCAGTGAAGCAAGAAGTCGCGCACTCAAGGATTTCAGTTGTGAAGTATTTAATCACCGGATATCGCTACGCGTTTCGACACACCAAGGTGTCTTGATCACACGATAACCATTATCCCAATTTCGACATGTTAAATACACAATGTGAAAACAAATCATGAACATAGAAAAGGTCATCAGCCCTCCAACCATGCAAGTCAGTACATTGTCGGCCATATTGGAGTGGAGTCACTCGTAAGGAAAGGTATCTAGAAACCCATGTAAGAGGTTAAACATACCGTAAATCAAGACTGAGAGTGATTAAACCAAATTTACAAATCACATAGCCGTTTAAAGTAAAATGATTAGATCAATAAACTAATCCACATTTCAACATGTATATTTGAAAACAACGTGACATTGCGATAAGTGTCAGAATTGTCCTGGCCATGCTCAGAGCTTCAAAATCAGAAAATCTATACTAGCGGTCTAGTGCCCACTTGATACTGATAGGTGTAGCAGTAGATAAAAGTACACCTGCCCCGTGTAGTGCCTAAGCCTCAAAAACTAGACAAGGTCCGGAATATACAAATAATATAATTGTATATGCTGGCGGTCTAGTGCCACCTCAGATACTGATTGATGTAGCAGTTTTTAACTACAACAATACCAGAAGTCTAGTTGCAAAGGAGGATCAATAGGAGGGGAAAAATTTACCAATGCATGACCATACATGTAGGGGAGGGACAAGTAATAATTATGTATTCACAAAAAGGAGGAAAAAGTGCCCATAGTGAAAGTCTTATCTTTAAACAGAGTGAGGTGATATCTTCCATTCAAGCTGGAGATGAGTGGGGCCGTGGTGAAGTGATCAGACAGAGTGCAGTTCCCCTTTCTAATCTCCTGAAAGAAACATAATAGTACAAGATTAAAATGATTTAAAACATATACATAGTATACATGTTACGACAAAATTATGATTATGATAACCGTGCAAGATTCACAGACAGCAACTCTATATAATGGAGTAACAAAAATACTACAGACGATCTCCAGATTAAGCATAACAACACATCAACATATCTAGTCATTGTGGAGATGAGTTGCTAATTCCTCATCCATGTTGTGTCCACCTGGGGACCTGGTCTCGAGCTCCATGATCCAGCGTGACTCTCTCTTTCTAAGGGCCAGTTCCCTGTTGCCACCCCTTCGGCCCATATTCACTTGTTCCACAGCATAGTATCTTAACAAGGAATTGTTGGATTTATGAACCTCTTGGAAATGTCTAGCTATGGGGTATTTAGCATCCTTATTAGTAATGGCTCTAAGATGTTCTTGAACGCGTTTTTTGGCCATACATGTGGTGCTACCCACATATTTGATGTTACAGGGACATTCCAGGATGTACACGACAAAGTTGGTGTTGCATGTGAGAAACTGCTTAATCTTTCTACGTACTTGGGTACCTGGTACTTCTATTTCCTTGACCATGACACTAGCCGCACATGCCCGACAGTTTTTTTTTTTATATATATTTATATATATATTTATATATATATATATATATATATACGTGGCATTAGCCACTTTGTAGTATTGTTAGGGTGCCCAGCTATAGGGATTTTTTCAGATTTTTGCCCGTTAGTAACTTTGTACCTGTTTTATGAATGTGCCAAAGAGGTTGCAGACCTGCTGCTCCCGTTTTATTTTGGGAGGACTGAAAGTTTCATGGTGTTTGCTCAAGAGCGTGCAAAGAAAAAAGGGGTCCCTAACGGCTTCAAAATTAATTCAGTTTCCATAGACTTTTCTATTTCACATAGCACGAAAGCTGTCAGTTGGATTTTAACACTCACCCCCAGTCAACTGATCTGGGTTTAATCCATCACCGTTCTTTAGCTCACCATGAACCTTCAAGAAACACTGAGTGAATCAAGGAAAGTCAAACATGAATGAACTGGCCTACAACGCTGTCCAATTACATACCATTTAAAATATTACATACATGAAAGAAACAGTGTGAGTGGTTATATGTATGATTGGGTTGCCAATATAGCCCAAACCATAATAAAGAAGCATATCGTATAGGATTTGAAGGGAAACCTACCATTTATGTGTTGTGTACTGTATGCTTTATTGAAACCATATGTCAAAGAGACATAAACTTTAATTATATGATAACAAAACCTAACAAACACAATTGAGTTGTAAGCCACATTGCTACTGCATTATCCCCCACATGCATCAAAATAGGCAATAGGGCATCCTTAATTGTGATTTTTAAGGAATCACAATTAAAGATTAGCTATTGGCTATGCATGTAGGAATCGGAAATAAATTAGTGATTCCTACAAATTCTTTAATTGCGAGTCGGAAATAGCAAGTCGCAATTAAGGAATTGCTTCCCTTTCATTCCTATGGACCAAGAGGCCCTTAGGGTACTCGCAATTTGTGCATGCAATTTCAAGGGTGCCAGGGTGCCAAGATAACACCCTGTAGCACCGCTGAAATTGCTGTGAACCCATGCTGTGCACACACATGCCCCAAGGTCATGTGTGTGTGTAACCTTGATCTTTGAAAAATGCACTTTAGTGCTTTATTTATTTATTTATTGATGTTCTTATATAGCACCAGAATTCGACCCCCGAAGGGGTATCTTCGCGCTTTTCGCTTTACCAAAGGGCCCGGACCTAGTTCTAAGCTGTAAGAGGAATTAAGCGAGATTCTTAGCAGGCAACAAATAGAAGGTTTTCAGAGTCTTCTTGAAGGATTGAAAGTTAGTGGTGTTTTTAAGGGCAGGAGGCAGTGAGTTCCAAAGGAGGGGGCCTTTGTAGGACAGGGCTTGCCCTCCCTGCCTAACTTTTTTGATCCGTGGAACCTGAAGCTGTTGCTGGTTGCTGGAGCGCAGAGTGCGAATGGGTTTATAGGGCATGAATTTTTCTTTTAGATATTTGGGTCCATTGCCAAACAGACACTTATGAATAGTGCAGCAAATTTTAAATTTTACACGCTGCCTTATTGGTAGCCAATGGAGTTTTACCAAGAGGGGGAGTGAGGCAGACCTTGGCTGGGCATTGAGAACTAATCTCGCAGCGGTGTTCTGGACCACCTGCAATCTCTGTAGTTGTTCCTCATTTGCCGAGATCAACAGGCCATTACAGTAGTCCAGTCTACTGATAACCAAGGCCTGGACGAGAGTTTTCCTGTAGGAGTCTGATAAAAATGGGAAAACGCGTCGTAGTAGTCCAATGACCCTGAAGCAAGATCCTGCTATTATATTTGTGTGCTCTTTGAGCAGAAGTGTTTTGTCTAGCCGCACACCGAGGTTTTTAACGGTCTGTTTGGGACTTGGTGTTGGTCCTAAATCCGGGGGCCACCATTCCAGGGACCACAGAAGTATGGCCTCCCTGAACAACATGACCTCTGTCTTGCCTACATTACACTGGAGGCGATGTGGCCATCCAATTAGATATTGCCCTCATTCCGTCCGCAAAAGATTTTTGTATGGCGGGCGTTAGGGTTTTGAAGGGAAACAAGAGCTGAGTGTCGTCAGCGTACGACACAGGGGTGAACCCATAAGATCTTACAATGTCCGCCAAGGGGGCCACATACACGTTGAACAGTGTGGGGCTTAGGCATGAGCCCTGTGGCACTCCCTTGATGAGCTCCCTTGAGATGGAATGGTGGGAGCCCAATCTGACCCCTTGTTGTCGGTCCGAAAGAAAACTTTCCAACCAGGAGAGAGCCGCACCTTCTATGCCCATCTCCCTCAAACGACCGAGAAGTATTTCGTGAGACACAGTGTCGAAGGCAGCGGATAGATCTAACAGCACTAGAATCATGGAATCCCCTCCGTCCAGTGACATTTTGATGTTATCGGTCACTGAGAGGAGGGCAGACTCTGTGCTGTAGTTGGGCCTAAATCCAGATTGAGAAGAATCTAGGCCCTCCGCTGCCTCGATGTATTTGGACAAGTGAGTGTTCACGTGTTTCTCGGTCATTTTGCTGAGGTAAGGCAAGAGGGAGATGGGTCAAAGATTGGAGAGGTCAGTCCATGGAAGTGCAGCGTTCTTTCAGATTGGATTCACCACTGCTTGTTTCCATTCTGTGGGCACAGATCCTTCCCTGAGAGAGTGGTTGATTAGTGCTTGGATATGAGGCCCAAGCAGAGTTTGCAGGGAGGCAGTTGTTTTAGCTGATAGAAGGTCATCTGGAGACCCTGATTTTATGTGGCTCATAAGGAAGGTGAGATCTGAGCCATTTACTGCTGGGAATGCTGTAACTGTGGTATTTCTCCGAGTAGGCAGAGTAGGGGGAGAGAAAGAGTTGTTGTTGTTTTTTTGATTGGAGGCCTGTAAGATTTTTTCGTAAATCAGGTTGATTTTGTTTTCGAAGAACAGAGAGATTTCATCACATAGTTTTTGGGAGAAATCGTTAGGGCTTTCGCATGCAGTAGGTTTTATAAACTCCTGAAGAATTTGAAATAATTCCTTAGATCGATTACCCGCTTCTGCAAGTTGTTGAGAGAGGCTATTCCTCCGTGCAAGTTTGATATTCTTATAATATTGAGTCTGGGCCTCGTGATGTGCTTTCTTGTTTTTTTCAGTTCGTGTCTTCCTCCATTTCTTTTCTATCCTCCTACATTTTTGTTTCTCTGTTCTGAGTTCCTCCGTGTACCATATTTCCTGTTTGGTGGCAGGGTATTGTTTATGTGACTTTAGAGGAGCTATTTTATCAATTGCTTCTATAAGAGAGTTATTGAATTTGGTCAGTGCAATCTCTACACTATCCTCTCAGTGGGAGTGGGCTGCTTCCATACCTTTTGCAATTCCTCTGCGGTAATTTTATGCCACTGTCGACGCCAGACAAGTGGGAGGGTGTTTTTATGGGGGAGCTTATCTGTCTCGGATATAGAAAATTCCACAATAAAATGATCGGACCAGTTTATTTGAGCAGGGGAAAGACATTGTACTTTGGGACAGTTAGTAAATAGCAAATCTGGTAGGTGGCCTCCTATATGGGTGGGTTCGTGATTCTGCAGATCTAGACCCAGGGTAGATAAATCAAAAACCAAGGAGATAGTTTCCGGATGTGCATAATTATCAGCGTGAATGTTGAAATCACCGAGAAGAAGAAAGTTTTCCTTGGCTTTAAAGTGTGGGGCTAGAAGTTCCAGTAGTGCAAGGGAGAAGCCTGTACTGGGTCCCGGAGGACGATAGACTAAGGCTCCTTTCTAAAATCTGTTGGTGGCGTAGTGCATTTTTAAGATCATTATTTTAAAAAGCGGACAATACTTTTGTTCTAGTATTGTAATCTTCAGATGTTCTTTATACATGATGGCTAGGCCACCACCTGTTTTCACAGGACAGTCTAAATGGACAAACTTGTAGCCCCAAGGAACCCCTACAGCTATAGCAGGGACTGTATGAGGTTTCAACCAAGTTTCCGTTAGGAAACAGAGGTCAGGTTGTATTGTGTGTACTAGGTCCCATACTTCTAGTTGATGTTTAGGTAGGGAGCGGACATTCAAAAGGAAACATTTTGTCCCTTTTGGTAAAGTATGTATCTTTTTTTTGGACATCTCAGTATAAGGTGTGATATGCGAGGGTTGAAACTGGCAGTGAATGCAGGAGAAAGGGCCCTCGGGGCAAGGCCAGGAGTCTCTGGAGCATCCTGTGAGAGGGGATGGTCTGAGGTGTAACAGAGCGTATGCCATATACCTGATGTGAGGGGTCCCTGCTAAGGTGTTAGCTATAGATGTCGGGCCCAGGGCCCCTGGTCCCGTCCTGTCGCGGACGGGCGCAGACGGGCAGCTCTTTGGTGTGTCTTCGGCTGCGTGCGATCGCTGCACGCTCTGAAGAAGGCGAGGGCTAAATAGCCCCAGAAGTGCAAGCACTAGAGCGCTAACCGCTCCAATGCTACCGGAAGTGTCTTGCTCACACCTGACCGCCCTCCGTACAACGGTAATAATTACCCTGTCAGACCGGGGCGGGCAGGAAGGAAGTAGAGCCTCGACTTGTTGCTGACTCAAAGAAAATAATAAAGGAGCTGCTACCCTCCTATTACATCAGGTAGGGAGAGCGAAAATCGTAGTAAATAAAAAAGCAGATTCGGCGAGATTGTAATCATCAGGCACAGACGTTATTTTTAAAAACTAGGCATAGTATCAGAGTTACGATTTTCAATTTAAAATAAGAACATACACTTTTTCCAAAGTTTTCTCTAATTACCATCAAGTTTCATTTGACAGTAATAATCATCCCCTAATAGCGAATTCGATATTTTAAATATCATCATGCATTGCATTTAATTCACAATTTGTGATTCCTTAAATGCAATCGCAATTTAAGTAATCCCAAATTTGCGATTACTTAAATAGCGATTTTTGCAATTGGGTGATGCATCCCAAATGCAAAAATACTGGTCGCAAAGGGGCAGATTCTGCTAATCTGCCGGTTTGCGACCGGTTTTCAGTTTTCAGTTTTATGCATGGGGCCCAGAATGGGGCCCAGAATTTTACAATCCTCTACAAAAGTAGACAAATACTGCTAGTTATGCAAACATTTTTCATATTAGCCACAAAAATTCTGTGTCATTTAACAACTCACTTTGGATGTAAAAATATAACACTAATTATGACATTAGATTATTTACTGGTAAATTGGTCAGTATTAACGATTCAAAACATATTGTCTGACCAATGGGAGGATTTTAGGTAAACAAAGGTTGTTAGTTATTATGATTTCCTTTTGGACTTTAAGTACAAATCCCAGTTCATGAAGCACACTATTTATCTGCAACCTGTTGGGTGATACATGAGAAGGAGGGTGAAGAGTGGTTTGTATAGGGTATGACTGGGTCCAAACTGAGGTGGTATAATGAGCCATAGAACGATCGGTTGGAGTGTTACCACAAGCTATTGCTAAGCGGTATACTTACTCTAAGCAGACTCCCATCTCCTTTTATGTGTTTCATGCAACGCCCTAAGTGGGATGGGTATGGCCAGTTGAGGCTCACATACTCACTGTGTCACTAGAACCAAAGTGTTCCCAGCTGAGGATTCTATAACTCGGGTGAAACCGGTCTGGGGTTGCTTCTGTTCCTATTCAGGGAGAATCTGGCTTGGAAGTTTGGCCTGGTCTGGTTCCATGAGGAGCAGGGTCAAGGCCATCTGGAATATGGATGGGTCCAAGCTGAGGTGGCATGGTGAGAAAAACAAAGATGGGTTAGACAGCTACCCTGAGCTATTGCCCGGGGTTAAATGCAGTGCAGGAAGGAACCCATCACCTTTAGTGTGTTTCATATAATGCCCAAGGTAAAATGAGGATGGCCAGACCTTGGTCCCATGCTCACTGTGTCACTGTAACCAAGTAGACCTGGCTGATAAGCTCATAACTAGGGTGAAACCGCTTCTGGGTTGCTTGTGTTCTGGTTCATTGAGGACAGGTTTTGGCTATTCGGCCTGCACTGCTCCCATGAGGAGCAGGGTGAAGACAATTTTGAATATGGCTGGGTCCTAATGGAGGTGGCATGGTGAGCAAAAGAATGATGGATTGGATTTCTAACACTAGCTTTTACCAGTGATTCAACTTATTGCAAGCATCCTCCCATCACATTTTGTGTGTTTTACATACCATCCAAAGTGAAATGGGTATTTCCTGAAATGGGTTCTGGGCTCACTGTGTCACTAGAAATAAACTGTACCTGGCTAGTGAGCCCATACTAGGGTGAAACCAGCCTGGTGTTGCTTATCTTTCAGTTTAGGGAGGACCTGGCTTGTGTTTTTGGTTTGGACTGTTCCTATAAAGAGCAGGGTGAAGACTGATTTACACATTGCTAGGGAAAAACTGAGGTGGCATGTTGAGCAAAATGAACCCATACCTAGGGCAAAACCGGTATGGGTTGCTAATATTTTGGTTTAGGGAGGACCTGGCTTGCCTGTTTGGGCTGCAGTGTTCCCATAAGGAGCAGAGTGAGGAGATATTTTCATATGACCATGGCAAAACTGAGATGGCACGCTGAGCAAAACAACAATGAATTTCAGTACTACCACAACCTATTGTCAGTGGGTATCCTTCTTGCCAACATCTTCCCATGTCCTTTTCTATATTTTGGGTCATAATTGAAAGCAGACATTAGTAACAAAATTGTTACTAGTATTGGAAAAATAATAAATACAAAAAATTGCCTTTGTTGTGTGTGCATGGGAATAAACGTGAGGAAACTGTTTCATAATTTAGTGTTTAAAATAAAGTAACACATTGATTTTTCAAACGTAAAATGTTAAAGTACTATTCCTTTACTATACGTAGCTACATATTGTAACTTACCTGTCACTTACATTCACTGTTACTCCTCTTTTATACATATCACTACATCCTCCTGTAGATGAAAATGTTGCAATTATAACCAGATCTTTATTAACATGAAATGAAAACTAGCTCTGAAAAAATACATTTTTTCTTCCTTTTCTTTTCTGCCTTTTTTATTTTATTTTAACTTTGGGACAACCGGACCATCTATTCAATGTTAATGTTAATGGACATTTGTAAAGCGCACTTTCACCGGGTGGCTTCATGGCTGAGTATACTACCAAAAAAGTTTAATTATATGCTTGCACAAACAGTCAGGTCTTAAGAAGGCCTCTGAACTGCAAAATATCAGTCCAGGACCGATTTTCCAGGGGGAATGAGTTCCAGAGTTTAGGAGCAAGGACCGCAAATCTGCGGCCTCCCTGTCTAACTGTTTGAAGGTTGGGGTGGTAAGTAGTGAGAGATGGGCAGAACGGAGATTACGTATTGGAGTATGTCTGAGAATCAGTCTGTTGATAAATGCTGGGCTTTTGCCCTGCAAGACTTTAAAAACAAGGCAGCCCGTTGAAATGAAAAATCTATGCACTGAATAGGGCACAAAAACACTTAATTAAAAAAAAAACCTATGGATTTTGGAGAGGGATGTGGTGAGCTATTACAAGCTCCCTGTGGATGTTGAGGTTACTCTCCCCTGCAACTATTACTATTTGGCAAAATAAACAGTAAGACCCTGTCCCCTTATACGACTCAACTATGTTCCGCCGCTCCCCCAGGAGGTTGATATCAACTGCCAAGCTTCATGGTGGAATAGCAGGTGATGCAGAAGTACTTGATGGTGGGAGTACTTGGGTGGCGACAGCTGAAGTGGAAGGTCCACCTGTTGCGTTATCCCTAACTCCGGCAGATGTTCCCTCGTTCAGATGGGCCAACTCCATCTCTCTTCTCCTTGCAGCATGAGCCAAACCAGTGGAATGCATGGCGTGGAGGTGCTTTCACATTCCTGTTGTCTCCAGGGAGTACTGTTGTGCGCTTCCATTGGAGATAACCGTGTGACACAATGAGCATGTCACATGCTGGTGTTCATTTTATTGTCACCCGCCGGGGGAGTGTAGAACTGCCACACCACCGTCTCTCTAAGTAGCTTTCACCACTCCAGTTCTTGCTCGTCAACAGCTATGGCTCCCTCTTCCTCCTCTATTGCAGCAGCACCAACAGCATGGGCTTCTCATCCTTCAGCTATGATGAACAATTCCACCAAAACACCAGAAAAAGCTGTAGCATAACTGCTAAACTTTTGAACAGGTCAAAAGCACAACAAGAATGATGGGAAATAAAAATCACCTTTTTATTAGTTTAAAAGCAAATATTTCCAGCCTATCAGAGGCTTTCTCAGTGTCTCTAAGTACTGTGGTACTTCCAGGATAGTACTGTTGTACCTGTAAAAAAAAAAAAAAAAATACAGTGCACAATCACACTAGGCAATACACTCCCTCCTTACAAACATTAGTTTTTTTTGCCTTAACATACCAGTAATAAAATCTGTTTTTAAACTAACATGTACACAAAATACTACACAAGTGTAGTCCAATAATATCAAACTGAAAAGACAGCAGTCATTCAACTAATAACATGTGTGTACTTCTTTTTGAAAAGTGAATAAGGAGTGAGTGCTGCTTTGTATTCACTGGAAGCTTTGTTACCGTGACACCGAGCAGTCCTGTCAGGATCGGAGACTTTCACACCGAAGCATCTTGTGGTGGTTATTATGAAGGAAGCCTGACCCGTTTGCCCTTGCTGAGAAAAAATGGGATAATCCAAATAAAATCGCAGAAGTGGCAGGCAAGGGATGCAGAAGTATTGTTGTCCTCTTGCTGGGTGCAGGGGCAGAAAGTGTCAAACCGGAGATGTAAAATATGTATGTGCAGGTTGGACGCACTGAAAACATCGCATTGAAAAGAATATGAATTTTGAAAAATCGACAGTAGCAGTTTGGCATAGTTATGCACATGAAAATATGCTATTTAGCCCACCTGTAAAAGTCTGATGGTTTTCGTTTGCTCCCTCTGGAGGAGAAATATGTATGACCGACGTTTAAATAATACATGGGCATTTTCAAATACAGAGAGACCTTCCCTTGATAAATGCTCTGGTGAGCAAAACTGCATTGGGATAGTGAGCCTTTTCTGCCAGCACATCTCATTTTAAATAAAGCGCCTGAAACCACTGCAGCCAGAGTCGGTGTATTTCTTTTTGGAAAGTGAATAAGAAGTGAGTGCTGGTTCGTATTCTCCTGGAAGCTTCGTTCCTGTGACATCAAATCACCGGATCACTGAAATAATATCGAGGGACAAAATATCGACTTGCCAAAATATCGTGGACAAAATATCGACAGTCAAAATATCGAGTTTGTATCTACAAACAGGTAAGTACAAAAATATCGAGTACAAAATATCGTTAACAAAAATATAGATGTAAAAAATATCGACTTTATTAAAAACAGTGTTAAATTAAATTAATATTAAATTTTAATTACTAAAATATACTTAAAACGACTTAAATTAAATTATAATAATTAAATAATAAATGAAAATAATAAAAATAATTTTTTAAAATCTTATTTGTTGACCCTGAACCCTAAAAATACCCCTTTACCCAAAAACCCAAAACTGACCCTGAACCCTAAAAATACCCCTTTACCCAAAAACCCCAAACTGACCCTGAACCCTAAAAATACCCCTTTACCCAAAAACCCAAAACTGACCCTGAACCCTAAAAATACCCCTTTACCCAAAAACTGAAAACTGACCCTTAACCCTAAAAATGCCCCTTTACCCAAAAACTGAAAACTGACCCTGAACCCTAAAAATACCCCTTTACCCAAAAACTGAAAACTGACCCTGAACCCTAAAAATACCCCTTTACCCATGAACTGAAAACTGACCCTGAACCCTAAAAATACCCCTTTACCCATGAACTGAAAACTGACCCTGAACCCTAAAAATACCCCTTTACCCATGAACTGAAAACTGACCCTGAACCCTAAAAATACCCCTTTACCCATGAACTGAAAACTGACCCTGAACCCTAAAAATGCTCCTTTACCCAAAATTTATCAATATTATTTAATTACCAATTAATTATTAATTAACAATAACAATAAAGTAAATATATTAGAACATTAGCTGTAATTATTTTAATAATTAATATTATTTTTTCCAAATTAATTACTTAAAAATAACACAAAATTATATATATTAAAAATGTACTCTAATTAATGTAATTAACTAATTACAATTAATTAATTAACAATTATTTACTAATACAAAATATGTTCAAAATTATATTAATTAATTAACTAATTAATATTAATTAATTATCAATTAATTATTAATTAAAAATATTAACAAACATATATTAATTAATTAATTATTATTAAATTACTTCCCACCCTATTCCCCTATAAACCCACAACCCGCTACAGAATTACATTACGCAATTATTATAAAAACAAAATTCATGTAATAAAATATTTTATAACATTAATACACACTATTCACACATATTATTACATAAAAATACACTATAAAATATTATATATTATTAAAAAATCGATATTTTTGCTATCTATATTTTATACAGTCGATATTACTTCACTTACCTGAAAAACGATATTTTTGTAGTCGATATTATGTCCAGTCGATATTTTGTCCAGTCTATATTTAAAACTCGATATTATGTCCAGTCGATATTTTGGAGTCGATATTTTGTCTCTATACCCAAATCACCCTGTCAGGGTCGGTAATTTCAGACTGTAGCATCTTGTGGTGGTTATTACAAAGGAAGCCTGATCCATCTGCATTTGCTGAGAAGAAATGGGATGATCCAAATAAAATTGCAAAAGTGGCAGGCAAAGGATGCAGAAAGAATGTTTTCCTCTTACTGGCTGCAGTGGCAGAAAGTAAAACTGGAGATGTAAAAGTGGTATGTGCAGGCTGGGTGCACTGAAAACATCGCATTGAAAACAAAATGAATTTTGAAAAATGAACAGTAGCAGTTTAGTATATAGCTTGACATTTGAAAATATGCTACTTACCATACCCGTAAAAGTTTGACAGTTTTCAATTGCGCACTCTAGAGGATAAATAAAACTGACGTTTAAATAGCAAGTGGTCATTTTCAAAAACGGAGAGACTTATCTGTGATCAAGACTCTGGTGAGCAGAAACTCATTGGGATAGTGAGCCTTTTCTCCCAGCATATCTCCATGTAACTAAAGTTCCTGAAACCACTGCAGCCAGAGTCGGTGTTCATCTTTTTGGAAAATGAAGTGAGTGCTGATTTGTATTCTCAGGAAGCTTTGTTCCTGTGACACCGAGTCACCCTGTCAGGGTCAGAGGCTTTCGGAGTGAAGCATCTTGTTGTGGATGAAAATATATATATAAATATATATATATATATATATATATATATATATATATATATATATATATATATATATATTCACTGAAAAAAGCATAGGTTTTCGGGGACGCTGTCATAAGTGATGTAATATGTGACATCAGCAGTGTATTGCGGGGGTACGAGTTATAGTTAGCTCAGCTAACTATAGCGGCCACATTTCACTGGTTTTGTATGAGTGAAATGACAGCCTAACTATAACATCTCTGAAACCTGTGGGTTTTTCAGTGCATATCTAAGGTTTTTTTAATGCTAATTCTTAACTATGGCGCCCCTGAAACGTCTGTTTTTTCAGTGAATTTCTAAGGTTTTTTAAATGCCAACGTAGCACACCCTTGGATGGGATTAATGTCCCGTTCGCTGCTGGGGTTCCTTAGTGGCCAACTAGCCTACCTGGTAACTCCAGTAAGCCCCAGATAGTGGGCTTGCCGAGAGGTGGCCACAGGACACACCCCCTTTCTCCATCACTCAGCAAACGAACCTCCTGGTGTGCTATTGGTTGGGAGATGAAGTCCCCTTGCTTCTTGAGGGTCTCTGGGGGCTAACTAACCCTCTTGTTATCTCTAGTAAGCCCCACACAGTTGGATTGCTCAGAGTGGTCCAAGACCATGCCCCCATTTTACACCACTCAGCAAATGCGCCTCCTGATGCACTGCTGCTTTGGGAGATGAAGTCCACTTTAGTCCTGAGTTCCTCAGGCCACAAGAATACCTCATAGCCCCACCAGCAGTGCGCCAAGAGGCACGTTTGCAGATTGGTGTAAAAAAGGGCATGACCTCGGACCACCTGTGAGCAATACCACTGTGTGATGCTTACAGGGGTACCTGGTGGGCTAGTTGGCCCCTAAGGGCCTTTAGTATTCAAGGGGACTTAATCCCCCAACCCAGTATGCACCAGGAGGCGATTTTGCAGACTGGTGCAGGGAGGGGGGGGGGATGCTGGCTTTTCTAGTTTTTTTTGTGGAAGGGGGACTGTGTAGCCCCTTCCCCTAATACTTTTTGGGCCCTGGGGATCCAATTACCCAGGGCCTGGCCCATTTTTTAATAAAATCATTTTTAAAAACAGGAATGAGGCTGCGCGGCCCCCTCCTCCTGTAGTTCGGACTGGACTGTTCCCATGGGGCACAGGGTCAGAGCTGATTTGCATATCGCCATTGTCTAACCCAGGGTGGTGTGGAGTGCAAAAAAACGATGGATTTGGGCCCAGATCTTTGTACTGGGGTGAGTGTGTGACATTTATCCACATTCGGTCCATCACCTGTTGTTTTTGCATATTCCGCCCTAAGTGCGCTGGGAATGCCCAGACGTGGGTCCCAGGCACTCCACACCACTGGAGTCAAGCTAGCCGGGCTGATGAGAGGTGTTACCTCGAAACCGGTCCGGTCCTCGGATGCTTGATTCCGTTCTGGGAAGGACATGGCTTTTGTAGTTCGGACTGGACTGTTCCCATGGGGCACAGGGTCAGAGCAGATTTGCATATCGCCATTGTCTAACCCAGGGTGATGTGGAGTGCAAAAAAACGATGGATTTGGGCCCAGATCTTTGGACTGGGGTGAGTGTGTGACATTGATCCACATTCGGTCCATCACCTGTTGTTTTTGCATATTCCGCCCTAAGTGCGCTGGGGATGCCCAGACGTGGGTCCCAGGCACTCCACACCACTGGAGTCAAGCTAGCCGGGCTGATGAGAGGTGTTACCTCGAAACCGGTCCGGTCCTCGGATGCTTGATTCCGTTCTGGGAAGGACATGGCTTTTGTAGTTCGGACTGGACTGTTCCCATGGGGCACAGGGTCAGAGCTGATTTGCATATCGCCATTGTCTAACCCAGGGTGGTGTGGAGTGCAAAAAAACGATGGATTTGGGCCCAGATCTTTGGACTGGGGTGAGTGTGTGACATTGATCCACATTCGGTCCATCACCTGTTGTTTTTGCATATTCCGCCCTAAGTGCGCTGGGGATGTCCAGACGTGGGTCCCAGGCACTCCACACCACTGGAGTCAAGCTAGCCGGGCTGATGAGAGGTGTTACCTCGAAACCGGTCCGGTCCTCGGATGCTTGATTCCGTTCTGGGAAGGACATGGCTTTTGTAGTTCGGACTGGACTGTTCCCATGGGGCACAGGGTCAGAGCTGATTTGCATATCGCCATTGTCTAACCCAGGGTGGTGTGGAGTGCAAAAAAACGATGGATTTGGGCCCAGATCTTTGGACTGGGGTGAGTGTGTGACATTGATCCACATTCGGTCCATCACCTGTTGTTTTTGCATATTCCGCCCTAAGTGCGCTGGGGATGCCCAGACGTGGGTCCCAGGCACTCCACACCACTGGAGTCAAGCTAGCCGGGCTGATGAGAGGTGTTACCTCGAAACCGGTCCGGTCCTCGGATGCTTGATTCCGTTCTGGGAAGGACATGGCTTTTGTAGTTCGGACTGGACTGTTCCCATGGGGCACAGGGTCAGAGCTGATTTGCATATCGCCATTGTCTAACCCAGGGTGGTGTGGAGTGCAAAAAAACGATGGATTTGGGCCCAGATCTTTGGACTGGGGTGAGTGTGTGACATTGATCCACATTCGGTCCATCACCTGTTGTTTTTGCATATTCTGCCCTAAGTGCGCTGGGGATGCCCAGACGTGGGTCCCAGGCACTCCACACTACTGGAGTCAAGCTAGCCGGGCTGATGAGAGGTGTTACCTCGAAACCGGTCCGGTCCTCGGACGCTTGATTCCGTTCTGGGAAGGACATGGCTTTTGTAGTTCGGACTGGACTGTTCCCATGGGGCACAGGGTCAGAGCTGATTTGCATATCGCCATTGTCTAACCCAGGGTGGTGTGGAGTTCAAAAAAACGATGGATTTGGGCCCAGATCTTTGGACTGGGGTGAGTGTGTGACATTGATCCACATTCGGTCCATCACCTGTTGTTTTTAAATATTCCCTCCTCCTGAGGCCATTTTCGGCCCTAGGGACCCCATACACAGGGCTTTGCCACTTTTATTTTAATCTAAAAAATAAATATTTTATGGGAGGGGAGCCACATAGCCCCCCTTCCCTGGGCCACGTTTGGCCCCCAAGGGCTCCATCCCCAGGGGCCTGGCCGCACGTTGGAGCCTGCGGGGGCCCCAATGCCCCTGCGGTCCATTGCTTTTGGACAAGGGGAGCTGCTAACATGCAGGGGCTAGGAGGGGGCCTCGTGTCCCCCCTCCCAACATGATTTAGGCACAGGGGAGGTGGTGGTCCCTGGGGCCCGGGGGGGTCCACAAAGGACCCCCATATTTGCATAAAGTGTGCCTCGCAGTGGTGGTGGTCCCCAGGGCAGTGTGGGGGGCCCCACACTTAATTAAAAATTGTTGTAGCCCCGGGGGGGTGGCAGTCGCCGGGGCTTGGGGGGACCACGAGACCCAATATAAATAAAAGTCCCAAGGAGGTGGCAGTTCCCGGGGCAGCATAGGGGGCAGCACCCCCACGTATTTGTATACAAAAGCCATGGGGAGGTGGTGATCCCTGGGACTGAGGGGCCCCTGTGCTCCACCACAAAATAAATATATTTTGCCCCAAGGTACCTGGCCCACCTGGGTACTTAAAACAAATGAAACGCTTTGTTTTCAAAAAACAAATTGGCGCGATTCACTTTCTGTACGTGAATCCTGCCAATTTTTTTTTTTATGCTTTTTTTGGCCCTGGGGGTGAGCAGGCCTAGAGGGTCAGGGTGTTTCTACCCTTCCCTCTATCTTGTTTTTTTACCTTTTTTCTTGTCACTCGGTTCTAATGAGTCGTACAATGGCTGCCAACACTCTTTGATTTGGAGTGTGCAGAATAAAGCTTGTGATCGGGAGTGTTCGCTGATCAACCACGGTCACCAGATACTGATAATTTTATTTTTGCATTTCTCAGGAACTACTGAATGGATTTACAACATTTAAAGCAAAGAGTGCACTCTGGACCAAGAGCTAACTCTCTGCCAAATTTGATGTAATTCCATTAAGCAGTTCGGCCTGTAGCTGCGACAAAAGTTTCCTTTAGAAATTACCATAGAGAAAATGCATTTTGAGACCCCCCCTTTTTTCTCAGCCCCCGCTTGGTGAATCCCCCTGAAACTTTCAAGACAGGAGCTGACCTGAGCATCCTATTAGTTTCGAATATTTTGGGAAGAGTCGTCAACCGGCACCAAAGATATTGCCAAAAGAACAAATGCTTTTCCTATGGAAACTAGGTCCTAAATACAACTACATACAATATATGTGTGTGTGTGTGTGTGTGTGTGTATATATATATATATATATATTCCATACAGTCACTCCTTCTCAGGCCACAGACCAGTGAAAGGTGGGGCATGCGCCGGCGAAGCAAACCAGCCAAAATTTCAACAACAATCTAAGACTCTAGTGGGTAGCACGAGGTATCATTAAATCCTAACTCTTGAACAATTCATGCCGTTTGTGTCCTGAGAGTGCGTTATTCCTGCTGGCGGCTTTGGATTGTTGATGTTATAGTTAGGTTCTGAATTTCCAGGTGCGAAACCATAGAAATTCAGCTGTTATAGTTCAAGTTAATTGAAGTAACTATAACTCGTGCCCTAATGTAATTATAACTTGCAAACTTGGGGTGCTAGGTTGGGCACTAGCAACATGGCCGCACTTGAGTGAGGCACCTGCTGCTTGGTACATTTATCTGACCAAAAATCCTGTCCAGATGCTCACAACTGCTGGCCATCTACAGTAACATGGTGCTTATGCACCGGTGTGGCGATACCGAAAGTTTGAGGCTCGCAGTACATTGCTGATCACTGCTGTATTGCTCCTGGAGGAACTGCGCTGTGCCGGACTCGGCCACCCAGAGCTGTGACCCAGCAGGCCTGCTCGCGCAAGCAACGCAGCACCCACAAGGTGCCCAGGCCTCACAATGGGCGTGCACAGAGAACTTGACATTCACGAAGTTGGCAGTGAGTGCGCAGACTTTTCATCCCTAAGCCTAGATACCGGAACTGACTCCCCACCTACCTGTAGCCCGCTCATGCTACAATCACAATTCCTCATCACTGCCGTCTGACTGTCCCCGCGGAGCCACTGCCATCTACCTGGGGCCCGGAGTCATGTATACATAACAGCTGCTAGCACATTGAGGTAATATAAATTTTTATGCTCAATTGTGTCCCCTACTACGTACCCCAACGGCTCCATGTACGTGCTTAAAGTGCATGTAAGTTCCCTCCACAACCCGCTATGAAGACGCAAATACATTTGCGTCCAACGTTAACATGTCCTCTTTCAGATCCGCCATGAATGGATCAATAATTCAGTTCCTAAGTATGCCGTGCCACCGTCTTTACATGGTGCACTTTCATGTTTTCATGGCTCTGGCGAAGGCCCTGATTTCTGCCATCGAGCCTTTTCCTGACTTCTGCCTCTGAAAACTGCAGCCCAGACCTGCATCTGCATTCCTGAACTTTGATTTACTCCCTGCGTGGCAAGTGGTGCCCGGCTCTGCCTGACTGCCTGCCAAAACTGTATTCAGCCTTCAAGTTATCTGCTCCGCTCCTCGAAAATACATTCTTGTCCAGTAGTTTAGGTAAACATTCCCCCAGCTGCAGAGTAAAGGGCCCGGCCTTTCTGTCTCCATGTAAACAATTCATAGCTCCTGTTACCATGGTAGGCCCATGGCCCCTCGCGTTACACGTAGACACATATGCACGCATTAGCAGTCAGTATAGAATAGCCTCTGCCCGAGAGACCTTTCCTTCTAGATAATACAGTTCTCCAAACACAAAATACCAGATATGATTTAGGAACAAGTCGATCTGACCCACCATACTTCTGTCTCTAATCCTAGCGCTAAATGTCAAGTCCCCTTCACCCTCCAGTTCCACGTCAGTCACACGTCATGCTGCTGCGCGCGCATCTCTGCCATATATTTCTGCTGACACTGCAGGATTCTTCTAGGGATCCACCCACTTGCGCCACTTCTATGACTGAAATGCTGAAATGTTTTTTCTTCTATGTGACGTTTCTGGCACCCACCTCCGTGTACACCCTTGTGCACGCCTTCTGATTACATATTGTTACGCACATGTTTCTTATCTTGTTTCTTTCAGCTGTTACGCCTTCTGAACCCATCACCACTGTAATGATACTATATATACTGTGTACTGTTAATAAATCATTGTACATGTCCATGATTCCCTTCCTGAACCCTCGTGGTGATGGATCATGCTACCTGGTTCGAACCAATTCCATTTTATGGAATAAAACCCCTTAAACCTCAGATGCCACGGACTCTGTGTCTCTTATTTTGATTGAGCTATTTTATTGAACTATACCACATAGAAATTAAGTACCAGGTAATTTTATTTACCACATAAATTGGCACCCCAGATGGGACCCTCCCCCACCTTACGCGCCGGCGGTGCGTTGCAGGCCTAGTCCCCTGCCGCAGCCGGACGGACACTCATGCGCATCCGCAGGATTTCCTGTATCTCCCTCAGGCCAACGGAGGTGACTGAGACTGCGATCGACACCCAGACGAGGCGGTGAGGAGTGCGGAGGATCCCGACCCGAGTCCAGCCGAGAGTGCAAGGTCCGAGGTGTCTTGAGGCCCACCAGTTCCGAAGTTCCGAAGTACCTACGTCACGAGTCGAGTCGAGTCCGGTCCAGGGTCCAGCCCAGTGTCGAGTTTTCCGAGGCCTTCTGTTCCGTGCTTCCCGGTGAGTACCGTTGCTGGGGACGCATCTAGACGGGTGCATTAGTTTGCCCCGGTCGAGACGGGTTTGGGTACACAGACCCGGTCTGCACTGTTTAGCAGTGTATCTGTGCTGTTTAACAGTACATCAAGTAAATGTTACTAGTTAATATGTGGTTTTCTGTTCGAAATGTTTAAATGTGTTTTAATGTCGTGGTATGAGTGATTGTTTGATCTGCATTACTGTGTATATTGTATTTATGGTGTTCGAGTTCGAGTAAGTATCAAGTATCAAGGTTCAAAAATGCCGCTGTTCAGTAAGTTACGACAGATAGGAACTAGAAAGGGGATTCTAGAAGAAGCAGTGCCTGTTCCACCTAGGGACACTCCAGGGCACTTTATGTACCACAAGCATGGCTTAGATGCCATACTGTACTTAGACTTGTGGGTCGATTATACCAAACACTTAGAAGAGAAATATAGATGGCCTGTTTCAGGAACATGGGATGCCGAGTGCATCATGAGAGTAGAGGAAGCATTATTGAAAAAGAAAGCCCGACAGTCACAGAAAGACGCCATAGAATTATGGCGTAAAGAATCACATAGACGTACAGAAAAAGAATTCAGAAAAGCAGAGAAACATAGAGAAGATTCAGAAAAGACTCGAGAAAACGAATTAGTCAAGGAAGGTATACGAGTTCGAACAGAACAAGTAGACCGACAACTAAGTACGCTTAATAATGGCATGTATCCAGTTCGGGCCGAGGGCCTGCCCAAGGCGACCCCAGAAGTACCAAAGAATCTGCCCCCTCCATTGGTTCCGACTAAATTGCATCACAAGACCACAGCAGAGATTTTTCTTTCTTCCTATTTGGATGATGCAGCTCCAGCTTATACTCATGCACCTGCCCATGTACCCGTCCCACATGTACCTGTACCCCATAATCAGCAGCCCCCGGGTCCGCAACAGCAGGTCCCTCCTGTCCCGAATCCTGCACCCCCTATAAATACGCTTAATCCTTTTGGGATTGGCCTAGTTCAGGTCCCAACGCAGCCAGGTTATGGTCAAGCCTCCAGCTCAGGAGGCGCATCAGGAGGTTTTCGAACCCTGCCCCAGTTACATCGAGTGACAATGAGAGATTTCGCAATGGCGCGGACACCTAAAGGTGCCACAGCAGAACAGCTCAGACAACAGCTT
Organism: Lissotriton vulgaris; assembly: GCF_964263255.1. Classification (NCBI taxonomy): domain Eukaryota; kingdom Metazoa; phylum Chordata; class Amphibia; order Caudata; family Salamandridae; genus Lissotriton; species Lissotriton vulgaris. The sequence goes on from NC_141696.1 coordinate 617,369,042, forward strand.
ACAGATTGTAGATACGACACTGTGCCTGGTACGTCAGGACCCATGTTGTTAGCGTCCTTACGCTTAAGACGAGTTACAGATTATCTGATAATGTTACCAGAAATGCCAGAACATCTAGACAAAATGTATCACTTCATTAGAACAGGAGAAGGACCCGAGAGTGTTGGTGACGCCATGTCACGTCAGAAAGTTGAGAACAAAGGTTTAATTATGCGATTTTTGGTTAATTGTTTGATAAGAGAACAAGATCAGGCAGGATTTCCACAAAGTGAGATGGATAGATTGAACAGATGGAGTCAGAACATGGCTGAGGGTAAACATGATAGAGAGAAAAGTATACATACTATGGTTAGAAAGATCCGTAAAGAAATCATAGATATACATGCTCGTCGAGAAACAGATGAGCCACTCGAATCAGACGATCTAGCCTCCTCCCAGGAGGAGGATGAATCAGAGAAAACAGTAGAAACATCGCAGCTAATAAGTCAAGACACGATAGCCTATGTAGGTAAGGGTAGATCCTTTGATAAAACGTTACGCCCAGAAAGCAAGCGACTTTTTCACTCTGCTATGTCAAATCCGAAAACGCCTGAACATCTATTTCAGGCTACCGATAAAGTACTTCAACATCGGATGGGGTACCATGTACTCAATTCTATGGATGAACAAGAATTAGCCAGGTCAGCAGTGCAATGGGCTGACAATTCTAGTATGTATAATGATGATACAGTAGCGCGAACCTTTTTGAATCTGTCCCCAGACGAACAGCGACTGGCTGGTATGTACATGATACAACACCTTCTTTTGTTGTATAAATGCCAACGTTCTGATCCAGGTCCCTTATCTGATGTACTAATAGAACTACTCATGAATAAATGGAGAGGTCTAGGTACCGATCTAATTAAAGTAATTCTAGAACAGCAACACAGATATAGTGCTTTCTTGAATCCACAGTTTGTTTCAGCCCCACCCCCGGAAAGGAAAATGTTTTACTTCGACAGACAGAATCCCTTACGAGAAGTACATCCAGTCCAGAATGCCGATGACACCCTTAGACGTGTATTCGTATACACACCGTTATCTAAAATGGAATTATTGGAAATGAAGAAAATAGTACCTAGTCATGATAAAGATCCAGCAGGTTTTCACCGAGAAATAAAAGACATGTTACTTATGGGAGACTATACCTATCCCGACATTATGAAAATATTGAAAGTATTACTGCCTGCCGGTATTTACGAGAAACTCAAAGAAAAAGACTGGGAGGTGGGAGAGCAAAAGATTGATTGGGCTGCATTAGAGAATGAAGAAACGACTCGAACCCCAGGTCTAGGGCTTGGGGACAAAACTAAAGCATTACCAGGATTGTTAGTACAGGTTTTGCCAAGATTATTGTCAACTAAAAAGGAAGACTGGGGTGCAATCTCAGCCTGCAAACAGAAACCCGATGAAGACACTAGTGATTTTTATTCTAGATTTGAGAAATGTTTTATTATTAATAGTGGCCTGAAACCAAGTAGCGAGTCATACCCACATCTTTTTGTAACGAAACTAGTTGAGAATTCCTTGCCTCAAGTTAAGAATCGTGTATTAAAAGTCGAGAGCACATGGCAAGCAAACACGCCTTCCCAGATGTTACAAATGTTACAGTACCACCAGAACAGAATTAGGGAAGAACATGATCACGAACAAAGACGCATGAAAGACACGAAGATGAAAATGTTAGTTGCTCAGTCAGTTCCAGCTGACAGTCAGAAAAAGGG